>NW_022681470.1:114320808-115760808 GCF_009764315.1 Trachypithecus francoisi
TACACATATATTTATGTATATGTATCTATATATGTGTGTATAGATATATCTTTATATATGTGTGTATATGTCTTTGTGTGTGTATTTTATATGTGTATGTATATATATCTTTATGTGTGTGTGGGTATACATATCTTTATATATATGTGGGTCTGTTTCTGTACTCTATTTTGTTACATTGATTTCTTTCTCCATCTTTATACCAATGTGATGCTGTCTTGATTACTGCAGCTAATAAGATGTCTTGAAGTCAGACAATGTTAGTCCTCCAAATTTATTCTTTTCCTCTTTTCATAGGTATTTTGGGGGTTTTTTTGGTCCTTTGCGTGTCTATGAATTTTGCAATCACCTTGTCAACTTCACCAATAAAAAAAAGCTTGTTGAGATTTTGATTGGGATCGCATGGAATTGTAGATCAATATCGGAAAATTGACATCCTAACAAGATTGAGTCTTCCAATCACTGAACATACTATACTCCTCATTTATTTAGGTCTTTAATTCTCAGAAGTGTTTTTCAGTTTTCAGAGTTAAGGTCATATACATCCTTTGTCATATTTATCTGTAATTATTTCGCATTTCATTTTGATGCTATTATAAATGAGTTTTAAAATTTTAATTTCTATTGTAAATTGTGAGATATAGAAATACAATTGCTTTTTGTATGTTGATCTCTTATTCTTTAACTCGTTTAAATTCTCTTACTAGTTCTTGTAGCTTTCCTTGTGTAGATTCCAACAGGTTTTTTAATGTAGACATCATGTTGCCAATGAATACAGAGTTTTACTTCTTCTTTTGCAATCTGATTGCTTTTTATTTCTTTTTCTTGACTTGTAGCAATGGCTAGAATGTCTAGTAAAATGTCAAATAGAAGTCATGAGAGAGTATATCCTTGCCTTATTCCTGATCTTAGAGAAAAACATTAAGTCTCTTACCATTAAGTATGACATTATCTGTAGTTTCTCATAAATGCCCTTCATCAAGTTGAGGACATTGCCTTCTATTCCTAGTTTGCTGCAAGTTTTCATCAGTAATAGATGTTGGATTTTTGTCAAATGCTCTTCTGCATCCATTGAAATGATGATATAATTTTTTGTTTTTATTAATGTAGCAAATTTGATTTTCATATGTTAAATCAACATTTCTTTTCTATGATTAAATCCCAAATGGCAATTATATATTATCCTTTTTATATTTTGTTTTATTTTCATGTAATATCTTTGCCTGGTTTGGGTAATAATGTAATGTTCAAGGAATGAATTGTGATCTAGTCCCTTCTCTTCAATTTTCTAAAAGAGATTTATAGAATTAGCATTATTTCTTCCCGAAGTGTTTCATGGAATTTACTAGGGAAGCTATTTAGGCCTAGAGTTTCCTTAGTAGAAGGTTTCGTTTTGTTGTTTATTTTGAGACGGATTCTCACTCTGTCGCCCAGGCTGGAGAGGCTGGAGTGCAGTGGCAGGATCTTGGCTCACTGCAACCTCTGCCTCCCGGGTTCAAGCAATTCTCATGCCTCAGCCACAGGAGTAGCTGGGATTACAGGTGAACGTCACCATGCCTGCCCGGCTAATTTTTGTACTTTTAGTAGAAACGAAGTTTCACTGTGTTGCCCAGGCTGGTGTCAAACTCCTGACCTCAAGTAATCTGCCCTCCTCAGCCTCCCAAAGTGCTAGGATTACAGGCGTGAGTCAGCACACCTGGTCTAGAAGTTAAAAAAAAAAAAAATTATAAAACAAACATAGGGCTATTCAGGTTATTTGCTTCCCCTTGAGTGAGTTTGGTAGTTTGTGGTTTTCAAGGAATTTGTCCATTTTGTCTAAGTTGTCAAATTTAATGGCATGAATTTTTATTCCTAATGTTTCTTCATTATCCTTTCAATATTTGTAGAATCTGTGATTGTATTATCTGTCTCATTCCCAGTATCACTAATGTATCTTTTTTTCCTTGGTCAATCCGACTAGATAGGTATACGTCTTATTGATCTTCTAATAGAACCAGCTTTTGGCTTTATTGGTTCTATTGTTTTTTTCTCCTGTATCATCGATTTCTGCTCTGATTTTTATTACTTTCTGTCTATTCTTTTGGGCTTAATTTGCTCTTCTTTTGCTAGTTTGTTAAGGTTGGGTGTTTGCTCACTGATTTGTGTACTTTCCTTTCTGGTGCTAATATAGTTAGTACTGCAAATTTATTTCTAAGTGCTACTTTGGTGCTTTCCCAAAATTTTGCAAAGCTGTGTATTTTCATTTTCAGTCAGTTCAAAAAACAAATGGTCCTTGACTTATGATGGTTTGATTTACTGATTTTTCAACTTCACGATGGTGTAAAATGATACACATGCGGTAGAAACTATACTTGGAGGACCCATGCAACCATCCTGTTTTTCACTTTCAGTACGGTATTCAATAAATTATATCAGCTATTCAGTACTTTATTATAAAATAAACTTTGTGTTATATTATTTCGAGCAACTGCAGGCTAATTGTTTTGAGCATGTTTAAGGTAGGCTAGGCTAAACTATTATGTTCAGTATGGTAGATGTATTAAATGCATTTTTGATTTTCAGTGTCTTCTAACCAGACAGAATTCTCTCTTATTTATTCTTTCCTTATAGTAATGATGACAACAATAGCACCAACAACTGATGTTCACTATACATTTTTATGTACAGGGTAGAGTTTTAAGAATACCTTTGTTAATACATATCATACTAATGAAAATTATATAAAATGAATTACTATTATTATCCTCATTTTATGGATGAGTGAACTGAGCCACTGTGAGGTTGAATAGCCTGCCCAAAGACATATAGCTAGTAACTTAGCAGAGCTGTGATTCAACATAGGAATTCTGGACAGGAGTCCAAGCTCTTTACTATTACACGCTAGCACTTCTTTTACAATCATGTTGTTTATGATGAAGCTCATGCTGCCTTCCTAAACTTCATGCACCTTAGGGATATTGGGATGGTGGCTGTCTTTATGCTAATTAAAGAAACTAGGTTTGTGAGTTTCTTTCACTGTCATTATCAAACTTGTGATGGTGTTTCAGTTTTGTGATTATTATACAACAATTTATTATTTCTCATAATGCTATGGATGATAAGGTGGTTCTTCTGCTTCAGTTCATGGTTGGGGTGCTGGGAGTCGCTGAAAGATCCCGAATGCCCGTGTCCACAGGATTGGCAGTTAGTGTTAGCCTTTGTCTAGGAACTCAGCGGAGGCTCTCTGCACATTGACTTCTTCAGTGGCTCCTTATCTTCCTCACAGCATGGTGATCTCAGGGTACTTAGACTTACTATATGGTAACTGGCTCCCAAGAGTGTAAAAGTGGAAACTACTGGACCGTCTTACACCTAAACACCAGAACTGGTGCAGAATTACTTTTGCCACTTTTTGTTGGTTAAAGCAAGACATGTCCATCCCAGACACAAGAGGAAGGGGACCATACCAATCAAATTCCAGTAGGTGTGGTTCACCAGGATACCAAAATAACAGTGTGCCACAGACAGAAAACATTTTGAAGCCGCATGAGCAGCCCTAAGAATAAACTGGTTTTGTGAGCTCTTCCAAGGGCACTGAAAGCCAATCAGTTTTTCATAACAAAGAAAGGGACAGGAAGTAGTCAAGCCAACCACAAAATGTTGAAGATCTTGGTGCATATAAGTGGCTTGAAAAGTTTGATGTTTGAGATCACTCTGAAGGTCACGCAGGAGTCCTAGAACCATGCCAAATGTATGCTTAAAAGCATTTAGCTTAAAGAAACTACCATCAGAGTGAACAGGCAACCTATAGAATGGGAAAAAATTTTTGCAACCTACTCATCTGACAAAGGGCTAATATCCAGAATCTACAAAGAACTCAAACAAATATACAAGAAAAAAACAAACAACCCTATCAAAAAGTGGGGAAAGGATATGAACAGACATTTCTCAAAAGAAGACATCCATACAGCCAACAGACACATGAAAAAATGCTCATCATCACTCGCCATCAGAGAAATGCAAATCAAAACCACAATGAGATACCATCTCACACCAGTTAGAATGGCAATCATTAAGAAGGCAGGAAACAATAGGTGTTGGAGAGGATATGGAGAAATAGGAACACTTTTACACTGTTGGTGGGATTGTAAACTAGTTCAACCATTATGGAAAACAGTATGGCAATTCCTCAAGGATCTAGAACTAGATGTACCATATGACCCAGCCATCCCACTACTGGGTATATACCCAAAGGATTATAAATTACTCTACTACAAAGACACATGCACACGTATGTTTATTGCGGCACTATTCACAATAGCAAAGACTTGGAATCAACCCAAATGTCCATCTGTGACAGACTGGATTAAGAAAATGTGGCACATATACACCATGGAATACTATGCAGCCATCAAAAAGGATGAGTTTGCATCCTTTGTAGGGACATGGATGCAGCTGGAAACCATCATTCTTAGCAAACTATCACAAGAAGAGAAAACCAAACACCGCATGTTCTCACTCATAGGTGGGAACTGAACAATGAGATCACTTGGACTCGGGAAGGGGAACATCACACACTGGGGCCTATCATGGGGAGGGGGGAGGAGGGAGGGATTGCATTGGGGAGTTATACATGATATAAACGTCATGCACATGTACCCTAGAACTTAAAGTATAATAAAAAAAAAAAAAATGACTAAAAAAAAAAAAAAAGATAATTTTGGAATTCATGTTTTTCTAACCAAGCTCTGTGTTCCTTTCCATCTTTTCTTCTTAAACCTTAGATTTGTAAAACTTAATTGTGTATAGTATCTTTTTTTCATTTATTCACTATTTTTTCCTATCACACTAGGTTTAGATGGTGCTTTCAATTATTTTCATGTTTTGAGATTCATTATTTCCTTCATTCCTCACAGCCACATAATGTTAAAAGTAGAACTGTAATTGAGATTCTGGGACAACTAGCCCAGTGCCATTTTTTACTGAATGTTACTGCCTCCTATTCTTTCTAGACAAAAAGAAAGACATTATTAGTTGTCATTTCCTTTCAGCAGCCTATAAACTTGAAGATTTTCTGGTATAGTATTAGAATAGTTTTGGAGACACTTAGGAGAATCATAGGACAAATGAGAACCCTTGGATGACAAGATATGTGGGTATGTTTGGGGTATATGTAATGATCAGAAACAAATAAGGCTAATGTTTAGAACAGAGAAAACCAATTAACACATTTATTTCAGATAGCAAGTGTGCAGAGGGCCAACAATGTTCACTACTCAGACACTGCTCACACTTCAATTATCAATTCCTATCATTGGTTTGACATTAGGTCTCCTGTCTTTAGAAGAACCATTTTTGCTTGCCAGCAGCCAGTAATATGTTTGACTTTTTGCACATATATTAAAAGTTCATCTCGTGTTTCCCACACAGATGTTACTTGGATCAGAATTGTGTTACGGATACTTCTAAGCCAATCAAATAATTTTTCGCCAACAAATGCTAGTTTTATTGAAATGAACCACTGGCAGTATGAGAAAAACTAAATCCAAGTCATGTATCTGTAGCCAAATAGCTATATGGCTTCAGTCAAGACATTTAATCACTATATAGCTTAGTTTCTTCATGTGTTACATGAGCGGAGCTATACCAGAGCAGTGCTTACCCCCCTGACTGAATCACCTGGGGAGCTTTGCAATAATGTCAACACACAGCCTCACTTCCAGAGATTAAGACACAGGTAGCCTTGGTTGAGCCTAGGCATAAATAAGTAAGTTGTATAAAACCCCAGATGAATCTAATGTGAGCCGTTGATTTGATGATCTAATTGGTAAGATTCCATGGTAATTTTGACATTATCCCCAGCTCACTGGTTGGTAATTGGTATTATTAAACGTAGCTACAAAATAAGGTGTTACAATACTTTGGCTTTGATAGTTACCAAATAAGGGGTACCTTTTTGACAAATTAGTGCATGATTTAAAAAACCACTTGCTAAACAATCTTTGTACTGAACTTGATGTAGTCTTCTCTAATTGAAAAAGCACTTTAAGATCTTACAGTGTTTCAAAGCTCTCATGATTAAATTAGCTTTTGTTTCATAGACTGGACATATGGAAGGTACATGTAGGAAACTGGGTTGAATCTGCACTTACTCAATGGCGTGATCTACAATGCCATGTTTTTTAAAAAAATTCTGAACCAAAACCTTTCCTCCTTATTGGGTCTAAATGTGGAGTCATGGACTGGTTGATCCTTTGAAGCCATGTGTGTCTTTAGGCATGTTTACAGTGGCCCCTTTTATGTCAGTTTGCTGATTTTCATACTCAAGACATGTACTTTATGACTTGAATCCTAAAATATGTGACTCCCCCACTGGGAATGTTTTTTAATTGTTTTTGAGAATATAGTTTTTAAGCACCTCTTTCTGGTTCCTTCCTAATCTTCAGAGTGTACATACTTAGCTCTGGAGAAGCCAGTTACATGTTTAGGAAATGATAGTTTATTTTGCTGAATGTTACTGACTCTGCCATCTATTAGCAGTGTGACTTTAAATAGATTACTTACTCTGAAGAGGGCCTCAGTTTTATCTGTATAGTGGAAGTAGCAATCACCACATAAAAAATAAAACAAATACACAAAGGAGTTCTAGCCCAGTGCCAATTAAATAATGGCTCCTATCCATCCATCCATCCATCCACTCATCCATCCATCCATCCATCCATCCTCCCATCCATTCTTCCATCATTTTATCCTACTATTCATCCATTCAGATACTTATAAAGTGCCTACTATGTGACTGACTGTGTTTCATGTTGGGAGAACCAGAAACTAGAGAACCAGTTTCTAACCTGGAGGCCTCCATGATGTAAGGAATGATCAGAACTCAGGAGAGGTGATGCACCTGGTTTTCATTTTGAGTTTTTTTATTAAGGTTTTTGTAACTCATATTGTTGCAAATATATCTAGCGTTAAAGCTATAGATAAAAATCTAGAAAACTTATTGCAATGTTACAATGGCTTTGTATTTTATTTCAAAAATGTCTTTTGTACTAGTTAGGTGCTTTGGCTTATTTGGAAATTTTTGAGAAGTTATGCCTTCTAACCTGTTTTCTCTGTTTTTGCAAGTGAATGACTTCACTCATTAGTGTGGGAAGTCAGATTTTGTAGTAGACAGTCATGTTTTCCACATATGCTATATCAGGAGAATACAAATTATCCTCTACTATATATCAGGAACTTTCTTTCTTTGAATAGCTATTAATTTAGTCTGCATTATTATTATAACAACAGTAATTTCTAATGCTATTGAATGAATGGGCTATCGGCATTTTCATTATTACTTCTTTCAAACAATGAATTATCAATTGAGCTGTAAAAATGTACTCTGTTCAATCTTTACATTGAAGGATTCATTTTGGCTGCATTTTCTTTTCTTCTTTGTCGTCTCCTTTTTTTTCTTCCTCTTTCCTTGAAAGCTCTATAAAATTGTCTTCAAGTGAAATGAATATAAAATAGGAAATTGGCCGTTTGGGGCACATTTTCTAGTGCAGGTGTAAGGCATAGTTTTTACTGAGCGTAACAACATACAGGACAATTCTGATCATGTCATCCAATTGATGATGATAAACATGTTGCTTTTAAGTCTTTGTTACAATATGTGATAATAAAGTCTTAGTAACTCCTGAGAATATCCTTCATACTGGAAGAAATTGTTCATATTACAAACTTTATTTTTCCAGAAAAGTTAAACTATACTTATCACAAAGGAAGAGAGGGCAAGACAGAGAAACAGGCAAATGTAAAATTAAGCTGCGTCATCTATGGTTTCTACTATAATAGAATGCTTTATATGTGTTTTCTTCTTAGAATAAAGGCTGTGAAACAATGAGGATTCTGTGTCTTATATCATGGGGTTTTATTTGCTCCATTGTCATTTACGAATATTCAAATGTTCCACAGGGAGAATTTTGTAAGCTAATTGGAACCAAAAGGCAATTATAAGCAGTAGAACTGTAATCAGTGCCAAAAATAATATATATATTTTTATCCACAATGAAAGTTAAATAACTTAGAAAATAGTTGTGAAACTTCACACTTACTAATCACACATCTACATGATCTTTATTCTAAGGAGTGAAAATGTTTTTACCCACATTCTGATTAATTCACAAGGTCTTCATAAAGAGGGTAAATGGAAAATCGTGTTACCTCCATTTAGAACTGTGACTTTAAAGGGCCAAATTTATCACTTGTTCATAAAATTGCAGTTGTAGAATTAAAACTAAAGTCCTTTTCAGACTTACTGGTCTCCTACTTTAGTTCTATATGTTAGACCATTGTGCTTTGTTTTAGGAGAGTCATTTAATTCTCTAACACCTCTAAGGAAATCACACTTTTAAAGGCAGTTTTGTTCTTTTTTGGTAGAAAAATTAGGAAACAAAGCATCACTTTATGTATAACTTTTTGTGTAACAGGAAGAGTCACACAGAAAATAAAAAGTCAGACAGTAAGTTGAGCTTAGAGAGAACTTGGAGGTTCTCAGGAGAAAGGAAGCATTTCTAGTCATGCTGATTTCAGAGGCAATGAACCTGGGGGGTGGTGGGCTCTTGACTTGGCCAGGGGCAACCAGGTGCTGGGTTCCCCGCTACCATCCTCTCAGCCATCTAGACACAATGATGATGAATGTTCTGTAAGCTGGCCCTTGTCTTAGTTTACCTTGTCAAGAATTTTTACTTGCCACGGGACTGCTGTATTTGGTCTTCAAACAGTCTGAGTGACTCTCTTTTTTTACAGGTATTTTTTTCTTCATTTTAAGCTGAATAAAATAAATGAAGGGCTGATTAGGGGGATCTTTTTCACAGGAGACCTGTTTTCTCAAAGCTCCAACCATTGATGTATATGTTACCCTCTTCCTGAATTTTCCCTTTCGCCCCCATTCTGTCAGCTAAATCCTTCTTTACCATCAAGGCACAATACTGGGTCACCTTTTCTGAGGTCTTCTCAGAACCGAAAGGGTTTCTATCATAACACCCATCATACTGTGTCCTAAGGGTCTTTTTATCCTTCTTCCTACCTGGTTAGAGCACTCCAGAAATATAAGAGCTATGACTTTCATTACTTTATCTCAGTTCCTAGAATGAAATAGGCATTCAGTCCATAGGTGTGGAATGAATAAGTCTATTCAGAGTTGTGATCTCCATAAGGTGCTATTTACAAGTTTTAAAATGAGTTGTTTATTAAATTATACTTTATGGTGTCATTTGAAAGACCATTAAAGTATTTATTCATCTTGTCAGATTTAAATGTGTCTTTTTTCTCTCAGAATAATTTTAAAATTACTTAACATTGTTTCCTCAAATTTCTCATCTATAAAATGAGATTTTAATTCTTAAATGATTCATGGAGTGTTGTGAGACTCATAGGAAGTAAAGTTGAAAAGAGATTGAAAAGGAGAAAAAAGTGTATTTGGGTGTAATGATTAATGATTTTGAAAGATATACTTTATTTTCCAGAAATGGAAAATAATAATCAGGTATTTTTTGATTCTGGTTTTGTTTTTAAGTTTCCTCTTCCTCATATTTAATGTGAAGAGTCTCACTGGCACATATGGTCTCATGGAAGACTATTCTGCCTTCCCAATTCTCATACCCAGTTTTTGAAATTTCTTTAATCAGAGATAAAACTTTTTACTTCATAATTAGACATAAAAATGCAAATGATCAATTCTGAAGAGATTGACTGATTTCAATAATCATCAGGGTAAAAATCATGAGCCCTTTTCTCTGAGCAGGTTTGATTGAGGAAGACCCAAGATACCTCACAGAGAGTGATGGAGATGGGGAAGGAAAGAGAGAGATAGTGGTTTACAGAAAACAAACGTTTGCCTAGGGAATGTGACTGAGAATGTAAGTGATCTGTGCAATAACGCACAATCCAGAAACCCTCTGAGCCTGGAGAAGGGAGGTGCACCTGAGTGGAGTTAGTAGATCTTTCCTCCAGCACCTCTCCCTGAAGCTTCAGAAGTCAGTCACTTCAAAGGATTCTTTTCCTTTGCCCTACATTAAAAGGAGACTTCTAATCCTTTCTGGACCACACAACAATATTAGCTCCAGTAGAATTTTCGAAAGCTGTGTATTTTTCCTTCTGATCTAAAAATTCAAGTGTTAGTATGCATCATAGTCAGAGGCAAATAAGAACATTACAGAAATACAAGAAAGAATCAGATCTCCTTTGTTAAGAAAACTGATTCCGGACACCAAAAGACTCATTGCTTTGGGTTATAAACCAGAGAGTAAACATCTCTGGGAACTGGTAAGTGTTTTTCCCCTTCAGATTCCTATCCAAGGGCATTTCTTCATAATGTCTCAAACTTAGATTTTATCATGGCAATGATCCTTTTAATACAGCGTTGGAGCTTGTTTTCCCGGTGTCGCACTGTTCATCTTGGCTTTTCTTCTAAACTGCCTCTCACCACTGATGTATTAGCCCCATCCCTTGTGTAAAATCAGTAGAAGCCAAGGCAGAATTGAAATTGTGGCCATGGGGATAAAAGGCTACGTGAAAGTGTAGAGGCGCAGTTGGCATTAGTATGTCCTGTAATCATGAGACCTTGATTTTGACAGGTATTTGCCTGTAAATACTGAGTTAAATCAGAGTCCCTAATTACAGGAAAGGAGAAAAAGGCAGTGTGTGACTACACTAGAACAAGGGAGTCCTTGGGAGAGATGATTATAGAAGATAATAGGCATTAGTAAAGGCCTGTAAGAAACATTTTCCCTGGGTGATTGTCAACTGGCTTTGATTAAATAGATCATAAACTGAGTTTGCAGGAATGTTTCCAAGTGTACAGACTGTATTATGGGAATTGGCAGGCCTCCTGACAAAGTGGGTGAGGTCCTCATTGTTAATTCTCAAGATGGATGTTTTTGGTTAACAGTTCTTGTATTTTTCCAATACTTGGTATAGTGCAATGTAGGTTATAATGTACTTAGATGAGGACACTGCCATCTAAGTAGAAGTTCAGACAATTAAGTATTATCTCTTTTTTTCTGGAGGGTAAAGGAGTAACATTATAGGAGAAAGTTCTGAGAAATTCTGTTGTGGTCCTTTTTCTCCCATTATTTTATTACTATATAAGCTACATTCTGCCATAATTACTAAAAGTTTGTGTCAATCACAGAATACTTTCAGTGGGCCATGAATTTGGAATTCCATCTGACATGATTATTGATTTGACACCGCAAGTGTTTTCAGTAGAGTATGCACATGCACATGCCCCTAAGAACTGTGGCCAAATAATTTATCAAATTATAACATATATTGAATTTTAATTATTCATGATAATTTGAATTCCTGAAGAATGAATTAATGAATGCAGTTTCTAACAAACCAACCTTTATGTGCTTTGGAAAATAGACCGCTTCACACTGAGTTAAAATGAATGTCATTAAGAAGCTGAAATGTCCTTGTCTTCTGTAAATAAATGCTATCAGATTAAATTACTGGCCTGGCACGGTGGCTCATGCCTATAATCCCAACACTTTGGGAGGCTGGGGCGAGTGGATGATTTGAGGTCAGGAGTTTGAAACCAGCCTGGCCAACATGGTGAAACCCTGTCTCTACTAAAAATACAAAGATTAGCCGGGCATGGTGGTGTGTGCCTGTAATCCCAGCTACTTGGGAGACTGAGGCAGGAGAATCGCTTGAGCCTGAGAGGCGGAGGTTGCAGTGTGCAGAGATCACGCCATTGCACTCCAGCCTGGGCAGCAGAGTGAGATACCATCCCAAAAAGAAAAAAAAAAAAAAAAAACAGATTAAATTACTGGCACACATTGTCCCTAATTAAGAATTTGTGGGTCAAATATTTTTTGACCAACCATGACTGAGTGGAGTACTGTGGGGGCACTGCAAAAGTGCTTATATAAGCAAAGAACATTGGTGGTAGCCGAGACATTGGAAATCCTTAGGTCATGTGCTTTGTTTCACAGGTGAGGATAATGAAGCCAAGAAGGGTTGAATGACCTACTCAAGATCAGAAGGCCAAAAATAAAACCCAGGCTCTCAATTCCCTAGTCGTATCAAATTATCACCTCACAGGTTTTTTCCTCATCAAAAATACCACAAAAATCTGTGGAAAGAACCAAAGCTAAAGTGAATTTAAGGAAATGACATTGTCTGAATGAGATCCTTGAAGATCCTGTCCATGTCTATTCATTTTTAATTCCTTAGTATGTAACACAGTGCCTTGTGCATATTAGGAAGTCAGTAAACTTTTCTTTAAAGCGCTACTTTTGCTCTTAGTAGAAAAATAACATTATTTAAAAATATGCTGCCATGAGCATTTAGTGTGTATGGTGCTATGACTCAGAATATTTTCTTTTGTGATTAGTTATGATTAAAATTGCCAAGGATAGAAAAACATTCATTTGTTGTCTGCCAGTATTAGAAAAGCAAATTTCTTTGGACCTTTGTTAAGCCTGGATTGGTTTTGGGTTATATGGCTTCTCACCAAGATGTGGTAGAACCTGGTTCTTTCCAGATTTTGTATTGAGTAACAATGTGGGTTTTGACTTACCTACATGTAGACTGGTTTTTGCTTGCCCGAATTTTTTTTTTCTATCATTAAAGGTATTATCTTGTTTACTTCACACACATACATACACACACACACACACACACACACACACACACACATACACAGTCATAAGACTGTAATTTAGGATTGTATCATGTACATCCCACCCAGTGAGACTTTGGAGAAAAAGCATTCAAACACCCATAATCAGAGGATTCCCTTTCTTGCTGCCCGTCTTATACAGGGACCTCACCAAATACATTTTTGAATAACAGGAAAAACACTTGGTAAAGTCTCATTCCAGTGTTGTATTCATCTCAAATCTAATAAGTGTAGATGTACAGCTTATGGCTTTTAGTGGGTTTTTTTTTTCTCAGTATACATTTCACAACTTTTAATTTTTAAGGGTTTTTGACACTTCCATCTGCCAAAATGTCAGAGATGTAGTAAACACAATTTTGTGTGAATTGGAAAAACCATCAACTATAATTGAAGCCTTTGTCATATGTTTTGATGACTCGATGCAATTATAAACCCATACAAATTGAAGGTAAATTTAATTTCAGAGATCCTGGACCAAGGTACAAGTTTCTTAGACTTATTCAGAATTCTAAGCCAATGACAGTCACTTTACAAGAGAACTATGCCAGAGATATGGGTATTTTATATTGTCTTTTGAACAACCTCATGAACTTTCACTGTTTATACATTGGACAAAAGTTAAGGATCATATCCGCTTTTGACTAAGAAATAACAAAAATGCATAGCTTATGGTTTTGTATGTGTGCATGAGTATTTTGGAATTAATGGTAGTGGCCATCATATAACCATATGCAGTTATGCTTGGCAAGTTTTCAAGGTGTTTACTGGTAGAAAATGCATATCTTACTCATCATGTAGGAGGCAATTAACAATGAAAGAATATGTGTACTGCCAAGAAAGCATTTGAGTAAAGGAATGGACTATCAGAAATATAATAGTTCCTGTTCAGGTGAAAGTGATATGAGAGTCTATGTTCCTTGCAGCTTAGCAAGTTTACTGAAATATGAAGAGAGTGGTAGGATTATAACAGGATTAGACATTTCTATTTTAATCACACATGGATGGGCCAAATAACAAAGGAAAACTTAGAAATGAAATAACTGATTGACAATAATCAAAAAGCAATATTATGGATAAAATAAAACAAGTATTTAGCATTTGCAGAGTACTTTCATGCATATTAATTCTTTGATCCTTGTAATAACCTGGTGAGGCATGTGTGGCAGATCTTGTCATCATCCTTGTTTTACCACTGAGACTTGCAAAAGGTTGCGCATCTTTTTATAGCAGAGCTAGAAATAGAACAAGCTCTTCTGATGACACATCCTATGATACTGCCTTTCTGTGTTTTCCAAGAACTATCCCTTATGTATATGTAACTGATGATGGTTACAATATGGCTGCAGCTGTGATTAAAAATCTCTCCTTACCAATGGCCGGTTTCTGACTGGGTCTTTTCCTGATCATCTGCTCTTTGCTGGTTTTTTTCTTTTATTGCTTGTCCTCACAAACGTCATCAGAATGATTCCAAAAACTGTGTGTTCATCTTTCCGTCCATCCTTCCTTCCTTCCATCTGCCCATCCAATCAATGAACTAATTTGTGTGTACAGTGTATTCACCTATATTCCTATAATTCATGGCCCTGCTGTACATCTTCTTTCCCCATTCAACCTGTATATTTCTGACAGCAGGAAGTGACTGGGCAGGGTGACAGTTGCTCTGGCCATTACCCATGTGTGATAAATTGCTTAGTAATCTCCACAGCACCGTCGTGCATACATTGAGAGTGTTTAGAGCATTGTAACTTGGGAGAATTTCCAATCATTCATAAATATCCATTAATCTGTCCCTTTTACATTCAGCTTTCCACATCTGTTTCAAATTGTTCAGTACTATTCCAGGAGTGCATTAAAGCTCCAATCCAGGTAGTATTAAGGGGATAAATGAGGCACAGGGAAGAGACACTGTATTTTTCTCAAAGCAATTCTTTCTCCTTTTTACAGAGTTAGGAGCCAAGCAATTTACGATTAAGATTTTCAGAAGATATGCTTTGTCATTTTAAGCCTTCCTTGTCTGTGGGTTTAAAAATGAGGTTTTAGTTCTAGCATCCTGGCATACCTTAATGTATTTCTCTGTACAGGTAGATTGTGAATATCATTTCTACCAGCAAACCTGAAGTAGTTTTAATTCATTATGATTCAGTGTGGATTCTTGTTGAAGAAAAATGAAGAATAGTTAAAACCTAAGGTCAGTTAGAAATAAATAAGTGCCTGAGTATGCCTTTATGTTTGTGATGTTCAGGAATGTCAGAGGAAGTTGTCAATAATTTTAGCTTGATACATTTTCTACAGGAAAAAAAATGTTTTTCAGGAAAAAGGCATTATTTTATGAATTATAATTTAATATGATTTGGCTTTATGTCTGCTCTAGGTGATTGAATGAAAATTATAAAGGTGGATTTTTTTCTCCCCATATACTACCCATAAGCTATTTTCTCAGGTGCTTTCCAAATAATGTATTTTCATAAGAATGACCCAGCCTGTACTGTTAGATTTACAGAAGTCTCATCACATAGTACAGAGATGCCCTGCAGAATAAATGCATATAAAGATAGCACCGTATGGTATATCAGATGACACGTAAGTATGAGAGAGGAATGTTTTCAAGTTGACCTTGAAGATGTTAAGGGACTTACAGAACAAATACAAGGCAGGAGGATAACTGAAAGATGATTCCCTATCTTTGGCATTTGTAATACTCATAAAAGGGATGACAAGCTGATTATCTGACCCAGAATAAAATGCCCACACAGTAATGTAAAGAAGAAGGAAATTCAGTTGCATGTCTCTCACTAAGATTAGTCAAAACCTCATATCATCGCATAAAGTGCACTAAATCATTGCATTTGAAGTTGGTCTATTTCATAGTTACAGTCTGCAATTTCATCCATACATAGGGGATTAACAGCTGCTCCATCCGTTAGTATTAATGAATTACCATACCAACATCCCACACACATCCACCAAGAAACTGAAGAAACCCCTCCTACACACTACTTTGTTTTGAATCCTGCAAATGTTGTAGGATAGCTATCTTTTTAATAAGTAGACATTACTGAATATAGCATATATTATAGCTAAAAGTGATGAGACTAGGAATTAGAAAGTAATTGTAACATTATTCATATATTAAAATAGGTTAAATTATCTCTCATCTCTCTGTCATCTGAGGAATGCCTATGACCATTTAAGAAATGATCCTGAACTCCTAGGGCATTTTATTAAAGAAAAAAACAATTCAGAATGACATTGGCAGCCTGTTTAGTGAAATTTTTTCCCTCCTGAAGGACCTCCAAGAATGTCCTTTAAATGAGATGAAAAAGAACAAAATGAGTTTTGATATGATGACCATGTGTACTTGTTTACCCAGAACAGTTCAGTTTATACCATTTGCTCTGGCATAGTTATTAGTCACTACCTGTTTACTCTCAAAAGGTCCTGATTTGAATGGAAAATTATATGTTCATCTAGTTTTAGAGCATTTCTTATATAACCACGGTCTCTTCCTCTACCGTCTAGTATGATTCCAGTTCCCGTTTATGTCTTTTGTGTGGAACACCTGTTTCTACAAAGGAAGAAAGAAAGAAACAACTATGCCAGTCCATACACCTTCACCAACTAAAAAATTCATCTCTTTTTCCCACTCTTTTATTCTTTGGGTTCTCATCCTCTTTTCTCTGCTTTGTGACATTGCACTCCCCAACACTGTCCTTATAGAACATGTCAGGGACAAGTCAAAGAATGTCACTGTATGAATATTTTCCTATAGAAACAGGCAGCTTAATCCTTTTCAGTGCTTGCCTGTGTGAAAAAAAAATGTGACATATAGTCATGGGTTACTTAATGACAGTGATACATACAATAAATGCATCATTGTGCAAGTGTTATGGAATGTACTTATACCAACCTAGATAGTGTAGCCTACTACACACCTAAGCTACATGTATAGCCTCTTGCTGCTAGGCTACAAACCTGTATAGCATATTACTTCACTGAATATTGTAGGCAGTTATAACATTTGTGTATCTAAACATAGAAAAAGTACAGTAAAAATATGGTATTATAATTTTATGGGACCACCATCATTATAAGGTTAGTCATTGACTGAAATGTCATCATGTGGCACATGGCTGTATTTTATTCTTTTTAATGAGGAGGAATTTAGGACCATGCTCCTCAGTGACAGGGAACTATCAGATTGAGTTATATCTCCCCTTAGAAACATTTGTTAAGGGCCTACTCTGTGTCTGAAATCTTCTTATACAAAAATGACTGAGAGATTGTCCCTTATGTCAGGAACTCACAGTCTATTAATAGAGAAGACCATGTTGAACAATAATTACATATACTACTAGAAGTGAATACTACCAAAGCACTACTACTTTATGTATCACCAAGAGTATGGAAAGGTGCAGTGGGAGAATAGGCATGGGATTCAATCTGGAATCTGCTCCTTGGGGAAGAGATGATAGAGCAGGTAATGTGCGAACTGAGTTTTGGAGGAGGAACAGAATGAAGGTATCAATTTACATGAAGGGCTCTGCATCAGGTTTGCTCTGAGAAAATCGATAGTATTGCATTGGCCAACATACCCTGTCACAAAATATCACTTATTCTCCTGTACTCTGCATTCTATAGAATAAAGTCTTTTGTTGTTGTTCTGAAGAAGAGTGGAAGTTGGCAGTTTACTATTTTTATAATAGCCATAATTTTCCAATTTGTTGATACACCTTCAAATGTACTTTAGAAAGACCATTTCAGAGCTCTCTCTTTGGACTTTCCTCTGCAAAATAGACTTCTTTGCTTTGTGAACTCTCAAAGGTCTTGTCTGTTTTTTAAAGCATTCTTATTCTTTTCTCTTCTGAGCTTAATCAGTGTATGGTTCCCACCACACACTCATATTTTGCACTCAGGTAGCATTGCAGTGCATTTATGTATAAAGATCTGGCTAGTGGTATAGTCCCAAATACCATATTTATTTATTTGTATCTTACTGCCATGCTGAAAATAAACCATTATAGAGCACTTGATAAACACAGCTGAATGAAAGAAACAGTTCTTCCAACCTTGTAGTTACTGCTGCCATCCCTCCCAGGTCTCTGATTCCTCTCTCTCCTGATCGTTTCTTTCTGCCTTGTTATTTCACTAATTTCTGTAAATTCTGTCTTCTATCTTCTCTCTACATTTTTTCCAAGTGATGCAGCCTTGCGCCAATTTCCAGATTCCGCTCTAAGTTATCTAAGTCTGTGTTGTTTGGATGGATTCTCTAGTCATCTCTTACCTCCATTCTTCATTCTTTTCCCAGTCTTTAACTCAGAAACAGATCATCTTCTCTTCCCATATCTAATCCACTGGCCAGTTCAGCAGACTCAGTTATATAGTGTCTTCAGCATGTGTTTCTCTCCCTCCAATCCCTTTCCTTACCATGGTATCAGTTTCCTTGTGATATTCACAAATCCAAAAGTGAGACTCATCTAGGAGCCATATTCCACATTGGTGCAAGTTTAAGTCTTCTAAAACATACAACACCTTTAAAGAAATGCCATCACCAATGATAGAATTCAGCTATCACTGTCAAATTGTTTCCTAACTATTTTTTATATTTAAGTCCCACTGTCCTTCGTCATGAGTCTCTCTTATGCTTGTACAGAGAGGCAGTGCAGAGCCCTGAAATTAGAACATCTGAGTTTGATTTATGGCTTTGTACTTGTTAGCTCTGTGACCATGGACAGATTATTTACCTTCTCTGTGTCTCATTTTCCTCATCTGTAATGTGAGGATAGTAATTGGATCTACCATAAAGATCATAGCAAGGATTAAATAAAACTCTCAGAGCAGTGTCTAGCACATATTAAGGATTCAATAAGTATTGGTATTTTTGCAATTTAATGACAAAAACCACAATTACTTTTGCATCAACCTAATAGAGTCCTATTCTCCAAAATCTTATGGTCTTCTTCTGTTAATAAGTATCCGATTTCTTTTTAAATTTGAAAATCATCCAAAACTTACATTATATTGTTTTCTATTTTCACATCTTGAAATCTCATCTTGCTAGATAGACATTCTCATGTTTTCTCTTAGACCAATAGTATCCATTTATATGGAATTCATAATTAATTATATGCCTTCACAAAATTCATATGATCTGCTTATGCCAACGAATATAAAGGTGAAAGATAGAAACTGCTGTTGTCTCTCTATCATAGGGATCCTCAACCCCCAGGCCACGGACCATGGCCTGTTAGGAACTGGGCCACACAGCAGGAGGTGAGCTGCCAATGAGCAAGCGTTACTACCCAAGTTCCACCTCCTGTCAAATTAGTGGCGGCATTAGATTCTCATAGGAGTGCAGATTTGACTGTGAACTGCGCATATGAGGGATCTAGGTTGCACTCCCTTTATGAGAGTCTAATGCCTGAGGTGGAACAGTTTCCTCCCGAAGCCACCTGCCACGCCCCCCAGCACCCACCCCACCTCACCCCACATCCCTGGGGCCGAAAATGTTGGTGTCCAGTGTTCTACAGGATTGAGAGATACAAAGCTAACAAAATTGAAGGGTAGATTGAAAAATAAACTTGAATTATTTTATGATCATGACTTGAAACCACATGTAAAGTTGAACAACCAGGAAAACTATCTCTGCTTTTACTTCCTTTTCTGAACCACAGTAAGTTAATGCTCAGGACTAGATATAACACATAAGGAATTCTAAGGATCCTAAGTAACAGTGCTATGTATGGGGTATCATGGTGTTATCATTTGTGGTAAATTTGTTTTCAACACTGGCATTTTTTTTCTCTTAGGGCAGAAATTTAGCATCTGGAGAGGTTGGATTTTTTCCAAGTGATGCAGTCAAGCCTTGCCCGTGTGTAAGTATTAGTATCTTAATTTTCTCTTGCTTCATTTTGTTTTTGATGCTGTGATTAATTGTGCAAAAATCTACAAAGGATGCTGGCCAGGTCAATTATTAATTTTATTGCTGTTTTCTGGAAGAATCATTATTTTCAACATCACTATGGTTCTATTGTCAGAATATGTTTTTAAATATTAAGAAAATATATAGAAGAGGCAAATTTTACTTAGCAGAATTTATAAAACTAAGTTGTCTAAAAGGTTTTAGAAGAAATAAACCACAGCCACAAATTAGATGCATTGTACAAGTTTCCCCTTTCCCACTGAACTGAGAATGGTACGGTCTGCCTCCAGTCACTCGGGTTACAGGGCGATATTATGCTTCAGCTGATATCTTTGAAAGCTTGCTAAAAAATGAAAAGTCCACAAATTTTTCAGCCAAAGGTCTACATATATTTTCTATAGTGTGTCATTACTTTTTATATAATGTCATAATGGAATTTTCTGAAAATATAAAACACAGATAAAAGGAGAATAAATGAACATTTGCTCAATTAATATTATGGGTGAATGTAACCTAAAATGTACTCCTTGGTGTGTTATGATACTGATACATTTCTGTTTAGGGTAACATGATTTTAATATCACAATTTGGTAATATGGGTGACGTTTTCCACACAATTTTTTAAGTTATTGACTCCAAAGTAAATGAAATTTCTTTACTAATATGATAGAGATGATTGCCTGAGGGGGAAAAACTCTCCTTAAACTATCTTGCTTGCTGTGTTTCAGTGGTTACTGAATTTCCAAACTGGACATTCTTTTTAATGTTAGAAACATGAGAATCTGCTATCCTTGGCTGTAGAATGTGCACTATAGGATAATTTACTCCACTCATTCAAGCTTAATTATTTTCAAAAACAAAGAGAATAGAAAAGCGTCTGTTACTCTGTGGTTCTGTGATCTAATATCACATTTTTTTAACTTTTATTGTAGGTTTAGGGGTACATGTGCAGGTTTATTATTTGGGTAAATTGCATGTCATAGGGGTTTGGTGTACAGATTATTGTGTCACTCAGTTTCTAAGCATAGTACCTGGTAAGTAGTGTTTAGATCCTCACCCTCCTCCCACCTTCCACCCTCAAGGAGGCGCCTGGAATCTGTTGTTCCCTTCTCATGTCCATGTATACTCAATTTTAGCTTTCACTTATAAGTGAGAACATGTATTACTTGCTTTTCCTTTCCTGTGTTAGTTCACTTACGATAATGGCCTCCAGCTCCACCCATACTGCTGCAAAGGGCATGATCTTGTTTCTTTTTATGGCTGTGTAGTATTCCATGGTATATATGTACCATATTTTCTTTATCCAGAAACATATGAACATATGAGCATTTAGATTGATTCCATGTTTGTGAATATTGCTGGGATGAACATACACATGCAAACCTTTATTTGTAGAGCAATTTATATGTCTTTGGGTATATACCCAATAATGGGATTGCTGGGTCAAATGGCAATCCTGTTTTAAGTTCCTTGAGAAATTGCCACATTGCTTCCACAAAGGCTGAATTAATTTACATTCCCACCAGCAGTGTATAAGCATTCCCTTTTCTCTGCAACCTTGTCGGCATCTGTTATTTTTTTACTTTTAATAAAAGCCATTCTTACTGATGTGATGTGGTATCTCATTGTGGTTTCAATTTGCATTTCTTTAATGATTAGTAAAATTGAGTGTTTTTTCAGATGCTTGTTGGCCGTATGTATGTATGTATGCTTTCCAAAAGTGTCTGTTCATGTCATTTGCCCACTTTTTAATGGAGCTGTTTTTTGGCTTGTTAATTTATTTACATTTTTTATAGATGCTGGATATTAGACCTTTGTCAGATGCATAGTTTACAGATATCTTCTCCCACTCTGTACGTTGTCTGTTTACTCTCTTGATAGTTTCTTTTGCTGTGCAGAAGCCCTTTAGTTTAATTAGGTCCCATTTGTCAATTTTTGTTTTTGTTGCAATTGCTTTTGGCATCTTAGTCATGAAATCTTTGCTAGGTCCTATGTCAAGAATGGTATTTCCTAGGTTATCCTCCATGGGTTTTATAGCTTTATGATTTACATTTATGTCTTCAATCCATCTCGAGCTGATTTTTCTGTATCATATAAGGAAGGGGTTCAGTTTCAGTCTCCTGCACATGGCTAGCCAATTATCCCAGCACCATTTATCAAATGTTTAGCTCCCACTTATAAGTGAAAACGTGTTATTTGCTTTTCCTTTCCTGTGTTAGTTCACATATGATAATGGCCTGCAGCTCAATCCATGTTGCTGCAAAGGACATAATTTTGTTTCTCCCCATTACTGAATAGGGACTCCTATCCCCATTGCTTGTTTTTGTCAGCTTTGTCAAAGATCAGATGGTTGTAGGTGTGTGGCATTTTTTCTGGGCTCTCTATTCTGTTCCATTGATCTATAATGTTACATATTTTTGTCTTATATTACATTACAGTCTTGAAAGATTATTGAAATTTGATATCACTCTTATTTAATTAGATACGCTAAAATGATTGTCATCTAGTTTTTGGACTTTGTAAGAACAAGATTCAGGCTTCCTATCTGTAAAGGAGTGATGTATGTATGTAGGCAGGTGGCAGGATATTAGACATTCTAACATTAAGAAGTTTGGGAACCTAAAGACATCCAATCAAGAATATTAAGCATTGAATATACCATGTACTGTTTTCTGTTTACATCCTCTTGAATAAGGCCGAAAAATGAGCATTTGAAATTTTATTTTAGGGATAGTCTGGCACAAAGTAGGTATTTAATAAATTACTGTTGAATGAATGAACAAAGGAGTGAAAAAGCAAATGCAAGTCCCTCGCTGTATATACAACATTGCCAATGGTAGGTACTAATTAAGTCAGCCTGTAGAATCCTATGGAATGATATTTGCTGACCCAAGAAGTGGCTAGGAGAAATATGTTCAGATATTTTAAGATGACAGAGTTGTAGGGTAACTTCTAATTGTAAGCAGGACTACTAAATATGGTTGTTTTATATTAGTAAGTAGCTACTTAAAATTTTACTGCTTAATGAAATTATAGATTCATTTTTTTAATTATAGGGCAAGTTAAGGGAAGATACATAGAGGGGAATTTGAAGGGGAGAGGACAGTTTGAGGGCATTTGCAAAATGGTATTGCTTTTGATTCTGGGATATATTGTTTATCAGGGGTCCATGAGTAGTGCTGAATGTTCTATTCTGGGCTTAAAATTTATTTTCCTATATATGCTACATCCTTCTCCTCAAAAGTTCTGAAATAGGCAGGTAGAAACCTAAAACTGAGGAAAACACAGGCGGTTCATAAATGAGTCAACTTCATTTCTGGCAATATGGCAACTAGAGACAAAGCCTGGAACTGCAGCACAATGCAAAATTGGGTATACCTCTGATTCCAGGAGCCCTCAGTGGATGAACTAGGAGAAAATCCATCCCACTGATGATGATATGCCTACCTTGGTATTGGTTCAGGATTGGAAAGAAAAAAGGAAAGCAGTCTCCCCTGAGAATTTCTAACTTTAAATCTAAAACCATCCAGATGAAGGGCTGAAATTCATACCAGCTCTGCTACCTAAATAATTCTAAGCTGGAAATGTAGTTTAAAATTATTCCAGATTATTCCCCTGCACTCCAGTCTGGGTGAGAGAGCGAGACTCTGTCTCAAATAAAAAATTAAAAATTTTTTTTAAATTCCACATTAATTATTCTCCCAATGAAAATTCAAATTCTCTCTGGATCAGAGCCTCTTTGCACACATTTCCCAAAGGATTTTTATACATAATGTCCTAGGGAACATACATTTACAATTTGGAATCTTTAAATGAATCCAGAAACAAACCACCTTATGCCAAGATCAGCAGAAACAATAAAATATATAATTAAACTGACAACTATAGCAAATATTTGAATTTTAGATGCTAAATTCAAAATTTTATACTTAATATAGTTTAAGAAATTAAAGGGAAAAAAATCTAAGCGGAAAGCAAGACACTAATTGGGTATATATGAAAAAGATTCAGGCATAGTAATTGAAATGAAAGCCTTAGTGAACATGTTACATGGCATATCAGACACAGTTATGTAAGAAATTGGAGGAGAAATCTGAAGAAATTTCTCAAAGAATAATTCAGAGAGATTAAGAAATTAAAAATAAAACAGAAAATGGAGTGATGAGATGCAAATACATTTAATAGAAGGAGAGAATAGATAATTGTAGAAAAGCAATATTCAAACAAACAATGCCTGAGAACTTCCCAGATTCTATAATAAAACTAATCTTCAGAGTCAAGGAGCATACATTAAAATTAATCAACACCTGGATGCATTGTAATGAAACTGGAAGACATTAAAGGCAAAATACTAAAACTAACTGAGACAAAAGATAGGTTATCTATAAAGGGTTGATTATTAGACCCAGCTAACAACAGCAGTAATAGAAGCAACAAGAGTTTCCACTTCTGATAACTGTTGAATAGCTCGTATTCGGCCAGTCCTCCCACACATAACTACAAGTTGTGGACAAAATATCAAAACAAAACTATCTGAAGGCACTGCCCAGGAGAAGATTGACACTTGGAAAAAGGAATGGTACTAGGGTGAATTTCTTTGTTTTATGACTAGCTTGAAGACAGGCACTGGATTGTACCATGCAGGGTGGCTAAAATTCAGATAGAAACTTTATGATATTTCTGGCTTAAAGAACCAGACTATGGAGTGAGTTTAATGCAGTCTCAGCAGCTGGAAAAGGATGTAGGAAATCTTAAAAGGAGTCAGAGAGAGGAAACCTCAAATTCTGTGTATAAACTTTAAGGAAAGCCAGGTTCTTTGTAGGAACATAAGACAATCCAGAGCCTCTGCAGTAGATCATTCATTCAAATTGTCCAAGATACAATATAAAATTACTCAGTATACAAAGGAGCAGGAAAATGTGAACCATACTCAACAGAAAAGAGAATGAAGGGAGATCAACCCTGTGATTTCCCATATGATGACTTAGGAAAAGATTTTAAAAGCAGCTGTTATGGTGCTCTAGGACACAAAGGAAAACATGTTCATAATGAATGGACAGAAAACCTCAAAAGAGAAATAGGAACTACAAAAAAGAACCAAATAGAGATTATACAGTGTGAACCTATAGTGTCTGGATTAATATCTGAAACAATAAGAATGCGTTAGAAGTTGTGAGAGAAAATTACTCTCCTCTTAGAAATTTCTCAAAAAAAGGATGAAATAGTGAGAGTTTATTCAAACAAACACAAAGTTCACTTTTAAGTGTGCCATCTAGCTTCATAAGGTATGTACTTCAGGAAGAGGCACACATAGACACACATATACATTTATTTATATATATTTAGACCCATATAAATATTTGTGTGTGTGTGTGTGTGAATAATTTTGTATGGATTCTATATTCTCAATAAAATGTTTTTTTAAAACTATATGTTAATAGCAGAAGTTTAGCAGTGTTAATAGACTATGGTGCTGACAGAAAATGGCATTAGGGAAAAATAGTAACCGTATGCTCAAAGATGAAAAAGTTCCCAAAAGGAAATTAACTATAATCTTAAATATGAAGTGTCTGTCCAGACAAGGACCCATACTACACAGAAGAAAGTGCAGAGGGCCCATGACTGATGGAAAAGGGTAGGACCCACCCGAGTAATAGGGATCATGGCTGGGAAGGTAGTCCTGGATCTTCACTTGTCATAATGCACCCACTGGAGAGAGAAAAGCTCTAGTGGGACACTTCAGGGTGGAACAGCCTCAGTTACCTGTTCTGTTTTAGAATCTTATGTCACTGTTTCCTTTTTTGGATCTCCAACCTTTTTAACAGCCAAAGGAGTCCACAGCCAGAATATTTTGAAATTCTTTACTCTCCTCCTTCCTGTCTTTTTTTTTTTTTTTTTTTTTGACTCTCTATGGAAAGCTTGGTTTAAGAATAAATATACATTATACTTTTAAAGAACAGGAAGGGGGAAAGAGGAAATATTTTTCCCATCAGATTTCAGAAGCCATGTATATCTTATCATCAAAGGGGAAACTATTGAAGATCAATTTATTTGTGAAAACAAAATGTGTAAGAAACTATTTGAATGATTAGAATGGGTATAATTTACCTTTAGTATTAATTGCTGTTTATCAGGATTTTACAAAGTGGTTTTTTAAAAAATGTAATCCATAGGATAAAAATACTTGATTAATAATCAAACGTTCTGATTAGAAAGATGATTTTTGATACAGTTTGAGTATTCCTCGTTTGAAAATCTGACATCTGAAATGCTCTAAAGTCCGAACTTTTTGAGTACCAACATGAGGCTCAAAGGAAATGCTTATTGGAGCATGTAAGATTTTAGATTTTTGGATTAGGGATGCTGAATGTAATGCAAATATTCTAATTTTTTGTAAATCCAAAATGTGAAACATCTCTAGTCCCAACCATTGCAGATAAGGGATGCTCAACCTGTAGATAACTCTTAACCTGAAAGGGCAAAATAGTAAGCACATTATGAAGACTAGCATGGCTAGAGACATGTTCACGTTGGCTAATCTCTGAAATACTAGAGTTTTTACTGTTCCAAATGAGGGAACATATTTTCAATCACCTAATATAAAAATCCCAGTAATAGCATGGGATGCATATATCAGAGATTTGGACATGAGACAAACTATCTCTACTCCTATTCCTAGGAATTTTTAAACTTTGTAACCCTCTCTATACAATGTATTGTATTTCTTATTTTTAACATTAATATACCTGCTCTGTCTTTGTTCATTTTCTATTTGACCATCAGCTGCTACAAATTTTCTTTCTTTGTTTGAATAGAAAATGCAGTATTTTTCCTTGTGCAGAGTTCTATGAGAAAAAAGAAAGGAAAAATAAGTATTTTTCATGCCTTTTTTCTGAATAAAGGTTTCTAGTTGGTAGATTTTTAAATCAGAATTTGGAATTTATTACAAAATAAGAGTCTCTATCCAATGTATATTGTTTATTTTGCATGTTTTCCCAATGTCTTGGAAAAATAAAGTGCTATTTGGTTTTCTTAATAATGTTTTCACTTTAATTTTCTTTGATAAGATTAAATTGCCTTCATAATAAATAATAAAATATTAAAAATATTAAATATCTACATCCACTGTATATTGTTTAATTTGCATGTTTTTCCAAGGTCTTGGAAAAGTAAAGTGCTATTCGGTTTTCTTAATAATGTTTTCACTTTAATTTTCTTTGATAGGATTAAATTGCCTTGATAATAAATATTAAAAGTTTCCAGTTCATATTTCCCTGCTATCTCTCCTCTTAGAGTTACAGTGGCAGTAAAATGAATGAAAGAATGAATTAAAGTGAAATGAATTATTTTTTACTTATCTAACATATACTATGATTCACTCTGTATAAAATTGCCAGTGGATAGTTCCAGGACTGTGCTACTTAGGGTTTTATAGAGCTGAGTCAGCTGAACTGAATTAATGATTGATTTCTAAAAGCTTCCCTTAAGTAAACTTAATCTATTTTTGCCTTTTTATATCCTAGGTGCCCAAACCAGTAGATTATTCTTGCCAACCCTGGTAAGTATTAAAAATGTTTATGTAGCTAGGTTGAAATACCATACCCTTAGCTCCAGGATGCCTTAAATGTGGGGATAGTAAACCATATTCCATTTCCATTTGTCTCGGCTAAAGGTGTTTTCAGATGTAACAAAACACCATAATGAATTCATGTATTGCTGACCTTTCCATATCTTTATCTGAGAGGGAGGTGTGTGTGCATGCATGAGCACCTAGTGCCCTTGACAGATAAAGTTGATACCAGCCACAGAAAGGAATGGAACATATGCATATGTATCTTATATTTTATGTATTTAATAAAGCAGAGAGAAAAATATGGTTTCATTTTCTAAAACTAAAAATTAGCTCAAAAGGGACAGCAGTAGATTTTTTTTTTAATTATTATAGTTTTAGAGATGGGGTCTTGCTCTGTCACCTAGGATGGAATGCAGTGATGCCATCATAACCCACTGCAGCCTTGAATTCCTGAGCCCAAGTGATCCTCCAAAGTGCTGGGATTACAGGTGTGAGCCACTGCTTGTGGCCGACACTAATAGCTTCTAAAAATAAAATTTACAACATATAACGTGGCAGCAACAAAATATATCATAAAGATAGGGGTACCCTTACCACTTGGCAGCTGGCAGTATCATTAACAAAACCTAGGAAGTGTCGTGGATAGTAATTATTATTTGCTAGCTATCTCCAACTATTAAAAAATATATTTAGGATTTAGTATAGTTATGGTTATCATAATAACTAATATATACTATTTGTTATATGCTTTGTACCGTACATGTTTTGTTTTATTTCTTCAACATTTATATAAGAAAAATGGTGGTGACTGTTGTTATTTTTATGGGTGGAGAAACAAAGAAACAGAACGTGCAGCCAGTGAGTGGTAAAGCCAGAATTCCAAGTTATGCCATCTGTACATTGCTATACTGCCCCCAAAATACAGAATGTGAGCACATTATTCATTTCTATTTGTTTTCCTGAATTTTGCATTTGACTCCTCTTAAAAAGACTGAATCTATTTTTATTTTCTTGATATTAAAATACATGCATAGAAACGAGAGATCAGAATACATATATAAATATAATATCCTGGGAATGTATAGTACTAGTTGGGTTTGCATGTTACCATGTGAGTTATCTGATATTTTTTACATATTCTGATTATTTTCTGTTCTATAACAAAAGCATGGAAAATGCTGAGTTACTTTTCAAAGTGTAGGAATCCATTGTGCAATGTATGGGATTCTCCTCGGGCCCTCCTACACCTCCCCTCCTCTGGAAGTCACTCCGTCTTCTGTAGTTACTGTCTACCCTTCCTGATATCCCTCCCTGGGCCTCAGCAATGAGCTTGCTGAAGAAATTGCAGCAGGTTTGTGATAGAACTGGGAATGTGCTTCATTTTTACCTGATTGAAGCAATTTGAAGTCATTAGTGTCTGTGGAATTTTAAACTATAGTCCTGAAAGAAATTAAATTTGGAGACTGGAGCTGATAGCATTGACAATCAAACTGAAAAACATCAGAAACTGTTAAAAATCTTGAAAGTGTGATGATTAGGTTTCTTCTGTTATACCATTTTTCGTGTAACTGGCATTATAGTTACAAAGGTAATGATTTGAGAGATGAAATACTAATACCTCAAACTGCATGGGTTTTATGAAATAAACATATTAGGTACCTGAGAACCATTCAGAGCACCCGAGGGTAGGCTTTGTACCCTTAGTTTTAAAATGTACCCTTGCCAATATGTAAAATCCTACTGAAAATATGACAAGTTAGAATAATATTATTCTTATAAAAGCAAGATGTTCAGGCAAAGGGAGAGCCTTGAAAATAACAAGAAATAAGGATGTAGTAGAATTTTGAAATTACTTTTCTTTTTTTCTTGAGCAACCTGGACAATCTATTTAAACTAAGCAGGCAGTTTGATGTGAAATGTCTTCTGCTAGGGAACAAAATGATCAACTACCCCAGAAAATAGAACCTTCAATTTTAGAAATACTAAACTATTTAGAGAAAATTACTTTGCATGATGGCATGGTAGTTCTCAAGTCACTGAGAAGTTAAGTATCACCAACTATATTATCTACTCATTATTTCTACATTTAAAAGTAAGCTGTTTGCACAAGGTAAATTTTGTCTCTTGCATACAGAATGAAATAAAATAGAAAATTAAGATGATTATTTTCAATAATCTATGTTTTGGGGTATTAAAACACAGAAATGAGATTTGGGACTGCAAACTGGGGAACTGTCCTAAAATCTGTATGCAGAACAAGAGATAGATGTCAGGGTCCCTGCCTTTTCCCATAGTAGTCCGAACAAATTACCCTTTCCTGCAGCAGTAGGAGACACTGGAGTTAGAAGCTATATTATGTGGAAAAGGTGAACCATATAGGGCCTAGATTTGGAAAGATCAAGCCTAGCAGAGACTGGGGAGATGCCATAGTGAAAACAGAGGGCTGTGTATACTGAGTGATGATGCTCTCCAGTTCTCTTGTGTAGCTCAGTTTTAGCACTGTGACAGCTGGGTCCCATATACACATACTACTCTGTCTGGGTATTCAGACAGGAATTTGGAAGATTTTTGGCCACAGAAACGAAATAGAGTTAAAAATCTAAAATCCAGACCTTTGGGTGTTTCCCAGCTCGGTCTTCAGGTTCTTGTCAAATGATCAGATTCAACTGGGCGTAGTGGCTCATACCTGTAATCTCTGCACTTTGGAAGGCCAAGGCAGGCAGATCATGGGGTCAGGAGTTCGAGACCAGCCTGGCCAACATAGTGAAACCCCGTCTCTACTAAAAATACAAAAAATTAGCCGGACGTGGTGGTGGGTACCTGTAATCCTAGCTACTCAGGAGGCTGAGGCAGGAGAATCACTTGAACCCCAGAGATGGAGGTTGCAGGCAGCCGAGATCACACCACTGCACACCAGCCCGGGTGACAGTGTGAGATTTCATCTCAAAAAAAAAAAAAAAAAAAAAAAAGACTCCTACCCAGTGGACCTACTTTGGTGCTCACACACACAGAGCTTCCAGTCAATTGTGTATGCATCCCTCTTAAGTAGGAACAAACAACAAAAAGTAACCATACATTTGAGGAAACCCTTGAACTGAAAAAAAAAAAAAAAAAAAAAGAAAGAGAAACTTGAAAATAGATATTAGAGCGAACAGACAACTTTAAAAAAAACTTTTATTTACATCTTCAAAATTAAGAGAAAACTTAAGTTCATTGGATGTAAGCTCAATGTTTTAGAAAACAAATCAAAAAGGAGCTCTTTGAATATTATAGAAGACTTGGAAAATAAAGTTGAGCAAATCTTCCAAAAAGTCGGAGATAGATAATAGAGGAGAAGCGATGTGGAAACTAGGCTATTGATCCAGGGCATACAGCATTCAAGTAGTAGAAATTCCAGAAAGAGAAAACCAAGGACAGCAAGTATCAAAGAAATGATACAGACATTTCTCAGAACCAAAGGATATGTGGCTCCAAATTGAAGATACTTCTGAAAGGCCAGGACAATATAAAATAAATTTAAAAACACACATTTTCATGAAATTTTGCAGTATAGAGAATACAGAAAGAATTTGAAGGTTTCTAGGAGAAAAAAATCAGGTCACATACAAAGAATTAGAAATGGGATTGAATGGAAATTAGAAGACAATGAATCAATGTATTAATATTTGAGAGCCAAAATAATTTCTCACCTAGAATTATTTACCCAATAGCCAAACTATGAATATTTCAATAATATTCATAGCCAAACTATGCATTACTAGGTAAAATAAAATATTTTCATAGATGTGGGACTTTAGAGTATTACACACTGTGTATGTTTAGAAAAAGCTGAAGGGTGAGCTAATCAAGGAAGGGGGAGATATAGAAGCCAGGAAAGGGGAGCAAAGAGAAGTCCCAGGACTACAGTAATTCAACAGGCTTAGTAGATCAAGCAGTATCAATTAGAAGAGTGTGGAGGGCTCAGAAGAAAAGGCTCCAGAGAAAATTAACAGGTAGATTATGTGATTGTCTTAATTCAGTTAACGCAGCTATAGGTTGAATATCCCCTATTCAAAATGCTTGGGACCAGAAGTGTTTTGAATTTCAGATTTTTTCAGATTTGGGAATATTTGCATAAACATCATGAGCTATATTCAGGATGGGACCCAAGTGTAAACACAAAATTTATTTATGTTTTATATATATCTTATACACAAAGCCTGAAAGTAATTTTATATAATATTTTTAATTTTGTGCATGAAACAAAGTTTCAACTGCATTTTGATTACAATGTAAATTTCAACATGGGTTTTAAGGGGGCATTCAAACCATAGCAATGGTGTTGAAAAATGTATTATTGGGAGGTATATTTGGAAGGAATCTGTGATAGAGACAAAGAACTTGAACAAACAAAAACATAAGCAATTTTATTTTGGAGAGCAGATATTCTTTGAATGAACACCATGCCAAAACTGGGCCAGTTGACAGCTTGGCTTTGTAGAGGTTACAGAAAGACAAGAGTGAGGAACAGCACTATAAAGGAGTGAGCACAGGTGGTAGAAAGAAGATGCTTTTTCTTCCTTATGTCTAAAATTGATAAGAAATTGTCATATAATTGTTCAGAAATACACAAGTAGAAATGAAAAATAGGTACAGTGTTTGAAATGGGACTTGGAGTAGGATGCTGGTCTGTTGGAATACTGGTGCTTTTTCGTTATTATAATGTGAATGGACTTTTAAAACTACTTTAATGCTTAGCTTTGATAAAAATGCATACACTAAATACTAATTGTGATAAGTGTCATGAAAATAGGGATACTGTAATGAGAATAATGGAGTAGGTAGTACAAGATGCAGGACAACATTCTTTAGATGGTATGGTCAGAGAAGACCCCTCTAAACTTTAACAATGAGAAGGAATATTGTCTTGATAGAGCATGAGTGTTTCCAGACAAGAGTGCAGTCTGTGAGAAGACTTTAAGCTCAAAAGGAGCTCGAGAAACTCCTGGATCTGAAAGAAGACTGGAGACTAGTGATGAAGGCAGATATAAGAGATAAAGTTGAAGAGAAGTAGGCATGAATGAGTCAGATTATTACCAGGTCCTAGTAGTTCATGAGTTGTTATAACTTTTCTTTTAATGCCCTTAATTCCTGCATAAAATGCCCTTAATTCCTCTTTTATACTAGAGGGAAACCTAACATGTCCTCCATCAACAAACTTTTATTGAATGCCTGCCATGTGCATTTTAAATGAATATTAAGTTTGCATTGGAGGTGAATGTTTATACTGAGTTACATGAGAGTCTATATGTGAACCAGAGGATTTTCAGGTATATTAATTATTGACTAGCTTTGAAAGAGAACCAATCTAAACAGAATTTTTCTTTTAAGTTCTATTGACTAAAATCTCTGATGTATCTTGCCAGGAGATTTTACACCTATATATGATTTGAGGGGTCATTAAAGATTATTTTAAGATTGAATTTGGGCCTTTTGTTTTTATAGTTATTATGAAGCTTCTGTATGCTTAAGGCCAGCAAAATCTAGGGAGATTGAATTCTGGTTTTGAAAAATATCTACCTTTTAAAACTAAATTTTACTCATTATAACTAATTGCTTGAGAAAATTTGTTATCAAAATTGTGGACTATATGAATTAATCTCATATCAAAAAATAATTATTTAAAATAACATCACTAGAATTTTTTTTAAAAAGATACTTAAAGGAGATTTCATTTCATAGTATATATAGAAAAGCTAACATAAGTGTGTCCGTGTATCTTATACAGGGCAGTCTCTCCCTACAAGTCTTTTTCCTTCCTGTCCTTAAGCTCCCACAACTGTGTTTTTACCCAATACCCACTGACTCCTCTTTGTCCCATTTGTTTACTAGGTGCTTAGAGGATATTAGGCACTGTTCATTTTGCTGTTGTTAGCTTTGTAGAGCATTTGTGTTTGGACGTATTAAAGGACCTTTTACTGATTTTTTTTTCTTAAACAATGTAATTAGTACAGAATTACCAACAGCTCAGCTCTGCCACTAAATTAAATATTGAGAGATACTTACTTTTAGCCTCTGTTCTCTTCCAGGTATATTATCCAAATTTTCTGTGTCATTGTTTTTTACAGGTATGCTGGAGCAATGGAAAGATTGCAAGCAGAGACTGAACTTATTAATAGGGTAAATAGTACTTACCTTGTGAGGCACAGGACCAAAGAGTCAGGAGAATATGCAATTAGCATTAAGTAAGTAGGACAAGTACTTTTACAGAAATAGATTTCCTGTTTTCATAATTGCATAGACCATCTGACATGTATAACACTGAAGTTGAAAACCAAAGTTCTAATTGCAGAAGAAATAATGCATCTATCCAGACAGTTCATTAATACTTGAAAATATCTTTGAAAAACAGTAAAAAGTGTTATAGGCTGCTAATTGGCATGTTAGATTTCTTTCATAATATTGTGTTTTGGTGGTTTGATGTGTGTATATTTCTAGTAAATACTAACAGTATAAATTTCTAGATTTTTGTCTTATTTTTCTACATTCTCAAATTGAACTTACTAAATAAATTGCACATAATGAATAGTCAAATACAACCTCCCTTCTCACTTCAAATATTGGTTATATCCTCAACCAATCCAGTAAATATATTTTGTTAATTAGCTGTCACCAGTGTATTGGCATAGGTATATATTTTGTCTGCAGAATTAATTCCTATAATGTTATTGGGGCATGCCCTCTGGTAATTATTGATTTCTACTGATTAAAAACACATTTATATTCATAAGTTATTCATTGCCCACAGGTACAATAATGAAGCAAAGCACATCAAGATTTTAACAAGAGATGGCTTTTTTCACATTGCAGAAAATAGAAAATTTAAAAGTTTAATGGTAAGCATTGATTATTTCTTTTCAATCTGGGATCCTTATTTTTCTTTTGTTAGAAAGGTCATTTTAATTCTATAGTTTCTTGGAAATTTTGCTCACTGAAAAGTTAAAGAGAATTGTATTCTAATTTTGCAACAAAATCCTGAAAATTCTCATTTAAAAATCTCTAAGTTTTATATTGCTCAAATCATATTCTTCATTGTAAATTGTTTGCAGGTTTTAGATACAGTTTTGGTTTGTGTTTAAATGACACAGCAGATTTTTAATATAACTGTCTTTCCTCTTTTTTCTTCCTTTGCCTCTGTGTCCTGATTCAGGCAGAGGACAGTATTTTAAATTATAACACAAAAAGTTGTAATTAGTAAAATATGTCTAACATTTGGGTCCATTTTTTATAAAATGCAATGTAAAGTCAAATTGAAAAGATTTTTGTATTTTCTGCTATTTTAAGTGATCTCTACCGTGGTTCTCATTCATTACCTTGGATAATTATGCATTAACAAGGTAACATTTTTGCCACTTAACAGTTGATATTTCATAGGAATTGTGTATTTAAATGGAAATAGTATATTGTCAAATCACATCAAATGAATAAGTATTATTCCCACAGTTTTAAGAAAATACAACTGATTCATACTTTTGTTAGCATATAAGAATATTTTGTGTATGTTATTTAAACAATGTGTATATGTCATCATGTATGCATTGCTAACAGTAAACTCTCTAAGTTCACATTTCCTTAAGTGGTCTCAAGTATGTTTCTCAAGTTTGGTAGTTTATTGAGATAATGAAGAGTTTGGATATAGGACATAAGATGCATTTGTACTGCTAAGTACCTTGAGTAACATTGGGAAGGACCACTCGTTGACTGAACCATCAATCAAATGATACATACTGCATCCTTCCAGAAAACATCTCAAAGCACTTTACAGATGTTAACATTAAAGTTAAACTGAGTGTAATGGAGCCTTACAAAGTAGGCCAGCTTGAATACCTTATCCAAAAATTTAGAGCTGCTTCAAGGCAGGTGTCAGTGTTTTAAAGAAATAGAAACATCTTGAGTTGAAAGAAAAATAAAATCTCTATGGATGTAAAGATCATTCCCAGTTCAAAAGCTAAGGATGGGCAGCAAGGTCGTATCCTGGAAAATGTAAACTCTGTCAAATTTGTAACCAAGATCTAGGCATCCTCCCTGCTGGAAGTAACTTACATTCTGTTGAAACAAGCAGGCTGAGCACAGAGAGAATTGGACCAGAGGAGGTTCCTCATAAAACGAAAACTTGGAGGGAGGTGGCGAGTGGATGCACAAATAATGAATGACAGACACAGCTGAGACATGATAAAAGCATGCACAGGGGCTCTCCACATCTCTGCAAGACACACCAGCTTGAGCTTTCACCTGCAGAACTTCCTTGGATGGTAATGAGGCTGCTCCACAGTGCTGTAGTTACTATGGGACTTAAAAAACTGCTGCAGGGCCAAAGATAACTGCCAGCCTTGCAGACTTTGAAAGTAGCAAAAGTAACTCCCATCAGAGGAGACAAGCAAAGAAGATGAAAGGAATAGGCACTGAAAAGGTCCAATCAATTTAGCTTTGTGTCACCTGGGTTCAACTCAAGGAAGTTCTTCAGAAGCCAAGGTTAGATGTGAAAAGCCAGTAATACCAGTGACCTGGATTAGTAGACATAGATGCATGAGTTCCTATCTGCATGTAAAGCTGTGATTATAGTGAAAGCAATAGAGACCCAGCATTAAAAAAAAATTGTGTCAGAGAGCCTTAAAAGTTTCTACAATAATATTCTCTGGAAAAAGAACTAAAAGTACTTCTCATGGGACTAAAGTAAGCTTTTCATATATGTTATGTATAAGATCTCAGCAATGCCACTATTAGAGACATGTGCATATGTGGTTTTTTCTCCATATCTGGGCATCTTTTGTAAGGAAGCACTAATAACAGCATGTTAAAGGGAAGGGACTAAGAATGTTAGCACAGCAAAATGAAACTAATAAACATTAGCAAAGGATGTAATTGTGGAAAGAAAAACAAGGAGCTGGAAAAAATCTCAGTATCAGAAAAGCACTTTTGTCAGGTTTAGCAAATAACTGTAAAAATTACTGAAGAGGCAGCTGAACTAATCTGAAGTTACCCCTCCTTTTGGTTTCTGTTCATTTGTTGAGCAAATTTATATTGAGTCCTTACTATGTGAAATCACTTTCTGGAGAACTCAAAAGGACTCAACCTTTCTAAAAAGAAGCTTTAAGAATCGGTAAGTATGTCTACACCAAGAACTTCACCATAGAGCACTCCTTGGAACCTAGGCTGGGAAATGCCACATGAATACTTGGTCAGAAGGAATGGCTCATGTTTTAGCAACCTGAACTTCTGGAAGGAGGTAGAAGATGATTAATTGGTGTGAAGGCTTCTCAAAATCAAGATCATACTAACTTCAAAGAGGTACCCTTTACCATGTTGGAGTTAAACACATTTCCCTATTATAAGTAAGGAGTGATCTGTGGAGTTGTTTCTTAAGAATAGTTCAATATCCTCTTATTATTGTTATTAGTATACTCTTGTATCTGTGAAACACAACAGGGCCTGGAATTAAATTTAAATCTGGAAAGCGTGTAAAACATAAGTAAACTCCAGAGCTTCTTTTACATTAACTGGTTTCTCAATGAGAAGGTTGACGTTAGGTGGTTATGACCTAACCTTTTTCCCTTGAGTTTCACTAGCTTGGTTAATCAGAATCTTTGTTTTTCTTAGTCATTAAATGCAAATCCTAAATGAATTTCTGTATCCAGATTACAAGGCATTAATTTTGTTCTAATTTTCATGTATGCCAGACAGTCCATGTCCAAATGCTGTTTATAAACCATCTCCATTGCCTGTTTCCTTGGTAATTGGAATGACTGGCTCTCACTCATTATTTTTAAGAGACTTGAATTGTTGACACTGCTGTGTCAGTGTGAGATAAGGAAAGCTTAGCGATTTCTTTTGTTTAGAGTCTTCTTATTTACTTGTTGTACCTGAAGGTCAATGACTGTTAAAGCAGGGGTGGATTAGACTAAAATACAGAAAGCATAAAGGCAAATTGGAAAAGATCCATAGTGATACTATTTAATTCTACCCAGTTAGAAACATGTAGGAAGATTTACCCTCATAAGACTGTAAAAATGGAACTAAAATATCTTCCATGCTTAGTGAAGTGATAAAGAGTGTTTTGCATTTTACTAAGCCGCATGACCCTAGGCCTTGGAAAACTCATTTTTTCTTCCCTAAAATTTGGGGGTGGGTGAGTATTAAATAATCACCAAATCCTTTTTCAGTATAATAATTCTATGGTTTCTAGCCAAATTCACATAAATTGTAATTCATAGCAAAAATCATAAAATTCATATTACCTATAACAAAATTATGTTGAAGTTCAAAGCTATAGCTTATAATTCCTTTCAAGTTTGTTTTCACATTTGCTAAAGAAAATAACACATTTTACTCAATTTAAGTAATAAGACTAGGAGAAAACTCTTCGGTATCATTTGTACCAGTGACATTATGTGTGTGTGTGTGTGTGTATTTCTTCCAGAGACCTCACACAATTTTGCTTCATATTTAAAAAAAAAAAATAGAAATATTGGTCACTAAGTAGAATTTAATTCTATGCCTTGTCTGTGCAAAACATGTTAAAATTCACCAAAATACAAATGCATATTCTGATAATTGAAACCATTTTGAAGATATAAATTTTTACAGGGTCTTTTGTTTCTTTTTCTCTTTTTTTTTAAAGGTCAGTCTGATTACAAATTTCTTGCTTCAACAAGGACCCACATTATCTGGGCCCAAGGAAGAAAGGAAGAAATACATATTTTTCAAGTTATAGATATAATATTTGCAAGACCCTAACATCTTCAGTCTTAAGAAAATAAAGTACCTAGTACATCATGAACACATAGCAAAAACTACTTCACTTTTGCCTCCCTGTTTTTTTTATGTGTGTTTTTTGGTGTTTTGTTTTGTTTTGAGACAGAGTTTCATTCTTGTTGCCCAGGCTGGAGTACAGTGGCAAGGTCTCAGCTCACTGCAACCTTCACTTCCTGGGTTCAAGGGATTCTCCTGCCTCGGCCTCCCAAGTAGCTGGGATCACAGGCACCTGCCATCACACCTGGCTAACTTCTTTGTATTTTTAGTAGAGACAGGGTTTCACCATGTTGGCCAGGTTGGTCTTGAACTCCTGACCTCAGGTGATCCACCTGCCTCAGCCTCTCAAAGTGCTGGAATTACAGGCACAAGCCACCATGCCCAGCCCTTGTTTTTGTATTTACATTTGGTAGGCACTATTTGCTAATAATATGATATAGTTAAGAGCACAAACTTGGGAGAAAGACGCTAGCTGTGTGACTTTGCGTAAGTTCACTTACCTCACTGAGATTTGAGCTTCAATGGGAATAAGGTCCATTTCATAATGTTCTTGAGTGAAGGTTATAAGAAACTATGTAAAGGGCCTGGCACATGGGATAATGTGGTTGCTGTTATGATTTTTCACATGTATTAGGTACTTTATATATTCTTTGTTGTCATCTGTGAAATGGTTTATTAGCCCCATTTTGTAGGCGCGATTGAAAAATCACCATTTGCCTTATCCAGTGCTTTAGCCAAACTGTGCTGCTTTTAGCGTGTGAAAGGTGATCTTTGTTTATCACCTTTGTGTCTGTTTCCAGCCTGCCTGCTCTACCTAAAATGATCTTTCCCCGGTTCCTGGCTATTGTAATTTTGCTAGTTCTTCAGTTTAAGCCAAGCTACATGTATTACAAAACTTTCCGTCATCCTTCTCATTGGATACACAAAACCAAGTTCTCTCTCCTGCCTTTGAACTTTCCCTTCCCTTGATGAGAACTCCTCAAGGGCAGGAGGCTTAGCTTTGTAATCTCTGTGACCCCTGAAGCTCCTGGTACAGTGCATTCCACAACACACTCAAGTTTTGTCTTAAATAATAAATCATCGATGATTCTCTTTTTCTTCTTTCAGCTGATTTTTGGATTCATTGATTTGTTTGGGGAACTTTGAACATAACCACTGAACACAGATATTAAGTTGATGGCAGTGGGATTTTTAAAAGAATCGAGTGGTTTTTTTTTTTTTTTCTCTTTTTTATTTTTAAACAAGTGCTCCAATAAAAGCATTGAATAATTAACTTAAAAGTGATTTTTCTTTTATTTTCATTTCAGATATTTATAAAAAATTTTTATATCTACAGTACTCATTTGATGATAAGATACATTTTTATTGTGAATTATTATTCTGTTTCAGTTTACAGTAGAGAGATTCAGATTTCTGCAGAATCTATGAAACCAACCTGTGAAATTTTCTGAAACCATAATTTGAAGGATGGCATGTGGTTATTACATTAGGCTTAGATGTATTTAAGACAAATTATTTATAAGAGAAAATTGGAAAGAATTACATTGACTTCTGTGAGTAGCAGATATGCGGAGCTATGATGGGTACTATACTTCATCAGAAACTAAAAACAATGTCAAGTACCATTTGTGCTTTATCAAGTTTTGTTTACCATGAAAAAGTGTTAAGTTTGTTTTTCTGCCATTTTGAAAGAAAGTAAGTGCAGGAAACTAGAAATTGCTATATATTCAGCAAGCAGCTGTTCCTTTTATTTTGGTTTAGAAAGGCAAGTATTTCATAAATAAGAACAATAATTACCACTCTGAAACTGAGATTTAGTATGGTTTCTTTTCATTTTCTACATCTGACTGAAGACTAACAGGATGTTCTCCATCTGTGAATAACAACAGGGGGTAACTCATATTATTAATGGCCTGAGTAACAAGGACAGCTATTAGGTAGGTGTCATGTACATCCAGACAACAGGGAGAGATTATCATTTACTTAATCTTCCATATACATGTGGAAAATTTAGCATTAAATTGGTCATCCTTATATTGTATTTATGTGCTGAGGAGTTCATGTGTTTGAGAACAAAAGTATCTTTATCAAAAATATGTTTGCTTCTTTTTTCCAAAGGAACTTGTGGAGTACTACAAGCATCATTCTCTCAAGGAAGGGTTCAGAACCTTAGATACAACTCTGCAGTTTCCATACAAGGAGCCAGAACATTCAACTGGACAGAGGGTTAATAGAGCAGGCAACAGCTGTGAGTATTATAATTGAGAATACAATTTACTGTCACGTAAAAATTAGATGCACAATAACATTAAACATCTTCATTCCAAATTTTAACATGTAACCAATGGATGTGCTAATGCATGAGCAAGGACTTTTTTTCTGGAGTTCAGTAGAGTCAGATGGACCAACGGGCTTGTGAACACATCTAATTATAGATCTTTATGGCAAATTAAAAATTATGTTTATGTTCAAAAATCCATCAGAAATGTAAAAGATATGCTAATATTTACATTTTATACTTTTCATTGACTTTAATATTAACTAAACTCTTTTTAACTTACATGTAATGTGTGTGGTCATAATTCTGTTTGAGTAATAGTATTTAAGCAGGGCTGGTACACAGCTCTCCAGTTCGCCTAGTATCTCAAATCTGCTTATGGTATATTTCAGTGACTACTTTCAGAATTTTGATATTACTAATGTGTTTTTTTGGATGCTAGTATTTCTAAAACCATACATTAGCCACTTTCTTTCAGACTGAGCCCTGTGCCACAACTAATCACAAAAGATTAGCATGCAAACAAAAACATGTTATGGTTGGACTGTGAGTCTAAGTTGAAAACTTTTTTCTCATTGTTTAATGTTACATAATCTTCCTGGAGATAGATATAGCATGTAACAAAAAAAAAAATTGAAAAATGTCATCAAGAAGGTGTGATTTTATTCTCTTAATTTGATATCATTTTATTTTTTTAAATAAGTGTTTTGGGGAAGAAATGAATACAATTTCATTACTCTTAGAATCTTTAGCCTAAGCAAAACTAGGATATCTAGAGGTATTTGAAAACAGAATTTGCACCAGTGTAATATAACTTAATATTTTTCCCTAAAAGCAGAAACTAAAAGGGGAACAGGTAATGCTCTGGGTTTCAACAACATCAGTGAAGTTTTATAGATTTCAATTTAAGTAAACAAACAATCTGTCACATCAACTTACATGTTTTTTATTCAAGTAACTTAATAGATGTTCTCCTCACAGTGATCAATGGTGTATGCCTAAGCTCGTACAATGAAAGTAGAGTGAACTTTATGTTAAAACTTTAAACACCGATTACATTTTATCTTGTTATTTTGTAGCCCAAGATTACCTGATTATTTTAGATTCTCAAACAGGCATAATTTTTGCTCATTCAAAAATGGAAGTTTTCTCTAAAAGCAATTTTCCTACAAATTTTTAAAACTCTGTTGAATCTATGACGTTTCCCCCAGCATGAAACATGTAATTTTCAAAGCTCTGTTTCTTTGCCTTCCCAGCAGCAAGAGATAATGAAAGTTGCCAGGGAGTTTGGTTAGATGAAAAATCCTGTTTGAGTCGTTCACTTAGCTCTAGAGAACGTAGGAGGGAGAAGTGGGTAGACAGGGAGAACAGATGTCCCATGTTAGGTAGGAAGGTCACTACCCCTCATATTTCACTCTGTGGTTCACTCCCAGCCAATTCCTTAGTGTTTAATACATGGAAGTACTCAGAGAATGTCGCCGGCAATGAATGAAGTTGCCTAACTTAAAATGTTGTCTCATGTTTAATGAAGTATTTAATGCTCAAACTTGTTTGATAACTAAGAAGGGAATGACAGGCCATTTTAAGCATAGGCAGTAGAATGTCTTTGAATATCCATGCTAGCCCCAGATACATTTTTCAACTCATAAAGCCATGAGTTCAAACTTCCCTACCCAGTCTTTTTAAGAAATTCTGACAACTTAAGTCAAGCCACTAAAACTTTTTTTTGTAATTGTGAAGGGAAATCAAACAATTCATTTAAAATTTTATATTTGTTATAGTTTGGTTTTGTTCATCAATTATTCATTCGTTAAACAGATATATTAAACATCTAACACACTCAAGGCACTGTTCTGGTTCTGCGATATAGCAATTAAGAAGATGAAGTTCCTACCTTTATGGAGTTTACATTTTAATGGGGAGACTCAGGCAAGTCTGGCTTGGAGGAGTTTCATATTTTTATATAGAGTGGTCAGGGAAGATCTCCCTCATAAAGTGACTTAAAAGGAAAGAAGGGTAGTGGGTTAGTAATGATTGCACTGTGGTTAACACTCCAAGATTAGTCATTCGTTACTGCAAAGAAGGATTACAATCTTAGATCAAATTTGTGATACCATCCCAATGATTGATTTACTTTATACTAACTTTGTATAAAATTAGAGGAAGACTAAGATGGTTCTGGGAACTAAATGAGGTGTTCTATATAAAGCACTTAGGATAGTGCTCTTACATGGTAAACAGTAAAAGTTACTGCTGACTCTACAACTTCTACTTCCTCTACTACTGCTGCTACTTCTAACTCTTATTCTAACACAGCACTTTCCTATATTTCTAAGGCTTGAATACATTTACTAATTATGACTCATAGCAATGTACATCTTTGCCTTTATGATATTTTAAATATAACTTGCTTATTTTTATACCAAGACTTGATAAAAGTTCACCCTTAAAGAAAGACTGCTTCTGTTTTTATGCATTTTATACATCCCAGGAAGTGACATGTTTGTATATAGAAAGATTATGCAAGATGTCTTCATATTGCTTACATTTGGTTCATAGCTTTAGGTGTGCTGCTATCATCTAAAAATAACATTCACCAAGCAGTATTACCTTGGGATACTGGGTTGGACAGAAATGGCATCTCCGTTACTTCTAAAAGGCCTTGGAGGATACAGAGCAGGCAAGGTAAAGCTTGGAACCATTCTGTGTTCTGAGTAGAGGTTGAGAATAGAACTTCAACTCCTGAAACCTGCTGTTTTTTATTCTTATTATTTTTAAATAATCTAGTCACCTTGGAAAAGAAAGCCCCAGGACACTGTAGAGGCCACTTACTTTTGGGCTACTCTAGGTTAGAATGTCCTTAGAATGTTTACCAATTATTTTTTCAAGTATGTACAATGTGATAAGATTATGACAGGACTATCTTATGCAAATGCAAAATAACATTTTAAAAGATGCTGGTTAGAATTAAGCAAGTGTCCAAAGTATTGGGCAAGGAGCATAACATTTTAAAGTTAGGAGCCCATCGTAGGCCATCTCTCAGCCTGTCTCCCAGAGAGATGGGATTTTATCTTTGTCTTTGGAATGACTTAAGAACATTTCTAACTGAGAAGAAAAGAGAGAAAGAAAAAGAACAAAGGGGGAACTCAGGCATAGCAGAGAGCTATTGGGCTTCCCCTAGAAACTTCAGTGACTCCGTGAAAGTTGTTCTGTAGATCTTTGTAAAAATCCCATTATTTTCCAAAATGATCATCTCAAACCTGCCTTAGATTGCTTTAGGTTTACCTGTAGGGCTTGCATATTTGTAGGGCATTAAATTGACTTTTGCCTTTCTTGCTCTACAATGAACACTTAATTATTTTCAGGTCTGCCAGAGTAGCTGTCTGACCTTAGGCAAGTCACTTAGCCTGTCTGGGCCTTAGCTGTCTCATCTCATGAATGAGGAATGAGATTAGAGATTTTATAATGTTCTTTTAAAAATAGCATCTTAGGTTTTTTTCCTTTGTGTGCATGAGAGAAGCAGGTAAGGTAATGTTAGCAGATTGATACATCAGGAAAAGTTGTATGATTAGCTATTTGTGACCCATAAGCGGAACTTAAATATTTTGCCTAGTTTTTATTTGTAGAGAATTTGTTGGGCCGCAGAGTAGAGTTGGGTAATTTTTTTAAATGGCTGTCGCTGTATTTATATAATATCCAAGTGTCTTCTGTAAGAACTTATTAATTACAAAAGAGTAATAGTAATAACCACGTGATCAAAGTTAACGTCACTAATAATGGGACAAATACCTATCATGTACCTCCTAATATAATGCTCCCAGTAGGACACGCCAACACTTTGGTGGTATTATTGTCCCCAAAAAGCGTAAGTGGAATCTAATCCTGAGGAAATGTCAGACAATTCCAAACTAAAAGACATTCTGCAAAATAATTGGTCTATATTTTAAAAATTTCAATGTCATTAAAGAAAAAGAAAGTCTGAGGAACTGTTTCAGATTGAAGGAGACCAACAGATATGACAACTACATACAACATGTGGTTTGGACTGAATCCTAGAACAGGGGTTGAGAAGATACGTATATATACACACACACACACGTGTGTGTATATATATGTGTGTGTGTGTATAGTAACATATATTTTGTATATGTTATAAAACGTGTATATATGTTGCTATAAAAGATGTGATACAATTGGCAAATTTTGAATAAATTCTCTTAAGAAATAGTAGCACATCAAAGCAATTTTCTGCTTTTGATAATTGTACTGTGGTTATACAAGAGAGGAGAATATCTCTGTTTTTAGGGAACGTGTGCTGAGTATTTAGCAATAAGGGGCATTATGTCTGCAATTTATTCTCAAGTGGCTCAGGAAAAATACATAGATTGATACAGCAAACATCATAAATTGTTAACATTTGGGGAGTCTGAATGAAAAATATGTGGGAATTCCTTTTGTTATCCTTGCTACTTTAAGTCTGAAATATTTCAGAATAGAAGTTTTCAGTTGTGGAGATGATCCCGTTTGCTGGCTGTATCTGAAGAATTGGGGGATAGTGATAGTGTCCTTCTTTTGCCTGCTTCAGATATAGAAGGGTCTGGTCTGTTAATTTCAGGACATGTGGAACACTAGCCTATACTGAACAGATCATATTTGGTTTTTTTTTTGGTTTTTTTGTTTTTTTATTATTATTATACTTTAAGTTCTAGGGTACATGTGCATAACGTGCAGGTTTGTTACATATGTATATTTGTGCCATGTTGGTGTGCTGCACCCATCAATTCGTCAGCACCCATCAACTCGTCATTTACATCAGGTATAACTCCCAGTGCAATCCCTCCCCCCTCCCTGCTCCCCATGATAGGCCCCAGTGTGTGATGTTCCCCTTCCCGAGTCCAAGTGATCTCATTGTTCAGTTCCCACCTATGAGTGAGAACATGCGGTGTTTGGTTTTCTGTTCTTGCGATACTTTGCTGAGAATGATGGTTTCCAGCTGCATCCATGTCCATACAAAGGACACAAACTCATCCTTTTTTATGGCTGCATAGTATTCCATGGTGTATGTGTGCCACATTTTCTTAATCCAGTCTGTCACTGATGGACATTTGGGTTGATTCCAAGTCTTTGCTATTGTGAATAGTGCCACAATAAACATACCTGTGCATGTGTCTTTATAGCAGCATGATTTATAATCCTTTGGGTATATACCCAGTAATGGGATGGCTGGGTCATATGGTACTTCTAGTTCTAGATCCTTGAGGAATCACCATACTGTTTTCCATAATCGTTGAAGTAGTTTACAGTCCCACCAACAGTGTACAAGTGTTCCTATTTCTCCACATCCTTTCCAGCACCTGTTGTTTCCTGACTTTTTAATGATTGCCATTCTAACTGGTGTGAGATGGTATCTCATTGTGGTTTTGATTTGCATTTCTCTAATGGCCAGTGATGATGAACATTTTTTCATGTGTCTGTTGGCTGTGTGCATGTCTTCTTTTGAGAAATGTCTTGAACAGATCATATTTAAAGCCATCTGTTCCTTACCTGAGACCTCATTGGATCTGCTTGCTTGCTTCCTTCCTTCCTTCCTTCCTTCCTTCCTTCCTTCCTTCCTTCCTTCCTTTCCTTCCTTCCTTCATTCATTCATTCATCCCTCTATCCTGCAAATATTTTCAATACTTAGCATATGCTAGGCCCTGTGCTAGATACTGGAATTATAATAGTGAATAAGATTCACAATCTGGTGAACAAGAACAGACAAAAACAAATGCCTTCAATAATCACAATTTTGATCATCTTTATGAAGCTGAAGCATAAGTACAAGGAAATGGGAGCAAGGCCATTTAGCCTGTAGGGTCGGAGAAGGACTTTTTGAAGAAGTGACAGTCAGACTAAACTTAAAGGATCTATGAGAGCTGTCAGGGTGTGGGGTGGTAGCCAATAGGGAACCTGCATAGCAAAGAGGTCACTTGTGTGAAGGCTCATAAGCAGTAGAGAACTTTGTATGTTTAAGGAACTGAAAAAGGACCAATGTATTGGGAGTATAGTGAGTGGATTCTGATATTTGCAGCAGGAAAGTATTGAAGTTTTACAGACAGAAAATGACGTGAACTAATTTACATTGTTTTGAAAGACCACTGACTGCTCCTGAGGAGTGGCCTGGAGGGAGGCATGCACAGAGGGGAGATGAGTTAGGAGGCTATTGCAGATGTCCATGAGAGGAATAAGCATGCTTTGGGCATGAGTTGCATAGTGACAGTAGAGAAGGACAGTGGCAGGTTTGCATATATCTTAGAGGTTGAGTTGATTGGACAAAGGATTTGAAATCTAATTAGCACAATTATGGTACATAAGTATTTGCTTTGGACAACCGGCAAGTGATAAAACCATTGACAAACCAGGAAACAGAAGAGATAGAACAGATTTAAGAGAAAAGGTAATATATTCAGTTTTGCAGTGTTTAGATACCTGCAGATATTCAATGATTCAGGATGCAGCTGGCACTAAGGAGAGTAGTCTGGATTGAAGGTAGAATTTTATGAATCATTAGTACTTCATTTCATAGTTCACATAGAGTATAGTGATGTGAGAATTATAGGCATTTGTATATAGGCTTAATTTCTTCTGGTGCATTGTTCTCTGGAGCCCTAGGAGCCAGGACCCTTGGCTTGTCATTCTCAATTGTACTTTTGCACATGCCTTGCATGAAATAGCCTCAGAAGGGGCTAAATAAGTGAAGTCAGAGTCTAAGGTTCACAGGGGACACAGCAGATATTAGAGTGGTAAGTTGATACTGGAAAAGCATGGGAATATGGGTGAGTTTGAAAGCAAAATGTAAATCAGCATGTTCCTTTCAGTGTGGTGACAAATAGTGTAGAAATTCTTCAAAGATTGACGAAGGCTACTTTTGTCATTGCAGCCATAAGGTTGACCTTACAGGAAGAAGTAGAAGCCAGAACAGAGCCTAGGCTGCCTCTCTGGGTGTGGTCTCTTTCCTGCCACCCACTGTCCCCATTATTCTATTCACCATCCAACAACATGCTTATCCTTCATTTTTAGTCTGTATTTTGGGCAGAAACAGAAACTTGGATAATTTGTGTCATATTTATTTAACTCAGTAGAACATAAAGTAGCTTTCTTATTCCTGATAATTCCTTAAACATCCTAATAATTCCTTAACTACTATTTATTAGTTATGTTACAATATAATGGAGACAATATTTATTATCTCCTTCATACAGGTTCCCAAACATCCACTTAACTTAGTTTCTTCCTTGTCCTTTTAATTCAGCATTCCCATATTCATCTGCCTTTCTTTTCTGATTTTATTGTATCCTCAGTTTTTTGTCATCTTTTCCTCAGTCATTTTGCAAGTGGGTTTGATATTATCTAATTTTATTCCAGTAATTTAAATATTTGTTTTAATCTCATTATATTAGTTTCCTAGAACTACTATAAAATTACCATAAACTGAGTGGCTTAAAACAACAGAAATTTACTCTCTCACCCTTCTGGCAGTCAGGAGTTGAAAATCAAAGTGTTAGCAGGGCTAATTCCTTCTGGAGACTCTGAGGGAGAATCCCTCCCGGGTCCTCTCCCAGTTTCTAGTGTCAATCCTTGGCACGGCTTGGTTTATAGATGCACTGCTCCAGTCTCTGCTCGTCTTCATGTCACCTTCTCTGTGTATCATTGTCCCTTCTTTTCTCTTATGGACACTTGTCATTGGATTTAGGGTCCACCCAAATACAGCTTGATCTCATTTTGAGATCCTTAACTGAATTACATCTGCAAAGACTCCTGTTTCAAATAAATTTCACAGGTTCACAGGTTCTGGGTGGGCATACCTTTTTGAAGGGCCACCGTTTGACCTGCTGCAGTTTCGTTGTATTAATTTTAAACTTTTCTCTAAAATGTTCCATCCTTATTCTAATTTTTCTTTTTGTCATTTTTGTAACTTGGAGTTATAAGGGGACTCTACATTATTAGAGCAGTCAGGCAGTCAGTGAATAGGATTTATAAAAGAAAAACACTACCTTAATACCAAAAAAAAGTGTTTTCAGTGAATTGTATCGCTTTTCCGCGGTGAAATGCCTCATCTGTCTGAGAGACTGCACTTCCTGCCAGTGCAGGCTCCTAAACAATACTTGCATGGCCATTTGTCTGAAATATTGTATTAAATATTTGATATGGAATAAGAGTACCTAAGAATTCTGAAATTCAATAATTTGATGATTAGCATGACACTCTTACTTTTCAAACCCCTTTTACATATATTAGATCAATATCTCCAGTGGAGTATTCCAGGAATCTCTAGCCCTGTGACAAGTACCATGAAAATATATCTTTTGTCAAACAGTTATATGAGAAATGCTGCTAGTATGATATATTCCCTTCTAGGAAAGTGACAGTTTATCTAGAGTTTTCCCTGGTTTATTTCATCATGGAACACTGTCTCGTAGTGTTTAATGCTCATGTTAGGAGCCTTAAAAGAGTTAGTAGGTGTGAAATACTGAGAATAGTGTCTCACATGTGGGAAGTGCTATGTGTTTTGCTCCTGCTATTACTATTGCTGCTCCTGCTACCACTTCCAATACTGTTACCCAGTGTGAAGTGTTACATTAGCCTCATTTGACAATTTTAAGTATATTTATAAAGTCCTTCTCCTTTTCCCTGATACTTTGGTTTTTACTTCTGTTTCCTGGGGCTTGGCCCCGCTCTTCCAGTATACACACTATTCTATGGACTAAGTTAGTTATAACATATTGCTGACATTTTTATATTCTTCTCTCTCAGTATGTCTATGGTGTCCACAGAATTTACAGTTCTTGAGCAACTGATCAACTGCAATTGTACATCTTCATCAGTAAGTGATGCTGGGCTTCTCTTTTTTTACTTACTTACTTCAGGATCTTTACCAGCTACTCTAAGGCATTTTTATTCTGAGCCTGATGGCTTTAAAAGTTAGCAACCAGTATCCAGGATCCCTTCAGAATATGGCTTACGGGTGTAAATTCTACAGATTCAGATACCTCATTCAGTGCTATCTTTTAAATGTTTCAAGGCTCAGAAGCAGTACTTACGATCTTAGAATTTCTCATCTTTTATACTGTTCATTAATACTTTTATACTGTCTCATATAACCTCATCTTCTAAATTGAAAACTGATCTCGGCCAGGCTCAGTGGCTCATGCCTGTAATCCCCAGCACTTTGAGAGGCCGAAACAGGTAGATCATTTGAGGTTAGGAGTTTGAAACCTGCCTGGCCAACATGGTGAAACCCCGTCTTTACTAAGAATACAAAAATTAGCCAGTTGTGGTGGCAAGCATCTGTAATCCCAGCTACTCTGGAGGCTGAGGCAAAAGAATTGCTTGAACCCAGGAGGAGGAGGTTGTAGTGAGCCAAGATGGCACCACTGCACTCCAGCCTGGGCAACAGAGGAAGACTCAATATCAAAAATACATACATACGGCCGGGCGCGGTGGCTCAAGCCTGTAATCCCAGCACTTTGGGAGGCCGAGACGGGCGGATCACGAGGTCAGGAGATCGAGACCATCCTGGCTAACACGGTGAAACCCCGTCTCTACTAAAAAAATACAAAAAATTAGCCAGGCGAGATGGCGGGCGCCTGTAGTCCCAGCTACTGGGGAGGCTGAGGCAGGAGAATGGCGTAAACCCAGGAGGCGGAGCTTGCAGTGAGCTGAGATCCGGCCACTGCACTCCAGCCCGGGCGACAGAACGAGACTCCGTCTCAAAAAAAAAAAAAAAAAAACAAAAATACATACATACATACATACACACACACACATACATACATAACTGGTCTCAATGCAGTTAATATATGTAACATTCCCTAATTTACCATAGTGCTTTCATATAGCAGCCCTGATCCAAGAATTTGGTTTTACTAGTCTCTTGCTTGAAAAACAAACAGAAATTCATCTAAATTGGGAGAAATTCCCATTTTTTCTTCCTAAAAATTTAACCAGGATCCTAGTTATGAGGATCAATGCTGATATCTCTCTTTTTCCTGATATTGACTGATGTTTGACTTTCTCTGCTGAATCCCAAATCTGCATAAGGTAGCAGGTTTTAACTCTGCAACTCTTTTGCTCTTAATAACATTAATAAGCTGACTACATATTCAGTTAGGGTTTCCTTTCATTAAGTCATACTTTCATTCATTGCTTCGTGCATTCAACATTTGTTGAGCCTCTGCTTGCACTAAATACTCTATCACACACACGTCTCAAGTGTTATATACAATATAGCTTAACATCTGAACAATAGCTAGGAATGCCAGAGAAACTCTTCTTGTGTCTAGGCACTTCAAACTTACCATCCACATTAGCCCTAATACAGGTTTTTTTTAAACAAGCATGTTCTATAACACTCCTGAGAAGTCATCATCAGGCTTTGCTTGAACACTCCGGGGACTTATGTTCCATACCACACAAAACACCCTATTTTCTGAACAAAATTAAGTTTTTTTTCTTATATTGATCTAGAAATTTGATTTACTATAGCTATTTGCTATGATTAGTTCAAAATAAATATATATTCTTCCTACCAAGGTAGCCCCAAATATACTATAAAATAATGTATATTCAGAATAAATATACTATATACTCTCCCTCTCATGATAACCTTTCATCTGGTATGTTCTTTCCCCTTCCCCACGCTTCCTTCCTACCTCGTCATTCCTTCCTTTTCTTTTCTTTTCTAAAATAATTAATCAATTCCTCGTCATATAAATGGTTGTCAATCTCTCACCATCTTCACCATCCTCTGACAAATGCACTCCAATTTGTCAGACTGGGCACAAAAATTTCACTATTGCCTGACTCATTGGCTGAGATTTTTCTTTATTCAAAACTCATTCTTCCCCAGTTCATTTCCACCTTTCCCTTTCTCCTTCCTCCTCAAAGGGTACAGTGCTACATGTTTGAATTGAATCCAAGCACTTCTTTCCTCATTTATTCTTTAGTTGTTGCATCCTCACCATTAACCTCCTCCATAAGTTTCCCACATTCATTCATTCATTCATTCATTATTCATTAATGCATTCATTCAACAAATCTTAATTGAGAGCCTACTTCAGGGCAGGCCCTGTTAAAATGCAGCAGTGAATAGCATGGATAAAATTCCCTGCCCTTATGGAGATTCCACTTGCCAGTAGGGAAGGTAGCTAATGGATTTAGAAAAATAAGTAAGTGTATTATGTTAGACATTACTGAGTGCTCTGGGAAAAAGAAACCCTACCAAAGGAGTGGTACTCATGAGTGCTGAGGGATGGCTTACAATTTTTAACTGGGCTGGTTGGGTGAATAAAACTATAGTATCATTTTCCCTCTTTCTGGCAGCATAGCAGAAAGCTGGTTCATCATTTCTGAGTTAGTTCAATGGTAGAGCAGGCTGACACCAGCCACTGGCTCTAGAAGCTCCCCTTTCTAACAGGCCACTTGTGTGACCAGGGAGCTTCTGTTATTATTAGCTTGCATAAATATCCAGTCAATACATAGAGCAGGATGCTGAAACTGTAATCACAGTGTGTGCAGAGCATTTGTGCCTCACTTCAGTGGTAGGACAATGGGAGTTTGGGAGACTGCAGGCACTCTGCCTGCTTCTCTGCTTATGTGTTGTTCCCACAATAAGCTCTGTTTCTGTCAGCATCACATGGCACTAGTGGTGCGGATCCATGACTATTTTATAGGACATGACAGCAGGCCTCGTTGTGAAGGTTGCATTTGAGTCAAGACTCGAGGAAGTGAAAGAGAGAATTGCCAGTGCTAAGGAAGGGGTATGTCTGACTGAGCGATGTGGCCAGAGCAGAAGGACCAAGAGGAAGAGTAGCCGGAGATGAGATTCAAGGGATAAGTGAGGCCAGATCACTTAAGGCCTTAAAGCTTTTACTCTTGAAGAAACAGGAAACCATTGGAGGGATTTAGGCAAAGGAGAAACATGGTCTGCCTTTAAAGTTTTAATAGGATTATTCTAGCTTCTGTATTATAAAAAAGACCATGAAAAAGAGATGACAAGATAGGCGCAGGAAGACCAGTTAGGCCCATACAGCAATCAAGGTAAGTAATGATAGTGACCTGGAACAGTGCGTAGTCATATAGGTGACTATATTTATATTTTGAGGGTGATCCAAAAGGATATTATGACACATCAGATGTGATGTGTAATAGTAAGAGAAGACCTAAGAATAACTCTAAGGATTTTGCCCTGAGCAACTGGAGTTTGGAAGGTTTTGTTTTGTGTTGAGGGCTCCAGCAGAGCCTAAAGTCTGATCATAGCATTCTCAATCCAAAATGAATCATTTCCATATCTCTACATAATTTCTGTGTCTATCTCTTCACTAATTTCTGAGCTCCTTTGATGTCAGAGGCTCTACCTATCATTGTATCTCCTGTAATATCTTAGCACAGTCTTTGGCACATTAGCCATATAATAAACATCTGCCAAATATTTTTTAAATATGGATTTAGAATTAACATCTTGATAAACCATATGCATATAAATAATCTGAAATCCCTAGGCAATTTCCCATAGCAATAAGAAAGACCTTATACTTACTTTGTTTTCTTGTTAATAGCTTTATATGTTTATACTCTGTAGCATTGAATACTAAGTAGTGGTTTATTTTTTACAATAATCCTAGACATAGTTTTCCTTGTTACAGCTTTGGATTTTGGGCTAACAGAAATTTGTCAACTTACCATTCAATTAAATGAAATTAATCTAAATTGTTCCTAGTTTTTTTCAATATATAAAATATATAATATATAAAATATACAATAAGCACTAAACAACGGGGTTTTAGATCATTTTGTATGGGAGAGATTGGGAGCAGTTAGTTGATACTCTGTCTATGAATTTTGCAGGCCATCTAAAACAATATGCCTGAGTTCTAAAATAAAACCAGGGTAAGGATCACAAATTTAAATTAAGCATTCATTAAATTCTCAGCATGTTCTCTGCTATTAGGCCATCTGTAGACAATCGTGGCAAAAAGAACCTCTAGACTGCTCATCAAAGCATCCCACTTAGGAGTACAGTTCTTCAGGAAAACATCTAGGGCCACTGCTGGGCAGCAAACGCAAGTGATCACTGTGTTGACGGTACCATTGGCCCAGTCTTCTCATATTCTTACTAACAACTTTTTGTTACCAAAGTGAGTGAGAACACATGTGCTTGTTACAACTAAAAACTGAGTGTTGAGGAATGTCTATGGCAGAGGATACTTAGCAAATAACTTAGGGTAATGTTCTCTGATACATGTAATGGATAATTGTTAGTTCAAAAATACTTAGGATTTGATAACTAGTACCTGAAGGAAGAGTGTCGATTGAGGTTGGTTTCCAATGTGTAAAAATTTCAAGTATTACTGAAAACTGAGTAAATTTTCGTTTACTCATGAACATTAATAGCACAATCAAGGCAGAACATAATACTTTAAAGCAGTCCTTAGCCTTGGCACAGAAGTATAGGCATTAAATATCCAGTCACTAGTACTTTTTTATCCTACCATAAACACTGTGTTCTTTTTCTTTTTAATTGACGTTCTTCTGTGTTTTGTGGCTTTATCTTCTCAATCAGGTCTCAGAACTGAAATAATAACCACTAATGATTTGCCAATCAGTTATTATGGCTATGCTGATAACTTCTATTCCCAATTTATTTATTTAACAGATAACTTCTGTTCATATTAGGTAATGTTAGTACTTCAGGTTTTGCTTAACTTGGAAAACTTGATAAATAATATTTGACTGTGCTCTTAATAGTTCCTAATTGGAAACATTAAGTCACTAAATTATGAGTCACTGAGGCATTTGCTAATAATGCCCCATGAATGTTAGCTCAGTTGAGAGCCAGGTGTCATACACATGCAAAATAACCAGATACCTACCTAAGTGTGATGGTCTCTCTAAGCAAGGTGTCCTCCCTTGTCTGTGCTAATATGGAGTTGAAAGTGTTTGTAAAAGGGGGAAAGTTAGGCCCTTAAATGAAGCATCCAGTTTGCAAATGATTACCTATTGAAAAAGGTCACAGTATTGGTATAATATTATCTAAATGGATGCTGATGTGCATAAAAGGGTTCTCTCAAGAAGTTTCCAGAATAACATGATGCAGGTAGGTTATCTGTAATGTTAGTCAGTGAATGGAGAGTCTAGGAGGTGATAATCACCTCAACATCCACATTTAAATGTCAGTGTTACTGAGCTCTTTTTAATTCTATTCCAGGACATACACCTACCAATAATTTTTGCTTTAGAAGTTTCTTGGTATTGTAGGAGGAGTTTGATGATGAAACCATGCATCTGTATATGTAGAAACACATGGATATATTATCAGTATGGATGGAAATATATTTTACAGGTTAAATCATTCTAAAAATATTTTTATCAAATACCTTATTCTGATATTGCTTGCATCTGGGTTTAAATCCATACTTTCTTGGAGAAACATGTTATCTCAGTAGGTGCCAGGCATTCAAATGCTGTTTCCCAGCTCAAAGGAACTAAGGACCCAAAGGCAGTTACCATTGATACATAGGAAGAATGACAACAATAAGTCACGCTACAGTGTGTAGAAAAGTAGAAAGCATCCCTACCAATCCTTAAAATGTTTGGCTGAGAGCTATACACTGGGTGGCAGGAGAAACTGATTAACCTTTTACTCCTAAGAAGATTCCTCAGGCATAGAGTATAGTTAATGCCGTCAGACATACAGTAGTTAATAGGTGTTCAGCATCTCAGAAAAAAAAAAAAAAAGTTATTGTAGGAGTATCACTGATAGATTGTGACTCTCAGGAAGCCTGGGGAATAGGACCTGAACATATTTCGCTCTTTCCTTTGTGTTTTGCTGGACTTTGTTGGAAGTCTTATGGAGCAGTTTAAGTGAGCAGATGATGAGCTAAAGGAATGGAAGGAGGAGACATAAGGAACTTGCAAAATTAAATACCCTGCCGAGATACTTGTCCATTCAGCAGCCTCAATCGCTTAGCACTGGACCTGATCCTGTGGAGGATACAGAAGCGTATAAGAACTGGCCCCTGCCCTCCAGAATCACTGTCTAATTGGGGATACAACACAGAACCTACAGTAATTAAATATCAGAGCCATGAAGTGCCATGATGCAAATGCCTACCAGAGGGCTAGGAAAGATCAAAGAAGAGGCCAGAGTGTTGTCTGGTATGTCAGGGAAGGCTCCTGGGAGGGGTCTGGGCTGAACTTTTGAGCCAGGGAAGTTAAGGTTAGCAGAGGCCAGGGAAGGAGCAGCATTCCAGAATGAGCAGATATTTGGAGTTGGAGATGTAGCTGAGGGCCTCAGGAGGTAGTAGGAAGCTGGTCTGGGTAAAGAGAACACATGTGGAAATGTATGCAAATTTCATTAGAGAGGCAAGAGTGGCCAGATTATGAATTGTTATGAAATTCAGGCCAAGGGTTTGGATTTCCTAATTTAATAAATAGCATGACGGACTCTACATCAAAGGTGAGTTGCTGTGAGGCAGTATTTAGAACAGAAGAGAAAGCAAGCCAGAAGTAAGAAGACCATTTGGCTGGCAGTTTTCTGATGGTAGGAATGATATAGATACCTGAATTGGGATGGTGCAGCTGAAAAGTACTGAAAGATTAACTTCATATTGCAGAGGAAGAAAGCACTTTACTTAGAAAGGGGACAGGGAGGGCTGAACGGTGTACTAACTTTGCAAGGGTAGTTCACAGAGAGAACAGGGGAGTTCTTGCCTAGGGGAAACATGGGAGTTTGAGCTAGATTACAGGGAAGAAGATGAGGAATTTGGTTTCAGACACATTCAATCAGACGTAAAAGCTAGTCTTCGTAGTAGTGTCATGAAAACATTTGAAGCCATTGACTGAAATTCAGGTGAGAAGCCAAGTCATATCCAAGAATCTCCTGCATTCATCAGGGAAAAGATTAGTTTAAGTGAAGACAGCAGCGGGGCCAAAGCCTAACTGTGAGGGCTAACTGCTCTTTGGATGGAATTATAATATTTTAGATAAGATTTAAGAGGATTCTATTTCTAGCTACTTGATAGGAATGCAAATGATGATAAGGCTTTTAGAGTTAGATAAGAGAGAGGGCTAGCACTCTGATATTCTATAATTGAAACAGAGCTTCAAGTCCTTTGGTGAAGCATTACCCATATTCCTTCAGGAATATTAGATATTTTAAGATTACAGATAGGTTATCTTATCTAATTTATCTACCTATTGTTGAAATTATTTAATTTGCATTTAACTGTGTTTTCACTGGCTTATTATTTCTCTCTTCTAGAGCTAACTTATCTCTTGTTATATTCCAGACTCTTGGTGTAAATTACCTTCATTGGAACTTTTGGAGAAATATAGTGTTTTATTTATTTATGGATAAAATAGTCCCAGAGAGAGAGACACACAAGGATGGACACTTAGAAAACAGTCCCAGCTACTCGGGAGGCTGAGAATGATGTTAACCCGGGAGGAGGAGCTTGCAGTGAGCCGAGATCGCTCAACTGCATTCCAAACTGGGTGACAGAGGGAAACTCCGTCTCAAAAGAAAGAAAAGAAAACAGTCCAAGGAGAGAATTCTAATGCCTGACAGAAGTAATGTTTGGAATGTTAGAATGAGGGCTTCTAACTACAGTTTTCACAGACATGGGATAGGAATCTTAGCACCAGATTGCCAGTAATAGAGTTAGATGTATCATTTGCTCATTAAAATGGAGGTGGCATCCTATCCTCTAACAGTGTATCATGATATCAAGAAAATGAAAATGTACCATTTCTACTGCATGACTGAAAATGACTTGGGCTGATTATAAAAATTAGTTGTAATGGCATGTATCAGTATACTTAAAAATAATAAATGTACTGCAGAATGTGCAATGGAATAGAAAAGAACTTTGATTATCAACAAGAGTATACTTCGTGGTAGGTGAAAAGTAAACATGAGGCCATTCATGAGAAAAGTCTGTCATGAATGCATCAGTGTGTATATGAGGGCTCCAAGGCCGTTGATTCTAAGAATAACTAAACTCCCTCCAATTCTCTTGGCCAGTCTGCTTGGGTGGTGTCTGGGAATCTCCTTAATAAGTCCCTGCTATCCACAGATATCCTTAGGACCCTTTCATGACAAGAATATTAACTTTGGAAGAATTCTGTGGCTGTCAAGTCAAGCGGTTACCTGAAGAGAGGCAGAATATATTGGAAGATGATGTGAACTCATTCCCAGTTGTCTTAGCTCACTTTTACCTCATCCTTGGCTGTAGAAAACTTTTTGTCACACAGTTCAGATTAGGCCATGGTACAAGTAACAGCAACCCAAAAACCTTAAATAGGCTTCAGGAAGATAGTTATTTCTCTTTCCCAAAAAATCCTGGAAATACTCCAGGGCTGGAGGGCAGGGCTGGTCATCTCTGTTCCAGGAAACCTTTAGAGATCCAGGTTCTTTCAGGCTCATGCTCCACCATCCTGAAGGGGAGGCTTTCCTCCTCATGGACCAACATAATAGCTTTCACATTCCAGGCAGCAGGATAGAATGAAGAGCCAAAAAGAAAGGCAAAGGCCTGTGCCCACTGTATTCTTAGGAAAGGTCCCTGACCCTGTCTCATGACGCTGTTGTTTATATTCCACTGGCCAGAACTTGGTTGTATGGCTCTACCGAACTGCAAGGGAGGCTGAGAAACGTAGCCTGCTCTCTAGGCAAACACAGCCCAATGCATAATCTAAGACATGAAAGAAGGGGAGAATCAATACTGGGAGAAAGTATACAACCACACCTTCCTTTTCCGTTGCAGTGGCACCGTGGTATCAGCAGGTCACGTTATATAGCTGCCTGCGGAGGTGCCTGAAGCAGAGCGGCAGTCGCAGAGTAGTCCAACGGTCTCTAAGAGCAGGTACCCTGGAGTCACATCACTTAGGTTTGATTCCAGATTTTTCTCAGATGTAAAGGGGAAATAATATTAGTACCTTCCTCTTAGAGTTGTGATGATTAAGTGAAATACTGAATATGGCACTTTCAGCATGGTATCTTAAGACTTCAAAACCATTTGATAAGTGTGATTAGCTCTTGTATTAACAGTAAAATGAAAAATTTTAGAGCATCCATATACATGTAGCTTTTTTGTACATCTCTACAATTTGGAGAATATATTTGCTTTTTTCCAGCTATAAGAGCCAGAGTGGTTTTCATTTCTAATTGCACTTTTCTCCTTTTGAAAATAAGCTGGCATGTGCATGCTTGGTTGGGAGGATGGAGGTAATTTCTAACAAATTGTATGAATGATTTTCTTGAATTATCCATGGGTTCTGCATGTTTCATTGATACCATCTTACAGGCTTTTTTTATAATGGTTTTGATGTGAAGGATTACTTTACAGTAAGCATCTACCGGATACCCCTTTCCACTGATGTAACAAAGTGGGAATTGGGCACTACCTCAAGAGGATGAGGCCATTGTTGGCCATCCTTGGATGGATGGATGGGATTCAAAGATGGCAGAGTGGAGTAGTATTCTCTGTGTTTGCCTATAAAAGGATAGACAGCTCTGAATTGCAAAATACTATTGTCTATCAAAATGTAAAAGTTTGACTTGTTCTTCATTTTGAAATGGTGATAGGAAAGAAGTGGGTGAAAATGAAGCTTGGTATTCCAACTTTGATGTGACAGTTTTCTCATGATTACAGACCACAAAATAGTTGTGTTGAGATATTTTTGCCAATACCTAAATGCTCTTTTGCTTCTCTCTTTTTCTTTCTTTCTCGAAGCCCCCTCTTTGTTCTGTGGCTTTTCTTTTGTAACTCCTCCAGACTACAGCTTTGTTCCCCCTTCTTCCACTCCTTTCTGGTCAGGTACTGCTTTACTACTTTTATTTGTCTCTTCAACTTGCTTCTGCTTGCATATAAAATATTTGAGTTCCATGTATGGCTTCTCATATGGATACATCTCCTCACAGACACTCCCTCGAGTTCCATTACCACCATGCACTTTACTCTTCTCTGTCATAAAGCCACTATTCATCATGACATTTCACTCCTCTGGTGTTTGTGTGTGTGCTCATGCCATGAGACATTTTATAATTTATCTGTTGGGGAGAGTTTGCAGAGGGGTAGGGCTGAAAGTATAAAGGGGGATGAAAATTTATGAAATCATTACTTTTCTTGAAGACCAGAAAGTTTAGATGAAAAAAAGCCAATGTTTATGTATTTTCATGAAGAAAATAAATAGAATTAAAATCCCAAGTTTGTTTTCAAATATAAAAGTAAAATACAGTGCACATTACTTGAAAAGATGACTGGCGCCCATGAATTCTGCAGTTCTTCAGTTTGTGTGCGGGCATTTTGGTCTTGATTTCTGTCATTACCCAGAGAGTTTAATGGCTGTTTACATGACATTTAGGGTGTACATTAGATAAAGTCTGTTTTTCTGATAGATTTTTAAAAATTAACCTGCACATCCCAATAAAAATCATAGAATTTAGAACTAGAAAAAACTTACAAGTCATCTAGTACAAACCTTTCATTTCGTAGATGAGAAAAAATGTGGCCTTGAGGGGTTAAGAGACCTGTGCAAGGTCACACAGTTAAGTTGATGATTGGTTTTTTCCATCACAGGGGTGTTTTTATGTGCACCGACTCGAACAGTAGTGCCCCAGTAATGGGACAGTTTTCAGTGAGAAAGCTATTAAAGTGGTTTGTGTCCTGAACAGTAAAATAAAATGACCTATTTTTACTCCCTTTACAGTTCTGAAATTTACAGTATTGCCATTCATTTATCTCATGATGGACACCTGGAGTCTAAAAAAATATCCGTCATTACAAAGCCATGAATAATGGGTCAGAGATCCCTGTGGCCAAGTGGGCAGGCTCTTCCAGGGTAACATGGGTCATAACTTCTGCTGCCTGAGCCCTGGGAACTGTTAAAAATACAGATGGATGGTGTTTCCCATTTGTCTCTTTTTCTTACACTTAAGTTCCTTTACCATTTAAGATTTATAAAGTTTCACCAACCTCCGACGAGTGATTCTCAGAATCACTGAACATATAATTGAAAACACTTTATAACCCCAAAGAGCAACAGATAGAGAAGTTAATATAAAATGTGCTATGAAACACTAGAGACTAACAAACATGAACCACTGGAATGGAGTTTTGTTTTCAGAACAGGGCCAGCAGGGACAGGGAGAAAGTTAGCTCCTCTCCTGCCATCAAAAATTAAAGACACACACACACAGAGAGAGAGAGAGAGAGAGAGAGAGAACTCAACTCTGAACACAGGAGGTGAATACCCTGACATCTTATTTTTGATTAGATACGTCAGTAATGTTTTTCGGTAAGGCAGTATATGTTTCAAAGAAAGAAAATATATGGATGGCATTTATGTGTTCCTTCTGTGAGACCTGATTCACACCTCTTCACATAGGTGAATTATATAGAAAACAATAACTAAATTTATCCCCAAATAGTTTTAACGTAGAAAGCTTCATTAGGGAAGAAAGTGCCACTTAACCAGAAGTGATAACATAGATTTGACAGGAGATTTACATCAGACCAAACTGTTTCGTTGTTTTGAGTGTTAGTTGAAGCAGTTACTGGATAAAATCATAAAGCTTTACCTTGGAGGTGCTAGTTAGATTACTGGGCCATCAATAGGAAATTTATGATGAAATTATTTTAGAATCTATCTCCTTAGATACTTAGATATTAACCAGTTTTTTAATTTGGTTTTTTCTGTTTTGTTTCATTTTTATAAAAACTAGTCCTAACTTTGAAGTTCTTATGAAGAATGGAAAAACAGGACAATGGTTCTTTAAACTTATGAAGCAAATTTGCCTGCACCTGATTGAATTGAAACAGCAATTTTGCTGCTTTCAAACTCCTCTGCCATTATCGCTGGTCTGTAATGAAATCACGACTGTGCATTTGATAGCATCAATAACAGTCATCTGATTAGGTTCTTATGGTTGTTAACGAACTGCAAACCTACCGTCACTTCTTGTCATTTCATGACAGTGTTAAGTCCAAAAGTGCTGGGCATTGCCATCGCTCGGTATGACTTCTGTGCAAGAGATATGCGAGAGTTGTCCTTGTTGAAGGGAGATGTGGTGAAGATTTACACAAAGATGAGTGCAAATGGCTGGTGGAGAGGAGAAGTAAACGGCAGGGTAAGTTGGTCCTTAAGTAAAGAAGTAAACGGCAGGGTAAGCTGGTGCCCGTGAATGAAGGGGACCGAGCAGTTTTTGGCACCTGTCGTGGTGCAAGGGAGAAGCCTCTATACTGTATTGCAGCTGTCAGCCCATAGGCCCCTGCCCTCTGGAAACTGGTGCTGTATTTTGCTGATACCAGGGACTCACTGAAAATATTTGAAATGAATATGATAGTGAGGTATGTAAAATTCACTTGGGCAAGTGGGACAGCTTCCTGCTTGGAAAAGAGTTGAGGAGCATTTCAGTTCTTTTTAGACCCTGAGCCATAGAGCTAAACTTTATGTGTATTGCAAAATATCTATAAGAGCTGCTGATCTAAATTGGAAAGAATGGGACATAGTACCTCTGTCTTTTCATTCTGTTCTACAGCAGAAATAGGAATCATTATGCAGCAGAGCCCCCCATATTATACTTAATTTACATATTTATTTGTGTGCTAGTGGATTAGAACACTGTTTATTTTATTCCTCCATTTCGATCATTCACTCTATTAGGCTTCTAAGAGCAGTGAAACCAATCTTCTCACCTACAATGGGCATAAAACCCCAGTTTAATTGGGGTGTTATGAAAACAAAGTGCTCTGTTTGTAGAATCTTTTGAAGCGTCAGATACAGAGTCATGTTGCTATGTTGGCTGCTTTTCTTTTTTAGGTGGGCTGGTTTCCATCCACGTATGTGGAAGAGGATGAATAAATTCAAATCCAGCATCGCATCCTGCACCAAAAATTTCAGAGAAGGGATAAATAGAAGCCTGCACAGCATTGTGAATTAACTGAAGTGTTTAAAAAGCTGCATTTCTGGCTGTTCAACATCCTCCCTCCTTAGCCCCTCCTAAGTCTTAATGCTGAGATTTCTAAAGATGCTGGTACTGACAGATTAATGGCTTACCTAGAGCTGTGCAAGAAACAGCCTGCCAGTCTGTCATTGTCAGGGACCAGGGCAACACCAAGAGCTGTTCTTCCCAGAAGATCCCTGCAAACACATTGGTTCATGCTTCCCTTTTCTTCATCCGGTCAGATACCATGAGTGCCAGTCATCAGTAAATCTTTAATACACTTTTGCTTTATTCTCACATGTCATTCAGCAGATTATTTGATGGTACAAAGAAACAGAAGTGTAATTTTTATTTTCCCAGCATGAAGAAAAATTGGAGTTCTGCCATTTGAGCAGCTTACTGGAAAGATCCAGCCTTACTTGTCTTAAATTGTCCAACAAGGTGACTCATTGCCCGGCAAACACTTTTACCCTCAGATGTTACTCATGATATTATAAAATATGAGGCCAGTGCTCAGGTTTGCCTCATAAGTGAGATATCCCTGAAGGAATTTAATTATTCATGTGGTGTACTGATTATATTTGCAAACTTCTTTATAAAAGGTGAAAAAAGCACATAAAAGAGAGGGTGTCTTCATACTAAACCTTCACAACCTTCATGATTTCATAGGATTATTTTGGAAATATAGTATTTGACTTTATGAAAGAATGTGGGCTAGGTATATTAGGAGTAGTTGCCAATAATCTGAATAAGGTGGCATTGTTTACAGAAACAGATCAAGGGCTATAATTTATGTCATTTTATAGCAGCAGTATCTATTAACACATGCCTTTTCCTCCCATCCACCTCCCCGTCCCCTCCCCTTCCATCCCCCACAAAGATGATCTGGGACGTGACTTTTTTATTGCCACATTTTCTTGGAGCACAAACAACCTTGTTGAGGATTTTGGAAGGAAAGCACAGCTGGGTCCTTTATTCATTTCTGGGACAGAAAGAGGGTCAGTGGGCTTTTGTGGGCTTCCAGCTTCTCTCAGAGTCTCCCCCTCTGCAGCCCACCCTGGGAGTGTATTAAATCAAGGGAATATGAATCTTGCAGTACATTTGTTTTGCCAAGCCATCACTCTTTTATGTGAGGAGCCTAAATACATTCTTCCTGGGGTCCAGAGTCCCCATTCAAGGCAGTCAAGTTAAGACATTAACTTGGCCCTTTCCTGATGAAATATTTCTTCCGCAGCAGAGGTTGTGTTCTGACAAGATTCAGAGAGTGTTTCATGTTTGGAAAAAAAGAAGCAGCATTAACTTAGTAGAGCTGAACCAGGAGCTTTCAGTTCTGAAATTTTGAATCATCTCTGAAATGAAGCGGGTGTGGCCTGCCCTCTCCTCAAGCCGTTTGGGTGCCAGAACTCAAGGTTCAGTGGACACATCCCCCTGTTAGAGACCCTCATGGGCTAGGACTTTTCATCTAGGATAGATTCAAGATCTTTACCTCAGAATTATGTAAACTGTGATTGTGTTTTAGAAAAATTATTATTTGCTAAAACCATTTACGTCTTTGTATATGTGTAAATGATCACAAAAATGTATTTTATAAAATGTTCTGTACAGTAAAGTTACACCTCAAAGTGTACTCTTGGAATGGATTCTTTCCTGTAAAGTCTTATCTGTGACTCTGTCTCGGGAATGTTTTGTCTGTTGCCATCAGCTGAACTTTGTTATGGAGGGAGCAGCCTCATACAAGCAGAAACACTCCTGTGGATGGTATTGTAGCATGTATTGTTTATTTTAGTCAATAGACCCTCTCCTTATAAATGGTGTTTAGTCTTCCTGTTGCATTTCATGGGCCTGGGGGTTTCCTAGCAGAGGCTATTAGAGCTCCTTTTTGTGACATTACCAATTACATCTTTGTCTACGTTTAATACTTTGTATTGGAAACTTTAAATGCTGCGGATTTGTGTAGAGTTCTAATACCAAAGACAGAAGTAAATGTTTTCCATATACTTTGTCTTGCCTGTATGCAGCCCTTGTGTAATATGGTGAATTAGAGTGGTATTTCACTTTGTATTATTTTGTAAATATGTCAATACAATAAATAGTGACTAAGTTGATTTCTAAGAGTTGGAGTCTTTTTATTGAATGATCCCTGTATTAGTAAGCGTTCCCCTGAAAATGGATGACACTGGATCGTCGGGCCTGTACCCGGTCATTGCCAGCAGTCCAGAGAGGACGGGAGCCGTGTATGTTGGGGGGGTCACCCCCGCACCCCCGCCAGCCCTGCGGACGCTATGCGTCTAGTAGGAGGGCCGCTGCGGTGAGTCTTGAAGCCCAGGGCTGGACCCGGGCAGAGGCGCCGCAGGTGCAGATCTTGGTGATAGTAGTAAATATTCAAAGGAGAACTTTGAAGGCCGAAGTGGAGAAGGGTTCCATGTGAACAGCAGTTGAACATGGGTCAGTCGGTCCTGAGAGATGGGCGAGCGCCGTTCCGAAGGGACGGGCGATGGCCTCCGTTGCCCTCAGCCGATCGAAAGGGAGTCGGGTTCAGATCCCCGAATCCGGAGTGGCGGAGATGGGCGCCGCGAGGCGTCCAGTGCGGTAACGCGACCGATCCCGGAGAAGCCGGCGGGAGCCCCGGGGAGAGTTCTCTTTTCTTTGTGAAGGGCAGGGCGCCCTGGAATGGGTTCGCCCCGAGAGAGGGGCCCGTGCCTTGGAAAGCGTCGCGGTTCCGGCGGCGTCCGGTGAGCTCTCGCTGGCCCTTGAAAATCCGGGGGAGAGGGTGTAAATCTCGCGCCGGGCCGTACCCATATCCGCAGCATTTCTCCCTCTGGAACTAAGACGTATAGGCCAGCAGAACAGAATGTCACGTGAACAGGAAGCAAAAATTTTGCTAGTGGATCACTAGGGGTGATGGTGAGTGGTGCCACGTCCACTTCCACCCCCTGGTTCCTGGACCCGTGAATCCTGGCTATGGGAGAAACAGTAACATATATTGGACACTGATTTAGAGCATACACGATCTTCTAAAGAATTTTGTCCCATCCCTGCAAAGTATTGTCACCTAGTTGGCGTAATTATGACTTCAAAAGGCCATTCCACCTTTCTATCAGTCCAGTTGCTTCCGGATGATGGTGAATTCCATGAGCATGAGCCCACTGCTGTACTTCTTTAACCCTAAAGTGAGTGCCTTGGACAGAGACAATGCTATGTGGAATATCATGACGGTGGATAAGGCATTCTGTGAGTTCATGGATGGTAGTCTTGGCAGAAGCATTGCGTACAGGATAGGCAAACCCATATCCGGAATGTCTATTCCAGTGAGGACAAACTTCTGCCTTTTCCATGATGTAAGAGGTCCGATATAATCAACCTGTCACCAGGTAGCTGACTGATCACCCCAAGGAATGGTGCCATATCAAGGGCTCAGTGTTGGTCTCTGCTGCTGGCAAATTGGGCACTCAACACTGGCTGTAGTCAGGTCAGCCTTGGTGAGTGGAAGTCCATGTTGCTGAGCCCATGCATAACCTCCATCCCTGCCAACATGGCCATTTTGTTCATGGGCCCATTGAGTGATGACAGGAGTGGCTGGAGAAGGAGGCTGAGTGGTGTCCACAGAATGGGTCATACTAACCAGTTGATTATTAAAATAATCCTCTGCTGAGGTGACCCATTGGTGAGCACTCACATGGGATACAAATATCTTCACAGTTTTTGGCCACTCAGAGAGGCCCATCCACATACCTCTTCCCCAGATTTCTTTGTCACCGATTTTCCAATCATGCTTCTTCCAAGTCACTGACCACCCAGCCAAACCTCTGGCTACAGCCCATGTATCATTATATAATACACAACCAGGTGCACTGCTCGAATTTCTGTCGTCTGGGAAGATTTCCCTTTGGTGCTGTCCTTCAGGGATGTCTTGGAAAGGGGCTGCAGTGCCGCAGCTGTCCACTTTCAGGTGTTGCCTGCATATTGTGCAGAACCATCTGTGAACCAGGCCCTAGTCTTCTCTGTGAATTCATCATAGAGAGCTCCTTATGTAGCCATTGGTGCAGGCTAGGGAAGAGAAAGCAGGGTGGCAGGAGTGGAGACCAGGGGCATTTGAGCCACTTCCTCATGTAACTTACTTGGCCTTTAGGACCTGCTCGAGCCCGATCACGTATATATCACTTTCATTTGATGATGGACTGCTGCTATGCATGACCCACTTTATTGCTAGGTGGGTCAGAAAGTACCCAGTTCATGATAGGCAGTTCAGGTCGCAGGGTGACTTGATGACCCATAGTTTCCACCAAAGCCCAGTAACAAGCCAAGAGCTGTCTCTCAAAAGGAGAGTAGTTATCTGCAGAAGATGGCAGGGCCTTGCTCCAAAATCCTAGAGGCCTCCACTGTGATTCACCTATGGGGGCCTGCCAAAGGCTCCAAACAGCATTCCTATCTGCCACTGACACTCAAGCACAATTGGATCTGCTGGGTCATATGGCCCAAGTGGCAGAGCAGCTTGCACAGCAGCCCGGACCTGTGGCAGAGCCTTCTGTTCTGGACTCCACTCAAAACTGGCAGGCTTTCGTGTCACTTGATAAATGGGCAGGACTAATACACCCAAATGGGGGATGTGTTGCCTCCAAAAGTCAAATAGGCCCACTAGGCATTGTGCCTCTTTCTTGGTTGTAGGAGGGGCCAAATGCGGCAACTTATCCTTCACCTTAGAAGGACTATCTCGACAGGCCCCACAATCCCATAACTCACATATACCAGCCCCAAAATTAACATGGGAATTAAGCCCTAATTTTGTTTAGGTTTAGCTCAGGATTGCTGCCTAAGTTATGAACAGTGAACTACAAGGTAAACTCAGTAGTTGCCAATAGCATTTATTGGCATGCTTACCATGTGCCATGCTCTGTACTAAGTGCTTTATTTGCACTAACAACAACCCCCAAAGGTAGAACCCCATAATATTTTCATTTGTACATGAGGAAACTGAGGTACATCAAGAGGTTGCAGTTTTTCCAAAGTCACACAGCTGCTAAGTGTCAGAGCTGAATTCTGACTTGGGTGGTCTGGCTCTGGAGTCCATATAACCACTATCCTATCCTGTCACACTTTGTAGGGCAAGAGAGAGATTTTGTACATTTTTAAACTTACATAACCAAGAAGAAACTATTTGATACTAAACAGTGGCTTGAACGAAGGAAGATTAACACAGAATTAAGAAATATGCCACTATTCCTGCCACCTAAAAGAAACCCCAAAAAAGATACTCCCTAGAGAGACTGGTATCAGATTGAATTTTCGTTTCTACTTTGACGCACTCTTGCACTAGAAAATGGCTGCTAGTCCAGAGAGGCTTGGAGTCAAGATTCCCATGGTGGAGCAGGCCAGCTGATAATCCACAGTGATGGAGTCTGTCTTCCGGAGAGGATGGAATCACTTCATTCCTTCTAAAGACCAGGAAGGGCCATGGTGGTAGCTTCTACTTGACTTCACCATCACAACCTTGCTACAAACACAAAATTCCTGCCATTTTCTTTACAATACAGTGGGTTATACAGCCCTCAATCCATTATTTGAGGAGCCAACTCCATTGGTATCTTTTTCACTTCTCTTTGACATACTAACATTATGTGACTGTTACACCTTGTATCAGTTCATCACCATCCTCACCACTATCAATTGTACTCACCGTTGACCCCTTTATTTGGTAATTAACATGGGAACATAGCTTTGTAACAAGTATTTTGTCTTCTACCAAACAAGTAAAGTAAAATATGCTGGTAGTTAGTTTTTTGTTTGTTTGTTTGTTTTGAGACAGAGTTTTGCTTTGTCACCCAGGCTCAAGTGCAATGGTGGGATCTTGGCTCACTGCAGCCTCCGCCTCCCAGGTCCAAGCAATTCTTCTGCCTCTGCCTCCTGAGCAGCTGGGATTACAGGCACCCGCCATCAGGCCCAGCTAATTTTTGTATTTTTTTAGTAGAGACGGGGTTTCACCATGTTTCCCAGGCTGGTCTCGAACTCCTGACCTCAGGTGATCCACCCACCTCAGCCTTCCAAAGTGCTGGAATTACAGGCGTGAGCCACCGTGCCCAGCCGCTGGTAGTTAGTTAGTTTTGAGGCATCTTGCTTTGTTCTACTTAATCTGACAGCTGTATAGAAGAGTGAAAAGGCATGGCCCTATAACTCAGACTGACTGTCTCGGTTTATGTCTCATCCATACCATGCAGAACCTCCGTCAATCAGTACCACAACACCTACTTCATAGAATGGTTGTGTGACACAACTGAGATCATCCATGTGAAGTGGAATGATGCCTGACTTATACAAAGCCGTATTTGTCATTATCATCCTTGTTGTGATTGTCAGATGGATTTGCTGACAAGTTTGGATAGTTGCCATCTTAATATTTGAATTTCTTTAGCATAAGTTAGGCTCATTTATTGGATTAAGGAGAAAAACCCTGCAGATTCTAAATTAGCCTCTCTAGGATGGGAATTAAACTATTTGGTTTCTTATATAGAAGGAGAGTTTTAGCATCAGTCAGACCGGGGTTCAAACCCCAACTCTGCCACTAACTTTTATGAGCATCCACTACCTCTTCTGTACTGAAGGGATCGTTAAAAGTGCCTGAGAGAGCTGTCGTGAAGAATAAATGATAACATATGAAAAAGGTCCCTAGTACAGAACCTCACACATACTAGGTATGCAAGAAATGTTGATTTCCCTCCCTTTATGAAAGATAAGATACTCAGGCACCAAATTGTGTACTTGCCGCCTTTATTTTGAATATTATTGAGAGTTCATGCTTGGTTTTTTACATATAGTTTAATCTGCACTTAAATTATGGACAGAGTTAAAGGTATACATGTTCAGGAACATTAATATGCAAACCCACAAACAATCTCAGAAGTTGAATTTAACAGCTCTACATTATTTTGACTAGGAAAATGGAATTTTTACTCAGCTCATAATCATTTAGACTGAGTCCATTAGTCACTTCATTTTTCACTGAAACTTGTTTGCTGTGATTGGTTGGACTCTGATTAGAAATGTCATGCACCCACATCTCATCTGGCACCTTATTCTAAGTAATAGGTGGTTTAGAAGCCACCTTATTCTAAGTAATGAACAAGTCCCAGAAAGGATGTCATAAAGGAATTCTGTCTCATTCGGTGCCATTGATTAAACCAGATCGAGGGAAACTGTGACAGAAAACAAACTCCTTTGGAAGCACTCTGGACACTGGCTCTCTCAAAGTCCCTAAATTTCTAGGCACAATGCAACTACAAATGATGGCCCAGGCACATGGCCAGATGGGGAGAGGCCTCAGTACAGAAACACAGTGTACACAAAAGTCACTCCACACCCTGTCCTCTAATGGATGTTGGGGTCCACGTTGAGAGTCCTGAATAGGAGGGAAGGTGGAATCCAGAAGAACTAATGTGTCCAATTCATGATCTGGCTTGCCCAAGGTCATGCAGATAGAAAATACTGTCAAGGTAAAGAAACATGGGTGTCTCTGCTCTAAGTCAAATAAATGCCCTCTATTCCTGTCATACATCAGTACTCAAGACCCTCTGACTCCAGAATTATTTCCTCCATTCTTAAGGCCTTTCTTCTGATAATCATTCTGGGTGACTGCTGGGATCCTAGATCAGGTAAGAATATGACTGTGTCACAATCCTTGCACCTATTGCTGTCAGCCTGTCTTGATGACTTTGAAACATGTCAATAAGAATAGTAATGACTCAGGAGTCTGACTAGTAATGCTTGTGGATTTTACTTTAAGTCTAGGATACATGTGCAGAACATCCTGGTTTGTTACATAGGCATACTGCTGAACCTACCAACCTACTACCTAGACATAGATGAAGCTTGTGGATTTTCAAGTGATCCAAATGACCTCTCTACAGAAAGTGAATTTTTTTTTTCCCAAGGATAATTTACAGTCCATCTCCTTTTCTCTTTTGACTGTTCTTTTTTTGTACTGGTATCTGCCAGCCAGCATGCTAGGTATTTGTTGTATATTATCTGATTTATCTCATATAATCCTTCTGAGAATTCATTACAGACTAACAACATCCCATCTTTTAATCATGAAAAATCTTGTCCTAGTTTAGTAAGTCTTCTACACTAGGGCTGTTTTTTAAGGCTATTTGACATGTTTTCCTAATCTATATGATCTGTCTTTTTGTCTAAAAAGCAGTATAGACTAGTGGTTAAGGCTTTGGAACCAGACTACCCTGGCTCTACCACTTATTAGTTGTGTGACCTTGGGCATGATGCTTACACTGCCTGTTCCTCTGTTTCTCCATAATTAGAATGGGGTTATGATAGCACCTTACTTCAGGAGATTTTTATGAGGATTAAATGAAATAATAATAATAGCTGTGATTTTTTTTTTTTTTTTTAAAGATGGAGTTTCCCTCTTTTTGCCCAGGCTGGAGGGCAATGGCGCAATCTCCGCTCACCACAACCTCCGCCTCCCGGGTTCAGATGATTATCCTGCCTCAGCCTCCTAACTGGGATTACGGGCATGCGCCACCACGCCCAGCTAATTTTGTATTTTTAGTAGAGATGGGTATCTCCATGTTGGTCAGGTTGGTCTCGAACGCCCAACCTCAGGTGATCCGCCCGCCTCGGCCGCCCAGAGTGCTGAGATTACAAGCGGGAGCCACCGTGCCCAGCCATAGCTGTAAAATGTTTAGAAGAGTGCCTGGCAGAGAGTAGACATTCAGTAAACAAGAGAGTTTAAAATTGCATTTTGGCCACTACTTTAAATATACATACAAAAATAAGTGTTACAAATTTTAAAAACTCAGATATGTTAAAAACTCCCTTTGAATATATTAGCCTTTGGAAGCCTTTGGAAGCCTCTTAATTTTTTTTTTTTTTTTTTGAGATGGAGTTTCGCTCTTATTGACGAGGCTGGAGTGCAGTGATGCGACCTTGGCTCACTCCAAACCTTCACCTCCTGGGTTGAAGCAATTCTCCTGCCTCAGGTGCCCGCCACCACTTCCAGCTATTTATTATTATTATTTTTTTTTTTTAGTAGAGACGGGGTATCACTGTGTTGGCCAGGCTGGTCTCGAACTCCTGACTTCAGGCGATCCTCCCTCCTTGGCCTCCCAAAGTGCTGGGATTACAGGCATGAGCCACCATGCCCGGCCTTGAGTTAGCTTTTCACATTAGTAATCCTTTCAAAATGATGCACAAATGGAGCCCAAATCAAACGCTCTACCAGAGCACCATGTATCAGTTATCTACTGCTACCCAACAAATTTGGTGCTCCCAAACTTCGCAGCTGGGTCCAGCAAACATCTACTATTTCACCATTTCTGTGGGTAAGAAATCCGGGAGCAGATTCACTGTGTATTTCTGACTTCAGGTCGCCCATGAGGCTTTATCAAGGTGCCAGTCAGGCTGCAGTCATCTCCAGGCCCAACCGGGGGAGAGTCTGCTCCTGAGTTCACTCCTGTGGACCTCTCCACATGGCTGCCTCACAACATGGCAGCTGGCTTCTCCCAAAATTAGCATCCAAGAGGGAAAGAGCAAAAGCACTGGAGATGAAAGCTAGTCTTTTTATAACCATCTTAGAAGTGACAGCCCAGCACTCAGCTCTATTCTATCCCTTAGCGTTGAGTTACTAAATCCAGCTCATGCTCAAGGGGAGGGGATTACACAGGACGAACACCAGGACAAAGGGATTGTTGGGGGCCATCCTACTGGCTGCCTACAACAGATGGGTGCAATGAATGGTCATTGGAGCCAACACTGAGGACTGTCTGAAAGGCATGGGTTACTTCAGAGAAACTTAGGTGAATCTAAAATGCAGTTCTTCATAAAAAACAATTTCCTGTTGATTCCTTTAATCAGTGTTGACTGAACCCACTCTATACCAGCCTCTGCAGGGAATAAAGGGATGCATAAGAGAAGGAGCTGTCCCCAGGGGAACTCATTTTCTTTGCCCCTTTCTTCATTTAGGAAATGCCTTTCCTGAGGCTCAAATTGTTGGGATAGAGAAAGGGGGAGAGAGGAGTGTAGGAGAAGTGTCCGATATGTGAGATGCTTTATCTCACAGGATCACAGGGAAAAGTTGAAATGGCAACCAGCCATGCCCTGAAAGTGGCTGTTGAGAATGTAAAACTCTAAAATCCCAGAGTATGTGGCCAATCATTCATTCCTTCATTCTTTCACTCATTCCTTCAACAAATATATATTGAGCTCCTTCTACAAACTCTATAATTCTAGCCTTTGAGGATACAACAATGAAGCTGACACAATTCCTACCCCTGAAAAGCTTATCTGGTTGCAGATGGTGACGAGCAAGACACAGGCACATAATGTTAGGCACTGGTAAGTGTTATTGAGGGGGAAAAAAAGCAAAATAAGCGAGGAAAATGTTATTTGAATATGGTGATCAAAGAAGGCTTTATGAGGAAATGATTTTTTTTTTTTAGCAGACACCTAATTTAAGTGAGAATAAAAAAAAATGTGGATATCTGAGTGTTTAGTGTTTGGAGAACTACAAGGGCCCAGTGTGGTTGGAGAGGGTGAAAAGGAAGAGAGCTTTCTGGAACAGATCTGGTAGATCTTATAGACGGGGAAAGGAGGGTGACAGGAGCCACTGGAAGCTTTTAAGCCATGATGTGAGGTGATCTTATTTATATTTCAGAAAGCTCACACTGGATGCTGTGGACTGAGATAGAGCTAGACCTGTGCAATCAACACACTGCCATTCTTTGATAATAGCTCCTGTATTTGTTTGCCAGGGATGCCATAATAAAGTACCACAAACCCAGTGGCTTAAATAGCAGAAATTTATTGTCTCACAGTTCTTAAGGCCAGAAATCCAAGATCAAGGTGCCTGCAGGGCTGTGCCCTCTCTGAAGGCACTAAAGAAGGATGCATTCCAAGGCTCTCTCCTGGCCTCTGTAGTCCTTGGCTGCAGCAGCATAACTGTAATCTTCACATAGCATTCTCCCTGTGTGTGTTTCTGCGTCTAAGATTCTCCTTTTTATAAGGACATCAGTTATATTTAATTAGGGGCTCACCCTGCACCAGTATGACCTAGTCTTGACTAATTACATCTGCAATCACCCCATTTCCAAATAAGGTCACATTTTGAGATACCAGGGTTTAGCACTTCAACCTTTAGCATTTGAAGAGGACACAATTAAATCTATAACAGCTCTCTTTCTTATATTCTCATGTTATTAGAGTGCATGCTAAATGATACAAATGCTTCAGCAGAGATTACTAGGGACAGGGTGCAGCATGGGAAGAGGAAAGCGAGCCAGAGAGAGGCTACACTTAGGGACAGATGTGTCGACAGCCTCTCTCTGTCCTGCTCAACCTCAAGGGGCGTAAACAAAGGTCAAACTTTTGTAGAAATTCAAGTAGATGCTGATAGAAAAACAAAACATTTCCTCTCATATATTTGTCATCTTCTCAAGCCATCAGCTCCAAGTGAATTACCTTTTCTTTTTCTCACCCTATGTGTCAGAATCACACGTCTTCCCGCCGGGAGAGGAAAGCTCCTAGGTGCTTTTGTGTAGGTAAGCTCATTAGGAAAAAGCAACCTATTTAGGTGAATTAATGAAACACTTCTGGATTCTGTGCAAATTAGGCCTGCATAATATGAAGAAGGAAGAAAAAAATGTGCTGTGGTTTTACAGAGAGGTGGGAAATGCCCTCAGCATTTATTATACTTAATGATGAGATATTGTTGCCAGGTGGTTTGAAGGATGAAGTTTACATTAATAATATGTGATGCAATGCATCTACATTAGTGTGAAAAAATTGTTTTATTTACCTTTATGCAGCCTATCTGGTCTACTCATTATGTGGTTTATTTTGCAATGTCCTTAAAATACTGGACATAATCCCATTTATAAATTCCTGCCTCAAAGATGGCATTGAGTGGGCATCCAGGAAAGGGGGAGTGGATAAACCCTAAATTAATAATCCTGGAATGATATATTGAATGCTGCACTATTAGTTTGAAGCTGTTGGGTGGAAAGATGCAAATGAAAATATATTGTGTCTTCTTGGGACTTCTCAGCACAGCCCAAAATACAATTAAAATTGTGCAAGAGTCCTAAGTTGAACTTTTAAAATCATATGGCAAGTTATTTTTGCAACAATTAGCAGTTTCAAAGTTCTTAATATGTTATAAGTACATATAGTTTTTCCAGACTAATTTTGCAATGCAACTACTGGGGAAGTGGAAAGAGCACAGGAATGAAAATAAGACAAACCAGGTTCTAGTTCTTGATTCTTCCACTAATGAATCAAGAGGCTCTGGGTGGAACCCCCAACCTCTCTGAGGCTCAGTTTTCTTATCTCAAGAATGAAGACAGCAAGCCCACATCCAGTTCTAACATCCTATTATTCTGCATGAAGGCATTCAATAAATATTTGGCCATGATACATCTTCATAGAATCAACTTTGTAAATGGAACAGAGAACCGAGCCTCAAACAAAAGTAGGTGGACAACTTTGAAGGGCATAAATCTTGCATCATTCTCTTCTTAATATCTCCACCTCTTTCACCTTAGTCCCAGGCAACCTCATGTCACCTAGATGATTGCAAGAGCCCCTAACTAGCATCCCTGCTTCCATTCCCACCTCCCTCTAATCTTTTGATTATATTATTTCATTTCCTTTTTCAGAACTCTTCAACACCTCCCATTTATTTAATGCATTTGTGGAGTACTTAACCCATGGCACAGGTGCTGGAAATACATGGTTAACAAAACGGACAATTCTCTGCTCTTACAGAGTCTTCTTTATATTGGAAAGAAGAGGGAGAGAGACAATAAATGAATATACATGACATAATATCAGTAAATGATAAATACAATGAAAATAAGCAAAGGAAGGAGAGTATAAGAGGAAAGTGCTACTTTAGATATGCTAGTCAGGGAAGGCCTCTCTTGGCATAAGATGAGTTAGAGAGCTAATCTTCAGCCAGATCATCTTGGTCGGTCCAGGATGACCTTGTAGGTCATCTTTCCATTACCTTGCAAGTAATGGCAAGGACTTAAGACTTTATGTTTTGAAAAACCAGTGGAGAGTCTTAAGCAGTGGTATGGTTTGGATGTGGTTTGTTGCAGCCACGACTCATGCTGAAGTTTAATTGCCAGTGTGGCTGTGTTATAAGGTGGAACCTAATGGGAGATTTTTTCATCATGGTAGTGGATCCCTCATGGATCCCTCATGAACAGAATAATGCCCCTCCTTGGTGGTGAGTGAGTTCTTGCTCTCTCAAAAATGGATTAGTTACCATGAGAGCAGATTGTTGAAAAGTCTGGCTTCCTTGATTTCATTCTCTTGCTTTCTTTCTCACCATGTGATTTCTGCCTAATCTTGGACTTTCCACCCACCAGAATCATGAGCCAAATAAACATCTTTTCTTTATCTGTTACCCAGGTTCAGGTATTTTTTCTAGCAACACAAAATGGACTAAAACAAGCAGAAAAGAGAAATGATCAGATTTGCCTTATTAAAGAATCACTGTGGATTCTTGGTGGAAGTTTTACTAAAGAGAGACAGAAGTGGAAGCAGAGAGACCACAAAAGTACTATTAGGTAACACAGGTGAAAAATGTTGGTGGCTCACATTAGCATGATATCAAGGGATGTGTAAGAAATGTTGGGATTTCAGATGTATTTTGAAGTTACTGCTGGCCTAGCTTATGGCTTGAATGTAAAGTGACAATGGGAGAAAAAATCATTATGTGAGTTGTCAATGTTTTTGGCTTAAGCAACTCTGTGCATAGTGTTATACATACATGGTTAAGGATGAGCAGCTTATTTGGGAAGGAAGGTAAGAAATCAGTTATTCAGTTCTAGACACATTAAGCTTAAGATGCTCATTAGATATTAAACAGATATTAGGTAAGCAGTTCGGTCTGAGTCTGGAGTTTAGGAGAGATTGGGTCAGGAGAAAAACATTTGGAAATGAGTAGCATATTTGAAGCCATGAGACTAAATGATACCATCTTAGCAAATGAGTATAGGAGAAGCAGAAAGCTAATACCTGAGCCTTGGGGTTCTCCAGTATTTAGAGTTTGGGTAGAAAAGAATACTCCAGCAATGGGGATAAATCATAGGAGACTATCTACAAATATTCCCCACCACACCTACTGGTCTACTTGCACCAATATCCTTATCTCCTCTTGCTGCATGAACTGGGCCTGTGCTCTTCTCCAAAGTCCACCAGTTCACCTACCCACAGAATCCTATTTCTTTTCCTGTGCTCAAATACATCACTTCAGCAATTATCCCCTCTCCATGATGCAAATTCAAGCTTCATTTATCTATCAGACCCTTCCATCAGGATACAAATAATCCTTCTTAAAAAACAAATACACAAAAAGGGAAAGCTTCTTTCCTCTTGTATTTACCTTCAGCTACTGTTCATTTTATGATCTAGAAAGCAACACTTCTCAAAACAGCTGACCAAAGTTGCTACCATTAATTCCTCTTCTTCTACTCTCTTTTGAACCCACTCTAATCTGACTTTTGACCTTAACGCTCCATACAAAACCTTCACCAAAAACTTCCACATTGCCAAATCCAGAAGTCAATTGTCTACAGCATTTAAATCGCTGATCACCCTCTTCCTTCTTGAGATAGTTGTTTCACTTCGTTCTCAAAACATCATTTATTCTTGTTCCTTTTTCTGTCTTACTAGCTGCTTCTTCCTGGACTCCTTTAATTCATTCAACAATTATGTACTGCCTATTTTGCGCCAGGCATTGTTCTTGGCACTAGAGATACAGCAGTGAACAAGCCAAAACCCTTGCTCTCATGGAACATATCACCTTCTATTAGGTAGAAACAAACGAGGATGCACTGGGATCCAGGTGAAGGCAGGATTTCAACAAGGCAGGGTGTTCATCTGGTGGAGGTCAAGTGAGATGAGGGCCGTGAATTAACCACTGCACTTGGCATTTAGGGAGTTGAGCACAGCCTGACATTTTGAGTTTTAGTGAAGAAGCAGAAACAAAAATCTGCTTGAAGTGGGTTTAAGATAAAATGGCAAGTAAGGAAGAGGTTGTTGCAAGTGTACTCAACCCCTTTCAGGACATTTTGAGATAGGGCTACTTGCTTTTTTTTTTTTTTCTGGAGTATTTTCCTGCACTCTTCATTTTTTATGTCTCAGCTTAAAGTCCAGATGATTCTGAAAGCGATTCAGAGTCAGAGAAAGAAGAATCTGCTGAAGAACTCCAAGCTCCTGAGCATCCTGATGAAGTGGAGGATCCCAAAAACAAAAAAGATGCAAAAAGCAATTATAAAATGATGTTTGTTAAATCCAGTGGTTCATAACTCCCAAACACTTAGTCTCTGTATTAAAAGTAAGCCTTATTGTTATAATGCACAGTGGAGGACTGCTTATAGAGCACAGACCTTTGTATTATAATTTTTAAAAAGGCCCTTTTAAATAATTACAAGGAGTGTTTGCTTTCAAATGCCATGGGTTACACTTTTATGGGCATGACTATAACCATTTTTGTAAAGAGTAAGAGTTGTATAAAATAAGAAATAAATACAGTACTCAATTTACTTTCAAAAAAAAAAAAAAAATGTCTCAGCTTACATGTCATCTCTCAGTGAAGTATTCTCTACCACTCAGTCTAACTTCTTCCTACTTCGTCATTTTCTCTCATGGGCCCATGTTCATTTTCCTTCATAGCACTATCATGTTTACAATTCTAGACTTCAGTATTTGAAATGTGTTTATAATGTCTGTTCCGCTATGTTTTAAACTCCATTAAGTCTGTTTGAAGCTCTGCAAGCTGAGTGCCTAGAGTGTTACTGGCACAATATACTTCTTATCTAAATGAATGAATGAATGAATGAATGACCAGTCTTTTTCCTCTGGAACTTCGCTGAAGTGTGCCATATCACTTGGTTAAAGTGGAATTACATTTCCCAGAATCCCATTCCCTTTATGTCTCCTGAACACAATTGATATGGGGGGAATTCGTACAAAGTTTAGAAAGTAGAAGTAAATCATTAGTCATAATCTTGGAAGGTCTAGTAGTCAAATATGCGGAGAATAGACAGATTCAGAAGTGCCCAGGAGATTCAAATTTGTCACTTCTCTCCTGCATTCCTTGTCTAGCTCTTCTTTATGACTACTAGACCTGGCTTCAAACCCAGTTTCAAAGCCAGATGTTTGGCTGTTTCCCAGAGGTGGAACTAATCAGAGGCCATAGTTTCCCCTAGCCCTATTAAGGACATTCCCTTTGCAGTCTCAGTAAATTCTCTTAGATTTCCCTGCAAGCTTATGCTTGTCCACCCTGCACCAGTTCTTCAGAAGGACCCGATGGTGACTCTATCTCCTTTCCTCCAACTCTCTCCTCTGCATATTACTTCCCTAGTATTTGCCACAATTAGATAGGTATAATTCTATAATAAATCTCTTACCCAAAGTCATAGTGGCTCTAGTTTCCCAACTAACCTTGGTTGTTGGCATTGCTACTTCTGAGCTTGGATACATGAAATTCTCTTCTTCAGAACTGAGTGCTTTTCCTGTGTATTTTATAGAATTATATCACATACTGTTTGATAGACTACATAAGCTGCATTAATCATGGTCCCAATGAGAGATACATGGCACATCCGTAATGGAGAGTTTAATGAAGGGATTGTTCACAGAGCCTAGAGCAGAGTTAAGGATTAAGTGAAACCGGTGAGGCTTGGTAAGACCTCCTGAGCTAGGAACAATGAAGAACAAGGACCTAGTCCAAATAAACAAGGGGAATGAACAATTTCAGAAACTTGGAAAGCTGGAGGAATCTGTAAGAGAGGGCCTGAAATGAGTCATGGCCAACCCACAGCCCCAAAGCGAGAGATCTCTGGAATAAATACCTTGACTTCAGGGTCTCCCATCCTCCCATCCCTGCCAAGGCCTCCCATTGCCCAAATTCAATCATAAGTCAGAGGGTAAGGGACTGTGGTTGGCACAGTCCATGAAGATCAGCCTCCTAGGGCCTGCAGCAGGGGGATGGGATGGCACAGAGTGCACATAGGGGCAAACGGAGAATGTCCACCAGGCTGTTGTATTCAGATTTATGTGAGAGCAAACTAGTATTCTTTCTCCAGATGCAACAACCATGTTATTAGGAATCTCATTCCTGCCACAAATATGCCTGAAAGGGCACTCTTAACTCAGGAGGACACTATCTAGTTCTTTATCTGGTGCACATTAAAGTGAGCAAGATAATAAATGTTCATTCAGGTGGAAATCATTTGGCTGAAATGTTTCAATGTCTTTTATGTATTTTTGTTTTTTTTAAGAATCATGAAGGCATAGATTTTTAATTTAGCTGCAGTGACCTATGTATAAAAACTTACAGGCCTGTTTTGGGATTTTCACATTTGGGATTACCAAGAAAAAAGTCATAATTTTATTGTCATTAGGAAAATTAATTGAGAAGCACAAAAACCTTGATGATGGCTTCACAGTGACTCAAATGAATTTAATTGGATATTGCCTCATCCTCATTCAACATTAGAGGTTTCGTTGAATGTCACAGTATTCCAAATACCAAATGATTTGACAGAGCAAAACAAGTCATTTTAATCAGAGAAATGGCATTCAATAATCACAAAAAGTCTATGTGGAATGACTTATGCTGGGAATTAACAGGTTTTCCCTCTAACAGTGGGGCATGTAGCAGCCAGGCCTGTCTCCTTGGCCATTTGCTGGCAATAGCAGGCTGGGATTTCCTGTGGCTGAAAGAAGGATCTCTGGATTCTGTCACTGGCAATGGTAGGCCACTGCCCTATCATTAAACCTCTGGGGTAATTTATTTGTCCTTGATGAAATTGCTTGGTTACTCTCTTCCATGCCAGGTTTTAGTATCTTCCATGCCAGTTACTCTCCATGCCAGATTTTAGTATCTTCTATCCATTTGCTTTTTTTCAGCTTTATGCCACTGAATAAGATTCGTACTCACATTCAGGTCCATCATTATTTTCTTTCATCTTCACATCTTTATTTGATGAATTATTATATTAGGTAAATCCCAGTAAAGAACAATTTGTTCTCAAAATTTCTACCAAGGTTTACCTACTGCAGCAAAAAGTGAACTTGTACTTCTGGGATTTGTGGGAAGGAAGAGAAGACAGGTGCATCCCATTTTAAACAGGAAATCTTCTGTTTCTCATGATTGATCAATAAAATTTATATGGATTTTGTATTCTGTGTCATGATATCATAAAATGTAAACATAATAGTTTTCTGTGAATCTGAAAAAATTGCAGTTCCATGAAGAAGTGCCATATTTTTCTGTGGCCTCACACACCCCAGCACCAGCACACCACTATGACATGTTATCTGAGAAGAACAAACTTCTGCCTATCAAATTAGCACACACAACTCCCAGTATTATGTATATAAGGATATTAGTTATGGGAAACAAACTTACTGGAAGAAAATGTATCAAGACCAGTCAAACATTCATATACTTTGACCCTGAAATTCAGCATTGAAATTTATCCCGGATATGCACAAAGACAGAGTCACAAGAGTATCTGTCACAGGACAAGGTATAAGCATGAAAGTCCGAAAGAACATGAATATCCAACAGTAGTGAACTTGAATAAAGTATGCTGCATCCAAACAGGGACTATTGTACATTTGCTCCCTTTCCCTTCCTAACAGTACCAGCTTTTGTTGGGGTATTCTTCTCTACCACTCCCAACCCATATACTTTAGTCAAGGAGCACACTCTCTGTTCAAGGAATAAGCCTTGATCAGTTTCAGCCAATCAGGATAAGCCTGTTCTTTGCACTACAGTCATTGGTTCAGGTAAACAAGCCCAAACCAATAGGTACAATGTCTTTCTCTCTAGGGCTTCCTACTAGAATTGACTTTCTCACTACCTCTATTCTACCCTCTTTGGGTTCCTGGAGCTAGAAAATTAAATATTGTGTTTAATATGTTCAAGACTCCTTGAGAACAAATTTCTCCGATTAAGTTTTCCCAGTTGAGTACAGTCATATGAGACTTGGAAACTGGCAGGAGGGTGGACCCATCTTTCTATGACAATGTAGACAGACTTGAGTGCTGGCAGTTGCCAGTGTCTCTGAACCTGTTTCTTCATCTGTAAGGCAGGGGAAACATTGAATACCTTGAGTGGAAATGTGGTAGATGCCTTTATGCCCTCTTTTTCAATATTTCTTATCTAGACATTGCAATGGCAGTGTCGTTCACATGAGTGGTCTGAGAATTCTTAGATTCTTGGATATAGATGACTATGATCGTGACTTTATTATGTCCAGAATCGGGGTGTGTTTAAGAACCTAAGCAAAGTGGGACACTGCATTCAGGGCAGGAAGGATCTGCTCAGACCCTGGGTTTTCCACACCATGCCTGTGCCTTCTTTATAAATGTATCCTGGACCACCCTGAAAAGAAGAATGCAATTTAAACAATTTAAAGATCAATTTACAATAGATACTTGGTTTTTCCACAGGAGAAACTGAATAGGATCTCAGGGACCAGAGAGTTGTTCTTGGCTCCGATATGTTCTAATTGACCCTTGGTAAATAAATTCACCCCTCAGGACCTCTGTTAGCTCATCAGAAGAAAGGTTTGAAATAAGCTCTTTCAATTTTAACAGGTCATGTATTAGTAAGACAAAATCATTCAAAGTTTTTATGTAAACTCAATGTTTATGTAACTGAAAGTCAGCCCTGAAATGCCTTTATTTCATATACATCTTTTAAAGCATGCCTTTAATAAATCTGTCCTGGAGTATAAAACATTATAAAAACAAACAATAAAGTGTATTGCACAGAATAGCAAGGTCCAGGGCGTATTATAAATTGACATGTATGACAATTGCTGATATTTTATCTTACTTTATCCACAAATGGGCAATTTCATGAGAGTCAACCTAGTAAAATTATAATAATTTTTAAATGTGTTTGTCTTGAGCATCAGCAGATTAGGAAAAACAAACCTGACAATAGTCACGTCAAGGACTGTGAATTTTAAATGAAGGGGCATAGTCATTTGGGGGAATTGATATTGGGGAATCACATTTTTCTTTGACTTCACATGTTGATGCCAAAATCTTTTGAGTTATTTTATTTTTTCAGAGGTGGGGAGTATGGTGGAAGACAGAAAGATACAACCATATTTTAATTTCTATAAAATACGGAAAAGTATCTGAATACCCTCTTGTCCTCTAGCCAGAAAGCCCTCCCTGTTCATTCTCTCCCACACACCAGAGCCTAAAAATGTGCTCATGATAACCCATCATGCCCTGCTTTCCTGGGCATCCTCATGGTGGCAATCATCACAGGCTCGTGGACACTATGGGAAACTTGTTTCCTTGTGTTTTTTAATCCAATTCTTTGGCAGAGTGGGCAGAGATCCCATGTCTATATCAATAATGCTGGTAATATTACAATGGCAAACACTATATAGCACTTATTATGTGCAAGGTACCAGTTGAAGTGAGTTCTCTTTACTTGCCCCAGATCACAACTAGCAAGGCCCCCAAAATGGCCCCAGCCTCTGCTGCGACCTCATGCTCTGCTACATTTCTGGTTGGTCTTCCAAACACATCATTAGCATGTCAGTGATGCAGGCACAATTCCAGAGTAAGTCTCAGGAAAGAGTAACTGCCATCTACAATCACAGTTTATCTTATGATGAATAAACTGACCATTCATTCCCTTTGTATCTGTGTGGGGATGGAGGTACAGGCCTTGTACCCGTAGCAGGCTAGAATTTCCAGGTGAAGGGAGGGCAGTGTAGTTTCTACAAGTAACTTCCCTCTCTGAGATTCAGACGCAACCCTGTAGAGTCACCCCCACTTGAAACTCTGCCCTAGATATTGATGGGGAACAGAACCTATTTGAACTATTTCTATTGCTTTTCAAGGTTTAGACTGAGAAGAAAGTATATGCTATTTAATACGTTTTAATAAAATTATTTCATTTATTCTTATTTACCTAGTGCATTACTTATTTATCTACTTTAGATGAAATAATTTTTAGACCATAAACCTATGGTATTTTATATTCAAATGTATGTTATTGTCTTCACAGTACTCCCTCAGGAGCTCTATTCCCACTTCATTGATACTGCTTTTTTTTTTTTTTTTTTTTTTTTGAAGGGGCTGAAAATCTTGGTGATCAGTCTTCAGAGCTGTTTCACAGACCGAGAAACCAAGCTGGTTCTTGATAGATGCTCCTTGTCCCTATCATGGGACAGTATGAGAACAGCAAGTGAGGCACTATTCAAGACTGCCCTAGGAATTCAGCTGGAACCCTTACCCCATGGGTCCTTCAAGAGGGGACAACTCATTCCAAATTGAGACATTAAAGTTTTAACCACCCCAGGGTGTGTCATCAGAACTTGCAGGTGGATGAGGGACGGTCTGTAGAGCTTGGCTGTTTTCCTTGGATGCACTTTTGAGTCTGAGAAATTTGCACATCTTTTCCCTTAGCAAGCAAGTTATTTTAAGAAAAGAAAATGCACTCACCCATTTAGCATTGTAGATTAAAGTTAAAACTTTTGTCTTTCAGCAGGTTGAGGTTTTGTAATTTTTTTTTCATTTTATTCATAGGGTAACATCTGTTCCCAATTTACATATAGGAGTTGTCTTAGGGACTTGTTGGGCTTGAGTGTTCCATCCTTGGGTCAACAGTGATTTCACCAGTCTAAGAAGGCCTGAAGGGACATTATCTGGTGATGTCCTTGGTGTCTCAGGCACAATGATTTGAAAACATGCCCACCGTTATCCCTTTGCCTTCTCTATCCAGACTAGAGTCCTTACACAGCCCCATCTGGAGCTCTTGGCTCAGTGTTACCGAAGGACAGATTCCTAGCAGATGGTTCATCAGAGGACCTGGCACATAGTTTGGCCAAGAAAACCTTATCTAATACCTCTGAGTTTGGGAAGCTTTAGAGTGAAGAGTAGCTTCGAGCCTTCTGCACAACCAGGAATGTTTTGCTTATTAGATTTTTTAAAAGATGCTCAGAATAAATATCTAGACAGCAGCAGTTCTGGAGATCTGGTGCCACAGATGGCACCAAACTAATGTAATATCCCCTTACACCAGTTTTACGGCATCTATGAAATTTAGGATAGGACCAGAGTCTTGGGCTTGAAAGGAATGGGGCTAATCCTAAAACATTTCAGCCATTTTGACAAGTGATATTTTAATTTTAAAAGATGCAATTCTGATCAGCATGAAGTGTCTTGGATGTCTACTAGCCTGCTTAAAATTAATATGTTGTAACCTACTCCTTCCACAGTCTTTTCATTTCAGTTAATAGTAACTCCATCTTTCCATTTGCTCAGGCCAAACCCATTGGAATACTTCTTGATTCCGCTCTTTTATATGGAACATCTAGTCCATCAGTAGGTTTTGTCAACTCTACCTTCAAAATATGTACCAAAATGTGTTCAACATTTCTGCTACCACTCTGGTAGGAATTGCCATTATCTTTCAACCAGATTATGACAATCGCCTCCTATCTGGTATTTTGCCTCCCATCTTTTCTCCTCCTCAGTCTATCCTCAACAGAGCCATCTCAGTGAGAGCGCTAAAATGTATGTCCCACTGTGTCACTCTTCTGCTAAAAGCCCTCCAGTGACCTCCTATTGCCCTCATTTTGAGAGTTCCACAGGTCTGCAAGGCCCTGTGTGATGAAGTCCCGGTGTCTCTTCTCCCACTGGTTCACTTATCCCAGCCATATTGGCCTCCTTTCTGGTCCATCAACTCACAAGGCACCAGGGGTATATACCTGGTATTGTTTGGCTGTGTCCCCACCCAAATCTCATCTTGAATTGTACTCCCATAATTCCTTTGTGTTGTGGGAGGGACCCGGGGGGAGACAATTTGAATCATGGGGGTGATTTACCCCATACTGTTCTCGTGGTAATGAATAAGTCTCACAGGAGCTGATGGTTTTATCAGGGGTTTCTGCTTTTGCATCTTCCTCATTTTGTCCTGCCGCTGCCGCATAAGAAGTGCCTTTCACCTCCTGCCATGATTCTGAGGTCTCCCTAGCCATGTGAAACTGTAAGTCCGATTAAACCTCTTTTTCTTCCCAGTCTCGGGTACATCTTTATCAGCAGCATGAAAACGGACTAATACAATACCCTTCTAGGACCTTGAACATGCTGCTCCATGTGCTGGAGCACTGTTCCCCCAGACATTCACCTAATGTCTCCTCTCTGTCTCCCTCCTGTTCTTCCTCCTTCTCCTCCTTCTCCCTCTTTGGATCCTTTATCAAATGTTATCTTTGACCTTTCCTGACAACCCAAAACCTCTTATCATACAGTTCCTTTTTCCCATTTGATGTTTTTCCATAGCGTTTATTACCTTCAAGTGTACTACATTAAATATACTATGTTAAATTATATTAAATATACTATATATACAAATATACTATATACTATATATGCACACATACACATATATGTATATATGTAATATATAAAAATATATATATATTTTCTTATTTGTTTCGTATATTCTGTCTCTCTTCACTAGAATGTAACTCTTTAGGACAGAGAGTTTTGTCCCTTAAAGCAATTATTATTGTTTCTGTATCACCAGCACTGGGAATAGAGCCTGAGACAGAGTAGGCAGTCAAAAAACATTTTTTTGAATAAATGAATCATATGTTTTGTAAATATATGTCAGGCACTGTGCTACTTGCTAGACACACATTGGTGAACAAAATAGGTAAAGATTCATGACCTTATGGATCTTAAAATCTAAGGGGAATGGCCTAAGGTCATTTTACAATTAATGAATTAGACATAGAAGTAAGAAAGAGTTGAAGCATTTGAGGAACTGAAACATGTTGAAATGAGCTGGAGAGTAAAGTTTAAGAAATAGCATTGTGAGACAGATATCAAGAGCTGTTTAGGTTTGAGGTGTCAGCCTAATCATGGGACACCATTGAAGGATTTTAAGCTGGTGAATGACATTGTCCCATGTGCATTTTGTAAAGTACCCTCTGGCTGCAATGTGAGAAGTGAGAATGGTTGGGAAGAGGTCAAGAGTGGATGCCGAGTGATGTGATAGGAGGTGATTGCTATAGTGAGAGATGGGGGCAGTCTGCATTAGAGAGAGGAACGAGAACTTAGAGCCTGTTTGAATAGGACTGGGTGGATTTGAGGAATCAGGGAGTGAGAGAGTCACAGATGAACCCCAGGGTTCTTCCTTGAACAATAGCTGTATGCCATTTCCGGGGAGGCATACTACAGTAAATGAGGTTTGGGATGCAGAGTGATGAGAGCAAGAATGGGAAGGTCATGAGTCAGCTTCTGACACATCAACTGTGACATATACACATGCAGCATCCCTGCAATGACATCGTGCTTAGAAGAAAGTCTGAGTAGGAGTAATAAAGTCATTAGTTTGCAGATAGATGGTGATCCAAGTCATCAGGATGGTTGAGATTACAAGGACTGAATTAGGATGAACAAGGAAGGAGGTCTGGGACAGACATTGCCTGACTCCAATATTTCAAGGCCTGATAGCATAGGCAAAAAAAGTCCATCATGAAAGAAGGAGACAGTGTGTCAAGGAAGCCAAGAGAAAGGAGGATTTTGCAGAGGAAGGTATTGTCAACTGTACTAAATATTATCAATAGATCAAGTAAGATGGGGCCTAAAGTTAAACTTTATAATTAGCAACATAGAAGCCATTGGTGAGAGTAATTTCAGGGGAGCTTCAAGGACATAAAACACATGAGACAATGACAAGAGCAGAAGGGAAGGTGAAGAAATGGAAGCAGAGGGTAGACGCTCTGTGAAATTCATCTGTGAAAGGGAGAAATGGAGACTGTCAGAGCAAAAAAATGGTGTCCAGACGAGTACATTACTTTTAAGGCAAGTGGAACTTAAGCGGGTTAATTATGTTTGGAGGAGGCAATGGTCACAGAGTGGCTGCATACATGTTGGCAGCCATACAAGGATCAGAGGGGACGTGTTCCTGCCAGATGAATGGCCGAGGCTTAAGGTGGGAGTGAGTTTGGCACATTTGAGAAATTGAAAGATCAATGTAGTCAAAGTTTAGTGTTGAAGGGATGGGGGTAACTTTGGGCAATTAGGCTGCTCATGGAGTGTCGTGATGGCCATGGCAAGAAGTCTGTATTTTATTTATTATTTGAATAGCTTTGGGAGTACAAGTGGTTTTCGGTTATACAGATGAATAAATTGTACAATGTTGAAGTCTGGGCTTTTAGTGTACCTATGATCTGAGTTGTGTACATTGTACCTAATAGGTGATTTTTATTAATCCCTCACCCCCATTCCCACCTTCCCCTATTCTGAGTCTCCATAGTTCACTATACCACTCTGTATGCCCTTGCATAACCGTAGCTTAGCTCCTAGTTATAAGTGAGAAGATGTGGTATTTCGTTTTCTGTTCCTGAGTTACTTCATGGAAGATAATGGCCTCCAGATTTTCAATATGACACTAAGCCATGAGATGGCTTCAGCCAGGGATTTATGACATAAATGCATTGGAATGAATGTTAGGCATGCCTAGGTGAGAGAAAGCAGCTGTTCCTTGTCCTGCCTTAGAACAAAGTCCATGCCGCCTTCTGATCTGCTACACTGCCTTTAGTCTAACTCCAGCTCTTTATTGTGCTCAGAGATTCTCTATACCACGCCTTAGAAAGATATTAAAGACAGGAAATAGGTCACATCACCCAGAAAAGGTAGAGGGAGTGACTAGCAGCACACCATCCCTGAGATGGTGGCACATGAGTTCACAAAAAAATGTTCCTGGTAGCATGAGTCAACTCCTGTCTCTCCTCTTTCCAAAAGCCCCCAGTATCTCTGTCTCACTGACTATGAAAGTCAAGGTCCTCATTTTGATGCATAAAGCCCAATGTCAACTGGCCCCACTCTGACCTCATCTCCTTCTTCTTTCTTTGAGCCATGCTTGTCAGGTAAGCGCTTGCTGCCAAGACTTTGAACCTGCAGTTTCCTCTGCCTGGAATGCTCTTCCCCAAGTATCCCCATGGTCCTCTCCCTCACCTGATAATGACACTTACTTAAATGTCACCTTGTCAGTGAGGCCTTCCCTGAATGCCATATCTAAATTTTTAATACCTTCAATATGCAGTAGCAATTAGTTACCATATGACATTCTGTATATTTGACTTAATCTTGCTTATTGTCATCTTCTCCACCAAAATTAAAGCTCCAGGAGGGCAGATGGTTTGGTCTTGTTGAATCTCTAGCATCTAAGACAAGTGAGTGAGAGTCCATTGTGTTTGAACATTTTAGGAAGGAGACAGTGATCAGGCAGTAGCTGTATTGGTCAACCTTGCACATAGTGGACACTCAGTAATTAACTATCGAGTGAATGAATGTGTAATGATTGGTCTTACGTGGGGAAAAGACGTCTTCCATTTTGACAGGATGGGAGCAAGAAGAATGGGTGCTTACAGATTTGTGACAACTATTGGAGGCTGTTCCTAGCTGATGGGGTCTACTTTCTTTGTAAAGTGGTAAGTGAAGGTTGGAGTATGGGTAGCAGTAAGAGGTAAGGAGCATGCAGGGAGGGGCTTTGCAGTGGTCATCATGGAGAAAAGAAGAGTGAGCTTACTACAGAAACAGTGCAATGTTAACAGGAAGTGCTGCAGATGAAGCCGAGTCAGGTGACCAGGAGTTCATAGCAAAGCCAATATCCTTGTTGAAAAATGTCTGCCATCAGCAGTCAATAGGCCAGGTGCAGTCATGGAGAAGGAAGGGAGTTGAAATTTTCCAGCTGTTGTGATGGTTAGATAAGTGACTTGCCCTATTGGAAAGAAAGTAGTTGAAGAGGTGGACCCGGAATCTGAGCTGGATTGATAGGAGGTAAACACAGAAAGTGGATGGACTGGGGGCTGGTGGAACAGTCCATGGACTGAAGTCATGGCTGTCCTGCCTGTGAGAGCACAGCTTTTTCTGCTCACTTTATCAGAAGGGTTTGTTCTGTATCTTATTCTTGGCATCCTCGGGTTGGAAGGGGAAGCTGCTTTCCTCAAACCATGACGCAATCTTTTTCTGTATTCCTTCTATCATGTCTTCATGACAGGCACAGATTAGGAGTAGGAATCGAGTGAAATGGAAAATTCTAGGATAACTTCTGGGTTTGGAGATTTGATCATTAGAGGTAGATATCAAAGAGGTAGGAAATACAGTAATGGGACAGGGTTTGTGGGAGTGGATAGTGAATTCAGTCTTCAACATGTAGAATAAAGATGCTTATAAGATACACCGATGGAGATGATCAGTAAATCATTGGATCTATGGGTCTGGAGTACAACCGCCTAACTGTGGGTTGAAGATGGGTATTTCTTTTTTTTTTTTTTTTTGAGACGGAGTCTCACTCTGTCACCCGGGCTGGAGTGCAGTGGCCGGATCTCAGCTCACTGCAAGCTCCGCCCCCCGGGTTTACGCCATTCTCCTGCCTCAGCCTCCCAAGTAGCTGGGACTACAGGCGCCCGCCACCTCGCCCGGCTCGTTTTTTGTATTTTTTAGTAGAGACGGGGTTTCACCGTGTTAGCCAGGATGGTCTCGATCTCTTGACCTCGTGATCCGCCCATCTCGACCTCCCAGAGTGCTGGGATTACAGGCTTGAGCCACTGCGCCCGCCCGGCTGAAGATGGGTATGTTTAAATTATGCATATGTAGGTAGTGACTGTAATCAAGGGAAGGAATATGTAGAGTGAGTAGGGAGACAGGGCCAGCCCATGCCATAGGGAACAGTGTATTTATGGGGCATGTAGAGGAACATCCAGCCAAGAAGATGGAAAGGAAACCAGAGAGGTGGGAAGAAACTGGGAATAGTATTGCAAAGGCCAAGGGAGGAAAGTTTTAAGACCGAGGGAAGAGTCTACAAGGACCATGGATACAGGCGATCAGGTCACATGGGGACTGAGAAGAGAGGCCCCAGGGCCGCTTCATGAGAGGGCCCAGAGGCAGGGACCACCTAGAGCTCTAGGCAGTGCAGCCTCAGAGGGAACACCTGGAATATTCTCTGAATTTCACCTCAAGGCTCGAGACGGCCTTCAATTTTCACAAGTCAAATGAAGAGGTTGCACTAGATCACTGTGAAGTTCCTCCTGGTTCTAAAATCATGACTCCAAGATCTTTTACAGGAGCGAGAGCCAACAACAAAAGATTGCCCTACCCCTGGGGAATGTCTTAAAGTTGGCTCATGAAAGAAGCCACATAAACAGCCTAAAGTCTTGATCTCACTAGAAGTCTTTTCTGTAAAGCACAGGACTATAAATATACCACCTGGATGGAGGAATGTGTTAGATCCAGACCTCAGTATGCTGCCCTCTGCCCACGGGAGGCCTGCCCCAGGATGTGCTGGGCCCCACGGGGGCTTTCTGAGCCTTCACACCATCAGAACGGGCTGTCACGTGGAGCTCCGAGCTGCTGAATGCAGCTGGAGGAGACTGGAGGACTGCTTGTTCAAAAATTTGTTGAAAATATTCAGGCAGTTGGTGGCAGCTGGATTCGATGACCTTGTGGTTATTTTCAACCCAACGATTCATGTATCCTCTGAGGGAGGCTTCATTCCTGTTACTAATTTTGTCATGTTTCCCCTGGGGATTCTGTTGCAAAGTATTTATCCCCTGATCTCCTCTCAGGGGTCCCTCAGCCAGCTTCCCTTCTCCGCTTTGAGATCCTCCTCGTGATACTAGGAGAGGTAAGGCCCCTGACCTTGATGTGCCGGCTGAGATGAGTTTCTGCCGCCAGGTAGGGTGTTGGACCCTTTCCTTCCCCAAGGATGTGCTGCATGTCTCTTGTCACCATGGTGGGGCTTCTGGGGTCTGGGACTGGATCTCCAAGAGTGGCAGCAGAGGGAAGATCCAGGGCGTAGTTTGAGAGGAGGCATCTGGCTCCTGCCATGCTCCTTCTTCACACTTGCTCAGCCTCAAGCACGCCTTGCACTGACTGAGGCCTCTGCCTAGAGTTTTCTCCCCACAGATTCCCTCATGCCTCGTTTCTCCTTTCCATTCAGGGCTCTGTGCGTACAACGGCTCTCGGAGAAGCCTTCCCTGACTCGCCTATCTAAAACAGCAACCCCGGTATGCTCCATACCTATACATTGTTCTATAATTTTTTGCTACTGAGCTCTTATCAATCCCTGTTCTATTATACACTCACTTCTTCACTAGTATAGCTCTGGCTTCACCAATTAGAACATGAGATCCTGAGAACAGGCGGTTTGCCTGCCTTGTTCACTGGTGCATTCCCAGTGCCAGAAACAGTGCCTGGGGCATGCAGAGTAGTTGCTCAGTAAATATCTGTTAAACAAAATAAATAATGAATGATCGGCACAAATAATTTCTAAATTACAGTGAGTCATCACTTAACATCATCAATTAGTTCCTGGAAACTGTGACTTTAAGTGAAATTATGTAAACAAAACTCTTTTTTTCCTCATCAACATTAAAACAAAATGACATTGAAGGAAAGGAAGTTATCGGAGGCACTGCTGTAGGTTGTCATTCCATTTAAACTCACAGTTTCCAAGAAGCTATTGACAATGTTAAGTGAGGACTTCAGGGGACAGCTATGAGCAGAGCCTCAAAGGAGAAATTACAGAGTACTATTAAAGCGCATTTCGAAGGGTGTGTGCAGACCTCAGGAAATAAGCAGGGGGCCTGAGGCATCTCTTTTTTTGAGGTGGAGTCTCGCTCTGTCGCCCGGACTGGAGTGCAGTGGCCGGATCTCAGCTCACTGCAAGCTCCGCCTCCCGGGTTTTACGCCATTCTCCTGCCTCAGCCTCCCGAGTAGCTGGGACTACAGGCGCCCGCCACCTCGCCCGGCTAGTTTTTGTATTTTTAGTAGAGACGGGGTTTCACCGTATTAGCCAGGATGGTCTCGATCTCCTGACCTCGTGATCCGCCCGTCTCGGCCTCCCAGAGGCATCTCTTTAGATGGGTCATTGTGACAAGCAGGCTGGCGGGTGTGGGGCGTCACCTCTGTTGCTGAGATGCTGGACCTAGTTTCCATTGGGTCACTGTCATACTTAACCACTTAACCTCCTGAGCGTTGTTTTTCCTTTTCCTTTTTCTTTTTCTTTTTTTTTGAAACAGTCTCACTCTGTCACCCAAGCTGGAGTGCACTGGTGTGATCTCAGCTCACTGGTACCTCTGCCTCCCAGGTTGAAACAATTCTCCTGCCTCAGCCTCCCAAGTAGCTGAGACTACAGGCACGTGCCGCTACGCCCAGCTAATTTTTGTATTTTTAGTAGAGACGAGGTTTCACCATATTGGCCAGGCTGGTCTCGAACTCCTGACCTCGTGATCTGCCCTCCTTGACCTCCCAAAGTGCTGGTATTGCAGGTATGAGTCACCACAAATGGCCTTTCTTTTTTTTTTTTTGAAACAGCGTCTCACTCCCTCGCCCAAGCTGGAGTGCAGTGACATGATCGTGGCTCACTGCAATCTCTGCCTCCCTGATTCAAGCAATTCTCCTGTTTCAGCCTCCCCAGTAGCTCAGCTTCCCGAGTAGCTGGGATTACAGGCACCCACCAACATGCCCAGCTAATCTTTGTGTTTTTAGTAAAGATAAGGTTTTGCCATGTTGGTCAGGCTGGTCTCGAACTCCTGACAAGTGATCCTCCTGCCTCAGCTTCCCAAAGTGCTGAGATTACAAGCATGAGTCACCAGGCCCGGCCCTCCTGAGCTGTTTTGTTCACGACCATAACCGTGAGCCATGTGAACCTATTTAACTTTACATTAATTAAAATTAAATAAAGTTTTTAAATGCGCTTACCTAGTCACACATTTCTAGTGTGACTTAGTCACATTTGAAGTGCTCTGTGGTCACATGTGGCTAGTGGCTACCATATTGGGCAGGACTATTAGACAGAAACTATTTTCGTCATTGGAGATAGTTTCCACTCTGGTCTGGAGTGTGTTTCCAATAAGCAGGCCGGTAGGTATGGCATGAGCTAAATTCCACATTTGGTGTCTGTTTCCTCTCCTGTTAGCAATAACAAAAGGAAGAGAGGGAGAGCGAGAGAAGCAAAAGACCTGCTTCCTAATGATTCCCATGAAATCCATGTTATATTTCTTGTGAACTTGCTCTTTTCTCTGAACCACAAAATAACCTCTCCCCTATTATCTCTCCATCTACACCTGTTCCCTGAGAAACCTTCTGTTATCACAATGCTGGGCCTAGAAAAAGAATCCAACAAATGGTCGCTCTTATTCATATACTCACTTTTCCTACTGGGAGGAGAAAGATGAGACACTTTTGATCTTGTCTGCAGGGGAGGAACAAAGAGAGAACTCACTCAGACTTTGGATGGAGGTTCCTTTGTAGCTACTGACACCTCTGCTGAGAAGCAAGGAAGTGGGGTGCTTTGCCCCCTTTTCAGGTTAAAATATAACATCCTCAGGAGAAAAACTGTAGGAAGAGAAGGCCCTTGAGCTTCCAGAGCAAGGTAGCTAGGGAAGGGTCAGAAATGTGTTCTTTGTAGGTAGGCTGTTTTAAGATTCTTACTTTCTCGGTTTATCCTGCTTTTGTGCACCTTTTGTACCTTAATTTTTTTTGACAGAACTAGCCAGGATAAGCTGTGCCAAAGATAAACAGGGAGAGAGGTTTTGTCCCCACCTGTGCCAGAGCATTCAAGGAGTTGCAGCCATTTCTGGGGCAGTCTGGTTGCAGAGGAATTTGAGATGAGCAAGTCCCAGGGGGAAGGTAAAACTCTGTCAGACAATATTGGATCCACTTGGTAAACTATTTCTTCCTTCCTGGAGCTTCATCTTCTAGGGCAAAACCTTGGATGTTTTAATAAGAGGAATGATGACAGCAATAGGATCTAGACAAGGGGTCTGCTAGGGCATAACATCTGTGCCACATGCAACCACAGCAGCACGTGGAAATCACATACTTGCATATCCTCCAGGACCTGGTTATATGAAAAGAAATGAGGAAAACTCAAAGGTGGAATTATTAATATATGTATGAATGATTTGTCTTCTCCAATTTGTAAAAGAGAAAATCTATTACTAATATTCCTCTCAAGATTGTATGCTAATTTTAATTTCTTATGGCCCTTTGAATAAGTGCAAAATAAATTTTTCCAAACCGTTCTGCATGTGAGTTTATTGGTGACTATGTGTCAATATGCTCATTTCCAGGGATCATTTATGAGCAATGAATTCTGTGTCTGGAATAGCCTTTGTTATAGCTATTGTCTCACACACCTCTAACTAGACAGCCTTCCTGGTGTCACTCCAATGACCAAACAGCAAATAGGAAAAATAAACCATCAATCAATTTAATACTAGCCTTTTCTTTCACACAAAAACCTCCACTCAGCTGATGATGACTGACATAAAAACTAAATCCATCTGCTTTATCACTCCTCTCCAAAAGGACAAGTCTGAGAGACAGAGAAGAGAAGAAAATATGTTGGATTAGTCTTACCTTTAGTCACCAGCCTGCTGTTGTATTAATGATCTGTGCATGCAGGAGAAGGAAGTCAATTGTCAAAATAGTCCCCTTGCTATTTAGTGTGAGTTGGGTATAAAACGTGGAGATGTGAATCACAAGCAAGGTCTTTGAAAGCAGGAGTTTTGCAATATTGTTTAATATTATGGAAGCCATCTTAAATAGGGTCTGAGAATATGTTATTTCATTCATTATTTATTCATGCATTTAACAGATATGTATCAAGTACCTATTGTGTCTCAAATGCATGTGGGACATTGAAGATATAGTCTTAAACAATACAAAAAATTCTTGCCTTCATGAAGCTTACAATCTTGTGGAGAAGACAGACATTTAATAAATAAATAGGGGAGAGAAATGTTACCAGAGGGGAAGCACAGAGTGTTTGAGAGCATATTACGGGGACTATGACAGGCCACAGTAGTGGTAGTGATCAGTTCTTTCCGAGGAAGACACATTTAAGATGGGACATAAAGGGTGGGTGGGATTCAGATAGCTGAATGGGCAGTGGGCTGGGGTAATAGAGGGAAAGCCACATATGTAAGCCCCAGGGCAAGAGCCCCCAGGGGAGACTTGAGGGACTGAAATAAGAGAGGGATGGTTTGTGTAGAGAAAACAAGGGGGAGAGGCATGTGATGAAACTGGAGAAGTTGGAAAGGATTAGATCCCGAATAACCCTGTAAACCATGATGAAAAAAATTAAAATTATGCAAAGGGGAGTGAGAGAACAAAGTGTTTTAAACCCAGAATGCAATGCTTTAGAGAGATCTCTCTGAGTGTAGCAAGAATGATTATATGGGTGTTAAGACCAGAGGCACAGGGTCCAGGAGGTGGCTAGGCAGTAGATGACAGTGATGATGACAGTGCCTTAGACTAGCACAGAGGCTGTGAATCTTTAGAGAAATGGTCGGGTTCAACAGATACCTAGAAGATAGAACTCATAGCACCATGCTTGATCTGATGAAGGGAAAGGTGAGGGCAAAGATGGAATCAGGGTGACTCTCAGGCTTCTGGTTCAAGTGATGGGATGGATGGTGACACTTCAGTGAGCCAAGGGGCCGTGGAGTAAAGGCAGATTTGGGGAGCTGATAGAAACATGACGAGTTTAGTTGTAGAAATGTGTCATTTAGAATACCTATGCAACATCCAAGCAGAGATGTCCAGTAAATGATTTTATACATAGCTCTGGTGGTCAACAGAAACAAGGATGCATATATATTACACCTTTATCCTCAGTTTAAACAAAGAAAGACATAAATTATGCCTGTGGAAAATTACTTATAAGTTGTAAAAAATGAACCTATCCTTTAACCTCTCAATTCGATCTTTGGGAAATTATCCCAAATAAATTATCCAGAAAAAGAAAAAAGCCGTATGCATTGAGTTATAGTTTATAATACCAAAAATTTAGAAAACATGTCCATGGCCAACAGTAGTTAAATAAATTAAAGTTAAATAAATTGTAGTATAACAACAAAACAGAATGTTGTACAGAGGGTAAAAACCATAATTTTGGATATTTTATAGTGGTATAGAAAAAGTGTTTGTGGTTTAAAGCTAAACAGCAAAATTCAGAAAACTATGCTCTGGTTATAATTTTCTAAATATGATTACACATAGGCAATTCATAAAAGGGCACTTGAATAAACTAGAAGAGTTGACTTGCTAAATGTTGGAATTATGGTGATATTTTTCTTTTTGATGTATTAAAATGTTGTTTGTAGAGTAAATATGCTAAACAACTATGATAAATATGATTCTGTTCTTTTGTTTTTGTTTTTGAAGCAAGCAAGTTTCCAGCTTAGATAATCTTAGGCACTGTCTTGCCAGTTGGAGACATGGAGTTCAATAATTGTGTATGGCTCGATGGACTTTGTCAACCAAGATCATGTCTCCCACATCAGCCCACAATTACACAAAAGTCTCATTTCTGGGCATGTCCTCATTTCTCCACCAGAAAAAAATCAGAGCACCTTGGAGAACATGTGAATCTCCACCAGGCTTCCATGGATGCAGTCCGTTAGCCTCAGATCTTTCCTTCCAATTGCTTTCCAGTCTTGGGTGACTGAACACATGATTGATCTGTTTCTCTATTTCTGATTTGCCTTAGGACTCTAGTAAGAATTAATGATCTAATGTCTGAGACAGGTTCTTCTTCATTTTGTTTCATGTTTTCATCATCTCCTTCATCAAAGGGCCCCTCATTGAATATTTGCAAAGGATCGTGAAGATGAAATGCCAACGATTTCCAAAGGAGAGGGGCTCGGTAGATACTGGATGGCCATTGTTACCCTTCTTGTCTATTCAATTATATGCTCTTTATGACCCACACGGGGCACAAGAGTCTTTGCTCACTGGGAAATCTTGTATAATAAACAGTGCCAGGAACAACTGAGCCAGAATGCAAAACTCCTGGGTCAGGTGTCATCTTGAAATAGTTTGTGAGCAAGATCACTGTACAGGCAGGATTCTTTGTTTTTCCAAAAAAAAGCGATGCCTGAGAACTCGTATAGAAAATGAACTCCAGTGGCAATGTACAGCAAGGACAGATTTCACACTTTTGAAATAAGCTGGGCTACTTGGCAAAGAAATCAATGCCAATGAAATAATGGAACATAAGCCCTCAGAGGTAAAAGAGCTCTTTTCATTCTGGGAGGAAAAAATAAAACCAAGCAAAAATGGATTTTAAATGTCCTTGTTGTGTGTTTGTGACAAATGGAGAATTAAGCAGATTGGATGAGTGGGTTCTCTTGAAAGAGGTAAAATGGCTGAATATTGAGATGCTCCTTTTCTTCTCTAGGGCAGCCAACAGGAAAGGTGTGATGAATGTCACAGTGGGATAGTCATGTGAGAGCGAGCTCAACAATGGAGCCAGGCAGGGCATTGCTGCAGACAGAATTCCTGTTCCAACTGCTCCCTTACCCAAGCAGGGAGTGATTCCATCCATCTTCCTAGGATGTGATATTCCCTTGAGAGATGGTCAAACTGAATATTTGAAGCTTTGAGAACTTTTGCATCTTCTAGGATAGAATGCAATGCCATCATAGAACAGCTGCTTGGGTATATGATTCACAGTTGGCAAAGGAATGACTGAGTGCTTTTGAATGCCCCAAAAATGCTTTATAATAATTTTACTTTTATTTTGAAAACATTTGAGATTTACAGAAGGGTTGCAGAGATAATAAGAGAGATCCCATATACTCTTCCTTCAGCTTCCCCTAATGTTAACATCTTATCTAGCCATGGAACATTTTTCAAAATATAGAAATTAGGCCAGGTGTGGTGTCTCATGCCTGTAATCCCAGCACTTTGGGAGGCTGAGGTGAGCAGAGAGGTCAAGAGTTCGAGACCATCCTGGCCAACATGCGAAACCCCATCTCTACTAAAAATACAAAAATTAGCTGGGCGTTGTGGCAGATATTGCAAGGAGCCTAGATCACACCATTGCACTCCAGCCTGGATGACAAAAGTGAAACTCCCTGACTGAAAGTTTTTTTTGAATGTTTCGTTTCTCATTTTAGAAGCCCTCACCTGGGAGGAGAGCATCCAGCCAGTTACAATTAGGACTTATTTCCCCTTCAGCCCTGGGAGAAGCAGCAGAGCCAGGTTGTGACAGTCTCTCCATCTTTCTCTCTCTGCCTGGTTCCTCGCTCTGTCAGGATACTAGATGAGGGTAAAGAGTAACAAAACAATGCTTATGTTATTGAGGAGGTTTGTGGTGGGGAATAATCATGTGACTCTCTGGATCTGGAATTAACACCAGGGCTTTGATGTTAAGCAAGGGAAAGGGCCAAGCTAGAGTCCTGATATGTTTTTAAACAATGTTGTGATAAGAATAGCCATTTCTCTTGGTTTTTGGATGTGTTTTAGGGTGATCCACAGGAACCATGTGAGTGGCATCCCAGTTGTGGCTGGAACACATCAAAATCACCGGGGTGCTTCATGTGTAGCTTGCTGAGCTCCATTGCCAGTGTCTCTGATTCAGTAGGTCTGGGGTGAGGTCCAAGCAGTTGTATTTCTAATAAGTTGCTGGGTGATGCTGATGCTTTTGGCCCAGGACTACACTTTGAGAATGACTTTTATGGACCAAGCTATTTGCATAGATTAATTTCTGCACAGGTTGGAGTGCTGACTAAGGGGATGTGATGAACTAATAAAGGCAACACCAGGACAAAACAAAATTTAGTCTGCCTTGCTGCAATTTTATTCTAATTAACATCTGCTCTCTCGGGCTCCCTGAAAAAGACTTTTGATGTTTGTATTCGTAACCACCACCAAAATGAGTTTGATGCAAAAATTCATTCATTTGCTAAGCATTTTATTTGTGATGACAAATAATTTTTATTATTTCTCTAATTTGAGAGATGTTCTGTTTTGTCTTCCATGGTGGCCTGAGCAGGTGCTTCTTTCTCTCTGACATCTGCCAGGCCTCAATGACTAAGTGTTTTCTGATCTTTTCTCACCCTTTACTCTTCAGAATCATGATGTTCCTGGGGGTGGGACCTGCTTTGTGTTTTAGGGGTCTTTGACAATTTAAAATGTCACTCTTTTTTAGTCTCAGATATAAATTATAGCTTCTGATATCCTGAGTCATAAGGTGAAATGAAATAGTTTGGAATATACTCCAAGACCTTGGCACCCTTCAGGGATATGATCCAAGAACTTCATCAATTCTCAAACTTGAGAATTTCTAATGCAGTCCGCCTCCCTCATTCTTGCCTCAGTGAGGCACTCTGAAATGTAGTTCCAGGGAAACAAGCCAGACAGCACAACAAAAACACCTTAAGAAAGCAGTACAAAGAGTTCAACAGAGACAGGAAGAAAGGGCTGAAGAGGTTTTCTGGATTATAAGACCAAAAATGAAATAGTGTAAAAGAGGGAGAAATGAAATAGTGCAAGTCATTAAATGATTCTTTGCTTGCTGGATGATCACTCTTTTAGAGGGAAATGAAAATGAGGACATGAAAACGACAGGGCTAAGTTATTATTTTTATGTTTTAGTGCATAAGCAAAACCGGCACCCATTCTGGCAACTGAAACAGCTGGTATCGAGCCAATGGCGTGGTTTGTTATGGGGTTGGGCTGGGCTGGTGCCCAGTGTAAATTATCAGGCATATACAGCTGAGGCTAGAAGTTGGTCAGACAGGTAAGAACAGGACTGTGGTTAGAGACTCTCAAGTGAAGCAGCCAGGTGAGGGTGGGAAGAGCATTAAGTTTATTGAGCATTCACCATGGGCCCGCTTGTGCTTGAAGTGCAAATATGAGTGTATGTCCAAAGGGGGAGTGTAGTTAGACAGTCACGTCAGAGAATAAACAAGCAAAGACCTGGTCAGGAGGAGGTACCAGATAAAATACAGAAAACATGGTTAAATTTAAATTTGAGGCAAGCAATGAATATTTGAAACATACACTAAACAATTACTTGTTTATATAAAACTTAACTAGGTGCTTTGTGTTTTTATTTGCTAAACTGGACACCCTAAATTCAGGAGGCAAATGTCAGATAAGGCAGGTTGCAGCAGCTGAGCTGAACTCAGAAGTACCCTCTGGGATTCTGCTCAGGAGGTGGGCTTGCTGTGGGGTGCCGCATGGTGGGAGAAATCAGGGTGCCCACTTTCACCAGGTCAAGGGGAAAGCTGTAGGGAGCACTTCTGCATCCAGCCAGATGTTTTTATGTTGTTGTTTTTTGTTTGTTTGTTTTGTTTTTGTTTTTGCATAAAGTGAGAGAAGCGTAGGAAGTCCTAGGAGACAAGGGGTGACTTCAGGCAGAAACTCTAATTGTGAATTCTCCTTAGCTCACTGGTAAGTGTGGCCCAGTAGTGGCAGAGGAAGAGAGGGAACTGATGAGCATCTGCTCTGAGCCAGGCATTTTCCATTGGCCACTGTCTATATTCTCATAACAACTGTGAAGAAGGGGAGTAGTGGTGCCTATTAATTCCCTAGCACCCCGCTCCTTACTGAAATCTATTTTACTTCACTCTTTTCTCTTCCCCGCATACACACATCCAAAGCCTGGACTTGACAGCTTTATTTTCTATGTAAATCTTATTATTTAAACAGGGCCAATAAGAAACTCTCCTGAAGCTTTGGAATGGGAAGAAGCAACTGAGTCTCTTAATTTCAGGGAAAAATGTTAGAAGGTTTTGTGGTCTCGGAAGACTGATTTGCCATTTTAGGTGGCCACATTAACAAGTGTATGCCATTAATAGTGCAGGGAAAGCCAGTGCAAAGGGGGAGAAAATCAGTGTGAAAGACAGAAGCAGAGATGGCACAGAGGGAGAGAGACAGAGGTGGACTATTGGCAGCTTTCCAGTTCCTGTTAGAGACAGCTGTCCTCCTTACTGGCCTGGCCTGGCCGAGCCACTCCTTTATAATTCACCCCAATTTTGTATTTTATTGAGTGCTTGTTGTGCTCATAGCATGCTGTAAACCAGGAATTATCGTTAACTCTCCTTTATAATACATCACATGGCAAATAAATGGTAGAACCTGAAATTGACCCCAACCTGGCCAATCGCAACTGCCCTTGCCCTGCCCAGTTTCTAAGGTGCCTGCTCTTTCTTACTTAGCATCCTGCTGGGTCCCCTTCTCCTGCCATGGCATATGATGGATGTTAGGTGACTCATCTTCTTCTACTGGGTAGCCCACAGAAGTGGCAATGGTTTACCCACAGGCAAGGACATGGGAGGTGGGGGAAATAGGCGTTGAGGTCATATAACTGAAAGTGGAAGGCTGAGCAGGGCTTGTCCAGCAGGTAAGACCAGACTCCTCCAGCCACATGGTCATCAGAAGGAATAGAGCTGCTAAAGAAGGTGTGGCTGACAGGGTCTGGTCAACTCAGGAGGCTTAAGTGAGGCAGTAGCAGAGTTAGTGCAGAAGGTCAAAGATTGGATGGTTCCCAAATGGTGCCATTTACCTAACAGGGTTGGCTAACTCTAGATTTCCTACAGAAGCTGAAGAGCACCTACTGTGCAACCAGTCCCATGCCAGGCACTGGGGATTCAGTGATGACACAGGCTGAAATGATACTCCTGCTCTTAGGAACTTACAGTCCAGTGAAGATGGATATAGTGAACAGAGAATTATAACTAATGAAGTTAATTAATGCAGGTGAGCAATACAATATTAGGAGAAGTGTAATGTGTAGGGGAGGTACAGTGGGGCAGTGAGGTGATCACCACAGCAGCTTAGGATGGTCCAGTCCAAGAGGGAGTCCTGTCCCTCCAAGAACAATAGCTACAGGCCCTTCAGATCAGGGGTAGAATTTGTACTGGGAGTCAGTCAGGGGAGACCCACCGCTAGGGTCAATGGTCTAGTCCACTCAATGGCAAGGGAGATGAAAGTGAAATTTTGCAGATTCCCTTTGAATTTTATTTTTCAACTTATTCATTGGTTGGTTAAAGTGTTTGGCATCTTGGTCAAATCACTGGGAATCACTTTTTCAAATCTAATTCATCTAACAGCTAGCTTGCTAAATTACTAAAATTACTATCGTGGTCAGATACGGATTTTAACTGGACATAGAACAGCTTGTCACAGCCATTTTGTGGGCAAGGGCAAGCAAGGTGAAGGGCAAAGACAGGCACAAGTTAGGAGTTGATGAAGTGAAGAAGTAGACAGAAAATGGCCACACCTCCCAAATCAGAGAGGGAACAAACGGCATCAAACAGACACTCATCCAACTGATACAGAACTTCTACACTTAGGATACCCTAGGCACTGAAGAAGTGAAATCTAGAAGAAATTGACATTCAACTTAGAAGAATCTGACTGACATCATAGCTAAATGAGAAAAATGCTAAAGTAGCCTCAGACAAGACATGGCTAAACCAAGGCGTGGGGACATTCTGTTTTGTGATGAGTTCTTTTGGCAAATACATTATTTGAGGAATTTATTTTTGGCAAATTGGTTTAATCAGAGAGTTGGCTTTCAAAATCATAGTGATTCAGGGTACTGTCCTGTTCCCCTTTTATTTGATCCACTTATTTGTCTGAACTCTTTTAGATGCAAGTGACAGAAACTCAAAACGGCCTTGGCACAAATAGTAAATTATAGGAAGGATATGGGAGCATCCTGTGTAATTGAAGGAAGGATCTGGCAGCCAAACAGGAAGGTAGAGCTGCAGTGGGTCCTCAGGGGCCCCTGACTCAGGTCCATGCTGGACCATTGTTGGTGTCTGCCCATCCTCACTGGAGCATTCTGGCTTCTCCCACGAGATACTGGTGGGTCCTGGGCCTCACACACACAACTGCCTCTGCTGGAGTGGAGCTCACTGTCTGCCCAGCAGTGGTTTAGAAATTGCAGAGAGGTTCTCTGACTGGCCAGCCTGATCAAGGTACCCAAGAATGGCTGGAGGCAGGGTTTCCCCAAGAATGGGATGATGAGGGCAGATAAAAGGGATGTCTCTTACAGGCCTCATGAGAAGCTGGGAAAGGTGCCCTTGCCTCTTATATCCACATGGCAGTTCTTGGTGATATAAAAGGACGATGCCAGCCAACATCCCTGATGAGCAGCCCTTCAGTCTCTTTCCTCTACCTGCTGGCTTAAAATTGTTATCCCTCTCCACCCTTAAGTCAGAGGAGGGCAGAGTGCCCCCCAACCCTCCACTCGGCAGCAATGAGAACAGAAAAACTGCAGGCCAGGTTGAGCCTCACTTTGAACACGGCAATGACTGTTTAATAAATGCCACAGGAGCTTCTTGTGACAGGGATGAAAAGAGGGAGAGGGCCAGGGATGCTGCTGAGGGGTGCTGAGGAGCTCACCAGGGCCCTTCAGGAATCGAGGCTGCCTGGCTTCCTGGAGCCTGGCCCCGAGAGTGGGCAGGTGTGCTGCCTGTATAATGCCGTTGATTTCTAAGAGAAACAGTGGTGAACCAATCAGACGGCAACCTCCTGCCAAGGACTCCATTAGCCCGCTCTGGTGGCTGCTTCTGAAGTGGCGGCTGCCGGCTCCACGGGCTCCCCTGTTCAGAGAGGACATATGGGCCAGGCAGGGATCAATGAGGGAACATCTGGCACAGGAGCAAATCAAGCAGCCCCGATGACTAATTTAGGAGTGTTGCCTTGCCATTGTTCTTTCTGTGGCCCCATGCAAAGGTTACCCAGTGCGGCAGGCTCAGAGAAACTGCCGCTTCACCTTCCGCAGGCCCCAGGATCCAACCTGTTTGCCTTAAAAATGAATCGATAGCTTCTTCTTTGAGGGGTGAAACAGCAGCTCCCTATCACTGAATCCTGAATTCTCATGTGCATGGTCAGCTCCCTCCTTGCAAGCCCCTAGGCACCCCTGTTTCTTATTAGCCATTTATCATCTTGCCTCTCAAGTTTCTCTAAAATAAAAAAAGAAAAAAAAGAAAAGAAAAGAAAAAAAAAACACTCTACTGAATTCATGTTCTATTTCTGCCACTGAGATTTTTCTCCTTTGGGTTCAAGTAAAAGAAATAGCAAATATTAAAGAGCATGAGAGAAAAAGGCACACATGCCTGGCCCATGAATAGACAAGATTGCCTGTGGTTCTGATTTTGGTGGTTTATATAATAGCTTCAAATGCTGGTGAAGACAGGTCTCAGCCCTGCCAGAAATGATCTCTAAATTAAATAGCCATTTTCTTTTAAATTATCTTTAATGGCACATTAGAACCACATAATTTTCAGCCTTGAAGGAGGATTTGGTAGGGTATTGGGCGTTATTCGTTTCCTCTTTTTGGGTCAGGAGCGCACATCAGACAGTTTATGCGTAAAAGTCCTCCACTGGAAATGATACACCTTTTCTTGAGAATTTATTCTCGTGTATGAAAGGTGTGCTCTGGGATAAGCCATGTCTTCTGTGATTGGCGGCCTGCATCCCAGCTCACTGATAACACCCAGCTGGCTGTCATGGTGGCAAGGCCTCCTGCTTCTCCTTCTCATCTGGTATCACACACTCATGGGGCTGGGATTGCGCAGAGTCATGGGCTACAAGGGGTGGTATCCTACTGCTGCCCAGTCACAATTACTCAACTCTCAGGAACACCTAGAAATAAACTGATCCTCTTCCCAGTGGAAAGAACATCTTCTATTCCCCACTCATTCAATTCCCAAGGGAAGCGAATGCTCACTTTCTCTGCTGTTCTATCCTGCAGTCATCCAGGTTCTGAGAGTGATTCTGGAGTCGCCTTGCTGATTATCTCCATTGGATTTCTTCAGTACAACACTAGTCCCCTCCCACCCTTCGTTAACATAGATTGGCATCCTTTATAAGACAAGCAGCCCAGGCAGCTGGGTGATCATTCGAGTGACAAGAGAAGTGGATTCTAGTCTAGCTTAGTCACAAACTCACTATATGCTCAGAGACAAATTACAACCTCTCTGGGCCTCAGTAGCTACACCTTTAAAAATATACGAATCTAGACCTTCTGATTTGGTGATAACCAAAGGTGGGGGTGGGTAACAGATTCAGGGAAAAAAGAGAAACGGGAAAACTATGCTTCATCTACAAGGCAATAATGGTGAATCAACGTGTGTTTAGAGGCCCTGTGTGCTTGTGTTGAGAATATTCCATTGTGTCTTCGCTATTCGAAGCTGCTCAGAGACATAGTCATGAAACAAGACTTCCAGTAAATGCCTCTGGAACGTGCAGGAATCGGAATTTGGCAGGAAGATAGTACAGGGCATTGTCTGGAGCTCGTTCCTCTTGGTTGCGTGACTGCCCATTATGACTGTCTGATGACGGCAATGGGATCATTTGTCTAGTAATTACAAAGCATCTTCATTTTACTGCTTCTTTTAATGTTCCCAATAACCCTGTGAAGTAAATATTATTCTTCTTACTTTAGAGATGAAAACCCTGAGGTTTAGAAAGGTTAATGACTTGTTATATGATGCTCAGGTACTAAAGGGTAGAGCTGAGATACAAAGCTAAGACTTCTGATTTCACATATAATACAATTTCCATCTTTTCAACAGTTGTCAGACTGTGCCCTCAAAGGTCTGGGTTTGGAGGTTGTGTCTGGGGTGGTGGCGGGGGTGGGAGAGAAAAGCTAAACCAGTGGCGCTCAGACTCTCTGCTTCAATCAAAGCACCTTTATTGTTTGGTGCTATATTTATATAATGCCACACTGAATTTGACTTTAAACAAAATGTTTCTACTGCTAAAAAATCAAGTTTATGAGACACAAAATATACCATTGTGGTGTTGAAGATGAAACCTTTTTTCAGTCCCTTTACTCAGAGGATTTGGCCTTCTTTGTTCCAAAAATCCCGGCTCGAAATCCTCTCTCTCAGAGGAGCTGACCACAGATGCTCTTACTTTTCTCAGTCCAGTGAGCCATATTCTGTTTTTGTGGGTCTTTCACAGGAAAAGTGTTCTGTGGCCAAGGGAGTTGATATCAAGCCAGATGTTCACCCCAGATAGAGACCCCATTCCTTTTCTTAGAAGAAATGACCCACATGTTCCAACTTGCCTCATAAATATAAAAAGAAAAGCCTAGCTTCCATTTTAATTAGATGAAATAATTACATGTCACACATCTCTTAAGCAGTTTTGTACTCACTCTGACTGTGATGCAGGGATTAGCATTCAAAGACGCTGCTTGCCCTGTGTACAGATGTTGGGTTTATAGACTGTCATGTTCCTTGTGGCCACAAGATGTCAGGCAAATATGACCGTGGGATATAGGTGCAGGAAGGTGCCTTGGCTCCTGAAAACGCCATTGACAAGTTCATTAGCTGATGAAAATCTTTCCAATAAGCTTGTTGGAAGAACCTAGGGAAAGTCTATGAAATGTGTCATATTGTTATCCTGTTGATGGAGATGCTGAACACGACTAGGTAATCAGATTAAGATCCACAAATATTGATTGTACATGCTTGCACGATTAAATCCTGAATAATTAAAGGCCACTGAGTTTCCCAGCTCTCACTTTAGTGTGCGTTTCCATAAGCAACATGTGCTGTGTTTCCAAAGTACCATGAATAGTCATGACTATAGGAAAGAAATGGGATCAGCCAGAGAATCAGTCGCTTTTAAAAGTTTCAGTTTAAAAATCTGATGAAATAAAGAAGTGGGTTTTAAGTGAACAGCTATCCCACAATCATGAGACATTTTATAAACCAAAATATATTAAATTAAATAAAGCTATACACTGAAACTTGTGCATACCTCTAATATAGATTTGCTTACTCCATGATTTGAATGATTTGTTAATTAACAGCTGATCTGACGCACCACCCCTCGCTATTCTTTTAATCTCTCGACTGACTTTCTATAGAAGCTTCCTTAGGGTCTGACAGAAGGAAGCACTAATGACAAGCAAAGGTTGAGCTCAATCGATCTGTGGTTATTGAGTTCCTACAGAGAGCTGGGTGCTGCTGAGGCTGCAGCAGACCTAGAGGGCATGGCCTATGCCTCACTGTTTCTTCCCTTTCATTTATCTCTTTCTTCTAATTTTCTGTGTTCTACGTCTTAACTCTTCAGATGCTTCTTACTGCTAAGCTAGGTGAGGGGATGAGCTTTTATTTATTTATCTTTGAAAACATGCTGATCCCCTACTATGTGCTAGAGTTTGGACTGGAGATTCAAAGACAAATTTTTAAATGGTGCTTACCTTGCTCATAGAGCAGGCAAGCCAAAAATCATATTACAGCAATATGGCATTGGCAAAGCAATCAAGTAAATGGCCCATGGAGTGCACAGGCAAGGAGGGATTCATTCTGCTTGGTCCTGAGGTCATTGTGGTACTTCACAACAATGTAAATTGGAGCTTATCAAGTGAACAGGGATGGGGCAGCCTGAAGAATTAGAATATGTGAAGGCAAGTCTGTTCTGGTAAAAGCTAAGCTGCTGTGACAAGGAGATCTGTAGTACAGTAACTTGAAAAGACAGAAGTCCATTTGCCTCTCACCTAATAGTCTCAAGGTAGGCAGTCTGGTGGGGCTGCCCTGCTCCATGAGGTCATTCAGGGACCATGGTCCTTCCAACTTGTTGGTCCTTCCAACTTGTTGCTCCACTGTCCGCTAGACATTTTTCACACTGCTGGAGTATCAGCTGGTTTGCTACGATCCAGCCGTGGGAAGAATAGGGAGAAGCAGTCCAGGGTAAGTTACTTTATTTTAGTAAGGAAGACAGAAATTTACTCACTTCTTTATATTTCATTGACTTTGACATGACCACATCTAGCCTCAATGGGGGCAGGGAAATATGCTTTTAATAAGGTGGTTCTGTACCCATGAAAAGAAAAAGGAAAAACAAGTTATGCGGGGCAGTCAACTAGCATCTTGCCACAGCAGAGGCACGTAGAAGGGAATAGTGTGTTGTGGAACTTGCACACAGTGGAATGTAGCTGGATCATGGCTCATGTGACTGGTAAGGTGGGGCCAGGATGTGGAGCAGTTTGAATGCTACATTGCTAAAAAATTTTTTCATGAAGCCGGCATGCTGAGCTTTGTGTTTGGGGGTAAGTCACTCTAGCACCTGAGGGTTGAGAAAGCATTTGGAATGATTAGACTGAAGGCTGTTGTCATTGTAGGTCCAGGTGAAAGAAGGCGAAGGCTTCTCTCAGGAAAGGAGGAGAGCCATGAGTATGGGGAAAGTAGATTTAAGAGACATTTAAGCCATAACTAGAACTGAAACTGGCTGGTAAGTTCTACAGGTCACCTCAATTAAAAACTGTTAACGAACCACACTGACAGTATTTTTATTATTAACAAAGTCTTTTCCACAGAGAACAGCTAAATGTTTCCTTGACCCCTGTCCTCAGCTTTTGTCAAATGTGCACACTTTAGAAATCAAGGGAGCACAGTGGGGTCTTTATGGTTTAACAAGTTGGGTCCATGTTCACTTCTCATATATTCTCAAGACAATCTTGTGGGTTCAGAACACAGAATAATATGTCATTACACTAAGAGTGTCTCTGCCATTTGCCCCTCAGGGACTGGGACACATAAACCAAGTTCATAGAGACTGACATATATTAGCTAGAACACCAATTTAGTCATCTGTAATTAGAAAAGCTACTGGCAGGCAGACATATGTCAACTTGGCCTGCTCTCTGGGGGGCACTCTACATGGGAAGTCAAATTATCAGAAGATTGCTTGAGGGGTGTGGAACTGAACAAGGGGAATTATGCATTTGAATATTAAATGGTGTTTAGCTTCGGTAGCTTGACGCATTCGTCTCCAAGGTGGGAATGTGGCTGTCAGGAACACTACTTCTTCTTTTGGACTTATCAGGCATCTGGTCCTACACAAATCTAGGAAGAAATTTCCAAACTTGGAAACTTTGGCATTTCCATCAGTATAACCACACTAGGGGGTATGTATAATTAAGCACTGCACATGGAGACTCTGATGAGCACCAAAACTCCCCCTGCCCTAATGTGAAAACTGTTGGGAGTATGGTTTTTTTCTGGAGATAAGTCAGAGGAGATCAAACACTGAGAGATCAAAGACTGATTGGCCCAAGCAAACGTTTTCTGTAAAGGGCCAGATAGTAAATACTTAGGTACTGTGGACCTCATGATTCTGTTATAGCTCCAGAACTCTGTCATTATAGCACAGAAACAGGCTTAGACAATATGTAACCAAATGTCCCAGTGAAACTTTATTTACAGAAACAGACAGCAAGCTGAACTTGGCCCACAGGCCATTGCTTGCTGACCCCTCGAGGTGCCAGTCCTAGACTATCTGTTCACAAAACCTTCCTCCAAAGAGGATTCGATACTATTGATTTTTTTTCTACTAACTAAATATTAATTATGTTCAAGTTTGGCATCCCTGGGTTTGCTCCTGGATCACCCTGACTAGAATTTGGGGTGTTTCTAAAGCTACAAGGTACAGATAATCTCTTGGTTTACTCCCACGATATGTGTCACATCTACTGTATGACGGGTTGAAGTTTCCAAAGTCCATCTTATTTCTCTCCAAGTTCCAGAGTAGCAACTCACTCTGCATCTATGAACAAAACCCATTTTACAGATAAGCAATCCACCTTAGAGTGACCCAGGTGAATGGCAGAGCTGAGACTGGGTGTCAAGTCATCTACCTGCAGGCCCAGCATTTGCTCCACTTGGTCGTATTTTCCTGGGTAGATTCTAACTCTGTAGGCATACAATTTGGACAGGGAGGTAAACTGATTTAACTCAGTGCAATGACAACAGCAAAATGTGGTAGTATGGGTATGGCAGAAAATGATTAGGGCTTGGGGGCTATAAAAACAAAACAAAACTGAAATGTAAACCTGAGCTCACTGCCTGACATCTATATATCTACAGCAAACATGACCTTTTTGGAACAAAGAAAAGAGGTGATTTAGTCATCGAAGCTAAAGGTTTATGTGACTGTGTGTTTGGATTTAATCTCTATACTTCATTAAGGATGCGGTGGTGAACAAGGTCTGCTTCCCATAGTACTGATGAAGGGAGATGAGACCAGAAATATCCTTTGGTCACCTGTGAGTGGCTTTGGGTGTTGCCAGACTTGGCAGATGGAATTCAGAAAAATGTTGATTTATGTATCCCTCATTGTTACAGCAGTGGTATTATAAATTGGATGTCCTTATTCTGACTGGTGGCACTCCTATGATACCCTTCTTGACCCTGAGACCCACACCCTGTAGAAATCAACTACTCCCTCTTCTCTGTAAGTCTGGGTCCAATAAGACCTACAACACTTTAGGGATTTGTCCTTTTACAGGTCTCTTCCTCTGTTTCCTTTGAAGGCAACAATTAGGTTGAGTCTACCTAGCACAGGGTCTGGCCTGAATAGTCATTCTATAAATATTTGGTGAGAGAAAGAGAGCTTCCCCAAGCAACTTACCCCAACTTCCCTCTGTGTATACAGTCTCCGAATAATGAGCGTATGGCAAGACTCACCTTTCCTTTCCTTTCTCACAGTTGGTTCTATTCCCCTTTGCATTGAGTCTCACCATGTGCCAGGCAGTGTTTTTAGTGCTTTGCAGGACTTAGCTCCCTCAATCCTCTTGACACTACTCTACACCTTACTGTATGTCAGCTCAAGAATTTGGCAGCTTGGGTTGAGATTCTGAATTCTCTACTACTCCATTGTGCAACTTCCTGTGTGACTATATATGTCTTACCTTCCTACTCTGTGAAATCATCAGAGAAATGATAATACTCAACTCATAGGTCTCATGAACTTTAAATGAGACAATATGTGTAAAGTGATTAGCACAGTTCCTCGTACATAGAGTTCTATCTATTTTAGCCCTTCGCAAATGAGTTTGTTTGTCTTTTAAATGTTTTATACTGAAGAATGTAATTACCTACTCAGCACCCTCTTCTCTCAGTAGATCTGGGAATGCACCCCACAGACTTGCACAAGGAAGAGCCACAGTTACAACAGGGCTGTGGGAGGCAGAGAAAAGGAAAAAGGCGGAAGGAAGAATGGCAGGGCCTCTCTCTGAACCCCCTATTTGCAGCATTCTCTGGACCTAAAGCTGGTTTGTGATTGGCTAAGAGTAAGATTGGATTCTCTCTGGTAGTTGATTGCGTGGCTTTCCAGACATTGCATAACGTAATGGCAAGATTACAAATGTCTTACTTGGGTGGTTAAGCAGTTGATCAATCATTATTTATTTCATCCCTAACAAATCACTGTCCTGAAAGAATATGTTCCCTCCCTTAAAAGTGGTCACATATAATCTTTTGTTATAACATTAACAAGAGTAGACTGAGCAGCGGTCCCCATGTACGTGAGGAAGGAACGGTTTCCTGCCACAGTGACTGCAGGGTGCAGTTCATGGGCCTGAGGCAGACTGTGGAGAGGACATGATGACAAGGGTAAGATATTTCACCACACTGAGATCTTCTGACATATACCATTCAAATGAAAATGAAAACCATGACAAATTAAAGAAAATTAAAGGCTCTTCTTCCTCCTTCCCCTCACAAGATGCTTTCTGTGGTGCTAGGCCCAATCAAACAGATCAGAGAGGTCAGCATTTTCCACTTCCAAATATACACCAGAGTCACATTCACGAGGAAGCAGTCTGAGTGCTTTGAAAAGCTGCAGCACCCTGCGCAGGCTCTGAGACGAGAGGGTTTTGCACACACATCCTGAGGATAGGGACTTCCCAGGACCTCATCCCTACTCCTCCCATCTCTGATTCCTGTCAAATATACACCACTTTCCTAAACTGCCTCTCGCAAGTGAAAAAATCACCCTTTATATCATATGTGGGTATTGTTAGGAGGAAGTATGCCTCCCTCTCGGCTGTAGAGTTGTTTGTTACAATATGTTATAAATAAATAATGTTTCTATAGGAGAAAAAGAAGACAGAAGGGGGAAGGACAATGTTTGTCAGACAGAATGTGTGCCAGTTAGGAGAACCTGAATTGGAATGTTAACATGGATTAAACAGGAAAACATGCTGCTGGCAAGGAAAGCTCAAGTATAACCGGCTTTGACTGGGTGCTGAATTGGCATTCACCAGGTAGCCAGCCTTTGAATTGAAGGTGGTTGCTCTCTCAGGCAGGGGGCATGAACAAGCTCCAATTAGTGCTGCTTTGACAATTACAGGCAGCTCTGTGGGGGAAATCGTTCCTGCAAGGAGACAATGCAGGATTAAGGGACCCCTGGATCTCTTTGAGAAGTATCCATGAGGGAAAAAGCAAAACAAAATATACTTTAGTGACTCTAATAGTAATAAACTGGTAACAGTTTGAAAGGCTTAGGTAGTACCATAAATCTCAGCATAGGAAGCAAATGCATCCATCTTCATCAATTCCTGACTCTGTCTAAGGATGTGTTCATTCATTCATTCATTCATTCAATGAAAACTTAATGTGTACCTCTCACGTGCCACTTGAGCTACGTCTTTGAATGAGATAGGCAAAGGAGATGAGGGCAGAAGATAAATAATAAACATATTAAGTAAGGGAAGTCTACACTCTTAAAGATCAGTATGATGGCACAAAAACAGAAGAAATAAAGTGAGGGGAATTGGGGAGAAATAGTTGACATTTTAAATACAGACAGGGTGAGCCTGATGGGAAAGGTGACATTTTAGCAAGGACTAAAGGGCACAAGGAAGGCAGCTGCATAAGTATTTATCATTGTGTTTCAGGCAGAGGAAACTGGCAGAGCAAAGGCCCTAAGGTAAGGGCAGGCCCAGCTTAGAAACAGCAGGGGGACCTGTGTGGCTGGAACAGAACAGGTTGGGGTGGAGGAGTGTGGTAGGAGACTGAGAGTCTTGTCCAACTTTGTCTTAAGCCCGTGATGAGAACTTTGGCTTTTATGCAGATGGCATGAGTAGGAAGTGTCAGTGGTTGTCAGTGAGGAACTGCTCTCTCACCGTCTGACATAGGATTTCTGAGATGACAGCAAGCCCAGGTCCTTGCTTCTACCACAGTAGAAGGCTCAGAGTTCTGTAGAGATCAAGGTGCATGTAGCTGAGTGCGGTCAGTCATCTTCAAGCAGGTTCAGAAAAATCACTGTGATGTAATAGCTTCTAACTGTTCCGCTCCAAGGGGGATTTTCGTTTGCACTTCAATTTGTCCTAGAAATAGGTAGTAACATGTTGAGTATAAAGAGTAATGGATGAGGAATCAGATGTCATATGGATCTGCCAACTCTGCTGCCTTGGATAATCTTAGACATTTTCCCCCCTCATGTTAATAGGAGTAATCAAACCCTACAGAGCTTACCTCACAGGGTAGATGTGATCCATCATATAAGATATGTTCTTGAAGGAGCAAGAGAAAGGGAAATCATATGTCATATACTTACTGCATGCCAGGTGCTGGGCTGGGAACTTGGTCCAGTTTATTTTTAAGGATTTTCTAGCAGAAGAAAACCTACTGAATATTGAAATATTTTTTTTCTTGAACTGACAAAAATAATTGGGCTGCACTATGAAGAGAGTTTTTGTGTGTGACTGACTTGAAGTTTGGGATCCCAACCTAGGAAAAATAAACCTGGGATTAATGCAAAAACAAGAAACTGTAGAGACCCGGTAGATTTTTCCCAAACTGGAAATGATAATTATATTCTAGAGAGTGAATTCTTTGACAATAAGGTCTTCATTTTATTGATCTATTTCTATCTAATAATAATGCCTTTGTGGAATAAATAATGAATAAATAGGAATTGGTAAAGGAGGAAGAAACTAACAACAAACAAGTAGATAAAGAACGGTTGGTTGGAAAGATGGATGGATAAACTAATGTTCATTATTCTCTGCAGGTCATAGCTTTCTGTTTGTTTTGATGTAACTTTCTCAATTATGTAGGCCTCTCTGGCTTAAGAAATTATTTTTCTACTTAAAGAGTGAGAATTACAAAAAAATAGATTCTGAGTATATGGAAAAAGTGATGGGAGACATGACAGCATCTGCTCCACTGATTACAGTCTTGGCCACATGGAAAGTTTCCTGAAGCGTGTCCTTCAACTTGAACTGAAGACAAGGCCAGTGCTTTTCTCCCTCACTGAAGTTCATCTTTCAAAGTCATGATAAGAATGTGAAAGGCAGCACCCAGGTCCAATTTTACATTTGCAGAAGTATACAGAATGCTTGGGAATTTTCCCTTATTTACTTCTCTTTTTCACTTCCTATTTTTCTTCCTTAACCTCTTCAACTTCTTTATCCCCTGCTTTTTCTTTCTCCTTTTTCTTTCTCCTTTCTTTCCTCCTTTTTTTTTTTTTTTTTCTGAGACAGAGTCTCACTCTGTCACCCAAGCTGCAGTGCAGTGGCGCGATCTCAGCTCACTGCAAGTTCTGCCTCCCAAGTTCACGCCATTCTCCTGCCTCAGCCTCCTGAGTAGCTGGGACTACAGGGGAACCCAGCCCAGTATTTTTAAACACTCCCAAAGTGCTGGGATTAAAGGCATGAGCCACCACGCCTGGCATCTTTCCTCCTTTTAAAAAAAGTATTGACATATGGCATACTTTGCTCTAATATACACCCCTACCACAGTACATCATCTTATATTGTTTTTCCTATGGACCCCCATGTGTCTGATTGACCTTTTTGAATACCTCTAAATGTCTCTTGCTCTGTTCCACTTCAATTTTTCACGTTCCTTAACCTCTTTTTAGTTTTGCGTGTTGCATCTTTTCTATCCCACCCTGTATATTAACACTTTTTTTAAAAAAAAGGAATGTAGTAAAAAAGGTTGAATTATCACTAACTTTTTATTGATGTCCATGTGACCCCAGCAATCTTAACTGCTTGGAACAAAACCTTTGTGAGACAAAGGTAAGACTGAAGAATGCAGTTACATGTTCTGATGCTAAGTGTATTGGCTTTAGGGTAATCTGTGCAATTCTAAGACATGTTGATTTATGAACTAATTAATAGCACACAACAAAATACATATGGAGACTTGCTCTACCCTCAGCCTGAAAAATCTCTAAACAACAGGAAAATGGGTTTTGCATGTTAGGAAATTAAATTCAATATATATTTATGAGGCCATTCAAAATGTGGAGTCCTTTTCTACTAAGTCCCGAGTAAGCAGAAATGTCCATGTATCAAACCCTAATTGTGCCGGAGTCCAAGGCTTGGGGAATAAATTAAGTCTTAAGCTACAAAAGACATTGGACATTAATTTTAAGGCTTATTATAGCTCTGATGATATGGGCATTAATAAATCCAACAGGAAGATAGAATAAGGCAAAACGACAAATAAGACATACGTATTGGTTTCCTTGGCAAAATGTTGATTGTTGATAATTCATTTAAAGTTACACAGGTATTTCCACACTCTAGAGTCATTGTTCCAGCAGCTTATTAATAGGGACTGAATAGGGTGTTGAATATTTCATGGATTCTTAGAAGTTCATTTCTTGTTCCTGAGGTGGGGAGGGAATGGAAAGGATTTTATACTATGTAATACATTCAACATTCATCCCACAAACCTTTATGGAGCACTTCATATGATGAAGTGGTAATATAGGCTTTGGGTAAAATTTGATAGGCATCTGAGGAGGGAGACATTATTTCAGGCTGGAAAGATAATTGTCTTTAGAACTGCCCATTGAAATACCTGTAGATCTTTTTAAAAATCTGTAGGACTTAACAATAGAAAAATGTGGTTAGGGAGGCTTCCAAGATAAGGAAGCAGTAAATAATGGCACAAAGATGGAAAAATGTGGAGCATATAGTAGAAATAAGAATTATTTTAATAAGAATTGTTTGTTTAAAATAAGATTCATGAAGGCATATAATGGGAGCTCGTGCCAGAAAGATGGTGGGAGCTAGGTTATGGTTAAGCCAAAAAAATTGGGTTTTATGTGGTAAACAATGCATTTATTGAAACAATTTTTATTGAGCAACCTATTAGATGGGTGGCCCATTGACTAATACATGGTACTTATTCTCAAGGAGACTTTAGTTTTTCAGGGTAATATCACAATTGAAAAAGCAATTTCAGACTGGTCACGGTGGCTCACTCCTGTAATCCCAGCACTTTGGGAGGCCAACATGGGTGGATCACCTAAGGTAAGGAGTTCAAGACCAGCCTGGCCAACATGGTGAAACCCCGTCTCTACCAAAAATACAAAAAAAATTAGCTGGGTGTGGTGGCGGGTGCCTGTAAGTCCATCTACTCTGGGGGCTGAGACAGGAGAATCGCTTGAACCTGAGATGTAGAGGTTGCAGTGAGCCGAGATCATGTCACTGCACTCCAGCCTGGGTGACAGAGGGAAGCTTCACCTCAAAAAAAAAAAAAAACAAAAAACAAAAACAGAAAACAAGCAATTTCAGTACAAAATTTAAAATGCATGATAATAAAGTAAATGCAGAGTCTATGCAAACACATTACCAGGGCCTCTAATATATTTTCGAGGATTCAGAAAAGATTTATTGGTAACCTTACTACTGTTTGCTGAAGTCCTTGCCTTCCTTTTCTGGTCACTGGGAGAACTATACTTTTATATGCCTTGAAATTAGGCATGGTGGTGTGACTTTTTTTTTTTTTTTTTGGCCAGTGAATGTGTGTGGGAAGAAACATTTAATTTCTGGTGTTCAACTGTATATCTGGTTCTCCTGCTACCATGAGATTATGAAAATGTGTTTGATATGGAAGTGCAACATTGAGGCAGCACATGGGAGATGGCTTTCTGAGAGCCACTTGTGGGATAAACACCTGATAGCAATAGCAAGCATGGCCTTAGAATGCCCCTGTATGGCACATGCACCTGAATGTGTGTTCCAAGCTAGGGAATTCAAGAGTGGTCAACATAGAGATTCATTCCTTGTCCATGAGGACCATCTGAGCCCCCTGACTTGCCCTGTGGAACGCTGACCATACAGGGGATTGAGGTCCTGAGTTTGGGTTGAATGAAGGTTGCCAGGTGATGGTCGTTAAGGGGAAGGTGTTAAGGGAAAATGCTATGTATAAACCACGTGCTGTTTGCAAGATGTTTTCCTACCCACCCCGTGCCACTGGACTCTCTCCCCTACATGTAAGCCCTGAATAAAATCTCATGTCTTGTTTGTCGACTCTGGGACTCTTCAGCCTCTTGAACCTGGCGGCTTCCCTACTGAGGTTAATGGTGTTCGGCACAACATCATTTGAACCTATATTAGACTGCGTGAATGAGAAATAAATGTGCTATTTTAAGACATGGAGATGGGGTGCTTTGTAGCAAATCCTAGCCTATACTGGTTGATACATAAGCCATGGTAGAGTCTGTATTTCATTATGGGGATAATGAGGACTTATTGGGGTGTGTGTGTGTGTGTGTGTGTGTGTTATAAAAAACAGTACGGTGGTGACATATATTCTCAGAGCTTAAATTTTTTAAATACTACTTTTATGTCAATTAATGGGAGAGCAGAAAGTTCCATAATCTAGGCAAGAGGTAATGAGAGTAAGAATTGGAACAGTGGCAGAGGAATAGAAGATATATGATACCTAGGAGAAATATTGTCAGAATTGAATCCATGAGATTTGTTGAGCAATTAGCTGTGAGAGGTGAGGAAATAATCTAAAGGACTTCTCCCTTAGGCTCTTCTAACGGACTAGGTTTTTGCCTGGAGTGCTAGAAGAATTGTGTTTTTTTTAATAGAAATAAAAAAAACATAGTAGCAGAAATTAGTTGGGATGGAAAGAAGAATATGGTCCATGAACGAAGTGGAATTGTAGCATTCAAGACAGGGCTTGGGATTTAGGAATCTACCTACTTCTAGGTGGTGGCTGAAGCAAATAGAATGACTTCCTAGAGAAGAGAGTTGAGAACAGCAACTGGATAACATATTAGGGGGCAGGAAAGAAAAAGTGTCCAGTAAAGGAGCATAAGAAGGTGCAATGCTGTGTCACAGAAACTAAAACAGAAGAGACTTCTGGGAGGAAAGGGTATTAGATGTTATGGAGACATTGAGGAAAGTGAAGACTAAACAAATCTCTTTAGAATTAAAGTTTCAAGAAAAACTATTGCAAAGAATATATTTTGAGAGGGTAAGAAGGTGTTGGGAATGGGGAGGTAATAGGTATAAATGAATATTGTAACAAGTTTGCCAGTGAAAGGATGTACAAAAATTGGAAAATTAAATTGGAAAAAATGAGAATAAGAAACAAGTAAAATGTTAAAATTTCTACAGAGAGTTGATTTCTAGTAATAATTAGGAATGCATTGTAATTGTGAGAGTTTGGTCTGTGGGGTAGATAGGCCTAGATTTGAGTCTCAGCTATGTCAATGACAACTTTTGTGACCCATTGCAAGAGGACCTCACAGGAGTCTCAAATCCTTATAAATAAGCTTCTTCCTGATCTGCCCCCTATTTATCTGTTTAACCTCACCTGATACCTCTCTGTCCTTTGGTTACTAAGCTCCAACTATACTGGCTTATATTAAAGGGCGCAATAAATAAGAGCTGTTAAACAGCCCCTCAGATGTGGGATCTTTTGAACAGGGTTTAGAGTGGGCTTAGAGAATTTCTGGTCTTGGACTTCACAGGTCTTTCTGAATATTGCATTCCCGCTGATGTCTGTGGTTTGAGGTGATGGTGGCCAAGACAGCATCTGAGGATGCAGGGAATTTATCTCAGTAACAAGTTTAGGTCCTGGCCTGCATGAGGAGAAGGTAGGTCCTTAGACAGGCACTGGCCTTGTCATGAGAATATGATAAGCACAGGCAAGACACCATGCGCAGCTTCCATCATTGTCACTAGATGTGGTGCTACCCAGGGAGCATTTCCCTTGTCTCCCCAGCTAGACTTGTAAGTGGCAGACAAAGGCCAGCCACTGTAGGGCATGGAGAGGCTCCGACGCTAGTGTGGGGATGATGGCAACACTTCTCCAAAATTAAGTTCGAGGTCAATATCTATGCTTTTAATATATGAATGCATTTTCCCACCTTATTATGTGTCCAGGGTTGCAGCAAACAGCAAGAAGTGATAATTTAATAATAAAGATTTCAGGAGGAGTATCCCCAGTATCTATAAAGTGCATCATTGTTTTAAAAGGTACAGTTTTTTTTCTTAATAACAAATAATTTGTGGCAGCCATGGGTTCAGGGGCTGAGATTAAGGACTTAACTGGGGAATGGAGCTATGCAGATGCTTCTATACACACTGACCTCTCTGAATCCACTGTGGTCTTAGACAATTTGGGGAAATGAAAGTAACTTACTGGTGGCTAAAGCTGGAGCCCACTATGGAACTTACTTAGTTATTACACCTCTGATACATTGGAATGCATCCTCTTCACTAAAAGAGATATTTCTAAGAAGATGGCATTATAGGGATAAGGAACAATAGTTTTAAGGCCGTCCTCTTAGACATGTAAATTCTTGGTCCCATTTCTGCTAAGCATATATGACTAGCTTTAGTCATTTTTACAAAGTATATGTATACAAATATATGTATATATGCCTGATAGTTGGGCAGATAAAGTTGTGCTCTAAATATCACAAACAACTTCTTAGAGAAACACAATAAGTGTGTCTTAAAATTCAGGCTTGCTGACAAGGAGAAATACGTGTGATCATGTCAAAGAACTGAAAGTCTGTGTGAGGACTGAATGTGTTGCTCAGAATCTCAATTTTGGCCTCAAACTGGCCCTTTCACAGGGAGAAAGGAGCTTACCCCACAAAGAAAATAACAGTGTTGCCTGTCTTGTAGAAGAAGGAGGCTTCTCTGGAAACCTTAACAAGTCAGGGTATAGATGCAGACCTGCAGTGGAGTAACAGGTGTATAGGGACTTGCCTTTTTCTTTTGTTTCTGCTGTTCTGGCACAGCCTATCTCATTGACTGTTCCTGACATCAGACCACACAAGTGGCATATCCATTCATTCACAAATACTTACTGGTCACCTACAGTGCACTGACCACTGTTCTGAGCACTGGAGATAAGCCAGATAACAAAACGAAGCCCCTGATTTCATGCTGTTTACATTTAATGTGGGAGGCGATGAGAGCTAGATGGGTATATGCCCGTTCACATTCATGCATGCAGGTAGTGCTAAGCGATATAAAGAAAAAACAGAGGAAGCATACAATGGAAAAGGTGCAGTTTAGTCAAGGTTCTCTTTAAAGAGATGACATTTGAGCAGAAACCTCAGTGAGATGAGGAATAAACCATGTGGAAACCTAGGGGAAAAGTGTTCCAGGGCAAAAAGACATCAAATGCAAAAGCCCCAAGATGGGAATACTCTGTGTACTTAAGGAAAAAATAAGGAGGCCTGAGTGACACAGCAAAATGAGTGCATGGGCCAGGAGCTGGGAGAAATACAGCTTCTCACAGCACATACCATCCACGAAACAGGACATGTTTGGGATTTTGTTCTTACTTCTTGTCAATTTTTTCTCTGTGAGGACATAGACTTTGTTTACTTCACCTCTACATCTGCTGCAGTGATCATTGTGCATGGTACATAGTCCAAAACTGGCCTTGGAGTTAGAAGGTCTTTATTGCAAATGCTACTTTGCTACTTAATATCTGTATATGCTAGGCAAAGCATTTACACTCCTTAAGCAGCAGTCTCCATATTTAGATAGAGTACTAAGGATTCCAAATATGAATGCTGTCAAATGAATTAAATGCAATACATCACGTAAAGTCCTCTGCCTAGAACCCGTGAATGGTAAGTTCTCAATAAATGGTGGTTACAGGTAGGTTATAAATGGGTGACAGGGTTCTGGTGACTATATAAGTAGATTCAGGAAGATGCTGATCTCTAATTTGTAATATTTAGAACATTTGCTTGGTAGATGATTAAATTTGGGGGCTGTTCTTTCTAGTTTATCAGTTCTTAAAAATCTAAAAATACTCCTTCACCAATTACTCTCACTCTCTCCCTTGTTACTAGCCGTGATGTGGACCATAAACTAAAACGCTGTTCAAACTAGCATATGGCCTTAGGAAAGGTCCTTTATTTGGCCCTAAAGTGCTGGCTTTAGTAAACTGGGACTGGGTTCTAATTTCTCTCTCTCTCTTTTTTTTTTTTTTGAGATGGAGTCTCACTCTGTCACTGTCACCCAGGCTGGAGTGCAGTGGCATGATCTCAGCTCACTGCAACTTCTGCCTCCCAGGTTCAAGCGATCCTCCTGCCTCAGCCTCCCGAGTGGCTGGGAACACAGACATGTGCTGCCATGCCCAACTAAGTTTTGTGTTTTGGATAGAGACAGGGTTTCACCATGTTGCCCAGGCTGGTTTTGAGCTCAAGCGATTTGCCTGCCTCCCAAAGTGCTGGGATTACAGGCATGAGCCATTGCAACTGTCCTCTACTTTCAGTTATAACCGATTTCCCTGATTGATTTCCCTTCCTTGATACTGGGTGAGGTTTGTCTTCTGTGTGTTTTCACAAGTGGTCCATATGCTTATTATCTATGTCAGCAAATGACACATTGTATGGTAATAGCTGATTCACTAATGTATACTGAAAGCCACTTGATGGTAGAGGCTACTTAATGTTCATTATGGAATCCCTGCCACATGAAGTACATTTACCATGAAGCTAGTGCAGTTTAGCTTTTAAGTCCCTAGGTTGCACTGTCCCTTTACTTAGTGAAGAAGGGGGTGATCTTTAATAAAGCTTCATACGGTCATTTACTTTTGGTAAAATTTGCGTAAGTAAGATACTTTAACCACCACCTATTAAACTTACAGGCCTTTCCCCACTGAATTCTCCTCAGTCACACTCTCCGTCATGTTGAGTAACTGTTAATGTGATCAAAGGTGCTATCTGAATTTGGCTAAGGGAAAATTGAATTGAGTATGTATTTCATTTCAGTTTAATGATACATATTTCTGTCGTTCACATTCACTGCTTTGTATAGTTAAGTTATTGCTTTGCTTGCTGATTCAGTCCAAGAACAACTTTCAGAAATAATCGTACTGTCTCCTGTGCCAACTCATCTGGTGTTGGGATGCAATGATAGGGGACTAGAGGCTGTCCTTTGAAATTGTCATTCCTATGGCTCCAAGCAGGGGAGGTGTATAGGAAGTAGCGGAGAAACAAGGTTCAAACTATATGGTGGCAGAAGTTAGTTTATGAAAAATTCTTCCAATCATCAGCTGTGTAAAATCATAGAAGATTTGATTCTCATTGCTGGAATCAAATCAAAAGAGAAGAGCTCTCCTTTATAGATGTTCCCTCAAATTTGATAGCAATTCTGAATTTTATATTACATAACCAAAAATGAGTGATGAAGATTTCAAAAACCATTTCAAACTGCCAATTATCAGAAATAAACTTTGATCAATGATGCTGAAGAGTAAAATAACTTTCCTTTTTGTCTATAGGAAATGATATTACCAAGTCCTTATCATAGAAAAGGTGATCAAGAAGTATGTAGTCAAAATTATCAGGAAAAGATATTATAGGCTTATCTTGGAGATACAGCAGGTGTCATTCCAGATCATTTCAAGAAAGTGAATATTGCAATGAAGCAAGTCACGTGAGGTTTTTTATTTTCCAGTACATATAAAAATTACGTTTATACTGCATGGTAGTCTGTTAAGTATGCAATTGCATTATGTCACAAAAACAATACACATACCTTAATTTAAAAATACTTAATTACTATAGTGCTAATGATCATCTGCATCTTCAGCAAGTGGTAAACTTTTTGTTGGCAAAGGGTCTTGCCTTGATGTTGGCTGCTAATTGATCAGAGTGGTGGGTGCTAAAGGTTGGGGTGGCTGTGGCAATTTCTTAAAATAGGGTGTATTAGTCTGTTCTCACCCTGCTATGAAGAAATGCCCAAGACTAGGTAATTTATAAAGGAAAGAGACTTAATTTATTCACAGCTCCACAGGGCTAGGAGGCCTCAGGAAACATAATCATGGCAGAAGTGGAAGCAAACATATCCTTCTTCACATGGCAGCAGCAGCTAGAAGAAGAATGAGACCCAAGTGAAGGGGGAAGCCCCTTATAAAGCCATCAGATCTTGTGAGAACTTGCTTACTATCACAAGCCTAGCCTGGGGGAAACTGCTCACATGATTAAATTACCTCTCACTGGGTCCCTCCCACCACATGTGGGGATTATGGGAACTACAATTCAAGATGAGATTTGGGTGGGGACACAACCTAACCATATCATTCTGCCCCTGACCCCTCATGTCCCCTCATTAAACTGAATGAAATACGTACTCAAATCTCATGTACTCACATTTCAAAACACAATCATGCCTTTCCAAGAGTCCCCCAAAGTTTTAGCTCATTCCAGCATTGACCAAAAGTTCAAGTCCAAAGTCTCATCTGAGACAAGGCATATTCCTTCCACCTATGAGCCTATAAAATCAAAAGCAAATTAGTTACATCCTAGATATAATGGAGGTACAGGCATTGGGCAAATACACCAGTTCCAACTTGGAGAAATTGGCCAAAACAAAGGGGTTACAGGCCCCAAGCAAGTCTGAAATCCAATGAGGCAGTAATTAAAATTTAAAGCTCTGAAATCTCCTTTGACTCCATGTCTCACATCCAGGTCACACTGATGCAAGACATGGGTTCCCATGGCCTTGGGCAGCTCAACCTCTGTGGCTTTGCAGGTTACAGTTCCCCCTCTGGCTGCTTTCACAGGCTGGCATTGAGTGCCTGCAGCTTTTCCAGGTACACAGTGTAAACTGATGGTGGATCTACCATTCTGGGGTCTGGAGGACCATGGCCCTCCTCTCATAGCTCCTCTAGGCAGTGTCCCAGTGGGGACTCTGTGTGGGGGCTCAAAACCCATATTTCCTTTCCTCACAGCCCTTTCCATGAGGGCTCCACTCCTGCAGCAAACTTCTGCCTGAACATCCAGATATTTTCATACATCATGTGAAGGCAAATGGTTCCCAAACCTCAATTCTTGACTTCTGTGCTCCTGCAGGCTCAACACAATGTGGAAGCTGCCAAGGCTTGGGACTTGCACCCTCTGAAGCTGTGGCCCAAGCTCTACCTTGGCCCCTTTTATCCATGGCTGGAGCAGCTGGTACGCAGGGCACAAAGTCCCTAGGCTGCACACAGCAGGGGACCCTGGGCCCTGCCCATGAAACCATTTTTCCCTCCTAGGCCTCTGGGCCTCTTGATGGGAGGGGCTGCCATGAAGGTCTCTGACTTGCCCTGGAGATGTTTTCCCCATTGTCTTGGCGATTTGCCTTTGGCTCCTTGTTGCTTATGCAAATTTCTGCAGCAGGCTTGAATTTCTCCCCAGAAAATGGGTTTTTCTTTTCTATGGCATCGTCAGGCTGCAAATTTTTCAAACTTTTATGCTCTGTTTACTCTTGAACATTTTGCTGCTTAGAAATGTCTTCTGCTAATTATCCTAAATCATCTCTCTCAAGTTCAAAGTTCCACAGATCTCTTTGCCTCTTTGTAGGGGCAAAATGTTGCCAGTGTCTTTCTAAAGCATAACAAGAGTCACCTTTGTTCTAGTTCCCAACAAGTTCTCATCTCCATCTGAGACCACTTCAGCCTGGACTTCATTGTCTACATCACTATCAGCATTTTGGTCAAAGTCATTCAAAAAGTCTCTAGGAAGTTCCAAACTTTCCCACATCTTCCTGTCTTCTGAGCCCTCCAAGTCTCTAGGAGGTTCCAAACTTTCCCACATTTTCCTGTCTTCTGAGCCCTCCAAACTCTTCCAATGTCTACCTGTTACCTATTTCCAAAGTTGCTTCCACATTTTTGGGTACCCTTATAGAATCACCCCACTCTACTGGCATCAATTGACTCTGTTAGTCTGTTCTCATGCTGCTATGAAGAAATACCTAAGACTAGGTAATTTATAAAGGAAAGATGTCTAATTGACCCACAGTTCCACTGGGCTAGGGAGGCCTCAGGAAACTTACAATCATGGCAGAAGGGGAAGCAAACATGTCCTTCTTCATATAGTGGCATCACGGAGAAGAATGAGGGCTGAGCAAAGGGGGAAGCCCCTTATAAAACCATCAGATCTCATGAAAACTTACTATCACCAGAATAGTATGGGGGAAACAGCCCCCATGATTCAATTACCTCCCACTGGGTCCCTCCTACGACATGTGGGGATTATGATAACTATAATTCAAGATGAAATTTGGGTGGGGACACAGTCAAACTATATCATAAGACGACAGTGAAGTTTGCTGAATTGATTAACTCTATCTTTCATGAAAGACATCTCTGTCGCATGTGATACTCTTTGATAGCACTTTACACACAGTAGAACTTCTTTCAAAATTAAAATCAATCCTCTCAAACCCTGTTTTTGTTTTATCGATGAAGTTTATGTAATATTCTAATCCTTTGTTGTCATTTCAACAATGTTCACAGTATCTTCACTGGGAGTAGATTTCATCTCAAAAGCCATTTTTTTCATCCCTAAGAAGTAACTTATCCATTCAAGTTATTTTTATTGATACAAATATTTGTACATATGTATGGGATATATGTAATATTTTCTTACATGCATAGACTGTGTAATAATTAAGTCAGGATATTTGAGGTGTCCATCACCTCAAGTATTTGTTATTACTATGTTTTGGTAACATTTCAAGTTTTCTCTTCTAGCTATTTTGAAATATACAATACATTGTTGCTAATTATAGTCAACTTGCCTTACTATGGAAACTTATAATTTATTTGTCCTATGTAACTGTATGTTTGTACCCATTACCCAATATCTTTTTATTCCTCTATTCAAGTTTTATCATGAGATTGCAACAATCCAGTCACATCTTCAGGCTCTGCTCCTAACTCTAGTTCTCTGACCATTTCCACCACATGTGCAGTGACTTCCTTCACAGAAGGCTTGAATCCCTCAAATGTATCCATGAGGGCTGGAATAAACTTCTTTCAAACTCCTGCAAATGTTGACATTTTGAGTTTCACTCATGATTCACAAATGTTCTTAATGGGATGTAGAATAGTGAATCTTTTCCAGAAGGTTTTCAATTTACTTTTCCCAGATCCACCAGAGGAATTATTATCTATGGCAGTTGTAGTCTTACAAAATGTTTTTTTAAAATAATAAGTCTTGAACATTGAAATTACTGCTTGATCCATAGGCTGCACAATGGATGTTGTGTTAGCAGGCATGAAAACAACATTCATCTCTTCATATCTCTCCATCAGAGCTCTTGGGTGACTAGGTGTATTATCAATGAGCAATAATATTTTGAAAGAAATCTTTTTTCGAGCAGTATGTCTCAGTGGTGAGTTAAAATATTCAGTGAACCATGCTATAAACAAGGCACTGTCATCGAGACTTTGTTTTTGCATTTATAGAGTAGATTATAGAGGGAGAGTAGATTTAGTCTCATTCTTAAGGACTCTAGGATTTTCGGAATGGTAAATGATCATTGGTTTAACTTAAGTCATCAGCTGCATTAGACCCTAGGAAGAGAGTCAGCCTGTCTTTTGAAACTTTGAAGCCATGCACTGACTTTCTCTCCAGCTACAAAATCCTAGGTGGCATCTTCTTCCAACAAGAAGCTTTTGGTCTTCATCAAAAATCTATTGTGTAGCATAGCCATCTTCACCAATTACCTTAGCTAGATCTTCTAGGTAACTTGCAGCAGCTTTTACGTCAGCATTAGCTACTTTGCATTGCACTTTTATGTTACAGAAATGGCCTCTTACACTCTATGAACCAATTTTTGCTAGCTTCAAACTTTTTTTCCGCAACTTCCTTACTTCTCTCAGCCTTCATAGAATTGAAGAGACATAGAACCTTGCTCTTCATTAGGCTTTGGCTTAAGGAAATGTTAGGCCTGATTTGATCTTTTATCCAGACAACTAAAACTGTTTTCAGATTAGCAATAAGGCTATTTAGCTTTCTTATCATTTGTGTGTTCACCAGAGTTGCAATTCTAATTTCCTTCAAGAATTTTTCCTCTGCATTCACAGCTTGGCTAACTGTTTCATGCAAGAGGGCTAGCTTTTGACTTAGCTTTTGAAATGCTTTCTTCACTAAGCTTAATCATTTCTAGCTTTTTACCAAAAGTGAGAGGCATGTGGCTCTTCCTTTCACTTGAACACTTAGAGGCTATTGAAAGGTATTAATTGGTCTAATTTTAAAATTGTCAAGTCTCAGGGAATAGGGAGGCTTGAGGAGAAAGAGAGACAGGGAATGACCAGTCAGTGGAGCAGTTGGAATGCACATAACATTTATGGGTTGATCTGCCATCTTATGTGGTCATACTTTGTAGTGCTTCAAAACAATTGCAATAGGGGCATCAAAGATCACTGACCACAGATCACCACAACAGATATAATAATGATGAAAAAGGTTGAAATAAATATTGCAAGAATTACCAAAACGTGACACAGAGGCATGAAGTGAGCACAGGCTGTTGGAAACAGACTTGCTTGACTCAGGGTTGCCACAAACCTTCAATTTGTAAAAAATACACAGTATCTGTGAAGCACAATAAAGCAAAGCACGATAATATTAGGTATGTATTTATAGAGGTGTGTGATAAGCAGTTACTTCATATAAATATTATGCTATTTTTCGGGATTTTATGATGCTTGTGATGATTATTGGCTTTAACATTTTTTGTGTTTTCCATTATTCTATAAAAGTGTTCCTCTTTTGACCTACTTATGCACTTTTATCTTAAAATTGTATAAGATTCTGGATCTGCAAATAGAGATCCACCCCTGCCTCCCACTTAGCATTGCACTGGGTTCATCAGAGTTGTTCTTTAAATGCTTATTGAATTAATAAATAAGTAAAAAATATGACCAGAGAAATCACTTTTACTCTCAGGCTTTTGGTCTCCTTATCTAAAAAATAATGGAGCTAAGGTAAAAGGGTTGGAGGTGAGATCTAACTCAGTCATTTCAGGGCTAGTGTTTCCAATTCAGTGGTTTAAAGTTTTCTTTGGCAAGTAGGAGTCATATTCCCATGTTCTCAGATTTTTAGTGCAATCTTTGCCCTTGGCTGATCGCCTGAATGCTGATCTCTATTTTAGTGTTTTGCCATTAAATGTAGTGCAAAAGCTGTAATTACTTTTGCACCAACCTAATAGAATGGTCTCATGCAATCACACGATCAGATTTTCTTATTCCCAAACAATTTTGGTCGATTCCATATCTTTAGGACATTGCATTATTTCCCCCAAAGAGAGTTTTAAAATCATTTCTAACAATCCTTCCTCTCCCACATGACTTTCTTAAAGATGACCCACAGGAATATGATATAATAGCTCAATGAAGACTGACTTTATATATTACTTCCCATTAGCAAATTAAAAACAAAGAGCCATACCATGAAGAAACCTGGCTGGAAGCTCTTTTTGTTTTTTTTTTTTTTTTACAACAGGATTTAACTCATTAAACAGTCTTTACATGTTGAATTTCTCATCAGCTAAAACATCCTACACACTTTTGCTGAGAACATCTGTGACAGTCTGAAACGTGTTTTTCCCAGTGTTTGACTTCATGCTTACTCCAAGTATCAGACACTTTCTCGGATCCTGTGATATATTTGAATACAGTATTATTAAAGAGATGTCAGTTATACTTGCATCTTGAACAGTGTCAAACTGAAATGAAAATATACCATTTTTCTCTCTAACAGAGCTCTTATTTCACTGGCCAAGGGTGACAATAGTGTTGTCCACTGAAGGTTCAAAAGCCGTAGCTGAGTATGTCTTCTTTCACTAAAAGTCTATAGTTTCTTTAGAACTACACAATTATTTTAAAAGCAAATGAGAATTTCAGAAAGAGCATAAAAGTGATTGATTCAAGTTTTTTCCTTGCTATGTACCTATCTGCCTCTTATCAACTCCAATTCCATTAATAATTTATTCTAAAATGTATTTTTCACAATCTGTGTTCATGTCATGTTGTTCATAAGGCAACAAATAGTTTTAGCAAGATGTTTTGGGGTATAACTATCGTGCTATTTTGTTTCATAGAATTTTAAACATATATGCACTTAAATAATTTAACATTTCTATTAATCCAATTCATTTACTGGGGAAAAGGTCAACTGCTCACACATAGGCCAACACACCAAGAACTTGTCCTCCTAATGTGATATAAATCACCGTGCTTTCAGGCCAACATAAGTTGAGAAGCAGTAAGGATTTTTTTCTCCTTGTCTGATGTTTTCCAGTAAACCTGACCTCCATTTGGTGCTCTAAGTAACAAACACATGTCAGAGGTTGAAAGGGCAGAGGTGAGATGTGGGGAAGAAACAGGTCTCTGCAGAAAAAGGTGGGAGAAAAGAAAGATATTTTATAATTTATCAGAATAGGAATACTAGAACGACAGGTCTTAGGAAGAAATAGACATTGCTCTTTTAAAAACTAAAAGATGAAATTCACATTTTACATAGATTGAAATAAACTAAACATTGCTTTTTGTTTTCACCAAAAATTAAGACTGTTTCTCTAATGATCAGTGATGCTGACCGTTTTCTTAATATGTTTGTTGGCCACATGAATGTCTTCTTTTGAGAAGTATCTGTTCATGTCCTTTGCCCACTTTTTAATGGGGTTTTTGTTTATTTTCTTGTAAATTTGTTTAAGTTCCTTGTAGATGCTGGAATTAGGCCTTTGCCAGATGGATAGATTGCAAAAATTTTCTTCCACTCTGTAGGATTCCTGTTTGCTCTGATGATAGTTTCTTTTGCTGTGCAGAACCTCTTTAGTTTAATTAGATCTCGTTTGTCAATTTTTGCTTTTGTTGCAATTCCTTTTGGTGATTTCGTTATGAAATCTTTGCCCATGCCTATGTCCTGAATGGTATTGCATACATTTTCTTCTAAGGTTTTTATAGTCTTGAGTTTTATATTTAAGTTCTTAATCCATCTTGAGTTAATTTTTGTATAAGGTGTAAGGAAGGGGTCCAGTTTCAATTTTCTGCATATGGCTAGCCAGTTCTCCCAGCACCATCTATTAAGTAGGGAATCCTTTCCCCATTGCTTTTTTTTTTTCCAGGTTTATTGAATATCAGAGAGTTGTAGATGTGTGGTCTCATTTCTGAGTTCACTATTCTGTTTCACTGGGAAAATGGTAATGAGATACCATTTCATGCCAGTCAGAATAGCGATTATTAAAAAGTCAAGAAACAACAGATGCTGACAGGGTTATGGAGAAATAGAAACACTTTTACACTGTTGGTTGGAATGTAAATTACTTTAAACATTGTGGAAGATGGTGCGGCAGTCCCTCAAAGTTCTAGAACCAGAAATACCATTTGACCCAGCAACCCCATTACTGGGTATATATCTAAAGGAATATAAATCATTCTGTTTCAAAGATACATGGATGTCTATGTTCATTGCAGCACTATTCACAACAGCAATGACATAGAATCAACCCAAATGCCCATCAAAGATAGACTGGATAAAGAAGATGTGGGACATATACACCATGAAACACTATGTAGCCATAAAAAGGAATGAGATCATGTCCTTTGCAGGGACATGGATGGAGCTGGAAGCCTTTTTTTTCAGCAAACTAATGTAGGAACAGAAAACCAAACACTGCATGTTCTCACTCACAAGTAAGAACTGAACAATGAGAAGACATGGACACAGGGAGGGGAACAACATACACTGGGGCCTGTTGGAGGAGGGTGTGGGTAGGGGAGAATACTAGGGAAAAGCATTAATGCATGGTGGGCTTAATATCTAGGTGATGGATGGATAGGTGCAGCAAACCACCATGGCACACATTTACATATGTAACAAACCTGCACACCCTGCACATGTACCTCAGAACTTTAAAATTAAAATAAAAAACAAAAAGAATATTATTTTTCTACTACCTGTTGATAGCTACAAAACTATTTGTTTTTAAACAAAACTCATTTGCTTTAAAAAATAATTGTGTAGTTCCAAAACTCTCTTCCTCCTGACTCGATGTGTCAAGGTAGGGCATGGCAAAAGATGGCACAAACACCTACAGAAGAGTGTCAGTGGTCAGAGACTTGACTTCTGATTCCATCATGATTCTAAAGCAAGTATCAAATACACACCTACATACAAACATCTAATTTGTATGTAGACTCAGCAAAGAACTAAATGAACTAGCAGTATCCAGATTCGGATTTGTCTCTGCTGGATACTTGCTGAATGCTCAATAAATATTTATTGAATAAATTCAGTGACCTAGAAATGGAGGTTGTGTCTCTTTCTTGATGCTTGATCATAGATATTTCCAGCTGCTCATGCTGAAACACATTTATTAGCCTTTGTGCCCCCTAAACTCTACTATACCCAAAAGTTTGTTTCTGCTGTGGGAAAGCTGAGAACTCCTTACTTCAATATTTTATAGTCAAATGACCCAAACTGCTGTTTACTTAAGGAAAAAGAAGAAGCACTGTTCAGTTGGCTGTGCTTTTGGATATACTCTACTCCATTAATCATAAAGAAGAATCAGACTATGTTGAAGGCAGAGCTACCTGTAACTCTGACTTTGCAATTTTCACTTGGAAAGGGAGGTAATGGTTAACCTTATACAACTTAGGTAGTACTAGATACTCTCTTCCTCAGTTCTTTGTCTCATTGCATTAGTGGTTGGGTGTTTAGACTGGTGTCTCACAGGCAGTTCCAAAGTCATCTTTTGTGACATCACTAATGATAGCAGGTGTACCATAGACACTCTGGGGGTTGCAGGGGCAGGGGGTAGGGGGGCGGGAATATAGAGAAAAAAATTGTGCAAGATCATAAAAACAGAGTTGTAAGGATGTTTTTCTGTAGTTTTTGAAGCTCACATATAATAAATAAAACACTAGATATCCAACCCCATAAGTTGAACATATGTTAGGAACAAACACCTAATTCCTGTGTTATGGTTAAACACCCATTCAGGGAGTCTCATTAGCAAGCACGTTGATTAGGATCCTGTTTTCTTTTCTACTGAACAATTGTTTGTTTGAACTAAACTATTCTACCATCATTAGAAAGTAGCACCAGTCAGCTCATAAAAATTTGGTTTAATTTTTATAAGAAATTTAGGACCCATACAGGGTTTACATGTTTCTGTACATCTTCTGATCATTCAGTATTTTAAATATATGAACAAGGCATAAGGTTTAATTTCGGTTAATAAGAACTGCAAATGGGGGTATAAACTATATTATTCCCCTTGTGGATTTTTTTCTTTCTCTTTTCTTTTCTTTTCTTTCTTTTTTTTTTGAGGTGGAGTCTTGCTCTATTGCCCAGGCGGGAGTGCAGTGGCGCCTGGGCAATAGAGCAAGACTCCACCTCAAAAAAACTCCACCTCCTGAATTCAAGCAATTCTCCTGCCTCAGTCTCCTGAGTATCTGGGATTACAGGCACCCGCCACCATGACTGGCTAATTTTTTTTTTTTTTTTTGTTTAGTAAAGACGAGATTTCACCATGTTGGTGAAGCTGGTTTTGAACTCCTGACCTCAAGTGATCCACCCACCTCGGCCTCCCAAAGTGCTAGGATTACAGGCATAAGCCACTGTGCCAGGCCTAATTTCTTTATTGTTTGATTGATTCATTCATTTATGCAATCCTGTGTAGTAAGGATGCCCAGATAAATAAGACATGGCTTCTGTTTTCATGTGGCTTACAATCTAAAATAATTCTGGAATGTCAGCACATAGCATGAATGTCGCCAGCCTCTCCATTTGCAGGTACAAATGAGGGCAGAAGTAGATGAATACCCTAAACCGGTAAACCAGGAGTCAGCCAACTGCTGCTGGAAGGCCAAATCCAGCCTACCACCTGTTTCTGTAAAATTTTATTCGAACGCAACAACACTCATTTGTTTACTTGTTATCTATTGCTATAGATATGCAGCAATGACAGAACTAGGCATTTGCAACTGAGAACAAACAGCCCATAAAACCTAAAATATTTACTTCTTGGCCCTTTATAGAAAAAGTTTGCTGAGCTGTATTTCAATGTCTGAGATTTCCCTGGAGTGTTTACATATCAGTCCTGCTCATTGCTCCGAGGAGTCCCTTGTTGAGGAACTGGGAGTTTGCATGTATCCTTATGAGGTCAGGCTCTGACACTGACGGCCCCTAAGCATCCTGCATCAGTGCCACTGCAACAGGATCATCCACTCCAACTGGCCTTGGGGCCTCAGGCCATAGCATTCACTGTCTCTTCTGTACTGGCTTCCATGCTGGAAAACAATCTAGTTGCATTTGGTAGAACCAGACACTTCCCAACATTATAGGGAGCTGCAAGCCAAAAAGAACATGCCCTGACAGTCCCTTGGAGATATGCCTAATAAAGTCACTTGGGTTGACTTCGGTGAAGACTCTCTCATGGACCCAGTTGGCCAGTATCTTGGAGGAGTAAGGAGAATGATGCTGTGCATTCTCCATTTGTCCCTGGAAATGCACCCTCTAGGATTCCACCTGCTGAGAGCCTTGGACAATCCTTTATGTCTTCTTCATGGATTACATGAGCAGGCTCTTTTGCCCTCCCGATCCCTGTTGAGTTTGGCCGATGAGAGACTCTGGCAGGAGACTCAAGAGCAGAGGATGAGAGTTTATTTCCCAGGATTCTTTTCTGCCAGGATGCAGAAAAGTTGGCATAGGCTGGTTTCTCTACCAAAGCCCACAGTTCCCATAAAGCTGCCAGTCTCTTCAGGTTCTGGTAACAGTTCACATCCTCACCTTTTAGGCCTAGGGGCTGGTATCTGTTTCCCCAGCTCAATACTTTATCATTTTTTAATCTTTAGCTTTATTCATAGTCCCTTCGTTATATGCTCCTCAGTTTCTCCCCCTCCCCAACATTTTAAGACAAGGTCTTGCTCTGTCATTCAGAGCACGATCATAGCCCACTGTAACCTCAAACTCCTGGGCTCAAGCAATCCTCCTGCCTCAGCCTCTCAGGCCTGAACCACCATGCCTGGCCAATTTTTTTGTTTGAGTGGGAGCACTGATTACACTCAGAGCCACTTCCCCAAAGTACCCTCATACCACGAGGATGACTAGGTTGCAATAGAAACCTCTCCCCTGCACCTTAGACTTGACACTGACTCCAGAGTTACCTTCCTCTTATGGCTCCTTACGTCCTTTCTTGTAATTGGTCCTGGATTTGATCCATCCCAGGTCAGCGTTCTAATAAATTAGAGATGCAAATGTATACTGGGTGTGGGGAGGAATGAGGGGAGAGAACATTACCTTACTCCACTTCTTGGTAGCATCTGAATCCTAAACAACCTGAGTGGGAGAAGGTGCCTCTTAACACCATCTGTGAATAGCTTCCACGATAGCTGAGTCCCAGGGCTAGAGAGGAGTGGCCTCCCCTTCTCCCCAGTTACATCTGAGGCCCAGATCCTGCTTAGCCCAAATGGCCCATTTCAAAAGAAGTACATCTAAGTATCACAAGGCTATGAGCCTATTTTGCCTTTAGTCCTGACACATATGCATAGCTGGGAGTTTTTACCTTCTAGGTATAGGTTCAGAGAACAGAAACCTGCCGTAATTACACTGTGGTATTAACAAGGCCATGGCACAGAAGCAGAAACACAAAGTGAAAGTGAAATACTCAATTGGGAAGCCACAGTCTGTCAACAAGAGAAGACTTGGCAAACTCAGAAACACCTCCCGATTCTACTCTTAACTGCTCTCTCAGGTGAACCTCAATTCTGCTTGATTTCCCAGACTCGCCCTCTGCCCTGCTGCTGGAGGTCTCAGTCAGGAGGTGCCTCTCGGGTTCGCCATTCTGACTGATTTAATTTAGAGAATTTCTCGCTCTTCACATGGCAGCAAAGGTCACGTGGCTTAGCTATTATGTTGTTCAGGAAACAGCTTCTTGACTGCTGTGGTTCTGTAATATTGGTTAAAATTTCCTTTTTGTGCTATTAACAAAATTCTTGTCCCTGAGATTATAAGGTCCTACACAATAGTTTTATGGCCACATGTTGAAAAAGTACATTTTTAAAAGGCTTTATTTCCAAAAGAAATGAAAATGTGTGTATGCAGTTGCATAAGTAGATTGTTATCTTCCGAACAATTTCCCATCCTGTAGTGAAAGTGAATTGGTGTTATCTGTAGAGAGCTCTGTCAAGGAGAACGTGGCCTGGATAAAAAGAGGGGAAGATTTGGAAACCAAAAGAGTCCAGGTGCCATTGCTTATGATTTCATCTTATTTGAAAGTTGAACTCTGCATATAATTGGGAAATTAAGGTGGTGTCAGTAACCCTTCTATGGTCATTTCTTGTGGCACTATGGTTTTTCTTGATTTAATAGCACTCCTGTAATGGAAAACCAGTTCTACATTTGTGAATCCCACAGGACTCTATGGGGTAGCAATTGTTGTGGTGGTTTCCAGAGCAGAAGACTGAGGCTCAAATAATTTATGTTACTTGTCCAAAGACACGCAGCTCCTTCAAGGTGGTGGAACAGCCTCCAGGATGCGAAGGCTCAGGATCCTTGGCACTTCTCACCTGACTGGGGCAGTTTGCCAATGGCTTCCAGTGGGCCGATCCTGCCCTGTGGAGCTATTTAGTTTGCCACAGAGTTTTGAAAGGAAATGGACTGTAAATGAGCTTAGGCAGGGCATGAAGTCCCCATCACTCCTTACGGTTTTACAAGCCACTCCTTGTCTGACTGCTAAAGGTATTTAAGTTATGGCCCCTTTTTGTTCTATTTGTCTTTCTACTGTTGACCCACTTGTTCTCCATTCTCTTTCAGATTTGTCCGTTTAATAAAATGATTCAATGATTAATAAAATAGCTCCATATTGTTAGCATTTTAGATGAGAAGACATCTCCAAGCAAGCACTGCCGATCAGATGTGTCAGATTGGATGCTTTCCACTTCTTTCTGACACATATCCCCATCAGTACCTGCCTGTCTCCCCTGCTATGCCATGACCTCTTGGCGTTCAAGGACTAGCTGTTCATTCTTGCATGCCTAGTGCCTACAATGGTACTGAAATGGAGAGGCTACATAATACACGGTTCATGCATACACAAGACATATGTGTTCTGGGGACCGTGAGCAGCCAGACTTGCTAGTGAACATTAGAAAAGGATAAGGTCTGTGGATTTACTAAATGATAAAATGAGCATCTCTAAGAGTTTTGTTATAAGGGTAGAACTGGAATTTTCAGAGTGCATTTTGTACAGATCCCCTGGCAGCAGGCAGCAGGATGAACTGGCTGGGGAAAGCTGGAGGCAGGCTATTGTGATGGTCCAGGTGGCAGAAAAAGAAGGTCTGAAATGAAATGGGGGCAGTGAGAATGAATGAGTGAAAGCCAAGCCCAAAACACCTGGTGGCAATGGAATCAATAGGATGTGTTGATTGAAACTGAGCGGGCACGTGAGGGAGGAAGCAAACATGACTACACGTTTTGTGACTGGGAGGAACAGATAATTCTCTTTTCATCACTCCCCACACCTATCCTCCCCACTACCTACATCTCCTGCCGTTTCTCTGTTTATTAGCTCCTGTGTCTCTTGCTTTTTCACTGGCATTGGCTTTTTCTACCCATTTAAACTTGAAAAGGAAAATGTTCAGGGCAAACTTTGATCCTTCAGAATCCTGTAAGAGAAAATTGGTGTATACTTTTTGGCTATTTACGGTCAAGATTATGCCAGGATCACCCTGCCTGACCCAATTCCTATAGGGCCAGGTCAGCCAGCACTGGCTATTGGCTCCCATTTCAATCAGACCTGTGCTGGCCACTCTGAGAAGGGGGTAACACAGAGGGAGAGAGTGAGGAGTGCCCATGTAAAAGTGGAGGCTAAAACAATGGGAGTAGATGATACTACTGAAGGAATTTAATAGTAATACACATGATAATGGTAATATCAAATATTTAATAAATGCTTGTTATGTTCTGAGCTTAAAACATGTAATGATACATTAAATTTCTTTATCAATGTGATATAGACATAACTAAGCTCATTTATAGGGAAGAAACTAGGGCACTAAGTTTAAGTCAGTGTTCAAGATCACATAGCTTATAAGTGGAGAAACTGGGCTTTAAACACATGCGACTGGACCTCAAAGACCACACTCCAAACCACTCTGCCAAACAAGGAAAGATGCTTGAAATCTAGATGGGTATTGGAGTCCTCTTGGCAGTGAGGAGGCTACTGGAATAAGAATGGCTAACCCCAGCAGACTTTTTCTCAGAGCTTAGCATCTCGTGACTCAGGCATACTCTCTGCAATCCAGGAGGGCCAGCCTTCTACCCTCCAGGGGTGCTAGAATAGTGGGGAACTGGAGTTGCTGGAAAGGAGGGTGGTGATCCCTTCCCTGGCCTGGGGATTACAGCTGTAGGGGATGGAAAGAGCATCAAGCTTGGTATCTGAGACCCAGCTCCCCCTGTGTCTTTAAGCCACAGCTCTTTCCTCTGTAAGATGAATTGTGATGAGACTTGAAGGAGATCAAGTATACGAATGCGCCTAGTGCAATGTCAGGTGCATAACTGGTGTTTGGTAAAAATGTGCTTGCTCACGTTTCCACTTAGAGAATGAATATCTGAGGGGTAAGGGGCAGCCTTCCCCCTACTCCCAGGGGAAACTCTTACATCAAGCATTTTCATGCAATAATGTTAGAACATTCAACCATGGCCCAGAACGATGCTTATAATCGTCCTTTATATTTCCTCACAATGATGACGCTAATGTTTTAACTCTAGTTAGAGGAGGAGTGAGGATCTAGAGGAGACTATTCTTGTACTTTGTGCCTTCTATGAAGTATTGTTTCCTTTTATTTGTCTTATGTAATGTGCTGGTAATTTCATTGCGTAAGTTGGCATTTCCAACCAATGTAATTACATTTGGAAATAGTTATAAGAGGCTATTACTAAAGAAATCAAATGTTTCTCCTCTTTATGTAAAGTGGAGATAATAATTCCTCTTAATGCTTGTACTGTGCTTGGAGAGCCTTGGCTGAAAGAAGTTTTGCAAGCACAAAACAGCACTCCCTGTCTCACTTTGTCCTTATTTAGCACCTATCACAAGAGTGCCATTCTGGCACAAAGAAATGCAGAAAGCTCAGTCTCTGGGGACCTATCAAATGATCATGCCACCTGAGTGACTGGATGTTAACATTAGGAGAGAGAAAATGTCAAATGTAAATTAAGGGCTCCTGTCACAAACATGAACAATATTGTCCTTGAAAGTTACAGATAAACACAGGCTAAAGTGGCACCGTTTCTTCTCTTCCTGTGGTCCAGGGGGAGATAACAGCCCAGAGTGACTTTAGGCCATGCCAGTTCGAGAGGTTGGAGGAGCAGGCTAAGTTGAAGAAGGTCATAGGGCTCAGATGCTTCTTGGATCCAGCTGATTAGTGGTGAACTGTGCTTTCTCTCCTTCCAAACCCCCAGCTGAGCCATGGAGGATACAGGGAAGGAACACAGACTATAAGGCACAGTGCTTGGCATATTGAGGGTCAATAAAATATCTGAAGAGTTATTTTAAGGCTACCATATCACCAGTTAAGTTTTACACATAAGCCACAAAGCCATCTACCATACTTTTACTTGTCTACCGAGCATCAGTTTGGCAAACAGTTAACAAATGCCTGTTAGGCCCAGAAACTATTAGTTTCCAGGAACAAAGAGACAAATAAAACAGTCCTTGCTGGACAGACAAAAAACAAAAGCATCCCATGGTTTAATGCAGGGATGGCATGTCATTTTCATTTATTGAACTGAAATTCTTTGCCAGTGCTAGTGGTCCTTGGGAGCACTGCTCAGACAGGTCCTAAGGCCTCCTCTGGGTTCTGCAGGCAAGGGCACTGCGATCAAAAGCATTTGTTCATTTATTCATTAATTCCACAGATATTTGTTTAGTGCCTTCTATAACGTCAGACACTGTTCTGGGTGCTTGGGATTCAGCAGTGAACACAGCAGATATTCTAGTTGAAGGAGACAGGCAATTAACAAACAAATAATATAATGTCAATGGTGGTAAGTAGTAGGAAGAGAAAGCAGGATAAAGGAATAGAAAGTGGCCGGGCGCGGTGGCTCAAGCCTGTAATCCCAGCACTTTGGGAGGCCGAGACGGGTGGATCACGAGGTCAGGAGATCGAGACCATCCTGGCTAACACAGTGAAACCCCGTCTCTACTAAAAAAATACAAAAAAAAACTAGCCGGGCGAGGTGGTGGGCGCCTGTAGTCCCAGCTACTCGGGAGGCTGAGGCAGGAGAATGGCGTAAACCCGGGAGGCGGAGCTTGCAGTGAGCTGAGATCCGGCCACTGCACTCCAGCCTGGGTGACAGAGCGAGACTCCGTCTCAAAAAAAAAAAAAAAAAAAAAAAAAAAAAAAAAAAAAGGAATAGATAGTGATGGTGAGAAAGAGGGGGGCCTCTCTGCTGAGGTAACATCTGAGCCAAGTCCTAGTTGAATTTTGGAGAATATCTAGGGAAGACGATTCCAGGCAGAGGAAACAGCAGGTACAGAGCCTCGAGGCAGAGTGGGCTTGAGAGAAAGGCAAAGAATGTGTCCAAAGGGGAGTCAGGCAGCGGTGTTTGAATTTTCAGAGAAATTTCGCTGGAGAAGTAGCTGTGGGCTATATATGGAGGGTCTATGAGCCTCAGTAAGCCTTTCATACTTTAATCTACATGTGAGGAGAAGTCATTGGCAGGTTTGAGCAGAGGCAGGCATGACCGTATTTTCTTATTTAAAGGGGAGATGGAGTGAAGAGGGGTAAGACTGGAGGAAATGAAACCAGTAAGGATGCTGTCTCAGTAGGCCAGCGAGAAGAGGTGCCGGGTTTGATACGTGACTCAGAAGTGGAGCTGGAAGGGCTTGCTGACTGCATGTATGATCCAAAGAGTAATCTTCAGGCTTCTGGGTCTGAGAAACCGAGTGAAAGGAGACGTCACATCGTGACATGGGGAAGTCGGAGAGCAGGTAGGGGCTGGAGGAGGGGAGCATATTAGTTTGGTGTTTTAGACATATTGGTTAAGTACTCCTATTAGACATCTAGGTAGGCATCTCAGAGACCACTGGACACAAAAGACTGATTCTAGGGAAAAGATGCCTTTGACATCCCTGGAGAGTGCTTCTAGGTCTAGTTCATGAAGGCTAGATAATTCTTCAGACAAACTTTCCAGGCTTTGCAGTTTCTCTTTTGATTGTGTAACAAATGCCGGTTACCCTGTAAAATTTATTGGCCATGTTTTCTGAATCTAAACCTGGCATCTATGGGTTGACAGACACCAATATTTCAAAGTTGAAACTGATCAGAATGTCCGGATGCATTATTGCTGAATTGGCTAATTCATGCATTTTTGAGTTCCTTCATTCCACAAGCATTTATTGAACACCTCCTACATACTTTGGCACTTATTAGCGAAACTGGCAGAAAAGAAATAAATCTAATTAAAGCAGAACCCTCTAAGGGGGTTAGTTTCCTCATTTTACCTCCTATGAGCACCAGAAATCCTCACTGAAATATTTGCATAACTTCATCAGCATAAAAGATGACATAGTCCAGGCCATCTCTCTCACTTCTTGTACCACCCTCCTCTTTGCTTGGTCTGGTCAGCCATGTTTCCCTCTTGGTGTTCCTCACACACACTCTTGCCCCCAACATGTGCCCTTGATGTATCCTCCGCCTGCCAGGTTCTTCCCTAAGATATTGGTAATGCCTATTTCCTTACTTAATTTAGGTTTCTGCTTAAAAGCCATTGTGTCACGACGCCTCATCTCATCTCTATCTCAGGTGGCCTCAACCTACTGTCACTCTCCATTCCTGGATCATGTATCACCATCTGTGCCTCTGCTCTTGCCAGTCACCCACCACCAGAATATGAGCTTTGTGAGAACAGGATCATATTGTCGTCCACTATATCTAGGTGCTAGAATCAAAATCATTCCTGGCACATACTACATTCTCAATGAGTAGTTGGAGAATGAATGAACAAACTTAGCAAGAGCTTTTTGTTGTTTGTTTGTTCTTGTTTGAACTTGGGACTTTAGATGGTGTATTACTTTACCACTGCTAGGTTAAAAGTCCAAGATCAATGTGCTGGCATGGTTGGTTTCTCCTGAGGCCAGCCTCCTTGGCTTTCAGAAGCCTGCCCTCTCACTGTGTTCTCACATGGCCTTTTCTCAGCACACATGCATCCCTGGTGCCTCTTCTTCTTCTTGTAAGGACAACAGTCGTATAGGATAAGGGTCCCCCTCCCTCTGCCATATGACCTCATTCAACCTAATTACCTCTTTAAAGATCCTATCTCCAAATCCAGTCCCACTGGGGGTTAGGGATTCAACATATGCATCCGGGGGAATGCAATTCAGTCTGTAACGGATGGAAAAATTATGACTGCTTATAATAATGGACTTTTTACCCTGGCCTCTGCAATGAGGTGAGCTTTGTATAACAGCACTTTTAACAACAGGAGCCTATTCCCTCATGCTCAACTCAGGCCTGACTACGCTAACAGCAGATTTTCTATGGCATTCCATCTACAACAGTCTTCTTTCCTGTGCCCTGTATTATCTCTGGCCCTGATGTCTTGCAGTGGGTAGTCTTTTCCTTGCCTGGGGCCCTTGGCTTGATCATGGTTGGCATTTGCCTTTGATCACTCACCTTTGGGAAGGTGGTGGACTGCTGTAACCACTGATAATCTCTCTGAGAGGTCTTAGTGTACATTCTCTGGGTCACCAGGTTCTCCATTCAGAAATAGTGTGCTTCCATACGGCGCAGAGAAATTGGGCTTGGTGTGACAGTTGGATACCCTTTGATAGAAGGGGGTCTCTGTGTGCTTGGAATTCAAACGTACAGACCTTTAATTTGGGCAACACTCAGGGTGACTTAATTTAAGTACTTAGCGTCCAATATCATATGTGTGCTTTGCCAGACCTGCATATACAATGTCCATGAGGACATCAGGGTCTAGTATGGAAGCCTGTGGGCTAAGCAGCCACATAGCACAGTCAGAAGAAGGTGTTGATAGAGGTCGCAAGGTACTGTGTGGTCAAAGGAGATAGTGTCCACCCTATCTGGGAGGGTTGAGAGAAAAAACAAGATTCCAAATTCGTTGACACTTCTCCCAGTGAGAGGCAAAATCTATGCCCCCTCCCATGAATCTGGGTTAGCTTCTGACTGTGTTGAGTGATTGAGTTCTGAGGCTAGGTCATAAAAGGCATCTTGATCACTGAAATGAGACATCTGACTTCTCTGCAGCTGTGTCGCCAGCCAGGCTAGGTGTTAGCACTTGGATCATGTGGAGAGTGGATCCTCTAGTCCCAGCTGCCAGTCATGTGAATTACCCCCAGTTGAGGCATCAGACATCACAGAGGAAAGATGAGAAGCCATCCTTTCTTGCTACCCACTAAGTTTTGGGGTAGTTCGTCATGCAGCAATGGTAACTGGAATAGGGCATCAAAATGAAGGCTCCTCAACCAGGTCCTAAGTGATAAGCTCATCAGATAGGCACAATGAGGGAGCACATATCAGGCCAAAAGGACAACACATGTGAAAGCATGTGGTATATCAGAGTCTGATGTCTTCAGGGAAGTGCAATCACTTGCATTTAGCTGGAGCACAGGCTGGCAAGCAAGGTGAGATTGAAAAAATATGCAGGGACCAGATAATAAGGAGAATTGAATGCCTTGCAAAGGCCTTCATCAGGCTTGGTTCCATTCAGGTTAATCTAAACTCACTGCTGTTTCTCCACTTCTGACGATTTGCTCATGCCCTGCTGACTTCTTAATGAAACCAATTGTTGGGCAGTATTTGAGATGCTATCCATAATATAGAAACTAAAGAAGCTCTTTATTTCCTATGTCACTGACCACAGACTTCCAATTTCACTGTTTTAACATTTTAATTGTGAGTGTAACAATAGTGTCCATTATATTGTCCCCAAAGAAAGGGTGTGGGTGTCAGCCTCTGGAATGCTATGATTTCCAGGGCATAGAGTGGACTAGGGCTTGGAGCAGGAGTCTCTGAGGGGAGAGCTAGGATTGCTCTACTTCTTGAAATTCTGTTCCCCCAGAACACCTCCATCACATTTTTTCTGAAATTAGAATTTCCTTTTACTTTTAATAGGAACAAAAGGCTTCTCCTTCCTTGGAAAGGAGGATCCCCATTCTGTATTCTTGTTGAGGCAATTTTAGAAGTACCTTCTCTGCTGCAAGATATTGTAGTGCGTTTCCATAACATATTTAAAGGCTCACTCCTCAAAACTGTCACGTCTGGAGAGCCCTACATAAGTCAGCAAGGACAAAGACGTGATGACTCTCTCCTGCCCCTAGTATTACAGGCAGCTATCAATTCCAGCTCATTTAGGCTGATCCAATCCCGGCACCAAAAGCCATTTCCATATTATTACACCAAACTGAAAATTACAGAGGCTGTGTATTCCTCTGCAGAGTCTCCAATTTAAGCTTGTAACTTAGCACTAAGTTATTAGTGACATGCATCATTATTCTCAAGACACATTCTATCTGCAAAATTTTGTTCTCCAATCCTTTGGAGGATGTCAGCTGTGCTGCTCAGACTCTCCACTAGGCAAGCTGCACTGTTCATGTTAATGCTCTCTTACCACAGGCTTTAAAATTAATTTTTGATCATTGATTTCTTACATTAACAGCCCCCTGAGCCCTTCTAGTGGGTAGAGAAACATCACATAGCAAGGCCACAGAGTGTGTCAGTGGGCAAACTGGAGTTAGAACGAACCAGGCTTTAATTAAGTGGGCTCTCACAGGGCCTCAGAGCATCCATTGGAAGCTACAACTGTGAGCTGACAAGAAAAACGAGAATCTCATTTCTATTTTTCTTTTAGTCTGGAAGTAGCCTGTTTTGGTCAAATAATTCAATTTAGGAAAAACCAAATATTCAAGTTGAGAAATGATACATGCAACCCATTCAATTGTTTTGATTGCTTTATTGAATCAAGAAAGTAAACAAAAAAGGTTTGAGTATTTACCTGCTCCAAAACATTTAACTGCTCGCTCCAGAAAATCTCTAAGGTCTTGGCCAGCTGTGTGATTCTATTATTTTATCATTTTTGTCAGTAAAAATTGTTGAGTTTAGAGACCAGAATTTCCAACAGCTGGAATTGCTTGAGTGGGAAAATCTAGTGAAATACATGCTTTAGCCATATTTTATGACTAAATTGAAAATGTGTAGTTTTAACTCACATTTCATAAATGTGAACTTCAGATGAGACAGTTTCATGTACATTATCTCATTTAATTCTCACCACAACCCTTCTGGGTAGGAATAATGATGCCCATTTTAATATTAGTTAACCTCAGGGAAGCGGAGTTTAGGTTAAACCCAGTGAGCTTCTTGCTAAATTGCAGTGAGGTTTTTAATTAGCTTAAGCCAATGGTTCTCAAACTCATGTCAAGATCAGCAGTTTTCAACCTCCCCTGGGAACTTGTTGCAAATCACACCCTTTACCTCCATTTCAGACCTACTGAATGAGGCACTCTGGGGCTTGGCTCCAGCAAACTGTTTTACTACAACCCTCTAAGAGATTCTGATTCACACTCGAGGTTGAAAATGGTTAGCTCAAGGGCCAAAGATATTTTTCTTTTTCTGAGACAGAGTCTTGCTCTTTCGCTCAGGCTGGAGTGCAGTGGCACGATCTCGACTCTCTGCAACCTCTCCCTCCCAGGTTCAAGTGATTCTCCTGCCTCAGCCTCCCGAGCAGCTGGGATTACAGGCACAAACAACCATGGCCAACTAATTTTTTGTATTTTTAGTAGAGACGAGTTTCACCGTGTTGCCCAGGCTGGTCCTGAACTCTTGGGCTCAAGTGATCCACCCGCCGCGGACTCCCAAACTGCTAGGATTACAGGCGTGAACCAGCGCGCCCAGCCAAGGGCTAAATATGACGAAGACTGAAAAATGCAGATGTTTCTGTTTTTTTTTTTTTTTTGAGACGGAGTCTTGCTCTGTCGCCCGGGCTGGAGTGCAGTGGCCAGATCTCAGCTCACTGCAAGCTCCGCCTCCCGGGTTTACGCCATTCTCCTGCCTCAGTCTCCCGAGTAGCTGGGACTACAGGCGCCAGCCACCTCGCCCGGCTAGCTTTTTGTATTTTTAGTAGAGACGGGGTTTCACCATGTTAGCCAGGATGGTCTCAAACTTCTGACCTCGTGATCCGCCCGTCTCGGCCTCCCAAAGTGCTGGGATTACAGGCTTGAGCCACCGCGCCCGGCCAGATGTTTCTGTTTTAAGACAAGGAGAAATATATCAAACTCTGACATTAGAAAAGGTAAATTGGGATATATTGATCCCATTAGAAAACGTAAATTGGGATATATTGATCACTTTTTTAAAAAAAGAATAAACCACAGGTTTTAATTAGGAATACTCCCTAATGAATTCAAAATGAGATTCAATTTGCAAATCTTGAGTGTATATACATTTTCTCTTCAGGAACTCTCTTTATTTTAGCTCTTATTTATATTACTTAATACAGCAATAGATTTATATTACATTATTTAAGTATAATGAGGGGCACACAGTCTCAAATGTGTATTAGACTCTGTTGCTCCAATCAACTAGAGCAGTGCTTAGTACGTTACTAGATGCTCAACAATTGCTCGTGAATGCACATATAGAGCCTTACTACATGCAGGGTCCTCTGTGTGTGTGTGTGGGCATGTGTGTATGTGTGTATGTGTCATGTCAGTCTTAACACTGATAATCTAGCAGGAGAGAGAACAAGTCACAAGGTAAGTCACACATAGGAGGAACTAGCTGTTGAGTCAAGTCTTTAGGCAGGGATAGAAGCAGTGAGATGAATTGGCAAGGTTTCTTGGAAAGACAGAATCTGATGTAGGATAGGGTTTTAATGGGTGAAGAGTGTTGAAAGGCATTCTAAGTTTTTAAAAAAAGACCTAAATACAGTCGAGAAGATGAGAATGGGTAGAGTATTCTTAAGGCTCATGGGTTGGGCAGGTGTCCTGGGGCCAGTGTGAAGATGGATTTTGAGTCTGAGGTGTGGAATGATAAGTTGATCCTGTAAGATTGTTAAACAGGGTGATGAGATAACAGTAATAACAGAGATAATTATCTCATGAATATTATCCTTTAAGCTGATAAAATTTAATTAATGTGAGGTTCAACACTTGAATCCAGCTATAGAAATTTAGGCACCTTTCACATACTGTATCTCTATTATGCAACCATATACACATATGGTTGACTCAAATTTTGCTTTGTTCATTTAATTGCTGCTGTAAGTCACATTTAGCCATCTTCTTGTAGTTTACATATATAACTTATCAGAAGCAATTAAGTTTCAGAAAGCAAACTACAAGTCAACTATGTGTTCATAAACTGCATTAATAGAGGTGTAGTATATTATTTAGAATAAAGATGGTAAAAAGAAATACTTAACATTGTACCTGGCTCAAGACTTTTGATAAAGGTTGTTAATTACTAATCTTTTTATTACCATTAGTATTCTCCTGTTGTCATTGTTGCTGATGTAAGCTCCACGTTCAGGTCATGTGTCACATTCAAAACTTTGAAAGTGTTGCATTTATTGCATTGGAGCACTTTCAAAGAAAGTTATGGCAAGACTTCTGGCTGGAAACTTCCAGAAAAATCTGCAAATGTGGAACAGGAGCCTGAACATTTTATCGTGATTATCACTATCATGGAAAACTACAATTTGCTAAGGAATTTCATATTCAGTAACTTATTTTGATTTTCATACTAACTCTGGGAAGTGAATATTTCTACTACTTGAATGTTATTAGCCCCATTTTGGGGGCTAATCAATGGGAAAATTAGGTGTCTACAGCAGTGTTGTCCAATAGAAATATAATGTGAGCCACACATGTAATTCAAAAATCTCTAGTAGCCATATTAGAAAAGGGAAAAAAATAGTTAAAATAAATTCTAGTAATATATTTTATTTTATCCAGTATATCTAAAATATTATCATTTTAATGTGTAACCGATATGAAAATTATGAAAGAAGTAATTCACATTTTTTGTTTTTGTACGAAGACTTTGAAGTATGGTGTATCTTTTAAATTCACAAGACTTTGGACTGACAACATTGATATGCCCAGTGGGCAGAGGTGGCTAGCAGCTAGTGGTGGGTGCAGGTCTAGAGGACTGATTAGGAATGTAAGTCCTCCCATAATCAGAGTAGTGCCCACAACTCAGGGAGCCATAAAAACAATTAGAAAGACCTTTGCTCCTGATCTAATGTTTGTAAGCTAGAACAGCCATACAAATGAAACAAACCGTCAAAAAGGAAATGACTTTGTGCCATTCAAGCCAAGTGTGTTCCAGTGTCACACATATATTATTTCCTTTCTTATAAATTTTATGAGTAGTGTGGGAAAAAATGTTTGAAGCCTTTTCTAGCAAAGTGTCTGCAATAAAGAAAAATCAGAGTGGGTTGCTTCTCACCACCCTGAAAACAGAGCTCACGCTATATTAGACTTTTTCGGAAGGTAATATACAGAGACACTCACACACACAAGAGGGACTACAGATGCCCTTAGCAGCTCAGGTAGAGATAAGATTAGTATGAAATAAATTAATAACTGATTGTAGGAAAAACATGTGCTTTCATATACCTGAGTCATTATCATTCATTCCCTGACAACAATTTATTATGTAATGCGACTTTCCACAGTTGGGGTAAATTGTAATCTTAGGATTCAGAGCAGTCATTCTTATACTTTTAGGCCTTTTATAAATTTAAAAAAATAATTTCTTTCATTATTCAGAAAAACAGTGTCATATATATGGGAAATCTTACATATAATTTTAAACATTTCACTGATAGACTCCCCACAGTGCCCTCCCCTAACCTAGTTTGAATTCTAGGTGTAGAAGTCCTGTTTTGAAGTCACTTACTCTAATGTGTTGTGTGGGGTCTACTTGGCAGCCTGAGAACCATTGATCAGAATGCATTTATATTTGATTGCTTTCCCAATTATGAATTGTAATTACACAGGATGTAAACATGAGTTTAAGTGGTTGTAAAGCTCTCCAATACTTGTCACGCTATTAATTTAATAAATGGAATATTTAGCTGGGGTCTTTATAATTAAGCATCAACTGACTGAAAGATTCTCGAAAACATTGTCATACTATATTTGGACACCCCCCACCTTTTTTTTTCTTTTTTTTCCCAAAGGGAGAGAAAAAGAGACGGAGAGTAATGACACTAATCTCTTTGCCTCTAGGTGTTTATCACACCATGAAAGCCAAAACAATTACTCAGGGCTTCATGGGATAGTCATGACTGGTAAATAGCAAAATGCGATTTCCTTGGAGAATGCTTTCCTGCAGTGTTTCATACTGGCAGAGGGAAAACCATTCCCCAACAGGAGCAGCCCTCCTTCAGAGTGCAAATACAAACGAACAAAAATGACATTATGTTCTTGCCTGCCTGGGGCAAAAAGAATCACCTATTCTTAACAGGACTTCAGGTGTGTGATTTTCTGCCATTTTCTGTCTTTTATTAGATTAGAATGACTGCCCCTTGTAAGAGCAAAGCTGTAATGTGGTACTATCAGGGCGGCTGGAGGATACAGCTGTGGTACATTATGTCTTCAAGGGAACTTGACACATTCTTGCCATGCAGGAGTTTCAGAATCTATTCAGATAGATGTAGGAGGGGTAGTAATTATTTTTTCTCTTTCCAGTCATTTTTCCCCACAGAATTCACAGTTCACTAATTTAATAATAGTTAAAAGTAATGCCTATGAAAAAATGGGACTAAGTTAAGAAAATGAGGATTATTTTTACTTTCAATCCTCTGCAGTTTGCCTTAGCCAGGCAAGCTAAATCTTTAGTGTTAACATAATTAGATTTTGCAGAATAATGGCCCATTTTACCACTTATCATTTTAGGTTAATAAAAACATCACATAATTTTAAATGTTACTACTCCATTTTAATTCATCCTTCAACGAAAAACAGCTTTTGCGTGATGAGAGAAGGCAGAGGGGGATTCCGGCACTTAATAAATGCTCAATTATGTAATTCTAAACAACACCCCCTAACATCATTTAGGCTTTCTTGCTAGACTTGTTTCAAAACCTACTCTAAAAATGTATTAGGGACAGAACTTTTCTGTCATAGTAGATCTCAAGTAACTGCATTTTATTCATTATCATTATGAGTTTTTCACAGATGTTATTTTCTCATTTCTAGTTCGATGCAATAATATGTTTTATACAAGCGATATGTCTGTTTCTTAGTTATTTGATTTTTCAGATGCAAAATGAAGATAATAATATGTGAGTCACACCTCACCAGGTGTTGAGAAGAGTAAAAGTTCACTATGTTCCCAAGATTACTGGTGAAAATTCAAAACATAATAGCTGGCATTCTTAATTTTTTCTGACATCATATTATGTTTATGTGCAGTTTATTCTGGGAATTTGTTGGCATCTGTTTTAGGTAACTAAAGGAGAAAGCTACTTTTAGTTAAAGAAAGTAAAAACATAAAGTATAAAATCATTCTATATGGAAATGGTCAGAACTGACAGAATATTTATGTCAGATGAACATTTCATGTTTCTTAGAAATAAAATTGATTAGAATGTAATCCTTATTTCCTGAGGCAAAGAAAGACTTGTGTATGGCCAGATACTTAAATCAAAACCCTGAGAGTGTCCCTTACCTGTATTTTCATTCCTCTATATTATTAAAGCTTTCCAATTGGACTTCCTTTAAAAACAAAAAACAGAAACCAAAACCTGGAGTTTTATCTGGTGGCTCATATTGTTCTCCGATACAGCTTAGCCACTGCCACCTTGCCATCCTTCTCAATTCAGGCTGGGAGTAGGAAAAGTAGGTAAGGAATTCTAGTTCAGATTCAGGAAGCTGAGCTCCGAGTTGTACCAGATTAAAAAATACCTACAGAGTTTTCACATAACAAATATATAGAAAATGTAGTTCCCACATATCTTGGTCAATCCTGTGAGCAGAGAGTCTGTTAAATAGGTATTTTATTTGGTGTTTAACAACCGGTAAAGTATAACAACCCATTTCCCATATAGTACAAAGCATTCCATTTCAGAATGCTGGGTCTTTACATCCCAGTCATACTGGATTATTGATGGTAGAGCATAAAGGAGATGGAACAAAACATTCGATGTCAAGATTTCCTCACAGTTGTCCCCCAATGCATCCAAAATTTCTTATACTCCAGTCAGACCACAGGTCCAAGAGGAGGTGAGGAGAGCATTAACTATAGGGTCAGCTGAACTGTGGAGCAGATGCCTTCTTCCAAACTGGACCTTTCTTTGCGTTACCTGGTGAGCAGTTTGCGCCAACTTAGGGATCTGACTCAAGGGCACCTCAGGCAGATCGACCCCAAATATTGCAGGACCTTGTGCAAAAGTACCAATGGAGGACCCCATGCCACATGTCTAAGTATTTAAAAGTCATGCATAAAGCTAACAAACTCTTAAATTATCTTCCATCCTGCCACTTTGACACATGATGCTTTCTTTTTTTTTTTTTTTTTTTTTTTTTTTGAGGCGGAGTCTCGCTCTGTCGCCCGGACTGGAGTGCAGTGGCCAGATCTCAGCTCACTGCAAGCTCCGCCTCCTGGGTTTCCGCCATTCTCCTGCCTCAGCCTCCCGAGTAGCTGGGACTACAGGCGCCCGCCACCTCGCCCGGCTAGTTTTTGTATTTTTAGTAGAGACGGGGTTTCACCGTATTAGCCAGGATGGTCTCGATCTCCTGACCTCGTGATCCGCCCGTCTCGGCCTCCCAAAGTGCTGGGATTACAGGCTTGAGCCACCGCGCCCGGCCACATGATGCTTTCATAACCCTTGGAAACCCAGGTATAGATTTAGAACTTAGACTGTTCAGTGTTCTGTACTGGCCCCCGGCCTCATGGTAGCCCTTGTCTAGCTCCTTCCTACCCTCATCCCCTTATTTTTCAGCCCTGGACTCTTGTTTTCACTGCAAGTGGTTTCTCCTTTTTTGTGTGTAAATTCCACGGTGAACACTCCAGGCCCCAGGTCCTAATCCACCCACACAGACGCACCCTTTGCCGCTCCCTGTGCGCTCAAGATGGTGCCTGCCTTCAGGAGTTTAAACCCCCAGAGGGGGCCCACATTTGGCCTAAAAGTGTGTGTGGGGGTGTTATCTGAGTAGGAAACTCTAAGTTCCTGATATCTGGGAGAAACCTGGAGGAGAGTCAGAATGGGTCTCTCTAAGGAAGGTCCCCTCTTTGCTGGACTAAATTATTCCTCTAGGCTGTGTACAGGGTCAGAAATAAATAACTCTTATATCACAGCAGGGCATGTCCATTATCTTCCTATAAATAGCAAATCTTTCTGGATAGCTGAACCTTTGTCCCATTTTTTTGAAATGTTATGCCCATCAATAGTATTGACAGAAGGAATTATATCAGTTCCATGTGGGAAAGTTGATAGATTAACTCATATGCAAGACTATATTAACCCACTTTAAGGGATCTATCAAAGGGAAAAAATAACAAGAATTAGGACTTCAAATGTATGAACAACTGAGTACCCGCTTTTCACCCCAATCCTGTTCTTAGGGCGTAACATTGTAGATGGAATCAGCTTTGTAAGAATGCTGGCAAGTAACAGATGAATCAAGTCCACTGAGTTGAGGTTTCTTCAAAGGAGTAGCTCCTTTAGAAGAACTTGAGAATCCAAATTTAAAAAGAACATTTCATTTCCATTTGCTGTATACCTAAAAGTGAATTTTTATTAAAAGCAGATCACATCGCTTCAGGAAATTCAGAAAACTATATCTAAATACACTGAAGGAAAGATATTCCTCATCAATTTAGATTCTTATAGCCTCATAAAGATAAAATGCAGATGAATCAGTTTAAATCAGGCCTTCATTAAATTTTAGAATTAGCTTTTGGAATCCCAACTATTGAGGTGTGCAGTGTCTGATTCCTGAGCATTGCGACAAAGCCATGAGCAGATAACGGTAGTGCATCGTTGCCAGAAATAACATGGGCTGCCTTTGGTTTGTGTTAATAAAGTATAAGACAACTTAAACTCCAATTTTCATATCAGAAATCCACCTCATTATAAATAATCTCAAACTCCCTATGTTATCAGCATTTTCCTGTGTTTCTTTGGTGAGCCTGAAATGTAATTTTCTATTTATGCTTCCAATGTAAATCTCCAATTTCTGGTTGGCCACTCTGGCACTAAGCCTAAGCTCTAATTTATTTCCATCTTTCCTTATTTCTTACATCAAAAGAGACTGTTGGTTTGAATAACAAACATTCAATAGACTTAGACGTGGGGTGGCAGGCGGCACAGGCATTACCTGTTTACCTTTTATTGCCTTCTTTGAATCGGCTTTTCTGGGAACAAAACCAATAAGACATGCTGTTCCTTCATCTAGTTTTTACCCAGGTTATTTATCAGGAGACATTCCTCCCCCCTTCCCTGTTTCAGCAAGGAGTGGCAGCAGGGTGAAGAATTCAGACTGGAACTAGGCTTCTGACCTGATATTATCATAGGTTATTGTTCTACCAAGTCATGCAGAATTTCATTGTCCTTAAGATTCTAGTTCGGGCTGATAATTGGTTTTGATTCCAGGAGATGCTGCTGCTAACACATTTGTAACCTGTAGGACAACAGTGTGCTGGGAACACAATGCACACTGTTTTAGCCTCTTTGAAACTTTGCAAAGGTTCTTCCCCACCTGCCTCCCCTTGCTGTCTTGCACAGTAATTGGCCTAATAAAAGGCAGAAACAAGAATTTATTACACCTTGGGCAGTACTTAAAACAAACTTTATTCTCAGGAACAGCAGTTATGTCTGCTTGCTGCTTTATATTTTGATATTTCCTCTAAATACTTAAGTCTGAATATATTCAAAGTCAAATTGCAAATCATTCAATTTCCCTGCTCCTTTCCTGGTTCCCCAGGTTGCCTCTTATGATATTCCATGTAAACACTGTATTTGGAAAGATACATAGATCAGCATCCCTAGAGTCACATGATCACCATCAATCTGTGAAAATAGCATGACTTAAAAATAAAAGTCTCTTAGTACTCTGCCAACAGGCTTTGGCATAATCTTGGCAATCACTTAGATTTTTTTTTTTTTTTTTTTTTGCTGTTGTAATTTTTCCCAAGTGGAAATAGTCTCATATTTTGCAGAAGTTGTCCAAGCTAGTGAACATCAATCCATCTTCCTGGGTACTAAATTCGTCAGCTGAATGTATTCAGTCCACACAGAAATCAGTAAACTGAGTGTGAAACTGCTTGGTGGCTGCTTCTTTCATCTTAAGAAATTGCAATACAAATTCCTGAAATCGTTTATGCAGGAATTTTTATTCTTTAAATCTTCCAGTGTTAAAGCAACAAGAAAACATTTAGAATGTCCTTTGGTGGAATCTTATTACACTTGTTATATATGTAAACTGATATTCTTTGATGCCAGCACGTTCGTTGCCCTTACAGAGAAATCTCTGCACAATGAAACAAAACAGAACGAAAGAGGACAAAATAAAATGTCAGTCTTTGCTGATTTGAATTAGATACATTAACAGATTGTCTGGTAACACAAATTGGCAATAATACAAAAAATCTACATATTACAGTATTTCAAGAAAAATAACTTCATTTGAATACAAAAGGATAGATACACTTTCTTTTTTCCTATAGCCACTCTTGTATAGTGGGTGTGTGCTCGCACTGGACTCAGTGCTGCTAAGATATACAGGGGTATGACTGGCTTGCGCTTTTGGAGGGGGCTGTTACACATGTGCATCACTAACATCGGACAAAGAAATCTTTCAACCAACAAGGGTTACAGAGCAACGTTCACTAAAGCACAGGTTGGAAGGGATTCAGGGACGGAAGCAGGCCAATATGGCAGCTTGTAACAGATTTCCTTATGCCCACAATGCACCTGACAGCAAAGAATGCTATTTGGTTGGTCCACACACTGGGCGGAGTCGTACTAGGGCGCACCACGCTAGAGTAGCCAATGTTTTTAGGTCGGTTGATTTGTTTGTTTTTTGTCTTTCCTGTTTGGGGGTTGTCGCAGCCTTTGCAATCCACAATATGCTCTGCAGCTGGCAATGTGATTTGCAGTGATAATATCAACAGCTGCCAACTCCTCTGGAGTCAGAAATTAACAGTCTTGACTCGGATGTGCTGTCCACGGGTGATAAATATGGCTTAGTTCAGTTAGGCCTTCTTAGTTTGTACACTGTCTGAGTGGGGGTGTCTGTATGTGTGTGTTTCCTATGTTAGTAGCAAATGTTTGGGTTGTGTCTGCTTTCCCACGGCACAGGCCCGTCCGGTGTGGCTGGAGGTGACAACTAGAACACCAGGGCGCTGGCGGTTCCCAGCAGCGTGGTCAGCAGCAGCAGCGCTGGGGAGCCGTGCGGGGGCGCACCCTGGCCAGAGTCGGAGCCGCAGCTGCCAGCCTCCTCGCACCGCAGCTTCTCGCAGAGGATGCCCGTGTATGCGGCCGGGCACAGGCAGCGCACGTTGTTGTGGCACGTCCCTCCGTTCTGGCAGTGCAGGAGCTCGTTGTCGCAGACATTCGCTGCAGAATGAAGGGGAAGGTAGGGGCGGGTGGGCGCGGGGAGGAGAAGCAGAATCAATTTAAGTTCATCTGGTACATCATGTTTTCAGCCTAAAAAAAAATCTTTATCGATCTTTGTGCTCCCCCCTCCCCTCCACAAACGAAGCCCGTGACTCCAATTTCCAAACAAATGTAGTGTTCTGCCTTTTTTTTTTAAATCATATTAGTCTTTTTCATGTAATTTTTTTGCTGCAATCTTGGATGTTATCATTGTCCGTTTGAGGCTATAGAATACAAAGTAATGCAATAGTCCTGGTTTGGCAGTATCTTTTCTTCATGGAACTGGGACCTGTTGTGACCTCTTGGGTTTTTAAAGGACAAGAGCCCGATGCAAGAGTGCAGATCTTTGAAGCCAGATGAATGGTATTTAAAATGCAAAGCAGTATTGTTAAAATGACCAAAAACCTCTAAGGGGTGGGCCATTCTCTCGGTGCGTGATTCCAGCGCTGCATGCATGAAGACAGAACCCACTGGGAGGCGTGGGGATGGGGGGGTGGGGATATGGGGAAAGTAGCATGCTCCAGGCAGGCGGCAGCCAGATGGGAAGAGAGAAAGCTTGTTTCATGGGAGGAGTGTGAGGAAAAGCAGTCACATTTGTCCCTGACAGCCTATTAAGGATTTTTATCACCTTGTAAATATGGGAAGTATAGCCCAAGGTTACCTTGATTTCTGGGAATAGTAATAAATGCAGTGGCAAAACCCTGATTACCAAAATTTCATTATGTCCATCAATTAATAGAATCAGTTTGAATAAATCAAGACAAGCAACTTCAGAGACTAGAATTCATTCACAGACCCTGTTCTGTAACTTTCACTTCTAATAATTTCTTATTTCTTCAAAATTCTGACTAACCTCATTAATTCCATGTCTTCTATTCTTTTAGACAATCACTGTTTCACTGATTTAGCAGAATGTTAAATAGAACCCAGGGAAATTAAAACAACAACAAAGAGTAAAAGAGCCAAGAATATTTCCCAAGCAACATATGCTGCTTAAGCACTTAACATATAGAACCCCTCTGGAATGAGAGGTGGGGGACAGAGCAGAAAAAGTAACTTTTTATAAATTGTAACATTTTCCATTTTTAAAAAATGTCATGGTGAAGTTTCCCCAGGGATGCCACATGAATTCAACAACACACTACACACTCATATACACATACCTAATATTACTATTAAGTGCAAAGTATTAAAATAAAACAACTCTACCCTCCAAGTAGTAACTCAATAGAGAACGTTGCCTTGTCCATTAATTATGTTCAACAGTCATGTCAGCTTCAAAAGAAGCTTCTTACACACAAACATGCCAGTGCTTTGTGTGCGAATGAACTTAGGAAAGATGGTGGTGGATACTCACATGGTGAATAACAGAGGGCCCTAAATAGTCCACTGTTTTACTGCTTTCCTCAACATTTCCTTGGTGACCTCTAACACAGCTGCATAGTGTATTGGAATAATTTTCAAATGTATCCACGCTTGCTATCTGTAAATGTCAGAAGTGACTATTAAGGCCTACTAAATCCTTCAGGCTCCAAATATTGATATGCAACGCAGTGTTCCATGGTTTCTAATGATTATATAAGCTACCTCTTATTGAGTGGCTTAGAAATCATAATATTAGAACCACATTATTTTATGAGTCATGGTTAAAAATGTCAAGATCTATAGCTGTGAAGCAAAGTCCACAAGTGTAGAGTGGTTAGCCTCATGGTCAAAACTGACAAAAGCCCTTGTGTTCGGCTTTAGTTAATTTGGAAAGCATATGTAGGTTTTCAGGATTTTATTTTGCTTACACTTGAAGAAATATGTTTAATTGGGGCAACATGGAATAAACAGATCCAGATAACTGTTTTCATCTAAAGTTAAAGATCCTCAGCATTTCTTGTTCCAGGCAGCAGAATGCTGAATGGGATATTTCCTTTCATTTGGGCACTAGAGGTAGGGAAATATCTGTTCCATCAATATCGATAATTGCTTGCCTTGAATAATTGAGAAGAAATCAATAGTTAATTACATATCACTCTCCTTTAGAAAAAAAAAGCTATTTTTCTTCTTCTTGGATGTGAATATAAATCAGCTGTTGAACAGAGGTTTCTTTTTTCAAGAAGCTGGTGATTAAGTTAAAATTCAATATTTTTCCTACATTTAAATAATTACCAGTTGATTTTGATAGTTGTGAGAAATTTAATAAATACACTAGGAACAAATATAGCCCAGAATTAGTAAGCTCATGGATTGGCAGGATATATTTTCTGTAGGAGATAAATAGAGAAAAATAAAACCTATAATATATTTCATTATTTATAATTCACTATAAAACGTATTACATTTGGTCTCTTGATTGTGCTAGTCCTCCAACAAACACAGAACTTTACCATACATACAGTGCTCTCTAACTGTTGAAATCATGTGCTAGAAGCACATCTAAACCTAATTATGGATCTTACCTGATATTCATAATTCATGCTCCATCTTCATGTCATTTTGAACCAAAATTGTGGTAGTTAATAAACAACTAGGTGGTTAACAAATATCACTAAGCTCTTCTTCAGTGTGCTCAACCTTGTACTAGACCCCACAGAGAAAATGAAAGAAATATAAAGCACGGTTTCTGCTATTATGGAGTTTAAATCTGGCTGGGACGATAAAATATCTACAAGAAATGATCTAAGACTAATTTCATTAAAATGCCCTTATTAATTCCATCCAGCTTAACCAATATCTGTTGTATGCCAGGCACCCTGCTATATTTTATGGTTGTAACTAACTGCCCTAAAGGAGTACATGGTTTGGCAGAAAATAAATGGAAAATAAACAAACACACAAACACACATTATGATACAATATAAAAAAATCTACAAAAAATGTCTTTACAAATTACTAGGGAAACTCACATGATATCATAAATAATTACTTTTGGGAAGATTAAGGGAGATTATAAAAAAGAGATTGTATTTGAACAAAGGCATTCATCAGGCAGATACTGGTAGAAAGACCATTATAAATAGGGAAACTGCATGAGTAAAGGCAAGGAGATGTGAAAGTGTATTGTATTGGTTTTTAAGCAATTGTCTCTCAACTCTAAATCCACCCTTCTGATGTTGAACTCTGCAAGTTGTCTGCTGGATCCCACCAACAGAGGGCACTAGAGGGAGCAGAGAAGGAAGGAGGCATGGAAGATCCTGTTTCCTTGATGCTGTTTGATGGTGCTTCTAGCAGTATTGCCCATCAATGGCCCTTCACACCAACAGCAACATGTGGTTCCAGTGTTAAGCTTTATTCATAACCAGCTTCATCTCACCCTTAGAGGTTCCTACACCAGCCTGGAAGCATCCCTTCCCTAGAGGTTTAAGCCTCAGCTCCCAGGAGGTTCTATTCAGCATTTCAGAGGCAGCTGCAGCAGCCAGCCATTATCCCATCTTAAAGGTGCAAGTTTCAGCTCTGTGGGGGTCCCTTTTATCCAAACTTTTACTTTCTGATAACTCCATCCTCTTTCCTATAATCCCTCAGTCCCAGAGTGATAGATGGTTCCTGCTTACTTAACACAGGAATTACTTCAGTATCCTGTTCTCATTTTAAAATTTCAAATGCTTTTTAAACCATTTGTTTTAATAAATTCTCTCTGTTGAAATACCTAGAAATGGTTTCAGTTTTCTGCCTGAAGCCCAGGTGAAAGACACATTAGTGAAGGATGCATGGACTGGTATGGCTGGATGTTGTGGGAAGTCAGGGACCTCGAACGGAGGGACCGGCTGAAGCCATGGCAGAAGAACATAAATTGTGAAGATTCCATGGACATTTATTAGTTCCCCAAATTAATACTTTTATAATTTCTTGTGCCTGTCTTTACTGCAATCTCTGAACATAAATTGTTAAGATTTCATGGATACATCACTTCCCCAATCAATACTATTGTGATTTCCTATGCCTGTCTTTACTTTAATCTCTTAATCCCATCATCTTCGTAAGTTAAGGATGAATGTCGCCTCAGGATCCTGTGATGATTGCGTTAACTGCACAAATTGTTTGTAGAGCATGTGTATTTGAACAATAGGAAATCTGGGCACCTTAAGAACAGGGTAACAGCAATTTTCAGGGAACAAGGGCGATAACCTTAAAGTCTGACTGCCTGTGGGCTGGGCAGAACAGAGCCATATTTCTCTTCTTTCAAAAGCAAATAGGAGAACTATCACTGAGTTCTTTTTCTCAGCAAGGAACATCCCTGAGAAAGAGAATGCGTTCCTAAGGGGATGCCTCTGAAATGGCTGCTTTGGGAACATCTGTCTTTTATGGTTGCAGATAAGGGATGAAATAAGTCCCCAACTCCGGTAGTGCTCCCAGGCCTATTAGGATGAGGAAATTCTCGCCTAATAAATTTTGGTCAGATCGGTTGTCTGCTCTCAAACCCTGTCTCCTGATAAGATGTTATCAATGATAATGCATGCCCAAAACTTCATTAGCAATTTTAATTTCATCTCTGTCCTGTGATCTCGCCCTGCCTCCATTTGCCTTGTGATATTTTACTACCTTGTGAAGCATGTGATCTCTGTGACCCACACCCTATTTGTATACACCCTCCTTTTTTGAAAATCACTAATAAAAACTTGCTGGTTTTGCAACTTGGGGGGCATCACGGAACCTGCTGACATATGATGTCTCCCCTGGACACCCAGCTTTGAAATTTCTCTCTTTTGTACTCTTTCCCTTTATTTCCCAGACCAGCTGACACTTGGGGAAATAGAAAAGAACCTATGCGAATTATCAGGAGTGGGTTCTCCCGATAGCTGGAATGATGGATGTGCAGAGGGAAAGGCAGATGTGGCCTGATTGTGAAAGTGCCACAGAACACATTGTGGAGTTTAGTAATAAGGAATGGAAAGCAGTCAAAGGCTGAGAAGGAGGGTGGTGTTTAAAAGAGAAAAGGAAGGTGAATCTAGAACAGAAAAAGGGCAGACTGGAGGGAAGCAGACCATACTTCAGTAGAATGGACTTGGACGAGGTTAGAACAATGGGGAAGGCAAGGAGGGAAAAGATTTGGAGACAGTTTATACGAATGGATAAGAGACATTCTAAGGTTCCTGTTTGGGGTAGTTAGATGCATAACAAAGAAATTTATTGAGAAAAGAAGATAGAAGGAAGAGTTTAGTTAGGAGAGAAATAAATGTTTTTTGGACCTATTGACTTTGAGAGCTGTCTAGGTTCTTCTGTAGCTGTTCTGTGTTAGTTGGAAAACTATTTAATGGAATAGGAGATAAGTCATCCTGGAGACAGAAATTTGGAGCTGGGGTGGTGGTCATCATTGTTGCAAAAGATGAAGCAAAAAGAGTAGAAGACCTCATCCTAGGATAATATAGACCAAGTAAAAATGAGGACTGCAGATAGAAAACTGAAGAACATCACCATTTAGGCCATTGGAAGAGAAAGAGCATAAAGAATTCTGAGAAGAAAACAATGTCAAGAAAATGCAGTGATCCTATGAAGGTATGAAATTAACCATAGACATCTTCCTGATGTGAATAACTGTATCTATGAGTAGACAAACTGGAAAAGTATGAGAAGAAGGGCAATTTGAGTTGGGCAAATGAAATATGCAAAACAAATATTGCATGTTCTTGATTGAATCTGTCATAAGGGGTTCTTGAATAATTGGAAAAAGGAATGAAAAATTTTGAAGAATTAACCTTTAATGGATGTCTTTGGATGTCAGTCTAAAGTAGTGGTTCTCAACACTGGATGATTTTGCTCCCATGGTTATTTGACAACGTCTGGAGACATTTTTTAGTTGTCGCAAGTGGGTAGAGAGGGCACACTACTGGCCACTGGTGTGTATAGCGAGGCCAGGAATGTTGCTAACATCCTGCAGTATACAGAACAACCCCCTACAATAAAGAATTACTTCTCAATTAGTGTAAAAGATAAAATGACAAGGCCTGGGTCAGGGCATCAGTCATAGCAATGAAGATGGGCAGTTGTCCCTGATATATTTTGGGGAAAGTAGAATAAAGAAACTTCATCATTTCTAGATCAGGAAGACAGTAAGTTTTCACGTGCTGAGCTGTGGGAATTAGAGGTGACTCTAAGTACTTGAATTGGAAATATAAGAGTGGATTATCTTCTTCAGGGAGTAAATGCAGGAGATTGGGATCTAAGACAGACCCTTTAGTACTGTTCACAATGAAAGGATGAGAGGAACCAAAAGCACCCCTGTCATGTAATTTGCTTTCATAGAAGCAGTCAAATCAGAGTTTGCAGGAAACTTTAGAAACCATGTAGATGAGCTGTAACTAAGAAAGCTGTAGGTAAGCAATTGAGAGTACAACTGGGACTAGAATCTAGCTCTCCTGATTTACAGATTACTGCTGTTCACGTAGAAAAGAGCAATCAGGAGAAATGTAGTAAATAATGTTGCATAGTGCCACATTCCATGCTTCTCAAGACATAGCCGACTTTCCCACTTACCAGGGAGACATGAAATAACTCTTCTATAGATACTCAGTAGATTTGCAGCTGTATTGACTAAGTGCTCTGCTTTCATATCACACTATGACTAGGCAGAGGTCTTTGTTGATAGCATCAACTGTTACTCATTCTAGGGCTTTACCACATTTTGGTGGAGCTCCAACTACAAATCAGCTCATACAGAAAATAGACCAGAAATGCCAATGTCTAGGCTGAAAATGGCACATATGCCTGCATTTATACTGTCCTTTCCTATTCCCCTGTACATAGGAGACTGCTATGGTTTGAACATGTGTTCTCTCTAAAACTCATGTTGAAATTTACTTGTCACTCTAACAGTATTAAGAAGTGGGGCCTTTAAGAAGTGTTTAGGTCATAAGGGCTCCACCTTCATGAATGGACTAATGCTGTTATTTTGGGAGAGGGTTTGTTATCATGGGGTGGGCTGACTCTTTCTTCTTCTCTTTCTCTCTCCACCCTTCAGTCACAAAATGCCTTCTGCCATGTTATGGGGCAACAAGAAGGCCCTCACAAGATGTGAGCCCCTTGATCTTGGACATGTCAGCATCCAGAATTGTGAGTCAATACAAATTTCTATTCATTATAAATTACCCAGTCTGTGGTATTCTGTTATAGTGCATAAGATGGAGTAAGTCAGAAGTATAACTAGTTCATCATGGGACTCTCTTGCACTGAACTTCAAATGCTTCTCAACACAAGGTTCCAGGCATCTACCATGAGTTGATAGTACTGGCATGAAGATAAACACCCATTTACAATCCTGGCATTATCTCATATAATCTTGCATAGAGTTGCAAATTAAAGATCCAAGTGAAAATTTCTACCCGACAGGCATCTTTCAGGGATCACTCTCTTTACTTGGTGCCCTGCTCTGTGGGTTTGCCTCAGACTGAAAACTCTAAAGTTATTCTGTCGGTGTATTCATTTTAAGCATGTCTCAACTCTCTCTTTATTGTTATTGAGAGTTTAAGAGTGTCCTATGTCAGTAAACAGAAAGGTTCATTTTAAAAATCCCTTATACAACACTTGATCCAGTACTGGATGCAAATAGTTATTTGCTAGACAGAATTCTTTTTGTTATGGTAAAATATGAGCCTTAGATGCCAGAAGAGCTAATACCACTTTGGTAATAGCTTGACTATATTCTAAATGATTCCTTTTAGTGTTGATAAATATAATTCATTTATGGAGTATCCAATATCACATAATATAATCTCCTGATGTTTTGATATTAGGAATGATTTCAAATAGAGCGACCAAGATAGTTTGTGGGATTTGACAGATGAGGTTAGAGTATTAATGTTAGGTTCAAACAGAGTTATGTGGCAAAACGTGTAGAATCCTGGTGGAAAAGCTGAAGTCAGTAAGGTGTTGTAACAGTTCTGATCATAGCTTTAGTAAGCAAGCCACAAGGTAGATAAATAAACTCTCACAATTGCCATGAGTTTACAAAAACATTTAGAATTTCCACAGTGAAAGAACAGATCAAGCAGTATTTCTTCCTCTCTTACTTCTATTTATGTTTCTTGCACCATCTTGGATGAGGAGCGACACAGGGATATAGCTAAATTATTTAATTCTTTCATTTATTTTTTTGGCAGATTTCTTGATTGTCACATACGTTTCCTCTTCTCAAACTGCAATCTACTGTCAAATGTGACTTACAAGACCTTGATTCCTTTCCCCTCTATGAGTTCTTTCTGGAAGGTATGGAAAAACTGACCACAGATGACTCCTTATGGTGAGAGGGTATTAGCCAGGACTTGGTGTTACCACTTGTTCTATTCTTTTATCTTTTATGAGCTGAAGGGTCACTTATTCCCATAAGGTCGTGGTGATCCATTACACTACCAAAGGGAAGTTATCTTTTCTCTGTTTGGGTTTTGTTCAACGTTATACATTTAGGTTCATGCTGTCAGTGAGCTGCTATGCTTGAGAAATGCTGGGCCTGTATTTATAGACTTGAAAGTTTCTCTTTTTGGCTTTGTCTCCTGCACTTCAAGGAATCGATGCAATGTGTTACCATGACAGCTTTTCCTGATGGTTGTATTAATAAAGTGACCTCTACCTTTACCACCTGAAAGAAGCCCAGGATTGCTGAGAGAAAGATGTTCCAAATTGTTCTCATCCTTTTCAAAGAAACATCAAAGAGTGAATAACCTCCACCAAACAGGCTAATAACAAAGGTATGTGTGCTACATTCAGGTCTGATTTAGGCATTTGAGACTGTGTGGCAGGGAGTTGAAGAGCTGTGATTATGACCCATTTATACAGCTTTTGCAGTTGTTTTGCTAAGTTGTGATATGTGAGATGGAAAACTGAACCTACAGGTTAGCTCCTGGGTGTGAAAGAAACTTTAGAGACTGTTACCACTTTTTGTTGTGGTGGTTGGAATTCTAGGTACACTAATTGCATTCCACCCCCACCCCACTACATTTTTTTCCCCTCACTTATGATCTGGTCTGGCCATGAGGGGTAGTATGGTGCAAAGGGAAAACACATTGGCTAAGAGTCATAAAACTGGAAAACCTGAGATCTAGGTGTGACTAGTCACCCATTTATGACAAGGCCTTAGACATATTATGCAACTACTTAGTGACATTTATTCATACATTTGTCCAACATCCACCCAGGCACTGTTCTAGATGGTGGACATATCGTGGTAAGCTAGACCCACAATGGAGCTGCACATGAGGGGCTTGTATTCTAGTTGCAGCTATAAAGTTAGGCTACAGGCTATAGGTTTGACGTTGGTATTTCTAAAATTTTCTCAAGTTTCATGATTTGCATGAATATTTTTAATGGAAAGCCTGTCATTTTGAAGGCAAAGTGTTAGGAATCCCTCCTCTTTTTGACCAAATATATGATGACGGTTGGCCTTGTGTAACAGAGTTCTTGGTGATGACTTAGGTGACTGTTTCTGTTTGATCTGTTTTGGTTCAGTCTTATCTGCTGTCCCATGGAACAGGGATAGGTTTTTTTCCCTCATACGCACTAAAAGCATGAGGTGGTATAAAGAGAATTAGGCTCAGATCCTGTGATTCAAGTCTCATCTCTGTAGTTAATGGGCTGGGTGAACTTGGGGAAATCACTTAACCTCTTTGTGCCTTTCTTCACTTCACAAGCGGGATAATAACACTTGTCCTATTTACCCGCCTAATAGTTGTTGGTAGCCTCAAGATGAATTATGTGGAGGTGCTCTAAAAAATATAAAACACAACCTAAGTATACTTTGTTAAAGTTCAATTTCTTCCTCAATCCACCCAGTGCTAGAATCTCAGGATGGAAGAATGAGGTGCTAATTCCTGTCTCTGCCAGAATAATGAATTAAACACTACCTATTCAATTCAAGCTACTTGAAGTACAAAAGGAAGCAAATGTCCTTCCTCAAAGACAGCATCTGTGCATGTCTTCTGCTGGTATGAATCTTGAGGTCAAAACATGCAATTCTCAAATATTTGTATTCAACTACTGCGTATTCTACAAAGCCTTGCAAGGTCACCTTAGAGTGGCAGTGCCCATTTTCTCAAAGATGACTTTTATATTCTCATTCAATGTGCATTCTCCTGTATCAATCAGAGCACATAAATAAGGTGTGTTTCCAGAGTAGCAGGGAGGGGCTGAGTTGCAGACCATCAACCTGCATCCACTGCTCCATAGCTCACCTTTTGTCTTGTGCAATGTTAATGGTGTAGGGGGCCAGGGGAGGTACAGATGCAAACAACAGACTGAAACCTGGTAGCCATCACGTGAAGACACCCTTGCTTTCCTGCTTTTAATTTACATTCAAGTTTGTCTGTATCCATCTGAAGACAGTGGTACTTTGGTGGCATGACCCTGTGTGACAGCATCCACTGTACTTGGTTTCAGCATAATGAAGCCAAGGGGCAGAGCTGAACTGGCTGTAGGGAACAATGTGGAAGCTGTTGGCTGGGTGGTTGGACACATGTAGGTAATCAACTGACCTTAGTGAGTAGCCATTCTATTCTTACTCATCTAATATTAAAGCCCCTGTTATGAGAGTGACACTTTCTCTTGCCAAACCATAGAAAAAACTGCTTAAAACACCATTAAAGAGCCTCACTCATTTAGAAGGAGACCATTCTGCAGTCCATAGTATCTTGGCTAGCATGAAAGAGGTGACAGGTGACTCTGATGCAGGAGCAGAAGGCCCTGCCCAAACATCCCTAAAATTTTTGGTGTTTGCAACCTGAAAAAAGCCTTTGCTGATATTGACAAAGAATGAATTCACCGAGAACTCTACAAGCTGAAGGCTGGGCACCTCTCCCAAAGTGATCATTAATGATGTATTGAAATCCTATTTAGGTCGACACCTTCAGACACAGACACAGGCAAGGTTCTCATGAAAATGGTGCTGAGAAGTCACAGACTTTCTCATCAGGTATCAGAAAATGCACTTGTCTAGTTTAATAAGAGTTGCAACCTCTACTCTTAGCCGAAGGTGAAAGATGGAATTCATAGGGAGGCATATTCACACACAATGGCAATACATATCAGGGTAAAAGTCATCATTTCAAAGTACATGACATTATGTCAGGATGAAAGGCAGATACAAAATGTTTATCCAGTATAATCTCCATAAGTACAGACACATAACTCTACATGTACCTGTGTAACATAAACCTTAGCAAAAATACTAGAATCAGTTGTACCAAAATGTGAACAGTGTTTATTTATGGCTGGTAGGTTTTCATCTTTATACTTTTTACTCTTTCCAAATTGCCTAGAATATAGTCCTTTGGTGATATTAAAAATGTTAATAAAATAAGTTGCTTTTTTTTGAGAAATATGTGTCTTTTACTGAGATAATAAAGGCAATTCAGTTAAGAAAAGAATCATGTAATTACATTTTATCAAATTTCAGTATTTGTGTTACTAATACATATTGCTAGTAGAACTACTGATTATCTCAGAAAAGGCATGCGTTTCTACACAATCCCATAACCATGAAGGGGTCTTAGACCTGATTCCTTGGCTTGCCAATGACTCCACAGCCTCAGATGTGAGTGGAACCATCAGAGCTTCCTGAGCTAAAGGGATCTCCAGCCCATTGGATGGCCATCTTGTTGGTAATTAGTAGAGACCGGTGCTAAATGAGTGGACATTTTTACATTTGTAGATTGAGCCACAGTGACAATTGGCTGAATATCTCACCACCTTTCTAGTAGAGGGGATCAAAGTTGAATTTAAACTAAAAAAAAAACAACAAAACTATTTCATGTAACTTGAGTTTGTGAAGCACTCTAACCTGCTGCCCTTGTATGTACCTGCACTATGTCTTTTACCTGTTTATTGTTGTTATGTCATTAGTATTCAGGCATGGAATAGATGCTAAATAAATAATAAACAAATAGGCCAGCTGTGGTGGCTCATGCCTGCAATCCCAGCACTTTGAGAGGCCAAGGCAGGAGGGTCACTTGAGCTCAGGAGTTCAAGACCAGCCAACATGGTCGAACTCTGGCTCTATTAAAAATACCAAAAAATTAGCTGGGCATGGTGGTGCATGCCTGTAGTCTCAGCTACTTGGGAGGCTATAGCAGGAGAATTGCTTGAACCTGGGATATGGAGGTTACCTGGGAGGTTGAAGCAGCAGAATCACTTGAACCTGGGAGATGGAGGTTGCAATGAGCCAACATTGCGCCAATGCACTCCAGCCTGGGAGACAGAGTGAGACTCTGACTCAAAAAATACAATACAATAAAATAAGATAAAATAAAATACATTAAATTTTGTTGTCTGCCTGTTTCTGAATGGTGGATGTCTACCTATTCTTAGTAGCTAGCTAGCTAAATGGGAAAATAGATAGAAAGCTTACAGGTTGGAGAGGAGGAAGTGGAAGGGATTTTTCCTTGCCGGCTTCCATTTTAGTTTCTGGGAAGTAGAAGATAAGGCTCTCTGCTGAGCATGAGGAGGCAGAGGTAGGGTGGATCTTGAAGGGAGAGGTGAAGTATTTGGCAGGGAATGGGAGAGGAAGCTAACTAGGAACACATGGAAAGCTTGCTGAGAAGCTTTGACATGCCAACTCAGGTTGGATACTATGATTGTCAAAGGTTCCCATACACATGATTTTATAATGGAAACATTAACAGGAAGATAATGGTGACTTGTATTAAGTCATTCTTCATGATACAATATACACCTGGGGAAAGGATGGAAGAGAGGAGAAGCAGCAAGGTGACTGGAGTTTTGAAATAAGAGATCAGGAACGTTCCTTTCATTTCTTTCTTTCTTTTTTTTTTTTTTTTTGAGATGGCGTTTTGATCCTGTTGCCAAGGCTGGAGTGCAGTGGCATGATATCGGTTCACTGCATCCTCCGCCTCCCAAGATTCAAGCCATTCTCCTGCTTCAGCCTCCTGAGTAGCTGGGATTACAGGTGCATACCACCAAGCCCAGTTAATTTTTGTAGTTTTAGTAGAGATGAGGTTTCACCGTGTTGGTCAGGCTGGTCTTGAACTCCTGACCTCATGATCCGCCTGCCTTGGCCTCTCAAAGTGCTGGGATTACAGGCATGAGCCATCGCGCCCGGTCTTCCTTTCATTTTTCGTTAAGCAAAATGTATTAGCTCTCATTATAATCTGGGCATTGCTAGTAATATAAAGGTGAAAACAACATGGCCCTGAGGACCTGAAGGATCTCATTGACTTTTTTTTTTTAATTGTGAAGGTGATTAGTTAACTCTGGAACACAGGGTAAAGGAAAATCCACATGGAGCTGTTCTTTGTGGGAGTACAGCAGAGGTGAGAGACCATTATGGGAACATAGAAGAACTCAAGTAAAAGGATTTGGTGTTCTTTGAAATGATGTTGGAATTATGAAAGACAATCTTTCCAACCCCATACAGTGCTAAAGACAAATTTTTAAAACATTCTACATTCTGGCTAAGAGGTAGGAAAATACTACAGGACTTTCATATCCCAGCATTAAGAAATGCAAGTATCTGCAGCTGAAAGGAGATAATTGTGTCATTAATTCAAATACGCGTTTTTTTAAAGGCAGAATTTCAATGCCTTTGAGCACTTTGTAAAGCTGAAATATGATTTGAGGTTCCTGTTTGTCAAGCTATAGCCAAATGTCTCCTTAGAGACTTAATTTTTCCTATATATACTTGGCAGGAGTGTTCTAAATATGGTCTAAGCCCTCTTAGGATTTTTAAACAGCAGGGATATTTAAGTATGAAAAATAGCTACTGAAATCACACAGCAGTAACTTTTCTTAATGATTTTTTTTTTCCAGGGAATCACTGTAATTCACTCTTGTCTGCTGTGGCATTGCTGTCACCATAACCACCCCCTGACAATGTCAAACCAAGTCTTGGGAGGTGATTTTATAATGTCAGGATGAAACAAAGCCATTTTCCTGTTAATGCCAATGTCAAGGCAAAATGAATTGGTGTCAATAAATTCAAGGTGAGGAAAACAACATTATGGAATCACGAGAAGGTACAAAATGATGACAGGAGTCATTTAGGGAAGCCTGATTCCAAATAAAAATGACTGCTAATTTTCAAAAGTATATTTGCTACTGCACTGGAGACCAAACATTTAAATTTCCTAAAATGCATTAGCAAGGCTAAGAAAGGACAAAGAGGTTAAGATTATAGACAAGTCCTAAGCATACCTTTTCCATGAAGTTGATGCTGACTATTGTAACTCACACCGTCTTTTCCACTTACAAATTCCTGAGACACTCAACATTTGAACCCCAACATTTAGTACTGAACCATTTACTGTAGTGGTGTCCAAAAGTCTGGATTTGAATACTGAGATTACCACGCATGGCTCTTCTGAGCCTCTATTTCTTCATCTGTAAAAGAGGCCGCTTCACAGGGCTGTTGTGAACATGAGAGGTCATTCAACTCAATGATTATTATTAAGTGCTTTGTAAGTGCCAGGCACTGCTCAAAGTCCTACAGTAAAAGACAGACCGTCAGAGTCACAGAAATGGTAATTGTTAATATAGGTTCATGCTTTTTATGTCTCATTAGGTAATGAAGTTTCACATAGTGCATATTCCTGTATCTTCTAGTTCACTTTTATCATTAGCAAGTTCTAGCTTAATGAATACTTGTCAATTGAAAAAAAAAATCATCTTTCACTCCTACAATTTCTTGGATGAATCAATAGCTGCTTACCTGTTGAAAAGATCTATTTGTTCGTTTTTTTAAATGATGAGAAAAATAAACAAGAGCCCTTATTAAAAGAAAAAAATCGTTTAGGTAAAGACAGCGGTGTCAGACAAGCTCATGGGTAACATTAAGTAGTTCTGTGCAGTATAACTTTTACTAAAACCAAGCTTCAAACATGCGGCAGAAAGGGATGTGCTGAATTCTTTCCTAATATCCAAAGAAATGCTTTCTTAATTGGTTAAGAAAAAGGTATTTGGGTGAGAACAGATCTGCTTAGTGGACCTGAAAAAGTGGGAAATGAAGTCATTACAGGCATGTAGGAGGGTATTTTACAGCTTTTCTGAGAAGAGCAAGGCTGTTGTGTCTCAGGAGAGAGGTGAGCTACTTAAACCAAAATCAGAGTCTGGCAAAAAATGTGTGGAAGCTATGCCTTCAGGGACTTTCAGATCCAGCAGCAGAAAGAAAAAAAGTTATGAATTGGTTTGGATACAATTGGGAGACTATGTATGGTATTTAAAAGACAGGGAAAAGATGTTAGAGCTTCTCTTTGAAGCAGACTAAGACATACCCAGGTTAGATTAAGCAGTGATGAAAAAAGACTTGGGTGGACTCGTTAAAGACTAATCACATGACGTGCTTTAAAATATCTTGTCCTAACACATTTCACTTTCCTCGACATTTCTTACTCTATTTTCTGAAGATACGTACTTTTATATGAATAGGGAGTTATTCTAGAATAAAAGCTCCACGAAGATAAGAATTTTGACTGCTTTCTTCATTGCTGTGTGTGCAATGCCTAGAACAGCGCTTGATAACAAACTGTACTCAGTGAATATGAGTATTTTGAGTGAATGAATAAATGAATTTCATAGATAAAAATGACATATTCCATATCCATTGCTTCCTCTTTACTTCTAAAATAGCTTCTCAACTGTGTCTATTCTATATCCCGTAAATTAAATTGCACAGACATGCTACAGCCAGATGGGGCTTCCTCACAAAGTGTTGACACAATACTTCTCACTCATTCTCTCTCTCACAATCTTCCATGGCTCCCCACTGCTAACTGCAAATACTGTAGTCAGGACCTCCCACAATGTGTTCAGAATCTCCCCATCATGTGCTTTTACTCCACAACAGAAAATGTCTACTCCTGGATCATATACTCATTGTCTTAAACATACATACCTCCTTCCTGACACACATATGCATACACGCACAATTAAAATTAACAAGTTATAATTAAAAGACCAGAAACATTTACATCTGTTATCTAATTGAATATATCTAATAATCTGGCAGGTAGGTTTTATTGTTATTAGTATTACTTCAATTTTATGGGAGACCTGTGGATCTTACGTAAGTGCCCCCGGCGACTGAGCAGCAGAGGCAGGATCAGAGCTGAAGTCTTTCTGTTCGCAAAGCACTGTCCATGCTCTTTCTGGTCCCTAGACTGCCACATGCCGGCCCTGTAGAGGTGTCTCTGTTCTAGATATGTCCTTCCTTAAACTCTCCACACATTCTTTAAGGTCTTGCTCATGGACAAGCCCCACCATGGAAATTTATTTCTGTGAGTGTTTAAGCCTTCGGATACTATCTTTCCTTTGAAGCCTTATGGCAGATGATCTAGATAAAGATATAGACATAGATAGAAATGTAAGCTTTATTTGACTCTGCAACATCTACAACAAACACTCTTTTTCCATGTGCATTTCTTGTCTCCTCAACTAAAATACAAGCAATCTGAGGGCAGGCCATTGTCTTGCACCTCCTCTCATTGTCCACACAGAACAGTATGGTGCATGACAGAGCAGGCCACGTACAAGCACTATTCCTTAAAGGTAGTAGACACCTTTTTCATCTTTACAGTCTCAGATATCTATTTTACGTTTGAATCCTAAGTATCTATTTTTTTTTTTTTTTCTGGTACCTAACAGGGGATTCTCAATGATTTCTTTTCCAATGATGATTTTTCACGTGACTTCTGCATTTCTAAGGTCATGGAAGGATTCAATAATTCCTGAGACTGTAATTGGAAATAACCTGGGTTTTCATTAACGCCTCCAAGTACTGGTTTCAAAAAAGTCCCTTTGCTAGCAGTTTTTAAAACTTTGCGCTTCTGTTTCTTGTATTGTGGTGAGAAGAGCAGTAGAGGGAGACAAAGAGGACAGAGAAGGAGAGGGAGTGTGGGGTTGGGCCGACCTGGCGACAAATGCCACATAAGCCTATGGAGGGACATGAGGCCCGCCCTTCCCAGTGGGCATCTCAGCTCTGCTTGTTTAGGGGTAGGGATCATGTTTAAAATTTAAAACCTTCAAAGTCTTAAACTAAAACTGTATCTTGGATTTAGCTTCTTGTATCAGAGTGATGAATGAATCTCACGGACTTCCCATAAAAAGATGCAGGAGGGTGGAAGGCAGATCCTCCACCTATTGCTCTCCCATTACCATTGGAACTTGGCCTGAGGCTGAAGCTAAGACCCTGCAGGGACAAACACTTTCCTTGTCACTGGATACGCTGCTGCTTGGTATGCTGTGTGGCCTCACTTGGATCACTTTATCTGGTTTTATCTTCCAGGGTTCTAATTGTTTTTCATTTGTTGTTCCATGCAGGCCTCTTGGTGAATCTAGAGTTCTTTGTTCCCATTCCCCCTTTGTTCCGTGGGTTCCTGCTACCTGTCGCTGCTGCACTAGCCCCTTCATATATGTCTGAGTTACTCATTTCCATGCTGGGCTTGCTTTTTACACCCCGGGCCCCAACTAGGCAAATATTTTGAACATCCCTTCAGCCTATCAGGATCTATTTCAGGCTGGTCTCTGTCCTGTTTAATCGGGCAATTCTTTTGTGCTAATGATGTGACTGATTATAAATCTTTATGCTTGTTAAATCTACCTATAAAGTTTAAATACTGTAGTCTAAAGGCCAAGGCTACGGCTGGCCTGGCTTTCACAAGACAAAGCAAGGCAGTTTATTCACAGATTGCAAAGAAAGAAAAGATTCACAAGGTGGGCAACAAAGTTTTTCTGAGAGTGTAAAGCTGATGCCTCTATTTATGTTAACTAAAGGGGAAGAAACACACTACTCAAAGGATATTGAATTAAGGGTAAGGTCATTACAGCAGACTTGAATACTGAAGCCTTCACCCTAACTGCCACCAATTGCTTTTAATTTTTAGTAAACGATTACTAGATGCCTCCTTTTTGTATAGTCTAGGAAATAAATTATGCATTTTCAAAATAACCTCCCAAATCCACCAAATGAAAATGTATCTAAAAGTGAATACATTGCATTTTTCTGTATTGTGGGCACATGCTGATTTTTACGGTCACTGTTGATATGAAGAAGAAATAAGGACTATCATTTAGTAAACATATGGAAATGACTCCTAAGGGCATAATCAGGGTTCTTGTCTTGTATAGACTGGTGAGTAAACTGAAAATAAATCTTACAAGCCACAAGTACATTTTGGTTCTCAGTAATTTTCTGATAAAAACTCTTACATTTTCTTTTGATGTAACAAATAGCTAAAAATGCTTTAGTTAATATTATAGATTATTCATTTTCTATTTTAAATTTATTGCTTTATTTTCTGCGAACAAGTGAAAAAAAAGGTTATTATGGAATGAAATTGTGTCTTATTTTTTCTAGCGTTACATAACTAATAAGATGAAAATTTTAACAATTCAGCCAGTAAAGAATTACACCAAAATCTTAAGATAAATGGAGTTTTATTACCAAGTTATAAACAACATGATATAGACTGACTTTACAATGCTAACATCAATAGATCCTTAACTATATTGCCAAGAGCAATAAAGTGAGAATAATGGGAGAGATTGGATGACCACATGAAAAAGGAAAGAGTTTTCAGTGATTTCCAACCTTTATCAGTTAATTTCCTAAGAAGCATATAACGAATTCATGTTGATGATGAGTACTTGCCCAATGACATCCAAATGCATGATCAATACATGCTAACTAGACTAGGAATCTATCACAGAACATTCCTAATTAGAAGTTAGCCAAGGTGCAATGAAAATCTGAGCTGACATGAGGAAAGGGAGGGGAGAAACCTAGTTTCCTGGTTTGTTTGATAATGTAGCTAAGAGTCCATTGGAGGTAGGCTGGTATAATTTGTCTCTTCCCCACTGTATGGAGAAATTGCAAGGATTGTGGAGTTACACAGATCTAGAGTCCCATCTTGCATCCTCAACTCATTAGCTGTAGGGTGTTGGCAAAGCAAGTGACCTCACTGAGTCTTGGCTTCTCTATCTATAAAACAGGCACAGCATGTTTTCACTATAAGGCAGTTTTGAAGATGAGAATAGGTACCAACAAATAAAAATCTTACCAACAAATGGTAACTCTGTTGATTACAGAGAGGTCTAAATGAGATATATATGAAACATCTGGCAAACAGTAAGAACTTCTTAAATGTTAGTTCCTTTTCTCCTTAGAAGAGATATTTAAAAACAACAACAAAAAACCTCTACATAGTTTGGTTTCCTGTTTGGGAAATTAAAGGAAAAGCACATGTTGATACGCCATTTAATGTATCACATTTGGTGGTGGAGGGTGAGGTTTAAATTAAAACAGGCTAATAATAATAACAAAAGCAAACATCTATTTATTGAGCACTTGGTTTGGTATCAGGCATTTTTCTAAGTGCTTTTCGTGTACTGGTTAATCCTTTTAACAATCTTACAGGAAAAGAACTTTTAAGAGTTTGACAGGTGAAGAAACCAGGACTTGAGGAGGGTAAATAATCTCTCTAAGGTCACACAGGTAGTGGGTAGCAGAGCCTGTATCCCACCCAATTCTGTGAGCTTAATCACTTTGCTATTTTGCCTGATTGTTCTGTTCTGTTCGAGGTCTACATGCTGGAATGCTGTGACTACTACTACTTTTGCCCTTGTTTCTTTCTCCACCAAACAGAAACTGGTAGGAACCATTATACAAGGCATCCATGTGACAAGGGCAATAGAAAACAGAAAAAGTTCATCCCTGCTTCAGACCACCTGGAAATTTAGATTTAACACTTTTTCAGCAAAGGCAGGCAGAGACTATGACAGATCCCAAATCCATCTATTTTCATTACCTGCATTGCTCCTAATGGTCCAAGCCACTAACACCCCTTACCTGGTCTACTGTAATCTTGCTAATTACAAACCTTTCCCTTTCCTTCTTGCCTCTGCTTGCAATCCATTGTCCACAAAGTAGCCAGTGTTATTTTTTAATTTAAACTCCTATGTCATGGCACTCCTCTGCTCAAGGCCCAGTGCACTTGGAATAGAATCCACGTCTCTAGGCCAGGCGCAGTGGCTCACACCTGTAATCCCAGCACTTTGGGAGGCCAAGGCGGGCGGATCACAAGGTCAGGAGATTGAGAACATCCTGGCCAACATGGTGAAACCCTGTCTCTACCAAAATACAAGAAATTAGCTGGGTGAGGTGGCACACACCTGTAGTTCCAGCTACTCAGGAGGCTGAGGCAGGTGACTCGCTTGAACCCGGGAGGCAGAGGTTGCAGTGAGCCGAGACTGTGCCATTCCAGACTGGCGACAGAGCAAGACTCCACCTCAAAGAAAAAAAAAAAAAAAAGAATCCACACCTCTAGTGTTGGCCTTCAAGGATGGGTGACCTGGTGTTTATCTCCCTCTTTGCATCTTAGACCACCTCTCCCTCATCAGCACCCTCCAGCCGTACTTGCTTTCTTCCATTTTCTGAACTGGCCTAGCTCCTTCCTGCCTTTTAGTTTTTGCAGGAGGTGTTTCCTCTGCCTGGAACACTCTTCCTCTAGAACTTTCCACGGTGGGCTCTCCTTAACACTTGGGTCTCAGATGAAGCTCTCCCTTCTCAGAAAGACCTTCAATGACTATGCAGTCTACAGCGGTCTTTGCTCACTGTTTCTTTCTTTCCCTGTTTTCCATGTGCCTCCCACCAGCGTATGAGCCCCTTGAGAGCAGGGTCTATGTATGTCTTCTTACCACAGTATACTCAATATCCAGAGCAGTGGCTGGTATAGAATTCACGCTTGTTACACATGTATTGAATAAATTAGAGCCTTCTCCGTCTTGTTTCACCCAGCACCCATCCTTTAAGGGCCTAAAAATAGGGCAGGGATAATGGATTTTGTGGAGGCTGCCCTGGCTGGGATGGATTTTAATTGCTCTCTTACTCTAGGATTAGATAAACTCTTCTGGCCTTCTGAGCTCTAAGACCCAGTGATAACTATTGAACACCATTAGCAGCCCAGTACACTGGGCTGCCAGACCCTCTAGAGTTAAATATCTCAGGATATGTCACAGTAGTGTTGTTTTATGCAGCCTTGCTCCAGGGGAATATTATGCACATGGCAATCCAGCAGCAAATTCCCCTCAGAGAAAGGATCATTCCTCGTGATGGATGGACAGTTTCCAGCATCAGTTTTCACAGCTAGGCTACCTCCTAATTTCGAGTTTGGTATAAAAGTGAAAGCTGAAAGATGTACTGCTGTCAAAAAAAGAAGCTATCAAATAATTACAGCTATTATTTCACATAGAGCTGCCTTTTTCCCTGGCAGTGCAGCCAAGTTGCTGGGAATATAAATATTCGTAAGAAGTCAATATTAAACCATGGGCCATAGAGGAAATAATTTCATTTCCTAAATAGAAAACTATTGGATTTCTTTGTGACATTTAATTGCCAAAGTTTTTCCAAAGTGTAAAATCTGTCCTGCCTGGTAAAATATTATCTGTGAGGGCTCAGAAGGAAAGCTGAGGAGAAATGAGCTCACCTCTTTCTGACAATAAGAGCAGAGGAACGATGTCATGGTAAATGAGGCTACTAAAGACCTGGGAGTGCACTCATGATGAACTGTCAGCTCAGCACTGTGTGGGGCATGGTTTGATGGCATTGCACTGGGGCATGAGCTGAGTTTTATGAAGCTCACAACGAGAACCCAGACTAGCCATATATGACTCTGAAACTCTGCCCCTGATGAAACGGGCCTTAGCCTGCATGCTCATTGTACTGAGAACTGTTTTCTAGCGGTTTTCCTTTCCTGACAAAGCAAATTATTTTCTAATCTTATCTTAATATTTTAAAGAAATGGAAAAGAACAAAGTGAGAAATTAGGAGGAAAAAAAAAGAGAGCCACACTTGTACTTTTATACTTCAAAAATTCATTTGCTCTCCCTGAGTGTACATCGGGCTAGTTGGAAAAGCTAGGGATACTGAATTGTGATTTAAATTTCCCCACTGGAAAATCCACAAGCAAATCATTTGCCCTAGGAGTACCCGGCTGGTTCCATCTTATAATGCTGCTGTGAACACTTGTGTTAAAACAGTCCAAAACCATGTATTGGGACAGCTCGTTTGAGCAACGTTCTAGGTTGAAGTGCTCTATTCCAAAGGTGTTTTAACAAACTCTCTCCTGCTGGTTTCCTGCTAGCGTCAATGCATAATAAATTTTGTCAGGAGAAATCAGTGGTGATGCTGCTAAGTCCTCCCCCAACCTGTAAAGAATCATTAATCTTGACTGCAAATAATTCCAAATGACTTGAATGAATAGAAATAACCTCAAATTGAATTGAAAATACATTTTTTTTTCTTTTGGCAACTTTTTATTTTTTACCCCTGCCTTTTTTCCTCCCCCATCTTCTCTTTCCGTTCTTTAGGCTGACATCTCTGTATACTGGCAAGGGTATTTTCAAAGACTCTCCAACAGCTGTGAAGGCAGAGAATGGGATCTTCTGAAAGTATGTATTCTATTTTGAGGCTGAATGAATAGCATAACCTGAAGCTAGTGGCCTTTATGTTAGGAAAGCAAAACAAAACACAACAGAATCTGAGTTTTACAAAGGATATATGAAAAAAGTTTTCCTAGGTTTAGGACTCAAATAAAATTAAAGGCAATTTCTCTCTCTCTCTTTTTGAACAATATGCTTATATGTCTTTGCAAAGTTACAAAAGAGGAAAAGCAATGAATTACTTTAACTTTTTCCTCTTTGATATACTTCAGGTAATGATAGATAGTGTGAATCTAAGCTATATCAAAATCCAGTAATGCCATTTTTCAGTGGTAAAAGATAATGATTAAAGTAAAATAAAATAAAAAACAATACATATGTAAAATGACTTTAAAACAGCATCTGTTCAATGTCCTAAACTGTTTTGATCCCTTCTGAGATTGTAGGAAGTAGAACAAAACTAGGAAAGCATTAAGTTATATTCCTTATCAGAGAATAATGTTTCTGATTTGAAAAAGGAAGTTCACATCCAGAAAATAAGACTCCACATACAGAAAAACCATAGAAATTGGCATGACAAATTTGGTCCACCAGTTTTTGGTATGCAAAAATATTATGCCAAGGAACTATCATATGGAAAGCAGTAATTATGGAATTATGGTAATGGTAATTAATGGTAAGACATTACATGTTTTTCTTCATCTTTTCCTGAGTTGTTCAGCTTCAGAAAGGCCATCAGGCTAATTTTTGAATAATTGTTTCATGAATATTGTTAATCTGTGGATTAACTGAATTTGCAGGACTTTAAAAAGGAAGCAGTGCACACTTTGCTCATTTCTGTCCATGTCTCAAATGATACCTATTTTTTAGTTTTAAGCCAGATGGTCAATGAAGGCACCGACCTCAGTAATAGCCAATGTAATTACCTACTTTATTTTCACTGAAATTCAAACTTCATTGAAAATAATTTTGCCTCTCAGTTTATTTATGGTGAAAAGTGCTTTTTACCTTTTGAACTTTAAGACTACTGGGCTAAATTTAATGGCTACAGATCTCCTTTAATCGCCTCTAATGACTTCAGAGTAGGCTGGAGTTAAATTTAAAATGATATAGAGTTCTTTTGCTTCCCCCAGATTGGCAGTTCCTAATTTTAGAAGATTGCCACTGGAGTAGTATAACAGTGGAACTAATGTGTCATCCCCATTAATCTGACTAATAGATTTAAAGTAAGGGGATTTTGGATCAGCTTTTTATTGTTCTGTGTGTTTTAATATTTGACATTAGGCATATGGTGAATTACACTTCCAAACTTTTAGATGCGAACATGTTGGAATTGAATATATCTGCACTTGGGCTATTAGAGCAAATGAGAGCAACTTTTAATGGGAAACAGCGTTTTTCTCTAACATGATGGCTAAAAACACACCATGCTGAGGACGGGCTCATTCTCTAATATCTCTAACTAAGGAATCTGGGATATGCAAATTAAAAAATGTCTTCAGAAAAATTTCCTTACAGTACTCATAACACACAAAGCCCCCAAAAATTTATGTTCTTTTTCTTAGATATTATGGCAAAGTATTAGATTCATAATTTTCTAATACATTAGGAGGCAAACACATCCCCACACTACAAACTCATAACTCTACTGGCGTAAATAATTTATTCCAGTGGCTTATGTATGATTCAAACTGTAATATTTATAAAAGAATGTGGCAATTTTCTTGTTATAAAAAACTTAATGAAAAATAAATTATTATTAAAAACGCATAAGATTTTCTAGATCATTAATGAAAGGAAAACAATCCCACTCCCCAAAAAATCTATTTGTCTTAGAGCATTACATGAATATCAGATAGACACATGTATGTTATAATTTAGCATGATATGAAACTATATTCCCAAGTTCTATATTAATTGAGCACGACACAATCAACATAACTGTGTTGGGCAAATGCTCATATCTGTATATCTATAGCACTGAGCACAGTGCCATGCACATGGGTAAATGTAAAAGGTGCAAATGAAATTCTAATGCCTTGCCTCTAGACTTTTCCAAATATGTACTGCTCTTTTAAGCTGAAGTATTAGATTGGGGATTTAGTACCAAAACAGCCAGAAATTCATACTACAAAATAAGCTGAATGATAGGTGTATGGTGTTTTCTTTGTATTTGGATGATGCCTACTGGCTTTTATTTCTCTCCAAGAGTGATTTCCTAATGAATTGGGACAATTCTATATTTTTACACCTAATGCAGCACAGAAAAGTTTGCATTGGCCAGGCAAGCTTGAGGTTTGAGATTTGTGTTTTCTTCAGATAATATAACCTAGATGTGCTAGTAGTCAGAATCGTGATAGAATAAAAAGGAAGCCATTTCCACCATGTGTGGATGGTGTTGTATGTTTCATTTCTGCAGAAGAATTATTAATTCATCAGTATATTGATTTATATGACACCACACTCCAAATGTATAATTCCATGGCTCTAAGACCTGGCATTCCAGTATGGCCTTATGGAGAAAGATTTTATGACAGAGTGTCAGATAGTAATGGTCCCTCTAAGCACGAATGTCATCTAAATTGGGGACTGAGGTCTTGCATTACATTACATTAGCAACAATATTGCATTGCATAGCCAGACAAAGGTCTTTGTAGACAAACATGAAGCCAAGTGGAACCACTAGCTCTGGCTTCCCTATTTGCTACCCAACACTTTAATCTACTTTCAGAATCAAGTATTAAATAAGATGTAGTGTGGTATCTGCAGCCACATCAGAGGCTATTCTAAAATCCAGCTAGGAGTACTGATAAGCAAGCAGGCCTACCAAGGGTTCTACTTGCTTCTGGTGGAAGCTCTGAGAGAGGCATGGCTGATTTATCTGAGTGAGAGTGATCCTCCAATACTACAGTCTCCGGGATTAGGCACGGACTCACAAGAGACTCCAAAATCAGATAGCATGAGACAGAACTTGCTCGTGCTGTGTACAAACCCCACTCTCTCTTCAAAAGATTAAAAGTACGAATGTAGACATCTTCTTGGCATCCAAGGGCCTTCATCTTGTTAAACCCAGCTGGCTCACAGTCAGGTGAGCCTGTGGCTTATCAGACTAGAAATGGAGGGTGTCAGTGTTTCCTATGCATCACTTTATTATCTGACTACTCACTTTAAAAAGATCCATCCATGCAATTTATTTTATTTTATTTTATTTATTTATTTATTTATTTTTTTTTGAGACGGAGTCTCACTCTGTCGCCCAGGCTGAACTGCAGTGGCCGGATCTCAGCTCACTGCAAGCTCCGCCTCCCGGGTTTACGCCATTCTCCCGCCTCAGCCTTCCGAGTAGCTGGGACTATAGGCACCCGCCACCTCGCCCGGCTAGGTTTTTGTATTTTTTTAGTAGAGACAGGGTTTCACCGTGTTAGCCAGGATGGTCTTGATCTCCTGACCTCGTGATCCGCCTGTCTCGGCCTCCCAAAGTGCTGGGATTACAGGCTTGAGCCACCGCGCCCGGCCCATCCATGCAATTTAAAGCCCTAAGTGATTGCAGGATGCTTTTCACTGCTCCTTCATGGCCTTTGTCTTTCATTGCTCATCCTTCTCGGTATGTGATGGTTTTCTGTTTCTAAGATGAAATGACCTGCCTCCCATCATCCTGGGTCACTGTGTTATGACCTGGGGGATCTTTCTATCCCTTCTCGAAATGGGCACATCCTTTTAAACCTCTTCAGGGATTATTTCATGGCACCTCTCCATGTTTTCAAAGATCCTGTTTCTAGCATGTGCAGCCACTATATCGAGCTATCTTTACTTTTCCTCATGCACCATTCTAGAAGGATTGACAGGCACAGGACATGGAGCTGAGACAGGGTGTCTGCCACTGGCAGCTAATGATTTGATGATGAAGAGAATTCTTGCCATTCCTGTCTCCCGGGCAACAGAGGCAGCCTGACCATGTAGCACTGACACGACAGCATGAAAGTTGCTACCACAGTAAAAGGCTCATCCACGTATTGTTCTTGCCATACTCTCCGATGCTGTCACCTCATGTCACAGAAATAGCTGCAGTACAACAGCAGTTACCTTCCATCTCACCACAGAGCTGCAAAGTAGAGTCACTTTGTGGTTGCCCTGCCTGTCTGAGAATATTGGGCTCTCAGAGTGAGTCAGGCATTTATTACTTTTTACACACACTAACACAACCGTTGAAGAAGAACAAGCCTGCTGCTTTAGAAAAGATGGGCACCTTCCTGCTGCCAGCATCCAACCCTCAGGTTCACTTGATCCTGAGTGCCACATTAGGCTACTGGACAACACTATGCATAATGACTTTTTATTGCTTTTAAAAGTCACTATGGGCTGGGCGTGGTGGCTCACGCCTGTAATCCCAGCACTTTGGAAGGCCAAGACAGGCGGATCACTGGAGGTCAGGAGTTCAACACCAGCCTGACCAACATGGTGAAACTCTGTCTCTACTAAAAATACAAAAATTAGCCGGGCATGGTGGCACATGCCTGTAATCCCAGCTACTTGGGAGGCTGAGGCAGGAGAATCGCTTGAACCTGGGAGGTGGAGGTTGCAATGACCTGAGATCGCCCCATTGTACTCCAGCCTGGGTGAGAAAAGCAAATCTCAGTCCCCCCCAAAAAAAAGTCATCATGTAAGTGACTAACCTTCAAGAGTCTTCCTCATTCTTGCCCCTGCTTCCCTATAAGGCTTACCACAGAGCTGGCACAGCACTGTGCTTGCATGTAGCACCTGAACGATGAATGTATGTTGGTGTGGGCTGGAAGGGAAGAGAGCTGGGTTTGAGCCTCATTCCTCATCTAAATTCCTGACCTCAAATGTGCGTCACCTCTGTAAGCCTTGGTTTCCTTATCTGTAAGATGCAAAAAGTGATATCTTCTATTATAGGGATATTGCATAGATTAAATAAAATGATGTGAAGAGCCTGCCATGATAATGATGTTGGAATAAGGTTACTTCTTTTTCATATATGATCCAGTGACTAAATATATGATAGCTTTTTATGCATGCTATTTTCTCCTTTGGGTATTAATTTGTGAAGTGACATGGGGTATGCTAATTGGGCCACAGTTTGATGTTTATTTATCAAAATTTTTGACAGGTTTGAGGAATTGGTCAGAGTGATTTTTTTTTTTTTTTAGTAAAAAGACACAGGATATTTGGCTTGAATTGCATCTTTTGCATCCTTGGAATGACAGCCCGTTCTTTCCATTAATATCTTAGGCCTATGAGAATGTGTAGGGACTATGTCTCAGCAGTGTCTACTTTACGGTAGGGTCTCTCCTATGCATGCAAGTAAACACTGTCCTTGTGAACTGATAATCTGAGTATAACTTGCTCATGCAAAGTATGCATGGGTGCAATAGTTGTTGATTCTGAGAAATAAATTCATTGCACACAGAGTGCAGTGAACAAACATTTGTTCCTGATAGATGATAAAGAGATAGAGAGAATTGGTAAGCCTTGTCAGTCGCTGCTTGTTTTTATCCAGAAGTCTCTTTCTCTGTTGTGTGGTATTGTTTGTGTTTACCAACACTCCCATTAATGAGTACTGAGGGCTGTTTTCATTTCACTGAAAGCAAACTGATCCTGTAGCTGGGCTGCGGTCCAATATTAGAACACTGCAAGTTCCTATTACTCTCCTGGTTCTAAAGGAGGTTTGGGCTTAAGATGGGTTTATTTTGGACCTATCACAGTGAGTTGGTGTGGCATGTGGGGCAAGGAGTCAAATCTGTATTTTGATTTTATAATAGCTCTATCAGCTACTAGTTGTTTGTTTTGAGCATATTAAATTCTCTGAGACTCGGTTTCCTCATCTATAAAATGAGTATATTAGCACTTCTTTGCAGAGTTATTGGAAGAATAAATAAAGTAACATGTGTGAAATGTCCAAGCATACTGATGGCACAAAGTGTATTTATTACTGAAATAATTTTAAATTTGGTTTAATTTATAAAGTGGTTACAACATGAGAGTTTTTATGTGTAAGAGTCTAGCCCACTTCCCTACATGGTATCCATTTTCCTCTTTATTAAAGTCATGGCAGTTTGAAAAGAAAGACACAGTCAGCAGGAAAATCTTAAGTACATTGTAGAAAAAAATCCAGGCTTATGCTGGACTGAAGAAACCCCCTGGGAGGCTTTGGTCATGATCTCTATTCATATTTTCAAACACACTCTTCAGTAAGTAATGCATACTCTTGTAGCTGGAAACTAGACACCTGCTGAGGGAAAGAAAAGATCCCCAGTGAACTACTGTCTTCTCTTAAAAGGAAATGTCTTTGTAGTGTCCTTTTTGACTGTCAGTTTCTGGATAAAGTCTTAGATGAAAATCCATATCCTAGAGGAACATTATTTTCTGTACTAGTGTTAAAGCTGGAGCTAGGAATAGGTAGTGCTTTGCTTTCTTGATGAAAAAGAAGTAAAAGACTTCTTTTGCCTCCACATTTGTTAACAAACTTGAAGTTTACTGTGCTGCTTTACAAAATAATAAAATTCTACTTTGAAGTCAGACACAAGAGAAAATTCTTTCTTTCACTAAAACAAAGGATTAATGCTGACCACGGTTGAGACACTGAACAGTCTCAGTGTCACTGAACAGTCAGGAAAGTGAGCCACAGTCAATGGAGGATCCGTGCTCCACCTCAGCATACTCAGAGGGGAGTATTTAGGAATCCTGAGTGATGCTGGGGGCCTCAGGCACTCTCTAGAAGTTAGTCACCTCCTTAGGGCCAAGGGAAGAGACCAGGGATTGTCACGTACCTCCTTGGTGAAGGACAGACTTTCAATTCTTTATACTTCTACTCCCCTTTTGTTTTAGTCCATTTTGTGTTGCTATAACAGAATACCTGAGACTGGGTGATTTATAAAGAAAGAAATTTCATTTAGCTCATGGTTCTCAAGGCTGGGAAGTTCAAGGACATGATGCTAGTTTCTGGCAAGGTATTCCTGCTTCATTGTATCATGGCAGAGAAGGTCAAAGGGGAAGCAGACACCTGGAAAGAAAGAAAACCCAAGGGGCATCCTGCCTTTATACCAACCCATTATCAAGGGAACTAATCCATTCCCATGAGAATTAATCCAGTCTCACCATAAGGAGAACTCACTCACTACCACTAGAATGCACTAGTAGCCATTCATGAGGGATCTACCCCAGTGACCCAAATACCTTCCCGTAGGCTCCACTTCCCAATACTACCATGGTGGGGGTCAAATTTCAATACAAGTTTCTGTGGGGACAAACTCAAACTATATTTATACCATACTGCCGCTGAATTTCAGAGTTTTAAGGAATCCATAGTAAGTGTACTGTCCACCATCCAAGACTTCCCATGTTTCCTTGATGGACACACATAATTTACTGCTTTGTCAAATACTCTGTAAAAACCAACATTTATGATCAGAATTTCCATTTACAGGTTTAATGACTCATTGACAGATGCAAATCCTTCCCAGCACTTCATCAAGGTTATCTACCACCACTTGATTATAGTAGAGTAATACCAATAATGGCCATAATTTATGGAGATTATTTTACTGCAGGTGTTGTGCTTAGTAGTTTACAGGCATTTCATTTAATTCATTCCATAACAACCCCAATGAGGTGTAATAATATTTTTTAGAGAAGTGAAGTCTTAGGTTAGAGAAGTTATATAATTTTCTCAACAAGACACACTTAGTAAGTGGCAGAGCCAGGATTCAAACCACTGCATAAGAGACAGCTACTGAGCTGGAATAGACCTTAGAGTTTTCGGTTGCCTTTCACAACCAGAGCCATTAGGAGTTCTCTAAGTACTCTGGACAGGAAACTCAGTTTCACTCTATGATTTCACATGTTTTACTGCAATCTCAAGTTTAGCAACATCCTTAAGGCATGGGCTGTGTTAAACTTGTTTTGTATCTTATATGGTACCTATGATGTTGCAAGATTCAAACAGTCAATAAATGTTTGGTTACTGATTAATGAATCCCTCAAACCAAGGTCTCTCTTTCTGCCATACTCCTTCAGAGTGGTATTCTTACACTGTTTCTCTTTCTCCTGAGGATTCTTCAATCACCATCTAGCTGCAACGAGTAGTATATTCATGTCAAAACATAAAGTAATACACTGATATAGTGTGTAGGAGGACAGCACTTTACAAATGCAGACTAAACCAAGATGGCTGACCCCCTGGCAATGAGTCCATGCAGTGTGCTGCTGATGACAGTCACACAGTCTCTTTACTCTTTGGAGGTTATGTTTCCTTCTCATGTTTACATTTTGGGTTAACAGTGTCAGAGCTGCAGAAGTATTAACTCATCCTCTGTTCCTCAGCGCCTTTTGGTTTACTAGGAAAATTCAGCCTTACTTTTTCAAGGGCAGTCTGACATGTGGTGAAATTGTTAATCATACTATTTTTTAAAAATATTTTTACAGGAATAAATCTTATTCTCTTCAAAGTTAGAGTCTCAATTTTAGTCTTTCTAGCATAAGAAGAGAAACCTTAACTTTGCTGAAAAATAGCACGTAGCATGAACTTGCTAAGAATAGCCAAATAACCCCATGGAAAGCCCCCTGAGGAATTCTAAAAAAAATAATAAAATAAAAAGAAAAGGGAACTGAGGAACTGAGTGCTTGTTTCAAACATACAAACCCCTAAGGGTATTAACAGTCAAGCTGATAATAGTCAAGTCTCCAACAGGTCTGATGGTGACTCTATGAATTGTGACTGCCCAGTAATCACTCCTGGATAACTGGTTTCTGCCCAAGTAGAGAACCCCATCTAGTTTTTGGTCTGTTTAGGGGTCACCATAATTTAAGACCCTTCCAGTAGGCAGGTATTTTAGCATTACAGGGTAATTTCCAGGATTTAGGATGATCCTAAAAATGATGAAGAATTGCTGCTGAGGTTAGGATGAATTCACTAATACAATTTATCACAGGTTGCTTTATTTTCCCATTTGGAACCTGCAAGACTAAATGTCATTGATTTTGGACAAAATCTTAACTTAAAATTCACGTTTACAGATGGGAATTAGTATATGAAATGACCACACAAAAAGTCATAATAGGTATTAAATCTCATAATTTTGTAGCCTTCTTTTTTTTTTTTTTTTTTTTTCTGGGAAGGAGCCCACAGGATTATCATAGCTTTCATTTTTATTATGTCATTCGTTTTGTAAACTTGATTTCTTAAATTGTTAATCCATTCTTCACCATTTTCAATGAAACTCTGAGGGTGGGTACCATCGTTTATACTTTTATTATCTCACTGTGTGCCCATACTCTGATAGAAACTGGGTTAAACATTTTAATTCATTGTGTTATTTAATTCTCATGGATAGTGATGTGAGTCCAATTCTTATCTTCATTTTACATGCACAAACTGAGGCTGAGGCTGCATTTTTCAACACTAAATATTTGTGTGTGCAACAATAACAGACATATACCGCTAGCTGATTCTATAAGAACTTAGGCACACTAGTTCAGGTTGCAAATACTACATTTGGTTTCATTATTTTTAAAATTCTGTCATTGTCCAAAATGTTCTTACTTCTTTATCCCAAGTCTTTAAAAATTAACAGGTGTTAATATATTTTTCTAGTTCTATTCACTTTTAAAAACATAACTGAACATAACAACATAAACAGGAATTCTTGAAGAAACAGGATAAAGCTATCAGTAGGAATAAAGCAGTCATACATTATTCTTTATACCTACTTGCTTTCTCCCTGTCTAGAAATATTTTATCAAGACAAGTATGCAATGAGGAAGTTGGTTTTAAAACATGGTAATTGGGAACCTAGTAAAATATATTTCAGTGCAATGCTAATCATGTGTGTCAAGATAAAGGAAATTAAGGTAGCTTAAGTTTTCAGTTCTCTTCAGAAAAATCAATTACAAAGCAGTTACGCTGCTGACACTAAACAATAAATCCCTGGATTTAGTTAATAAAAAAAGCTTCCACTTTTTGAAGGTTTTTTTTTTTTTTAATCCAGCAGAAGAAGCTCATAACATTGATTTTTGAGAGAGAGAGAGAGAGAGAGAGAGAGAGAGAGAGAGAGAGAGAAAAAAGACTCTTTAAGTCAGGTATTTTTAAATCCAGACATATTCTTGGTCTTAGCCTGTTGGGATCAGAAATCACTGACCATCTAGGGAACATGTCTTTATAAAGCTTCCCACAGTCTGCAATGCTCTTGGCATTAGTTACCTTGAAGTCTAACTAGGAGTGGCAAACTGGAGGCCAGCTTGCATCTCACTTGGGGTTCTGAATATCCTGAGTCAATTCACGGCTGGATTAAATCTCTCTGAGAATGTATAATTGCTAAATATGCAGTCCTCAATCCTGGTCGCAGGTTATCATCACCTAGGGAGTTTTGTAAAATACAGATGCCTGGAGTCCACCCCCAGAGAATCACACTTAAGAAGGTTGGAGTGGGGCCAGCGATTTCATTTCAATCTCAATTAACCTTTATATAGTCACTGAGATGTTCCCTGTCTTGTCACTTTCTAGTTTTGGATGATTAGGATCTTGCTGTCATTCTTTCCCTTTTGTTCTTATAAAACCAATGACACAAAGGTTAGCCACTGAGAAAGAAAGTTTTTCGACAAGTACAGTTCTGCTCATCTCTTTTCAAATGAGCAATTAATAATTCATAACAATTAAACTGAGTTATGAGTTTCTTTTTCAATACGTTTCCAAACATGAATAGATTAAATGGTAATTGCCATCAAATTTTATGTTGTGTTTCATGTGCTCAATAAAAGTTTATCTTTTGGAGCTCACTTTGTATTTCCTTTTGATATATTCACAACCAAATGCAATATACTATATTAAAATATTTATTATTAACCTATCAAATATTAACCACTTTTAAATGGTAGGGATGAAAGAAAACAAATAGGCTACTTGTTTAAGTTTTCATGATTTTTCTTATTTTAATATGATTTGGATTTGTAGAATACATAAAAATGGATGCCATGAGATACTATATGAGTTCCTGCCCCTTATATAAAATTTTCCAAGGTGTATGTATGCCCTTGATTTCCCAGCCACCGTTATTCTATAAACACAAAGTGATAAAAAGCAACAACAAAACCCCTTGGCCTTAAGAGTCAGCTTATCCTAAGTTAAAACCTTCATTTATTATCTAGTCCTCTGCTTCTCAAACTTCACTGTGCATATGAATCACCTGGAGATCTTATTAAAATGCAGATCAGTCAGTCTGCAGGTGGGTCTGTGAATCTGCATTTCCAACAAATTCCCAAGTGATGCTGAGGATACCCATTGAGGGATCACACTTTCAAGCTGCAAGGATCTACATAACTTTGTGCAGATTACTTAAGCCTCTGTGGGCCACAGTCCATTCATCATCTGTTAAATGGGGATAACTGCCAATGGGGTTTATAATTGGCAGACTATAAATGGCTTGGCATAGTGCCTGGCACATGACAAGCATATAATTAATAGTGTCCATTGTCATTACTATTACATATTAATAAGGAGAGGTATTGTATGACTTAAATGAGTGGCTAAACCAGAACATTGTTAAGGTTCCTGCTCAGATATAAAATTCTATGGTTATAAGTCAGACATAACTATGATCAGAAAAGCAAGCTAGAAAAGTGGCACTGGAAGTCAGTCGTCTCAGATTTTGACAAGAGAAATGTACTGTTAGACTGGAGACCCCTCTTGAACCGTGTCCCTTGGATGGCAGGAATCCCATTTATCTTTTGGTGCCAAAACTTAGCACAATGTCTGGCATGTACTAGGACTTTAATATTTGTTAAATAAATGATTTGTGGATTAATGAATGAAAATATAAGTGAATGCATGATTGAATAAAAAGGTGAATACTTTGGGCAACCTGATAGCCAGGCCAGTTTGCCAGGAAGGACAATTTAAAAGATTTAGCAAGGCTGTGGTAAGAAGCTCCTTCTATCATCTTGACTAAATTAAATTCAGTAACCAAAGATGAAACAAAGGCATAGTTTTCTGTAGAGTACAGTATGATCTCATCTCATTTGTTGTATTTAAAAGGACATATTGAACATAGTTGATTGAACCATGTTTTATTAGATGTTTCTATCAAGTGAAGCACAAACTCCTCCATGCCAAGACCCTGGACAGTCTTTATTAAAATTGTTACTTCAGAAATCTCGAGGCCTGATTTAACTATATGGAATTAATACATCATGTCTGTATGTAGTTTAGCATCCTTGTTGCAAAATCAGCAACTTTAATTTTTCATTTAATTAGAACAAGGATGTAATATCTCAGGAAAGACTTAATAGTATACCCAAATAACTTCCATCTGGTGAGCCAGCAACACCATAGAGAGTGCAGGGATCGTGGCCTCTAACATTACATCACTAATAAATTGTCAAGTTATCCTGATAACAAGCTCTTCTGTAAACTCCCAAACTTTGTCTTTTTGCATTCAAAATCTGTGGGAACATTGTAGTTGTCCATATTATTGATTTTCATGATAAGGGATATGGGTTAACACACAGGCTAAGTCCATTGGGTCAACAATACTAACTGAAAAGAGGCCTAAATGTATGTCTTAAAAATAAAATCAATATTTTGTCATTTTTATAGTGTTTTATCTCTGAGACATATGTCCATTTCCCCAGAAGAGTTGTAGTTTAGAAAAAAAATCTGTAATATGTATTGTTAATCCTACACTTTTGCAGAATAAGGGAAAGAATATTGTTAAAAATATATCTTAGCAATTGTCTCCATTTAAAAATGAATATCCAGCAATGTGTGGATGATCTTGACTACTAACCAGTCAAAGATTAAGGTGGAGGCAGAGCGGATGAACTGTGTGTAAGTCTAAATGTCCATGTGCATACAGTATGTGCTTATATTGGAATTTACATCAAGACAATCATTTGCTCTGTATTTATGAAGGCCTTTTCTCCTCTCCTTGTAGCAATGGATAACTGAAGGATGGGATGAAAAGCATATATGCATTTTAACAGTGATGGGTTGTGACATTATTCCTGTGGGTAATCCAGAATCTCTTGGGTTCAATGGGCTCAATCACACTGAAAAGAGAGTTGGGCAGAAATGGTAGGGGTTCACATTCACAGCACTGTCATGCACTGTGTTCAGAATAATTATCTCCAATATTAAAAGGCAACAGTAAAAACCTACATTCTGAACATGTTCTGTATGTATTTTTTTCTGTGAACATGGTATTATAACCTGATATTATTACTGTAATTGTCTCTAAATAGAGTTTTTTGCTGATATTCAAGGTGACGGGTTGTTCCTGCAGAATACAACCGAATGATTCCTTACACCAACATGAGCAATCCTGATCATATTATGGCCACCCTGACTTCTCTTTCATTAGATGCTGATTGTACTAAATTGATGCTAAATTGGCTCGGCTGGCTCTTCAAGCCTTTAAACAGATGGCACTAACTATGTCTATGATCTTGTCCTGGAAATTATATGGTCAAAGCCCTCACGTTTCTGGGAACCCTAACATTTTTCTTAAGATCAGTTAGGGCCTTATAAATAAGAACCAGTTAGTTTAACTCCCTGTGATACCCATGTCAAGCCAGAGGACACATTTTAATGAAATGTATGTTTCTTTTATGTTCTTTCCTGCCTTCTGCTTCACATTCTTTATTTAACATGTCCTCTGTTTCTTCATCTTGAATTGCTGTTTGAGTTTGGAATAAATCAAACTGTGATCTGCAAGCCCAATGCAGCCTGCTTCCTGTGTACGATGGTCTAGGAACTAAGGATGGTTTTTACCTTTTTTAAATGATTGAAACAAAATCAAAAGAAGAATATTTCTTGACACATGAAAATTACATGAAATTCAAATTTCAGCGTCCATAAAAAAAGTTTTACAGGAACATAGCTACACTTTCATTTTAGCATCGTCTATGGCAGTAAAATAGCAGAGTTGAGTAGCTGTGACAGAGACTATATGGCCTACAGGGCCTAAAATTGTTGCCATCTGGCCCATTACAAAATGAATTTGCTGACCCCTGGAGTAAATTATCAAAGCTTCTGTCTCCATCTGCAAAGTGAAAGTGACAAAATCCTATAAAATGCCATTTGATTAACAATAAATATTCACTAGTGACTGGTGTGCCACTTAACAGGTATTTGAGTTGATGGAATTAACCTCTTTAAACCTCAGTTTTGTCATCTATAAAATAAGGAAAATAATCTCCTGTGGAATGAGATAATGTTCCCGACACATACAAAGGGCTCAATAAGTAACACTTTTTATTATTTTAAAATAATAATTCTTTACCAGAGGTAAGTCTATACGTAAACTGATGGGACCATTTGTAAGATTTCAGGATTACAGAATTTCAGACCAAGAAGGAACCTTGCAATATCCAAGCTCTCTCTAGGATTTCACAGAAGGAAATTCAAAGGCTGATGTTTGAGCAAACATTCTTTGGAGAGGTGGTGGAGTTACACCCAGAATAAGACCCCGACTCCAAATCTAAGGCTCCGTTTCACCTCATTGTATTGAGTCCTAAAATTTAGTTTTCAAGAACCCTCTCATCATAGTCTATCTGTGACTCCTCTTCCCCAGGATTCTGTTCCGCTTGGGGCTGAGAACTTGCCCTTGCTTAACTGAAATATTTATTCTGCAGGTTTCAAGTAGGATGGCCCTTTTGTAATTGGGCTGATTTTCACATTTAGACACTATCTTTATATATGTAGCTTTAGAAAATTTTGAAATTTTTTTCTCACACTCACTCACACATACACTTACTAGTGTGTAAAGAATGGCCCAAGGTGAAACTCCATTTATGTGCTTATGTAAGAAGAGAGCTTCACATATTGTATTACCACTTGGCCTTCTTATCATCTTATTATCAAGTAGGATCAGGCTGTTGCTTTGATTCTCAGCTACTAACAGATAAAACTGTGCCTGCATTTTTCCATGAGCACCAGCATTTCACACACAGAAGCTTTTACTGTCAAGCTTCGTTGGTTCTCTGGTGTGAAATGGTGGAGTTTGGGCATACACGTCCTTCTCCATTTTCTCTTTAAATGAAGGGGGAAATTAACATGGATTGTCAAGTAAATAGGAAAAGTTGCCCACCCAGGTCAAAGTGGAGGCCCCTTTCTGAGCTGAGCACAGGATGGCCAAATAGTAGGCAAGCCTCAGAATGCCAGCGAGTGCCTGGAATTGCTATCTGGTATGTCCACTGTCTGGATTTGCCCTAGGCTAAGCTTCAGCAATTCAGGAGCTGTGGGTTTTGAATGTATTTAGGATATGATGCTACTGTGGAGTACATTCAGAACAACTCACTGCTTTCAAGCCAGCTCCATCAGTATATGCCTTTTGTGTTTGCTCTGAATGGAGTCATTAGCGTGTAAAGAGTTAAAGTCCTTTCCACAGCAGAAGCCCTGACTCTCCATGCTCAGAGGTAGCATCAGGTCCCGGATGTTTTAGAGGTCTGTGGGCTTTTGCGAACAATCCCAAATTAAATTTACATTAAGAATCAAGGGAAAATAAGAACTGCATCTGGATGCAATGGCTATTAGGAAGACTGAGTGGTATGGCATCTTCCTGCTGAATCAAGAGAAATTTCACAACTGGGGGCAACCCTGGGGTTTGCTCTTCTAGCAGACAAAATGATCCTTTTTTGCCCCCAGGAGTACTACCAGCTTATTTGTAATTCCTGCAAATTGCCACTTTCTATCTTCTGTCTTCCTAACATTTTCCTTTTTAAATTGCCTCTGGGAGGCTCCTACTGGTTCTGTTTAAAGAGCACTTCCTTCCCACCCTTAGGAGTTGTACCACAGTAACATCAAGTGCCTTGCTCTGAGTATTTATTTTTCATCACCCTTATGTATGTGGTGCTTAGCAAGGGAAACGATGCTGTGTTCAAGGTGCTACTGGAAACTAATGAAACTAAGGAAATTAAAAACTTGGATTCAGTGATGCCATTCATTTTATTGATGAGACCAACTTGTAGTGATAGAGATTGATAGAGATGCGAGGGCCAAATGAGGGAAATCATATGTCTAGCAACTAGAGATGCTCTGCAGCATCACAGACAAATCCTTGTTTAAGCAACATGCTGCCTGTCAATTAATTCAAAGTGTGAGGTCAACCGGTGAAATGTGAACTGGACATTTTAATGTCACACGACAAATAGGAAGAGACAGCAACTAGAAGCAATTGAAAAATTACAAGTTAGGCCCAAGGTATTTGTCCAGGGAGGTATAATCTTCATCTCACAGAGGCAATTGGAAGCATCATCTTAATACCTTCATGATCACAAGTTGTCAGGACTGTAGTAGTTAATCCCCTCCAAAAACAAAAAAAGAAAAAGAAAAAAAAAAAAAAGAGGAAAAAAGAAAACCTCCTGGACTATAGTAATAGAAGAGTTTGATAGGAACCAATTAATCCCTAGAATAAAAGGAATTATTTAAGTCTCTAGTTTCTGATTTTTGGAAACCAGAAGTGAGGATTGAGAATATGGCTAGTGGGAAGTATGAGAGTCTGAGATCTGTGGGTTAAGAAAGATTAGAGTGTAGAGGACAGCCAAGTGATCAAACTGTGGTTCTTACTAGCAACTGAGGTGGGTACCTTTACGATGCCTCCCCTCTGCTGCATGAGTGTGGTCTGATGTTAAAGCTGGAAAGTTGAAGAAGCCCTAAGGACTTTTCTCTCAACTTCTCATTTAAGTCAAACTTTCCAGAAAGCATCGCTGATAGGAGCCTGTTCAGCTTCTATTGGAACTTCTCCAGAGTCTGGGGAAGTTGTCATTACTCAATGCACCGACTATATTCTCAGACACCTAGAAAGTCTAACTGTTGGAAAATGCTAAATTGAAACCCATCTCCATTAGTCGTGGTCCCTGTTCTATCTTCCTGAACCACATCTACTTGTTAGCCCTCCAAACACTGGCTGACATCTGTAACATATGTGATCAAGCTGCTTCAATGCTGTTTCATATGAAAAAACTTTCATCAAAAAAGGGACTCTCTTACATCACTGTCTGCAATGCTAGAAAGCTGTTTCCAAGGACTGGCCCCTTGATGAGGGCTGCTCAGTTTATGTTTTAGTGGGACTATAACCTCCTTTGATCTTTGTTCAGACTGAAATTGTTTGCTCCTTTGTCACTTATATAATATACTGTTGTCTAAAATTGAGCTTTAATGTAAGCTAACATCTTTACATTTTTGTCATTTGAACTATGTCGACACAGCCCTATGCCATCTGCATTTTTGCAAATTATTTAGCCTAAATTTGTAACACAGTGTAGGGACTGAAATAATGTTCATCAAAACCTCAGAAGAAAGAGTCTTTGATAGTCAAGTTGGTTAATGTAGAAATCTCTCATTTTTTTCTAGATAGTCTATTGGGAATTTATGCTTTTATTTTTAATAAAAGTGATTATTTGTATGTGTATGTGTTTATGTGCACACCAATTTTTAAAGAGGTCTAACATCCTACCTTTTTCCCCCAGGAATATTTTGAATTTTTCTTAATGTTTAAAACAATACCTCTTAGATTTTTAATAGTGTTTGCTCCCTTATGTGACAATGCCTTCTCCATGGTACCAATAAGTGGTAGTTCCCCAGAGTGCTTCTTCCACTCTTAAAGAAATTTTCATTAATGCAAGTCAACAGTTTTACCAGAACAAATCTTTTACCAGAACTCCTGATATTTGAATTCCCCCATTTTGGAAGATAGAATACTTAAATTTTCTAATTTTCCTCTGAACAATGTATCCTCTAAATAGTCTCGTGGTCTTCAATATGCTCTCACAATACCTTTTTTATACAGTCCTTGGTCTTGACTGAAACATATTTCACTATCTCTACCTTGTAATGCACAATGCACATCTATACCTGCTTGACATACATTACTCCTCTCAAATCATTTTATGTATTTCTTTTGAATATGTTTTACCATTGCATATCTTTATCCCCAGCATGAGTTGCATTCCGTCTTCATAACACCTGCATATTTATCTCTGGCATGAAATGTTGACATTCTTGATTATTATTATGATAAGCACAATATAATGTGTTCTGAAAGATGTCTACATCCTAATCCCCAGAACCTCTTACCTCACCTGGCAAAAGAGACTTTATAGATGTGATTACATTAAAGATCTTGAAAAGGAGAGATTATCCGAGATTACATGTGTGGACCCAATCTATTCACATGGTTCCTTAAAAATGGAAAGCCTTTCCCACTTGTGGTGAGAGAAGGATGTGGTCTGTCTTCTCCTTGCTATGGTACTTTGGTTTTTATTTTCTACAGCTCTGGTATCTTCTAAAATCATAACATTTAACTGATATCACCAAATCTTTTGACTTTCACTTAAATAAGCAGACTATGACTTCTTCTGAAAGTACCATTAGTATTCACTCAAGTTAACAATTGGTGGCTTTAATAAACCCTGCAGGATATTCCCATGTGTCTTACATACATCCTCCAGGAAGACAACATATCTTCTCACCAGTCACATTCGTTCTACAAGTGGCTATTTCCACTCTCCCAAACTGAAAAGTCACAAATCTCCTTTACGTCCAGTTTCTTTGGTGCTGATAACAACTATTTAGTTACTTCCCAATACATGTTAACCCTTCATATTTTATATAAAGCATGGAATGCTGCTTCCTATGTAGAAGGTTCAATTTTATTCTCTGGAACCTAGCTATTGCCTCTTCTCTGATTTCAAAAGGGTCATTTAAAACTTGTTTTCTTTCTTTCCAATGTCTCATTTTTCTACTGGGCAACCTCAACACTAATTTTGATTCTGCCAGGCCTCCTTAAAATCTTATTATTTCTGTTTTCTTTCCTAGGTTATTCGTTCTGTGCTGGCTAAAGACCATTCATTCTAGTGGTTTATGTTTCACCTTTTAATTCAGAGAGACTTGCCTACATTTACACAGTACATAATTGGTGGCCTTTCAAGCAGAAAGTTTGCTGGTGAGCCTGGAGTTTTTAAAATGTTCCCAGCTCAAACCCCATAATTGCTTTGGGGTCAGCTTTGCTTCACTCTCTTGAATCAGTCTTGCTCTAACCAGGAGGCTTTTTAGAAGCCCCCAGGTCAACAGTTTGATTCTTCAATAGTGGCTGAATTTGCTGCAAGTTCTGCAGTAACATTGCATGAAAGCTTTTGAACATGAATTCTTGTCTAGTTCTGTGGCATATCAACACGTGCTTGGAAGTAGTAGTAATAATTGAGTGCTTACTATGTACTATGAGGTTCACATTCATTATTGTATTTGAACCTTCACAATTACTATATGTGTTAGGTCATATTATTACCCCATTTTAGATGAAACACCAGGCTTAGACGGTCCAAGTAATTTCCTCTTAGTCTTGCAGGTCATAAGAAGTGGAGATGGAATTCAGACCCTGGTCTGTATGAATCCAGAGTCTACTCAAGCATATTCACTTTTTCTATTCACAGAATATAGGCAACAGTGTCAGTTGCTGAATCCCTTTTTTAAATCTTCTGTTCCCAAACCCAAGTCCTTTTGGATCACAGTTCCACTTGGCTCCTTTTGACAATCCTCTGGGAGGACTGGAACCTTGGGCCTGGATCCCTTGGACTCTTCTTGATATCTCCTACTGCCTCCCTGGCAATGCCTACCTAAATGTCTGCTTACTTTCAGCTCATCACTGCAATACCACTGTCAGCCCTACTCTCCCACTGGTTTTCTGCTTGGCGTTGATTTCGTGTTGCCAGGTTAATAGCTCTTCTACTAATACTGTGGCCAAATCCAAGGATGGGTTCAACTCAGGGCAAGTGGAAGTCGAGGTGAGCAGTGGGAGAGGGGAAAAGGAGACAGGGATGCACTTGAGGGGCATTTTTGAGTGCATTCATGTGTGTGAGGACAGGAACCAAATGAAAAAAAAATACATATCAACCTTCCAGCACCAACTAATCAGAATGTACATCAACTATAATCCTGGAGCAGGTGCTAGTGGCATGCTACTGTGACACGCGTTACCCCGTTATTGCTGATCCTTGGTGACAGCCCAAGAGATCCCAGGGGAAGGCACTTCAGAATCTTGGTGAAGTAGCCATTTACTAACTGACAGAAGAATTTCTATATTTTAACATAGAATACCAGCCCTATGTGGGAGGGTCTAAGAGAAGGAAGAAAGATTTCAGAGTGAGAAAAATCTCCTATGTTCTCAAAGGTGTGTTTGGATGATGTTAAATTTATATATCAAATCTAATTTCAACCCATTCCATTCCTTTCTTTACTTAGGAGCTAGAATAATCTTTTTAAAAACAAATCTGTTCTTTCATTTCTCTGCTTAAAACCATATGATGGAACGCATATCTTCTTCATATGATGATTCCCATTTTCCTCCCTGACAACATAAAATGTCTTAGTTTGGGATTCATGAAACCACATAATCTGGATGCTGTTTTAACATCTCCCTTTACTCTCAACATATATGCATGCTCACACACACACACATACACACACACACACGTTCTGGAACACGGTGTGTTATCTCAGTCACCTTTACCCAAGCAAGATTCCTATCCTGGAAAGCTCCACTGATCCTTTAGTGCTTAACTACATGTCACTTCTCTGGGAAGCCTTACTCCCCATGTTGGACTTCACCAATAAATAACATGTACATTCCTCTTATTGAGCTCTGATTACCTTCTATCATAATTGTTAGGTCTCTCACTCCGAGGTGAATTCCATGTCCACATGTCCTCAGTAGCTCCCTCTTTTCATCCTTCTGTGCCCTACCGTTAGCCCAGTGCCTGAGTCATGGTAGGTACTCAACACATACTCAAAAGAATAAATGCATTTCCTCTCATCATCTCAGTGAGCCACATAACAAATATGTGAGGTTCTGGAACTGAGGCACAGAGGGTTTTATGATTTGCATGTGGTAGGGTAAGGCTTAAATTCAGTCTTTTGATTCCAGAAGGGAAACGTTGGTGACAATATCATATCTTTTATATTACTCCAATAATTAATATAGAAAAATTGGGTTAGGTCCATTTTCAGATGCATTTTCCCAAAGCAGGATTTATTTATTTTCCTCTCCCAAGTCTTATGCTGAGTACACTCCAGCAACCCATTCTTTAAGTCCTGCTTCCTCAGGAGCTTTATTTGAGATCTTCTCTTTGAGAAGTGTGTCTTAATTACAAAGTCTCCTTATTCTTTATGCCTTGAGTCTTGGTGCTGGTTTTGATTTTTCCTTTGCCTATTGCCCTTCTCCTCTCCTGACTCTTGGCCTGCTCTAGGCCTTGAGGTCTAGCTGTGCCATGATTGATAGCTTCCCTTTGAGCCCTGACACTTCACGTAGTTGCTGGGATTCACCAACTCTCCCAGGCACTAAGGACTAGCACTTTCTGGAAAACAACAGCATGCAAGACTTTTAAACCATGGCTTTATCTAGGCCTTATGTGCAGGTGTGCAGCCTGACTTCTGACTATTTGACTGTCTTTCAGTGTTCCTCTCCAGTAAGGCTGGAAAACTTAGTCCCCCGTTCCTGGATCCCATTCTAACCTTGGCCTGCTCAATGCCAAAATTTCACCTTATTGCCAGAACTCATTGCTGCCCATGGCATTTCATTTTCCATTTACATTACTTAGAAGTATGGCTGCCAGATAACTATGTATTCCATAAGTAACAGATAGAACATTCTATAATATTCTATAGAAATTGGAGCTACATAGTTATTATTATAGAATTCTTCATACAGAATTTATTTTATAGAATATAAAAGTTGCTATTACTACTGCATTATATCAATAATATATAGTTTTCTATAGAAATTGGCTTTAGATGATTCCTGCATGCTGACATTTGTTTCAAGTGAAAAGTAAGCAAAAATAACTCCAGGGCTGTGCTGTCCAATATGGTAGACACATGTGGCTATTAAGCCTTACAATATGGCCAGCCCTAACTGACATTTTCTGCAAGCATAAAATGCACATCTGACTTCAAAGACAATAAAAAACATGAAAAATATAGCCTTAATAATTTTGATAGTAGTTATATGTTGAAAAATAGTATCTTATATAATTTGAGCTAAATATAATAGTTATTAGAATTAATTTCTCTTATTTCTTTTTATTTTTTTAATGTGGAAAATGAAAGCATCTCAAATTCCATATGTGGCTTGCTTGATTTTCTATTGAACCACACTGTTACACAGGATATATCTTGTGGTTCTTTAATATTAGCAAACTACCTATGTATAGATGACATGGAAAGTTAGTTCAGAATTCAAAAGCAGAAAAGGTTATAAACGACAGAAGGAACCTTCTGCCTTGATTTTAAAATTCATGTTCCTTGTACACACTGACATGCCACCTGCCTTGACAAGCTTTGAAGACCTGATAATCTCAAGAGAAATGAGACTGAACCAAATGACATTTGTCCACAGCTCCCCGCATAGTGCCTAACCTCAGAGGTTTAAAATCAATATTGTTTTTTGTCATTTATTTTACCCCACATTTAAACATTCCTTAGATTTATTACCTTTAGGTTTTCAGTTAAGATTCAGTGATGGGAATGATAGCAAGGGTAATAATAAGTTATGTAGATATCATTTAATTTATGAACTCTGGAGCTCCAGGGTAACTTTCACGTCAAGAAATATATTAACCACATGCACATCACCCTTCATTCTGCGGTGAGGATTTCCAAGCTGGGTCCCTATTGTGCCACTTAATTTATGGTCTGGCCAGGTATATGGATCTCCATACAATATTTCAATATAAGTTGCTACAGCTAACTGAGGGGATGAAGATGGGCTACAAAAAAGTCAACTGGACAGCTGATGGATTGCTCTCCCATACATTGGCCGCAGCATTAAGTAGCGTTTAACACTTGTCAGCGGTTTGGATCTTTTTCTGCTCTGAGAAGCTGCACACACCGGCCTAGCCAAGCAGAATCAGCCATGCTGCAGCAGGCAGAGGGCAGCTCCCAGAGTTACTTACGTTGACAGCCGTAGTGCCAGGAATTTCCCGGCAGACACTCATCACACTTAGGCCCTGTTGTTCCAGTCTTACACTCACAAAATCCTGAGCCATTACAACGATCATGGATTGAGCCCAAAGGGTTACAATAACACTCTGTAGAAACAAGACAACACACAGGCTGGAGACAAGTCTGCATGGCTGATAGGTTATCAACACAGGAGCGTCATGTACTTAAATGCATCACTTACTTAAAGAAAGATGTCCATTAATGAAATGCTTTGGCAAATATGGCTATTTCACGATCATTTGTTTATTTGCTTAGCCTTCCATGATATCGTTTTTATGATATGAGAGGAAATCAACTGAAAACTTCCAAGGAAATAAGACATGCTTTTCACTGGTAACAGATCGTAATGGAGATTCCATTTGTTAGGATATTTTTAGATGGTTTAATAAATACCATGAGAAGTTTGTATATCAGGGATAAATCAATATGCCATCAGTGTAAAATGTGTTTTAAATTATTCAAATGGGCTTAGCCATTGCACTCAGTATTTGAGAACTGCTGAACATTTTAAAAGTACAATATGAATGCACTTTGCTCATTCAAAGGTAGTTTTACTTTATGATTTGGGACAGCACCTTAACTTATTCACATATATACCATTTTGTGATGAGCCTTTAGATGTTGTATTTGCTAGGCATATTAGTGCAGCTTTTATGCAGCCCAGATTAACAATCATGAAAGAAAAATAAACTTTGTAGTAACACATAAATTTCAACATAGTTATAATTTAAGATGTATATTTTTCATTATAATGTCTGCTGGCAGGACAATATAGCTTTGCAAAATAAAAGGTGAATAGAGTGTTTTCTTGATTCCTCACATATTCTTATATAGGATATTTTTACTTCTGAAGCTCTATCTTGCTTAAAGCTTGAACCAGAAATGGATATCCTTTAGGTTTCTATTAGCTGGAAAGATAGTGCAGGTAGCTTGCAGCTTTTGGGTAGTGTGTGCTAAAGTTCCTTTCCTCATTACTCTTCTAATAATTTTGGGGAAGTTATTGTGCCTCTCAGTTTCCATTATTTAAAAATGGGTACATTAAGCAGTTCCCTCACTAAAAACCAAACAAAACGATACCGTCCAATTAACCAAGAGAAGTCTTGAAAATTTAGATTAATATAATCAAGTTTAGCATATTAGATTTGCTATGGGGATTCAGGGTTTAGCCTTATAGATGGATCCAGGGGTTTGACTCTAAGTTTGTGTCACAGACACTAATTAGATATTCTTCAAATAAATGTGGAGTACCTTAGAATTATGATTTATTTTATGCTAATTAAGTCAGGTTTTGAGTTCAGCATTCTTATAAAACAAACATTTATATGATGAATAGTTATATATGTAGGTAAAAATAAAACTTAATAAGCTCTAAAATGCTCTCTCCTTGCCTGGCTTAGTTGGTACTTAACAACTAGAGTTTTGTTTTAAATTAGCATTTTCTATTTTAATATGCATGTGTATATGGAAGCTGATTAAAATATTTTAAAATACTAATTTTGTGAAAGCTTTTAATGTTTGTCTGTACACAGGTACATTATAAATTTGTACCAATATCGAAACTGTAATTTTTTTCACTATTTAAAGTGTGTAAGTTGACAATGAATCACCAACATTTTGTAAGGCAGTAAGCAGAGTTACATCTGGCCAACGTTAATTCACATACTCCTCCAGTCAATTAGCCGATGACCATTCATTAATATAAGGTTTTAGAGGCAAAACATGTAAACAAAATTAAACAAAACAGTAGAACATTTAAACTATAATATATTCCCAGTCATTGTCATAGGAAAATGTGGGTAAGTATAATGTTTTGCAGTCATGAAAATAAAGGACAAGAAGGGGTGTGACCTTCTCTTCACCTTATATAACAAATAATTCAGTTTTTAAAAAGTATCATTTATGGAATGATGGTCAATGGTGGATGCTGGAGTAATGCAAAGAGCTTTGGAGGATCATATTTTATTCCATGAAATTCGGAAGAACATGCAGGACTGTTAGATTACAAAGCAACATCAAATACCTGGGGGGACTTGATTTAGAAGTTACGCTAGAATTGATTTATAGGTATTAAAAGTGTCTTATGTTCACCTTATTCTATTAAAGGTACCTCTGATTACCTGATCATGGGTTTCAAAGGGGAATTAAAAATAATACATCATAATTTTAAGAAATGTTTAGCAGCAGCAGCTGAACTCTGTTTCATTGTGATGCAAAGCTTGTTAGCAGGAATCTTAACAGTGATTACTCAAGGTCACAAACCATATATCCTCTAGCTTCCTGCTTAATGCTCAAGTTTACATGAAACAGAAGCATGCAAGGATGTCATCTTCATGTAATTGCTGCGTCATCACAGGGTAATTACATGTATCTTTGGAGACATGGTTGTGTTTGGAATTTGTACAAGAAATGGGGAAATTCACCAGTAATTACGAAGCAGCAATGACAGTGGCAACATGGAATACCCTGTTGCATTTTATATTTGCCATAATATAAAATGATGCAAGTATTTTACAACATCTATTTCATCACACAGAGCCTACATGTTGTCAAAGATATGAATTGTTCCTTCACAGCAAGCGTGGTGAATTTTATTGTCAGTTGTTAAAGAATTGGCAAAGGGTTCTGTTTTTTATTTTTAATGTAGATAAGACTTAGATGAAGTTCAAAGTTTCCAAGATTAGTGCCTTATTCTGTGAAAGTGAATGGGGTAAATATCCCTTCGTTTTCATTAGTGCTTGCTATACAAAATGGTATTAAAATTAACTCTCAGTTACTTCTGATGTATCCTTCTCAGTCTTGCCTCAAGCCCTTTAGGAATCTTAATTGTGGTAATAGCAAATAGGTACATGCTGTCTCATAGGGCAAACCTTAGCAATGGAGCCACAGGCTTCCAAAGGCCCTGAGAGGGCAAATTCCACCATTGTGCACAGGCAGTCCCAGTATCACTGCCCTCAGAGCCTCAAGCAGGGTAAGTGAAATCTACAGCTTTTTAAGGAAATTGTTATTAATTCATGTATGCATATAAGCACTACAGATAAAAGATAGACCTTAGTACCTATCAGCTAGCCAGATTTTTCAATTCATTCTTTAAACACAATTTTCTCCTTTAGAAAAGGGCAATAATTTAGGAAATTAGGGTGGGTGAGGGAATAATGTAGCTAATATTTCCTTTCCTTTTATTTTATTTTATTTTATTTCTTGAGATGGAGTCTCACTCTGTAGCTCAGGCTGGAGTGCAGTGGCGCTATTCTCAGCTCACTGCAACCTCCATCTCTCGAATTCAAGTGATTCTCCTGCCTCAGTCTTCTGAGTAGCTGGGATTACAGGCACAGGCCACCACACTCAGCTCATTTTTTATTTCTTTCAGTAGAGATGTGGTTTCACCATGTGTGCCAGGTTGGTCTCAAACTCCTGACCTTAAGTGATCCACCTGCCCAGGCCTTCTAAAGTGCTGAAATTACAGGCATGAGCCATTGCATCTGGCCTAATGTAGCTAACTTTAATAGTACTTAAGAATGCATCCCTTTGTGTTCACCAAGTACTTCGTTCGGTTTCAAGTATAAAATCCTAAATAGAAACAGGTTTAGCTCAATAAAATGGAATTTTCCAAAAGTTTATAATTTCAATTAATAAGCTTTCTAGAAATGGAGAAGAAAACTCTTCTTGATTTTTAAAAGTAAAAATAAATACAAAATTGCTATTGTTTTTCATATTTATTCTTCTTAGTTTATGTGATTTAAAAGGCAGACACTGAATGGACTGTTTTCTAGTCTGTGGATAATCAAATAAGGATTCACAACTGAACTATACCTCTTAAAACCAGATAGAAAGAAGCAGATTTGGAGTTCACAGTTTACCTCAGAACTGGAAAAAAGGCCAAACTTCCTAATAATAAAACACTCTAAATAAAATATACTGTGATATTGTTAAGTTACCTGATAAAAGAAATTTTATAGAATAAAATCTTTCCTTCTAAGGCCTTTATTAGATTGATTCAAAATAATATTAAATATTATAAAACATTTTAATCTTATGTATTTTGTAAAAATGGCTAGGTTTTTAATCCCATGTTCCTATTTATTTTAGCTTTTTTGTTGTTTACCTATTTATAGCATGACATTTATATATGTTTACAAATGACATTCAGTAAAATGTACTCTGCATTCAAAATTTAGACAACTATATGTCTTTTGGTTTTTATTAATATTCTCAAGTCTTTGTAACTCAAGTGTTATGAAGACAATTGAACTTCTGTTCATAAACTCAGGGTGGAATTGCTGCTGTTATTCAAAACGCATACCATAAGTAAAAGTTTGACAAGCTTAGCTTTGCTAATTGTGTCAGTGGTTGAGAGAAAATGTTTAAGCTTTGAAGTCAGAAACCCTTTGCTGTAAGATTTGGGTCAATCTGCCTTACTCTTCTCAATGACAAGATAGGGGAAATAATTAGTGTAATACTTACCCCACTGTTTTGTTAATGAGGATTAAGTAAAAACAAAACAAAACATCTACAAGTCGGTTCACAGCTGACTAAGCGTTTCCTGTGCATCCCATTTGATCCTCACCCAACTAGAAGGCTCAAATGACTTACCTATGGCACACAACTGTGAGATAGCAAACTGAAATTTGAGACTAGCTTTCTGGCCTCTAAGTCCAGTACTTTCTCTCCTAATTGAGAAAAAATAAATAAGGAGGTGCTCTGAAATACAGAAAGTACTGTAGACACCAACAGTATTATATATATTTGGCCCAATTTGATTAAAAACAACTCTGCAGCTATTTTTTGTGACACTCGGATCTTGACGATCCAATCAGAGGACAATGGTCACAGAAATACGGATTGGATTTCTTTTCTTTTTTTTTTTTTTTTTTTTTTTTTTTTGAGACGGAGTCTCGCTGTTTCGCCCAGGCTGGAGTGCAGTGGCGCGATCTCGGCTCACTGCAAGCTCCGCCTCCCGAGTTCCCGCCATTCTCCCGCCTCAGCCTCCGAGTAGCTGGGACTACAGGCGCCCGCCACCGCGCCCGGCTAGTTTTTTGTATTTTTAGTAGAGACGGGGTTTCACCGTGTTAGCCAGGAGGGTCTCGATCTCCTGACCTCGTGATCCACCCGCCTCGGCCTCCCAAAGTGCTGGGATTACAGGCTTGAGCCACCGCGCCCGGCCTTGGATTTCTTTTCTTGATAAAAAGATTGCTTGTCATTTTTCAGCTTGTGTATCCTATTGAACGTACCTCAATGTGAAAAAGTCTACCTTTAAAATTGGGTGCCTATATAGCTACCTACTGGTGTGATAATGGCTACACATATATTTTTCAGCATTTCAAATATATGCACTGCTTAAGCGTGAATTATGAAGTGAAATTCCATTTATTGTTTCTTATTTTTCCATTGGCATCCCCACATTCTTAAAGACAGGTTTCACTACGTAAAAGGTAGATTTTCTGGGTGGGAAAGGCGCCTGGTCCTCCCTAGATGCCAAGAGCAGTAGTCATTGGTGGGGAGGAAAGGGAAAGTGCTCAGGTGCCTCTGTGGACGCAGTTTTCCAGGGCTAAGATAATTAACTGCCTACAATACTTTTGAGAAACTACTACTCCTTTTTGGGAGCTGTAGGAAAATTCAATAAATGGAATTTCATTGCTATGGATGAAGAAGTCAGACAAACTTTTACATTTCCAGTTGCTAGTTATTTTCAATTTCAAATAGCAACATTTTCAATCTATCAATACTCACAGATCGCCAATTATATGCAAGAGTCTGCACCCCACTTTTTCATATCTATAATTAAATCCTGTATAATGAGTTTCTATTTTGAAAGTTGAATGTATAATTTAAGGCTATAAGATCAGTTCAGAATCATCAGGTTTTAAAATTTCATACGAAAACAAAAAACAGGAAGAAAGAAAGAAACTTCTTAATTTCTTTAACATGTTTCTGAGATCATCATATTTAAAGCAACAACATAAGGATTCAAAGTATATCCCCCAACTATGATTTCAACCAATACAAGTAAAATTTAAGTCCACCACAAGGATATTGGCTCCATTGAGAAAGTTCATTCTGGTTCGACCACGGTGCATATCACCAGCCTCTCCACCCTAAATATCTCCCCGTAGCTCAAAAGGCACAGAACAATAGCTGAAATTGTAATGGAACTGACCTATGCACACATTCTCATCGTCCAGTTGTGCAGAAGCATTTCTGAAGTAGCCCAGCCTGCATAACTCACAGTGCTGCCCTCTAGTGTTGTGTTTACAGCTCACGCAAATGACTGTATTTAGCAGATCGATATAACTGCATCGATTGGAGTGGCCGAAGCATTCACAATCTTGCAAGGAAGAACAGAAATGTATACAAAGTGTATACAGTAGCAGAATAATAGCATACTACATGCTTGGGTAAAATGAGGGATGGAGAAAAGATGGTGGAATGGCATTACATATATGTGATTCAATACGACACATGGTGGCAACAGGTGGTTGTGACTGGCATGGAAATAGCATCTGTTTCAAGCGGGATAGAAAGGTTGGACATTCAGAACAAGACTGAAGATTGTTAATTCTTGGCAGACAAGATGAACAGAAGCATTTGCAGGTGTACGCCTTTTAAAATTTAGGAAGCCTCAGTTTCCAGTGATGCAAAAGTCTTTTTTTTTTTTTTTAATTTTTGCAGATGGAGAATTTTACTGTCTTTGCACCATTTCCCTTATTTTCTCTTCATCTTTTCAGCCTTAAAAAAAGTGGGAGGGGGTTGTGTGAGCATTGAGGGTCTGAGTACCATCACCATGGCTCCTGTAGCTCTCTGACATCATGCCAAGACAGCAAATCAATCGGGGTTTCATATACATCATGACAAATTTAATAGAGTTCTAGACAACTAAACGATTCTTTATTTTGTTTTTCCCCAATGCTAAGAGAAGATGGCTTTCTTAAGCCTTTCTTCAGACCAAATCTTTATGTGTATGTGTGAGAGAAGACACAAAAAGTCGGGAGATAATTTGTGTGAAAAAGTGCTCTTCAGATTTCCTCCCCTTCTCTTAAGTTTCAAGAATAGTTTGCTATAAAAGGAGACTTAGGCAGCTACTGTAACCGCACATTTCTTTTCCTTGGTTTCTCTAAAATGTTAGAGGTGTCTCTGAGGCTTAGGAGTGATGGTGGTAATGACTAGACAGGGAGATGAAGAAGAGCATGAGAGTAGCTGGGGAACAGTGGAGGGTCACCAGATTTCTTCTTTCTTGCATCTCAACTAGAGCAAGAAGTTGTAAATCCAATTCAACCTTTTTAAAATAAATGGTAACGACAAATCTCTGTTGGTAGAAATAATTATCACAAAAGTGCGAGTGGTAACTAGGTGGGGTATCTGTTTTGTCTTCTTGGAATGTGGAAGTAGGCCTAGCTGGACATTTATAAGGAAGGTCAACCAGGATACTGCAAATTTCGTTTGTTTAAAAATATTTCTTGCATCAATATCTTGCTTTTATTTTATCCCACTAGGAAGCTAAGCACAGTCACTATTTGAACACACAGTCATTCTTTCATTCATTCATTCAATAAATATTTTGGTTGAGTTAGTCTACCTATGTGTCAGGAAATTGGCTAAGTGTTGAGTTACTATTTTGGCCTACATAAAATTTTTCAAATATTATATTTTGATGACCAGAGTAAAAATGAGTAAGTGTTGTCAAGTAAATAATAATAAGAGGTGGCTAACTTTTAAACTTTTAAAAAAATTAATATGCTACCACTCATCAGAAAACTTCGTATTCATTTGTTAGAGAGCTAGTTACTACAATAGGAAGCTGAGAACAAGGTCCTGATGGAATGAAATCAAATTTTGATAGAAGCAAAGGAGGATACTGGAAATGGTGAAGCATAGAAGATAACCAGAAACAGTGTCAGTAACTTCGGGACCCCAGTTGCTAAAAGAGAGGTGAGAAGAAAGGGGGGATCCTGAAGCCAAGCCACTTCCTTTATTTGAGGTGAGCTGTATCACCATGTGCATGTGCACAGGGAGAGAAGGGTGAGTGTGAGGAAGGGAAGAAGTCAGAGGGGAGGCGAGTATGAGGAGAGGGAGAGTACCGGGAGAAGGTGGCCTTGAGACTCCAATTTAGGAGACAGTGTAAGAAAATACCCAAATAAATTTAGTAGTAAAGCATGCCAGGTTGGTAATAATACTACCACCAATAATCATAGAGTTACAGGTTACTAAATTAAAATCTCTTGTAAAACAACAAGCATTTCCCACCAATCCTCTGTACCACTCTGAGTTACACCTTATTTATACTGGCATTACTGACTCCTGAGGAAGTCAGAAAGGCTTCTAGAGCCTTCTCTGTTTGAGAGTTTGAAATAAAGACAATCTTTCAGGACTAGAGCCTTTTGAGAGCAGTGATTGAAGGAAGGAAACTCAATTCTCAAACCTAATTGCTTCCCAAGGACTTTTTGAGAACTGCCTGGAGTTCCTGAGGAGAGGCAGTAACAGCCCTGCCCCTGGGTCCCCTCCTCTGGAAGAGGTCTCTTACTGGCTGTCCTTCTTCAGGTTCCCTAACCTGTGTTGGTTCTTGGTACATCTAATTTAATTAACAGAGCTTTGTTCAAAAGTATCTTTTATGTGCAAAAATTCATCTAGGAGCTTTCTACAGCTACATAGAAGCTTGTTGCCTGGAAGCTTATTTAGTAAATAAGACAACATATGCTCAGATAACCAGAACAAAATAGTATGTGCAGAGAAAAAATAGTGACATAAAGCAATCTAAGTAGAAGGAGAACTTCATTTAACATGAGGGGAATTTAAAAAAATGTCCTACAGGATATGCACTCTGAATCTTCCTTAGGGCAGGTAGAGTTTATTAAAACAAAACAGAATAGGAGGGAATGAGCATTTTAGGTGAAAGGAATAGAGTGAAGAGTGGGCAAAGGTATGAAGCTGGGGAAATCCAGAGAATAAGGCTAGTGACTTTTCATAGTATGGTTCCTTTGTGGGTACCTAAAGGATTCTGTAGAGTCTCCCTTATGGCCAGAACTACATGATTTAATCTACCTGACAAAGCTTTATCTGAGGAAAAAACCAAATCTGTAAGATACCCAGGTTCAACAGTTTAAGACCCATTCCATGAATCTCTGTAGAAATGTTAAATGTGATACTATCACTACTATTATCTGAACTTAATGAATAGTACACATTTCTGTGGTGACATTAACTATTTATGGGTTTTGTTGAAAAACTAATTTATTAATTTTGAAAGGAAAAGATAAATAATTGTATAAGAAACCATATTTAGCTAAACATACAATAGTATAACTTTATTTCAAGTGATAACTGGACACTTTAAATGTTTTATAAGCATTAAAATGTTTTATAATGTAGAAAATGGCTAATAATAACTTGATTCTTTTAAGACTTCTAGTACTCTTCTGAGACTTTGATAAAGCTGTTATCTCTGGCCATAATATATTTGAGAATATAAAATAAGAAACAGATCTTTGAAAGTGACTTGAAAAATATGAGAGTATTATATAAATGCAAAGTATTTCAAATATGACTCTAAAACTGCTATATTATTTTTTGGTGTTCTGTTCATTTCCTACCTTTTAATACCTAGTCTTTCCACACAGGCACAGAACGTATTCAGATACAGCTTGAGCTGCATTATCCTACTAAGTTTCTGAAGGGATGATATTAATAGTTTAATAATTTTTTGATTCTTCAAATCACTGACCTCCCATGACCTCCCATTTCTTCTTATATAGTATCCATAGTCCAATCCTTATAATCACTTCCTTTTATATAATCCCTTGGCCTTCCACCCTCCAATTATAAGGAAATCTTGATCCCGGTTAAAAGTTGATGCTGGTTAAATTCAGCTCTCCAGGAAGTCCTAGCCAGAGCTATCAGGCAAGAGAAGGAAACAAAAGGCATTCAATTTGATAAGAGAAAATCAAATTATCTCTCTTTACTGATGACATGAACACATACGTAGAAAACCCTAGAGATTCCTGTAGGAGAATCCTAGACTGATTGCCGACTTCAGCAAAGTTTCAGGATACAAAATCAATGTACAAAAATCAGTAGCATTTCTATACACCAATAACATTCAAGCTGCAAACCGAATTAAGAACTCAATCCCATTTACATAGCTCCCAAAATAAAATAAAATATCTAGGAATACAGCTAACGGAGGAGGTGAAAGATCTCTACAAGGAGAACTATAAAACACTGATGGGATAAATTGTAGACAACACAAATAAATGAAAAAAATTTCCATGCTCATGGGTTGAAAGAATTAATATTGTTAAAATCACCCATTACCCAAAGCAATCTAAAATTCAATGCAACTGCTATCAAATTTCCAATGTCATTTTTCACAGAATCAGAGAAACCAATCCTGAAGTTCATATGGAACCCTGCCCCAAAAAAGCCCAAATAGCCAAGGCCAAAGCATTTCTAAGCAAAAGGAACAAATCCAGAGGCATCACATTGCCTGACTTCAACTTACACTACAAGGCTATAGTAACTAAAACAGCATGGTACTGGTACAAAAATAGACATATAGATCAATGGAAGAGAATAGTAGTAATAAAGCCACATACCCACAACCATGTGACCTTCCAAAGTGGACACAACTAAACAATGGGGGGAAAACACTGCTGAGAAAACTGGCTAGCAATATGCAGAAGAATGAAACTGAACCTCTATCTCACCCCATACAAATATTAACTCAAGATGGATTAAGGACCTACATGTAAGACCTGAAACCATAAAACCATAAAACTCCTGGAAGAAAACCAGGGAAAAACTCTTTTGCACATCAGCCTAGGCAAAGAATTTATAATGAAGACCCAAAAAGCAAATACAACAAAAACAAGAATAAAAAAAAAAAGGGGGGGGGGACTTAAACTAAAGAGCTTCTGCACAGCAAATTAAATAATCAACAGAAAAAACAGACAACCTGCAGAATGGGAGAAGTATTTAGAAATTACGCCTCGAAAGACTAATGTTTAAAATCTACAAGGAACTCAAATAACTCAACAAGAATACAACAAACCACCCCATTAAAAATTGGGAAAAGGCATGAACAGACATTTCTCAAAAGAAGATGTACAAGTAGCCAACAAACACATGAAAAAAATTCTCAGTATCACTAATATTCAGAGAAATGTAAAGTAAAATCTTACTAAGGTGCCATCTTACACCAGTCAAAATGACTGTAATTAAAAAGTCAAAAAGCGAGAGATGTTGGCCAGGATGTAGAGAAAAAGGAATACTCATATACTATTGGTGGGAATGTAAATAAGATCAAGCTCCATGGAAAACAGTATGGAGATATCTCAAAGAAGTAAAAAGAGAACTGCCATTTGACCGAGCAATTCTACTACGGGGTATCTACCCAAAGGAACATAAATCATTATATAAAAAAGACAACTACAGTCATATGTTGATTGCATCACTACGTGTGATAGCAAAGTCATGAAATCACCCTAAGTCTCCACTAATGGTTGATTAAATAAAGAAAATGTACGTATACACCATGAAATACTATGCAGACATAAGAAAGAATTAAATCATGTCACTTGCAGCAACATGGATGGAGTTGTAGGCCATTATCCTAAGTTAACTAACAGAGAAGCACAAAATCAAATATTGCATGTTCTTATGTATAAGTGGGGGTTAAAGGAAGGGTACACATGGACATAAAGATGGAGAAAATAGACCGTGAGCACTCTAAAATGGGGGACGTTTGAAGGTTGAAACATTACCTACTGGGTACAATGTCCAATATTTAGGTGATAAGTATACTAGAAGCCCAATCCCCAGCCATTATGCATGTAATATCCATGAAACACACAAGCACATGTACCCCCTGAATCTAATTTTTTTTAATTCAACTTTTCATCTCTTCATGCTCATATCCCAGTAGCTAAATATGGCTAGTTTTTCTCCAGTCATTTAGAAACAAGTCTCGTTTGAAGTTCATGACCATAAACCTCAATGGGGTCCCCAGAACTGCCTGGTAATCCTTCCTGAAGCAGGGGGCTTCTGGGACACCACACTCTCTAGGTTCTCTCCTTCCCAACCCATTATTGCTTTTTTCTGTCTTTCGCTTTTTGTCCTCATCTCCTCAAATGTCTCAAGGTTTAATCCTTGGACCTCTTTGTTTCCTACATTCGCCCTAGATGATTTTTACCCAACCCCATGGTCTATATGTGGGCCATTCCAAAACAGTTATTTCCACGGTGGACTGACTCCCCAGTTAATTAGTGAGACTTCCTGCAGCATCATCCATTGTGTGCCACTGCCTTCCTAGAATTTTCACTTGGATGTTTTATAAACATTTCAACTTTAACTTGTTCAAAGCTGAGCTCTTTAGTTGCCTTCCTAAACTTGCTGCTCACCCAGGATGCTCTATCTCAGTAAATGACTACTCCATTCCTCCAACTGCTTAGCTTACACCTCTCACCATCTCTACCACCTTTTCCTTAGATGCATCATCAGCCCTTTCTTGGATTATTGCCATCATCCCCAAACTGTTCTTCTGGCCTCCACCCTTGTGATAATGTCATCTCCACACAGCAGACAGAGTGACTCTCTCAAAACTTTAGTGAGGTCATGACATCCCTCTGCTCATCATCCTAATGGCTTCACATCTTATTTGGAATAAAAGAGGAGTTCATTAATTCTCTAGTGACCTAGCCCCTGTCCTCCCTGGGGGCTCATTGCTAGCGCTCTCCTCCAAATTCATGGCACAGTGCCTCCATGTTGCTCTTCGAACACACCAAGCGCTTCCCAGGGCCTTTGCACTTGCTGATCTGGAAATACCCCCAGACATCTCCATTACTTGCTTCCCCACTTCTTTTTAAAATTATCTTCTCAAAGACAATTCTCTGAAAATTTAATCTGAGATAATAGCCCCTACCCTCATACCCTAATCCCTCAATTTTCTAATCTTGTTTATATTTTTTCATAGAATTTATAATATTCAAAAAGTATATGCAAAAATAACTTCTCCCCCTCTAGTTGAGAGTAAATATTCAAGGGCAGACTGTGTCTGTTTTGTGTACAATTATAACTACAGAACTTAAAATATTGCCTGGCATACACTAAGCACTGAAAAAATATTGTCAAATGAATGAATGAAGGATGATCCTGAGACCCCTTCCTTTGGGGGAATAGAGGAAGATACAGAGAAAAGTTATGTTTAAATTCATTCCTTCATCATTTGAATTCCTGAGGAGAATCTGGCTATATCCTATATATTAAGGAGTTTAGAAAAACAGTAGCCACAGAACAAGCTACAGCTGAGTTAGTGATTATTTTAGCTGAGAGCCGACTACATGTCTATTAACAGATCAGCTTAGGCAGAGAAAAAGCAGGTTTCTGAAAATTGCTGTGGTTTTATATAGTTTTTAATCTCAAATTGCGTTTCAGATGAGTTTTATTACTGTTGTATAAGCAAAGCTAAAGGGGGTCTTTAGCTTTACATATACACAATGTGGCATGGCAACCACTGGCAACACGTATTTATTGAGAACTACCCTGTACCATGTACAGCCCTCATGTACCAGAAGACAAAGGGAATGAGGTCCAGGTCTTCAGAGTCTAGTGTGGGGTTTCTCAGCCTTGGCACTATTGCCATTTTGGGCCAAATAACTTTGTTGTATGGGGCTGTCCTGTGCATTGTAGGCTTTTCAGATGCATCCCTGGGCCCTCTATGGACTAGATGACTAGATGTGGTAGCACCCCCCAAACTGTGACAAACAAAAATGTCTCCAGACATTGCCAAATGTCCCCTGAAGGGCAAAATCCACCACATCCCCACTGAGTACTATTGTTCTAGTGGGAAGATAGAAAAAATACTATATATGTGTAATATATATGATATATTGCAATACAGAAGGCAGTTGTGATGAAGTACTTAGTACCTAGCCAGAGCAATGAAGGCTAGAGGTGTTTTACAAGGGGAAGGGTTCAAAGTTGACTTTCTAGATAAGGAAAGGACCAACTCTCCTCTAAGGTTTAAAAAGTTCCTTCTGACTGACACTGGCTGGGGAAGACCTAGGCAGATAAGAGTTCCAGGAAATCAAGAGGTTGGATACAGAGAATGAAAGAAAAAGAATGTTACTAAGAGGAGGGGATTCAATTTCTCCTCTTTTGCCTCCTTGTTCTTACTGTTCCCCATGTTGCCTATAATTACATTAGTAAATTATCTCTGGAAATATAACATAAAATACAATGAACGTGGCACAATTAGAACAGGTAGTTTTTTTTGGCCAAATGAGGAAAGCTAATTCAAATCCAGAGCTGATTAAAATTAACTTTAGACATTCAAAAAGAAAGAATTTGAGAAAAGACCTTAAAGGTGAAGGAATTGGAACTCTAAAAAGAATTTTCCCTTCACTGCATTAAATGGAGTGATTCTGAGAATTAAGAGGCTCTAGCATTTTCTTTGTCTTTTCCCCACCCACAACCCTGTCTTGCATCCTTACGTAGCTGTTGAAGCTCTTCCACACATATCATTTGACGATGATGTCAATTTGTCTATGGTAAGTCTACCTCATTGGGTAGCTTCTCCCTGCCTCCAGGAATGTGTCTGGACCTCATTGGTGCTGTGTCCTCAAGAAACTAGAGATGTAGGGTCAAATTCCAGGTTCAGAGGCCTCTTGTATATCCAGCACGCTTGACATGACAGAAAAGAGATGAACTTTACACATGCTTTTTCCTTCCTTTCTCCTTCACCTCCTTTGTTTCTTTCCATATGGCATCCCTATGATGGCTTCAGTGACTGCCTATATGACACACCACATACCCAAATTGATCTGTTACCCTCTGAGCCTGCATCTGCTCTTCTCATACAGGACTCATTTCCCAAAATTTCAAACCTAATTCGGTTCCCCTCAACCCAGATTGGCATCTTCTATGTTCCACGGTTAAAAGCACATTTGAGAAAATTTTGACATATGGTTTAAATACTCTTGGTTTCCCTTTTCCCATTTCCTGACCAGTTTCCACTTTTTCTTTTTTTTTTTTTTGAGACGGAGTCTCGCTCTTTTTCTCTATATGCCACAGAAGGACAAATTCAACATTGATTAAAATCTGGGAAATGACTAAATTCAATAAGGAATAGGAAAACATTATGGTCATTTTCACCAAATGGGTCAAACTAAGTTCAGATTTTATTAATAAATGTATTTCTTTGTAAGAGGTGTTTTATGAAAAAAAAAAAAAAAAACCAAAATGTGACATATGCCCAACAGTCAAGGGTGGAAAACAAGACACACCTGTTACACAGGACATTTAAAGAAAAAATGGTGAAATAAAAACAGAAGTCTTTATGTTTCCTGAAAAATCTTCATTCTGTGAATGACAGATGCTAGCTGGAACGGGCCATTCATGAGTCACAGATGAGATGCTGCTCACTTTCATTTAAAGAAAGTAATATAACTACTATTTTTGGATCATAAGCAACACTTAATCCAGTGCAGATCTTCACTTGTGTTTTTCAAAGTTATTCAAAACAGTTTTTTGGAAGCATAAATTCCAAGATGTTTCATTGGTCATAAAGCGAAATGGGCACCATACATGGAACCTGCCATTCTGGTCTCATGAAAAGCATCCTTGAAACTCACTATAAGTGGGTTTCCTTATATGCAATGCAAATGAGTATCCATGATGGTGCTCTAACATTCATGATCTGAACAGGAACCTCAACCATTGTAATTCTTATTCACACATTAATCTTTCAGAAAACAAATGTAGCATTTTTAATTGCAGTCAAGTTTCTGAGTGAAGCATTTTTTTTCTTACAGATGATTCTCAGTACTATTTGATGCATTGATTGATATCAGTCAACATGCCTCACCGATAAGCTGATGGGTACACTTCACAGATATTCCAGATTCATACAGTGCAATGTTTCACAACACATAACACCATGAAATCACTGTATGAATCCAAGAATTCCTACCTCTCTTGTGGTTTGCAACTTGAACAGAAGAAACTGTTGACAAAGCTAATTTGGGAGCAACTGGATAGGTTTAAAAGAATGAACAGTAAATTAGAAACAATAGTGAAACGTTCAAACTGTAATAACTTATCACCAACCCACTTGAAAAGTAGCCCTAAATTAACAGACTATTTGTATCTGTTGTTTCTGGGAGTTTGTTTCAATCACAAAGTAAGGCTTGTATTTGGCTGAAAATGGTTCAACATTGTCAATAATACAGTTTAGAAGTTTTCTTTTCAGAAGGAAAAATCATTACCATTTAAATCAAGAATCCAGTGAAGCAAGGATTGTTCCCATAACGATATGGATAGTAGGATTCCCTACTGTCAATCTTTTAAAATAGTAGTTGTGTTGTCAGTTGGCATTATCATTGCCTCGGTTCACCATGACATTCTGTGTCATGATAAACTAGTCAACATATACACCATTCAGGCTATTCCTGTTGAACTGATTAGGTATCCTAGAACATAGACCCAATAGTCAGCCATTCAGCAGCATTTGGGCCTATCTCAGAGTCACCTTGAAGATGTGTACCTTTAAAAGTTGTCTTCTCAGCATTTATTACCTTTTTGATGATATCAGCTTGTTAACGGCAGGGATTTCTCTCTATGTTTGCCTGCCATTTATTTTCCAATTATTCATGAAGAGTTGCTTGTGAAAATAGCCAAAACGGAATACAGCCTGATGTTCTTTGCAGATGCTGACAAGATAAATTATGGCTGCATAGAACTGGCCTCTGCTACCAAGTGCACCTTTCGCTAAAATTTCAAAGTTTAAGCACTTTGCTCAACTGGGACGCTTCTCAGTAGATTCATTTGAACTCATTATCCACATTCTAAGAAAGTGCAACTGGTATTATGTAACAATATTTCTGAAAGTGTTTTGTCCTGTGACTCTCACAGACAACACAGCAAAATAATTAAATGGGCCTATTTCAGGTTTTGAACAATGCATAATCTTGTTCAGCTCAAAACTCACTGTGGAGAAGCGTTGTCTTAGAGCCTGTGTTGTATAATTTGTGAACTATGAAATTCAATAGGAAATGCTGAGTGACATTCCACTGAAGATGCTGTCATTGAACTTGTCAGGGAATAAAGCCACTAAACCTCTTCCGAATCCTCACAGAATTATACTAATGGGGCGAGCTTGATCTGTATTTCTTCTTTCATATATGTATGCAGAAACTTGAAAAAATTCATTTGGAGCAGATGATTAAGATAATTCTATTTGCTAGTAATATATGTATCTAGGACAGTCTAGATTTCATCACTCTGATCAAGGACTGAAAATGCAGCCCTTCCAATTTGACTCCTCAACAAATTGCTAATATATTTTGTTTTGCTAAGCAGCTATTTCCTGGTTCCTCCTTTTGCTCATTTCCTCTTCCATCTGTATTCATTAGAGCTTTAAAGGAACATCCTGTATATAACTAAGGAAGGTGGAAGCCAAAGATGTGCCTTTTTTTGAAGAAGAAGAAGGAAGAAGGCAAAATAATACAATCTTATATTAAAATAAATTCCTATTTATACATGACTATATATATCTATAGGCTAGATGTTAATATTAATTTAACATTACACTGAAGCTTATGAAGTTTATTGCTCAGCCTTTAAAAGTTCTCTTCCTGCATAATCACATTTCTGTCTATCAGTGTTGTTTTCTTTTTCCTTTTTTATTTTCTTTTTCTTCTTTGACATTAGGAGTTAGAAAATAATTACTGCTCTAAGGATAGACAGAGAACAGATTGCTCTAAATGCTGGAACACATGAATGTTAATCGATAAAGAAGATAAAAGGAAAAATTCCAAGAAGGAAAATTTACTGTGATGTGAAAGACAGACAGAGAGAGAGGGGGAGAGAGAGAGAGAGAGAGGAGGGAGGAGGTGGGGGGAGAGGGAGAGAGGAGACAGGGAGTGAGAAAGAGTGTGTGAGAGAGGCTAAAGGGAGGGAGGAAGAGAGGAAAATGGAGGGAGGGAAAGAGACAGAGAGATTGCTCCAAATTTTTGCAAGTCAGTATGGAGCAATAGTCAGAGAAAACAGATCTGTCAAGTGTCACAATGCTACCTCTATGTATTTTCTCAGATCCTCAGTACAACTGAGGTACCAGTTGGTTGACTTAAGAGGAAGACATTGAGAGGATGTCTGTGCCACTCACACATTTTTAAGTCTTGTTTGCACTCCACACTGTGGTGGCAACAGAAGTCTAGACTCTTCTTGGGACTGACTGACCTTCAGTGTAATCTGGTAAAGGGTTTTTTAACTTCCATGCCATTTAATTTTCCCCTTCATCTTCACTCTAATATTTTTGGGACACTCTTCATATTAGAAAAAAGATTGAATTATGATTCTTTCAAAGACATAGCATTCATGATAATGCTCTTATTTTGTGCTAAAAATGGCATATAGGATTTTCCCCCAAACATGTGGGATTTTATATCAGTAGGAATTTTACATGCTCCTACCTTGTTTTGGGTTAGAAACCTCAAGGGAAGAAATATTCGGCCATATCCTATTAAACTTTGGAGGATCTGCATGCATCAGGAAAAATCAGGGTATGTTATTTTCAGCTATAATGTCATTTGGTCTAAACAGAAAATTATATGGATAAAGACACAAACCACACATCTGCTCTTTAACTTGGCTGTGATGCACTTAAACAAAACATGACTTCCACATCAAACAAGAGCAAGCAATTGATGATTCCCAAAACATTGAATGGACATTAAATATATAGCTACTTCCCTACCAAAGCTACACATTTACTTTTAAAATAAGGTAGAGTGTTCTTACACACACACAAAAATACAAATGAGGACTTCAGCAATCCAAACCATTATGTTAAGCTGGTGCCTGAGCCTAGAAGATAACACTAAAGAAATAATTTCTCACTTGAGGATTCCATTCTCCTCAATTTATATTTACAGATATGAACTGGTTGCATTAGTCTTTCGTGATAGATTCTTTGGGGTGTGTTTTAAGTGTGAGCCATTATCTCTGAGAAGGAGTGGATATATTTGCGATTTTTATGTGTGTAGTTTCTCGGAAAAGGAAAGAGGGATACCTGTCGGTTTTGGCTTATGGAGAAAAGTCCAAGCTGCTTCCTATTGTATCTAAGGTTCGTATGCATGGGTGTGTATGTGTTTTCATGATGTCTTTACCTCAAAATATGCTTCTAGAGTTATTGGTTCCAATGCAGAAATAAATAAAAGCATCAATTAATTTAAGAATTGGTATTATTTATGTCTTGGTATTATTTGTGTCTTCCAGTTATGGAAGGCAGAACATCCAGGCTAGCATTTAAAGTTTTTAAACGACTTTTGTGAAGGTGCATAGGGCCCGACTATTAAAGCAGCTATTTTATGACTAAAATCCTACCATCTATTGAGTCCAGTCTCAAAACCACATGTCTTGTATTGTCCTTTGGTACCACCCAGGTCCATAAGGACGGCTCTTGGCTCTAAATTTCTGTAACCTGTTACTTTCAGTGCTCCTGTTTTCTCACTGATATGTGGACAGGCATGAGTTTTAATATTGCCAGTTAAAATTTTATAGGTCGATTTCTCATCTCTCTAATTGGATTGGATCTCTTTGAAGAAGGGCAAAACCTTGCAGAGGGCTTCAGTAAATATCTGATAATTGAGAAATAGATATCAAGTGGCTATGCTACTGTAAACAGGTTATTATCATGTTGTTTCCTCCATAATTAGATTATAGTGCCTTCTTCCAAGACAAGAGACTTGCACTATAACTTTGCTTTTTAAATATTTGCTAGAAAAGCTAATCCGATAGAGCCAACAGAGCTGTTGCTCTGTTCTGCTCTGTTCGCATACATCTATCCATAAAGGCAAAGGAAATCTTGATGATATCTATGAAAATTTGTGAAGGAAGAAAGAATGTAATAATTTTCCACATCGGTACTCAGGTGTTATTAAAGAAAAAAGTATTTGGCAATATGTAGGTAAAATATGTAAGTTAATTGACTGAATGTTGCTTTTCACTTGAGTATTTTGATGATGGGTAGATATTGAATGTTAGATACTGAGTTAATAGGACTAGCCTACTTGATCTGTGATGATCAGCTTTGAAAAACTATAAATTTGTGTTCTGAGGAAATTAATATTGTCTGTATTCCCAGAAATTGTTTTATTTAATAAAGTGTTCAAATATTAGTGTGGTTTTACATAAAAAATGTATTTGTATTATTAGTATTAGATTAAGACAATCTTAGTTTCATAAACTAGCTCTCTCCATCTTTTTCTGTACAGAGACAAATATAGGTCATAAGTGGGGGTGATGTTTGCAAGCTTAATGTTAAGTAGTGACTGGTTTGTCCTGATGAAATGCAAGTACTAGTATGATTTATTATTTTGTTATTGAGCTTTGCCAAGACATTTAAGTAAAGATAATAATTTTATATTAAATCAATTTTAGAAAAGGGTTCTGAAAAATAATGCTATAAATTAAACTTTATTTCATATTTGAATATTTTAAATATTTGTCTGTGCCTGTATTTTAGTATAACTCCTTTCTTAGTGTTTTATGATTTTTTTTCCCCCTAGGATGCTGAGTTTCCAGTTTATGGATCTTCTTATATGTATTTAAAAAATTAATGTAAGTCATTCTACTTTCAAATTGCTGAGACTTCTTGACCTGTATGTACTTATCAAGATAGACATCTCACTTACAATCTGTTCCTACTGAGAATATAATTGTCTTCCGTATTGTGTACCTAAAATATTTTCTTGGGCAGGGGAAGCCTTTGTGTTTGCCTGGGAATATAATTTGACTTTTTTTTTTCAAATAATTTTCATTATGTAGAATGCCTAATCTCCTTGAACTACTAAATCTCAGAACCACCAGCAGCCATCATATGAAAATCCTGATAAAATTCATACATATGTCCAGTGGGACAAAATTTTATGTGCTCTGCATTTTCCTTGGGAGAAAAATGTTATCCTGTAAAAATGGATACTGAAATTTGTGGCCTCTAAAGTCCTAAAGTGTGTTACTGACTGCACATATATATTTTAACATTTGGCCATAATGAGATTTTTTAAAGTTAATATCTCATCTTAATTTTTTAAATGTATTTTGTTTTATAATTGCAAGACCAAGTAAGAAAACAACTTAAAATTAGCCAATTACTCTCTGAGCAATTTTACTTTTTATTCTAATACCTTAGCATGTAGTAAATGTTCAACAAATATTACTAACATTTAATTCCCAGAAGTAAATTAAGCATATTAGAGGCTACTTTAATAGTATGACTGAGAGTAATTCTGTCTTATCACATCCAATTCCAATGAAAGTTTTTGTAGAACATGAAGTGTCTGCGAATTCTTAGTGAGAAAAGTTCTTAGCAATAGAAACAAATTATAATACATCAACAATATTTGTATTGCTTCTTTGTATGAACTGTTGTAGAATGTATTAATTTCTTTTTTTTTTTTTTCCACAAATCATCTAGGGAAAATCTTTGGGTCAATATGAATGTCTCAGAGTGGTGTTTTGTTACAAGGCAAAGGGCACTGGGATTCAGAAGATGAGAGGTCTGATCCCCGTTCTGCCACTGAGGAGCTATCTGGCTGTTAATTTCTCTGGATTTTACTTTCCTTATCTGTAAAAAAGATAAGGAAATTTCTAAGGTTTCTCTCAGCTGACAAGTTCCATCACTCCAGTGGTTTTCTCATGGCCTAGCAGCATCACAGTAAAGTTCATGGAAGGGTGATGCCTGTAGATATGAGGCATATGTCATTTGGAGAATCTAGTGGATTAAGAATTCCTTGTGTGATGAGGAAATTCTCCCTACATGCCTTGACTGTGGACCTTTTGACTGTCAGTGAAACCCAAACTGAATTGAGAAATTATTGTAAGGGTGAGGCGAAGGATTATGATATGCTTGTAAATGACAAATCATTCAGGAATAGCTTTTTTATGAAAAGCACTTCTTCTTAAGGATCCTGGTTCCATACCTTTAGGAAAATTGACAATTTGTCTTGAGGATCTCCCTGGTCAGGCTCCAAAGACTATGTCTACATAGGTAGTATGGAGACCAAAATCACTTATTCCATAACTGCCTCCTTTAAAATATAAAATATCTGAAATGCCTTTCGGTTGCTATTATTAGTCTGAATTTTCAGATTGTATCTGTGGGAAGCCTAGAAAGTAATCTAATATTTAGGATAAATTTATTTAAGATATGATGCCTGTAAATAGAGCTCAGGCTGGGTTAAAAGCTCTGTTCCACCACTTTGACGATTCCTTAACTTCTTTGTGCCTAGCTTTTCTCATCTGCAAAATGGAATAGACAATGACACTACCTGCTACTCACTGTTGTCAAGACAGAATGAGTTAATATTTGCTTGGCACCGTAGTGAGCATTCAGTAAATGTTAGCTCATTCTATTTGTGGTTGCTATTGTAAATAAAAATCAGGTTGCTGTACTATAAACAGTTACTGACTCGAAGTAGGAAAATAATATCTTCCCCTTTATTTTTCAGTATTAATTGTTCTTAAAGCAAGTGATCTGATAAGTTAAAAAGATCTCAAGATATAGCTTACTTTAGAGAATAATCCAATTCTAGGGTCTCTATCAATTACTATTATTCAGAAAGCAATACAAATTATTTTGTAATACTGTGGACAATATTTGATTTTTAACCTTTAATCTGAAAATGGTAATTCCTAAATTTCTTTTGGTTTAGAGCCACATCAGCTTAGAATATGAATCAAATAGGTAGTTTCTCCAATTTTTTTTAAGAACCCACTCCCAAAACTGTTACATGACAATTTAGTGGTGGCACTTGAAATCAATTTTCATGAATGAGAAAAATAGAGATTTTGGTTATAAAAATTAGACTCTGGAAGGAAATAGTTTCCTCTTCTGCACCCAAGCAAAGCTCACTGCATTGTAAGTTGAAGAAAACTATGATGGAATTGCTAAACCTGACTGTCTAGTGCTGACGTCCCAGTGAGTCAAGCTGTAAAGCAAGCTTGAAACAGAAAACTAAAGACGGTTTATTTACATCAGGGAAGCTTTAGAGGTAGAGTTGCTTTAGAATAGTAAGTTGTCTTCTATCACACATGGCATTTACTGAGCAGCTTTCCAGTCACTTTGTGGATGGTCTTGAAGAACATTGTAAAATGTAACTTCCCCATCAAGGAGAAAGATTTCTGATTTTTTTTTTCTAGTATTGTCTACCGTGTAATATCTCATATTTTAGTTTAATTTATATAAATGAGAAGGTTAACTACAATGTGATGGTAGAATGAAAAAAGTCCTAGTTTGGAAATTGGACACTGAGCTGGAATTCTGGTTCTGTCATTATTTAGATGCTTTAGGGAATTCATTTAAGACTTGGCTGCCTGGTCTGAAATGATGAGGTGGATGAGTTGCTTTTTTATTAAGTTTCCTAACAACACTAACGCTTACACAATTTTTGGTTCTAAAATATGGCAACCTGTGAGAAACAGGGTACTACCATGATATGATACGCCACTGCTGAGAGGATGTTAGTGAACCTTCCTTAAACATTCTTCTTCCTTGGCATATGAGGAAAATATCTGGTGGAGATAAAATTGCAAGGTCTCTTTGGGTTTATACAGTCACTGCTATCATTCCTTAGGAAGTCTGGAAATAGCATTTTTTTTTAATTAAAAAAAATTTTTTAAGCACACACCGCATTTGGGATGGAAATGACATTATTGATGCCCAGAAAGAAATCCACAGGACCATCCTGGCTAACACGGTGAAACCCTGTCTCTACTGAAAATCCAAAAAACAAAATTAGCCATGCGTGGTGGCACTAGCCTGTAGTCCCAGCTACACGGGAGGCTGAGGCGGGAGAATGGCGTGAACCCGGGAGGTGGAGCTTGCAGTGAGCCGAGATTGCGCCACTGCACTCCAGCCTGGGCGACAGAGTGAGACTCTGTTTCAAAAAAAAAAAAAAAAAAAAAATCGAAAACAAAACAAAAACAGAAAGAAAAGAAAAGAAGTCCACAGGAAACTCTAAAGTTCTACGGGAGAAATCCCCAGAGCCTTGGAGGTAATCTGACCATCTTCACAGCAATTGCCTACTCTCAGAAACACACCATCATTAAACAGATGGGTGTGATAAAACAGAGTTTGGTGTGATATTGGTAGAGTTCTCCTTGAGATGGCATATAGAATTTTATTTTGTTATAAGCAACTATCTTGATGAAGAAAAATTTTTGGTTTACTGTCACAGAGTAGGCATAAGCATGTTTCACAATTTCCATAACTAATTTCACGAACTGTCTCATGTTCTATATAATATCTGACATCTAAACATTTTCCCTTTTTCTCAATCTATTGAGGATATTGGTGGTAGAGGAATAGCATATTTTTAAAAAGGGAAGTCAGAGTCCTCCATCTCTGTCCTCAGACACCATACTTGTAAGTTCTCCAGCTGACAACACAATAAGGAATCTGATTTTTCTGAACTCTGATTTTTCTCCAGAACTCTATAGTTCCCTGCATAGAAATGGGTCAATTAGGGATCAACAGGCCTTCTAAAGCACAGTGTAATGGATTGGAAAAAGTGAAGGGTAGAAGTCAATTAATCTAGAATTTTTCTTTTCTAATCTCTTCCACTTGGTATAATATTATGAGTATAGCCGTTGCAGTCAGATAGACATCCCTGATTGTACTGCATTGGACAAGTTATGTGGCCACTCTAAACCTCAGATTCACCATTTGTAAAATAGAATTCTGTAGACATGTGGAAATATCTCTCTACAATTACTTTCCCTGGGCAGTGGCGTGGTTAGATGGACAGCTCTCCACTGATAGTCCAAGAAGACTTCAACTGATACTTACATCCTTGAAGTAACTGGCACAGTACAGGAATTTCGTAGTTAACATGTCTAAAGTTTCATCAAATGAAACCTTTTGGAGATCTTGGCAAGTTTTTGCTTAAGCTAGGAATTTCCTGATCCCACAGAGATAACTGGCAAAGGCAGAGATATCAGCTCACACTTAAAAAAAAAAAAAAAAAAAGTGGCTTGACATTGTAAAGTCACCTGGGAAAATGCTAATACACGATAAAGTTAATTTGCTCAAGGTGGGCAATTGTTGTCAATACAGATTGGTAAACTTATTGGATTTTTAAAAAAATTTTAAGTAGGAGACTATTTCAGCTCCTCCATTGGAATATTCGATTTGTTCTTCAGGATTAAAGAGGCAGCTATGTCCTAATGTTCATTCAATTTTAGGATAACCACAAGGTTTCATGAATGTGAAATGCTAGTTACACAAATATGAAATGGTTCTGTGATGAGGATACTGGGTAAATGATAGTCCCAAAGGCATTTCACCTGGGACCTTAGCTTTCCTTCTAGAACATCAGCAAACAGTTCAAAATTAATGTAGCACACCATGCAATTTGCCATATCGCTACTGTAGTCTGATAATTTTTTTCCTCATTACATAAAACCTAATTAGTTAAAGGGCAATTCAAATGAAATTTGTATTTGGGGGATTTAGAAGTATTAAAGCAAAGGAAAAAAAAACTCAAACAAACACTGCAGCTCTCTGTATAACATGAATGCGATTATTAATAACCCTTGGGTGGGAAAATGATTAACCTTGTTATTTTCTTCACAATCCAGGTTTCTACCATAAATCAGTACTGCACAAAGATACTTGGATGCTGTCTGGAAAACAACTTTTACAAGGTCTCCAACTGGCATAAAACGTTTTCAAGTATGAAAACATCTCTGGGCTTCCTCAACCGGCTGATAGATCCCTGCAGGTAGCACTTCCCTTGTTTAATGGTCTTGCCAATTAAATCAAATTAGAGATGAATTTTTAACTCTGTGATGAAGGCAATGTTTATTATAAGATAAAACAGGACAATTAGCTATTTCCCTTAAGTGAACTGTTGTTTTAAATTGAATAAGTTTGGGGTGGGGGATAGGAGAGGAATAGCCAAACACCTTCCTCAGTATTCTATGCTTCATATAACATCATGCCAGTCATTTAAAAGTAATTTAAGGAAATAATCTAGAGTCAGGTTCACAAAATGTTTACATCTCTCTTTTCTTTTGTTTGTATTATTTAAAAAAATTCTATTTATTTCAAAACTCCAAGAGTTTGAAATGGTCTTCCTTGATGTGATCTTCGTTTTGTGGATGGTTTAACTTTAACCTCTGACTTAACTGTCATTCGCTTTTGTAAGAAGTGGTAATCACCCACACAAATGTATTTGCACATTAGGCCAATTCTTGGGGGTCTAATTATGCTCTTTATAATATAATGTTTAACATAATTTGTCTAATCATTTGCTTTTCAGGACCAAAGATCAGATGATATACATTAGAAGGTAATGATCAATTTATGACTTGAATAAAAACACCCACACCAAGCCAACTATTACTTTGGATTATCAGCAGCAACAAATGTTCACTTGGATAAAATCATGAATTTTACTTATACGTGCATAATACACTTTATTAAAAAATGCAATCTAAAGAAATTCCTACCACATCAGGTAAAGTGAAAACATAGATCATAAGGCTCAAAGGCTACAGATTTATTTTGGGATTCATTAATTGCTGACAATATCACCAGTATTTTTTCAGCCATGGCCAAAGCAGATCAGAATGACTGAGTTCTAAGTCAAGTATCCTTAGGATTATTGGGAAACCTATTTGTTAATAGATAGACAACAGCAGGTACGAATGACCTTAATAGGAAATTTGTTTCAAAAACATTTTTAGCAGATGATCGGAAAGGATGACCACTCTGTCCATGCATTTGAACCTTAATACAGGCATTGGCATTTTGAGATCCCTATTGAAATTTATTAGGGCTCCAAAACTTTTAACCACTGTGTATACACAATATGTATGCAAACCGATGGTTATATACGTCAATAATCTACATTGATAATATACATCATTTATTTTCCTTGAGATACGCTGTGATAATCGGGGTCTCATGGGTGTTACATCTGTTATAATGGTATCTTTCTATATAGTTAGTGGAATTGTAGTCATTCATTCCTTCTTTGGGGTAACGCAAAAAGCTCTGGCAAATACCCATAACTTAGCTAAATATCCAAACAGCTTCTTTTCCTCTGGCTTGCACCTTGAAAACCCCATTCCTATGCCCTCTGGAACAGGCAGTGTCATCTATGTGTGAATTCTTGCCCTTTGGAGAGGAAAGGAATCCACGAGTGCACATAACAAGCACCTTATAAGCCCACAAAGAAGGAACTTTCGAATGCCATTAAAGCAGCCTAGAAGATACAATCACGTTTGATGGTTTTACTGTAACTCTCTTCACCTTAAAAGCCAGGCAACAGGTAAGCTAGTCATGTGTGATGTTGAGTGACCTCTGGAAGATCTTACATCTTGCTTGCTGGAAATCTGAGAAAATACCCATTGCATTCTAAGCAGAACAGCCAGAGGCATACTGAAGGGAGGGTCCAAAATATCACTTTTAGTCAGAGGGTTTTTATTAGGAGTAAATTTTCCTAGATTCTTGATAATAAAGGTTAATATATTTTTTCAAAGGCACAACGAAGCATCCTTTCAGGTCACCACTGATTTCAAAATAAAACAAAACAGAAATTTCCTGATTCGGTGTGTAAAAGGTCAACATCTGCTGATGCTCAGAGATGGGGGATGTGGTGGAGGCGGCCGAATGGGATGTCGAGTGAGCAGTACAGTTAGAGGGGCCATGCAACATACAACTGACACTCCAAACAGGAAGACACCCCAACGCCAAAGAACTACTTTTCCATCCATCCATTTCTGAAACTTCTGGCAGGCCAGATCACTATAGCAGCCTCAATAATCTGTGTCAGCTTGCTTCTGCTTCCTTCCCTGTTGCACTAAAATGCACGTGCAAATGCAATTGTCAAGGCCTGAAAGGAGCACATTGTGGGGTATATATACAGTTAGGCAAATGCCAAGGGGGATGCTAAAGCAGAAAAATTAGACTATTAGAGCTGAAGGTTTTCATTTGCAAGTTTGTAACACTGATGCTGTTTCAACAAGATCACAAAGAGGATGCTGTAACATTAGGCTGGTATCTCTAAACGGATGTGAACACTGCTTCTATTTACAAAGTGGCCAATTTTCATGGCATTTACCACATCTAGTGCTTAACAAATCAGTGTCCAGGCCTATTCACAAGCTCAAGTAAACTGGGTTGATTTATAAATTGGGAGACCTGACTGTGCATTTATAAGAAGCAGGAAGTTGCTTTGTCCAAATTATCAGAGTATTGCTTTTTAGATAGATGCTGGGAATCGCAATTATTCAATGGCTATTTACACTGCGATCACCCTGCCTGGCACAGCACCTATGACACAAGCCTGTGAGGGGATGACACTACAGTGAAAATTCTCTCCGCTTACCATGCATAATCTTGCTTCCTCAGTAATTTATTTCTAATCAGTTACTTAGTAGTTGTTCAAAGGTTTTAGCCATTAGAGATAAAGGGTGCAATATATAAAAATATATAAAATTTTGCTCTGTAAAGCTACTGGGCATTTTCTTAATGTGAATTTCAGGCTTGGCATGAGGGCACCATTATTTTACACATGAAGCGGGAGCTACACCTGGTTCTCCCATAATAGCTGGAAGAAAGTTCTTTGTAGTGATACTGGAGAAGTGTTCTATAGATGGTTGAAGAGGGGTTTATCTTCAATTGCTTAGATTCATACTAACAGATTTATGAAAGGAATTTCTAGTACTCTCACTCCCAAATTCTGCACATATTTTTTTATACTCTTTCTATATTAAACTCAAAGCTACGTAGTCAAGAAGACATAGATCTTTGTATTTTAGGAGGGAGAAATGAATGTGCAGATTCTCTTTTTCCTTTATCTCTCCAGAAAGACTATTGATCACAAACTTGCCTGTTTCAGGCCTTCACAAAACCTAGAGTTTAATGCATTAACAAAATTCCCTCCCCTTGGTTTCATGGACTTTTTCTTGGGTTCTGATGCACATACCCAAGGCATTCACTGGCTTTCATTTTCTGCTTTTTAAAATTATGTTAGACATCCAAATCCAGTCTAAGAGAGAGAGAGTTCAATTTGTTTGTTGGTTATTAAGTATGGATAAATAGGACTACTTATATTTTTGCTAAATGATGATGCTTATTTAAGTAATTGCACCTGAGTCTAGGTAGCCCTCATTGGTTAAGAGTAGTCAGAAAAGCTGTAGCACTGCCATATTCATGGAGTTATGCACAAATAATCATTTTATCTGTGTTCTCACCATATCTGTGCAGAAAACCAACATAAAAATGCAATTCACAAAGAAAATACCCTATTACATCAGAAATGGACACTGGGAAAATAGATCTGAGGAGCTGAACAACAAAGCAAAGCTAGCCTAGACTTGGTTTGGTGTTTTTTTTGTTTTTGTTTTTGTTTTTACTTACTACCGATACTGGAAATACTGGGGATACCTGGAGAGAAAGAAAATAATAAAGAAAAGTTGTTAGCTATTTATTAGTACATAACATCTTTAACTTAATATAAAAATCTTATAAACTTGACACTTGATAACATTCAGACTATTAGGAAATCAGCACACACAAAAAATACATGCATATGTATATATGCATATACACATTATACACACACACACACACACACACACACACACAATTTCCAGCAATTGAAACCACTGTGTTTCATTCTAGAACTCCTGGGCTTATCAGAGTTGGGAAGTTAATACTCATTTCAGCATCTGGTCCAAGTAAGCCTTTTGACATCTAATATTTTGTGTTTCCCTATAAGGTTAATGAACATTTGTATGTGGTTCAAACCAGATATTAAACCAGGCTTAAGTTATGGGCACAGAGTACCAAATATACACTCTGTGGACCTGTGCAAATATATTCACATATGCAATAGACCTTTTAAAATATGTTATGAGATGCATGTGTTAGCTGTTGAAAATCATTTGGCATTTTATTTGATTAATTTCATATAACCATCATTTTTATTCTTTTACTTGTCAGATATGTGGATTAAACTCTGTAATAGAAACTTAATTGAGCAGAATAATTCAAGAATACATTAGGTTGTGCATATTGATCACGGACTTCATCGATTTTTCAGCTTTCACTTTAATTCACAAGTTGTGCTAAGGTAGGGAAGCCATTTTAGAATATGGCTGGACTTGGTATAAATGTGGACATGAATTTAGTCTGTATCTAAGCCAGCAATATAGTGCTGTGACCAATAGTCTGGGCTCAGAAGCCAGGCTCTCTGAGTCTGATGCTTGACTCCAACTCCTAAATTTTCACTGACCACATGACCGTGGGGCAAGTTGTTTATACCCTCAGTAGCTCAGTTTTTACCTCTTGGGTTGCTGCAAGAGTTATATAAACTGATAGATGTAAAGCACTCAGAGTATTGCTTGACAGGTAGTATGTACTAGGTCCGTCTTTGCTATGATCACTATTATTGTTATAGCTCATTCACCAAGCAGCATTATGATAGATGCTGTTAATTAAAAGCCAGAGATTTACATCTTCACCATTAATTGGGTAGCTCTGTCGGTGAGAGCATGCGATGGAAATCAGAACTCAGTGAGAATTCTGCTTTACTACTCTTGCTGGGTGATTTTAGGCAAGTCTGCTAACTTCTCTGCACTGTTTCCTCATCTGAAAAAGGGCTAATAAGATTTACTGCATAGTGCTGCCATGAGGATCGAATGAGATAATCCATAAAAATGTCTGACACATGGTATGCGGCCAATAAGCGATAGCTGTTAATGAGTTGTTCAGACTGTTCTTCACATCATTGTAGTATAGTAACAGGTGATGACTAAAAATCATTAAGGTTCTATCTTAGTATTTTTCTTTGAACAACAGCCTTTGTTTTATTTTAACTAATCATTTTAGCTTGCTCAGAGATGTCTAGCTTTGTATTCTTTAAAACCAAAAACTATTTTCCTATTTTTTAGTGGGTAGGAGAGAATAAGAAATTAAGACTTACTCTGATTTTTTTTAAACCCTGGAAAGAATAAAGTCTTAATTTTAGTTATTAGAAACATAAAAATATCTTGATTTTTAATGCTCAGAATTTGTAGTGCTTCAGCTTAATTACTGATCAACCAAAACTGGAAATCCAAATTTCCATGTCCGTGTTTTAACTCTACCCTATGAATCTCAAGCTGAATGTGATTTCTGCAAAGGACTGCTGAATTCCCGACCTGACACTTCAGTAGACTACCTTCGCTGCAGTGTGACAGTGACTCGGTACTGAATCTTTATTATTTTTTTATTTTGCAAATCCTCTGTTGAGTGAGATATGATGGCAGCATCATAATTTTAGTATCAATTGCAGAAGTTCCAAATTTCCCCATGATTGAAAATCCTGCTCCATTGCAAGGCACTGCTTGCCTGTTGTAATCCATCAAAGAGAATGGAAGTTGGGATGGCAGGAGGAGACTTTTCATGTGTTTACAAACTTACATGGTGCTAGAAGGCCAAGCATTAGGCAAGGCAGAGATCTCGGGGTGTTTGGCACGATACAATGGAGAACAAACCCGCAAGACTGTTTGATGCGGTATTTGCTGCAGCTGAATACTTTAGAAAGATGCAGAAATCTTTTCATTCCTTTGGGGATACCAGTGCAGGGGAGCAATGTTTGTTCCAAGTTTCCAAACCTCACCAAGTGAGGGTATTAGGAGATTCTGTTTTTCTCATGAAGATGTTTTCTCTTACCTAACATTGGATGCTTAAAATTCAGGCTGTTCCTCATTTTGTGGCTTACAATTTTTTGAGGTGCTGCCAGATGAGTCATTTTTTCTATTCCTCTGCTATAAAATGGGAATTGCTTAGAAAAGATTTTTAAATTGCTCATTTGAATAAAGACCTTTGAAGTTGAAAATATCTGAACACCAAGGGATGTCCACTACTATATTTTAAAATATCATTATTTTTTTCTAATGCTTCGTATTTTAATGTCCAAATACCTTGTTTGTGGTTCTCTACAGATAACTAAAGAATTGAATAAACTCATAAATCCACTAAAAAGGCTACAGGTAAGCCAGGAGAAATTCCTCAAACACTCAAGGAAATAAGACAGAAAAGGCTAGAAATGAACTGCAACAATTTATTTCATGAAAGGTGGGGTGTCTTTGGGGTTTGTGAGGAATGAATCAATGAATGCAATTCCATCTTACAAGAAACAGTGACTATGTCTACAAGCCACATGAATGAGAGTCAGATTGTGCTTAGGAAAACTGTCTAGGCACCCGTTGGCAGTTTTTACCATTCTCTGTGAAGTGACAATTACCGTGTAAAGAATATTATTACCTTTGAAACTGAGCTCAGAAGTTATTTCTTTCCTTCCTCCTCCACATCCCTGATGTGAATTAGCTACTCTCTCCTTTGTGATCCCATAGCATTTTGTACAGGCCTCCATGATCAATTTATCAACTTGTTTTTGCATTTTTTAATGTGTTTGCCTGACAGATCTGAGGGTACAAGTTCCCCGTCTTGTTCCCTTCTGTACCTGTTGTATCTGCCTGGGACAATGTCTGATGACATAAAAGTTGCTCAATGTATGTTGGATCAAAAATTTATTACTTATTTCCATGAAAGTTTTTATCATTGTGAAAACATCACTTTTTGGTCAAAGGGTGATTTTATCCCCTATAAAGTGTCCCACTGAGATTTCTCAGAGTTCAGGATTAACGGATATTAATTATTAATATTAATAATACATATTGTCTTTGAACCCATCCTCCATTCTTATAACAAGAGTTAGGCAATGTACAAATTCCTTTTGCCACTTTGCCCTCCATGAAGCTCAGAGCTCAGTTTGATGCTCAGCTGTGGAAACTATTTAGCATTTAATGTTTGGCCTATTTTCTTTCTATTCTTTTTCTCGGATCTTCTGTTTAAATTCCATTTTTTGATACTCTTATTTGTATTTGTCTTTTTCCCTAACACACCCAGGGGCAAGTGCAGACTTTGCAAGACCTAAAATGTGTGCAATTCTGTGATCTCTCTTTAAGAAAAAGAACATAACATTAAAATATAAAATTATATATATATATATATATATAAATTAAGAAGGAGTTCAGTGAGGCATCCTGAAGTTTAAGCTTCATTAGCTTAAATTCACCTCTGGAACAACCTCAGAAATACTTGGGAAAGATAAAGAGATGACAGGTAAATTAGAAAGAACGGAAGGAAGGAAAGATACTAGATAAGTTAATTCAGAAAGAGTGATAAAAAAATGAAAGCTGAAAGGGATTTATGACATCATCTTATTCAGCCCTTTGATGATTTTATAGAAGAGGCATAAAGAGATTCAAGTGCCTTGTCCAAGTCCATCCCTTTATAGTCAACATCAGAGCATGTAATCTCTAGTCCCTGTGTGAGACATTGTTAAATCTGGGCTGAGGAAATGAAGCACAGGTGTGCATGAGTTTTTTTTTTTTTTTGAGACTTATTCTTTGAGTCTTGTTTTGTCACCCAGGCTGGAGAGCAGTGGCTCACTGCAACCTCTGCCTCCCGGGTTCAAGCGATTCTCCTGCCTCAGCCTCCCAAGTAGCTAGGATTACAGGCACATGCCAACATGTCCGGCTAATTTTTGTATTTAGTAGAGATGGGGTTTTGCTGTATTGGCCAGGCTGGTCTCTGATCACCTGACCTCAGGTGATCCACCTGTTTCAGCCTCCCAAAGTGCTGGTATTACCGGTGTGAGCCACCATGCTCGGCCCCGGTGCATGAGTTTTAACAGAAGTTTCTGCAGTTGGTATTCTTTTAATAATAATGCTTCTTCTAGAATAGAAATGTCACTTCAACTACAGAAATACATACATGTTGAGTAAGCCAAAGGGCCATTATGCTACCATATGCTGAAAAAATGAGAAAGCACTTGTCTTGCAGGTACTTGCATTTATTCTTTCCTCAATCAGCCCTTCTTTCTCCCACATTTATTTTAATGTTTGTTTTAAAGATACTCTGCTGCAATTAGGGGGATGAGAACCTAGTAGAATTACACAATATAATAATGTGATGTTTTCTTCTTTTAAAATAATTTTACTACTCCCCCAACCAAGTAAATAGCTTAAGGGTAGACTGTTATGCCTAAGGAAGTCAAAATGATGAAGATCTAAAAAATAAATACCCTACTCTTCAGAAGCCGATTAATACAGTGCTCAAAGCCATAACTCCTTTTGAGAATCAATGGAAGATGCAGCAGCTTTTCATCAGGAAGGAAGCAGAGGGATAAGGATTTGGCAAGCCTCAAATTGAGAGGAAAAATTACCACTGTTGTGATAGATGGTTTGAAAAACCCATCAAGTAGGTAACTAGATCTTCTTATAGCCAGACTGCGGCCGTCAGGAACTCTAACTCCAAAAATACTTCTTCAAGTTGAAGAAAAGGCAGATAATGAGTAAGAACACATTCTGCAGATTCATTTGTATTCCAGAGGAATTACTTCCAATGTTCTTCCAGTCCTGGCCACTAGTATAAACTGCTGTTGATAGGAGATGCAGTGAGTTGTCTCCCAGGAACTTGAAAGTGAGGGAAATAAGATCGCCTTCAAAGAAGTATGCTGTGAAATGATCATATAAATGATCCCAGCAGAAACGGCTACAGTCATCTTACAGCAGTAGCAGAACTTGGGGCCTGAGTGTGTGTGGCAGACTCAACAGAGGTGACATTAACCTGACTTACCATGTTAGCATATCTGAAGAGTGGAAGAACTAGCTAATGGGGAGCATCCTGACACATATGGTGACAGTACCATCCTAGCATGGTCTCAAGAGTGAGGGTGGTAACCTGCAAACTTTCAGACTTTCAGTGTCCTGTTGGCATGAAGAAGGTTGACCCTGTAGCAGGATGGATGGGTCAAAATGTTCCAGCCTGATGTTATTAACATTCAAGTCATTTAAATTTCCTGAGCCCATGCTCACCAAGCAACCTCCTGATTATTATCTGGCTTTGCACGTAGGCTTAATTACACGAACGAGAATACACTGGCCATAAGGACTTGAATATTCTGAATACCATGACAGTTATTTCATACTGTGGATGAACAGACAGGCAGCTGGCCACAATATATCCCCCCATATAGCTGCTGTCTCCAAGGGGAGAATCTGCTGCTTATGTGCTGGGTCTCAGGGAAAATATAATGACCAGAGCAGGTAATTGCATTGCTGCTTACTATGTGGCCGGCACTGTCTAAATGCCTTACATGTACTAATTCATTTAATTTTTATGACCATCCTATGACGTCAATAATCAGGCTGATTTTTACAGATGGAGTAAACTCAAACACATAGAAGCTAAATAACTTGCCCAAGATCATCTCAGTCTGTTGGGAAGGAAACGAGCCCAGAGTCCAGGTACCAGAATTCAGGTCCATAACCACCATTCTATACTGTCTTTACATTTATTTCAGGCCCTGATCTTCATTATTCAGCCCTCAAATTAAAAAAAAAAAAAAAAAAAAACTATGCAAATTAAAAATTTTTTCAAAATGCACCTGCGATATGACCTAATGTGATCTGAACTAACTTGGTGGCAAAACTGTACTGGAACTGATGTGAGGGTATTATTTATAGTCTTACCTCATCCCAGTTGCTGAGAATAATCATGTTTGCTGTAGAAATGTTAAAATGTTTGATTAAATAGTATTGCCCAATATTCTGCTATGGGTATTGTTGTAATGTATATGCACTGTATTACCTTTGTAAAAATCCTAAAGATGTTGAATTCCAAATCATATCTGGTCAGGTGAGGGACCACAGACCATAGACCAGTGGTTGTACCTGAATAACTTGGTATTCTGGTTTTCAGTACTGGGCCTACAGCTTGGTCATATGCATATGAGGAAGAATCTCTCTTACTGTGCGGACAAAATTAGGGTTCTGAGCCTGAAAGGCTAGTAGTCAAGCCACCCAGGCAGTGAATAACCCTCGGGGAGGCCTGTGAAAATCCACCATCCTATGTACTGTCTAGATGGTTTGATTGGCCATGAGCACCAGTGAGATTTTTTCCCATTAAAGTTCCTCCAAGGACTCAGATGGTCCCTCCTGTAGGAGACTGAAGGCTCTTGTGTTGGAGCTGGTGACCTGTGAAGGCCACATATTCCAGGATATACAAGATCAGTGGGAAGCCAGTGCACATTACAGGGCTATTAGGTTTACTTATGCACTCGCAAAAATAATTCCACAAACGGGCCGGGCATGGTGGCTCACACCTATAATCCCAGCACTTTGGGAGGCTGAGGTGGGTGGATCACCTGAGGCCAGGAGTTCAAGAGCAGCCTGACCAACATGGTGAAACCCTGTCTCTACTAAAAATACAAAAAATTAGTTGGGTGTGGTGGTAGGCAGCTGTAATCCCAGCTACTTGGAAGGCTGAGGCGGGAGAATTGCTTGAACCCGGGAGGTGGAGGTTGTGGTGAGCCAAGATCAAGCCATTGCACTCCAACCTGGGCAACAAGAGCAAAACTCCATCTCAAAAAAAAAAAAAAAAAAAAAAAAATCCACAAACGTTGATGAAGACCAAGAATAAAACATGGACCTATTATTAAATTTCTCAAATTTGAATTCCTATAATGAGACAGACCTAAGTTTAAATCTTGCTATGTCATACATTAGCTATGGGACTTTGGAACAACTTAACCTTTCTGTGTCTGCATTGCCTTATCTGTAAAATGAGGGTAATAATAGTACATATCCCATGGGGATGTTGTGGGGATTTAAACCAATAAAAAACATAAAGTACTTTATGAAGTATAAAAGCCTGTAGTAAACTTAATAAATGGTAGCTATCATTATTATAATAATTTTGGTTAAAGATAGTCGATCAGTTGTAAATCTACACACATTATCAATATTTGAGAGAGAGACAGAAGTAATTGGTTTTGCATAGGAGAGTCTAGGTAGGCTTCAATGAGGCATCAAGGAGCAGTCTTGAAAAATGAGCAGAACTTCAACACAAAGTGAAGAGAAAAATGCTTTAGGGGAAAGAAATGAATTTAGTATCTAGCATATTGACTTTGAGATCTTTACTGACAGCTGAAATTTTTTTCTGAATTTATTAGAAAGATTGAAGTTAGAATTGGTTGATTACTACTAAATCAATAATACTAAGATCTAAAATCACAATAATAGGCTAGAATGTCAAGAAAAAATTGTAGACTGAGAACAGGCAGGGATAGGGAATATGGAGATTTAAAAGCCCAATAGAAGGGGAGTCTTTGAAGGCAGAAAAATAAGCAGAGATGAAGGAAGAGGGCAGGTTTAGAGAAAACTGATTTGTCCAAACAGGCATTGAAATGGAGCCTAAATCCCACTGGAGAACAGAGAAAGTCACTCAAATTTAACTTGGTCAGCAGTAGAGTGCAATGTGCAGTCCTCAGGGTCAAGATCTACCTGGATTCAAATCCTCCCTTTAACCCTTTCTAGCTGTGTAAACCTTAAGCAAGATATTTTTCCTCTGAAATCACAATATTCCATGTGTTTAAAATTAAAATAGTAGTATTTGTCTTGTAAGACTATTTTGAGTTTAGAATGGACTAATGTATATAAAGCACTTAGGAAATTGTCTGGATAAAGACACATACATGTGTGCACCTGGGAAGATATAAATTGGTCAATGCAAACTTGATACCAGAAAAAATAATAGAACAATCATCAAATTACTCTTCATCACTCAGAGGACTCCTAGATATTGTGTAACAATTCAAGTTAGATTTATGAACAAATAATGTCAAAGTCAGACCAATTTGATTTTCATTCTTTGAAGAATATTATACCATGTGAGTAAGAGAAAAATAAAAGATTGAATACAGCTGAACTAGCTCAGTTTTCTGTCTATCTCCATGACATTTCTATGGCTAGGCTGCAAGGAACTGTTTAGCTCAGCATGTCCCCATAAGAGTGTTTTATAGAACGTTATTGAATGGTCCATGAAGCAAATAAGTTTGGGAAACATTGGGTAAAATAGGTTGCTTTATTGTAGAACTTTTCAAATGTTTCTATTATAGTAATGTAATATGAATAGTCAGTATAGTGTACAGCATTTTCCAGACTTATCTGGCCATGGAGTGCTTTTATGAGTCATAGAATATAGCCAGAGAAGGAGAGGTATAGGTATGATATTATCTTTGCTGAAGTTATGATTCCTACATAGTGATTATTAAGTTTTTAGCATCTATATATAGAAAAACACATGTTATTCCATATGGATCAGAGTTTAAAGAGTTATTTAATACTTTTATTCATGAGCTGGACAATGGGGAATCAAGAGAATCATAATTAAGCACGAAGTTGGACAGAACCGCTATTACTTGGAAGACAGAAATAAAATTCAAAGGACATCCAAAATAGAATTCTATCAAAAAGGAATGAAGATCAATAAGGAGAAGAAAAATGTCTTTTCTATAAAACATAAGCTTTGTAGAAAAAGAAAGAAAAGATTTTGATATACATGTGCATGGCATTAAAAGTCCAAGAAAACACACTGGTCTTGAATAAAAGCATGATGAATAAAAATATCACAAAAGTTATTCTGCCTCTGTTAAGTTTATTGTCATGAAAAGCATAGGGAAATGTGGTGTATCTTACAGACTGGGGTGACTATATTTTAGAGTATTGGCCTTCTGCACACTTCTGCTTAGCTCTGCATGTTTCATACAACAGTGGTCTTGAACTGCTCTAGAATATAGGACCTCCAAAGCCAAATGACTCTCAGCAAGGTCCCATCTAGGGTATCCCTGAGTGGTGGGCTGAGTGTCTTGGGGGAGAATCTTGTCATTCCCTGATTTAATGAAGACCTCCTAGTTGTTTTGTTAAAACTTGTGAAGGTGAGCAGAAACTGATCATCCTATTTGAAAAGTATCCTGGTTGCTTGAGATTCTGCTAAATCTAGAGATTATCCAGGATGAGTGGCATTTCTAGGTCCCTGAAGAGTTGATTTTGAGGGACCGGAAGTTGTAACTTTTGTGTTCTTATGTTAGGTAGTGATATATCCTAAGTATCCCTCACAGATAACTGACTTGTAATGTACCCACTAGAGTCATGTGAGTGTGTGTGTGTGTGTGTACCTGTATGTATATGTGTAAGAAAAAGCCAATATGAAGTGAGAATCACAAAACTGCTGAAGGTCTTGTGCTTGACTGGGAGTACCACACTAATGAATTAGAGGACTTCCAGAGCAGGACATGAAAACATTAGCACATAAGAATTGAAGTTGATAATGTTTAACCTGGGGAAGAAATAAAGCCAGGGTCAATATACTTCTTTTACTACTTAAAAAGAAAAAAAAAAAGGTTCGATAAGAAATAACTGTTATACCAGTTAAAACTGTCCAACAATGGACAAGACTGTCTTATGAAAAAAACTAAAAATAAATTATTTTTTGAATGCTTATTTTGTGACAGGTGTTAGGCTAAACACATTACATGTGTTAGCTTAGTCAACCGTCTAAAAATCCACATGAGGTAATAACTGTTATTATCCTCACATTTGAGATGGGAAACAGTGTTGGAGAGGTTCGCTTACTTTTTCAAGGTCACATAGCTAGTAAATGGAGAAACTGGGATTCCACCCTGGAGTCTGTGCACTAAACTACTAAATTGCTTACTTCCATCCTCAGATGCTTTAAAGCACAGTCTGAGGTGTCAGAGATTTAGTCAAAGGGGTTATTCCCATTGCAAGACTGGACCACTGCAGATCTGCAGAAAGTTTCTAAAATCCTTCATCTAATTCCTGCCATACTGATGACTGGAATATTGAATTTAACCCCTTTGGACACTGGGTCCATCCATCACCTGTCTATTTTAACATCAATGAGGAAAACATCCAAAAAGTCTAGAGAAAACCAGTAAAACTAAGGGATAGGTGGACAATTGGACGTACAAGGAAAACTGAAACAAGTTTCATTCCTTCGGTCAGAAAGTGACTTGGTGATCTTCAATATGCAAAGGATTTGGGGTATATAAGTCATTTCCATGATGATTACAACAAGAAATCAGTTTCAATGAGAAAGCTTGGATGAAACAAGAAAGCCTTTCCAGTGACAATGTCTTGAAATCAAAACTTGGAAGTACACTTATGGGTAGAAGAACAAGATCATGTTAGAAGCTGATGCCTTCAGCAGCAGCCTTCCCTTGCTGCCTCTCCAGTGGCCTTGGCAAGTTGACCTGCCCTGAGGATGAGCCAGAATCCCAGGAAGTGTTTGTGAACTTCACTCTCTTCCAGCCTTTCCCACTAAAGAAGGAGCAGACATTAAAAAGGAAATCTGAGTCATTTTCACTTTAGGAAAGATTTAAACTAAATTTGACAACTGTGGTCATAGGAGTTCTTAGGTAGCCAACCACAGGGTACTGCAACAAATAACTTTGCAACATTCCTTCCAAATTCATGAGTCTATGGCCCTCAACAATTGAGGAAAGGCCACAGAGTTTCCATTAATAAAATCACCTTTAAACATCAACGTTTCTGCTCAACAGAGTATTAATGTATTAATTTTAGGAGCAAGAAGTCAGTTTTTTTCTTTAACAATGAAAGCAACTGAATACCCTTACAAAGAAGGATTTTTTTAAAAACCTTTTGAAGGATTTCTTTCTGTTTCATAGAAATTTTATCATAATTTCATGCCCCCATACTTCATGGCTTGTTACTCGGTCCATTACTCTTACGTTTAACTTGATAAGGTCCTGGTTCCTGTGATATGAGTTCTTAGGTTTGGTTTCTCACAGCTGCTGCTTTGAAGTGCCTGATAACATTCTTACCCTTCTATGGAACCAGTGGCTTCTCAAGTTCTGATTCTCCTGTGCTCACTGTCCTGCTGCTTCTGTTAGTTCGCACTGAATGGGGACATTCTAATCTCCCCCTTTCTCTACTTTTTAAAGAGGGCAAACCTTGGGCTGTTGTAGGTAGTTAATTGGTCCATCCATGGAACTGGGCAAATTATTCAGCAAATAATCATATTTCTCTGTGAGCATGTCAGAACCTGTTGTCCTATGGGAATCAGGGATTTCAGTGGGGGCACACACGTGGTTTCTATAAACACAGATAATGCTTGCACTCTTTCACATGTGTACAGAAATATTTTTTTCTTAATGTGGTCCCCACAGGCCTACAGTCATCCTCTTTATACAAAGAGGGGCCTCTATACACAGGATCCAAAGCAGGTATGTTTCAATTGCTGGAGTTTGGAAACAGCCAAGCTTTTCACAAGACAAAGTTAGGGCCTCCCTAAAACTGTAGTGGGAAAAAAATCTTCTGGACAAAGCATCTCTCAGGATACTGAGTAGGGGAAATGGGGCTATAGACATTCAAATAACTTCTGTAAATTGTTTATGGCTAAAATTAAGTTAGGGTTGACTTTTCAAGGCCTTTGATATTTTAATAGGAAATTAATTTGGGGGAGGAAAAAATCACCCCTGTCTCATCCACTTAGAAAAAAAATTCCTTTTGTGATGCCAAGTATCATTTCCCAACACATTTGATGTGAATGTTAGATGACTGAATTTTAGAGATGATCAGAGTGCTAAAAGATGTCCACGGGAGGTAAGATAGGTACTAAAACTTTCACTGCACTTTAAAGAAGAATGAGACAACTCGTAAGAGGAATAAAATCACAATTGTAAGCAAAATGGAGAGGAACTATCACCTCATTGTGCACAGAATATGCTGTTATCAAGCAAAGTTACTCACAGGTATTTGCAGTGCCTTTGGGGATGGGGAGATAGGAGCCTGGACTCCAAGGTCGGCCCTGATAATTCTTCTTGCATTTCCCACAGTCTGGACCTGTAGTGTTGTGCTCACATTCACAGGTCAGTTTGCTGTTGTCATACACACACACAGTGGCATGGAGATTACACTTGCACCTGGGCAGAGGAGAGACAAAGAGTTCATTGTCAGATAAGTTGGTCCCGGTGACCACCGAGGCTTTCCTGATCTGTCTCCGCGGGTTGTGCCTCTCAAACCATGCAGTGCTTGAGTGATACACAGAGGCATTTAGTAAGAGATAGATTTGCAGGCCCAGCCCTCAGAATGGTCCCAAAAAGAGCCGTTTGCAGGGGGCAGGGTTGTCACAGTGCAGTCTGTTCTTAATACTGCACGTTGAGAAAGCCGAGTAGCAGTCAGGTCAGTGGGGGCCTAAGCTCCTGCAAGGTAACTGTGCTCCAAAATCAAGGGGGTTCCCAACAGGTTCCAAAATACTGTCATTTAGGAAAAGGTCTTTTTGTGATATTAACAAATCCATGACAATTTCATCTGGGCTTCGTTTGAGTTTAAAAAACAATGTTATCTTTTTTCTTTAAATAGTTAAGACAATTCTTATTTGTTTACAAAGGAAGATAACCATTAAAATAATTTGCTATTCAGACTTATTCTTAGAAACCCAAGAAATTATAATCAAGTGTTCTCATTCTGCACTCTAAAATGACATTTCCTCAGATCAGAAGAGATTTTCCACCAAGGCCGCTAACAGACCCGAAGGGAGGTGAGACAGTAATCCTCAGACATCCCACTCACAACAAATCGGGGAATCACAAAGCCCTCTCAGAAACAGTTCAAATGACTCTAATAAAAGATGCCTAGAATCCTAAAGGAGAAAAAAAAAGAACCCTTCATGTGGCAGTGTCTTGAAGTCATTAGCCAAGGCCTGGCCTTTGCTGCCTATGAATAAAGCCATGATATATGAGAGGCAACAATGGAATATGCAATTTCCACAAAAATACATCTCAATGCTCGAGGTATCTGACTATAAAATTGCAATGGCTAACCTGGTATTTGTTGAGGCAGTAGAATATAAATTGTATCACACTGAGCACGAACCATATCCTCTGGAAAGGTAAAACCTATGTTGACAGAATGGCCACAACCAGAGGTCAGAATAATGTATGTGAGAAGAGATGGTCCACACATAGGAGAGAACCTGGGCACCCAGGCTGGGGCAGGTAGAGAACCAAGATAGGCCAGAATCAGAACCAGAGAGAGAGAGAGAGACTGTGTGTGTGTGTGTGTGTGTGTGTGTGTGTGTGTGAGAGAGAGAGAGAGAGAGAGAGAGAGAGAGAGAGAGAGAGAGAGAGAGACAGAGAGAGAAATCTGGCCTCTTCCAGGAACTAGAACAAAAATATAGAAAATCAAGTTTCATAAAGACCAAAAAATATTATGGTATTTTTTTTTTTTCTCTCTTGGGCCAAATGCCATGAACTGGGAAAAAGAACAGAATTCCCTTTCTTAGTTAGGAAAATGAGACTCCTTAACAACCATGTTGGCTTATCTAATGTCTGTATAGCAATGGCCAAGTTTTTCTCTAGTGCATTCATAATCTGTTTGGAACACTGACCCATACTTATGACAAGGAAAAAAACGGAATGGTTAAGACTATTACTGAAAGCTATTGGGCTCTCTTTTAACTAAAAGGTGTAGTCCTAAAGCAACCACCATCTATGCAAACCTGTCTGGGAAGACCAAGCTACAGCTTCCTCGGGGGTCTATTACAATGTTTAATACTTCTTGCTACAATCTGTTCTCTGAGTACTTACGAATTATAATAAGCTTGTTCCACTTAGACACATAAATGTCACCTTTGAAAATGAACATTTGTATATTCTTTAAAAAGGTAAGATAAAAAATAATTCAGTTAAATAGGCAATGTTTAATTATGAACTAGGTCCTATAACAATCTCCTATATGCAGGGAATTACTTGTGCTAGGTTGCTTATTAAAGGATCTTTCTCCTTCCAACATTAACACCTTTATTTATGGGTGTGTTTATATATACGGAGGATGTTTAAAACCTGAGTGATAGAAGCACCGGCTTATACTGATTTAGCACCACATCTGGTGTTAAAAATTCCAAATGAGGAAATTGAACAATGTGATCCCAAAGAATATGCTGGTTTCATGCGTGAAGACCAAGAATGCAGGGAGTAATTGTAAATTGGATTATATATCTTGTAACTGTTAATACTTTCATACTTGTAGTCACTCTGAGTTATAGGCAATTTCCATTCTCAGGACATTATATTAGCTGAGAAGATACTCTTTGAATAATAAAAGGAGGTAAAAGGAGAATAGATGAATGTTTAGTCTTATTTTTTCTCAGATTTCTTCCAATTAATGGCTCATTCTCAACTGTCCAAAAGCTTATTTATCATTCAAGGCTCAACTCAATTCATAACCCTTATCTGAAATCCATCCTGACCACTATACATACCCTGAGCTCTACTCTTCTGATTTCCTTACATGTGTCCGTGTGCTTGGATTGGTTGTTACTAAAGGCTTTTCGTACTTACAAATTTTCTCACTCATTGCACAATTCTCTCCCACCTTAGGGTGGGGAAATATCTACTGTGTGTCTGGTCATCTTCTCCAGCTACCTCCTAAGCCCTCTCCCCTCCCTTCTTGAGTTTCCTATACTTGTCACCTCCATTCTCTTATCTCCCACTAACTCAGTCTTTCCATATGATCACAGCCTCCCTTGCCAAATCACCCACGAACTCCTTGTTGAAAATCCAATGGATACTTTTCCATGCCTTATTTGTTTCCTCAGGGGCTGGGACTCTGGACCATTCCCTTTCCCCTGACACTCTCCCCTCTGGATACCTAAGCTCATTTTCAGGAACCTCTTCTGCCTGTTGGCTACACACGCTGTTCTCTGTGTTCTGGCCCAGCACAGCCAGCACACTCTCTCTGTGCACTCTTATCTAGTCGTCCCTTCAATTTTTGTCTGCACTCCTTAACTTCCTTTACGTTACAAACCTTTTAAAGCAAATTCACATCATCTCCCTGACCCCAAATAAACATATTTAAAGGAATCTCAAAGTGTGAAAACATTTAAGGAGATTTGAAGATTATCTGTTACCCACAGGGGTCAGTAGAGCCCCCTCCCTCCGTTACACCACGTGAAGAATATCTAATCAAAATGCTGGTAAGTCTGGCCTCTGTATCTCCATCTCAGATCTCTCCCAGGCTTCAGACTTATTCATCAAAATGCCTCCTGGACAAATCTAACTCAATATGTCCCCAAACTAAACTCTTTGACTTCCCACCTCACCTGGTCTTCCTTCTGTGCTTTCTGTCTTAGTAAATTGTACCATCTTCCACCCAGTTAGTCAAGAATGATGCATCCCTCTCCTTTTCCTACCACATGTAATCTGGCATTACTGAGTCTCTCACCAAGCCCTGAGATTCCTCTTTGCTATGGTTTAGATATTTTGTCCCTTCCAAATCTCATGTTGAAATGTGATCTCCAGTGTTAAGAGAGGGACCTGGTGGGAGGTGTTGGAGTCATGGGGACAGATCTCTCATGAAGGCTTGGTGCCCTCATTGTGGTAACGAATGAGTTCTCATGCCATGAGTTCTTGCAAGATCTGGTGGTTTAAAAGAGTGTGGCACTTCTGCCCCCATTCTTGTTCCTGCTCTTGCCATGTGATATGCCTGCTTCCTCTTTGCCTTCCACCATGAGCGGAAGCTTCCTGAGGCCCTCACCAGAAACTGAGCAGATGCAGGCATCATGCTTCTTGTACACAGGCCACAGAACTGTGAGCCAAAATAAACCTCTTTTCTTTATAAATTACCAAGTCTTAGGTATTCCTTTGTAGCAGTGCAAATGGACTAATGCACTCTTCCTTGATTCTCTTTCAAATCCTTACAGTTCTAGCAACAATCACTTTCTTAGCTGTGATCATCATCTTTGATCTGGTTTATTACAACAACCTCTAAACAGAATTTTGTGCTCCAGGCATGCTCCTCTATCCAATCACAACACAATAGTCAAAAATTTTTTTTACACCAATATATTTTGGGTCACTTCTGGAACAGAACCATTGTAAAATTTCCCATTATTTCCAGGATAGAGTCCAAGCTCTGTAACATGGCTTGTAAGTTCTTTTTGCAATGAATCTCTTGCCCCTTTTCCAGCTTCATTTGTACCACTTGTAACTTTTCACTTAGTTCTTCAAACTTTGCCTTCAGGTACTCTTATAAGCTGTTTCTTCTGCCTACAGCATTCTACTCTCCTGTTCCTACCTCTTTGATCCGGATAATTCTTCCCTTCATATATTAAACTGTATGTCAGTGGCTGGCTCCTTTTTGGTATTCAAAAAATATCTGCTGATTAACTATCTGAATGTTTCTATGGTCCACCAGGATGCCTTTTCTGTGTGCTCCTATAACATAAGGCAAGGCTAGTTGCATAATAAAGCCCATACTATCCTTACTATAGACTGTAGGCTGTATTTTAATTGCTTATTCTGTCATCCTCACTAGAGGATAAGTTCCTGGGAGGCATCAGTCATGTCTGCTTTATTTATTGTAACATCCCTAGTGTGTATTGCTGTTCTTGGACATAATAAGTGCTTGAAAACTTAGATGATTCAGACAAATGATAATAAACAAGTAAGCTTCCTGAAAGCAGGAATGTCATACGCGTGTTCTACTATGTCTAACTTGACAATGGATTAATTAATGAAAAATCAATAGACATTGTACTAAATTAAACACTCCATGATGTGTCTTGAAAACTGCCACATGCCCTCATTGTTGGTTTTCATAACTAATATTACATTGGAGAAAGGAGACTCTATGAAATTTGTGAGATATCATAAACCCTGTTTAATTTCATTTAAACTCCAGGGGATTTATCAGATGACTGAAACCCAAAACAAGAGCTTCGTAAACAATGTTTGAAAGACGTAGGAAAAGAAGACAGCTCAGGGGAGAGAAAAAAACAAAGTATTTGCATAGCATAATTATTCTGAAATGTGCCTCTTTTAGCTTCAATGTCTCATGCGAGAATGGCCACCCTGGTCCAGCTGAAGTTGGAGGAGGGGCATTGCTTGAATGTTGGCTAAAACTGTAACTTCACATCTGGTGAAGTTTTGGGTTGTCTTTGCTTAGTCACTGTAACAATTGCTATGCTGGGGCTGAACAGTGCAAGTAGAGGGTATGAGTTCTGTGCAAGAACAGTGCACGTAGAGGACACTGCCTGTGTTTGGAGATGACTCCTGTTCATTTTCCACAGCTCAGTTTATCCTCATCAGCCCCATTCCAATCAGAGGCGAAAACCTGTTATTTAGAGCCCTTGCCAGAGTGGCTCTTCCTCCAATTGGGAAAAAAAAAAAAAAAGATTTCACAACGCTGGGAGATTGCTGTCAATTCCTCGTGCTGTGACCTCCGGCCTCATGATGGGTAGAGGGCCAGCTTCTGTGACATCTCACTCTTCTCTGACATATTCATTATCCATTCCCATGGTCATCCAGCTCCCATGTCTATATATCCTGTTGCTTTAGGTGGGGGAGGACTGGACAAATGGAGACCTAAAAGACTCTGCTAGCAGTCACATGTCTGATGTTCTCGAGAGCCAAGTCTATTCACCGATTCTGTTTACACCCACAGAATTCATGCCTAGGCATTGCAGATAGAACTAATTGACCTGCATGTTCCTTGAAGATTTACTTGTGTGCAAGTGACAAATGGCAGACATTGCCAAATAAGGGTGTCACTAAGACAGACTTCAAAAAAAAAAAAAAAAGTGAGCTCTAATCTGTGATGCAAACTTTACGAACGCCAGTGTGTTCTTGCTTTCAACCAGATCTGCACTTCCTGTATTTTAGTGACCAGCTGTCATGAGTCAATTTAATCTTGCTTATAAAAATGCTCCAACATTTAGTTCTGTGCCACCTGCCAGTAGGTATGAAAAACCTATACCGTCTGGCTCATTTTTTATTTTTTTATAACTTAATATATCTATTCTGGGAAGTCTGTTATCTGCCAGAATTTCCTGTGAGCTAGAGGTCCATATAGCTTATTACTAATGTTCCAAATAGAGGTACTGAGACAAAGAAATTAAAAAATGTCCTTTGTGAAGGAAAACAGGAGTGCAGGCCAGGCTTGCTTTCGTGCATTCAGAGTTTTGGTCACTTTTGTGCCATAGGAGGAGTCGCCATGAAGTGCATGAAGTTTAGCTTCAGGGCCCTTTCAGGGCTCTGAGGAGGACCCTAACAATATGTTCACATGGTAATACACTTTGGTATGATTTACTCAAGTAAGATATTTATTTATTTTTATTAATGAGGGTTTTTCCTTAATGAGGCCCCTTGGGTCCCTGCACCCCCAAAGGAAGAAAGTTTTAGGCATTCCAAAATGTGGATCATCCTCTGCTTGCACTTCTTCCCTTGGATTGGCACTAGCTATACAAATGCTTTTAGAGAATGTGTTAGCACAAATATTGGAGCTTGTAAATATCTTTTTAAAAGAGTGAGACATTATACAGTGCCTGTCACATTCTTTTTCTGTCTCTGCAGCCACCTTGACTTTTGACTTTCTTTACATAGACACATGAATTTCCAGTTCCCACCTTAACACATTACTTGAAATGGGAGATGTGCAGCAACATAACTTAGGGTTTATGAGTTATGACACTGGGACACTGAAAAGGACAGCCTGAGTTCAAATCCCTCCTTTGCCACTTACTTACTGTAAGGCAGGATAAGTAACTTAACAAACCAACAACTAAACAGAGCTAACATTGTCTGAATAATTCTAAGCACCTGGCGTTGTGCTAATTGCTTTTTGCATTTTTCACATATTATTTCATACCAAGCTCACAATAATCCCATGAGACCTGTACTAATGATTACAGATGATCATGCATTTGAATATTGAGGTGTTCTGAATCCCAGCTGGTACAAGATAGAGCAGGGATTTAGACCATGGGCAGCCTGCCTCCAGAACTTTGCTCTTACAGCTGCAGAGGACATTCGCTCTTCCTGAGTACAGCTAAAATTCAGCTGCCTTTTCTGTAAAACAAGGGCAGAAAATGGAGGGGTTTCAAAGGACGGTTGTGGGGCTTGAAGCACATGATGCATGTAAGCCCTTAAGATAGTATCTGACGCAAAGTTCTTAACAAATGTTAGTTTCCATTATTATTTCTATAGTTACTATCTCTAATACTATGGACATGGGCTGTCTGATTCATTCTGTGGGCATTAATTAATGGGATAGTCTATGGATAGCACCATGAGAGGTCGCATAGGAATTTGAACAGAAGGCAACATATAGTCCTAATCCCCAAGAACATAGAATCTGTTGAGTAGAGAAGATGAAACATATACAGAATAACTACAGACCATAAACAGAGTAATACTCTCTGTATCTAATCATGACAATATAACAAAGTAGGGTAGGGACACTTTGTTGTCTCTCCAGTGATGATGATGCCTTTGCACTGAACAGTCAGAGGGAGACAGTCTCTACTACTGAAGGCAAGTGGAAAAAAGAGGGCCAACAATTACCAAGGCCCTTCATATACCTGGAAGTGTAATAGATGCTTTATGCACATTATTTCACCTCATTCTCATTATCACTCTGAGAAGGAGGTAAAATCACCTGTTATTTTCAGATGTGGAAAGTGTGGCTGAGAGCAGTAAAGTAACTTGCTCAAAGAAACACATTGCTGGTAAGTGGCAGCCTTGAGTTAATTCCAAAGGCTGGATCTTTCTAGGACAATACTCTGTCTGAGATTAGAACTAAGCAATCTGGTTCATATAACAATTAGACTCAATATTCTAATGTTGCTAATCAATGTGTGGTCCATGGACCAGCAGCTTCTGTATCACCAGAGGGCTTGTTAGAAATCTCAGGCCTCCTCTGGACTTACTAAAGCAGAATCTGCAATGTTAACAAGATTTCACAATGACTAAATGCACAGTAAGTCTTGAGAAACACTGTAGAGCTCACCAGTATGTCAGAGTTCTGATGAACAGAAAAACTAAAATATGGGTGAGGCTTATGCAACCCTCTCCCTTCCACCAGAATTCTGTTGGAAAATTTTTGGCTCAAACTGGATTAGCCCTAAGGTTCTAGCTGTACTAACAAACTGGACTGATTATTTTGTTGGAAATTCTGTCAAATCTACTGATTGGTGCATTCATACAATAATTGAACAATTTAACTATATCAAAATAGTTTGCACTTAGTGTTTAAAATGGCACTTATGTTTAGAACATATTAGGAATGCTAACAGCTGATTTATAAAATGACAAATAACCCAATTAGAAAATGGGTGAAGAATCAGAACAGATATTTTGTGAAGACGATATACAAATAGCCAATAAGCACGTGAAAAAAAATGCTCAACATCATTTGTCATTAAGGGAAATGCAAATCAAAATGACAATGAGATACTGATTCACACTAGGATGGCTATATAAAAGAAAGATGGATGATAACAAATGCTGCAAGGATGTGAAGAAATTGGAATCCTCAGAGATTGCTATTGGGAGTATAAAATGTGTTTTACACTTTCAGAGTGGTACAGCCATTTTGGAAAATAGTCTGGCAGATACAGTTACTACATGATCCATAAATTTTACATCTAGGTATTTATCCAAGAGAACTGAAAACATGTCCACATAAAACTTGTAAGCAAATGTTAAAAGCAACATTATTCATAATAGCCAAAAAGTGAACACAACCCAATGTCCATGAACTGATGAGTAGATAGACAACATACAGTATAACCATACAATGGAATATTATTCTGCCATAAAAAAGAATGAAGTACTGATACATGCTATAGCATGAATTAACCTTGGAAGCATTGTGCTATGTGAAAAATGTCAGACACAAAAGGCCATGTAATATATGATTTCCTGCTGGGAGTGGTCGCTCACGCCTGTAATCCCAGAACTTTGGGAGGCTGAGGCAGGTGGATCACTTGAGGTCAGGAGTTCAAGACCAGCCTGACCAACATGGCAAAACCCTATCTCTACTAAAAATACAAAAAAATTTAGTTGGGCATGGTGGCCGGTGATTGTAATCCCAGCTACTTGGAGGGCTGAGACAGGAGAATCGCTTGAATCCAAGAGACGGAGGCTGCAGTGAGCCAAGATTTTGCCATTGACCTCCAGCCTGGGCAACAAGAGTAAAATCCCATCTCAAAGGAAGAAAAAATATATATATATGTGTGTGTATATATACACACATATACGTGTGTGTATATATACACACATATACTTGTGTGTATATATATGTATTTTTGTGTGTATATATATGTATTATATTTATTCTGGGCGTTTCATATGAAGGAAACCATATATATAGATATGGTTTATATATATAACCATGTATACACACACACACACACACACACACCACACACACACACACATATATATATGGTTTCCTTCATATGAAATGCCCAGAATATGCAAGTCTATAGAGACAGAAAGTAGATAAGAGGATGCCAGGAGACGGGGAGAGGGGTAAGAGGGGCACATGGAGAGTGACTGTTGATGGATAGCGGCTTTCTTTTTGATTGATAAAAATGTTCTGGAATTAGATAGTGGCGATGGTTGCACAACATTTTGAATATACTAAAAACCAAACCACTGAATTGTACATTAAAAGAAAAAACAACAAAATTCTTAAACGTATGCCATTTGGCCGGGCGCGGTGGCTCAAGCCTGTAATCCCAGCACTTTGGGAGGCCAAGACGGGTGGATCACGAGGTCAGGAGATCGAGACCATCCTGGCCTACACGGTGAAACCCCGTCTCTACTAAAAAATACAAAAAACTAGCCGGGCGAGGTGGTGGGCGCCTGTAGTCCCAGCTACTCGGGAGGCTGAGGCAGGAGAATGGTGTAAACCCGGGAGGCGGAGCTTGCAGTGAGCCGAGATCGCGCCACTGCACTCCAGCCCGGGTGACAGAGCGAGACTCCGTCTCAAAAAAAAAAAAAAAAAAAAAGTATGCCATTTATCCAAAATAGAATAGAAAACAGTGGATAAGAGTTTCAGCCCTGGAATCATATAGCCCTGCTGCAGCAGGAAGTTTAGGCAAGTTCCTTAAGCTCAATTTACTTACTCTGTAAAATGAGGATAATAAGATACCTACCAAAGGGGTTGTTAGGAGCATTAAATGATATGACACAATGAGGCTGAGACTGGTAATTGATATATAGTCTTTTTTTTCCCTCACAACAGCACAGTTTTAGCTGGGTACACAGTCACCAGTATAAAGACAACACCTCTCAACACCTTCTCTAGCTAGGTGTAGCCATATGACTATGTTCTGGCCAATGGGATATTAGCAGGCATGGTGTCTGTGACACTTATTCCTCAATTTTTCATTTATTTCCCAGAATAAGAACACAGTGTGGAGCCAACATGGACGACATGGACTATGGCAGAGACCAGAGAGTGGTGGCATGGCGGTGAGAGGACTGAATCCCAGCCCTCAGACAACTTCCATTGTAGTTAGAGAATGTGTGTCAAAGTGGGTATATGGAGCAGAGGTCATGATCCCAGCCCTAGGGCACTGTTAAAATGAGTCTGTCTTCACACAACTGATATCTGAACACAGGGCCTGGTATATATTAATCATGTAATAAATATAAGCTATTATTATCACTTGTATAATTAAGTACAATATTACAGCAAAAGCCTAGATCATGAAATGTCAAATGTGCCTGGCCTGATCCTGATACCAGAGGAAAGAGAAGACTCCGATCTGTTCAGCATTCTATGATTCCTTTCTTTATTAATAAAAACCCAGAGTTTGACAGTAGTTATCACTGCTAAACAAAAATGTTTTTAGAAGATGTATTTTTCCAAAATATGCAGTGACCAAAATTTAATGTGAAAGAGATATCTTCTTATAATTTTTTGAAAGCAGCCACATGTCAACAGACCAACAAAGATGACAACAGCCAATTTGCTTATGAACTCCTGTATTATAGGAGAAGCACACATGAAAGAAGGGGCATTAGGGCTCTAAGCAGCCTCTCTGCAAAACGAAAGGCCAGGTTTCAATAGAGTTCTTGAGCTCATTCTTTCACAAATATAATGAGTACCTAATATGACTCCTGGTGGATGGGATTTTCTTGTCTTGAGCTCTGTTTGAGAAAATTATCTTCGGAAACTGACTGGTATAGACTAAAACGAAAAAACAAATAAACAGAGAAATCTACTGCTATACCGTTTCCTCTGGGAATGTAAACTAAAAACTCAGATTTTGATCATTTCTTTATGGACAGTGGGATCTTATGGTCATATATATGTCATATATATATCGTGTGTGGGTGTGGGTGTGTGTATGGCAGTTGGGTTGCCCCAAAAGTTGATGGAACAAGGACCAGAAAGTCTTCTTGTACATTTAGGCAATAAATGAGTTAGACATCTTGGTATTTAAAAAAATTATCTACAAGTTCCATTTAAACCTTACCTGAGACTCTAAACTTGAGTATAATGAAGCATCACATTACATGATTCAGTAAACTACTGGTTCTTTTAGATAATAGTAAAAGTAGCCCTGTTCTATTTCCAGGCTTGCAAGGGAGGCTAGAGTACCATGACTATAAAATGAAAATAGGAGCTTATAAGTTTGAGATAATGAACTGTCCAATATTGGTGCAGGAATATGATGGTGCTCTGTGACCATTTGCTAAACTCACGAGGAATCTGGTTAGATAGGGAGTGCAGAAGGACAAAAGACATAACAAGATAATTACTACAATCCAGATTGCAACCGTTCTCCACAAAATCAATCTATCCGAAGACTGGAAGGCAAAGGGCTTGTTAAATTAAAACTAAGTTAACCCAAGGCCAATAAGCAATTAACAGCATTAACAAAACTAGATGCTTAATATATGCACAGGTGTGGTAAACTTTTATATTCTACGTCCTTTTGAAGAAACAGAAAATTTAGGGTTTTCCAGCCCCAGAAATACAAATGAGCAACGTTCAAGTAACCAGAGTCTATAAGAGGAATAGGGCAACATAGTGTTAAGAGCTTGGACTCTGGTGATAAAAGGGGCTGAGTTCAAGTCCTGGCTCTCTCATTAACCTGCTGGGTATGTCCAAATGAGTCTCAGTTTCCTTCCGTGTAACACAGGACTATTATTATTAGATATAATGTAGGACTGCTATGAAGATGAATAAAATAGTCCTAGAGCTTATAAAGATTTTTGATATATTCAAGCTATTTTCACACATATTCATCCCATTCTGTGGTTTATGGTAACTAACTTCTATATTAGATCTCTTTCTTTTTTTCTCTTTATAGAACCACAAAAGTGAAATGTTTCTTTCACTTAGGTTTTTATTTCCAATTTGATGTGAACTATACCATGATAATTTCTTATATATTTCCTTGCATTAAACAACATAATTTTTTTTAGGGGAAACTGTGAGAAAAGAAAAATACAGCAGGAATAAACCTAATGCTCTCTTGGGTTTTGCAGAGCCACAGAGTTCAGGCAGGCTCTGGCTAGAGAGCTGTGAGCCATCTAACTCCATAGCCCTCCTCTATCAGGCTAGATTATCAGGCAAGGTTTGGATATCTCTTAAATATGTATACTTGTCTACTTAAAAAAGGTATTATTTCATCAAATGGTTATATTACACTCTGATTAGAAATGGATCGGGCTGAGTAAATAGCTTTATGACTAGGAATTTTAAAACGTCAAATCTGTGTAAAAGAATACTACACTCCAGCAACTTTATTCCATACTTTTAGTTTTTACTACAAAATTTGAGAGGAAATTGAGTTAGATTCCCATGAGTGGTATGGAAAATTGGGGAAAATAGCTTTCTCCTAATTCTTCCTTTTCTGAGAAATAAAATAATTTCCAATAGAGAAGAGTACGCCTAGCAAAGCTTTTTATTTTCTTCCTCTTATTTGGTGGCCTACTTTTGTTAACAAGCCTTGGAAAAGTTGAAGTTTTAAAGACCAAAAACAAAACAAAAAATACACAAAGAGAGAGAGAGGAAAAAGGAAAACAAAACCAGAAACCCACACCCACCAAAGGAGTATGATCTTATTTGTCATGACCAATGACCCAAACTGTGCCACTTAAGAATAGAAACAAAGGCTCTAAAGCAAAGACACAAAGAACCCTGGAAAGAGAAATGAAGAACAACAATGATGTCTGAAATGATACAGCAGATAGGACATGGCCAAGAAAAAAATAACTAGATAATGACTGCTGGATTTCTTGACACTGTCATATAGTCAATGCATGCAATCTTTCTGTCTATATAATTAAATATTCCAAAGTGGGGCCTGCACAAAATGCGTACAAATGTTTTAATGAAAAGTGAAATTTAAAATAATATAACACGGATCAATGTCACATTTTTAGAGTCATATGATACACGATCAAGAGATCAGTGTTCAATCACTAACTAGCTGATTCACTAGGTGGGCTGGCCTGGCTTTCTGGGGCTAATGTCTTTGAAATTTAAAGGGTTTGGTCTATGCTGAAAAATGTCTCACATTGGCTCCTTGACACTCCCCGCCTTCTGGCAATATCTAAATTGTAGTGAGGTTGCATGCGGTAGCTTTTGCACACCCCAATACCTTCTTCCTTCTTTGATAACAACCCTTTAGGACTACTCTTCCTCATTCTCAGGCTAAGTAATTCCCAGCTTCCAGCTATCAGGGAGAACAGAGAAGCCAGATTCAGCCCATCAATCCATTCTATCTTCCTGGCACAATGGTTGGTTCAAGGAAAATTGAACCAACCATTGTGATTGGTTCAGTTTTGAAACCAACTATGAAAACTGGCCCTGGGGCCTTTGCTGAGATCACGGGAGAGATAAGTACTTTTAATTACAATACTGCCAACCTGATAGAAGGTAAACTTGGAACAGGTCATCATTTTGGCCATGACATGGAGAATCCCGGCTTAGAATAAAGCCAAGACAGAGCAGAGCAAAACCAAGAGCCAGGGTCAATGTCCTGATGACTTTATGTAGCCCATGCTCCAGGCTGTCTGAATCTAGCTGTGTCCTGGATTCCTAGTTATGTAAGCCAAATAATCTCTATTTGGTTTAAACTGGTTTGGATTATTTTTCTATCACTTGCAAACCAAACTAACATACCTGACTACAGCACAGAGTACATCATGTTACTTCACCTCCCAACTTGAATGAGGTAGACTGGATGCAAAACAATGGATTGAGCAGCAATCTGCAACTTATGGCCTGGCCTGAAAACATGACATGGATCAACCAGAGTTTTCTACCTAGCTTTGGAAAATGGAGAAATGATATCACTAGGAGGCTGGCATTAGAATATGCTAATTTCAAAGTCCATTCTGGTTCTAATCTTACGCAATTGCTCATGAAAAAAATTAGTTAAAATAAAGTTGTTTTTTTTTAGTTAAAGGAAAAGGTGCTATATTTTGGAGTTAGAGAAAACTGAATTTGACTCTGCCCTTTGTCACTTTAAAAACTGTTTGACCTTAGGCTAGTGACTTTGCTTCTCTAGGTCTACCTCCTCATCTCTAAAATAGAGATGACAATAAGCTCTTCATTTGGTTTTATTGTGACTTTTGAATGACATAACATGTCAAGTGCCACCATCAACACCTCATGAATAGGTACTTGATAAGTTTTAGTTTCTACCTGATGTCATAATCAATCATTTATAAAATAGTTGTTTAACACTCACAATATAGAGGACGCTGTGGTTAAGTTTTTACTATTTCTGAGCATTGAACCATTGATGAACAAGAAAACAAACAGATAAAAGAGATCTGTTGTTTCAAATCATACTCCAGGGCCATCAGATTTTCTCATTTTTGTTTTATATTTAACAGAAGGATGAGAAGAAACTTTGGTGTACTGTGAGGCACTGTAGTAGTGTGGAGGAAAGGAACCAGGACTATGAGCTTCTTGAGGGTAAGGGACCAGTAGGGGATGGTCAGGGGACAGGCAGGGCTGAATCCCCAGGTCCTGAACAGGGCCTTCCATGGTGCCTGGTGTGCAGTAAGCTCTTAATAAACACTTGCTGGAAAAATTATCTAATTCTATCTCCTCACTGTAGAAATATGAAAACCAGGATCAGAGAAATAACAACAATAGTAAATTAGCTAGCACTATTGAACTAGTTCATGTTTAAACATGCCTTCATAAGAGTATATTTTCTTCACAGTGTAATGGTGTTTTACTTCATCTATACAGCAACTTTATGAGGGAGATACAAGAAAACATCCCTATCCCTAGTTTATGGATAAAGAAAAACTCATCCCTAGGGAGTATACGTGTAACAGAATATAACAGAATATAAAGCCAAACTTGTTTTAAAGTGATAACTTAGCTCTTCTCCATACACCTCCTTCTCCCATCTCCCCCAAGTCCTATTAGGAATACTTTAAACAAAGGAAGGTAACTTTCTTCTTTTACGTGTTTGAAAATGGAGATCACTTTGCCTTGCTTTATTTGCCAAAAGTTTCTGCTATGGCTTTAACAGGTTATCATAGTCATTTGATGGAAAAAAAAAAAAAGAGATTAATTAGGGTTTGTGCTTGAAAAAATAAAAAGTGGGTAGCATCCTTGCCCTTCAAATTTTCCTGTGGCCTCCCCGGAAGGTCACTGCAGACAGTTCTCCCAACAGTCAGCTTCATAGTCTCTTGCCTTTTGCCTTAACATGCTTGGTACTTGGCCAGCCAAGTTGAACAAGCCAGAGGTGATTTAACTTCCCAGGAGCAACCCGCAAAGAAACAGATGTTTGAGGATAAATACTCCAGTTCTCCCCCACCCCCAGGGAGACAGTTCTGAGAATAGCACCTTTATTAACGTTCTTTCCTTCTCTTTTTACCCCCCATCCTCACACAATGCTTTTTAGAATTATTTCCCAAATATATTATTTGTACCCAAATCCTTCTCTCGGGGATCCCATAACCAGGAGGACAGAAGAGCAGAAGCCAGAGAAGAGTTAGTAGACTGCAGGGTGGACCACAAGTGGGCTCCTTCTCCCTTGTCCAGGAGATGTAAGGTTAAGGACCTCAGCAATCAATCAGCAGCGTTCCCAGGCGGAAGGTGCTCCCCACACCCATCTTGATCCTTTAGTCAGCATGTTGGAGGAGGTTTTGTTCTTTATGTAACAAGGCTTCACTGATGACTGCCTCATCCTGGAGTTTCTGAATCCCTCCTGGGGCGTTGGGAATGGAATCCTGTGCCTCCAGAAGCTAACTGATAAAGTCTGAGAATTTTTCAGAAATGGGGCAGTAGATAGTAAAATACCATCATTATATACACAACCTGTCCAAGTGTATTAGGATCCAAACTCGTATCCAGGTTTTCTGTCTCAAGTCCAAAATGCTCCAATTTGAATTCCACTTGCTTTACCACCTGCTAGCAGGTTGCTTAACTTTTATGTATCTTAATTTCCTCATCTGTAAAACTGGATTTTAACAGTTCCTACCTTATTAGGTTGTTAAGAATAACAAATTATTATCTTTGAAGTATTTAAAAAATAGTACCTGACACATAGTGCTTGCTATCATTATCACCACCTTCGTTATTCTTGTTATTATTTTGGTTGCGGGAAGGAGGGCTGATGAGGCACTAGAGAAAGCCAAGACCTCCAAATTCCTGACTTGCAGAGTTCTTTGTAACAGTGTTGCTAAAGCATCACATGAAAGGTTTCTGGGTCTATATGGCTAGCAGCTTAGGATATGACCAATACCACTCATGTTTTTATCTCTCATGAATTGTGTAGTTTGGACACAATTTTAAACTTTCAGGTGCTTGAATCAAATCTGAAGGACACTGTTGATCCTTGATCCTCAGAGAGTGAGGATATAGCATCTGAAACTAAGGTGGAAGGTTCTGGAAGTCTTATAGGCCTTTAAGATTCCATAGAGATGACCATAGAAATGAAGTGACGTGTGCTTTTTAAAATAAAAACCACATGATGCTGACAATAACTGCCACAAATGCAGTTCCAGACCTTGAGGTTTCCCTTCATTTGAGGACCCGCTTGAAGAGCAGCCTTGCAACAAAAGCAAATGCAAATTGCCTCTCCTGCAGGACTGGAAATATCAAATGCAGAGTGTGTTGTAGCCTTTTAATCCACAGGGTAGCAAAGTAAAGGTCAATTACCTCACTTAGAGGAATGAAAGGCATGTAGTAAAAGTCAAATAGATATGCCATTAGATAATGTATTTCAAGCATGAAAATGAGGATTTTTCTATTGCAGGGTTATATTTAATGCACTGGTAAACACAAGAGCTTTATGACAAAGAGTAAGATACGAGGTTGACAGTGAATCTGCCCGACAAAGTGCCCTCTGTTTCATGTGTGGGACTGTGCAGTCACCATTGATTGGTGTCAGGACCCTGCCAGGAAGCAGGCAGGCTGGCCCCACAACCTGCCAGACTGAGCCAGGAGGAACAGGTGCGTCCAAGGGTGGCTCTAGGGATTTAAGTCCTTCAAGACACTCTCAGCTATGCCAGACCAGCCTCTCTGTTTATAGTCTGTCCTGACCTGTGAACCTGTACCTTGGGATTTTCTCCTTCCTCAACATTCTTCTCCTGAGCCTGACATTGGCTCCGTACCCAGCTCTGCCCTTCCACATTGGTGAGTCAAGTTTAACAAATTCATTCCCAGCGTCCGTGGCTGTGAATCTGCATTCCAAGACTGTCCCCCCATCCCCACATACTCCAGATTTGGGTCTCTACTTTTAACCAAGATCAGTGTGGATCCATCCTGGTTTCTGCATTTGTGGATGATTTGATTTAAGTGTCTGACCCTGATTTTTACATTCTGGTCACTTGTTTAGAAAGGGCTCTTTCCCTGCTGAAAGCAATCACCTGGCCAGGTCTCTGGATATATCTTCTTCCCTGGCTATGCGATTAGTCTTTCACCTCGTCAGAAACATCCTCAAGGGTCATAGGCAATGTGCTGAGGTTGGGAGAAGGAGTGTTTCTGCTGCTGACCCAGGAGTTCCTCAGGAACCTAGTGTTATTTCACTTGGGGAAGCACAGGGTTGGCCTAGACCTATTGTTTAATTTCTCCGAGCTTCAGTTTCTACATTGTAAGCACGTAAAATAATTCCACTTCTCATTTATTTTCTAAATATAAGCACTTATATTAAATAGGGACATTTATTTGGTAAAAAATATACTTTAATGTTAATCAAACCAATTGGCAGTTCTGCTAGAAACATCACCAGTGGATTCGATTTTTGTGGCAAAGTCTACCTTAGTTCTGAAAATCACACTTCGGTGAGCTTTTCCTTTATGCAATATATAATGCAAGTACCTATCCACTCTTGCTGGGAAAGCCCTGATCCTGTGAAACAGCCCAGTGCAGGGACTTCAGCTTGAGATGGTAAGCTTTCTGGTTAGTGATGTAAGTTTGGTGCCTTGTTTGCACATCCAAATCTCTAGGGAGATGCCCCAGTAAATCACAATTTATGTTGCCCTATTCCTGAAAATGAGACGTGTCCTTGGTAGACACATACATCTTTTTGCCCAAGCACTTGCTCATAGGAAATAAGAAGAGTGCAGGGCACAAGGAGGAGTGTGGTGCTCTGATCCCTTTTCCTCTTGCTGGAGAAAACACTGTGAAGAGGAACCAGACTGAGCTTGTGCACACAACCTGGACTGAATTTTCCTGTCTCAAAGATGAAGTTATGGTGGATTCGACAGACTTAAAATGTACTGGTTGAATAGGGCCATTGTTTTTCTCCTGGGCCAGGAGGTCTGGTTGCATTCTCTGGGTAGATGTGAGAATTTCCCTTAAAGACGTAGAATCTTCTCAGACAATTATCCTCAGGTAAGAAATTAGGTGGGCTTTAGAAGGATAAAGGAGGTCTCTCCTCTCTCTCTGGAGCCAGGCAGTGGGGAGCGTGGAGGTGTGGTGGTGATTGAGATACTCCTCCGTTCCTGGCTGCATCACTACTGCATGACGCCTCCTGGGAGGTTCAATGTGAGGCCGTAAAACTAGTCACTTACTCTCAGTTTAGTATTCAGTGCTCCCTAAAACTTCCATCAAATGTTGTTAAATTCAACAACCTTGTTTTAAGGAAGTATGTGTCCAAAACTGGGGTATGTGACAAGCAGCTCAATTGGCCCCATGTAAGCCAGGAAGAGGAGTCAGGGGGACCCTAAAGTCACATATGTCAGGCTCAGGGCACTTTAACCTCCCCCTTTGCAGACCTGCAACTCCCTGCTTTTCCTGTCTTACTCTAAACGAAGCTCTGCTGCTGAGTCAATGAATAAGTGGGCAGAGGCAGTGATCTTCATTTAAGAAGATACATTATTCAGATAGTTACAAATGAACAGAGCTGTGAACATAAAGAGTAGGGGACGACGGGGCACTTGCAATGTGCTGGGGCTGGTGGTTGGGGTACAGCAAAAGAAAACTGGAAGTTGCGACCAAGAAAGCCAAGAAATTATCCAATAAAGTTCACTCTGGATACCATGTCAGCAATTAGGTTAAAAATCCCCATGTCACACAAATTAAAAGTCAGAGAAAAGCATGTAAGAAACTCAAGGAAAACAAGAAAACAAAAACAAAACAAAATTCAGGGCCAGTGTAAATTCCAAAGTTGAGAGAGCCTGGGCAGAAGGTGGCACAGCAGAGTGGGTAGGATCTCGGGCTCCTCACAGAGTTTCCTGATTGGGATCCTTTGCCTTTTTAACTAGATAGAAAACACTGGACAATTTTCTTAATGTCTCTGCTTCTCAATCTGTAAAGTGGAAATACAGTAGCAATTTTTTTTTTTTTTGAGACGGAGTCTTGCTCTGTTGCCCAGTCTGGGGTGCAGTGGCATGATCTCGGCTCACTGCAATCTCCACCTCCTAGGTTCACGCCATTCTCCTGCCTCAGCCTCCCGAGTAGCTGGGACTACAGGCGCCCGCCACCACATCCAGCTAATTTTGCTTTGCATTTTTAGTAGAGATGGGGTTTCACTGTGTTAGTCAGGATGGTCTCCATCTCCTGACCTCATGATCCGCCCACCTCGGCCTCCCAAAGTGCTGGGATTACAGGCGTGACCCACCGTGCCTGGCCTACAATAACAATATTATTATATGTTTTGATGATTAAGTTAATAAGAGCAAAGTACTTAGAAGAGTTCCTAACACAATATAAATGCTCAATAAATGTTGACAAATTATTATCATCACTATTATTGTTTTCTAGGCAGATATGAGCTAGAAGCAACTGATTAATAGTTAAATGTCCTGACTAGTCACCTACTCTGTCTTTCTCTCCTCAAAATGAGAAAGAGGCAAACAGAAAGAAGGAGGAGGTTAGGCACAAGAATTTAAAGCACAGGAAAAACAGTTTAAAAGAACAAAAGTGTGCATACCAAAACGACTATGATTCTGAGCTGGTCTGATGTCTGACATGGTGAACTTCATATTTACTTCCTCTTGGGGTAGCTAAAAATCCTGCTTATTATCAGTTATCAGTCAAATGATCAATCTATGACCTGAAGGTGGAGGCACTAAAGTGGGTTTCATTGTGGGTTGCAATCCCTTTTGGGGTCAGAATCAAAAGATAAGTCAACATTTTTGACTAAAACATAATATATAACTTTTATATCCAGTAAGGACGCTTTAGCCAATGAATCTGCCATTTACAAATGGCTGATCAATAGTACCCTGTAGATCATGTCAGTAATCACTGGGAAAAAATACTTTTTCTTTTTAGCTCTAATAATATATTTTATTAAAAGACATATATCTCAAATGTTATTATTTCAACATGCAATGAATATAAAAATTACTGATGAGATATCTTCCAGTCTTTTTTTTAATACCAAATCTCAAACTGGGCTTACCACATTTCAAGAGCTCAATAGCCACATGAGGGTATTTCAAGAGTTCAATAACCACATGAGGCCAGAGGCTACCATATGGGACAGTGTAGAGGTAGACCATGACTTTCTGAAGAAGCAACAGAATTCTTACACTGGCCTGGATGAAGAAAAATTTTAATTTAATACTATGTATTCAATTCCTGCTCAAATCATTATGCTGATAATTTATTCTGACATGGATCTGTATGCATGTACATGTGTGGGTATGCAAGTGTCACAGAATGCAGCTACGACAATCTATTACTTAATGTTTTATAAGTAAACTGTTATCTCAACAGATTTCCAAAATTTAAAGTATGATTGGTTTAATAATTAGGCATCATTATAGGACTTCACATAATGGTACAATCCACTGACAAAAATAATATTTGAGTAGCTGCCCACTTGTATATTTCTCGACTGCATATTCAAAATTATCTAGGAGCAGTTCTTTAGCACAATAAATGCCAAAGGTAAAATTTACACGTCCTGATATAGACACAGAAGCATTATTTTAAATTTCAGACAAGAGAATAACCTATTACTAGTCTTTGTTAAGAAATTATTTGAAACATTTTTGTGAGTACCCTCTAATAGTATGCAATGATGCTAGGGTAATCTTTAAACCTTTGAGAACAAGGAAGGGGAATGGAAAAAATATTAATTAAGAAGAAGGATTCCAGAAGAACTTCTACTTACAGTCAAGTTGGATTAACAAGACCTGTATTTACCCTCCCACCTGAAACAAAAGCAACAACAAGTCAAAACAAAACGCATGTAATGTTTGTAAGACATCAGGTAAGGAGGGACGATTGCCTCTGAGAGGCAGAAAACAAATGAGGTGAGTCCAATGACTGCCTTAGCTTGCCAGAGTGTAGAAAGGAGGAACGCAGGCTGAGCTACTAGACTCCCGGATCAAAGTTGTTGAGGTGAGTTCAGGGGACTGAGGATGCTAGAGTCAAGGCTAAGTACTGAAGAGAAAAGAATTGCACAAAAAACACTGAAGATCTGTACATGCCCCCCCTGAACTATTTAGCAGAGTACTGGTCAGTGTATGTGTATGAAGAAACTACATGAAGGCAGGGAAAAAAAAAACCTCCAAAAAGATTAGAGAAAAGCACCCAGTATTCACACAAAGCTAGGAATAGTGCTGGTTCTCACTAGCCGGACTAGAAAAACTCTAATTCACAGGGCACTGAGACAGATAATCAGGAAAGTCTTGCTTCAGTAATGATGAATAATTAACCCTAGACTACTGTGAACAAGTCAGAAAAGCAAGACCCGAAAGGACTAACAGTTTCCAAATAACTTAATAAATCACAGAAAGAAAACCTCAAGAATATTCATAAAAATACAAAAAGGCTCAACACTCAACCAGATAAAATTCACAATACCTGTTATAGAATCAAAGATTGCCAGCCATGCAAAGGAGCAGGACAATGATACAAATAATCAACTGAAACCAACTCCGAACTGACACATGTATTGGAATTAGCAGATAGGACATTAAAATAGTTACATACAATTATTATAATTGTATTCTATACGTTCAAACATTATCTAAAGTAATAGAATATATAGATATATATTTTTAAAAGACCCAAACTGAACTTCTAGAGTTAAAAGTACATTTCTATAAAAAAAGATACACTGAATGAGATTAGAAGAAATGATTAGTGAAGTGAAAGACACAGCAATAGAAATGGTTTAAAATGAAACATACAGAAGATAAAAAAAATTTAAAAAAATGCAAAAAGCTTCAGTGAATTGCATGCCAATGTAAAGTGACCTAAGGCATGTGTAACTGGAATAGTCAAAGGAGAAGAGAGAGACATGGGTGGGCCAAATAAATACTTGAATAAATAATTACCAAAATTTTTCTGATTTTACCAAATCCAAGGAGTGTCATGAACCTCAAGAATAAAAAGAAATAAGTAAAATTACACCAAGCACATCATAAACAAACATGCCCCAAACCAGCAATACAGACTATCTTGAAAGCAACCGAAGAATAAAGGACATGTTACATACAGATTTATTTCTGAAAACAATCCAAGTGAGAAGACAGTAGAGCAAAACCTTTCAAGTAATAAAAGGAAAACATGTCAATCTAGGACTCTCTACCCAGTAAAATATCTTTCAAAATAGAAGTCTATGGCTGAGTATAGTGGCTCATGCCTGTAATCCCAATAGTCTCAGAGGCTGAGGCAGGAGGATTTCTTGAAGCCATTTGTTTGAGACCAGCCTGGGCAAAAAAGCAAGACCCTGTCTTTACAAAAGAATAATTTTTAAAAATAGCCAGATGTGGTGGCACATGCCTGGAGTCTCAGCTACTTGGGAGGCTGAGGCATGAGGATTGCTTGAACCCAGGATGTCGAGGCTGTAGTGAGCTATGATTGTGCCACTGCACTCCAGTCTGGGTGACAGAGTGAGACCCTGTCTCTTAAAAAAAAAAAAAAGAAGGGTGAATAAAGACATTTTCAGACATACAAAACCTGAAAGAATTCATTTCCAGCAGACATGTACTACAATAAATGTTAAAGGAAATCCTTTAGGGAAAAAAAAAAGGATAACACATGGAATTCTGGATTTAGACACAAAGGAACGAAGAGAACAAGAAATGGTAGCTATATGAGTAATTATGTAAGCTTTTATCTATTTGAAAGACAATTGTTAAAACAAAAAGGATAATATATTGTGAGGTATATAAGATGTGTATATATATGTAAAATATGTGAAAACAAAACCATAAAGTCTGAGAGGGGAGAAATGGAAGTACTATTGTAAGGTTGTTATATTTCATCTGAACTGGTATGATATCACCTGAATTTAGACTGTGTTAAATTATAGTTATATATTATATACTCTAAAGCAATTCTAAGATAAAAAATGAAAAATGGACTAGTAAACCAACAAAGGAGATATAAAGGAATCATTTTTAAAAATCCATTAATCCAAACAAATGCAGAAAAAGAGGAAAAGGGAACACTAAGAATGGGAAAAGTAGAAAATAAATAGCAAGATATTACCTTTAAGTCTAAAGATATCAATAATTACATTAAGTATAAATAATCTAAACACTATAATTAGGATAGAGATTAAAACAAACAAACATCAACAAAAAACAAGACCAGTTATACACTGCCCACGAAAAGGATGGAAAAAAATAGATCATGCTAACACTAACCCAAAGGAAGCTGGAATGATATATCAATATCAGACAAAGTAGGGTTCAGAGCAAAGACTATCACCAGAGTTAATGTAGGTTATTCAATTATAATAAGGATTTAACTGATGAAAGGAACAAAATAATTCTAATAGTTTATTCTCCCTGAAACAGAACTTTAAATTGAACGAAGCAAAATTGACTGAAGGACAAATAAAAAGAAAATGATGGCGAGATGTTTCCATAGTTCTTTCTCAGTAACTGATAGAACAAGTAGATAGACAATCAGCAAGTTTATAGTAGACTTGACAACACTATCTACCAGCTTGATCTTATTGGCATTTTTAAAAGATTCCACCCCAAGACATCAGATTATGCATTCTTTTCATGTATACACAGAACATTTACTAAGCCATAAAATAAGTTGAAATAAGTTTAAAATGAAGTTATACAATGTATGTTCTCTGATTATAATGAAACTACACTGAAAATTCATAACAGAAAAATATCTGAAACATTCCCAAATATTAGGTACATAAATATATACATCTAAATAAACCACAGGTCAAATTAAATCTCAAAAAATTTCCCTTTTGAGATTTTTGAACTGACAAAATAAATCAAAATTTTTGAAACAGTACTAAAACAGTACTTAGAAAGGAAATTTATAACACTAAATTTCAATATTATTACAGAAGAAGAAAGGCCTCAAATCAATTTCCTCAGCTTCCATCTTAAAAAACTAGAAAATGAAGAGCATATTAAGAAGAGCAAATTAAGCCCAAAGTATGCTTAATGAATAGCAAAGCAGAAACCAATTAAATAGAAAAAAAAAAAAACATAATAAAAAAATCAATGAAACCAAAAGATAGTTTTTAGAGAAGATAAATTAAGTTGAATCTCTAGCTAAACTGATTTGGGAATAAAGAGAGAAGACACATATTATCTACTTAAGGAATGAGAGAGGTGATATCACTACAAGTTGAGCACCTCAAATCTGAAATGCTTCAAAGTCTGAAATGTTTTCTAGGGCTGACAGGACACTCACAGGAAATACTCATTGGAGTATTTTGGATTTCAAATTAGGGATGCTGAACCATTAAGCATATAATGCAAATATTTCAAAATAAAAAAAAAATTTAAATCTAAAACTCTTCTGGTCCTAAGCTTTTTGGATAAGTAATACTCAGCTTGTCTTGTAAAGATCTTGTCTTGTTTTCGTACCAGCGTATTACTTGCTTCAGACAATGATTTAGAAAGTATTCCCTCCTCTTCAGTTTCTGGAAGAGTTTGTGTAGCATTGGTATTTCTTTCTTAAATGTTTCCTAGAATTCACTACTGATTCTAGTGAATTTGGCCCTGGGACTTCTCTCTGTGGGAAGATTTCTAACTACAAGTTCAATTTATTTAATAGATATGAGGCTATCTGAGTTGTCTGTTTCTTTTTGAGTAAGCTTTGGTAGTTTGTATCTTTCAAAAAAATCTTGTCTATTTTATCTAAGTTGTCAAGTTTACAGGCCTAAAATTGTTCACAATATTTCCTAATTTTCCTTTTACTAGCTATAGAATCTATCATGTACAGGCCAATATCCCTTATAAACATAGATGCAAACATTCAAACAAAAATTTAGCAAAACGAATTCAACAATATATAAAAAGGATAATACATGATGACTAAGTAAAGTGCATGTATCCCAGAAATGCAGGGTTAACATTCAACAATGAATTAATGTAATTCACCATATTAACAAACGAAGAAAGAAAAACCATATGATCAGCTCAAAAGACACACAAAAATCATTTAGCAAAACTCAACACCCATTTCTGATAACAACTCTCAGGAAACTAGGTATGGAAGGAAACTTCCTCAGCATGATAAAGGAACACCTACATTTAACATTTTACTTCATGGTCAAAGACTGAATGCTTTCTTTTTAATGTAAGGAACAAGAAAAGATGCTCATTCTCACCATTTCTGACTGTCTGTGTAAAAAAAATCTGAAAGAATTTAAAAGAAGCTATTAGAAATAAGATGTGAATTTAGCTAGGTTGCAGTATATAAGATCAATATACAAAAATCAATTGTATTTCTAAATAGTGGTAACTATTGAAAATTATAATAAAACCCAATAGCATTTGTATCAGCATAAAAATGAAATACTTAGGATTAAATTTGACAAAATATGTGCAAGACCTATACAGAAATAAACAAAATTGCCGAGGCAAATTAAAGAAAATCTAAATAAATGAAGAGATATACCTTGTCCATGGGCTAGAAGACTCAATATTGTAAAAAGGAATGAATTAATGGCATTAGCAGCAACCTGGATGGGATTGGAGACTATTATTCTAAGTGAAGTAACTCAGGAATGGAAAACCAAATATTGTATGTTCTCAATCATAAATGGGAGCTAAGCTATAGGATAGAAAGACATAAGAATGATACAATGGACTTTGGGAACTCGGGGGGAAAGTGTAAAAGGGGGGTGAGGGACAAAAGACTACAAATTGGGTTCAGTGTATACTGCTCGGGTGATGGGGCACCAAAATCTCACAAATAACCACTAAAGAACTTATTCATGTAACCAAATACCACCTGTTCCCCCAAAACCCACGGAAACAAAAAATTTTAAAAAACTCTAAAAAAAAAATGACAATTCTCCCCAAACTTATCAATGGATTCAATGCACTCTCAAGTAATCCTCTCCCTCAGAGAAAAGCTCAGCAGCTTCTTTTTTTTTTTTTTAAGAAACTGACAAGCTCATTCTAAAATTTACATGGAAATGTAAAGGGCTTAGAATAGCCAGAACAATTTTTACAAAGAACAAAGCTGAAAGATTAACACTACCTGATTTCAAGACTTATAAAGCTACAGTAATTAAAACAGTGTGATACTGGTATAAAGATAGATTGGAGAATGGAATATAGCATCCAGAAATAGGCCACACATATATACACAACTGATTTTTGACAAAAATGCAAAGACACTTCAGTGGAAAAATGATAGTCTTTTCCATTAATGCTGTTAAAACAATTAGATATTCATATAATAACTGAACTATTCATACGTCCATCGCTTACAAAAATTAATTCAAAACTGATCATAGGCTTAAATATGAAACCTAAAACTGTAAATTTTTACAAGAAAATATAGCAGAAAGTCTTGGTGATCTTGGGTTAGGAAAAGGTTCCTTAGATGTGGCACCAACAGTATGATCCATAAGGAACAAACCTAGACCAACTTCTGCTCTGCAAAAGACAATGTTAAGAGAAGGAAAAGATAAATTGGGAGATCCACATACTGAAATAAAATATTTGCAAAGCATACATCTGACAAAGAATGTGCATCCAAAATAAAGACCTTTCCGAACTCAATAATAGGAAAATAATCAACCCAATTTTTTAAATGAGAAAAGTTTTGAACTGACACTTCACCAATAAAGATACATGGCAAATAAGCAAATGAAAGATGTTCAATGCAATTAAAGTGCCAATTAAAATCCCAGTGAGATACCATTACACACCTACTAAAATGTCTAAAATTAAAAAGACTGACCCTTACCAAGTTTGGTGAAGGATGCAGAGGAACTCTCATACATTGTGAGTGGGAATGTAACATATTATAACTATGTCAGATAACAGTTTGACAGTTTCTTAAAGAGTTAAACTTATGTTTACCATATGATTCAGTCATTCTACTACTGAGTATTTACTTCAAGGAAAACATATGCCCATGAAATATTTGTACATGTATGTTCATAACAGCATCACTTGTAATAGCCAAAAACTGGTCACAACCTAAGTGTCCATCAATAGGTGAATAGATAAACAATGGAATAATACACATCAATAAAGTGGAATGAAATATGACATGAGTGAATCTCAAAATAATTATGTTGAATAAAAGAAGTAATAAAAAAGAATCATATTATATAATTCCATTTATATAAAACTCTAGAATATGCAAACTAATTTGTAAAACCAAAGTTGATTGGGGGCATGAAGAAACTTCTGGGCATAATGGAGATGTTCACTACTTAGCTTGTGGTGATGCCTTCACGGATGTATACATAAGTTGAAACATATCAAATTGTACACTTCAAATATGTGCAGTTTATTGTATGTCAATTACAATTCAATAAAACTGTTTACAAAATACAGACAAGGTCTTAGTGTCAGACTGCCTGGAATGGAATCATGACTCCACTATAGTCAGGTATCTGACTATAAACAACTTAGATAACCCCTTGAGACTCGGTTTCTTTATCTGTCACATTGGGATAACAACAGTGCAAGTATCATGTTCCTGATATGAAGAGTAAGTGAAATAATGCACGTAAAGGACTCAGAAGAACGCTGTTACATAGGCAGTACCCAGTGAGTGCTCACTGTTAGTATGTTACTTCATGGTGGCGGTAATGAAGGAGGCAGTGAATCACAGTCAACTTAGAAGTCAAGTTCAACTTCCAGCATTTTAGGTACTGGCTGTGAAACTTTACATAAGTTAGTAAACTTCTCTCTTTGTCAGTTTCCCTATATGTAAAATGAGGAAAGCAAGAGTACTTACCACACAGGATCATTACGCAAGAAGCTGAAATGAGAAACTTGTACTAAATAATCCTGCCACCATTTTTTCTTTTTTTTAGGTAAAGAAAATAAACAAATGTGTTATTTTTGCACACCTGAGAATGACCTTTATTGCACACATTTAGATTCATGTGGGGGGAGAAGGAACAGAAGGAAGAGGGGAGAAACAGAATAAAGACAGGAGACCTAAGACATTGAAACCAGAGGTAATGAGGACACAAGAAAATCCTCCAAGAATCCTGGAGATAATGGGGACTTGAAATAGAAGAAAGGGGTTCCTATTATGTGTCAGATTGATGTTTCAGTCATCCTTATTTAAAGTTTTTAGGCAGGGCATGGTGTATCATGCCTGTAATCCCAGCACTTTGGGAGGCCGAGGCAGGCAGGTCATGAGGTCAGGAGATCGAGACCATCCTAGCCAGCATGGTGAAACCCCGTTTCTACTAAAAACTACAAAAATTAGCTGGGCGAGGTGGCGGGTGCCTGTAGTCAGAGCTACTTGGGAGGCTGAGCTAGGAGAATCACTTGAACCAGGGAGGCGAAGGCTGCAGTGAGCTGAGATGGTACCACTGCACTCAAGCCTGGTGATAGAGTGAGACTCCATCTCAACAAAACAAAAACCCCAAAAACAACAACAACAACAACAAAAACAAAAACAAAACCAAACAAACAAACAAAAAAACAAAAAATAAAGATTTTAGCACATTGTAACTACAGTAGACTAGGGACTAGGGGAAATTTGGATGACTCATATATTTGCCATTTATTTTTTATTTATTTATTTATTTAGTAGTAAAATTGCCTGTTTACAAATGAGAAAAATTGTGACATTCTAGGCTTACCATGATGCAGGATCCATAGGCATAAAGGTATTCCAGGATTTAAGAGTCACACAGGAAAATTTTCTAAGGGTAAATCTGATCTTAGTTATAAGTGAAGTTTTTTAGGCCATGATGATAATAATTCACTCCAGAATTATTTACTGTGCATTTGACATGAACCAGGCATGCCAGTGTCAGATTTTCAGAAAATTCAGTGCCCTTCTTTGAGGAGTTTCGAATCTGCATATTTCTAATTCCTATCTACATTTCTCAGGGTCTTGTATTTTTAAAAAATCAATTTCACGCAAACATTAAGATCTGTACTTCTTCTTTGGGGCAGGCATGGGTTTAAAATGGCCAAGCCTCCATTCAGGATTCAGCCCCTTTGCCTGTTATATCTGTAGGACAGTACTGATTTATCATATGGCTTGATGTCATTAAACATTTATTATGCACCCATAGTGTGCTAGAGAAACACACACACACAGAGAGAGAGAGAGAGAGAGAGAACAGATAAAAGACATTGTTCCTCTTTAGCAGCACTTTGTAAAAAATGACTAATGAATATATGCTTATTCAATAGATCAAGCAAGCAATATACATTTTAAGAAATTTATAAATATTTAATCACGATTTTGTACAGTAACTCTGACTGAGAAACCTAGACTTCTTGGAATACTAAAGTAAGATTTTAAATGACCAGAAATTTAAAGGTCCACAGCTTTTGTGAACAAAATGAACTGAAACATCTTGAAATGGATATTTTAGAATTATTTCCTATAATTTCTTGTACATTTTTTAGAAAAAAACTTAAAAAGCAGAGAACATCCTACATCCCTAATACATGAGTTAATTCTGCATCATTTCAGTCCAGAAATAAAATGTGGAAGATTTCATTTTGTCCTAGTAGCTATATGCTAATAACTTGGGAAGAATCTGAAGTCTGACTTTCTCCTTGCGAGTACCTTTAAATATAAATACATATACAGAGAGCTTTACAGAAATAGGAGCTTTTGTCTACAGAGCTCTAACCCAACATGTTGGCATTCTGTAGCCCTTTGGAACATCATCCTTGACTCTAAACCCTTTTGTTCTAAAGTTAATTTTAGCTACGAATTTCCAGGTCTCTGGAGAGAATGTGTCACAACAAACTTTACTTTGAGACAGATTTTTTGGGTCTATATTTAATTAAAAGTACCCTTACATCTGTTCAGTAGCCATCCAAAAAAAAGTCGTTCTGAGATATGAGTGATGACCCACAACGTCCAGTCTATATTTGTAGGTAGCATTCCATAGCAGCAACTGCCAGCTGGTGTCCTGCTCTTTTCTCTCTACTGTGCCACACTGAAAGGGAACAATTTGTTGTGTGGGAGGTCTAACATTGTGCAGATTAAATTACCTTCTGAGTGGACATGGTGACAACACCATTAAAAATATTACTTAAGTCTCTGCTATGTTCCCCCACCACACACGCACACTATCAGAGCTACCCAGGTGAGCTGTTACAGATCAACTGCTATTGTTGCATGAAACAGACATGGGTAGCAGAATCTTTATCTGTCATCAGCTTACCGGAGAGGTAGAGAAGGTAGTTTGACACAGTGGGGAATATAGTACATTTATGAACTGAAAGAAAATTGAGTTTCTGTGGAATTGTTTACTGCTGCTGGAGAAACAAAAGAGGTTAATTCTGTACTGTTTAATACAGCTTTGAAAGAACATAAAATAAAATAATGCTTGAGCATCACAGTGGTATGCTTAAAATCTGCTCTCCCCCAAGCAAAACAAACTCAATGTAGTTTCAGACCTTTAAAACAGATTTTAAATTCTTATGAATTCAGATCCTGAGGGATTATGTTAAGTAGTTGTTACAAATCATATCTCACGCCAAGTGGCATATAGAAAAAATATGCAAAAATATGATTATGTTTCATTGAAGATACTGTCTATTCTGTATTATGACTGAATTTGAATTTTTATATTTATAGACATCATTACATCACATATGGTAAGCGACTGTAAAATTGCATGTATAAAAATTATATTGGTGTACCTATATGCAAATGAATATATATATTCATGTGTACAATTTTTTTAAAATTATCCTTTAACTTCTTAAAAATGGGGCTGGAATCCAGTTGTTTCTTATGGGCCCTGGCGTGCCAAGAAAGATTAATGTGCACCATCAGTGAATCATTCACCACATCGGTGACTCTTTGGTTAACTTTTTTTGTTAGGGAACATCAATATTTTTTGGACAGTTCCTAATACAGGCTGGAGTTATGGAGTTATGGTGTGAAAAAAGACAGTATCCTAGAGTTGATTTTGACCATTCTGAATGAAGTCTTCCAGGAAAGAAATCTGCTCCATAGTCTCAAACCACATATTGGATCTCAACTGTCTTTTAAGTCAACACTTTGTAGTATAGCTGTAATGTGAGCTTCAGATACAAGGCCCCATATGTAAGTTTAAATTTTCTAACTAGTCACATCAAAAAAAAAAAAAAGAAACAGGTGAAATTAATTTTAATAATGTATTTAATTCAATATATCCACAATGTTATTGTTTCAACATAATCATTAAAATGAATACATGACTGTGCATCCTATGAATTATTTTGTTTCCCATCAGTGTTACAAACACTACACTTTGGGAAGTACTTTTGACATAATGAAGGAAGATTGGGAGACAAAAGGTAGATAAACAATTATGTGCATATCAGATAGATATGGATTGGGACTCTTGGTTCTGTATTTTACTACACAATTGACTTTAAGCAGATAATTTCACACTTGGAACTATTCTTATCTGTAAAGGTAGAATAATACCTGATTCAGAGTAGATAAGCATTCAAAGCACTAAGTATGTTGCCTGGCACAGAACAATTGCTCAATACATGTTAGCAGGGAAAAAACGATGGAGATGCTTTCTTATGTGTGGAACCAAGCGGTGCAGTTTTGATCAGGTCACTAAGAGCTCATGTGAGAGTACGCTAGGCCCTTCTGAGCACATCGTAAATGGTTGCAGAAGCCCTTTGTGAAACTATATGTAAAATGTAGTGAGAAAATTCAATGAGTCTTTAAACCAAGTCAATTCACTCCTAGAATATATCTGAATGAAATAATTCAAGTAAAACAAACAAACAAAAAAAACCTTATGAAGGTCTTCACTGCAGTGTAACCTATGAAAGAAACAAAAGGAAAAAGCTAAAAGTTTAATAATAAGTGAATAGCTTAATAAACAAGGGAATATTGTGCTGTACCTCATTATGCAGTTAACAATGATAGCCACGAGAATTATGTAAAATTACTGAAATGATTATGGTAAATACAAATTAAAATTCAGAATACAAAATAGTAAGTATATTCTGAAAACAATTATGTAAAATATGTATGGTGTGAAAAAGGTTTGAAAGATAATTTGCAAAAATAGAAATAATTGTGTCAGGGTAAAGTGACTTAAATATGATTATGACATATCTTCAAAAAAATAAGTGTAAACAGTTTACCCCAGAAATACTTATACATTCTTATTAGTCAGTCAAGCAAAACATTTCCCATCTACCCTATGCTCCTCTCTTCACTGGGCACAGTGCGGCATCAGAAAATAAAAAGAGACCGTTCCTTTTCCCCCAAATGTTACCTAGACCAACAACACAAAATAATTGATCAAAACAATAGTGAACAATGTAAGACAGGTAGCAATTATGTCATATTACATCTTATTTAATAATGAAAGCATTATATATAATATCTGAGGAAATATACATGTGCATGTTGAAATGATTAAATGTTAAATTGAATTGAGTTCAGATAAGATGAAAGCAAGTGATCAATATGAAATGGTGCCTGTTGGTGGAAATGAGCCTTGAGCTAAAGTCTGAAGGAGAAGCAATCTCTATATAAATGGCAAGAGAGGATCCACATTCCACAAAGGGAAAAAGCAAACAAAAGCAGGCAGTGAATAGAATTCACCAGAAAAGAGATTGACATTATTAACAGGTTTCTTTTATTGGGGGGAAATAATAGTTGGATAATTATTAATTTTACTTAACTAACATTTATTAAGTGCTAACTATGGTTCAGCTAAGGAGATGAAATTAGGCATGATGTTGAAAGCAGTTATGTTGCTGCTTAAATCATGTTTCCTGTGTATTCTAACTGATGCCTGAATTGGACTGGATGATACCCCCATATTCCTCATGACTATGAGACTTTGCAATGATATACTCCATGTGGCTTTCTGGCACAGAGACTACACAATTCTATAGTCTCTCCCTAGGAATATATCAAGACGCTCTTTTTTTGTACATGCAATGGGGCTTTTTTCCTTCAGAAAACCATCCAATGAATAAGCCCTGCCATTTCTCCATCATATGTTCATGAAATTCAGGTGTGAAAATGCTTTCTTTTGAAAACTATAATTAGACTAATTTATATTTACAACATAAGGAAAAAACCTGCCTCTATTTCTTTGATTAACTTTTAAAAAGAAGAAGCAATATGAAACCCTGAACATCCATTAGACAAGATATAAAAATATTCCTAAGAAATTCAGTCAGCCAGGCTTCTGTGTGATAAAAGTTAGTCGCGGAAAGTCATGAAACGGAAGGGAGGGAAAGGGTGAGGCACCAAGACCAAACTCAAACATTTATTCAGAATATTCTCCTGAGCTCATCCTCAAGTAATCAGTCAAAATAAAAACAGATTGTTAAGAAGGGTAGGGAAACGTTTTAAAAAATCTGAAGGTCTTGAAATCTTCATTTGCCCTTATTCTATTTTTACTTAAATTGAAAATAGCATCATTTGCCTTGTGCTTTACAGTTTATAAAGTGTTTTGACATATACTCTGTGTTTAGGTTTCACAGCAACTCTGGATTTTACAGCTGATGCAATACTCTCAGAGGCTTAGGGACCTGCCCAAACCTCTGCTTCATCAAGCAGTGGACACTGAGCACACATCTAGGTCTTTAGACTCCAAAGTTCATGGTGTTTCCACTGCACTATATCATGCACCTGTTCAGCTTTGGCTTCATTTGTGCTGGAATAATGCACAGGCTAATCCATGTTCCTACTTAGATTCTGCCACCCCATAGTGGAGGCCACAGTGAAAATTAACTAGTGAACACTTAGCTTTCCAGTAATTAAAGCAGTAGGATAACATGTAACCAACAACCACAGGTATCTAGCATACCTCACATTAGACACCAAGTGGTAGTATTCCAAAGGAAATAAAAGGCCTCTTCTCCATAACTCTCCTAAGCTGCCAGTTAGTGCATCCAGAATTTCCACCATTTTAGTTATTCCTTTGGGCAAGGTGTAACCATCTCTTTTAAATAGCAATTATATTATTGAGGTGAAAATATCATGGCACACAGACTTAGGAAAATTGATCAGAGAGAGAGTTCTGAGGAAAATGGGTAGAGGTTGGGGTAATTCTGATGGATGGTTTCAGGGATGAGTTCTCTTTGGATGCCCAAGGAGATTGTGATGGTGGTACAAGAGCACAAGATGAGGGAGTGATGGATATGAGATGAGCTTCACACTTTCTGCAATGTTGTTCAGGGCTCTCCCTGCCCTGTTCTTGTCTCTGCCATATTTAAATCAGCCTGTTCCTGCTGAGTACTCCATGGACCCTGTCAGCCACGCTCTAAGATTCTACAAAATAGTGTAGCATAAGCCAAGATGCTAATTTGATATGTTACAATTATAAAGTGATCCTCAGAATTGAAATAGCAAACACTCTTTCTTCGGGTTATTGCAGCAGGAATAGCTTATCATTTCTTCCATAAAGAAGTCATTTCCTGAGTGTCAAAAATGACATCAGCTTTCAACAGGATGAGGAGGTACTGGCAGTGATTAAAATATTTGTTGTTTTCTTTTTTTTTTTTTTTTTTTCTGGCGGGGTACAGTGGCTCACGCCTGTAATCCCAGCACTTTCGGAGGCCGAGGCGGATGGATCACTTGAGGTCAGGAGTTTGAGACCAGCCTGACCAACATGCTGAAGCCTCATGTCTACTAAAAATACAGAATTAGCCGGGTGTGGTGGTGCATGCTGGCAATCCCAGCTACTCAGGAGGCTGAGGCAGGAGAAATGATTGACCCAGGAGGCGGAGTGTGCAGTGAGCCGAGATCACGCCATTGCACTACAGCCTGGGCAACAAGGGCGAAACTCTGTCTCAAAAAATATATATATTACATAATGTATATATTATACATAATATATAATGTTATATGTTATATATTTTATATAAAATTATATGCTACATATTTTTATATAAAATTATATTTTGTATATTTTATATAATATATAATATGTTTTATATATATCTTTATTTTACATATTATATATAATTATATATTTTATAATATATGTTATATATTTTATATAAAATTATACACATATATTTCTTATATGGTATATAATTTTATATAATATATAATGTGCTATATAATATAAAATATATAATAATATAAATTATACATTGTTTCGAACCCATTTCAAAGATCTTTTGCCTTTTTTTCTGGAGCTATGTACTTCCATATTGCAATATAAGAACTGATTCTTCTTTAAAACAATGCAATTTATAGTTAAAGAAGTGACCTAGTAGTTCCATGAGAAGCAGATTTATGTGCATGCATACACATCAACAATAAAACTAAGGTTCTTAAGTCTTTCTAGTAATCATAGGAAGAAATACGTAACATATATTTTGGAGGCATGGACGAGAGACACTCAGTGACTGGCGACTAAATGTTAGAAAGTAGCATCTCAGCTATGAGTCAAGGACCGTATATTAAGTGATCTTTATATCCTAAACAGAGCTTAGCATAGGATGTGCACATATCAGTTGCTACTTAAACGCTTTCTAACATATTGACTAGCTAACCAAACTGATAATGCAGATAAAATTTCAGAGGTATTACTTAACTTTGTAAATACTTTTCAGAATTCAAATAAATTATTTATGTACTACCCATGAATTAGAGACTATCCATTCATTATCATATAAATTATATTACTTGATTTCCTTGCTGAAAATCTTCCAGTGGCTTCCTGTTACCTAGAGGACCTAAACAATATGGCATTTGCTCAACTCTCCTACCTTAGTTTCTATCACGTTCCACCTTGAGTATTCCATACGTACTTTCTATTTCTCTTCAGGGTCTTTACATTCACTGCTTCTCTTTTTGGAATGTTCTTCCACAGATATTTCCATGGTCCACTCTTTCACATCCTTTAACTTTTGTTCCGATATTCTGCCCTCTCAGACCACCTCTTCCTAAAGTGGCTGTCTTCTTATTCTCTTTCCCTTACCCTGATTATTTTTCTTCATGGTATATATCACTGCCTGAAATTATATTTATTGTTTTGGTGTATCAAGTTGAGTACCTGGTATATAATGCCCAGTAAACATTTCCCTAAAAAAAAAATCAATTTTTCTAATCAATATGTTTGGGTGGTACATACCAAAGGGTCAGTCAGTTGTCAGGCAGGTAAGCAGACTCTGTGTAAGACAAGGTGTGGCTGGAGCAGCAACCATATGGGAAGAGTTTAGGCTTAAGAGGTATGCAAATAAAAAATAAGTAAAATGTTGTGTCGACCAAATAAAATATATCTGGGGACCAGATTGGGCCCAACTGTTTTGGGTTTACATAAGTTACACAATAGCAATGACCATCTCGTGATAGTTTTGGAGAAAATATTGTTTTCTATAAATATGTATTCCCACTTCTCTCTTTTCCTTTTTTTTCATCTTATCACACTTAGTACTTTTTCCTTCAGATGTAAAGGTGAAATAGTACGGTGTATGCACTCAATACTGTTCAGCTCCTTAATGACATGAACAGTGAATGCAAATGTAAACCTATCTGTAGGTTTTCTAATCACAGAAACAGGAAGCTCCAAATTTAAGAACATAGAATCAGTGATGCAAATGTGTTGGGGGTTGGGGAGCTTGCCAAGGACAGATAGAAAATAGAAAAAGTCACCCTTCACTTCTGATACCTACACTCAATCAAGTCTCAGAGAGGGGCAATTTCCGGAGAAATGATCATCCTATAGATATGAATAGGTTAATGAGGCTATAAAGCCTTTATTTGCCCACTAGTTTATTCTTCTCTTCCTGGAAAACTAAGGCTTCTCTTAAGCCATTCTCTGATTCTCTGATATCTTAACTGGTCTGTGATAGGGTTTAGATTCAGTCAATCTATTATCATCTTCTATTTATATTTCTCTGCAATCAATGACCATGCTATGTTGCTTCAGGCTGTGATTCACAATCATAAACTGTAGTTTATATTTATCAACTTCAGTTATGAGAAAAATTGGGCAGGCAGGATGTAATTACATTGTCATGAGCTACTAAAGACAAACACTGAGGCTCACACATCAGTGACCACAGAAGTCCGACCCATTTTCCCCACAGCTCAGTTTGTGTGTCCAAATCTCTATAACTCTACCGGCATCTAGGAGCTGCAATTTCCTGTGTGTGAGTTTTAAGTTGCCTTGTTCAGATTTCTAGCAAATTGGAATAACATTTTGTGATAGAGACGTCAGCATTTTCAATAGAACTTTATATTTTTTTGTGAGACAATGATCAGCCTTGTAGGAGTTGGCCATAATTTAGATTAATTTACAGTGGAGCTGTCAAGTCTAGAATTAACAGAGAAAACCTAGCATAAACTAATCTGTCAGTTCAAGGCACAGACTTCAATCCTTTAATCACAGCTAAACTCTTTTACTTCTGGGGCACCAAAGCTGTCCTCACAGCAGGGTGTTATGGCATGTTTGTAATGTCTAAAGGGTAAAAATATGCTCAAATTGCAGTTCAAATACTGTGTTTTTAAGCAACAGCAGCTTGTAGATGTTGTTAAACTCTCTGCCTTTTTTTTTTTTCCTGGAATGATTTGATTGCCATTGTAAGGTCCTCTTTAGAATTCATTACTTTCAAAACAGATAACTAAAATTTAGGCTTTTTCCCCCCCATAGGCCAGTGCTCTGCATTAGTTTGGAAAAAGGTGACCAAATTTTCCACGGGCTAGATCAACACTAGAATGCAACAAATGAATTGATTATAAAGAAAAGGTTTACATTAGACAGACTCATCCAGAACAGGAAACCCCCACTCATGTCCAAATCTATGTGCAAGTGGCCATTTGCTGTTGATTAATTCTAGTCATAGATGTCAAAACACACACACACACACACACACACACAAATTAAGTACTATCTCCTCATGCCTATCTATTTTCCAGTGCTCAACTTGAGAGTATCATCTTCATCAATAAAGCTTGAAGAACTAAATGTTTAAAATAACTCAAGTAGAGGTGGCACTTAATATTTCTTAGTCCAGTGTAATATTTTCTCTCAATTGCATTTTCCCCTACAAAGATTAAAAAAATTCATACCTTAGGTATTTACTTTCAGGTTGTGCATATTGTTACATATGCATTCTTAGGACATGTAAACACTTTCTCACCGTTTAGAGTCACAATAAAAGCTCATTTTTAATTTGATATATTTCAAAATTTTAACTATGTATTTGAATGGAATGGTCTATTATTTGAGTGGTCAGAAATTTAAAAGAAACAATTTGACTTACATAGAAGAGTAGTATATAATGCTGTAAATTCTACTGTTACAGTTTCAAATGTTCCTTAGATATATGAAACTAAGTGCAACTTTAATATTCTAACTAAAGAACTTCATCTATATTTCAAATGTTTCTAATCAATATTTCCCTTCATTTTATATCAACTCACCATTATAATCACATATAACTGGAACGTTAAGGACCAGATAGCCTGTTATGAATAATTTACAGTTGTCATTGTGAAAAAACAAATTGTTAAATATTACTGACCAAAAAAATATTTACAATTTTATGTCAAAAAATAAATTTTTTCCAGTTCCCTTTGTTCTTTGTTAGCTTTTAAAATCAAGCTGTCCTCTTTCTTCCAATGTTAACTTGGTGATTCAGGATTTCTGGCCATTTCTCAACTATTTCTATCAGATCAGCCAAGTAAAGGATGAAATTAGCTGAAGTTTTTAAGGAACTGTGAAATGTCTGTGGAAGAAATGAAGTAGTTAAAATTAAAAGCTGAGCTATTGTATGTTTATGGAGATTTTGGGGTCCAAGACTTTGACAAGGAGGTATACAATCAAAGTATCTAGAAAATACGTTATAATCCTGAACGAATCACGTTTAGCCTTTCTTTCCTTTCTCATGCTCACTGCATGCATGCTTATCTTTTCTGGTCCAGTTAAGTATAAATTTAGGAATTTATTTTAAATGAGATCATGGCTCAATGAGGTCAACTACTATAATGGATCAGGTCAGCAGAAAATAATTTCTTTCAAATAGTACTCTAATATACTGTAGGGCATACATCAGTGCTCTGTAACCTAAGGAAGGAAATCCTTGCACACAATTGTCAGGACCAATTCTGACTGGGGTGGGGCCCACCAGTGAATGCATTTACAAATTATGCTTGGTGATTTGTGTTGTCTGGTTAGGCATTGTTGATTAGGCCCAGATGGAGACAGACTTGGTTAAATTCTCCCCATTATTAGACTGGTCTTTTATTTTTGAGACAGAGTCTCGCCTTGTTGCCCAGGCTGGAGTGCAGTGGCACGATCTCCACTTGCTGCAACCTCCACCTCCCGGGTTCAAGAGATCCTAATGCCTCAGACTCCCGCGTAGCTAGGATTACAGGCATGTGCCACCATGCTCAGCTAATTTTTGTATTTTCTGTAGAGACAGGGTTTTGCCATGTTGTCCAGGCTGGTCTCAAACTCCTAAACTCAAGTGATCCACCTGCCTTGACCTCTCAAAGTGTTGGGATTACAGGCCACCGCCAGAGTGGTCTTTAATTCCCATGCCCAAAGGATAGGATATGTTTCTCCTAATGACTTGACTCCCTTCAGAAAATAGCCAAATTCTTCCTTAAAAAAAATCATTCTTATAAATTGGTTAATTCATTCAATAGGCCTGGCACTGTGGCTCACACCTGTAATCCCAGCACTTTGGGAGGCTGAGGCAAGCAGATCACTTGAGGCCAGGAGTTTGACACAAGCCTGGCTAACATGGTAAAACACTGTCTATACTAAAACTACAAAAATTAGCTGGGTGTGGTGGTGGGCATCTGTAATCCCAGCTACTTGTGAGGCTGAGGCACGACGATCACTTGAACCTGGGAGGTAGAGGTTGCAGTCAGCTGAGATCGTGCCACTGCACTCCAGCCTGGGTGACAGAGTGAGACTCTGTCTCTAAATAAATACATAAATTTATTAATTCATTCAATAAATATTTTTGAGAATATACTCTCTACCATGTATGTTCTAGGTCAATAACATTTTAATCTTAGTATCACATTAAAATTTCTTAAAGAGCTTTTAAAATATCCCCATGTCAGGCCTTATGCCAGATGTTCATAGTCATTGGATGCAAACCTAAGTATAGCCAGGATGGAGACACTTTCCAGGCACTGAGGTGACAAAGGTGAGAAGAACAGACTAAATCCCTTTCATAGTGCATATATTTTCATGATGGTAAAACAGCCCAAAATATGAAGACTTTTCTTTCTGCCACAATGGTGGTCTGGAATACACTAGAATCTTCTTAGGACACAATAATTCATAAACACTTTTGAGACTATATAAAATAGAGTAGAAAAATCCACTGAGGTCAGAAATAAACAATAAAACCGGAGCATTACTGAAGCCATGGATTACCGAATTTCTGTGGAGTTTGAGGGTGGTGGTAGGTGGACTGGTATTGTGAAAAGACCTGAGGCCACTACATCAAAGATCACCCTAAATAAAGAAGGAAACCCAAGAAAGGTTAAGGTCTCATGAGACAGGGCAAATTAGTGTGTGTCTGTTTATATATGCACATTTCATAGACACATCCACACTTCCTGTAAATGTTATTGAGAAAACTGGCAAGGAAACTTATTTGTTTGGGCTTGGCTCTAAGTAGTGGTTAATAATGAACAAATATCTCTGTTTCTGATCGCTACTACACCATGTGCTCTGAAGTTTGAATATACTCTATTTGTATGGTCCTTAAGACTGCAATCAGTGAATTATAATTTTAAATAGATCCAGTCCCCATTGCTCCTAGGTACCATAAAGAAGAAAACATAAATTCACTTTATTATCTTTATTATTTAAAGAATTAGGAAAGATAAAGTACTATCAATTATAAGCTAAGAATTAAAAAAAAAATACTCACAAAGGTAGCAGAAAACTACTGCCTTATGTGAGAAGCAGTGGAAAAAGTAAAAAGAGTGATGTCACTTTAAAAAATAAACAATAAAAAAGTTAAAAAAAAAAAACAAAAAAACTAGACCTGCAAAGACTTTGGAAAGTTGAACAATCAGATCAAAATAACCATGTTTGATAGCCTTAAGAAATAAAGAGAAAATTAAAAGCACAAGTGAGGAATCAGAGACTATCAAAAATGATCAGGCAGGTTTAAAAGAAAAAAAGAAAGCTAACCAAACACAATTCTAGAAATAAAAGATCTGTTCACTAAAATGAACAATTCAATGATAAGAGTTTCATGTAGAGAGAAACTCAATATAAGACAGAAGTAGCATTGCTTATCAACAGGAAATGGTGAATTATTTTTAGGATACTAACAGCTGGGCACGCTGCTCCCTTGTCTTTTAAAGTATATAATGTCAAAGCCCATCACACTAAAGTATGCTATCATAAATAACTGAAATGTTTATTACTCACTCAGGCAATAGGCATTCCCTGGATGAGAGATGGAGCATACCCACAAAAGGGTTCTCTGAGAGTGTCCAGTGGAAGGGGATGAAAAAGCATGTGGGCCACAAGTGGGAATTTTCAGTGATGCCAGGGGTAGACTAAGTTCTGAAAGACTTAGTATTGATGAGGACCAAAAGGGGATGGAAGAGGGTTCCTGGCATGTAACTTATTGAGCTGCAGCAGAAATGAATGTAAGTGGCATTTTGATGATCCCCATGCAGTTGAGCATAGGGTTTTACCCACGGATGCAGTTGAGCACTACAGGTTTCCACCCATACAGGCAGGTGTTTAACGGTTTAATTAATGTCATTATGCTTGGGGTGATTTCTTTCTTTCTTTTTTTTTTTTTTTGAGACGGAGTCTCAGTCTGTTGCCCAGGCTGGAGTGCAGTGGCGCAATCTCAGCTCACTGCAACCTCCACCTCCCAGGTTCAAGCGATTCTTCTGCCTCTGCCTCCTGAGTAGCTGGGACGACAGGTGCCTGCCACCATGCTCGGCTAATTTTTGTATTTGTAGTAGGGATGGGGGTTTCACCATATTGGCCAGGTTGGTCTTGAACTCCTGACCTCATGATCTGCCCGCCTCGGCCTCCCAAAGTGCTGGGATTACAGGTGTGAGCCACCATGCCCGACCGATTTAAGTCTGTATCTCTACAACTATTCAATAAATGGTGCTGGAACAATCAGTTATCCAAGTAGAAAAAAATAAACTGGATCTCACTTCAGGGTCATTGACGTAGTTTGGGTCTGTGTGTCTACCGAAATCTCATGTCAAACTGTAATCCCCAATGTGGGAGGTGGTGCCTTGTGGGAGGTGATTTGATCACTCGGGTTGGTTTCCCCTTGGTGTTGGTCTCATGATAGTGAGTGAGCTCTCATAAGATCTGGTTGTTTAAAAGTGCATGGCACCCCTCTACCCATTGGTGCTGCTCTTGCCATGTAAGATGTCTGCTCCTGTTTTGCCTTCTGCCATGAGTAAAAGCAACCTGAGGCCTCCCCAGAAGCAGATGCTACCATGCATCATGTACAGCCTGTGGAAACATAAGCCAGTTAAATCTCTTTTCTTTATGAAGTATGCAGTTTCAGGTATTTCTTTGTAGCAGCGCAAGAATAAACTAACACAGAGAATTGGTATCCAGGAGTGGGGCATTGCTATAAAAATACCTGAAAATGTGGCCGTAGCTTTGGAATTGGGTAACTGGCAGAGGTTGGAAGAGTGTGGAGTGCTCAGAAGAAGGCAGGAAGATGATTTTCCAGATTTGTTAAATTGTTGTGACCAAAATGTGAATAGTGATGTGGACAATGAAGTCTAGGCTGAGGAGGTCTCAGAGGAAATTAGGAACTCACTGGTAACAGGAGCAAAGGTCACCTTTGTTATGTATTAGCAAAAATGTTGGCTGCATTGTGCCCTGCCCTAGGGATCTGTGAAACATTGAATTTGAGAATGATGATTTAGGGTATCGGGCAAAATAAATTTCTAAGCAGCAAAGCATTCAAAATTTGACCTGGCTGTTTCTAACAGTCTTGGCTAATATGTGTGGGCAATGAAATGGCTTGAAACTGGAACATATATTTGAAAGGGAAGCAGAGTGTAAAAGTATGGAAACTTTGCAGGCTGGCCATGTGGTAGAAAATAAAAGCCCATTTTTAGGAGAGGATAAAGCAGGCTACAGAAATTTACATAAGAAAAATGTTAATTTTCTCATGCAAATATTAATATCCAAGACAATGGGGAAAAGGCTTTGAAGGCATTTCAGAGACTTTCATGGCAGGCCCCCTCATCAGAGGCCCAGAAACGTAGGAGGAAAAAATGGTTTCCTGGAACAGGCCTAGTGCCCCACCACCTTGTACAGCCTTGGCCCACTGCTCCCCACATGCTGGCTACTCCAGCTCCAGTTGTGGCTCAAAGGGGCCCACTTACAGTTAGGACCACTGCTCCAGAGGGTGCAAACCATAAACCTTTGTGGTTTCCACATGGCATTAAGCCTGCAGGTGCACAGAGTTTATTTAAAAGTGCAGAGCAGGAACAGGCATCTTACATATAGAGTGTGTAAGAACTCCTGACCTCATGAGCTGCCAGTCTTTAAGTTGATTCACACCTTAAAGATTATTTTGAAGCTTTAAGATTTAATGACTACCATGTTGGGTTCTGGACTTGCAAGGGACCTATAGCCCCTTTCTTTTGGCTGATTTCTCCCTTTTGGAAGGGGAATGTTTACCCAATTGTACCTTGGAGGTAACTAACTTGTTTTTGATTTTACAGACTCATAGGTGGAAGGGACTTGACTTATCGCAGAGGGAAAATGTGGGGCTGGAGCCCCCACACAGAGTCTCCATTTGAGCACTGCCTAGTGGGTCTGTGAGAAGAGGGCCATTGTCCTCCAGAGACCATAACTGTAGATACACCAACACCTTGAACCTGTCACCAGGAAAAGACTAGATTTCAGAGAATATGTGGAAAAGCCTGGATGTCCAGGTAGAAGCCTGCTGCAGAAGCAAAGCCCTCATGAAGAACCTCTACGGAGGTGGTGTAGAGGGGAAATATGGCGCTGGAGCCCAAACACAGAGTCCCCACTGGAACACTGCCTAGTGGGTCTGTGAGAAGAGGGCCCCAGAGCCTGTAACTGTAGATACACCAACAGCTTGCACCCATCACCAGGAAAAGCCACAGGCACTCAACGCCAACGCGTGAAAGCAGCCACAGGGGCTGAACCCTGCAAAGCCACAAAGGTGGCTTTGGGAGCCCACCCCTTGTACTAGTGTGCCCTGGATGTGAAACATGGAGTCAAAGGAGATTATTTTGAAGCTTTAAGGTTTAATGACTACCATGTTGGGTTTTGGACTTGCATGGGGACTGTAGCCCCTTTCTTTTGGCTGATTTCTCTCTTTTGGAAGGGGAATGTTTACCCAATGCTTGTACCCTAATTGTACCTTGGAGGTAACTAACTTGTTTTTGATTTTACAGACTGAGAGGTGGAAGGGACTTGCCTTATCTCAGATGGGACTTTGGACTTTAGACTTCTGAGTTGATGCTAGAATGAGTTAAAAGTTTGGGGGACTGTTGGGAAGGCATGATTATATACTGACTACAATGTGAGAAGGACATGAGATTTGGGAAGGGCCAGGGGCAGAATGATATTGGTTTGGGTCTGTGTCCCTGCCCAAATCTCATGTTGAATTGTAGTAACCAATGCTGGAGGTGGGGCCTGGTGAGAAATGACTAGATCATGGGAGTAGATTTTCCCCATGAGAACCCAGGTGAGTTCTCATGAGATCTGGTTCTTTAAAAGTATGTAGCACTGCCCCCATCTTTCTTGGTCCTGCTCCTGCCATGTAAAAAGCCTGTTCCCGCTTTACTTTCCACCATGAGTAAAAGCTTCCTGAGGTCTCTCCAGAAGCAGCTGTTGCCATGCTTCTGTATAGTCTGCAGAACTGTGAGTCAACTAAACCTCTTTTCTTTATAAATTATCCAGTTTCAGGTATTTCTTTATAGCAGTGAGCAAAGTGACTAAAACAGTCATATATAAAATTGATCTCCAGGTGAATCCTGGACTTTATTGTGAGTGGCAAAATCCTAAAACATTTCGAAGAAGCTAAGACAGAGTATCTCTGTGATTCTGTGTTTTGGGGAAGACAAAGATTACATTTTTATAGATTTATTAAGGTATAATTAACAGACAAAGATTGTGTATATTTAAATACTACTAAGTGATAATTTGACATGTATAAACACTGTGAAGTGATTACCACAATCAAGCTGATTAACACAAACATAACTTCACATAATTACCTCTGTGTATGTGTGGAGAACATTTAAGATCTATATTCTTAGCAAATTTTAGGTGTACAATATTATTAACTATAGTCACTATGCTGTACATTAACTCTCCAAAACTTATTCATCCTGTATAACTGAAGCTTTACACTTTTTGACAAGAATCTTCCCATTTTCTCCACCTCCCATTCCCTGGCAACCATCATTCTACTCTCTGCTTCTATTAGTTAGACTTCTTTAGATTCCACATATAAGTGAGATCATGCAATATTGTCTTTCTGTGCCTGGCTTATATTTCTTAGCATAATGTTCTCCAGGCTCATCAATGTTGTCACAAATGACAGAATTTTCTTCTTTTTTAAGGCTGAATAATATCACATTGTATATATGCATTTCACTTTCCTTATCCATTCACCTGTCAATGAACATTTAGGGTGATTCCACATTTTGGCAATTGTGACTAATGCTGCAGTGAACAAGGGAGTACAGAAACCACTCTGAGACACTGATTTTAATTTCTTTTGATATATACCCAGAAGTAGGACTGCTGAATCATATGGTAGTTGAATAAAGATTTAATTTCTTAAGTAAAACACAAAAACATATCATCATAAAGATAACTATGGATAAATTTGATCAATTACAAATTATGAACATCTGTTCATTAAAAGTCACCATAAAGAGAATGAAAATTCAAGCCATGAATTGGAGAAAGGAAGATAAAACTGATGAAGAATTAGAATCCTGTTTACATATTTCTATGAATCAATTAAAATGAAAGATAAATTATCTCATTACAAATGGGCAAAATACAGGGAAAGATGTTTCCCAATAAAAGAAACAAGAATGATAGACATTTAAGGTATCTATCTTTATCAGTAATGAGATTATTAATCAGAACCACAATTTATATTACATTCATAAGGTTGAAAAAATTAGTAAGTTTGAAAATACTCATAGAGAGAAAGTACAATTTTTAGACCTGCCATTTAAAATATAAATTAGTAACAACACTTTGGAAGAAAAGTGGGGGTTATTTTATAAGGCTGAATATGTGCTACGTACCTATTCCCTTCCAAGGTATTTATTTTCCTAGATACCTTTTGCACACACGTACCGAAAAGTTCTTAACAAGGATATCTATAAGGGCAGCAGTTTAAAACAAACCAAATGTCCATTGACAGGAGTGGAGATAAATAAACTGTGGTATAGTCACACAATGGAATACTATTTCATCAATATTTATGATTCTCAGAAGCATAATATTGGGTTAGAAAAGCAAGTCTCAGAAGAAGGCATACACTATGACACTTAAAACTAACCTAAACAGTATATTGTTTAGGGATAAGTATCTATGTGCTAAAACTACAGAGCAAAGCAAAAGAAGGAGAAAAAATAATTCAAGATAATGGCTATTCTAGATGTGAGTGTAGATGATCAAAAAGTCAGGGACCTGTAGCAGCATGGTATTGTCACTTGGGAGAAATACATAAGGGATTTAAACATTGTTGCTAATATTCTATTTCTCAAATTCTGTGGTGGGTTCATAGGTGGGTAATTTTGCTATTCAGCTCCCTAACCTAGATCTATTCTACATACATTCTTTGCATGTTTCATTAAAAAGGATTTTATGCATATAACTTAAATTACATATATACATAGAAAAAAATTAAAAATAAATTAAAAAATAGATAATTAAGATCTTTTATATAGAACTCAGTGCTACAAACAACAACAACAGGGTAATAGAATCAGGGTGGGGCTGCTGTTGGAGAGAAAATGACTCTCAGAAGTGATTTTTGGTATGGTATCTGATTAATATAAAGGAATCCATGAAATGTCAGGCAAATGGCATTCCAGGTAGAGAAATCAGAAGCTCATGAAGAGGTCCTAAAGCAAGAACAAGCTTGGCAACTGAGGAATAGAAGAAGGCTCTGTGGCTAGAGCTGAGGGACCAATGGAATGGTAATCCCAGAGGAAGTCAGAGAGAGGCAGGGGCTCACTATGGAGGGCACTAGAGACAGGAGGTAGAGTTTGAATGTTATCTGAAATGCATTTAAAAACTGTGGGAGGGCCGGGCGCGGTGGCTCAAGCCTGTAATCCCAGCACTTTGGGAGGCCGAGACGGGCGGATCATGAGGTCAGGAGATCGAGACCATCCTGGCTAACACGGTGAAACCCCATCTCTACTAAAAAAAAAAAAAAAATACAAAAAACTAGCCAGGCGAGGTGGCGGGCGCCTGTAGTCCCAGCTACTCAGGAGGCTGAGGCAGGAGAATGGCGTAAACCCGGGAGGCGGAGCTTGCAGTGAGCTGAGATCCAACCACTGCACTCCAGCCTGGGCAACAGAGTGAGACTCCGTCTCAAAAAATAAAATAAAATAAAATAAAAAAGCCGTGGGAGGATATTAAGTACTAAAATAGTGTATTTACGTTTGTAAAGGAGAACTTTGACTGTAGAGTGCAAAATAGATTTGAGAGAACCGTAAGTAAAAGCACAGAGAACGGTATAATAATATTCCTATCAACAATAATAATGGTAATAAAAGAAGCCAAGATTTATTGTGCACTTACTAGGTGCAAGGCACACAGCATTATCAGCATTATCCTAAATATCTTAAAGAGAGGCAGGGTTCAACTTGGATATGAAATTTTCTATTTTATACTAGACACCATAGCAGAAATCAATTTATTTGAATCAATTTACTAAAATGTTCGTTATCCATTGTCATTGCAGGAGCAATGAAAAAATTCAGAACAAGACAATGTTTGGAGGTGGCAGGGGGTTCTGAGAGCTGAGGCTGGTGCATCTGATAGTGACTGAGGCACAACAGTGCACAGCCCTTGATGAAAATGAAATGATTTAAGGAAAATGGCTTAATATGGAAGCTGGTAAAATAGAGGTATTGACATAGTGATTAAGAAGGGTACCAGGGACAGGCACAGTGGCTCACGCCTGTAATCCTAGCATTTAGGAAGGCCGAGGTAAGCAGATCACTTCAGTCAGGAGTTCAAGACCATCCCGGCCAACATGGCAAAACCCTGTCTCTTCTAAAAATACAAAAATTAGCCAGGCGTCATAGTGTACACCTGTTGTCCCAGATACTCAGGAGGCTGAGGCAGGAAAACCACTTAAACCCAGGAGGTGGAGTTTGCAGTGAGCCAAGACCATGCCACTGCACTCCAGCCTGGGCAACAGAGTAAGACTCCATCTAAAATAATAATAATAATAATAAAAACAAACAAAATAAACAAATAAAAACCAGGTACCAATATGGGGACAGAGAAGATAGGCAGTCAGAAGGCAAAGATGTCAGGACCACAGATATGATATGGTTTGGCTCTGTGTCCCCACCCAAATCTCACCTCAAATTGTAATCCCCATGATCACCACGTGTCAAGGGTGGGACTGAGTGGAGGTAACTGGATCATGGGGCCAGTTTTCCCCATTCTGTTCTCATGATAGTGAGGGATTTCTCACAAGATCTGATGATTTTATAAGCATCTGGCATTTCCCCTGCTGGCACTCACTCCATCCTGCCACCCTATGAAGAAGGTGCCTGCTTCTCCTTTGCCTTCTGCCATGATTGTAAGTGTCCTGAGGCCTCCCCAGCGATGAGAACTGAGTCAATTAAATCTCTTTCCTTTATATCCAGTCTTGGGTATTTCTTCATAGATGTGTGAGAATGGACTAACACAGATAAATCATGACAAATAATTCTTACCATATATGTACTAGCCACCAAGTGCAGCACACTCTATGCTAATTCTCTCAACAATCCCATGAGGCAGTTTTGTTTGTTTTTAAGAGATAGGATCTCGCTCTGTTGACCAAGATGGAATCCAGTGGAGCAATCTTGGCTCACTGCAGCCTTGATCACCTAGACTCAAGAGATCCTCCTGCCTCAGCCTCCCAAGTAGCTGGTGCTACAGGGACCCACCACCATGCCTAATTTTTCTAATGTTTTCTAGATACGGGGGTCTCATTATATTGCCTAGCTGATCTTGAACTTCTGGTCTCAAACAATCCTCCCATCTTGGTCTTCCAAAGTGCTGGGACTACAGGTGTGAGCCACCATGTCCAGCCTGAGGCCAGTTATTATTCTCACTTTACTGACGTGGAAACTATTGCTCAGAGATAAGTCATCACCCAAGTTACAAAGCTGGTAAATGATGGAGAGACGGATTTGAATCCAGTCTGTATGACTACAAAGATGCCCATCAAGCGATAGGAAGCCTTACTGTGACCATTTTTGTGTCATTCTAGAAGTCTGCTCCTCCTGCTTGCTTCGCCTTGTTCTTTATTCCCTTCCTCTTCCTCTTCCTTCCATCCTGAAAACATGCTCTAGCTGCTTCTGCCACCACTGTTTTCCTGGGTCAGTACACGTCCCCACAAAAAGGATTTTTCATTTGTTGGTTTTTAGGATAGAAAAGAGATCACTGCAGAGGTGAAAGAACTAAGATGCAGCTGCTGTTTTTTGAATTCCTACTATATGCACATTCTTCAGAAATGCATACACAAAATAAGAAAGTCCTGGCTGTTATAGGGGCAAGATTAGTCATCTTTAAGTAATCTTGAAAGAATGTGTTAAGTAAGGGGTGCCTTGCAGTAAACCTCCAAATGCTATTCTGGTCCCCTTAGTTTGATCAAAGTTCCTTTTTAAACTAGCTACTGAACATTTTATCTTGGATATAAATTTTTCACTTGTTTTGACATCTCTGAGGAGTTTTTTAAAACTTGCCAAAAAAATCTAAATATATAGCAGATTTGTGTGCACCTTGAGAGAAATGTATTCTAAATCCAGAACAGCCACCAGAACCTATGTAGTTGAGCTGCCATCCTAGAAAGGGGCATGGGTCATGTCCATGCGACTACCTGGAATACAGTTCTCTGGTGAGTCCCCACTCTGCATCTGAGTTGCCCTCAAATGAATGGTCTTTTTCTCCAACCTACAGTCTTAAAGGGTATCAGAATGGCTCACTCACACACCACTTTGCCTCTGGCCAGCTGATATACTAAATCCATACCCAGAGCCAAAGAAATGCAGTTTCCTCATAGTGCCAAAGTGATCGGGGATCAATCTTCTCCTAGAGCTGTATTACTGATGGAGAAAAACTTCAGTCATTTCTTGTTGGCTGTAGTTCAGTATTTCTTAGTCTCCTACATTTTTCCTTTTTTGAAATCTATAGAAATTGCAATGCCTGGGCAAATCAGACTGCAACACATCAGCCACACAGGCAGGGAGACACCAGACCCCAAATAAAATTGAGGCTTATCAGGTGTGCCTTTTGTGTGTGTTGCTGGTTGGTATAACTGTACCTTTTCTGATATATTAGGACCTGAAGGAAATCCCTTCTCAGAAAATAGATTCTTAAGTTATACAATCTATGCCAAGTGAACTAATGAACACTTTCAATTCTGAGAAGACTATATATACTCTCAGTCTGGAAATGAGAAGAGGATGTTGCTCACCATGTCAGATACATAACCTAGGAATGAAAATCCTTCAAATCAGAAAGTTTTTAAAGAAGAAGAAAAAACAGCGAAAATCTAAGGCAGGCAGCACACTTTTCTTATGGGGATTAGTTGAGGTAAAAGAATCTCTAAGGTACTGCAAAGGCTGCATATAAAAATACAGTGGGTGACATTCAGACTGTTTAAGATGAGGGCCAGTTATCAGTCTGCAGGTGGGTTTTTAGAACAATGGTTCTGGACTGAGGGGTTGCCGTCATGAATAATATGAAATGCCACCTGAAATTCCTATCCCAGAAAAATGCCATTTCAAAGAAGACAGCCAAAGTAACCCGCTCTCCCTTGCTGCTATGTTTGTAACTTCTGTGCCACAGTGGCTCACACCTGTCTAGTGACCTGCTGAGCACACTGCCTTCCAGCATAATCCACAGAACTTTGAAAATAACCCTTTGGGCTCTTTGGATTCACACACAGAATAATAAGGGTCAGTTATTCTAAGTATTAGCTAACAGTAAGTACTTCCGGTTTATAATGTTTCAAATGTTAGCTCTTCTCTATTTTGGTAACTAATTCTGTCATCAAGCAGGGTAGAGATCAGTTATCTGATTTTACCCAGATTTTCCGTATAGCTCTGGAACTCTGCATTTAAATTCCCAGTTAAATAAATGAGACAAACTCAAACATTTGGAGAGATTTTCATGGTCAGACCTACAACATAATGTGATCCCCAGTATCTCTTGGAAGTATTGGGTCTTAATCCTTCTTAGAAAGACAAAAATATTACAAGTGACATTTTGGAAGTACTCCAGGGATATCAGTGTTTGAATGCTATGCTTTTCCTGGTAGTAAAAATAAACTACATAGTTTTCATCTGTTTTAAAGAAAACTAGACGTTTTATTCAGAAATCAACTTTTTTCCTGCTGTTTTGAAGCAGAATGCCACACTGTAAAGGAGAAGGCAAGGTTTAAAAAAAATTAACCTTATCTTTGAGGATAAATAAACACTGTTGTCAGTCAACTAGACAACTTGAACTTTATGACCCAAAAAGTTTCAGAATAAAAGTGAGAACAATGTTTTAGAATTGAGGACACTGACAGTATAAAAAAGGTATTAAGGGAGGGTTACGAAATTCTGTTTTGCATCACAGAGATATCTTTGGGCCCAAGAAGAGTGCCCAAAACTCACAAATACAACAGAATGACAAGTTTGCTGACAAACACTTCATCAAGTAGACTTGAAAAAAATTAAAACACCAACAGATGGAATGTATCTGAATCCCCTCCCTGCTGGTGTGTGTGTCACTAAATATCAGCAAGTATACTGGGGAGGCCCCAAAGGATTCTGCCAAGAAGGCAGCAATGACCCAAATGCACTTCCCTACACAAAAGACTCAAGGTTGATGAATGCAGCTGGCTTTTGTTGGCTCTTCATGTCTCCCTAGGTGCCCTGTCCTCTCCTAAAATAAAAACAAAACAAAACAACAAACAAGAAAAATCAGATCATAATTTTAGATCAAAGAAACTTTTCATTTCTATTTCCATAAAAACTTTGGTAAATATCATCTGTAGGTTTAAAGAATCAATCCTCCTGTTCCCTGTAATTAAGTGGGAAAATAAATTAGTAAATGTTTCCAAACATAAGCATTAAAGACAATAAATATGCCTCTATGGTAAAGTTTTCCTTTTGGAGGGGAAGAAGTAACAAAATCTAAATTAAATTAAAGTGGCATTCTGGGAACCAAAGTGATACCATAGCTCAATAAACTAATGTAATTAGACAATGTAAGATTTTTTTTCTAGGCTCCAAGTCTAAAACACGGGCTTTGTAAAGACTCAGGATCATTGTTAGAATCTAATTCAATATTCCAGCTTCTCAAATTCACAGCCAGAACTCTGCCTTTCAGGTATCGCTTGTCTGATTATCGTGCCAGTCTCTCTCCATCTCGGAATGGTTTTGTGTAACTTTCAAGTGCAGCAGCCCCCTTTGGAAACTGACAAGTGTTCATTTTAAAATGGAGTCATCAAATGCATGCAACCTTCAGGAGGCTCCTTTTTTCATGAGAACAAACAAAGAGAAATGTTTTTAGTACAAAATTCCTTTTTAACAAATAAAAAGCTTGTATTGCACTGCAGGGCTCCCCGTCTCCACAAAGCCCTGGCTCTTTTTGGTGGCCCTCAGAAGCAGCTTTTCATTGTATAATTCGTTCAGGGATAGAGCATCTGCTGGGCTAATGAGCTCTCCTGCAGCCTTTTCTTCTGCAGGCGAATCCCCAAAAGTACAGTCTTAAATCAGATACTGTAAAAGCCAAAAATAGGAGTGGGGAATGAAAGGAAAAAAAAAAAAGTAGGGTCAAGAAAGCCAAGATAGCAGTAGGCCAATAATCATACCTTGCATTTGATTTCAGAGAAACTGTGGGCTTGAAGATCTTCATCCATAGTTAATTTCTATGCTTGTTCTTTCATGGTCAAGGTTCTGTTTTGGGTATTGCATCATGTGAGCACACCTCCAATGGATATTAATGTAATAGATCATCATGGCAGCTTGCTCTTAAATATATTGACAGCAGCCTTGACCAGGAGCTGATTAGAAAGGGCAGGATTAAGGAACATTCCCTTTTTGCCAAAAAGTGGAGAGTGACATTAGAAATTATGAAGGCTCTGATTCCTGTCCTATTACTAATTTTCCCATGTTTTATACTGTCACCAGTGAGTCTGGCAGACATTATTAGGAAACTATGTGACAACATCTAATAAAGTATGTTGGGAGAGAAATCATGGCTCCCCTCTGCACTGATGATCTTTTGAAGAAATACAGTACTGTAGATTACAGGAGGTGGAGGTTGCAAACACTGATGATACCCATGATATTTCATCATCAGCCAGCAACTTACCAGTGATCTATAGCTGCAAAGGAATAGCTTTTAGGAGGCACAGGGATAGGGAGTGTGTCTTATCCATGTTAGCAAAGATGTTTTGGAGAGGATCATTTGATTATTTATTGGTCATTCTAAATCCCTGAATACAATTTTAGAACACCGTAGGTCTCTGTGGTGTGATACCTCTGTAGGATATTCTGCCTTTAGAAATAGCCAATGGGGTTGTTTAAAACAGCACAGACTGTGTTACAAGTGTTTTAGTGATGAACTTGGAGAATTTAAAGGGCCTGGGGAGTATTAGTAATGTTGGGGTTAACAGAGGCAGCTCATTTTAGAAATTTGGCATTTGAGTTTTTCAACATTATCCAAAGTAGGTTCACCACATTCTTTTTAACAAACTCTCCAGCATGGAGCAGATGGTTTCTCTATTAACAACCATTTGCATTTAACATATTGCAATGATTTATGTACCACATGCCACTGAGCAAAGCAAAAACATTCAGTAGCAACTAATTAGTTGAGTGCAAAGACACATATCTCAATGTACAGAGCCCTCCTTTATGTTTTACATTTTTTATAGTTTACTGTTTTATTTGTCCAAAGCAGTTAAATCTGAACCATGGCATTCCTCTTATGATTATGGTAATGCCTCTGTAATTATCATTCTATTAATGCTTCAGTCATACTTTTTCTTTAATTCAGGGGGCTAACATATTTGTATGTCAGAATTTCCACAGAAATTGATGTCAGTCACATTTTATTTTTAAATGGTCAAAGTGATTATAAGTTATTCCTAAACCCAGCAAAATGCCTATTTTAATAAGTCTACTTTGCTTTTAAAATAGAATATATTCAATATAAAATGTATATAAAATAGGACTACTGAACAAAAAGTGACTTATAAAGAGTGACTAATTTTAAATGGGTTTTTAATGTCATTTATTAATACATAATTCTTTTTTATCCTATCTTCTTTAGTAAATTGTCCACTCTAATGCACTCACATAATTTTTTCCTTTTCTTGCAGAAACCCTGTTCCAGTTCCCTCACAACTCATGGATTCACCTCTAAACTGGATGTGGTTCTTAAGTTGGTGACCTCTTAACCTCCCCAGGACACAAGAGTTTTGCTGTCTTTCAAAACCAGCTTTCCTGAAATCAGAAGAGAAATAGAACTAAAAATTCATTAGTTATTGCATTCTATGAAAAAGATATCCCAAACTCTTTCTCTGTTAGATGATCCTGAAACATATTCTCCTTTTTTGTGCTGACCAACAGGGTCAATAGATATTACAATGCTGTCACTGTGTGTCAAGGTGACAATGTTAGGACTGTACAATGAGCCAATGAATCTTTTATAAGTATGATTTTCATTCTCAAGAGTCATCCATGCAAAATGTCAAAGTAGGCCATCCATCATCGGTGAGGATAAATGCACATCTGCAACCCAGAGGAAATGGGGTATAATATAACTTCATTACCCAGGGCTCAAGAAGCCAATCTTAGAAAACTAAGCTTGCTCTTCCCCTTTTGTAATTCCCAGTTTTAATTTTCATGGGAATCTCTACCAATAGAGAACTCTAGGAATATGGTAATGATAAATTTAAGCTGCTGAGGTCTTTAAAGAGGAAGGAAACAATTAAGACAGATAAGTGCACATTAATGGCAGTACAATAGGATATGAATTATATAGCAGAATAAATATAAACTCAGTCCATCAATATAGGAAAGTGGAAATAGTAGAAGAAAACAAAATATTAGTAGTTAAGTTTGGCAGAGCCAATATGTTGTTGTGAGACTAATATAAAAAAATTAAAAATAAAACAAAACTTCCTTCTTTTTTATAAGAGATGGGGTCTTGCTATGTTGTCCAGGGTGGTCTCAAACTCCTGGCATCAAGCAATCTTTTCACTTTGGCCTCTCAAAGCACTGGAATTACAGTCACTGCACCTGGCCCCCAGCTACTTTCAAAGTCATAATATTCACTATAGCTACCATTCCTGAGCCTCATGGTAATTTCGTTTAGTTTTTATGTATTTAGTTTAATTTAGTTTAATATGTACTTGCTTTTTATACACATTAATAAAATTGAAAACAACTTGCAAATGTGGATAGTATTTGTATGTTTTATGGATGGGGACTGAGACTCTGAGATGTTTAAGTTATGTGATTTTTCTAAAGTTTATCAAGTAAGCAAATGGAGGAGCTGGGATTTGAACCCAGGTCTGTCAGCCTTAAAGCCACTCTCTGTTGCCTCTCCATGTAAACCAGAATTCATTAACAAACCACACTTGATTTTTTCTGATTTTAGTTTGTATCAAAAACTTACCTGTGGTGTGTAATTTCCTCTGGCATCTCATTTTGATAGTAAAATAATATTGGAATCTTTATGTATGTTTTTGTTAGTAGAAAAATCTGATAGAATAATCAATATCAAGGAAAGGAGCAAATAATCAAATTGCAAAGAAGCCTATTGGTTTAAACTCATCAATGCTAAACAAATACAAAATGTGTAACCCTGAGAGGCATTCTTTTGCTTCTGCAGGGCTCTTGCTTTCCATAAATAACATTCATATTTAATGAAAACAGGATTAACTTTGTATTGAAAATTGAGTCTTTCATTCAGTCTCATTAAACAACATGTGGTCTTGCAAGTCCACATTTTACTCAATATTTCTGTGTGTCTGAAACCACCTCCATTGTGAATCAGTTTTTTGGAGATGCCTATCTTAGGGAAAGGAGAAATAAAATACGTCTTTCTAAGTGTATATACAGATCTGGTACTAAAATAAGGCAAAGGATAATTTCAACCATTAGATAATCAACCGTTTCAAATGATTAATAATGAGAATTTCATTTAGCTTAATATAATATATAGAGATAATTGTTTAGAAATAACCTTGATGAAATTGAGACTATCAGAATGTCCTCCAGAAAGCGTCTGTCCTCCCAGAGGTCTGGGCTGCTGCTCTTCCTCCTCCCTGCTGTTGCCACAGTAACTTATGCACATCCTTATCACTGCACAAACCATGATGCTTTATAATTTTTCTCTTGAAGTATCTGTCAACTCATCCAGATGGTAGCAACTTGAGGACAGGGACTCTGGCTTTTCATCTTTGTATCTCTAGCAATTGGAACGCTGCCAGGAACTATTATGCTAAGCACAAAACACTTAAGAGTTTACATTTATTTGTATTATATTTTACATTCTTGAAAGAGAAGTAGGTAGATATTATTTTCCATGTTACAGTTCTGGGATAAGAATTCACGTGATCTGATTCCCAGCTAAATAATGTTTTACCCCTTTATATTCCTACCAATTGTCATGTTCTCACAAAGCTAACAAAGTCATTTCTAGTTTACTAAACATAACTGCTTATTCTTTTCTTTCTTAGTCCACAAACATAAATTATTACTAAAATAGCAAAATGTCTGCATGGCATTAACAGATTTAATTAAATGGTTACAGCTATTTGCCAAATGAAACCCTTTCCTTTTTAAATTATAGTATATTTCTCACTTTCTCTAGAATATTTTTCGTAAAAGTATATGTTATACATTATAGGATTCTTATATTTTAAATCCTATTTAGTGAAGGGGTTAAGAATGTGGTTGCTAGGGTCTCCTTTGATATTAACACTATATACTTTCCAGCATGCTTCATCACTTCCTTTAAATGGGTCACCCTGGAACACAGAAGAAGCCCCGTCTGATAGATTGTAACCTGCTAATTTCCCAAATTAACAATGGCTTGAGAAGTGGGAAGATCTGAGAACCAAAGAGAATTTGAGAGCCCCTAGTGGAGCTGGAGGTCTAGCTTTGAACCAGGAAGGGTTATCTGCTGCATCCTTGTATTCCTGCATCCATAGTCAGCAAGGTGAGCAATAATAATGGTCCTAAAGTGAATGTGGATGGGATTCTCAACTGACTTGCTCTTCCTGGGAGTGTAGAATACTGTACCATGCTGTTAAAGAGCTCTATTGCACCCTTAGAATTTCCCACAAAAATGCCACTTCCTTTTTTCTTTCATTTTTTTAAAAACACTTTTCCAAAGAAAAACAATATATTTTTGTAATATACTTTCCATCCAAAATCCTATTTCCTTTTTTTTTTAAGTTTCTTACTTTATTTTCTCTTTGTGTTTTATTATTATTATTTTTTAAAGTTTTGACCAAGGCTGCTGCCTCTAAGTACAGAATCCTATTCTTTGTGGTTATACTATTGGTGAGTTTTCCAGCTGATTATAATACCAGTTATCAATGGCTGAAAGCACTCAGGATTAGACGCTGTATGAGAATACTTTCTAGGTATTCTGGGGTCCTTCAGAAATATTGGAGCTGCAATTGGTAAAGATAATAATTGTTGACATTTGTTTATTTCTAAAGAAATATTTGTACTTGGATGGAAATTTTAAGATGTAAAATAGCAGTTTTGTGTAGTTGAACATCATCTATAGGCCAATTTACTCATACATTCACTAACAAATACTTATCACTGAATCTCCTCTCTACATTTTTTTTAAGTTAAAATATGAGCTCAATGTAGGCTCAAATAGATAACCTTCTCAATTCCAAAAATAATATTAATGATACCGCCACCTGTCTGGGCCCTGAGTATGAAAAATTTGATTAAACTTTATAGATACATATATCTCCCTCTTCTATCCTTCACTACTTTTGAACTTGGGCCTCTTCAAGGGGAGCCATTGCTCTGCACCCTGCCTTTAGAGTCCCATACGTCAAAAACAGGAAAACACAATTTTTTTCTTTCTGTTATTAAATTTTTTTTTTGAAATTTTGGTAACAGAGTTAGCAGATACAAGTTATGGGAGCGGGACTTGAACATGAAACTCAACCTCTCTCCTTCAACCTCTGGACTTCTCCAATCTCTGCTGGAAGATGCAGGGCCCAGCAAGCTCCAGTGATTGGCAGTAGGAGAATGGGGGTGAGAAGAAAAACTTAAGCTTGTGCTTGTTTCTTGTCGTTGTTGTTTTGGCTTTTTGCTTTTCAAAAACATTAGAAACCCCAAATCATCAAAAGTAGATGTCTAGGCTGATTACTTACGTAATGATGCATCTTCCCTCCCCTGAACTTGGGTGGTATAGTTTTGGCTTGATTGTGTAGGACTTTTGAGACATTCCTCATTGAATTGTTATTTTTTGTGATTTCTCTAGAGATTATGATGTATATCCTTAATTTTCCATCATTTATTTATAGTCAATATTCTACCATTTCATGTTGAATGCAAGAACATAAACCACAGAGGTCCATGGACTCCCTCTTCCTATGTTTTATGCTGTGGCTGTCCTATATATTACACCTATATACATTATAAACCTCACAATTAAGTGTCATAATTATTGCCTTCAATAGTAACATGTATTTTAAAGAACGAATGAGGAAGATAGTCTTTTAGATTTACCCTTATGTGTTCAATTTCCAATATTGTTCATTGCTCCCTGAAATTCTAAGTTTTCACTTGATATCACTCTTTTTGGCCTGATAGGCTGATAATGAATTCTCTTGTTTGCTTTTATCTGAAAATATATTTAAAAAGCTTTCATTTGTAAAAGATAATTGCACTAGATATATAATCCTAGGTTGACAGTTTTGTTTTGTTTTTCTCTCTCAGCACTCTAAAGATATTGTTCCATTGTTTTCTGATCATGATTGTTTCTGATGAGAATTTTATGGGTTTTTTTTTGCATATATATAATGTGTCTTTATTCTCTTGCTGCTTTTAAGATTTTCTCTTATCATTGGATTTCAGTGGTTTGCATATTATATGCATGGGGTCTGTTTGATATTCATGTTGCTTAGAGTCTGCTGTATTGTGTGTCTTGGAAAAATTTTAATATTGCTTCCCCAATTATTTTTGCTGCTCCATTCCCTCTTTTCTCTCTTTTGGAACACTTATTACACATATATTGGACTTTCTGATATTGGTCCCATGGTCTCTGAGGCTTGGTTCATTTTTTCTACCTTTTTTCTTGCTATTCATCATGTTGGCTACTTTCTACAGATCTTCAAGTTCACCGACTCTTCTGTCAGTTCCTATCTACTGTTAAATACATCTAGTGAAATTTGTTTTGAAAATTAAGATTTTTTTTTAGTACTAAGATTTCCATATGGTTACTTTTCAAAATAATTTCTATTTCCCTACAGATATTTTATATCTTCATGTTTTAAAAGCATATCTTCTTATATCTATGAGCATAGTAGCTGCTTTAAAATCTTTGTGTGCTAATTCCAGCATCTGGACCATTTTGAGTTTAATCTTATTATCTTTTTTTCTAGAATGTGGGTCATCTTTTTATGTTTTCTTTATTTCTTGAGTAATTTTGGATTATATCTGGACATCATGAATGATACTTTTGAGAGACTCTGGATTCTGTTGTGTTCTCCTGAAGAATATTGACTTTGTTTCATTTAGTAGGCAGGGAATGTAACTAAATCCAAACTGAGCACTCTGTCTCTTCTGCAATAGCAGCTGAAATTTCAGTTCAGTTATTTCAGCTTTAGCTAGGCTGTTGGGAGACTGGCTCATACATTGACATCTGAGGGGTTAGCCAGAAATTTAGGCAGAGTTTATACACAGTATTTGGAGTTCCTCACTTCTGGCTCTTTCTTTTTCATATTTCTTGCTTCATATTTTGGTTGCCCCAGCTCTGTTGTCTGGTTTTCAAAGCAGTATGAAATAGGATTTTCCATCTGGGCTTTAATTGCACCTCCCTTTCCCCATTATACATGGCACAGACTTAGGCCTGAAGGTCCTTAGAGAAAAGCAGAAAAAAGGAAACTCACTCAATACCTTTCCTTTCTTTAAAGTATCATCTCCCCTTTGGTATCTGCCTGTGTCTGGTCATTCTCCAGGGTCTTCAAATAATTGTTTTGATATTTAGTTCAGAGCTTGTAGTTGATGGGCACAGGAGAGTCAGCATGATAGGACATGCTTGGTTACTGCCAGAAGAAGAACTCTTGGTGTAATTTTGGGAGGTGCTTACAACTACCTGGAAATCCTGAAAGGAAGAAGTGAATCACGGAAGAGGATAAATTTCCTGGCTTGGCCTCCTAGCTGCTTGCCTGGGTAAGTTTCCATCCCAAGTTCATGTAGATCCAGTTACTACTTACGAGTCTTGCGTCAAGGACATAGTTTCTACCTTCCTCTAGCTCAGGCTTGCAGCAGCAGACCTAGCTCGGGAGAGGTGATGGCCCCTTTTGTCATACTGTAGGGAGTGAGCTATGGGACTCAGGATGGAAACATGAGTCAAACAGTGGTGTAGTTTAGCTTATATTTTATACATACTTAGGCATATGGTATGTGGGCTCGTATATTTATTTTTTTTCCCCAACCTTGCAAATGTTAGGGGCAAACCTAATTTCTGTATTATTAAAACCTACTTTTCACATTTACTTCTTCCTTTCTCTATCCACAACCCTCATGTTTCATGAAAGTTATTTCAACAGTCAATTACGTCCCTCTTCCAAACCATTTTATGCACAGAGAGTAACACAATCTTTTAAGTCTTTTTCTAACATTGGCATTATCTCCAACATAGACCACTTTACAAGGGCCTATAGTGGTTCCAATTGCTTACCTATAGTATGAAATCAAAACTCAGTCTGATATTAAATATCCTCCACTACTATTACGATATCTGCCCCTTAAGCTCCCTTCCTCTCTGTGCTTCATCGTTCCTATACACAGGAAATGTTCTTTGATTAGTTACATTCTGGCCAAATTCTTTCTCTAAAACTTATTTTCTGTTGCTTCAAGGAGCTTCACATCCTATTTCCTCCAACTAGACCCCTCATCATGAAAACCCATACAAACTTGGAAACCTATTGAACATCTTCCTCCATCTCAAAACCAAGAATAACATTAAAAGTGGGAAAAGACTAGAATATTTCATAAGGACAGAGAAGAAAGACACATAGATATATGTCAGAATTTCTGTGTTCTACTTTGCTGAGTCAAGGAGTATTGTTTGTGCAGTTACTGATTTTTTATTTTGTTAAAGTACACATAACACATAATTTACTATTTTAATCACTAATAGACAGTTTTGTGGCATTAAATACTTACACATTGTTGTGTAACCATCATCATCATTCATCTCCAGAACTTTTTTATCTTCCCCAACTGAAACTTTGTGCTCATTACAAATGAACTCTTCTTTTTCATCTGCCCCCAGCCCCTGGCAGAAACATTATACTTTATCTCTATGAATTTGGTTACTCTAGGACACTCATTTAAGTTGCATATCATGCAATATTTGGTATTTTGTGACTGGCTTATTTCACTTAGCATAGTGTCTTTAAGTTTCATCCATGTTGTAGTACGCATCAAAATTTATTTCCTTTTTGTGGCTGAATAAAATTACACTGTATGTATATACCACATTTTGGCTTTCCACTGATCCATCGATAGATACTTGGATGGCTCCCACCTTTGGCTATTGCACACCATGCTTCTATGAACAGAGATGTACAAATATCTGTTCAAGCTTCCACTTTAAATTCTTTTGGATATATACCCAGAATGGAATTGCAGGATCATATGGCAATTTTATGTTTAGTTTTTGAGTAATTGCCACACTGTTTTCCACAGTGTCTGTACCATTTCACCAGTATAGCACAAACATTCCAATTTTTTCATGTCCTTTCCAAACATATTATTTTATTTTTTTGAATAATAATCATTCTGACAGGCATGAAGTGGTATTTCACTGTGGTTTTGACTTGCATGTCCCTAATGACTAATGATCTTGAGCATCTTTTCCTGTGTTTATTGAACATTTTTATATCTTCTTTGGAGAAGTGTTTATTTAAGTCCTTTGCTCATTTTTAAATTAGGTTTTTGTTGTTGTTGAATTGTAAGAGTAATTTATACATTCTGGACAAAAATCTCCTATCAAATATATGATTTACAAATATTTTCACCCATTCTGTGGGTTGCTTTTTTGCTTTGTTGATAGTATCTTTTGATGCACTAAAGTTGCTAATTTTGATGTTCAACTTACCCATTTTTGATTTTGTTGACCGTGCTTTTGATGTTATATCCAAGAAATTATTGCCAGATTTAATGTCATGAAGTTTTCTCCCTTTGTCTTTTTCTAAATGTTTCATAGTGTTAGCTCTTGCATTTAGGTCTTTAATGCATTTTGAATTAATTTTTGTATATGATGTAAGGTAAGGGTCCACCTTCCTTTTTTGGTTTGTTTTTCTTGCATGTGACTATCCAGTTTTCCCAGAATCATTTGTTGAAAAGACTGTCTTTTCCTCACTCAATGGTCTTGGCAACGTTGTTGAAAATCATTTGACCATATATGTGAGGGTTTATTTTGGGACTGTCTATTCTATTTCTTTGGTTTGTATGTCTGTCTTTATGTCAGTACCACACAGTTTTGACTACTGTGACTTTGTAGTAAGTTTTGAAATAAAAAAAAAAAAAGAAAGAACAACAACATAAAAACCCCAGTAAGGCCACTAGCTTTATTCTTCTTTTTCAATGTTATTTTGGCTATTTCCAGGTTCCTTAAAATTCTATATGAATTTTAGCATGGATTTTTCTATTTCTGAAAATATCATCATTGGTATTTTGATAGAGATTCTATTAAATCTGTAGATAGCTTTGGGTAGTATTAACATCTGAACAACATTGACTTCCGATCCATGAACATAGGATGTCTTCCCATTTATTTGTGTCTTCTTTAATTTCTTTCAGCACTATTTTGTAGTTTTCAGTGTACAAGACTTTTGGATTCTTGGTTAAGTTTATTCTTAACCATTTTATTATTTTTACACTACTATAAATGGAATTGTTTTCTTAATTTCCTATTGGAGCATTCATTGTTAGTATATAGAAGCACAACTGATGTTTGTGTGTTGTGTGTAACTTTGCTGAATTTTAACTTAATTTTAAAAACTATTTTTTTCTGATGATACAATGAGTAAAAAGAAAAAAATAGAAAATCACAACTAATTAGATAAAAACCACCCACAATTCCACCAGTATTAGCTAGCTATATTTGTGTTGTCTCATTCTCTCTTTTTTCCTCCTTCTCATAATTAGCCTCGTACTACTAATATTTTTAATTCTATTTTGCCACTTAAGAGTATATAATGAACTTCAATTATTTTTATAAAGACATATGTTCATAAAAGTTTCAGCAAATACATGTACATAGTTGAGTTTGGTCACTGCCTGTTTCCATGTCTCCTCAGCTCAAATTCTTTGAAACCCCAGTTTTGAACCTATCAATATGTAAAGGCATCATTTACAAGTTGTAAGGTTTTTAAGTAGCATTTCAAAACTCCTTGGTTGCTAAACTCAAGAAGCAAACATCATTTGAAGACAACCTTGGGTCGTGGACATATAGTGATATTGCGATTATACTAAATATTGCTTGAGAATGCGAGCAGTTCATTCCTTTTCATGGACTTCTCCTCATCCAGGAAAGGGATTAAGGGTCACAATTTTTGATCTTAAAAGGACCAATCAAACATATAATAAAAGAAATTGTGTGTATTTGAGTGGGGTGGTATTCATTTAACCTGAGTACATATATTACTCTGTTATCTGAAGTAGATTTATTTTATTCTTTAAGTTTGGACTATTGGTTAAAGCCTGAAGCTTTGCAATCTGGTTTATTGGATGAAGTGACATAACAAAAACAATGGGCTAAGCTCCAATTCCCTTGCAGTCTTGTGTGGGGAATATTTAGAGGTGGCCATAGCATACCTAATGGGAAAATCATCTTCAGAATGGTCCTCTACATGATGCTCAGAAGGATATTCTGCAATCATTCTCTCATTCCACCAATAAATATTTATTGAACTCTTAATATGTACCAGGCCCAGTTGTAGGCATGGGACGCAGATCAGTGAGTAAAAGTTCCATCTGGGTCTAAATTCTAGTTATGCAACAGTGTCATCCTTGACTAATTCATTTAACCATTCTGTTTCACATTTGAAAAAGGAGGAGCTAGATTAAATTATTTTTATTTTTATTTTTTCAGTTCTAAAAGAAACGATTTTGCAATGCTATGACTCTATGTGGCATACACCCTGTCTATACGAATCCATTATAGGAGTTCATGATGCCATCTCCTTCCAACCTGCTAAATGTCTGACCTCTTAGACTTTCCCCACCCATCATCTCTTGGCCCACCCTCCCCCCATCTGTTCCCTGTTCCCAGCAGCACTGGAGTATCTATAATTACACATGGATATCACCAATATGTTATAACAGCTTTGCTTCCCTGATATTCTGGTGGCACCAAATGAGTAAAAGCAGCCAGGACAAAAATACAATTCCTGGACAAGGTGATATCCCTTAGCTGTATACAATGTTTAGTTTTACCAGGCTCTGATTGTTATTCATTAACAGTCCTAATCAGCAAAAGAAAGGCAAGATTCATTTAACTAAAATTAGCTTGTGGTTTCAAGAATATCCTCCAAAGCAAATGAAAAAAAGAAAAAAAAAAAAGAATATATTAAATACTGGTTAATCTTATTTTTCTTTAAATGCATGATTTTAGCTCATTGCTGTAATTAGAATTTGACGCGTTTACATACGGGAGGAATAAAAATCCTTTAGCATCTCCATTTATCTACAAAATACACCAGATTGTACCACTTGGCATTTCATTTTTCACATCTTTGCTGACTCTTCCATCACAATTCCACTAGCTTAAAAACAAAACAAAACAAAAATTCCTATTTATTCCAATACAGTACTTAATTTCCTATAATTCTTAAAGAAAGATGCATAGTACTCCAAGGTTCAAAAAATTAGAGTGACAGTTAAAAAAAAAAAGAGATACTCTCCACTGAGGTTAGTCTTTCTCTAAGATAGTCTCACTTTTTCACCCAAAGTAGCAGTAATATAGGGAGAATGGTAACTAAAGTTGGAACTTGCTTGAAAAATCAATCTGTTCTTAGCACTGCAAATAGTTTAAACACACACACACAAACACACACATGCACACACACACACACACGATGTTTTCATGTATTTCCTTCAATTTTACAAAGAGTCCAACAATGTTGGAGCTTGAAGACACCTTATTACCCTTACATGAGTTCTGTGAATACTAGTTGTTTAGGGGTACTAATATGTTTTTTGACTAAGTAAGTTCTAGAGGCTCTGTCTTCAATAAAATAGAAATGTTTCTTTACTGTAGGACACCTCAGGGTCTTTAATATATGAATATACATTGTGATTCTCATAGAAGGAAGTATTGGGATCAAAAACATCCCAAATGTTTTTGACCATCTTGGACTTTATTTGAAGAGTACATTCTGAGAAATAGTAAGCTAGTATAAAAATCTCATTTTGTATATGAGAAGACTCTGATTATGGTAACTATGACCTGTTCTGAGCTCACAAAGAATTATTAGCACAACTAGAGTGAGAATCTATTTCTCTTGTCTCTTAGCCAATGTTTCCTTCTAAAATAAGACAGACAATGATTTTAAAATCCTAATGACTTGTCCTCTATCCTCTAAATATAGTTATAGCACAATATCAGTTGTCTTAGGTACCAGTCACAATGCAAGAAAGAGCCAATGTAGTAACTACCCTACTTTTATAATATTCTGGACCAGTAGGGTTTGTGAGGCTCCTGTTTCACATATTTAAAGCCTTTCCATCCATTTTTTTTCAATGTTTTTTAAGGGGAGTTCAGATATAAATTTATATGCCAACATAAGTAATTTTTAAATTTTCCTTTCCCCTTTGCTATTTGTTAACCTTGTTTAAATGTAGTTTTCCTACCTATAAAAGGGAGGTAGAAATAGTAACCATGAGGTTTTATGAAGTGCAGTCATTTCTGGTTAAACTAATATATTTAGTTCTAAAAGTGCCTTATTGAATTGAAAATATAGACCCATATTTCAACAGAATCAATATATCAGTCCAAACAATCAAATTACTGTGATAAAATTCATGCCATTAACACATTTGTTCTTGTATTTATCTGGAGAATGAATGGAAATAGTCTCTTTACTGAACCATTGATCACATAGGTCCCAAAATACTCTTACACTAAGTATCACACAACGGCCAACATCTCCTAACATGTTATGAAAAAACTCTGATCCTAGGGACAGAAAGACAGCAAGACATTCCGAAGATGCATACCACAGATTTAGGATAAAAAACAGGGCTGCAGAAGTTGGTGTATTCCTGTCTTCCATTGTGTAGGCATGCAGATGTAGCTGGAATGTAGCTTCCCTTACAAATGCTAAGTTAAATGAAGAAGAAATTATTTTATTTATCCATTTTGTGGTATTTTGCTTAAATATCTTATGTTTCTTAAAAAAGAGACATCTTTCCTGTAATGACCCACTAGCTTAAAAAAATCGATGGCACTAGGGAATTAAGGATAGAGACAAGCTCCTAAACCAGATTGTTTTTCTGCATGCTAATGAATTTCATAATTTAAATGGAGGAATTATTAGATACATTCTCTCCTTGTAATAGTACAAACCTCAGAGGAAAATGAGCTGCTTATGCATATATTCTCTTTATAATTCAAGATCTTCTAATGGATTTTAAAAATATACCCCAAATCAGAATGGCCCTCAGCTGTCCACTTACTATGGGTGCATACCATAAAGTCTTTATTCTAAGTGTTTCCACTGGAGTTAAGTAGCAATGTTTTATGTTGCTTTTTAATTTTTAATTATGATTATTATGCTTTTCATTTGAATACTCTTATTTACTGGACTTCATTCTGCCTTTTAAAAGGAGAGTAAATTAAATTTTAGTGGAATGGTTTAATATCCATTTAGCTTGAAAAAAAAGACCTGGTGGACAGAATCATTGATTACATATTTATGAAATGTTATTATATGAAAGAGGCAGCACACTTATTCACAACAGTTTCAGAAGAGAGAATGTGGACTTACATGCGGAAGTTAAAAGGAAAAACATATTGCCCTCACTTCAAGTATGAACTTGCTTAAAATAAGCGAAAGTAGTTGGCCATTTCCAAGTTCATCCATTAAGATATATTACTTGTTTTAGTGTTTGATGATGCCCATTAGTTGAAAGCAGGTGTACATACTAAAAGTTTATGAAGAAATATGGGAGAAAAATTAACATCGAGAAAATTCAGCTTATTTTTGTCTCCCCACGGAAAAATAAGAAGTTATCACCACAATTTGATTCTAGTAGTAAAACACGTAGACTTAACACAATGTGACAAATGAGCCCAATCCCACATTTGAAAGTTGATAAAAATGAAGTAAGAAGTTAGAGTTCAGATAAACACAGAGCAGCCTGGTGTAATAAAACACTGAGCCAAAAGCCAGGGAGTGTAACTCCCAGAACATTCTAAGACGGGCAGAGTCATAAGATGTATTGATTCATTGTTGCTATTTAAAGATGGCTTCTTTGGGAATTTTGGGGGTCTTCTACATATAATGAGCTGACCTCAGGCTGGTGTGACTGTAAGAGCATAATGTTTGGAAAAAGCCTAAGGTTTGTCGTGAAAAACCTGATTTTACCACTTTATTATGTGTGATGTTAAAGAAAAGGTCATGGCACTTCTCTGGTCCTGAGTTTTCGCCTATATAAAGTGGGGTTAACCAACACCTGCCTTACAAGTGTCCTGTAAGCACTAAAGGAAATAAGGTACCTGACAAGAATTTTGTAAATTGAATGCTATACAAATTTAAAGGATTATTACTTAAATATGAGTGGGGACTATTAGAATGACATTAACTCAATCCCTTCTCTTTGAATTTTCTCAGATTATTTCTCGATTTCCTTCAGAAATTACCTTTTACATAGTAATATTCCACAGGATTCTGTAAGTGTTCTATAATGGTCATTTATACCCATGAACAAAAAAAATCCTCATTATCATCGATTCTCAAAACGTCCAACATCATACATAAGGTAATAATTCTCAAACCTATATTTGAGCTCAAATCTCTCTCTACAACATTGGACAAGTATTTTCAAATCCTTAACTAGAATTTCTACTACTTGAAATGGCACAATAAATTAACTAACTAAATCATGAATTAACTAAAAGCCTATTTCAGTATTTATTCCCTATTTTAGTTTTGACCCCACCATCCAATTCACTAAGAAGTCTTCCCCAAAATATGACTGGTCAACAAGTTCTACTGACTTTGTAAGCAAATCTGAGACCACTGCCATATGATGGCTCCTGTGGAATGTACAAAGCTTTTCTGGATTCTCCACTTGAGCAATAGGGCTTGGAGCTATAGTTGCTCCACAATTAAGCAATGTTATAGCTCTCCAGTCTGCACCATTATACCAGAATAGCCTTTACTACAATTGCCTTAAAAATATTCCTCACCTGCAGTCAATTAATATGGAGACGCCATATGATTTTGGGTTTCTTATGACATAGGAGACCCAGAGAGAAAGACGTAGGAATCCTTCAGCTTCCTGGACATGCTGAAGATCCATAAAGAGAAGATGGTAGGGCATCTTTAGGATTCTTAACTCCATCATTTCCTTACTGCTTGGAGTTCCTTAACATGCTGTGCTGTTTTTAGGTATAATTTGTCTGCCTAGGATACCCATTCTCCCCTGGCTGCTTGGCACAATAAAACTCATATTTCAAGACGTCATACATGTCACATCTTTATCAAAGGTTTTACTAGTCTTTCCAGATTACATTAGTAGCTTCTTCTCTGTTACCACAGCACTTTGAATATTCACGCAGTAAAAGCACTTAACCCACATTATCATCATTTTTTTTTGTTGTTGTTTATAAAGTCTGTGTCCCTTCTGGATATCAGCTCCTTAAGAGCAGAGACTATGCTTGGTGCATCTTCATCTGTCTACCATCAAAGCCAGCATCTGTTCCAGAGTGGAGGATAAGTATTTATTGATGACAGAAAGCAAGAACGTGTTATAAAAAGCAGAATCTGTTAAGTGGCAGTAAAGCCCAAACTCAATAATTGAGACTAATTGGAAAAGAATAAAGGCCAGGCTCAATGCTTAAAAAGTGTTTTTGTGGAATGCCTCTTACATAAGAGGTAAAAAGTAAATATTTCAGATTTACTTCAGTTGTGGTTAGGAAAAAGATTTAGGGAACCTTCAAAATAACTGATAAGCCTTCTCTAATTAGCAAGTCACTTCTGTGGTTACACAGTTTTTTCCAGAAATTTAAAAAGTGCTCTACTGCTTTTATACTTTTGAATTTCCCCAAGTGTTCTTGCTTACCTGACATCACATCTTTTCGCACTAACCACGTGGAAGCTGTGCTTCAAGAACATGATGTCAGCTTCACCTCGTTCTAATTACAGCAAATACAAAGGTAGTGACATTCAAAGAATAAGGGTTTACATGTAGAAGCTGGACTCCTGAGAGCGACGTTGGGGGCCTGCCTCACTCCTGGCACCTAGTCATAGTGGCTCTGGCCCTGGCCCTTTGCAGGTCCTCGGATTAGGCAGGGAGAGTGTAAATCTGAGCAGGTGCAGCCATGAAGTGAAGATTGCACCAAAAAGTTTGTCGAAGTGAAACTTCTGTGCTAATATTCCAAGGCTTCTTTCTTGGAGGTAAACAATGGAAGTAGAAAAAGGAAAAAATACTGTTCACTATTATGACAGTCAACTGCCTATAATGGAGCCTGAGTAGGCACTGCAAGGGGTAAGAAACGTGTAACAACCATTGAGAAAAAATGACCGATAATTACCTTTAGGAATATTTTGTTAAAGGGTAAATACTGAAGATGTTGATGGGAGTTTTCCAGGCCACTTTCTTCAAGTTCTTACTGTTAAAATAGAATTTCCACTGTCTTATGGCTAAAATCAGTAACTTGATATGTGGCTGATAGCATATCTTAAAAATAAATGAGTAGATTACTAAAGATTCATTTGTCTTTCAGATTTATAAATTATTACATTAAATCACATTATTTCCTTGAAACTGTTTACCTCAAAAAAACAATAAATAACGTTGAGTTTATATTCCATAAAATCTATGCAGCTGACAAATACATTGTTCATTTTTTCAATTATTTTAATTATGGAAAGCTTAGAAGGAAACAAAATACTTAAAAATCAAAGCTTCCAATGGTGTAACTAAGAAAATATTTTGGACATTATCTATATTTAACAGCTTTTGAGTTTAACCCCCTGTCTGTATAAAAAGATGTTCAGAACAAACATCTACTTCTAATTTCTCCTCTCACCCCTCATCTGAGTAGATTTTATTTATGCATTAGATGACCTTTTTGGCCATTAGAACCATCTTGCTTCAGCAGTTAATTAACATAAGTACCATAATTTAATACAGTTAATGCTACTTGATGCCCTTTAATGTACCTTCCATTAGTGATATTATTGTAGTATTACCCTGTAAATTAAAATGAGATCAAGACTAAGAGAGCCGCTCTTAATTAAGGTACTGGCACACTGCACCCGTCTATTATTCACTGGAGAAAATCACCCTGATTTACTGAAGCAGGACATCCATAAGTCAGAATTAGTCCATGTAGATTATTAGGTTTATTGAACAGTGTAAGTACTATGGAGCTGCTGAAATTGCCAACAGCCATGTTTCCTCTTTTTCCTTCATTATCTTAATAAATACACAATGAGGGGAGTGAATGGAAGCAAAATAAGTATGTGGCAAAAGATAAATAAATTTTTTATGATGAGATTATACTTTTTTCTTACTAGTAAAATAGGTATCAGATGTGTCACATTCCGAAAAGAACACAAATGCCACATTAGTCTAATGTCAATGAAAACACTTTTTTCCCATCAAACAACACTAGCCAGTATAAAACAAACCCATGGGCACAGAAATGGAGAATTGAATCTCACAAGCTCAGTCATCTCACGCAAAGATCAACTATTTTTGTCTCACAGTTTAAGATTTCAAGGTAAAAAAATTCTGAATTCTGTCCCCTATACTATGGATGTTTACATCTGGTTTCCATTTTACTTTCCCAAAATAACTTATGTCAATTTCCACATTGTGGTGGGGGTGGGGATAGAAGTAACAAGTGGAAAACTATCATTATCAAGATCAGATATAGACCTGTAAAGTCGTGTTAAATGCTGCAATCATTTCATGGGATGGTGGGGGCTGGGGCAAGGAATAAGAACTTCAGTTGTATTTTGAAAAGTGTACATTTATGAGAGCCTTGAAAGGGAAACTTTAGAACTTTCTTTTAGAGATCATCAATTAATATTTAATCCTTCTATAGATGATTTGTTATATAAGAGAAAGACAATCTAGATCATTAATCTTACTGAAACTTTCAAGGGTAAAATAATTAGATCAGCTTCTATGCTGAAAGGCCCCTGAACCAGACTATAGCTCAACATTTCCCTTCACTGGCTCCATCATCAGCAGATCTTCTTTACATAACTTAAAAGCTGGAGATACGCCCGAGCCATCAGACCTTGCTTCTTTAGTCCCTCCCCTAAGACAAAAATACTCCAGCCATCTGGTGCCTAGTACAGTATATGCCAGCATCAGTTCTGCCCTGAGGATTTGGACAAAGTCTGGAGGTGACAGAAGAAGACCTTATGGAAGGGGCTCACCTCTACTGGACCTTTCTCGTTTGCCCAGCTGCTTCTCTTCAGCTTACAGTTGACTGGTGAACAAGAAAAGACAGAGGAGCTGAGTCCAGGGAAGGAGGGAGGAGTCCTCCAAACTCCTCAGAACCACTGAAATACAGTTGGAGGACATGACTAGTCTGGGAGATGGAAGAAATGTGATAGATCTGAAGGGATCTACATTTCCAACATACCACCTTTAGAAGATGGCATGCTTGACAGCAGTGGAGAATGCATAAAAATGCCTTTAGCTTTCAAGTTTATTTTACATTTTCTTTTAAATTATTAGCAGAAACAAAATGAATACTAATAACAAAAATAAGCATCAGCAATAGGTTTTTCCCAACCAAAATACTTCAGAAGATTGCCTTTTTTACAAGTGGCAAATAAAGGTATTTGGAGAAGTGGAGGAATAAGAATTTGGGCTCAGATGAAGTATTTCTTAAACTGCAAGGAAACTGACCTAGATGAATCCACCGAGCAATGTAGATTACATTAGGATTAAAATCCAAATCTTAGTTTGTTAATTTTTTACCATTATTCATGTAGATGAATTGAATATTTGTTACTTCATTGTGGCAAGCTATAGTTAATAATATCAATATCAACTATTTTCATATATCATACGTCCCCAAGAATAAGATCCTGGAAACTAAGAGTCTTTTGCTAAAATGTTCATAAGTATAATTGCTGTGTATTATTATAAATAGCAAACTCATGTTTAAGACAACAGCTCCATATTGCCCTGTCATGTACCCTGCTAGTAATACATGAACTATCCTCTACAGCTTAGAACTCACAAGTTCAATACTGTTCTGCTTTAAAGACATATTCGTTATACACCACGAAGACCTTGGTCAAAAGTTTTAGGAAAAGCTTCGCAGATAAAGGCTCTTGATTCTTCCACGAGGAACATGAAGCTAGAAAAAGCTGAGAGTAGATGGCCACCAGTTTCTGCTACTTTTCCACAGCTAAGACTCTGAAACTTTTGACCCCACACTACGGTCAAGCCCACCACTCCATTCTGTGTTCCCACTATGGTCTTCACCTTAACAGCAGTGACCTTTCTTCCAGCACACATAGGTAAAGCAAATCTCTGACAGACCAGAAAGTCTCAACACTTCTCCAGTTTCTGAGAACTGGGCTGCCTAAAGGATGCTGGCAGTCAATAAAGTGAATCAATCCTGCCTTATCTGTTTGAATTTTATCATTAAATATTTAAACCTACATGATATATACTATTTATATTCTTATCCTCATATATTTCCATTTAAAGATATCTTGGCCTTTTTACTGGGGTGTTATTTCTTTGCTTGCCTTTACCCTTTGCTTCCATTTGCTAGATACTCTGCTTTTACCTTTAGTTTTCCCACTCATTATCTCATGCCTCCACTCCCATCAGGTGGTCGTTTTGATAACATACCACACTTAAAAAGCTGGTTGAAAATCTCTATGTGGTGGTTCTGGTTCTCATTATGGAAGTTTTTCATTTAAACATCTTCAAAATTCTCGGAAATTTGCTCAATTCTGTCTCTAGTATATTATCAGAACCAAAGCTATCCCTGGCTGTGTTTAATTAATGTGTTTAAACTCTGTCCATTTGTTATTGATCTACAAGATGAAGGGAGCCCAACTCAGGTCTATATTTTAAATGCTAGTATATCTTTTTGACAAAATAATATCCAGAAACATGAAAAGTAGAGCTTGTCCCAATTTAACAAATATTTCCTATATGCTATTGATTCTGATTTAATAAATTTAAAGAAATATAACTCGAATTTCCAGATTTTTTGTGCAATATTACACAAAACATAAATCGACTGTTGTACCATGTTGAATCCCCGCTTTGCATCTGTAAACAATGGTATGTTGTGTTTCTAGTTTTTTAGTTCCTTATAGGGCAAATGGTTTTGCTTCCCCTGGCTTCATTGCCTTAAAGACTTAAAGGACCTCCCGACCCAGGGAGTTACTTTTTAAAATTCACTTTTATTTAAAGTCTGAAGAATCATGCCAGGTTCAGTAACAGCAAGTTTGGGATTACGAATTACTGCTGAGGATGAGGGGTCTTAGAATACCTTCGGAACCTACTTCTACACTAGAGTTCCCGAAGAAAATGTTGCAGTAGAAATCGACAAATGTGACTTTACAGCTGTGAGACACTCTGGCATTTTCTTTGGACACACCCGTTCCCATTGAAGGCAGACAGATTTTCTCTTACCTTCCTCGCACCTTTATGTCTGAGATCGCGTAAAAGTAGCGTGCCAAGTGTAGCTCATCTACAAATATTTCCCCAACGGCTGGTCTTAACAGCCTTATCCTCAGGTCTGTGACTGTAAAGAAATCTCTGAGTTTCTTAGTTGTATCCAGCTGTCCGTAGAGGGAAGCCATATTGCGTAGGCGAGGTCCAGCAAAAAACGCGAACCTGTCTTTGATTTCAAAGTGGATTATTTTGCTATTTGTTGTATACCCTGTTGAGTACTCTTCTGTGCAAATGATTTCTAAGACCGTATGCTGTGATAAATCCTTCACGGATTTAGGATCCATGTGAAAAGCGTCTAAGCAGTCTGTGGCATAATACTGATAGGGCTGCCATGTTCGTCCATAATCGAGAGACTTCTCCAGGATCATTTGGTCTGGACGCCCCGATTCAAAGGTAATAACTATGTTGTCTGTTAGCTCAATGGTTTTGCTCCAAGACAGAGTGATGTTAACCTGGAGAGGCTTGGGATACTCCTTCCAAGTGGCAGACTGCCAAAATGTGGAGGGATGTCTTCCTTCAAAATCAAACATCAGCTCAGGGGGGTGTGCCAGCTCAGGGGTACTCGCATCACACTCATTATTGCACATGTAGGGATTACCCTATGGAAGAAGAACAAAAGAGGGTGCATCAAAACACTGGTTTGCCACAAGTCTTGCCATATTGCTGCTGCTCAGTAAGAGGCTAGAAAAGGGAAAAAAAAAAATCTGTTTTCAGTAATCATTTTTATTTGCCCTAACTGGATGCTCCTCTTTAATAGCTTAAAAAAAAAAAAAAAAAGCAATATGGTAATTTTCTTGTCTTGTTTCCTTCCATGTGCTTTAAGAAATGAAAACAGTTTATTTATCCCATATGTGTTAGATCCATAATGTGGTCACAGAAGCACAAAGACACTGAGCAACTGTCTAACAGCTCAATACCTCTGCTTCCTCTTAGAAAGATGCTATAGAAAAGCAAGGGAAATTTCTCCCTGCCTGAAGAACATTCCTTAAGAGTATACTTCTTTAAAAAGTCATTTTTCAAGCAAAGCTTTAGAATGAGCCATGAACCATAGATACCTGTGTTCTGTGGCGGAGACAATACCCCCATACAACATTCAGCCTTTTTTTTTCTTTGGCTTTCCCTGAAATCCATCATACTCAACTAGGTCCTTGCTTCATAATGTCTGGTTTTACAACATTTACTTTGTTCACCACAAATTATTAAAATGTGGTACCCTAAAGGCTCTGGAGCTTGTTCCAAATATCTGCCAGTCTATTAGGTAAAGATAAAAGGATTGTTCAGGAAAGTCTTGGGACTGGGAGTGTGCTCCAAGTTATCAGGACAAAAAACCCTAGCACTCAATTAGGAGGCTGTTGCAAATCAAACCACAGCCATTTGATGTGTTTGTTACTCAATGCCAGCCCATAGGCAGTTCTTCATGGATGTTAATTATTATTATTCTACCTTTAATAAATGCTACTTCCTTCACAGCCATTCAAACAAGAAGCTAGAAATAAATCTCCTAGTTATATTACAAGTTACAACACTGCTTATGCTACACTAAATGGCTACTCTCAGCTTTCATCAGTAGATTCCATGGCAAATGACAAGTTACCAGATTTTTGTTGATTTTGTTTTTAAGAAAACAAGTAATAGCATTAGGACTCGACTATTCAGGTGTTTCTTATTCTGTACTCAGTTATTATGAGCATGGCTGGGTGAAATGAATTGATCCTCTGACATTGTCCTTGGGCTTCCATTTGTAATTACAATGAGGTTTCTTTCTTTCTTTCTTTCTTTTCATGAACTGTGAGCTTTTCATCATACCTGTAGGATATAGGAACGAGGTCTCAGATAATGAATTTACACTTTAGATACTGACACTCAGTTACTGGCTGACTCTTATGAAATATAAGATGAACATGAGAGAATTGCTTTGGTCTCCCTAGAGGCAACTTTCTCCTACCTAGTCAGCTAATACTCTCACTCTCTCTTTCCCATTAATGTAACTGAAGCCTAAAGTTGGCAACAGGTTTTGGAGATTCAAGCATAATTGTGATAGGGCAGGAGAAAGGAGAGAAGGTATATTATTTGAGGAACAGAACTGTATTAAAAATACACTCAAGGAATCAGTGATAATGAAAATGTTTCTGTACTTCTCTCTCGAATTTCAATTCCCTAGTCCTGATCCCAGCGTCTGTGGCACTATTTATAGTATCCCCTTCAAAATGAGCCAAGGGGAGGGGGGAATAAGTTTCTGTTCCAGGTGGAATAAATCACCAAATTTATTATTATTTAAATTCTCTTAAGCACGCCAGAGAGCCAAATGCAAAGCTCTACAAACTGGCAAAGGCTTTTTATGGAGGGCTATAAATATTGTGGAATCTGTCAGGATTTATAAATTCTAAATATATGTAAATGCACATTTTGCAGGAAGAGGTCAGATTTACACAAATCACACCTTCATTTGAAATTTACTGAAAAAATATGGTCACTTCAAAATCTGTCAGCATGCAGCCATCTGCACTATCATTAACTTGGATGCTACCATCTTCCTCCTGACAAAAGCGTCTTCATCTGAGGTCAGGGGTATGGAAACAAGGAGAAGGGCACTGTGGGATCCCCCAAAGTGAGTTATCAGATGTTTCTAGTAAGTTGTGTTGAAAGATAACATTTGTTTACCTTCAGCATTGGTGTGCAGAGCTTCTTAGATAGGGATAGGGCACAGGGACCACAGGAGACGACACATTAGGCTGCTTCTGGAAATTGGTCAATACTAACAAACCTATTTTATAAAATATGATTGAAGAAATCTATGTAAAAGGCTCTCATGCCTATACTCAATAAAAAGTATTTGTAATAACCACCATTTAGTTAGCACTTGTGTGCTGGACACTACGTACATTTTCCTGGGTAATCCTTTTCATTCCTACCTTATAGAAGAGGAAATTGAGGCATAGAGGTGTTAAGTAATTTGTCCAAGGTCACATAATAAAGTCAGTAAGAGGCAGAGACGAGACTGGTGCCTCTTACCCCTTCCCTGGCTTGCTGAATTCCCAAGTCACTGGAGTTCCCTCTGTTGTAGCCCTGTTGTAGAAACACGATTGGCTGGTAGAAAGGAAATGTCTAAGACCAAGTGATTCAGGAAACACAGCCTAATCTTCTTGTCTTGGAGAGTCCTAATGAATGTTATCATAATCTGAGATATCTTGAAATTAAGAACCTTGTTTAACTTCACATGACACCTAGTTTCCTAGATTTATATGACCACGGAGTCTCTTTCTAGTTTAGTAACTCCTGTTCATATTCTACAGAAGTCGTATCCTGGAGGGCCTCCTTAGAGATTCTCTGCTTTGTATCACTCGATATTGTAAATATGTGGAGGCCAAACAGCACTACACAACCCAGTTTTCGTCCTTTAATAAAGGCATAGCTACAGAAAACACCAGGTCTGTTCTCAGTGGGCAATCCTTCCATGAGGCTAAGTGGATCAGCCAGCTCAGGGCAAATGCCTACATTCGTGTCAAGTTCCTCATTGCTTTGCACAGATCTGGTGCCGTAGGCACCTAAAAAGATGAGAGTAAAGATTCATACATGCAACAGTTTGTTATTGATTGCCATATTTAAGGCCCTCAGCTTGGCTCTCAAGATACAGCAGTAAACAAATCCAAGTCCTTGCTTCCTGTGGCAATTCCATCCAAGTTGGGGGAGATGCACTAAACAAACAAACATAATGTGTTATAATGTTACACAGTGATAAGTTGTATGGAGAAAATAAAGCCAATTAAAGGAAGCAATGGTGATTGTAATTTTATTTTGGGAAGTCAGAGAAGGTCTCCCTGATAACATGAAATTTGAGTTGATTGAGAACAATTCCCAATTTACACTGGAGATGATCAGAGGGGGTGGACCAGAATGCCAGTTTGGTCCTTCATTTGACTCTACTCTTAGTGATATTTTTAGCAGCATAACAATTTATTGAAATCGATGGGTAAACAAATCATTTCAAATGAGAATCTACACCAAATGACTGTAGATACCAAAGGGGGGAAAAATCAATTGGATTGTTCTCCCTATTTCATAGCACTCATGCTCTTTTAGGAGATTAGTGATTTGATGGCTACTAACATAACTTACTGAGATATGACAACACTGAGAGAAAATTAAAAGAGGAAGCAGGAGAAAGAAAAAACGATTTCAATTTGATCCCCTGCACTTCAGGTGAGAGAAAGGAAAAAAAAAAGAAAGGTGAAGAAGCCATAAATCTTATCTTTCCCCAAAGGAAAAGCTGGAGGAGAGATTACAGGCTACAATATTTAGTGTAAGTATTTCACAGCGCACGATCTGTAATACTGTTGTTACAGAGAATTATCAATATGAAAATAATTCCTGTTAAAGGGATTAGATTAATTAAATTTTCATCTACTTCAACCCCACCCTAATCCTCTTTAATAACATCAACAATGAAATTTATACAAGGAAATGCAACTTTTCCTGACTTACAAAAACAAAGTACACTTCTTGCTGCTAATCTAACAGATTCAGGCATCAGGAAGTGTAAGTAATTATTTTGTGGCCAGCAGGCAGCCTTAAATAGATCTTAATTGAAGTCCGACAAGCAACATATCCTTAGCTGATTGTCTGTGGACAAAGCAGAAAATACTTATGACTGTGCTGATAATATTTACACCACTAACAAATGCTTAAATAATTAAACAGCTATTGCTGCTAAATATTTTTGTAACAATTAGAAGAAGATTGTGATGTTTAATTTCATTTTTAAAATGTTAATATTTTACCTCTGGGAGAATTGTAGTTATTAATTAGCAATTTGTAGTCAAAGTGGAATATTGTTATTCTTCCTTAATATGCTTTCAGAATTTAGAGAGATAAATACAATTGGAGGCATGCTTTTACTGTTTCTATTGATGGAACATGTCTTCCTTCCTTCTGGCAAAGTGACACTTTGAAGAGAATATCCTTTCACCTAAGATCTGCTAAGCCCTTCAGAGTTTTATATCTATATCTATATCTATATCTATATCTATATTTTTAAATCTCATGTAAGCAGTATTAAGGTAACACTTGTGGTTGCTATCATTTTATTTTGACTCTACCTTTTCAAGCTTTACCTATGGGCAAACTATTGGGAACAACAATTGAAAATGAAGAGAATTCTTCCGGGAGATTTGCTAGTGAACTGTAAGCTATGTGCCAAGCAGACATGTACACTTAAAACGAATCAGGAAAAAAGAATGACACAGAGATGTCCTGCACCCATTTCCATCTGGCTTATCCTCGCTTGTTTTATTGGTGACAGTCAAAAAAGACACAAAGGTTGGCCGGGCGCGGTGGCTCCAGCCTGTAATCCCAGCACTTTGGGAGGCCAAGACGGGCGGATCACGAGGTCAGGAGATTGAGACCATCCTGGCTAACACGGTGAAACCCCGTCTCTACTAAAAAAAATACAAAAACTAGCCGGGCAAGGTGGCGGGCGCCTGTAGTCCCAGCTACTCAGGAGGCTGAGGCAGGAGAATGGCGTAAACCCGGGAGGCGGAGCTTGCAGTGAGCTGAGATCCAGCCACTGCACTCCAGTCCGGGCGACAGAGCGAGACTCCACCTCAAAAAAAAAAAAAAAAAAAAAAGACACAAAGGCAAGAAGTAGCATTCTGGAATGGCACTCCCAACCTGTTCCTGCTGTGACTCTGAAATAGACACCATTAGGGTGTTTACAATGCAAGGCCTTTAAAGGGTGCAGAAATTGGTTGTAGAGCCTACTATTCGTTCCTCAGAGATTGAAACCATGAGAACCATGCTTTAACTGCAAGGCTGGGGCATTGTCTAGACAGTTTCTGGGAGGCTAGTGATCGACTCCTTTATATCAGAGGTATAATTTTTGGTGGAGAGACTTCCCATCCAGTTCCTTTTTGCCACTTCCTGGCCACTCCTCCTTGCCTCAAGTCCTTCTGCTCCCAAATTCTTGCTTGGCTATAGCATGGGAAGGCCCCTTCTTTATGACTTTTCTGAAGACACTTAGACTATACTGAGTCTGACAGCTGATGTTCACAGGTCACGCTGAGGTGCCCCCTTCAGGTCTTATAGCTTAGTTACTGGCATTGGAGAGAAGCAGAGGCAAGTCAGTACCAGAGGTAAGAACAATCTAAGATAGTGGACATCTCTTTCAGATTCAGAAGACTGAAAGATAAAGATCAGCACCACAAACATACTAACAAGCCCTGATGACCACAGTTCTAGAGACAGACTGTATATCTTCAGACAGGAAAGTCCACAAGGCCATATGTTTCCAGTTGCCCACTAGCCCTCAGGACAAAAAGGGCAGTGATCTCTACTAATGGCCATGTAGTGCAATCTCATTTTGTAAGCTTCCTTGTTAACTGGTATGCCAGGTACCAATCTGTGGTATGCATATAGCAACAGGACAGAGTAGTCCCCCCTTTGTTCTCTGGGGAGATGTTCCAAGACCCCCATTGGATGCCTGAAAGCGAGGATAGTTCCAAATCCGATCGCTGTCAGTCGAAATGTTTCTGTTTCTGTTTTCCACTCACAAATGCAATGCCTCTTCCCTCTTAACTAAGCACTTACCACACACTGTGGCCATAACTTTTGCAGTTTGAGTTGTGACAGCAAAACCAGCACAAACTTCTTTTTCTTTTTTTACAATTTCACAGACAGAAGATTTGTTCTTACTATAGCTCTTAGCAACCTCAATATGATTTTTTTTCTTTCCTTAGTAAGTTGAGAACTTTTACCTTTTCACTTAAAGGAAACACTTTACAGCTTCTCTTTCGCATATCCAATTTGCCAGCAACACTACCTCTGTGCTTTAGGGCCATTATTAAATAAAATAAGAGTTCTTTGAAAACAAGCACTGTGATACTATGACAATGGATCTGATAACCGAGACAGCTACTGACTAGTGGGTAACATCTATAGTGTGGAGATTCTGGACAAAAAGATGTGTCATGTCCCAGGAGGGATGGGGCTAAGTGGCGTGAAATTTTATCAAGCTACTTATAGATGCACACAATTCAAAACTTGTGAATTATTTATTTCAGGAATTTTCCATTTAATATTTTCAAACTGTGGGATAACTGAAATTATGGGAATTAAAACTGTGGAGAAGACCGGGCGCGGTGGCTCAAGCCTGTAATCCCAGCACTTTGGGAGGCCGAGACGGGCGGATCACGAGGTCAGGAGATCGAGACCATCCTGGCTAACACGGTGAAACCCCGTCTCTACTAAAAATACAAAAAACTAGCCGGGCGAGGTGGCGGGCGCCTGTAGTCCCAGCTACTCGGGAGGCTGAGGCAGGAGAATGGTGTAAACCCAGGAGGCGGAGCTTGCAGTGAGCTGAGATCCGGCCACTGCACTCCAGCCTGGGAGACAGAGCCAGACTCCGTCTCAAAAAAAATAAAAAAAATAAAATTAAAAAAAATAACAATAATAAAAAAACTGTGGAGAAAGTGGGACTACTACATCCTAAATACTAGAAGACTGTCCCAACATAGATGGTCTGAAACTGTTGTGACAAAAGCACCTATGTATCTGTCAGAACATGAGCCTCAAATTTTAGTTTGGAAAATATGGCCACCCTAAGAATAGTAGAGGATAAAGAGTTTTGTTTTTGTATAACTCTGGAGTTAAAAACTAACTGCTCCGTTTTCAAATGGAACCCTTTGTTCATCACAGATTCCCCGCTGGCACAGACACCGGCTTAGGGCCTGATTGAAGTTGCAGCTTGTTTCAATCTGCTCGCTGACAATACTAACACCTTGTGGACTTCTTTACTCAGGAATAAAGACGGGAGGGCTTAACCTTTCTGCAACAAGGATACTGGAAGCCCTATCACAGATTATGGGCAATAATAGACACCTGTGTAAATCACCAGAGAGGATTATGGTGGGAATTTTCAAACTGGTGAAGGCTGAGAGGTCAAGAAGACCAAGTTTTTAAGAAGGAGCCAAATAAATTCCCAAGCCACAAGCCACAAAAACAGATCCCTATATTGCAATGTCAATTATTACTTTGCATGTACTGGACAAGAAATAAATACTAACAGAATCAAGTGGGGTTGAATGTGAATGTCTGCAGAAAATCTGTGTACTAAGGTGACATTATTGTAAGTGGTAGGGAGGTTGCTTTTTAAAAAAATATTTTCTTTAAAAAATCACTAATAAGGGTTTCATAGAGTATTTCACCTTATAGATGGTCTTGAATGAGATCAGAGCACAGATTTTAAAAATGTTAATTACAAAAAAGCTAAAGTAGACTGTTAGCATTTAAGTTAATGCAACTTGAGAAAAACAAGGGGAGTTAAAATATCATGGAGGTGGGAATGTTCTGAGTCTTGATTCCATCAGGTATCATGAGAGATAGTTTGAGCATTTTGAATCCTGAAAGCTCTAATTTGAGGTTCGAAAACTTTTTTTCTTCTTTGCGTGAGTATGCAAGTCCAACACCCCTTTGAAGTCAATTCACTGAAGGCCACCAGTTTTGAGAGACTATGTTAAGACCAAAAGCATTCTCTGCTGAAGTGATAGCTTGATCTTGAGAGGCAGGCAGGACTTTTCTACGGTGGCACTTTCAACAGCGTCTGGCTTCTGGCAGGTCTATCCTGCTTTCTCAGATTCCTTATTCCTTTCAAATTCCTGTCTTCCAAATTCGTGAGCTATTTATTGGATATCTACTGTGTTGAAAACATTGTGAAGAACATAACATAATACAACAAGGTATTTGCAGTTTAGTGTGGAGATGAGATATATACAGGCAACAATCACCTGTTTCTCAGATGGGTTGCTCATGAGCCTAAAGAGATGATTAGGTGTCCTTGAGGGTAAACTGAGTCATCAACATCACAATGCCATTTCCTGGAGCATCAATTTCATCTCTTGGTACATAATTAAATGTAATTTTGTATCTATAAAAATGATATTTTATGGAGTAAAATGCAAAAACAATTTGCAAGCATTTGTAGGGAAAAAAACCCACAAAAACATTTCATGTTTGGGGCAGATTTGGAGGTATGTGCTCAAACACACCGAAGGGAAGTATGAAGAAGGAAAGAGAAGTCTGGGAGACTGGGGAATAATTTACTCTATCCCACCACCATCTTGAATTTTCTACTTCATCCAAACCAACACGGGGTGGATGAAGAAAAACTAGTCATTTTAAGTCTGAGAATTGTGAGTTTCACTATCCCGACATACAATTCCTAGCGGAAAATATTTGCTTCACTCCACCCCATGGCCATCTGGGCGGTGTCTCCATACTCAGCACTTCCAGGTAGAAGATAGCACCTGGAACACTAATTGCTTTTTTTAGAAATATATTTTATTCTTATGATAACAGCATCTGGTGTGCATTGGAATGACCTAGGGCATAAGAGCAATGTTGCTTCCTAGGCCCCAGCTTCAGAAATTCTAAATTTTTGATTCTGAGCACAGGCACAGGAACTGGTATTTTTTAAGCAAGCACTCACAACCTAGGCATTAGGGCAACACTTGTTTATTAACGACATCTTAATTTTCGTGACTTTCCTGAAAAAAGAAGTGAACTTTTGTTGATCTCCAGCTTCCAAGAAAGCTTTCCAGAACCTGAAAGAGTACTTTATCTATATTCCTATCTTTTATTTACTCACTCACTGATTCATTCATTCAATAAATAGTTATTGGATATGACAGACACTGTGCTGTCTACTGGGTATAGTGTGGTAAATTAAACAACTGAGTCCCTATCTAGACTAAATTTGTTTACAGGTTAGTTGGAAAGGCAGCCCCTACAAAAGTAAACAATTATATAATTACATATGAACTGCAAAAGGAAATCACAGAGTTCTATGAAAGAAAAATACACTGAGACCCAAAAAGTAAGAAAGACTACACCTTGGGACTCAAGGCTGGGAGGGAGATCATTCTTGGCAAAGGGAGTAACAAATGCCAAGCCCTGAGTTGAGGTAGAACTTGGGGTTTCATAGGAACTGATACAAAGTGATTGTTCCTGGAGTGTAATGAGCTAGAGGGAAGTGAAGGGGATGAGACTGGGGAAGAAGTCACAGAGGAGATCATGCACGAGCCTGAGGGTCAGATAAAGAGTATGTGAGATGGAAGAACTGAGGTGTTGTAAGGAGAGGCCTGCCACAATTTGATTTACATTTTTAATTTTCTTTTTGCCTTCTGTGTGGATAATGGATCCTGAGGGAGTAGGGAGCAGAAGCAGAGCAACCTGTAGGAGGTTTACTGCATGAGGCATGATGGTGGCTTGATACAAGGTGCAAGGAGTGGAAATGTACAGAAGAGGATGGATGGAAGGTATATTTTAAAGGACAATCAATGGAGCTTTATATACCTGCTTAATATTTATGATAGGACTAGATATGAGGTAAAGATGAAGAACAAGAAGTGATAAAAAGTAGGTTTCTGGCTTGACCAAGTAGGTGTTTGGTGGTACTTTTCACTAAGGTGGAAGACTAGGTTTGGAGTTGTGGAGACAGCAAGAGTTCAAGATTGAAATGTTAAATTTGATATTCATTATGAGACATAATAGGAGTAAGTATATGTGATGCTTAGGATGTGTTCAACACTCTTCTAAATGTTTTGCTCATTTAATCTTCATAACAACACCGTGAGGGAGATATTGTTATTCGCTTTGTTTTACAGATAAGGCAATTAAAGTACAAATCATTTAAGTAAGTTGCTAAGAAGTTATTACTTGCTAAATTTAATAAATTTGAGCTAGTAAGTCTCAAAAGTCAGGACATGAGTCCAGTCAATGAGTTAACAATGTTCTCGACCACTATGTTATACCACCTTTCTATACATTGAGATCTTCAGGGAAATGTAGGTTTAGACCTCAGTGGAGAGGCCAGGCTGGAGATCATATATTTATGAGACACTAGCTTATAGAGGTATTTAAAAGTGAGAATGGTTAAGAATAATGGGAGAGAAAGTGTAGGGATAAAAGGGCAAAGGCCTAGGACTCTGCCCTGTGTTAACTCATGTAGGTAGGCAATACTCACTCATTTATGAGGCCCAAAGATGTTATTCACCAATCCCTGACAAACCAGCTGTTAAGCAGGTGTGTATCTCATTTATTTTTATTTATTTATTTGTCTATTTATTGAAATGGATTCTCGCTCTTTCCCCATGCTGGAGTGCAGTGGTGCGATCTCAGCTCACTGCAACCTCCATCTCCTGGGTTCAAGCGATTCACCTGCCTCAGCCTCCCAAGTAGCTGGGATTACAGGCATGTGCAACTATAAACAGCTTATGTTTGTATTTTTAGTTGAGACAGGTTTTCACCATGTTGGCCAGGATAGTCTTGATCTCCTGAACTCATGAACCGCCTGCCTCGGCCTCCCAAAGTTCTGGGATTACAGGAATGAGCCGCCGCGCCCGGCCTTCATTTTTTAAAGAGTAGATCTGAATGGGAGGATTCTAGGTCGCATGAGGGGTTAAATTAGGAAAAAGGTCGGCTTTAATAAATAATAATTTTTTAACATTTGGGTTTGGGAGAAAATAAACTTTTCAGTAGATCACTTATTTATGATAAGAAAGAATATCATGCCTGCTGTGGGGAAACAAAGGGTTTGCAGAAATGAAAGATAAACAAACGGTATATCAATTTTTTTGGAATAGCGAATTTAATAACACGAGAGTAGATTCCACTTAAAAGAATTATAAAAGAATCCACATTATCAGTGAAAGTCCAATTGCAGTAAAGAGGAGTAAATGGAAGGACAGTTTGAAGAAAACATCAACAGGAGGGATTAATTTAGGTAACATTCTTTTTTTTTTTCTTTGAGACAGAGGCTCGCTCTGTCGCCCAGGCTGGAGTGCAGTGGCCGGATCTCGGCTCACTGCAAGCTCCGTCTCCCGGGTTCCCGCCATTCTCCTGACTCAGCCTCCCGAGTAGCTGGGACTACAGGCGCCCGCCACCTCGTCCAGCTAGTTTTTCTTTTGTATTTTTTAGTAGAGACGGGGTTTCACCGTGTTAGCCAGGATGGTCTCGATCTCTTGACCTCGTGATCCGCCTGTCTCGGCCTCCCAAAGTGCTGGGATTACAGGCTTGAGCCACTGCGCCCAGCAGGATTAATTTAGGAATGCAACCTTCATCTCCATTAGTTCTCCTAATCCTGTTTCACTACTTTTTTTTTTTTTTAACCTCTCCATCATCTGCTCCTCCTCACTTTGTTTTGCCTGTTTCCTTCTTATTTAGATTCTTAAAACCAATGTGCACTAGTGGTCTTCTCATCCTTTGGCCTTTTCCCTTCTAGCTCTACCTAAAGTCCTTCATTGAGTTAATTCCCATTTACAGCTTCAACTTTCACTTATACTTCGATGACTCTAAAATTTTGTCTTCAGGTCTGATTTCCCAGGTGAACCTCAGATCCATCTATTCAAGTACTTATCAGACATCATCTAACTGCTCCACAAGAATTTCAAACTCAACATACTGAAAAGTTAACTTTTCCTCTTTCCCTTCCTCTTCCTTCCTAAATAATTCACTCCTAAAGCTATTAGGTGGGTCCAAACAAGGCAGGTGTCACTTGGAAATATTCTTGCCAAAGATGCATAATCAGAATCTAATCATGAGGAAATACCAGACAATTCCAAATTGAGGGGTATTCTATCAAATAACTGCCCTGTAGTATCTAAGCATATCATAAAAATTTTGAGAAACCATTTCAGACTGATGGAGACTAAAGGGATCTGACAACGAATGCCACCCAAACTAGATCGTTTTTGCTACAAAATATATTATTGGGACAACTAGTGACACTGGTCAGGGGTCTGAAGATTATATGGTAGTAAAGGATCCATATTAATTTCCTGACTTTGACTGTCAAATTGTAACTATGCAGGAGAATGCCTTTATTTATAGGAGGTATTAAAGTATTAGCAGGTTATGAGCATCAGGTTGACAACTTACAGTCAAATGGCTCAGGAAAAAAAAAGTCATTTATATAGTATGCATCTTTTCTGTAAATGTGAGATTTGCCAAAAATGCTAAAATTTTTCATATAAAAACAGTGAATTTGTTATCATCTTTCTACCAAGCAGTAGTATATTACTATGCATTGCAGTGGTGTGTAAAGATTCAGGTGCATAAAAAATGTCTGGTAAGTCCGGTCCCCACCCACCAGGAATTCTGTTTGAATAGACTGGTTCCTGTTGGACCCAGGAACCTGTATTTAGAAAGTACCTTAGATCATCTGCATGCAAGTAGCCTCTGACCCACACTTCAATTCGTACTGGTATAGTGTTTGTTAAGAAGCATGGCTCTGGGTCAGATCTTCCTAAGCTTGAATTCCAGCTCTACCACTTAGCTACCGTGTAATTTTTGACAAGCTTCTTCACTTTTTGAGCCTTGATTTCTTCAAATTCAATATAATTAATGATGCTAATTTGAGATACAATTATATAATACATGTTAAGTGCTTAGTATCTTCTTCAATGTAGTCAGTGTTCAATAATTAGTAGTTAGCATTAAACGTACTCCCCCACCTGTGCTGCTTGACTCAGAGTAATACCAAATTCTTCCATTTCCTAAATAGGAAAGCTTGGAGTCATCTTATATTCCTTATTTTTCATCAATCTGTTTGTCAAAGAAGTCTACAGATGAAATTTTTCACTGCAGCTTCATTCATATAGCCACTGCCTTCGTTAGTTTTTTTAAAAAATATACTTCTTCTGAATTATCATTAATAGGCTCAAAATTATCTCCCTCCATATAGTATTGCCATCTTATAACCTATTTTCTGCAGAGCTGCTAAAGTGATCTTTTTACAACCCAAATCTGACTGCATCATGTTCCCTTTTAAAGCTATTAAATGGATTTCTCACTACCCTTCAAGCGTACCATTCAAATTCTTTAGCATAGCATGTACGATCCTTCAAGAATAGCCTCTGCAAATCTCTGAATGTACCTTTTATTTTTTCACTCACTTGTGGTGTTCACACCTCATGAGTCAGTCATACCAGCCTATGAGCGTGTACATATGCACCATCATGCAATTCATCATATAAAATTGCGATTTTTTTGTGTGTCTCTCCTACTATAATTCTATGAGATGAAGAACTGTCACATAGTAAGTGTTCAAACAATTTTTAATGATTTAAGAAAAGTAAGAAAAGCAGAAAAGATAAGCCAGGAAGAAGATAGGATAAATTAGGTAGGTTTGGAAGTGTGGGATAAGATGGAAGGGATTTGCTCATAGGTTGGTCATTGGGAACTGACAATCAAGCTGAAAGAACTAACCATTTCAGTGAGTTGTACATGGAATTTGTACAATGTAATAAGCAATGTACTTGTCCAAATCCAAGTACAGAGTGCCTATATGTGTGATTGATATAGTTATTGGGGTTTCAGGTGAGGTTAGAGGACAAAGACAAATGGCATGAACTGCAATTATGTCCCAGTTCTTTCTTGCTGTTCATTTTTTCTTCGTTTTTCTCCATCAGTCAAAGAAGTATTTCTCCTAGTGGCTTCAGAGCTGACCATCTCTTTCCCTAATCCTATCTTGTCTTATTTATCCAATCCACAGCATCCTTCTGCGTTCTCAGGAGGAGCTGAACATGAAGAATGTATTTGTTCTTGAGCAATTATGGAGAGCTAAATACAAGCTGATAGAAAAAGCACTGAATGGCACGGTTGTAAATTTACAATGGTCATGCATGAAGGTGTCTCAGTGGGGAAAAGTCTTGAAAAAATTGTCAGATATAAGGTAGAGATAGATGTAGAACAAGGAACAAATCTTATTCTGTTGGAGAAGAGGGATGTGCTCTTTGTTTATTTGCCACAGCTTCAGTGGCTAATTACAGAGATTCTGATAATTCTGAGTTCAGAGGTTGATTCATTACGAGCTAATGAAACTTACCCCTCAGAGACACTCCATTACACAAGCTGCTTCTTAGGCCTTTTATGTAGGTTTGTGTTGCCAGTCTTGGATTTATTTATTTATTTATTTTTAAAGAAGGCCCTCAGAACTGAATAGGCAACAAGTTCATTAGTCTTGTCACTGTTTGGGACATACGTAGTATATTTCAGGGCCCACTGAACTAAAACAACTCTATCTTCTTATTCCCTCTTTTCAATTTATTTCATTTTTCTTTCCCCCCAAGATTTTCTGTTTTCAGCATTTGCAATCTTGAGGTATATATTCTCTAAATCAAACTTTCAAAATTGTGCTTGTCCAAGTTCATACCTGATATATAACATGCCAATGTTTCATTAAAATACAAGTATATTTTATTCAGAACAGCAGACACATAAATCTCGTGGTGTATTACCAACAATAAATATAATCTTCACTTAGCTATAAGATTGGAATAGCTGTTGATCTATCAGATCCACCATCATGAAACAAAGTAAATTAAATGATATAATATATTCAGCATCTGTCATGTGCCAAGCACTATGTTAGATGTTGTAGGTTAGTTCAAAATAAGGTTGATTCTTGCCTATTAGCTACAATATAATAGCAAGACAAGATTGAGAAAGTTGTATCATTTTGAAAATAAGAAAATGTATTATAGAGGGCTACTTTGATAAATAGAAATAAAATAGCATTCAGTAATATTCTAATGTGCAAAAATCTATTGTTAGAGAGATGAAAGTTAGAAAGTCATTATGAAAAACGTTGAGGAGGCAGAGTCTTGGTTTTGAAAAATGTGTCATATTTGCATATGTAAAACACATTCTCATTTTGAAATGGAGAAGGAATCAATGACCATTCAACACCGTATGGTTAGGAATTGTAAAAGGAGCTTTCATTTGTTGTTTCATTTAATCTTCACAATTCCCTAGGAGTCAGATATTATCCTAGTTTTACCGATGAATAAACTAAGGTCCAAAATGTCACGGAACCTAGTTAAAAGAAATGGTAGGAGTTTGTCTGTAAGGATGAAAAACAAACCTAATATTTTGGAGGCCAGGAGTAGGGCTGTGAGGTAGTAGGAGACAGGTTTAAATATAAAACAAGAAGTTGATTTTAGAGAGCATTAAAAGCTGGGTAGAAATGTTGGGTTTGATTAATTGGAAAACTGAAAGCCGTTAATGGTTTTTATAGCAGACGTCTCATACTTGGTTAACCTTCTTCATTAGTTTTCCAGAATCCTTTCTAGAGAAAACAAAGAGTTCCAGTTGAGTGCAATGTTGGAAGTCATCTTAATCAAGTGATGAAACAGAGCCAAAAGCAAGATTTGGTAAGAATGCCAGTAGTGGGCATGGAAAGAATCCTGGACACATCTTATTTATTTTCGTATCCTTCAAAATTCCTGGCAGAGAGTAGATAGTCAATAAATGACGAGCAAACAAGTGAATGTAAAACAAACTATTTTATAATTAGTTCTTCTGTTTAGCAAAATATGAAACTGCTCAAAAATTTAAGAAGCAATTATATGTCTTCTAATTCAATGCTGTATCTGCTGCATGAGGTACTTTTGGAATATCTAGCAAAGATGAAAAAGCATTATCTTTGACTTCTCTCTTTGTTTACAGAGATACTGCCTAATTCTCAAACATGACTTTATAAATCAAGAGACCCTATTGTGAGCCAGAAAGGGCCCAGAACTGGCCTAGAGTTGGTGACTCTATTTCCATTGAAGCCTAACACACAGACTGAGACATCCATAGAAACAGTGGAATGCCATAATAACTGTAGCGCAGTATAAAATGAAAGGAGGATAGATTGGAGGTAGGAAAGCCAGTTAGGAGTAAGCTTTAATTATCTAGTTGTGAAAACAAGGGACTGATGAAGAGCAAGACGATGGAAGATTCAGCAAGAGTTTGACTGGAAGTAGAGAACAAAACAAAAGAAAGAACCAGCAATACATCAAGGTGCAATGTCTGGAAGACAGTGAAAATGATGATGATAAGCCAATAACAGCCAAGCAAAGACCCAAATCAGGTATGCAATCCCACGCACAATTTCCACAAAAAGAAAAGAATAAAATACCTAGAAATACAGCTAACCAGGGAGGTGAAGGATTTCAACAAGGAGAATTATAAATCACTGATCAAAGAAGTGGAAAAATATTCATGCTTATGAATAGGAAGATTCAATATTACTAAAATGGTCATATAGCCTGAGGCTATTTACAGATGCAACGCTATTTCTATCAAACTACCAGTGATATTTTTCACAGAATTAGAAAAAACATTCCAAAATTCATTTGGAAACAAAAGAACAGCCTAAATAGCCAAAGCAATCCTAAGCCAAAAGAACCAAATCTGGAGGCATCACACTATTTGACTTCACATTATATTACAGGGCTATAGTAACCAAAACAGTATGGCACTGGTACAGAGAAAGACACATGGACCAATAGAACAGAATAGAGAGCCCAGAAATAAGGCCACACACCTACAACCATCTGATCTTTGCCAAAGCTGACAAAAGCAATGGGGAAAGGACTTCCTATTGAATAAATTGTGCTGGCATAACTGACTAGCCATATGCAGAAGTTTGAAACTGGACCCCTTCCTTACACCATATACAAAAATCAACTCAAGATGGATTAAGGACTTAAATGTAAAACCCAAAACTATAAGAACCCTGGAAGCAACCTAGGCAATACCATTTTGGACATAGGAACAGGCAAAGATTTCGTGATGAATACGCCAAAAAAATCTTGACAAAAGCAAAAATTGACAAATGGGATCTAATTAAACTTAAGAGCTTCTGCACAGCAAAGAAGCTATCAATAGAGTTGATACAGAATGGGAGAGAATGTTTGCAAACTATGCCTCTGACAAAGGTTTAATCCAGCATCTATAAGGAACTTCAGTGAATTTACAAGAAAAAAAATTAAAAGGTGGGTAAACGACATGAGCTATGAATATTCTTAAGGACCTAAGTGGACCCAACAATATTTTTGACAATAGGCTAAAGCTGGGAATTTCAACCCAAGGAAGGAACAGTGTATGTTACCCTCCCCAACGTAGTGACTAGAGATTAGAAGGCCAAGGACAAATGCCAAGTGGAAAAAAACTTGAGTGGAAGTGAGAACAGGGCTAAGTGTTAGAAGACAGCAAGAAACCAGTAAAAATAGGAGGAAGTTAGAGAAAAGTTAAAAATAAGCCTTGTTAGTTGGAAACTAGTGATGAATGGGGGCATTAGTACTGGACAAAGATGAAGTCATCATTTTCAAGCCTGCACAACTGGAAAAAATAATTATTGTATAAGGAAATGTGTATTTTCCTATAATGAATAAGAGTGCAAAATTGTCTTTTCTCAGAGTTTGCATCCCAGCCGTCTGTCAATTCTTTGTCTCAGTTTTCTCATCTATGCAAGATGAATAATAATTTTACACATTTCATCGTGTTTTTGTGAGGACTAAATGAACTAATATTTTAAAAGAGCATGGCATGGTGCCTAGAACATAGTAAGGTCTCAATACACGTCAGAAATGACTATCATCATCTCTATCATCATCACAATCACTGCTATTCTTATCTAAGACCTTCCCCACTTGCCATCTTATAAAAGCCTCCTTTGTAGGGTCCAGTGTGTCACCTAATAGGTCAGCACTCAGTTCTTCAAAGTCAGTTAATAAAATGGAGGCATGAAAGTTAATCTCTTCATAGAATACACAAAATAAGCCATTCTCTTACAGATCTAAATGCAAAATGCAACTTCTACTGTTTATGGTGCAACTGTAAAAGGTCCCAAGGTATTCTTGTAGACAAAATAAAAACATCCCCCAAATGGCTCTGATTGTACCTATCATACCTTATCTCTTAGTATCAAGCCTGTTGTAGCAGCTATGGACAAATTAGAAAGAACACAATCCTCCCAGTCTTGCCAGCTAACACAGAATTCAGAGTAATTAAAATTCAGGTGAGAAAAGATCAAACACAAGACTGAATCCACACTTTTGACTTTATGAGCTGAATCAGGTTTGAGAAATGATCTAACCTTTCTGAGCCCCTGTTGTCCAGGTATACAATGAAGACTATATCTCACTCCCAGGTAGATTAAAGTAGCTAACTCATTAGAAAAAAGCCAAGTCACTTACATAAATTGAAATATAATTGGCAATATCGATTTATTTTTTTCCATTTCCACTCTTTTTTTTTTTTGAGATGGCGTCTTGCTCTGTCACCCAGGCTGGAGTGCAATGGCATGATCTCGGCTCACTGCAAGCTCCACCTCCCAGGTTCAAGTGATTCTCCTGCCTCAGCCTCCTGAGTAACTGGGATTACAGGCACGTGCCACCATGCCCAGCTAATTTTTCTGTTTTTAGTAGAGGCAGGGTTTCACCGTGTTGGCCAGGCTAGTTTTGAACTCCTGACCTCAGTTGATCTGCCTGACTTGGCCTCCCAAAGTGCTGGGATTACAGGTGTGAGCTGCCCCTCCTGGCCTCCACTTCCACTCTTTCGTCCTGTTAACAGTTCAGCCCTGTATTGTACCATGTGGGAGCCATGGGCCACATGTAGTTACTGAACACTTGAAATGTAGCTAGTCCAAATGAGATGTGATGTAAGTACAAATTAGACATTGGATTTTAAAGACAGTACAAAAAGAAAACAATGTAAAAATACCTCGCTAGTAACCTTATACTGATGTATGTTGAAATGATAATATTTTAAATATATTAGGTTAAATAAAACATATTAAAATTATTTTACCTGTTTCATTTTACCTTTGTTAAATTTAAAATTGCTTATATAGACACATTATATTTCTGTTGGATAGTACTAGTTTAAGTAATCATTCTGATGTGATTAAAGAAACAATCATTTGGCAAATGAAATCTCACAGTGGTGCTTTCTACTTCTTGCAGCCTAGACTGAAGAGGCCTTTGCCTTTAGCACCAATGAGTGCTTGAATGTTTGTTTCCAGCAGTAGTCCAGGAAAGGGGATAAGCTTGCTCACAAAATAAATAGGTAAGTAAATTAATTAATGAAATATTAAATAACAACATAGGTGCAGGAGGCATGAAAAATAATCAGCTGACGAAAACAAAGCCCAAGATGAAAAACAGAACAATAAAAAGTTCCGGACATAGGCATGGCTTAAGACTTCATGACCTAAACACCATAAGCAATGGCAACAAAAGCCAGATTTGACAAATGGGATCTAATTAAACTAGAGTTTCTGCACAGCAAAAGAAACTATCATCAGAGTGAACAGACAACCTACAGAATGGGAGAAAATTTTGCAATCTATCCATCTGACAAAGGTCTAATATCCAGAATCTACAAGGAACTTAAACAAATTTACAAGAAAAAAAAAAAAACTAATCAAAAAGTGGGCAAAGTGTATGAATAGGTACTTCTCAAAAGAAGACATTTATGCAGCCAACAAACATATGAAAAAAAGCTAATCATCACTGGTCATTAGAGAAATGCAAATCAAAACCACAATTATATACCATCTTAGGCCAGTTAGAATGGCAATCATTAAGAAATCAGGAAACAACAGATGCTGGAGAGGATGTGGAGAAATAGGAATTGTTTTACACTGGTGGTGGGAGTGTAAGTTAGTTCAACCATTGTGGAAGACAGTGTGGCGATTCCTCAAGGACCTAGAACCAGAAATACTACTTCACCCAGCAATCCCATTACTGGGTATACACCCAAAGGATTATAAATCATTCTACTATAAAGACACATGCACACGGATGTTTATTGCTGCACTGTTCACAATAGCAAAGACATGGAACCAACTCAAATGCCCATCAATGATAGACTGGATAAAGAAAATATGGCACATATACACCATGGAATACTGAGCAGCCATAAAAAAGGATGAATTCATGTCCTTTGCAGGGACATGGATGAAGTTGGAAACCATCATTCTCAGCAAACTAACACAGGGACAGAAAACCAAACACTACATGTTCTTACTCATAAATGGGAGTTGAACAATGAGAACACATGGACACAGGGAGGGGAATATCATACACCAGGGCCTGTCGGGGGGTGGGGGGGCTAGGGGAGGGAGAGCATTAGAAGAAATACCTAATGTAGATGATGAGTTGATAAGTGCAGCAAACCACTATGGCATGTGTATACCTATGTAACAAACCTGCATGTTCTGCCCATGTATCCCAGAACTTAAAGTATAATTAAAAAAAAAGAATATTCTGAGCCTTGTGTTTTTCATGGTTGGGAAGGACAGAGAGAGATCAGCCATAGGACAAAACAGTTCTTCATAAATTACATGAAAATTAATATCAACTGGATGTCCAAGAATCAAACTGCAACAAGGATCATTTATGTGTGTCTAGAAAAATAATTGGAGATTTCTCAATCCCAGTAGTAATATGTTTTTTTCTAGAATTTAGAAGGGGTAGAAAATGGAGTTACTTTTTCTGGAAGTGCCTCTCCTGAATCTACCATGTAGGAGGTTGATGAGCTCTTCCATAGGAAGGAAGAATTCATGTATTTGGCCATAAATGTGAAAACACCAAATTCAGTTACAACTGATTTTATTGTCAGCTTACAACCCATATTTGAGTTACTATATATAATTTGGACCACTCTAGATAGTTGAATGTGTGTACTAGAAGAGAAATAAAAATTTAATCTGACCTCCAAAAAATGAAAAGGCAATTCATATCCTAGAGAATAAAGAAAAAAATTCTTTTAAAATGCCAGAGAGGAAAAGAAAAAAAAAAAGTATGTGATCAATAGTGCCAGGTACTCAAAAGAAGATAAGGAGTAAGAAAAATCTTTTGATTTGTCTTGAAAGTCGTTGTCAGTGACCTTGGAAATACTTGTTATAATAGGCTGTTGAGGCAGAAGTCATTTTACTAGAGAATTGTGCAATTACTAATTTTTTTTTTTTTTTTTTTTTTTTCTGAAAGGAGGCAGGGGTTCAAAACACTCATTACAGGCCAGATGCAGTGGCTCACGCCTGTAATCCCACCACTTAGGGAGGCTGAGGCGGGCGGATCATGAGGTCAGGAGATCGAGACCATCCTGGCCAAATGGTGAAACCCTGTTTCTACTAAAATACAAGAAAAATTAGCCAGGCATGGTGGCGTGCACCTGTAGTCTCAGCCGCTTGGGAAACAGAGGCAGGGGAATCACTTGAACCTGGGAGGCAGAGGTTGCAGTGAGCTGAGATCATTTAACCGCACTACACCCTGGCGACAGAGCAAGACTCCATCTCAAAACAAACAAACAACAAACAAAAAAAGAAACACTCATTAGAGAAGTGTTAAAATGAAGGCAGGGAAAATGGGATAGTAGTTTAAGTGGAGAAGATAATCTAGTAATGTACTTTTAAGACTGATCAATGTTTGATGACAGAGTGCAAAGAAATGTAGTGAAAAAGGAAAAGATAAATCTACTCATGAAACAAGGGTTAAATGTGGGACTAAGGTGCTAGTATCTGCATTGTAATTTTTTAAACACAGGATATATTCCTATTACAAAAAAAAAAAACAACTCTGTTATTTATCGGATAGATCTTTTTAGTTAGTAATCAGTATGCTCTATGGCTAAGATTATTGGATAAATGTCTCTTTTATTCCTCACTTTCTAATCTCATTAATCTGCTGTGGTTAACTCTCACTAACAGAGACCAATATAAGGATTGATTTTAGGCAATTTAAAATTTTCCTCAGTATTAGTTCAGGACCACATCAGCAAAAAATCTACTTGTCCTGAATAAATTGCACTGGTCTACTCAAGTGATTTCAGAACTGGGAAGTCAGAAGATATTGAATTTTAAATATTAGATTATTTTATATTGGACTTTAGATCTAATCTTAGATATTAAAGTATAAAATCACATTGTCCTTATTGCTACCCTTCCTTTTTATCTTGCTGCAGGATCAGTACTGTTTTACTACGGTATTTGATGGCTCATGAACCTAGAGAGTAGGAGGGTAGGGGGAAATATTTACACTACTTATTGAGTGGCAAATAGCCTAAGCTTTAAAACAAATGTTGCCACATTTTAAATGCCATAATTTATTAACATCTGATGACCAAATCATGTTTTACTATTGTAGCAAAAGAAATATAAAACAAAACAAAATGCCAAGCTAGCCTAGAAAAGTAAGGGATGTGTCTGCAAGTCATCTGTGGTCTTGCCTCCCAAAATAAATATTTCTCCAAGAAAGACTGCCTCTGTTCCTTCTGGTATGTTGATGTCACAAACAAAAGGTAGAAAACAAAAACAAAAGAAGATAATTATGAGGATTCACACTCATAATACCAAAGTGGGTCAATATTATTTTTCAACTGTACTATTCTGACATATATTAAGACTCACTATTGAGCAATACTTAAAAAAAATACTTTTTTTCATGTGTCTGTTGGCTGTATGGATGTCTTCTTTTGAGAAATGTCTGTTCATATCCTTTCCCCACTTTTTGATGGGGTTGTTTGCTTTTTCTTGTATATTTGTTTGAGTTCTTGGTAGATTCTGGATATTAGCCCTTTGTCAGATGAGTAGGTTGCAAAAATTTTTTCCCATTCTGTAGGTTGCCTGTTCACTCTGATGGTAGTTCTTTGGCTGTGCAAAAGCTCTTTAGTTTAATTAGATCCCATGTGTCAATTTTTGCTTTTGCTGCCGTTGCTTTTGGTGTTTTAGACATGAAGTCCTTGCCCATGCCTATGTCCTGAATGGTACTACCTAGATTTTCTTCTAGGGTTTTTATGGTATTAGGTCTAACATTTAAGTCTCTAATCCATCTTGAATTAATTTTCGTATAAGGGGTAAGGAAAGGATCCAGTTTCAGCTTTCTACTTATGGCTAGCCAATTTTCCCAGCACCATTTATTAAATAGGGAATCCTTTCCCCATTTCTTGTTTCTCTCAGGTTTGTCAAAGATCAGATGGCTGTAGATGTGTGGTATTATTTCTGAGGACTCTGTTCTGTTCCATTGGTCTATATCTCTGTTGTGGTACCAGTACCATGCTGTTTTGGTTACTGTAGCCTTGTAGTATAGTTTGAAGTCAGGTAGCGTGACGCCTCCAGCTTTGTCCTTTTGACTTAGGATTGTCTTGGCAATGCGGGCTCTTTTTGGTTCCATATGAACTTTAAAGCAGTTTTTTCCAATTCTGTGAAGAAAGTCATTGGTAGCTTGATGGGGATGGCATTGAATCTATAAATCACCTTGGGCAGTATGGCCATTTTCACGATATTGATTCTTCCTATCCATGAGCATGGTATGTTCTTAGCAAACTATCACAAGAACAGAAAACCAAACACCGCATGTTCTCACTCATAGGTGGGAACTGAACAATGAGATCACTTGGACTCGGGAGGGGAACATCAGACACTGGGGCCTATCATGGGGAGGGGGGAGGAGGGAGGGATTGCATTGGGGAGTTATACATGATATAAACGTCATGCACATGTACCCTAGAACTTAAAGTATAATAAAAAAATAAAAAAATTAAAAAAATTAAAAAAAAAAAAAAGAAAAAAAAAAAATACTAAAACTAGAAAAAAATGTACACCTTTGACCCTCAAATCAAACACAAATGTATGATTTTATTGAATTGTAAAACAGCCCCAAGTTTTGCTTTTATCTAAAACAACAATAGTATTTATAGTAATAATAATACTATTTTTCTTGAAATAATCAGGTGCCAAGCAGGTGAGCTGTAACCTGGTTATCAATGGAGAACAAAGTAGGGACTAGGTCCTGTGAACTAGAAGGTAATCAGAATAAGTGTTCCTGTACATGATCAAGACCAAGCAGGAAGAGTGAATTTGTGATAAGTCCCAAATTATGGGGTAGAGCTATTTTAATTCTCTTTGACCCAAAGCCAAGATTCATCCTAGAAACTGCAGTGAAGCTATGCTAGCAAGTTTTGTGAAAGGCCACGGTACTCCACTTACATGGACAAGAGCAGGGCAAAGGCTAAGCCCTGAGTAGGTCTTATCCAAAATGATCTTAGCTTCCGAGTACAAAGGGGTGGACATTGGTCCTAGGAAATAAGGGAAGGTGCAGTGAGATGAAAGGTTTGTAATATAAAGAGGTTGGGAATGTTTACCAGGATCTTCCTGGGATGAAGTGGAGACCCTATGGAAAGAGCTGACAAACAGCAAGCAAAGGTGATCTTCAGAAAACTTGAACACAGCAGGATTTCCCAGAGATCTTGGAGGAATATTAGCCATATAGACACTCTCCCTCATAAAGATTCACAACAGGATTCTGTATTAAAGATGAGAAGTCACGTAAAAAGAAAACCTATCTAATTTTAACCTAGTATTTTCCCAACCTTACTTGAAAATGAAATTCTCTCATGGAATTCTTATTAAAATGACTTTGAACTTGTGTTGCATAGAATAGAATTTGGAAAGGAAGTGGGATGATCACAATGAAGAAGAAGGAACAAAGTAGTCCATTATGGGAGTTGAGGAAAATACTGGAACATCTATTTCTACTTTAAAATTTCTTATTAGGATATGCTTTGTAATGTATGACATACATTACTGCAGTGGAAAATTTATTCAATTTTTATCTAAATTGCACATATTGAGGGTGCATGTTCCCTACATTTTACTGATGAAGTACACATTAGATGGGTTTGAAGACAGCCCAGAGGAGAAGAAGATCATGTTTTAGATGGATATTCCCTATCACAGTGTAACTTTAGTCTATCTTGGAGGCTGTTCCACATTCCTCCTCTGCTCTTGTTTCTTTCTGTGTTTGTCCAGGATTAATTTTAGCCTCCTATAGTACCACTCTTAGCCACTGTGAACTGTTAGTGGTAAGTACCAGTATCAACTTGAACAATGGTATATGAAGTCTTTTAAAGCTAATGTAAATGTATGCCCCTTCAGATTAATAATCAAAAATAAATCTAAACATTACATGGCATTGTTGTTATTAAATTTTTAAAAGCAATACACCAATCATTTGTTCACAGATAAGTCTTCTGTATAGAAATCAACATTACTTTTCTTTCTAATATTGATAACTACTTAGGGTCAGATACAGAATATTTTAAGTAAAATAAAATACTATGTCAAAGAGTCGTAAGATTTTAGGTAGAAAAAAAGAAAAAAGGAAAGAATCTATTCAGATACTGAAATTATTTGAATTTATACATCTCTTTTCTCCACAGCCCTTAAAATTCTCTTGAAATAAGTTTGCTGACATACATTTTAAAATATAATCTGGATTCTCATGAATATTATTAATATTTAAGTATCCAATTGTAATTAGTTACTAAGTCTTAAAATGTTAACATTAACTCTATCTTCAGGATCTTAAAATGTGAAAGTAAAATGTAAATTTTTTTAAATTCTGGAGACATAAATACTACACTCCACTTTAAAAAAGAAGAGATGAATCATTTGCTTGATCTGAATTCTCTGTGAAAGGACTACCACATATAATTCTAGATATCACAAAACAGATCTCACTGCTCCTTCTAACTTACAAATTTTTATACTTGCTTGCAACTGTCAAAGTATATTGTTTTGAAGTAAATAGCTGTCTTAATTATAACAACCACTGAGATGTGAGGTCACCAACTAAAAGCCAGGCAGGCAGAGTCAACCTGTGTGTAAGAATAATTGAGTGTTGGGGCAGAGGCGAACTGGGGAACTTTATTAGGGGAGCAAGGGCTACTCAGCCCCAGCTGTTACTGTCAGGCAGAGATTCAGATGTAATACTGCCAAATTCTCTCATTTTTCAAGAGAAGCTGCAAAATTCCAGATTTTAGGTGATCTCTCAGTATTTAAAAATTGACATGATTTTTAAAGAAAATGTGGCATGTGACAAGTCAACCACATCTATAGGCAAAATTCAGACTGCAAGCTGCCAGTGTGCAACCTCTGCTTAGCAACACTCTTCCTTTCAGCATCAGTAGGCGCATTTAATTATTTTTGAAAAATCAAAGACCATGAGGCTTTGGGGGCAAATATGCCTCGGTCTGCATTCTTGTTTTGCTATAGAAGAGTTCTGGAACTGGCCACAAGTTCCTTGTGCTCTATAGAATTCATTTCTACAGCTGTTACACAAAGGAAAATGGCAATGGCTATGAAGCACTGTTGTTATGATTAAGTAACATAAACCAACAGCCAACAATCTCCCTTTTAAAATGTACTGCATCTGTTTTCTTCAATTTTGCTTCCAGTGGTGGCAATAATGGGAAATGTGTGTGTGTGTGTGTGTGTGTATACATAGAACAAGATCAGATTACAGTCTATCCACTAATTTACTGCACGCTTCTTGTTAGGCTGCTTAACTTCTCCTGGCCTTGGTTGCTTATATGTACATTCATAAAGTGAGCACAATCATGCCCCCAAGATAGTCATTCTGAGGCACTGATATAGTAGTTACAGGCTTGGACACTGGTGTCAGACTGTTTGGATTTGAATCTTGGCTCTGCTGCTTATTAGCTGTGAGATACTGGACACATTACTTAAGCTCCTCATGTTTCAATCTACTCATCTGTAAAGATAATCAGAGTGCTTACCCTACAGGGTCCATTTAAGAAATAAATAAGACACATAAAGTCCTTAAAACTGTGACCAGAACATAGCAAGCGCCTAAAAAATAAGTTATTTCTATAGTTCATAGAATCCACGACAGCATTGATTTTGAGAAGTACCATGAAGGAAGAAAAAAAATGCTTCGAATTAAACTATAACATAATGCTTTGTTATTACAATTTTTATTTTATACTTGATTTTTAAGTACAGACCTAAGTACATGACCTAAGTACAGATTTGCATCAGACACCACTCTTGTTCATATATTAAAAGAAACATATATAGTTAGTTGGTTAGATTGACTTTACTGTATCACTTTGCAACTTGGAGTTGTCCACATGTCCATCTCAGTACTTTTCTATTCAGTATCATCTGGACAATTAGGAGCATTAGGAATGCATTATCTCCTTTTTCTTTCTCCCTGATTTCTTCTTCTTCTTTCTTCTTTCTCCTTCTCCTTCTCCTTCTCCTTCTCCTTCTTCTTCTTTCTTCTCCTCCTCCTCCTCCTCCTTCTTCTTCTGATTTTTAAGAAGACTTTTAATTTCAAAAACTTTCCAAGAATAAAGAGAATAGCATAATGTACCCATAACCCAAAGCAACACTACCCATTTGTTTTTTTTTTTTTTTTTTTTTTTTGAGACGGAGTCTCGCTCTGTCGCCCGGACTGGAGTGCAGTGGCCAGATCTCAGCTCACTGCAAGCTCTGCCTCCTGGGTTTACACCATTCTCCTGCCTCAGCCTCCCGAGTAGCTGGGACTACAGGCGCCAGCCACCTCGCCCGGCTAGTTTTTTTGTATTTTTAGTAGAGACGGGGTTTCAGCGTATTAGCCAGGATGGTCTCGATCTCCTGACCTCGTGATCCGCCCGTCTCGGCCTCCCAAGTGCTGGGATTACAGGCTTGAGCCACCGCGCCCGGCCAACACTACCCATTTGTACCCACAGTTTAAAGCAACACTCTTCACAAAGTGCTTTTTACCATCTGCAGGGTTTTTCTCCCAAGCTGCTAACATCATTTTGTTAAGTTTGATGCTTATATTTTCTTGATCTTCCTAGAGGATGCCAGTAGAAGGTTTTCAGGCAACAATCAGCACTCACATTCCTTTCTCCAATCAAGCTGAAATGGTTCATTTGAAGCACCAAGCTGTTGCCCTTGTTCAATCATGTCAGCAGGAACTGCAGCCAGATGTGTGCAAGTGCAGGCAATGACAACTGTGTCACAACTGCCACCTGTCAAAGTGCAATTATAGGACACTATTGATTGCATCCTGACTTCAGTGATGACAAAATAAGTGGGAGGAAAGGTTAAATTTAGGATTGATGCAATAGAATATTATCATAAAATAAGACTCAAAAGATGTAAGACCCGTTTCTTGATTTCTTCTTCAGTGACTTTAACTGTATGTGTGAATAACTGTGGCAAAATAGCTTCTTGGATGGCATATTCTCTGCTATGTTACCTATCATGTGATTTCTTTTTATATGAATAACAACTCAATATTTCCCTGTCCTCACCCCAGAAATACTACAGTTGCTTCATTGTCTTAAGGTCTATGATAATACAGATGAGCACTTTGAAAAAAGGTAACTTTTACTCCCGTTGAAGTAAAGTGACTTTTCTGCTCTGAGACATGCAATTCATCACCACTATCTCCAATAATTTAAACATTATAACAAGATACACTCTGTGTCATTACCCTGATTACTAACATTACCCGAGATATAATAAACTCAACTATTTTGGGGTCATTTTATCCCCGGAATTCAGAAATACATTTTGTTATAACTTTAATGATTAATTTTGATCCATTTGTTGAGTCTATAGGTTTTAGTTTCATGACTGACCTCTATGCCAATTATACTTTGAGTCATTTTTAAAATCCATGATTTCATTTTCTCAGCATTCTGGGTATGGCTGATTTGATTATCTGCAATGTCAGGTCTGCTTTTTAGTACTTTCAAATAAGACTTTTATTTCAGTTATTGTCATTTTCATTATGTAACATGCTCTTCTTATCCAGGTCTGCTTTTGCTCAGTAGAGACAATGTCATCTTTTATTGCATTAGGAATAAAAAGTAGGTAATTTCTAAAAATGTGACTTCTATTTCATGAAATAGATCAGATTTATGTCCCCACAATGTAACTAGGCTCTACTGTGTGGCAGAATTCCTGCTAGTGTTTTTCATCTTTGAGATTGATATGTTGATATTTTCATCTCTGAAGTTAAGATTTTTCTTGGACGTCTCCAACAGCAGCAATTGTTCTTTGGGGGAGAGACAAATTTATTACAGAAATGATCCTGACATCTTAAATCTCAACAGTGGTTCTTAAATCGTAGAGCACATAAGAATCACCTGGGGAACTGTTTAAGAAGGCAGATTCCAGGGATACACTCCTGGTGATCTTGATTCAGTATACTGGAGTGGGGTGCACATAAATATCCTTTGTTAGACATTTAATAGAAATTTTCAAACATACATAAAGTAGAATCATATAGTGGATTACTATGCACCTATCACCCAACTTTCACAGTTATCACTATTTTGCTCATCTGGCATCTTCTATCACCACTGCCCCTGTTTTTTCTTTATCTTTTCAATTTATTTGTTGCTAGACTACGTCAGGTCCTTCAATCTTACATTTACAACGTGCATCCTTAACTGATGAGAATACATATATACACATATATGTATATATTTATATGTTATATACATACATGTGCCTGTGTGTATGTGTGTATGTGTCCTCATCTGTAAAGATAACCAGAGTACTTACTAGATAGGACTTGCTCCACTGGGCTCCACTTTAAAAAGGCAAGAGCACAAATGATTCTTCTGAACATTCCAGCCAGCCCTAATGTAATTATACAATCACCTTCTGATAACAAAAACTGAACACAGTGTAAGTACTGAAATAAACTGAAAGAAGTAAGACATGTAAAGTCTTAAAAGGAACCTGTAGGGTAAGTACTCTGATTATCTTTATATAATCATTCTCGGTTATTATCTTTTAGTTTTAGATATATAATATATGTATAATATATATTTTATATTACATATAATATATAATGTAACTGGAGAAATCTATATATAATTGGAATTATTATATATAACTGCAATTATATTAACATATTATAGTTTATTAGTATATATTATGTATAAATATATGGTATATATAAATGTAAATATATATTTCATGTATTAATATAAATAATATCTATTCATATAAATATTCATATAAATATCTGTTTCATATATTTATAGTTATGTGTAGTATATATTTATATTATATATATGTAACTGGAATTATATTATCACATCTAATTAAAATAAAAAATAATCTCCAATATTCCACAATGCATAATCCTATTTAAATTTATCTTAGGGCTTAAAAACTGTCTTTTTCCAGTTAGATTATCAAATCAGGTTTCATGCAATGTGCATACATTGTACTTGGTTGTTATGTTCCATATGTTGAAGCAGCTATTCTTAAAACTTGTCGTTGGCCGGGCGCGGTGGCTCAAGCCTGTAATCCCAGCACTTTGGGAAGCCGAGACGGGCGGATCATGAGGTCAGCAGATTGAGACCATCCTGGCTAACACGGTGAAACCCCGTCTCTACTAAAAAAAAAATACAAAAAACTAGCCGGGTGAGGTGGCGGGCGCCTGTAGTCCCAGCTACTCGGGAGGCTGAGGCAGGAGAATGGCGTGAACCCGGGAGGCGGAGCTTGCAGTGAGCTGAGATCCGGCCACTGCACTCCAGCCTTGGCCACAGAGAGAGACTCCGTCTCAAAAAAAAAAAAAAAAAAAAAAAAAAAATTCTCCTCTAGGTCCTGAGTAAGATGTTGACCTATGATTCCTTCCACTGAAAAGTCTAGATTTCTGGTTTGTGTATCTGTGTAAATACTGATATCATTCACCCAGGTGGAGAATTAATTGAAGGCGTATGAAAACTCAGTAAGTTCCCTTTTGGAATATTGGTACAGGATTGATAGGTAACAGTCAGTAAATGGGAATCTGACGTTTACCAGTAAATCATTAGTCAAATCCATGAAAGACTACATGAAATGGAAAGATTGGAAGGTAGAGGATGAAACCTGAGTAATACTACCGTTAAGAGGATCAACTGAGGCAGACACCACTTACTTAAAAGAGACAAAGACAGATGAGCCAAAGAGGTTAGAAGAAAATAGGGAGAAAATGGGTCAAGGGAATACGAACTTACAAGAGACAGAAAGTGATCAACAGGGACAGATATGGCAGTAAATTATAATGCACAAAGATATTAAAATACCCACTGAATTAGGCAGTTAGCGGCCTGCTTTTGTTAAGTGTAATACTACTTGAAATACAATTTTGATTCTTGATTCTGTCATCATTTACTTTAGCTAGTTTTTTCTGCTTTGCATCATTTATGTAATTCACATATATGTGTGTGTATACATATATATACTTTCTATGCATTCATAACAACACCTACAATTTATTAAATGCCTACTATATCCCTGGTTCCTTATGTACATTGTTATTAATGTATAAATAATCCTCCAAAATTCATACTATCATCTTCATTTTAAAAATGAAAAAACGGAGTGTTGCCATAACTCGAATTCAAAGAAGAGGGGACTGGAGCTAAGGCCGGCAGATATTAGGACCCGTTTTCTTCATGCTTACACTACAAACCCATTGCTCTCTTTGGGTTTCAATTGCATAAGCCAAAGGCCATGAAATGCAGCTTCATTATGGCACAGGGAAACTGTGACAAACAGCAAGGTTTCCAACCTTTGAAAGAAGCTGGCTTATTTAATCCACCACAGAAGCAAGACGATTTGTTAATAAATCGGAAAGCAAGGTTTCCAAGCAAGTGAAAACTGATACATCCACAACGAACGAGCAAAAGGGTATAGGTAATGAAGCTTAAAACAATCACATCTAAAGGGAACCACAAGAAAAGAAGCAAAGTTGGGTGAGACCTACAGGAATATTCAAGAGATACAATTAGCTCCACGGGGCTCCACTTTAAAAAGGCAAGAGCACAAATGATTCTTCTGCACATCCCAACCAACCCTAATGTAATTACACAACCACCTTCTGATGTCAGAAACTGAACACAGTGTAAAATCCATGGGATGATTTTAATTAAAAGTTATTTTCAAAAGCAAACATCAATGGAATTTGCAAAAGGGCAAGTAAAAATCAGATGTCTGAGTGTTGCGAAGATTTCACTTACTGAGTGCACTTAGGATGATATTGTATTGGATGAAAACACTTCTGACTCCCATGGTGTCAGCTCATTTTATATGTTGCAACACCCTGAACTTCAGAGGAACTCAGGTCTAGAACTCATTATATTTTAATGTAATGTCACCCAATGGTAGATAAATGATACCAGCAAAAGTATGAGGAAAATGCTGGGGGATTCCAGATGAACACAAAAGAACTATAAACTCTCACTAATCTCTGTGTCTACTGGAAAAGCAAAGCTACTCTGCCCTCTTAAACACGGATCTCACCAAACTGACCACTTTTTTAGATTGCCTGCTTCGTCTCATCTTCATCAACCACCATATTTAGCTGTCTAGGTCTCATTTCTTTAAAAAATGTGCCCCCTTACTGTCTAGTGAAGGTGCTATTACTGATTCACTAATAACAGGACATATGTTTTGGATTATAGGTTTAGTAGTGGAGGGGTAGGGAAGTGGAAAGGAAAAAAGAAAGGAGGTAATTTGCTCCTTTCTATTCATGCTCTGAACTGGCCCAGGCTTGGTTAGACATATGGCAATGAACAGGCATGCAGCCTGCAGGCACACAAAGCGGCTAACTATGGGCCTCCCTCGGGGGTGCAACATGGAACTTTGGCCTTATTCATATCATGCTCTAGCCTAGGGATTCTCAAATTTTGGTATGAGTTGGAATCACAGGTGGAGTCTTTATTAAAAATTCAAGCACTTATATCTCACCTTAGTCTTATCAAATTAAAAGCTCTGGACTTGGGCCTCTGGCATCCCTGTTGTTCTCAGGCTCCACTGTTGGTTGGATACACACCACGACTGAAGAACCACTGCTCTGCCAACTAGGAGACACCTCCTGGTCCAGGATGCTGCCTACTTGCTATGTGGCAGATGGTGCTGGCTGACAGAGGCTCTGCCCTGGTTGTCCAGGTCCTGGCTACTACTGCTGCCTGTCTGATTTACTTTTTCTTTTCAAAATCCTTTATCTATCTTCCACTTGGAAACAAAACAAAAAACAAAAATGATATACTTAAAAAATCATGAAAGTAAAGAAATCTGGAAAATATACACAAGAAAAAAAATCACTTATAACTGCACCATTCCAAGATAACCACTTTTAATGCTGCAGTAAATCATTTCACTCTATATTCAGTTACAGCCATCCTTTTATAGACTCTTATATGCCATTAAAAAATAGTTAATTTTTATTGAGTGCTTTGTGCCTCTGATAAGTACTTTATATTCATCATCTCATTTAATCCTTACAACATCACAAAATCCCTATAGGCGTTGAACAATTATACCCCCACTTTATATATTAAGAAATTATAGCTTAGAGAAGTCAGAATAGATGGTGACAGAGTGCTGATTTGGACCCAGGAACAGTCTCTTTTCTTACTCTAATGTTCCACATATGTAACTTTCCAAGATATTGGGAACATTGTGTAAAAAACATTTTAATAGGCACATACTTCCCAATTTTAAGACTCTATTATTGGTTTACCCAATGCTCATAATCCAGTGGATTATAGATTGTTATAATGTTGCAATGAGTGCCTTCATGAATTTAGCTTATCTGTTTTTCCAATTGCTTCCTTAGGAAAAATTCCTAGAATATGAATCAATATGTCAAAGAGTATAAATATTTAAGAAATATCATTCTTGATGAATGCTACAGAGTTACTTTTAACAAAAGATTATAAAAATTTCTTCATACTTTTAAAATCTACCCTGGCCAAAATGCTTAGGTAGCCATTTCTCATTTTTCCTTATTGTAAATAACCCCTAAGTGATCATATCTGTACACTTATTTTTGGTTACATTTCTAATCATTTCTTAAATTTCTAAAGATAAAATTGTTGGATCAATGGGTACACACATTTTAAAAGCTGTTAATATTTACAGTGTTATCAGCAGTGAATTCGTATGAGTTTGCAGCAACCTCAATTCTTGCTTCCTTAGAAGAAATAATTCAACTGAAGGGTATAAGGCAGAAGGAGAGACGAAGGCAAGTTTTAGAGCAGGAGTGGAAGTTTATTAAAAAGTTTTAGAGCAGGAACAAAAGGAAGGAAATTACACTTGGAAGCGGGCCATGGAGGTAACTTGAAAGACAAGTGCACAGTTTGACCTTTTGACTTGGGGTTCTATAGGTGGGCATACTTTCAGGGTCTTGCATCCCATTTCCCTTGATTCTTCCCTGGGGTGGGCTGTCCGCATGCACAGTGGCCTGCAAGCACTTGAGAGGTGAGCATGTGCAGTGTGTTTACTGAGGCATTCTTCCCTTACCAACTCAATGACCCTAGGAGGTAATATACCATTTAAACTCTGCCATTTTGTCTCTTAGTGAGCATGTGTGAGCCCATCTGCCCAGCTCCTGAGATCTTATTGGGAAGGTGCTGATCACCAGCTTCAGGTGCTTCTATTTGTTGGGAGACTACCTTTCCCTGGTGCTGGCAGTGACCAATTATTATTTTAGGGAAACCGCTTAACAACTGCCTGACCATCACCTGAGGGTCGCCTGACATTCCTGGTGTGTCGGGTAGGGCGGGGGAAACCCTCTGCTGTTCTGCTCATGTCTGAGGAACTATCTACTGTAACATTTCCTGCTCTAAAGCTTTTTAATAAATGTTCACTCCTGATCTAAAACTTGCCTCCATCTCTCCTTCTGCCTGCCTTATGCCCCTCAGTCGAATTTGCATCTGAGGACGTGAGAACTGAGGTTGCTGCAGACCCACACAGATTGGCCACTGGCAACACTGGTATTTCTAAACTCTCTGCTAGAAAGGTCACACTTCTACTCCCACGAGCAAGGAATGTGAGTGACCATTTCTTCACACCCTTATCAACAGGAAGCATCTTGTTTTTATCTGCATTTTAAGAACTAATGTAGTAGAACCGTTTTTTTATGTTTATCGACCAATTGCCTTCCCCTCTTCTCTTTGTAAATTTCTTATTTAAGCCCTTTGCCTTCACTTAAAAGAAAAAAATCTTCTGGTTACAAGTCTCTGTCTTATTAATTGTTAATTTTAAGGAGTTCTTTTATGAAGATTATTAACTCTGTCATATACATTGCAAAATGTCTCTAGATTGTCATTTGAATATTTCTTAAATGAAAATGTTTTTGATGTAACAGAGTTTAAATTTTAACAAGGTCATGTCTAAAAACTATTTTCCTTTCTGGCTCCTACCTTTGGTTTTAGATAGAATTTAGAAAATGTATTCACATCCAACTAAATATAAATATTCACATGTATTTTCTTTAAAGTTTATATAATGCATCATTTAATCTTTTATTCATTTGAAACATATTTTGAGGTAGGGTATAATATAAAAATTCTACATTTCTACTATATTTCAAGCAGTTGATAAATCAGCAATATTTCTTGAATTATGTATTTTTCCTTTTATGTGAAATGCTAACCTTATACATTTATGAAAAAGACACACACACGTACACACATACATATTTGTCTAGGCATATATTTATATATACATATGTACATGTACAGTTGATCCTTGAACAACACATGGGTTAGGGGCACTGGCCCCTGGCACAATCAGAACCTCACACATAACTTCTGACTTCCCCAAAACTTAACTATTAATAGCCTATCATTGACCAAAAGCCTTACTGATAAAATAAACAATTGGTTTCACATATTTTCTATGTTACATATATTGTATACTATATTCTTACAATAAAGTAAGCTACAGAAAAGAAAATGTTAAGAAAATCATAAAGAAAAGAACACATATTTACTATTCATTAAGTGGATGGATCATCATAAAGGTCTTCATCCTCGTTGTCTTCACATTAAGTAGGCTGAGGAAGGGGAGGCAAAGGATTGGTTGGTCTTGCAGTCTCAGGGGTGGCAGAGGTAGAAAAGAAATCTGTGTATAAGTAGACCCACACAGTTCAAATGTGTGTTGTTCAAGAATCAACTGTATTTATCTATGCATATATATGTGTGTATGTATATACATATATCTATGTGTATATATATAACACTTTAAAATATCTCCACATGTGTAACCAACATTTAAACAATCTAATTCATTGAGTAACCCATCTGGTCTTTCCTTCTTTTATTCAGTATATATACATGAGTGGATTTTACATACAAGCATGTAATCACATGCTTTTTTCCCTCAATCTTATTATTATTGTATTGACAGGAAAGAGGTCCTACCATTTAATGAGAAATTCTACTGGCTTTATATGTTATAGCATGGATGGTCTCTTCTTTTCATTAGGTACTTAATCACCTCAAATACAACAGCACATTTTCATTTAATTTTAGACCTTCCTGGTTTGTGTCCCTATGAAGAAGATAACATATTTGTGTATAAGAATTGTGCCTGAATTCCGGTACCCCTCACAATGCTTAACGAATATAATACACTTTTAAGGCAATTTTATCGTCTTAAAAATTAGGTGTAAATTATTTATACTAATTTTGCAAATAAAGCAGATTCAAAAAAAAAAAAAAAAGAAATGGCTTAGTCAAGGCCACACAGCTAATCAGTGACTGTGTTAGGGTCAGGGTCCAAGTCTTTTAGCTGTCACTTCAGGAACCTTTCTATCACCATACTCTTTTTATTCTAGTACTTTGTTTCACTCTTCTATATGTACTGCTCTGCTAAAATAAACGTGACTTGAAGGCAGGGTCATTGAGGCTCTCAAGCCATGAGTAAGCTAAAACACTCAGTGAATTGTGAAATAATTCTGTTCTATATTTCAATATGTTTCCCCTTAAGTGGTATAGGTATCTCCTATAACACAAATAGCTTAGTCAACCAGACACATAATACAGGACACATAATATGTATGTATTATGTGTCTGGTTGACTAAGTTATTAGTGGTACAGGAGAACTAAATGCACAAACTGAAAAATTAAATACATATGGTGGAGAAATAATGCTTGTTGAAATAAATACAGAAATGTCGAGGATGGTTTTTATCATATGTTGAGGTCAATACTCTTTCAGCGGAAACGTATTTGAAAATATAATTGTTCTTAGTGGGAAAATATGATTTCATGTGAAAATATTCCTTGCTTTACTGTAAAAATCAATGTATACAAATCAATTAATATAAAAATCAACTGAATGTAAATCAATTCTTTAGGTAAATTACATTATAATAAATGTACTAGGGAATGTATTAATTAGAAACTACAGGGAACACTCAACAAAAATTTAATGAGGGCTTACTCTCTGCCAGGCTGTATGCAGTATATACCACATAAGAATGAACAAGACATGTTATCTCTTCTTTGTGGAATTTACGGTCTTTTATGAAAGAAAGACAAGAGGTGACTAGAAGGCCTAGAATAAGGAAGAGTGCCTGGGCTAGGGTTGAAGAAAGACTGTTATAATGAAGTGATATTTAAGTTGAGAATGACAACACAAGTATAAAAAACCTTGGGGTGGGAAGGGCAGTCGAGAGGTGTCTCTCCAAGCAGAGACACTCGCAAAGCCAGGAGACAAGGTGAGTATCTGTCTGGTAAAGATTGGTCAAACTTAATGAAGCTTTGAAATTAACATCAACTTATTTATAAAAGACGCTGGAGAGAGATAGGTAGTAAAGGGAGGACTTCATAAATATTTTGTTGTGATTTTAGCTTGTTTGATGGCTGACAGGAAGACATCAAAGTGAAGCTGCATATACACGGGGATGAGGTAATAACTAATAGCACAAGGTTCCTGATGAAGAGAGAGGAGAGAAATCCAGCATAGTAGGTGAGTGCATCAGCCAAGACCATTGTAAAAAGAGAGAAGGCAAAACCAGGATATTCAGAGCACATACGGATTTTAGATTTGATGGTGGAAAGTTTAAAGAATCAGCACTTCTGATGGTCTGTGTTTCTCACTGAAGTAGACTGACGAGAATAAAGAGAAGGAAGAGGAGTTAGGCGGAATGTGTAGATTCTGAAATAATCATGAGGTCAATGGAAGATACAACTGACTAGAGAAAGTCATACTTTATTAAAGTGAGGTTTCTTGTGTGTATACTTGTATCATAAAAAACTTATCTTGACTGTTATGTATGAAATTGAAAAACTAGAAAGAAGGGAAAGTAAGACAATCATTGAACCTTGATTCAGAAAAGACTTCAATGTTCATCCAATGAGACTGAATATATAACCTTTGAATAAAATACATAAATTAAACCTTCTCAAAATATAAACGTTTCTTGACTTCCATTAACTACCAAATGTCTCAGAGCAGTATTTTATACTTGTTTCCTCCTAATCAATCCCCACTCATTTGTCAATCCCTTGCAATAGAAACTGAAGTCTCTAAGGATATAGATGATTTAATTGCAAATTATTTGGCTTCATTCTGTACCATCTTTCCATACTCCCTTTTCTCCTGCTATCTTGAAATGTTTTCAACAACTCTTAGAACACTGTTAGCACCTCTATTTGATTATCTTCCTGCTCTATCATAAATGTTGCAATTTCTCAGTGGTGTGATTTTAGTCCTTTTTTCTTTCCCCCTATGATTTCACAATATTCATGTTATATATTTCTTGGCTTCCATTTGTACTTCAATGCAAATGCCTCTCAAACATACAGGCTCCAAAGCCAACCTTTTCACTATACTACAGGTCCTCGTTTTCAATGGTCCAGCCAGACATCCCAGTCTGAATGTCCCATGGAAACTCCAAACCCTACTTTATCATTTCACTGTTTCCAAGTTTGAGTTAACATCCTCCAAGACCCTTATGTTCACATTTTTGAAATCATCTTTTCTCTTGTTTTTACCTCATTTGTATATCAGTTATCCCACCCCATTGATGCTATTGTTTTATGATGCCATTTATTTATCCTTCTGTATCCTACTTCAGGCTTTTAAATAATGTCTGCTTGGATAATTGTAATGATCTTTATAATTCTATTCTTCCTTCCTTTCGGCTTCACTCACTCTGTCCTTCACGCTGTGGTCAGAGTAATCTTCCTAAATGATAGGTGCAATTATGTATTCTCATGCTCAAAATTGTCCCAGGTTGTTCCAATAGTGATAGCTATCATTTGTTAAGCTTTCATAGGTGCCAGACAGTGTGCAATCTTTATCTTACATTACCTTATATTATATATCCTCCTTGTCCTCATTCTAACGTAAAAAAGAAGTATTGTACCCATTTTACAACTGAGAGTGCCACAGGTCATAGAGCTCAACTAATGGCAAAGCTGGAATTCAAATAAAGTGTTTAGTGAACTAGTGAACTGTAAATCTCTGCTTCTAACCATTACTTTCCCACTAGAGAATAAAAGTCATACTCTCTAGCTTCACATTCAAAGTCTTCAAAATGTATTGCAAATGTCCATCTTCAATCTTTTTCCCTACCATCAACTCTCTAAATTTAAAAGAGTTTTGTTTGTTTATTTTATAGAGACCAATGTCTCACTACATTGCCTGGGCTGGCCTCAAACTCCTGGGCTAAAGCAATCCTTCCGCCTCAGTCTCCTGAGTAGTTGGGACTACAGGCACATGCCACTGCACTATGTTTTAAATGAGTTTGACTATATTTCTGGCATGCATGCCAAGCAGCGGAAAGTCTTTGAAGGCTAATGCTCCAAAAAATATGTAGCAATTAACCAAGGGCCATGTAACCTGTATTCTGTGTTACACTTAATAAACAAAGTAGTGATGAACTGGTTGCACTTTATGTCAATTATTTAAATAGTATTTTATCATCGCCTTTTTTTTATTGGTTGAGAAGGAGGAAATACTTTAAAATACAGTAACTAATTTATTGTAATACTTTATGTAAAGCCATATATACACTATGCACAATTTTTTGGTCTGTAGCCTCCACAGCTAGAACACCCTATTCTTCTTATAAATAAATACATTTATTATTCCTTTATATCAATAGGTGTTCTACGTGTGAAAGAAAAATGAGCCTTCAAAATGCCTCAGAAAACCAAATGCAGCTGTAAATGGCTATACAATTTTGCACATGATTTACAGAGTTTTTATAAATGTATAAACACCTTGTATAGATGTGTGAAGGATACAGTGCTTAGTGTTATTATTTGAATATGCTAAATCTTTGTTGGCCTAAAAATACATTAATTCTTTTGAAATTTGGATGATGAACTTTACACTTTTCTTGGCAAAATCTCCAGAACTGGGATAAAGGAAATTATGGACATTACGATAAATCACATCAACAACCAGGAATTAATATTTATTGGTAAGCCCTTTTATGTAAGAAAAACTTACTACCAGCAGACAAATAGCATAAAATGCACTTAACTTTGTTGAAGTACACACCCTAAGGAAGTGACTTTGCAATTCATTTCTCTTTTCTTACTTTCACTCATTTATTAAATAATTCTATTTGCTTCTCTAAATGTGTAGCTATAACAAATATTCATATAATGCCTCTGCATAATCTGTAGAAAATCGGATATAAATTACAGAAAGACAATGAATGGGAAGCATGCAATCCTCCACGGTGTTCATTAATGGGTATTCTCTACAAGATCCTGTCAGCTTCAATTTACTAATTTTTCCTTGCATTGTTCCTATTTCTTCAGCAGAAGGTTTAGGCATCACTTGGATAGCTCATCATTGTTGGCAGGAGTGAGATGACTTGTCTGTCAGACATGCTACAAAGCATAGAGTTGTTACTGAGAAATATGAAAGAGGGCCTCAGATCTTACTCATTTAGCAAGTAGCAGACAAAAAATGCCACGCTGAATTAGATGATCCTCCCATACCTTCAGCCACTTCTACACCATTGAGTAGTTTTCATTTTCCCATGGCACCTGGATAATTATGGAATTAGAGTTTAGGAGTGGCTCCTAGATGAATTTGATATAGAAGCTACAATAGAAATAGCAGCGCTCATAGCCTTTATATCTGCCTAAGGGAATTTGCAGCAAACATCTTCAGAAATGACAAAGTGACTGCAGATCTCCTACAGTCTCTTCATAGTCTCTTTGATGTGTTTCCTTCTTTTAGAAAGAAAGACTGACTTTTTTTTTTTTATTGTTAATTCTATTGCTAATTCCAAGAGGTAGGGGTGAGGAGCGAGTGCCACACATCAAGATAAAAAGAGAACAAAGGGAAAAACAACAAATGAAGGTTCTTTTCCCCCTCCAGCAACTTGAGATCTTTGAAATGTACTGCTGGGATTGTCTGCATTATTTGTGGGGTATTGATTCTATACCTGTGGATTCCATGCAAAAGTCAGATTTCTAAAATAAGCACAATTTTATGGTTGATCATAAAGCTCTCATTGTTTCCGACAATTTCTGACCTACTTCTATGCTGCCAATGTGTCTCCTGCCATTTTTAATAAGCTTTAGAGTTGGTGGATTAACACTGAATGTCAAGCACCACAAACAGAATTGCTGATTGTATGCAGAAACACTATTTTCATATATTAAAAAGCTGCCTTATTTTTACCATAAAATTCAGCACTCACTTCTGTTGTATTTGATCATTCTTTCATGCACATCTTAGCTCTCAATAATCCTTGTATGAATACAAGCCTTTGAAAGGGAGAAAGTTAACATAAATAAAAATGACAATCAGAAGTGGAACCTAATTTCCTTTCACTTTTACAAAAAGGTGCATTAGGCTGTTTAGCTGTTCATTTTTCCTATGATTCATCATCAGTAACTATGTAATCCAACATCTGTGAAAGCAAATTTAAAAGCTAGACACAACAGAGAAAATGCACCTCCTTAGCATGGATTGGAGTTACGCTTTCCTGTATTCTCAAATCATAGAGCGTAATTCTCTAGAAAGGAGTGACATTACTTATCCACTCTACTTTGTGATATTCTGGATAGCTGTGCAAAGTTGTTTCTGAGTTTAATCCATATCTTCCTACTGCATCAAGTAGAAAAACCCAATTTTTGGGAAAAATTAGTAATTCTCAAATGTCCCACAAAACTTAATATAGGTCAAAAATATTTTTATACATGTGATTGACAATGAGATACAAATTATTCATTGAGATGTATCCATGACTAATCTAAATAAAATTTAGAATCCTGTACTCCTCCCTGTATATCATTCTAAACCAGTGGACTAATCAATCAATCAACAGCTACCAAAGAATTAGAGTTCATTCTATTAGGCATTTTCCTTCCCTTTGTAATTCTTCACTTTTTAATATTGGTCTACTAAGCTCACTAAAGTAAATTTGGAATATGCAAAATATTGTAATGGAGAAAAAAGCACCCATAGTTATGCCAGCACACTTACCTGTTAACATTTTGGAGGTGATTCTTTCTTTCCTTCAATCTGTTATTACGCATATTTTTTAAAAAACACAGTGAGATTACAGTATATATATGATTTTTGTTCTACTTTTTCGCTTGGCACTATGTAAACATTTTCCATGTTACTGCAACTTGTGAAGTTTAATTTTTAATGGCTATATAATTTTCCATGAAGTGAATCAATTATTAGGCCAATTTTCTTAAGTATAGATTTGCTGAAGATTTACAAATTAAACATCATTTCTTACCTTCTTTAGTCCAAATACCATTATTGCATATATACAACAAAGGTTTCTGCAGGTATCTGTAAACGAATCAATACTTTAAGGTAAACTATTTTATTGAGAGTGGGGATCTTCAAGTATCATCAGAATTAGGTTTTCTTCATCAAGAGTGGCCCAAATTCTCCTGATCTTGGTTCTCCTCAAACTCTCTCTTGACCAAATCATCTTGACTGAGTGGCCTCTATAATAGTTACTTTCTTCGCTCTTCTGTAACAACCAATAATGTATTCACTGACTAGGTATTGCGTATCATCCACATGAAAGAGATCGTGCTAGCCACTATGATGGTACACTGATGCATAAAGGGGCAACACCTACCCTCAAGGAGCTAATACTCAAAAAAGGAGATAAGTATACTAACAAATGAGTGAAAATGACAGAAGATAAAATGAATGCTCCAAATAGAGGAAGATAACATTTGGCTGAGGTTATCAAGTAAGATTATTCTGAAGAGACAGCATTTGAACTGAGCTGTAGAAGATGCATAAAAATTGAATCAGTAGAAAGCAAAAGATAGATATAACAATATGCCAAAATTAGAGGCAACAATTAAGGGCATGCAACTGAATAATTGAACGACAGTTTAGAGTATAGGAGTCAGTGGCTGAGTTGATGATGTGGCTGAATGATCAGGCAGCAGTTCTTGAACTCCATCTGTTATGCCATAGGGATCCACCATAGGTTCCTCAGCACAAGTATGAGGATTCATGTGGCAAATTGAAAGAGCTAACATGGCAATGCTGTGTAAATTGGATTGAACAGAGAAAAAATACCAAGTATCTGGGTCAGATCTATTGAAATGATCTAGGCCTGATACGGCTAACATATTTGAAATGGCAATATAGCAATTAATCTGACTTGCTCATTACGAGGTAATCATTAAATACAAAAGAATAATGGTTCTATATGTACTTGGAAAAATGAAAATGAATAAACTGACACACTAACAAGGTTATTTGCACTAACATAACCCATGTGGGTTTGGTGCTCTTTATCTGAGGATTGGACAGGGTGGAGCTTGCATGTTGAAATTTAGCAGGACTGGAGCAGGCTCTGTTAGGAGTTGCCCCAAGTGATGACCTGCACCAACATGGCATCCTAGGAAAGAAGAACTGGTAGCTCTCAAAAGGAGACAGAACTCTCATGGCTGAAAAAAATTCTAATCAGTTGGAATATAGTATATAGCCTCTTAAATGTTGCATCAATTGAGTGGTAGAAGTCAGAGGGAAGCCTATCTCTGGGAAAGACTGGGTGCTATTCTGAGAGTAAAAGGCAAAAATGGTAAGAGCCTTGCTAGGGTTTGTGTCCCTGCAAAGTTCATATGTTGAAACCTAACCACCAAAATGATGATATTAGGAAGTAGGGCCTTTGGGAGGTGATCAGATCATGAGGGTGGAGCCATCATGAATGGCCTTGATACCCTTATAAAACAGATGTCAGAGAGCTTCCTCACCCTCTCTGTAAGTGAGGACACAGTAAGAAGGTATCATCTATGAACCAGAATGTGGGCCCTCAACAAACATTGAATCTGTCAGCACCTTGATCTGGGACTTGCCAGCCTCCCCAGCTGTAAGAAGTAAGTTTCTGTTGTTTAGAAGCTACCCACGTGAGGGCATTTTGTTATAGCAGCCTGAACAGTCTAAGACAAGCACCATTTAGAAACTAGGCCATTCCAGGAATTTGGTCTGAATGAGACTGAAGGACAGTGCTATAATATAATCTTTGGGGTCTGGAGCTACCTAGAACCAAGGGTAGATTAGCACCAGACAGTGAGCTATAATGTGGACAGGCATTCTCCTCAGGTAAAAGTGTTTGGGAAGACAATCAAGGAATTTTGAAGGCCAACAGAAGGGGACTGACCATTGCCTGATTATGCAATAGTGAATATTCAGGAGATAGTACCTTCTCATTAGTGTTACAGAAGTGTCTTGCCTTTCATCAGCACACAGAGGTGGAGAGATCATTTTTAAACTCTGGAGGGCCTCGTGATAGCAGGCAAATATTGATATAGTAATTCACTACCCACCTCACTAGCAATTTACACACAAAGATTTGCAGATCCCAGGGTATTAATTAGAATCAGCTAGCATGAAGTCTCAGGATGAGGGTTCATAGGGAGAAAGAACAGACATGCAAGGGTTGGCAACAAGTAGAGGTCTGAAACAGTTTTGGATATTGTCTCATTGGCAACTTAAATAGCTGCTTTCTATTAAATAAACCAAAGAGGTTTATGGGATTTTGTCAAACTGAAAGAAAACAAAACTTCCACTGTGAGAAATTATTGAATTTTCCTCCATTGTTTTAGGAAAGAGATATACAATTAAGCATTGTATCTGTAAATGATCGGAATAGTTCTCAAATGTATTCTAAAAAGCCCACGTCAGACTCAACTAGCACTTTATTCAATGCCTTCTCTGCCAGGTACTATTCTAACCGATGTCTGCAAGTGTTCTCAAGATGTGAACCAAGGACTAGTGCTGATCTGAAAACTGTTACCTGTCTGTGATTGGATCAGCATCTTTTTTTGACAAAATGTGAGTCTTTATACTACTTCTTTCATTGGGAATGTCATGCTAGGAAAAAGTATTAACTGCAAAGTATGTGTAGTAACTTAGTTGATTTACATTTTGGTAGAAGTTTATATTGTCACGGACAGTTAACAAATATTGATATGCAGTAATCCACAGACCATATTTTACATAAAATTGTGTGTATATATACAAAAATATATGTAGATACACATAAATATATATATATATACACATTTACACATACATATATATACACACACATTTACACATATATATGTATATAAAACCATTTAACCAAGTACACAAGTTAAGCCTAATATCTAATTGAGGAAAATGCAGGGCAAAGCAGACATTCAATTTAGGATTGGTTCATTTCCTCACAGTTCTGTGCCAACAACATGAAAATTCCACAACTCTTAACACATTTGTGAAGTGATGCAAAATCCTCAATTATCTTGAAAACTCTTGAACATAACCATCAAGTCTCACAAAATATATATACATTAAAAAATTCATTTTTCTTGTTTTTTTTTTTTTAGAAAAAGACTAGTCATATTATTTTTCTGGAAAAAAAAAAATCCCTGCTAAATTAAATTCCAAGAGCAGTTAAGGGACTTGAGGGAGAAGATAGCAGACTGAGGTTAGTCATTCATGTCCTAGCTCTACTGGGGGCTCTAAAGTAACAATGTTTTATATGTACATAATTGTGTGGAAGCACAAAGAGGAATACACATGTAACAACAAAGATATAAGATTTCAATGCGTTTATGGGAGAAAACAAATGGAAATGTTGATAAGTCAACAGAAATGCAGTCACTAGAATGTGCTATAAGGGGACTATTGAGAAGGTGAGAAGGTTAGAAACCTGAAAGGCTGCAGGCTTTTGGCTGGTGGGTTACGTGAGAGTAAGGGTGAGATGTGGGGCTTAAAACAGGGAGAGAAAGAGAAAATATTATATAGAACAATTGTCCTTCCATTTCCATTACTCAAAGTGATTGGCAGTCTGGCCTTCATTCTCAGCCAAAATAAAATAAAATAAGTCGGAGGACTCTTTGTGAAATAAATTAAATAAACTGCCTAGGAACGACCTAAGTTCCTGTTAAGAGTGTTGGCACCCCTCCTTCTTTTGGCATTTGTGGTCTTGAGGCTTGCAGCCTGCAGTTTGATCTTTGGCAGGTTTCCCTGCTAGGTGGGAATACCTGCCCAGTAACGGGCTCTGAATTAGGCTTCTCATTCATAAAGGAGAATTATAGGATAATGTGCTTATATAGTGGCCAAAAAAGGCCATGCCAACTTCCCAAACCTTGACTCTTATATAAGAATGGATAACCAAAGATCACCAGATACTGGAGGAAGAGTTACAGCATGCCTGAGAAAAGTCAAGACAAAGAAAAAGAAAACTGATCTTGAAAGAAACAAAAATAATTCTGGAAACAGAGAATGCTATTAAAATTGTAATTAATACAAGAGAAACTCAAAGGAAGATAGACATGCAAACACACATACACACTTACAAGAGAAGAGGTTAATCATACAGAGATTCAACCCATGACATCCAAAGAACATCTAGTAGAGTTGCAAAGAAGAGAGCAGAGAACATATAGAATAAGCTATTGTCAGAAATAAAAAAGAAAAATTTCCACAACTAAAGAAGTAAATTAACCTTCAGAATGAGAAGCCCTATAGAATAACCAAAACGGTGAGAGGGGAAAAAAAAAAAAAAAAAAAAAAAAGGCCAGCACCAAAACACATCATACATCTTTAGGAGATACAAATTAAAAAATTAAATCCAAAAAAATAATCCAAGAAGGCTTAGAGTAAAACACACACACACACACACACACACACACACACACACCCCAACAAAGGAAGAGGAATTCAGAAGTCGTCAGACTTTTTCATCAACAACACTGGAAGCCAAAAGCCAATGAAAGCTGAACATGGTGGTATACACCTCTAGTCCCAGCTACAGGTGGGACTGCAACCCAAGGTGGGAGGACTGCTTGAAGCTAAGAGTTTGAGGCTGCAGTGTGTTATGTTCACACCCCTGCACTCCAGCCTGGGCAACAGAGAAAGACCTCATCTTTAAAAATATTAAAAATGAAAAATAAAAGCCAATGGAGTAATGCTTTTAAAATGCCAAGGAGTAATGCTTTAAAAATGCCAAGGAAATATTGTTTTCTACCCAGAATTATACTCCAAGCCAAGTCATCAATGCATAATGAAGGTAAAAGGCGTTTCACTCTTGTAAAGTTAATTTTCCACATTTTTCTTCAGAGGAAGCTGAAGGTGTATTCTGGAAATATGAAGGAGAAAATAGAAGTAAGGAGAGTCAAGAAATAGGCCACTTTGCAGGAACAGAAAGGTAGAAACGTAGTGTGACATCTGTGCTGCTGGCAGCTTAAGCAGATCTGTTAGTGTGTACACACAGGAATGCCCAGTTGGCTGTTTAAAAATGACTTCTGTCTTGATTGGTCAGTGATGATGCCATGCTAGCTGTTAAGTAATTTGACTCCAAGGTGAATTCAAGAGGGAAGTAAACAGGAAAAATGGTGACAAAATACAGTTGATTTTGTAATTGAGAAGATGAAAAACTTTAGACTATGATAAACATACATTCCATTGTCAATAAAAAAATGAGGAAAGGAAAAAAACTGTACAAAAAAAGTATAGAGATTAATATGAAGCAGATACGAGTCAAAAAATAATGTGATATTATTTTCAGCAATTTGAGGTCATTTTAAATAATCTACTTATTTTTGGTGTTGGAAATACTCTCTGAGTGACTGAAGGGTCACGACCATAGTTTTATAGAGAAGGAAATGTAATCCTAGTACTCATTTCATCCATGACCAACATCCATGTAGTCATAATGCCCCCATCTACTTGAATTTTAACTTTTAGAATCAACCTATGGATCAAACATGAAACCCTGGTCATTGTTATAGCACAAAATGTAATTATTAAGAATCCTGACAACATAAAAATAAGAATAACTGAGAAGGTGATCACTGGAATGGGAGAAAGCAAAGTAGAAGAAAGTTTAGAGTCATTAAAATTCTCACGTTGAGAATTTTAGGTGCTCACTGATGTTGATGGAACAAGACATCAAGAAATTCCTTTTTTAAGTTACAAAAATAATCAACAGAAGACAAATTAATACAACAACCATCAAACAATGAAAAAGAGATAAACTGGTGAAAATAATGCTGCACTCATTATTAGATTCTCATATTTCATAGTGGGGAATCAGTACGTATTGTCTAAAACTTCCTCACTGAAAACTTCCTCAATGAATTTATCTCATGTATGGAGATAAATTCACCATAAGAACAAAAACAGAAAAGACTAAAAGAGACTGCCTCTAGGCAGTGAAATTGAATGAATAAAAGACCCTCAATTCTTGGGTTTTCTTATCATAAGCATTTAGTCTGATTTTTTAAAAGTAATAAACACAAAATAAAAGCCTTTGTTTTGGATCTACTACATGCTTGTGAATACTAAAGGAACAAAAGAATCGTCTATTTCCCTGAAATCTTTTCTATTTCATACGTGAGACAAGACCTTAAGGAAAAGACAACATGTAAGAAAGTACTTAGAAAAGTGTAGAGTATACTTACATAAGTGCTAAAGGACTGCAAAAACTTAATGACAATACTTCAGATTACTTTTGTAGCCTCTAAGAGATAACTGAGAGATAGTTCTTTAGGGTATACTTCTTGGAAAAGAGTAGTCCTTCCTAGTTCGATGTATCTTCAAGGAAGTAATGGATTACTATGGGTGGGGAGTAAATGCAAAGGCCTTTTTCAACAAGATGAAACCCATGGGAAAATATCCAGAGATAAGTAGTGAACACATGGGACAAATGTAGGGGCTGGGAAATGGAGTGGGATTGAGCAGGGAAACCAATCATGTGTTTTTAATAGCACTGCCTTCTAGAAGTTATGCCATATATTATCTTGAATCATTTCTTTCTGGCATGAAAAATGTTATATGAAATAACGATTGGGTTTTATTTATTTATTAGAGTTAAGGTTGCTTCTAAGAAAAACTGGTTTATTTATAGGAATGCAAATTTTTTAAAGCCTTTTGGAATTTAGAAAAGGCTTGTCATTTAAAACTCCTGTAAATTAGATATGCTCTGTTCTATACAACAGACTTACATGTTCTTTCTCAGAAGATATGCAGCATCAACAATTTGTCAAATGTGATTCTTCTGAGGAAGCCATTTGAATTTAAACTGTAAGATCCAAAAAACTATGACCTTAGTAGAACATCTACTCATTAGAAACTTCCAAGTAAAATAGATACCTTTGATTTTTCTCTGAAACATATTTGTGCCCACAGTTTCCTATAGTGTTTTAATTTTGTTCACTTAAATATTTTATTTTTCTCTATCATGTCAGAATTAGCTAACAATTGAGGCTTACCTAGGATTCTAAATAATTTCAAATGGATTTAAGATTTCCATGTACTTTCTATAGTTTCATTATTTAAAGGAGTATTTTGGATTTAAAATACGTTTAGATGCAAGATTTTAAAGGGAATAAAGGACATTCCCTACCGCCTCAAGGGTTTCAAGCCACTGTGGTCACCACGAACATGTGGGCTCTGAAGTCTAACTGCAGGGATTGTAACCGACCAAGGGCCCTGGCTTCTGGGCTCTGAAATCTATCTCTGAGTTGGACTAGGAAATCCACACTGCTAAGGGTTGCTCCCAGCCAACAGGAGTGCGGTGGCCAGATCTCGGCTCACGGCAAGCTCCGCCTCCCGGGTTTACGCCATTCTCCTGCCTCAGCCTCCCGAGTAGCTGGGACTACAGGCGCCGGCCACCTCACCCGGCTAATTTTTTGCATTTTTAGTAGAGACGGGGTTTCACCGTGTTAGTCAGGATGGTCTCGATCTCCTGACCTCGTGATCTGCCCGCCTCGGCCTCCCAAAGTGCTGGGATTACAGGCTTGAGCCACCGCGCCCGGCCGAAACATTCTTAAAACTGTACTGTAGTGTAAAACTTTTTCATATCCAACCTTCATTCCTTCCCTCTCTCCTTCACAAGGTTTTGCATGGTGATCTGACAAATTTCCCAGCCTCCCCCAGCTTCCTCTTCTTTTTTCCTTATGGCAATTCTCCCCAATAAATCTCTTTCATATCTAATCCTGTTATAGTAGCTGTTTCTTGGAGGACTTCAATTCACTATTAAAGATAAAATTTTAAGAATGACTGTTTAGGCCGGGCGCGGTGGCTCAAGCCTGTAATCCCAGCACTTTGGGAGGCCGAGACGGGCGGATCACGAGGTCAGGAGATCGAGACCATCCTGGCTAACACTGTGAAACCCCGTCTCTACTAAAAAAATACAAAAAACTAGCCGGGCGAGGTGGCGGGCGCCTGTAGTCCCAGCTACTCGGGAGGCTGAGGCAGGAGATTGGCGTGAACCCGGGAGGCGGAGCTTGCAGTGAGCTGAGATCCGGCCACTGCACTCCAGCCCTGGCGACAGAGCGAGACTCCGTCTCAAAAAAAAAAAAAAAAAAAAAAAAAAGAATGACTGTTTATCACGTCTCTTCAATAAGACAAAAAAGAAAAAAAAATTTAAATGACCTGGAAGGAGACCAGGAATACTAGGCAATGAATATCATTGTTAATAATCTTATTGTATACATTAGTTTATTCATCCAACAATTAATGACTACTTACTATGTGTCAGGTAGAGTACTAGGTGCTTAAGATACAGAGATTGAATATGACCTCGTCTTTGATCCCTATAATTTCATTGACTGGCAAAGAAGACAATACTCCTTGAATAAACTCTAGCAGAAGTAGATACCCAGTGTTATGGGAACTCACTTGAAAACACAACGGATTCTTCCACATGAGAAAGGCTGAGGGTGAAGGTTCAGTGATGTGAGCCTTGAAATGTGAGTAGGCATTCTCCATGTGAAGAATGCAGGAAGAAAAGTTTCCAATCAGAAGGTACAGCATAAGCAAAGGCATGAGGGGAGGCAAGTATGTGGGATATGTGAGCAGTGGTGAACAGTAGGTATGGTCAGAGCTGACAGTGATTTTTAGGAGCATGGTAGACCTGAAAAGTGAGACAATGTTGCTATGAAGAGATAATGGTTGACTGCTATGCTGAAGTCTAGTAAATAAATGTCTGGATGTACTATTTTCCTCTTCACACAAAAAGGAGAGTAATCAACAAGTACTTAATAGAGTCTCCTTAGTAAGGAATCAGATTCAGAACAGAAGCTGTAAGGCAAAAAGGTCTGATCCCTACCTGTGATTTACATAGTAAGCATCAAATGTAACTCAAGATAACAAAGAATAAAACAAAACTAGACAAAATTGATTTACAGCATATTTTGTCCAGAACATATTCAGGATGCTAACACAATTAAGTTTAGCACCTTCTGCATTCCAGCTCTGTACTAAGTGCTGTGGGATTCTCAGGAAAGTAAGAGAGAAGCCCTCCTTCTCTTTTACTAGAGCCCATCGGTTTTGGGTGGAATGATGAAGGTGTGATGGTTAATTTCATATCTCACCTTGAATGGGAAGCAGAGTGCACAGACATTTGCTCAAACTTTAATCTGAGTGTATCTGTAAGGGTATTTTTGTAAGATTACCATTTGAATTGGTAAACTGAGTAAAGCAGATTTCTCTCCCTAATGTGGGTGGGCTCCATTCAATTCGTGAAATGTCTAAATAGAACATAAAGGCTGACCCTTCCTTGAGTAAAGAAGAACTCATCCTGCCTGGCTGCCTTTAAGCTGGGACACGGGTTTTTTCCCTGCCTTTGGACTCTATTGAAACATCATCATTTCCTGGATCTTGAGCCTGCTGGTCTTTGGACTGGAACTACACAATCAGCTCTCCTGGTTCTCAGCTCTTTGGACTCAGACTGGAGCTACACATTGCCTCTCCTGGGTCTTCAGCTTGCCAACTGCAGATCCTGGGATTTGTCAGTCTCTGTAATTTTATGAGCCAATTCCTCATAATAAATGTTTTTATTTATTTATTTTCTTGAGATAGAGTCACACTGTCACCTAGGCTGGAGTGCAGTGGCATGATCTCGGCTCACTGCAATCTCCGCCTCCCAGATTCACACCATTCTCCTGCCTCAGCCTCCAGAGTAGCTGAGGTTATAGGCGTCTGCCACCACATCTAGCTAATTTTTGTATTTTTAGTAGAGACAGGGTTTCACCATATTGACCAGGCTGGTATTGAACTCCTGACCTCAGGTGATCCACCCGCCTTAGCCTCCCAATGTGCTGGGAAGACTGGTGTGAGCCACCATGCCCAGTCAACTAATCTCTTTAAATTATATTATACACATACGTACACATGCCCTATTAGTTCTGTTTCCCTGGAAAAGCCTGACTAATGCAAAAGGGAAGCACAAAGATATGGTAAGTGCCATAAGAACAAAGATTTCTGGGTCCTCAGGGAACACAGAAAAGCATCTATTCCAGAATTGGAGAAAGTGGTGAAAGGGTGATCAGGAGGCTTCCCAGACGAAAGTGGCTACACTGATACAGTGCTGCAACCACTATAGATAATCTAATGCTAAACAATAAATGCTGAAAAATAATTTTAACAGTATTCCAATGCCTGCATAGAATCAAATATAAATTCTTCAGCCAATATATCTAAAACCCTCTATAATCTGTCGTAGTGGGAGTTAACTTGTCTCCAGTGCTTTCCTGCTCATTGCCCAGAGAAAATCCCCAGGTAGCAGAATATGTTTGAGTCTCTCCAAAGCCTACCGTTATAGCATTCCCTTCATCTGGACAACCTGTTCTCTCTCTGCTATTCCCCAAACCCCTTATCACACTGGCTGGGTGACTTGGTGTAAGTTATTTAAGGCTTGTGTCTCAGTTTGGTCATTGGTAAAAGGAAGGGATGATAATAGTACCTAATTCATAGGGTTGTAGTGAGGCATAAATGACCTAATGATTAACCAAAGGTCCTTAGCACATGCCAAGTGCAATAGAAGTGTTTCCAGTTGTTATTATTGCTCTTAGGCAGTTCAAACTCAAGTTATATTGACTCCACCAAATCTTTTCAAATAGCAAATTCATAGAGATTTCATTTTCCTGAAATCTGATGGCACTTTAAAAATTCTCCATGAACATTTAGCACATAATACCTTATCATCATGCTACTTGTTTTCCCAGAATGGGCCCTGGAAACAGCCTCCCTGGGTTAGAATCCCAGTGCTACCCCCTTAAGGACTTGTGAAAGTTACTCCCTAAGTCCCAATTCCTTCATTTGGAAATTATGAATAATAATAATACCCACTTTAATGGGTTATTATACAAACTCAGTGGCAAATATACTCCTTAATAGGGTGACTGGCACACGGTAAGAGCTACTACATGTTTGATATTAGTAAATGGTAAGTTCCAAAGGCACAGAGCTTTGCTTTAATTCTCAAATTCTTAGCAGTTAGTCAAGTTACGGGATAATCGTGATAAATCACTTCAGGAATTCAGAAGAGAAGAAGATAACATTGTCAGAAAGAAAAAGTAATTAAAAAGTGAAACTATTAAGCTAGATGGGTTTATATCTCAAGCATTTTGTTCATTTAATGAATATTCAGGAATCATCAACTGGGGTACTATGGGTACATGACTATGACTGATATGTACTCATTGAGATGCCCATGAATTAACAGGGGAGATGACATATATAAAAATAAAATCATTATAAGGAAGTACATAATTCATATTGCAAAGTTCAGAACTGCGAGAAAAAAGCTCCATTCCTTCCTCAAATTTTCAGACAGCACCTACTAGGTATAAGTCACTGCATGAGGCATTCCGTGGTAGACTCGAAAAGAAGCTGAGAAAGAGGGCAAGCATGGCTGCTGTTTCAGATCCCTGTTCCTGCTATTTAAAAAACCAAACCGAACTAACCCCTTCCCTACAAATAACAACAACAACAAAAATCATGTTGCTTTACATTTTGCACTTTCAAAGGCCTATCTCATGCAACTCCCTTAAGAATTCTCAGAGGAAGCCGGGCGCGGTGGCTCAAGCCTGTAATCCCAGCACTTTGGGAGGCGGAGACGGGCGGATCATGAGGTCAGGAGATCGAGACTATCCTGGCTAACACGGTGAAACCCCGTCTCTACTAAAAAATACAAAAAAAATAGCCGGGCGAGGTGGCGGGCGCCTGTAGTTCCAGCTACTCGGGAGGCTGAGGCAGGAGAATGGCATAGACCCAGGAGGCAGAGCTTGCAGTGAGCTGAGATCCGGCCACTGCACTCCAGCCTGGGTGACAGAGCGAGACTCCGTCTCAAAAAAAAAAAAAAAAACAAAACAAAAAACAAAAAAACAAACAAAAAAAAAGAATTCTCAGAGGCGAGTTTTAAATAATTTCAGTAGTTTATAATAATTTGCCTTAATTCACAAGCCAATATATTCTTCTATCAGATTCAGACAACCTAACGTCTGATTCCAGGCTCTCCCTTCTAGTTCTATACATTCTCCACTGCATTACTCAGTATTCTCTTCCTGACTATTCTCACTGCTCAGCCACCCCTGCCACACCTTTCAGGACCCCCCTACCTTGACGTCTGTAAGCTTCTGAGTAATTAATGTCATCTAGGAAGGCCTGATATTGTTCAAAAAGAAGAAAAAAATCTACAGCCCTCATAGAGAGGAAAAAATAGATATGCATTTGATTCCTTTACTAAGAAATAGGGTATTATTGATCTTTGCATCTTTATTATCCTAGAGAAAGTAAGCTGCTTGCAAAACAATGATAGTAAAGATATGCTAAGCAATCTTTAAGTATTTATGATGCTTTAGATTAGTTTGTATTATGGACAATTTTACCAGAGCTTCTAAGTGCTTCCGACTTCAGGGCTTTAAGCTGCTTAAGCATTTATACTTAATGGTTAGACTAAGATAATGCCTACCCTCTTAATACAACACTACTGAAGGCCAAATGTATACATTACATCATTTTTAAGATTTATTTTTCAAGTGACTTAGCACTATTAAACCTCAATATTGCCCCTCGACAACTTTTCTTACATTCAGATTGGCTTTCAATTGCTCAACTGTATACATGGGGAAATGGTTCCTTCTGGGGGTTGACGGCCGCTTCTGAGTGTTTTCAGATATTCTATTGAATTCTATATAGACAGGCTGAGCACATAAATAACCTTCCCAAGGGAAGTTCCCATCTTGTGCCATGCACCTGTGGGAATTCACTGCAACAAAATGCCCTGGAGGGCTGATTTGAATGCCATGTTCCCAGTAGAATTCTTTCTAAGATGCTCACTTATTAACCACCAAGGATTCTGATGCTTACATTAGCCCAGCAGAGAGCTAAAAAGTGGTGGAGCAAATGCAGAGAATCATTAGTTTATAAACTCAAGGAAGGAACAATGACGATTATTCTGTGTTCCCAAAAAAAGCTCAGAGACAGAAACATTTTGCCACATGGAAAAAACATTACTTGAAAAAGACCCCGAGCAAGCTCTTTTAGACACTTTAAGGATATCCTTAGTAGTATCATTAGTAATATTATTATTATTTAAAATCTAGATGATACTATTATTGATGATAACTAACTGAGTCATTCGCAAAAGCATGGTATTGACACAACGAGCGGCTCGATAAATATTTGTTGGAGAGTCACTTAAAAACAAACACTAAGAATATTTTACCAAGCTGATTTCCATTTGACTTTTAAAAGTTTTCTGCATCACTGTTTGGTCAGAAGGGTATTTTAACTAGAAGAGACGGTTTTAGCTTAAAACTCTGAAACATTGTTTTTAGAACAGGTACTAAACTTGACAGAACAAGGTCTTACTTCCCCATAATTCCCTCTTTTCATTAATGTCATTTTTTTCAATGCATTTAAAAGACAGTGTATGCCCTAGATTCTGAAGTCACTAATATATATTCATGAAGCAAACATGATTGGAGTGTTATTCTGCAAAGCTCTATACCTTAGCATATTCTTGTCTCAGATTAGTAGCATTTTTTTTTCTTCACCGAAAGATGGGGAAACATCTATTTTACCAGATTTGGGAAAGTCAACTACATTTATCTGTGTTGTATACATAACTTTACCTCTAATATCTATTTTTAATGAAATATTCATCTACAGCAAAATAACAGTTACAATAGAATATGTCAGTTTCCTGTTGTAACAAAGCTATTTCGGATTCATATTCTTCTGCTGGTCTGGGTTATAAAATTCTTTGATGTCTGCTAGTTATTAATGTGTTTTTGTTGTTTTGTTTTAAATACAACTTCTGAGTATAGGGAATTAATTATTTATAAGCTGAATATGGAAGAAAATGGTAAAGGAAAACATGGAGGTTACAAACAATAGTAATAAAGGCCTGAAGAGGTTAAATTTGCTTAGGTTAGACTTGATTTCCAACTGGTTTTGTGTGATTACAAGTCTTACAATATCAATTAAAATATAGTTTGGATTGATTTATGTTACTTGGAGTACAAAATTACAATCTGTATCTTTATAGATAAAGTTATTGTATCTAAATTATGTTAATTTTAGATTTATGTCTAAATATTGTTGTCTACTTTTCGTGGTAAGCAATCTGCCTTTTAAATTCTTTTGGTTGAATATATAGAACACTTTCTGTTGCTTAATAATTTCTTCATTATTATTATATTATTATTATTATGTTTTGTTTTTTTTTTTTGAGATGCAGTCGCGCTCTGTCGCCCAGGCTGGAAGTGCAGTGGCGCGATCTCGGCTCACTGCAAGCTCCGCCTCCCAGGTTCACGCCATTCTCCTGCCTCAGCCTCCCGAGTAGCTGGGACTACAGGCGCCCGCCACCCTGCCCGGCTAATTTTTTGTATTTTCAGTAGAGACGGTGTTTCACTGTGTTAGCCAGGATGGTCTGGATCTCCTGATCTCGTGATCCGCCCGCCTTGGCCTCCCAAAGTGCTGGGATTACAGGCGTGAGCCACTGCACCCGGCCAATTTCTTCATTATTTTAAATGAGCTTACTTGATATGTAGTCTAATTCCTTTATCATTAGAATCATCCTGTAAGTTGTATATTGTTACGGATAGAGTGCCTTCACAATATAGACAAAATATAAGTGTCTGCTCTTAAAATAAATATTATATTATGCAAATAAAACAAACTTTTCCAGCAAATGAAATATCAATGAAAAACTTAATTTTTAAGTTCAAATAAATATGTCAGACCATGACTCAGAGAAAGGAGTAAACACTGCACTTTGGCGGGGCAGGGCGAGGGGGGTGGGGGGAATCCCTATATTCAGATTAATGAGTTTTGTTTAGAAAGTGAGCAAAAAGTTTATATCTTGGAGATAATATATCCAGCTCCAAATTTTGAACTACTGGAAAACAGCTCTTCCTACAGCGTAAGAGAATCCATTAATAACATCAGAAATACTAGTAAATGCATATTGAGTGTTATATAGGAATTGTTTATTTCTATCATCATAACAACCTTATTATTCCCATTTCAAACAGCAGAAAACTGTGTCTTAGAGATGTTGAGTAATTTGTCTGATGTTACTGAGATGAAAATTCAAAGAGCTTAGATTCCAACTGAACAAGCCTGATTCCAAAGCCTGAACTTTGACATCACGAGAGTAAGTGAAGAAATAAGCCAATCACGGCAGTCTACAATGAGATTTTCATATATTACTAAACTATTTGTAGAAATAATAAAACAATGTTCACTATAACAGAAAAAACTCAATACAAATAACAGGTCAAAAAATGCTAAGAAAATAATAAAATAATATACAGCACATTAAGTTTGTTTTCTGTTTTAAAAAAGTTACTCACTGTTTTACATCTGTCTTTCTGTTTAAGGTGACTTGGATTTTTGGTTTTCACCAACTTTGGAACAGTTTGCTGTGCAGAAGCCCAGCTTGAAATAAAATGGCAGTTGATGATATTTTTCATATTGGCATACTTTGTGCAATATTCAGTGGCTTTTCAATGGCATTTGGAACATAAATAGAAATTACTGAGCTAGCTATGCTAAAAGCAAAACAATTGCTTAGACCACTATTGTGAGGGCATCAGTACAGAACTGTTTAAAGCTGCTGATTTCTATGTGTTCATTTAAGTTTATGATATTTAAAGGCAGAAGTCTGAACATGAAAAGAAAGAATATCTCTAAAAGTAACTCAGTCATGGAATCTGCTAAGTAGTCTAAAGATATAAAATGTAACATGCCAAGTTTACAACCATAAGAGTCTTACTCTACACTAGTATATTTAGCTGCAGAGCTAGAAGAAATGACTGATATCCTAGTCTCCCATAATCAATTAAGGGGCACATTCATTCATTTATTCAATTAACAAATATTTTCTTAAACACATTCCATGTACCAGATGCTATTCTAGGTATTGGCGGTAAAGACAAATGATGGGAGGGGGGGCCTATAGAATCCCTGTTATCACAAAGCTGCCTTCATGTGGATAATAATAGCCAACGAGGCCGGGCGCGGTGGCTCAAGCCTGTTATTCCAGCACTTTGGGAGGCCGAGACGGGCAGATCACGAGGTCAGGAGATCGAGACCATCCTGGCTAACACGGTGAAACCCAATCTCTACTAAAAAATACAAAAATTTAGCTGGGCGAGGTGGCGGGCACCTGTAGTCCCAGCTACTCGGGAGGCTGAGGCAGGAGAATGGCGTGAACCTGGGAGACGGAGCTTGCAGTGAGCTGAGATCCGGCCACTGCACTCCAGCCTGGGCGACAGAGCGAGACTCCGTCTCAAAAAAAAAAAAAAAAAAAAAAGCCAACGAACAAACAAATTCACATTGTATATCAAAAAGCAGTAAGCGTTATGGGGAAAAACAATATAGTAGGGTAAATAACTGGAAATGACAAGGGTAGAAATAAGGATACTATTTGAATTAGGTGATAAAGTAAGGTTTCACTGAAAAGGTGCCAAATGAGCAGAGAATTGAAGAAAATGAGAGTTAGTCACGTAGAATTGGGGAGTAAGAAAATTCGAGGCAGAGAGAATAGCAAGTGCAAAAGACCCTTTGGTAAAGGCATCCTTGAAGAAGACGTAGCAGAAGCCAAAAGAGAGTCTCACAGGATTTGTAGACTAACAAGACGGACATTTGTAGGAGATGAAGTCAGGGAGGTAGCTTGGTCACTAAAAATAATTTGACTTTTATTTATTAGAGATATTGAGTCACTGGAAAGTGTTTTAACAGAGGAGTGGCATGGCATGTCTTACCTTAAAAAAACAAAAAAAATTGTACTGAATGCCATCGTGATAAAAAATTACAGGGAGGAAGGGTGGACACAGACCAGATAGATTACTTCAGCTATCCACATGGGAGATGACAATGGCTTGGAGGGTTGGCTCCTAGATATATTTGTTGATAAATTGGATGTGATAAAGAAAAGATGCCAAGGTTTTTCATGTGATGAAGACTGGTGATAGACAACTATAAGATTTCTGGCCGAGGCGATTGGCAGAATGGAGTTGCATTGAACTGAAGATGTCTAGAATTGTTTTGGGAAGGAGGTGGGAATTGGACATTTCATCTTAGTTAAGTTCACCGTGAAACGCTTAATAGGAACTCAGTGATGTGAAATAGGTAGTAACTCTGGAATTCAGTAGTGAGGTCTGGGATTGAGTTATCTGGGGCTTATCAACATATAGTTCACACTTAAAGCCATGAGACTGGTTTATTAGAAAGTATAGATAGAGAAGAGGAAACACCGTATACCTTAAGAGGTTGGGGGATAAGGAGAAACCAGTAAAGAAAAGCCAAAAAAAAAAAAGATGAGAGAGAGCCAAGATCAAGAAGTCCAAAAAGCCCAGTAAAGACAGTTTCAAGAGTGAGGAGTAACCGAGTCCAATGTGTCAATCAATCCAGAAAGGTGAAGTCTGCGATCTGACCCTTGGATCTGGTGATACAGAGATCAGTGGTTACTGGACACGAATTATATTTCTTACAATGGTGGGGACCCAAGCATGTTTAGAATGGTTAGAAAAGGAATGGAAGTGGCTGGGTGCGGTGGCTCAAGCCTGTAATCCCAGCACTTTGGGAGGCCGAGACGGGCGGATCGCGAGGTCAGAAGATCGAGACCATCCTGGCTAACACGGTGAAACCCGTCTCTACTAAAAAAAAAAAAAAAATACAAAAAACTAGCCGGGCGAGGTGGCAGGCGCCTGTGGTCCCAGCTACTCGGGAGGCTGAGGCAAGAGAATGGCGTAAACCTGGGAGGCAGAGCTTGCAGTGAGCTGAGATCTGGCCACTGCACTCCAGCCTGGGGGACAGAGCGAGACTCCGTCTCAAAAAAAAAAAAAAAAAAAAGAAAAGGAATGGAAGTAAAAGAAGTAGAGAAAGCCAGTATGGACAAATCTTTCCAGGAGTTTTGCTATAAACAGAAGTAGAGAAATGTGGCAATGTCTAGAAGGGGATGTGAAGTATAGGGAGATTTTTGTTTTTCTTTATGAAGATGGGATGTATTTTTACATATTTGCACAAATGATGCTACAAAAGAGAAATGATAATGTAGGAGAAAAAGGAGAAGAATATCTGCAGTAATGTCCTCACTTTGTTAAGAGGGATGGGATTGAGTATGTGAAGAAAGGTTGGTCTTAGAAAGGGGACAATTTATCCACAGTATGGGAAAGAAGGACAGAGTTTGAATGCAGGAAGACTGTCAGGTGTGCGCTGCGAATCTGTGGAAAGTGGGCTCTTACTTGATGGTTAGCTGAGTGCTTTTTGTTTTTTCATTTTAGTGAAGGACAGAGAGAAACAGGAAATGCAATGTTATGTTAAAGACTTACTGGAGGAAAGGAGTCTAGGAGTTAATGTATGTGTGTTTGGTGTGTGCTCAGCTGGGGTAGGAAAGGCAGCTAGGGGCTAAGTGCACTATGTTAAGTAAGCAGCATGTTCAAAGACCTGAGGGTAAGAGTGTGGAGGACACCCCTGGGGACTGAGAGTAGTGGGAGGGATAGTGACTGGAGAGAGGTACTGGGAATGGAAAAGTGCAGTGGAATTTGAGAGGATTAGGTAGGTCTGAACGATGTTAGAACTGATAAACGTTGGTAGTGAATTGAATATTTTAGGAATGAGCATGAGGGCACGGGACAAGCTACAGTTGATACCCAGGTTTCAGTTTGAACAACTGGGTTAATATTGATTCTTGCATTAATTCAGTCACCTCAGAGCCTTCCTTCATGATTTACCTCTATGCAAATTCAACTCCTGCACTCAAATCTCACACACACCCCAGCTCCCTAGCATTCTTCCAGTCCATACTAATCTCGCTCTTCCTTGAATAACGGTCAACATTGCTACTATTCATTGCAAGTCTTATGATGACCAGGCATTGCACAGGTGTTTAAGATGTATTATCTCATTTATCTGTATAACTGTATAGGTGGGAGTCTTGTCATACATTTTTACAAATGACAAAGGTGAAGGCTCAGTATGGACATTTTAACACGTCTCCCAATGCACAATTGAAAGAATTAAAGTAGCTGAGGAACAGCTTCTGAATTATATTCTTTATATTTTCTGTACATTGTACTATAATGTGTTGCGACCATAGTGAGAGTAGTTTCCAAGATGCAATCATACACCTTTAATTCTGACCCTTTAGTGCTTTGAATACATGAGGGAAGGAAATCAAAGTTGACATGAAGTGAAAGAAATCTGTGTATGAGACCCACAGCTTGAAACTTTAGATAAACCAATAGTTTTCTCTGAACATGTTCAGGGAGTGAAGAGAGACCCAAAGAGCACTCCCATTGGCTGAAATGCTAACATAATAACATTAACTGAATGGCTCTTTACAGATCTGAAAGCAGTCCACACATAGTCTTTCTTTCGCTTCTTCTTGGTGACTATTCTCCCCTTCCTATGAATAGGAAACTCTCACCTTAGAAAGTTAAATGACTTGATCAAGGTTATGTAGTTGCAACACCAGGTCCAAACTTAAAAAAAAAAAGGTTGCTAAGGTTTGGATTTGTGTCCCTACCCAAATCTCATGTCAAATTGTAAACCCTAATGTTAGAGGAGGGACCTGGTGAGAGGTGATTAGATTATGGGGACCTATTTCCCCCTTGTTGCTTTCATGATAATGGGTGAGTTCTCAGGACATCTGGTTGCTTAACAGTGTGTAGCACCTTCAGCTTTACTGTCTTCCTACTGCCTCGTCCATGCAAGACATGCCTGAATCACTTTCTGCCATGGTTAAAAGTTTCCTTAGGCCTCCCCAGCCTTGCTTCTTGTACAGCCCACAGAATCACGAGCCAATTAAACCTACTGTCTTTATAAATTACCCAGTTTCAGGTATTTCTTTATAGCACTGCAAGAATGGACTAATCTGGGTGTCCAGCATATTTTCCTCATATAGCATTTCCCCTCCCATATTCACTATTCAAGTGATACTTCTCAGTGGTCCTAATTTCAGCTACCACATATTAGACATTGATAGGAGAAAACAGATGAATGAGACACAGGATTTCACATTCCAGGGAAAAGAAGAAGATAAGCAATTAAAAAACTACTCCAAAATGTGACTAGCATGCAATTAGAATTATGCCCAAAAATGCAAAGAAAGCACAGAGATTGAAAAGATGACTTTTTTTCTGAGACAAGGAGCAGGAATATGGAAGCATTTTCAATTTGTCCATTATGTCCAGATGTGCTTTTCAAATACATTGATTATTACTGGACATTGAATTAAAGAGACTCACCTAGTGGTAGGAGGCCAACCAGACCACTAGAGAGAGTGCTCCCATTTTTGCTATGAATTCATAGCTCTACTTTATTTTCTTATATATTTCTTAAACAAATAATTTCTTCTACTTCTCACAAAAGAGGAACATGACTGAATGTATTAAAACATTTACGTATCTAAATCCACAATTCTTATAATTTCAATTTCTTATAGTGAAAATTTAACAGAAAGCTGATTTACAGCCAGTTGTAAACAAGTGATTTCAAAACAACTAAGGGTTAATATAATTAAACCACCTAACAGATAGAACTCATTGCTTTCTAGAATCTCCATATGACATTTATGTCACTATCTAGGCTTGCAGGCCTGCAAATCTGAACTCACAATGGAGACTTTTCAATGTCTATATTCTGTTAATCATAGTTAGTTGACTATTAGTTGACCCCCTTTCAGCAAGTCCTCTTACCTCCAGACTTTCATTTTAATTCATTGCCAAACTCTTAAAATCAGGGAAGGAGAAGTGCTGTATTTGAATTTTCATTAATGAAAATCCTTGTTCAATTCCCAACAAAGGACATGAACTCATCCTTTTTTATGGCTTCATAGTATTCCATGGTGTGTATGTGCCATATTTTCTTAATCCAGTCTATCACTGATGGACATTTGGGTTGGTTCCAAGTCTTTGCTGTTGTGAATAGTGCTGCAATAAACATACGTGTGCATGTGTCTTTATAGCAGCATGATTTATAATCCTTTGAGTATATACCCAGTAATGGGATGGCTGGGTCAATGGTATTTCTAGTTCTAGATCCTTGAGGAATCACCACACTGTCTTCCACAATGGTTGAACTAGTTTATAGTCCCACCAACAGTGTTAAAGTGTTCCTATTTCTCCAGATCCTCTCCAGCACCTGTTGTTTCCTGCCTTTTTCATGATCGCCATTCTAACTGGTGTGAGATGGTATCTCATTGTGGTTTTGATTTGCATTTCTCTGATGGCCAGTGATGATGAGCATTTATCACACACCGGGGCCTGTCGTGGGGCGGGGGGAGCGGGGAGGGATAGCATTAGGAGATACATCTAATGTAAATGATGAGTTAATGGTTGCAGCACACCAACATGGCATATGTATACATATGTAACAAACCTGCACATTGTGCACATGTACCCTAGAACTTAAAGTATAATATAAAATATAAAATAAAGTATAATAAAAAAACTAATAAATCAAACCTATAAATGTAAAAAAAAAGTTTAATATCATTCCAAAAAAAAAAGAAAATTCTTTTTTTTTTTTCTGGCAAAGTAATTTATAGAGCCTGGAGTGGTGAATTTGTAACAGTTTACCAAAGCATAGTTGTAGATACTTCTAGATTCCTTTCCTTATTCCCCTACTGATTTGGTATAAATTTTTATCAGCGTCTACTATTCTGTAATTCTTCAGGGACCTCAAGGAGGCATTCTTCTGAGAGAGGAAACTGAGATAGAATATTGGAACAATGAAAAAACAAGACACAATCAGCACACCAGCATTAGTCCTTCATGCTACGTTCATTCATCTGCACATTCACTCGTTCAATAAATACTTGTTAGTGTCTGCTGTGCAAAATACTGACGGGGGGAGGTAAGCAAAGACACAGCCAAGGTGCTCAACAGCAGGTGAAATAGATCAATATGCAAAACTTCCCATTGTACCCAAGTCACAGAAAACGTCCTGGCTGCATATTTGATCAAAACCTTTATTTCAGGGGAAACAAGCTATGTGTGAATGTGTGTTTCCTCAAGGCTGGAATTTCCAACGAAAGCTGTACAGAGTGACTGAAGGGTGGATTCAGCTTCTGCCTCAATTCTCACTAATCACAGATGGGGCCAAACATACAGGCTAAATGGAAAAGAAACGAAAATGAAATGGCTCAAAGGTGCCCTAGACTAATGTAAAGAGAGAAAATGTTGAGATCAGCTAAATAGATGCAAAATGATTTTCATTTTTTAAACTGCCAATAGATAAAGAAACAAACACAAGGAGCTATGGCTAAGAATTATCCTCAGAGAAAACAGGGTGGTATGATAGAAAAATCCAAGGAGCATTTATTAAAAAATGAAAGGAAAATCTATATATAGTCTTTTAACTTCATAGGGAAGGATGGGGGACATAGATTGTCATAAGATTGTGAAGGATGTTACTCTGTAGCTAGATGGCTTAATCCACTAGAATTTGGGGGTTGCTTCTTTAATAAAGCCATCCCTGTAATGAATGGACCTTTCAGGCTCCACAAAGCAAAAATGGCAAGGAGTGTGTCAACCTCCAACAAATTGTGTGGGAGGTCAGATGATCGATAAGAAGTCTCTCTCCCTGTCACCTTAAAGAGCAATGGCTACAAAAATGTGCACCAGGGTGGAAAAACGGTGGTGGTGAGGGGAGGGGATGTGGCTAAGAATTCTGAAAAATAGAAGGGCATGTGTGTGTTTGTGGGCATGTGTGTGTGTATTCTACAGGCAAGAAAGAAAGATGGTGGCATGAATCTGCTTAATCAAATAACAAGAGAGAGCGAGGACTATAGATTAATCTCCTGTCATCTACTGACATCTATCAAATACAAGGTAGCTTAGAACTATAATTCCTTGGAATGTTTCAACAAACTATGATAAGAACCATTAAATAAACAGTATAATACATTTTTAAAAAAGATATAAGAGAACATTTCATCAAGATGTGTTTTGGTCACGATTGATTGTACTATAACATTTCTTAAAAAAAAACTCCCAACGATGGTTACATACAAACCTCAAATTCTTGAGTACTCAGATATGAAAATGAATGTTAAAATTGATTTTTTTTGATAAAATTAATAAAGGCAAGTGCCATGAGCATAACTCTCAAATACATCTTTCCCATAGGGAATATCTGGGATTGCCTCAGGTTACAAGGCTTGTAAGGAGACAAGAAATGCTAAGTGGGAAGTTACACCATACAAGCCTAGGAAAGAAATTTTTTTAACTTGCCTTGTTAAGGCTAATTAGCATAGATGAAAAGAGCTAGATAACTCAGAGTATTCATTAGCTCCCTCACTCCACTAAGCAACCTCCCCAAAGTGCTAATATCTTTCCTACTACATTCTTAAAATGTTTCATATTCACTATTCATGATTCACACTTTGAAAAGACCAATTTTCTGATTAATGCCTAAATAGAAAGAATATAAAATGTCTCAAAAATTAACATAGGCCTCAAAGGTGTAAACCTGCTATTGTAAAGGCTTTGTAAAGGAAAAAAAAAAAAAAAAGAAAAAAAGGGAAGCAAGAAAGAGGGCAAGAAGGCAGGAAGGCAGGAAGGCAGGAAGGCAGGAAGGCAGGAAGGAAGGCAGGAAGGAAGGAAGGAAGGAAGGAAGGAAGGAAGGAAACCTAGAACTGTTACCAGCTTTTCCCACACATCCACTCACTCTCACACCCACACATCCTTTCTCCGAAGAACTGTGGGGATGCAGTCACATTCTCGGAGTAAATGTGTTGAGATTTACCACATTTCAAAGCTTCGGGGTTTTGTCCACTCTCATTCCTCTTCACAATAAAGACAATATTGATTCCATATCTTTCCCCCCTCTTTTATCAGAATTGTTTGCACAGTAACTCGCACATGAGTAAGTGACCAACTTTGCATTATTTGTGCTAGATAATGATTTCCATTCCTTTACCACCAGATCCTCTAATGGGCTGATTTCTCAATTCAGTCATCACTATGGTGGTTCCTCTAATTAGAGATGTTCACAGCTAACAATAAAGTTGTGCACCAGTGAAAAAGGTTTCATCTCTGTCCACTACCAACAGATGGTAACAAACAGATTATGAAAACCCTTTATTTGTCTTTCCTACCCCCTTTCTGGGGGTGAATGAAGAGATTGTTTTTCATTTGCTTTGTCTTTTCCTAAACAGAAGACAAATACACTCACAGAAAAGATGAATACCAGTCTCAAGTCAACATAAGCGATTTTCAACATCTTCTAATTCATGTATTTCTTTCTCAACTTCCAGCTACTACCTTGAATCATTACAATTTATTATGTCACCATGATTATGTGGGCTGCAGCCAGACTGATTTTTCAACTTTGATCGTAACAATCGCTTGCCCTAAAACCTTCAATGGCATAAAATATCAGATAAAATATAAACTCCTTCATTGATCATTCAAAGTCCACAATAGTTAGACCCCAACCTACATTTATATTGTTTTACAACAATAAAATAAATCTGTGTATTAGCCAACTGACCTAGTACTTGTCTCCCAGACACATTTTAATCTTTTATGACAAAATCCCTTTTCTACTGTCCTCTTCTCCCTGAACTGCCCTCATTACCCACAAAAGGCTCCATTCTGGCCTTCCTAAGTAGTGAACCTAGTCTTCCTCCCAGTCTCCACTCATGTGCCCCTATCTTTCTAAAGTCATTCAGATTTCATGTGATTTACTAATTGTGTTACTACATGTGTAATGGCTTTAAAAAATACCTTTGTAAGACTTTTAATGTAAATATATAAATCAGAAAAAGTCTTTGTAACGTTTAACTTCAAAATATGTAAACAGCACTTAGGTACATTAACTCCCAAGGGCCTTAGCTCATAATCTTGTATTGTGGTTATTTTAAGGTGTATCTTATTTTCCTCAATCAGAGTAAGCTCCTAGAATGTAATTTTTCTATAGTTAACATTGCCCAGGCAGAGAACCTCATACAAACCTTGTGTTTACCTTACATATTACCCCACAAATGATGTATTATAATATAGTTGTTACATTTTTAAATAGCGATTTATCATCTAAAATCAACAACAGGCTTGAAAGTAAAATATTAATTATAATACTTATTTAAAATCTTCTGAAGAGCTTTTTTTTTTTCAACCCTATGAAACTTGCAGACAAAATGTTTTAACTGCCAGCATTTTCCACCTGATGTTAACAAATTCCCTTATTGTTATCAAATTGGCTACTGGAAGTTGTCTGGTATTTTAAGAAAATCTTATATGCTTACAAAGCATTTATTGTATTTGTGATTAAATAATCATTTTTCTATTTGTCTGACATCTTTATTCCCTACTAGACTATCCATTACATGAAGGCAGGTATTATGTCTACCTTGTTCATTTTCATATCTCCAGTACTTAGAATAGTACCTGGCACACGACCCAAGACATGGTAAACATTTGCTGGATCAATGAATTAAGGAATAAGTAACTTTTAAAAATGAATGAATTAAAGAATGAGTAATATCAACAGCACTCCTACTTCTTTGGGCTCTGATCCATTGTAACTGTACAAATCTTCAGATGTACTTATCTGGGCTGCAGCTTTAGTTCACCAAGGTCTCTAGATCCCTTTCCTTGCTTTTTTCTCTTCCCTAAGAACTAAACTTGGTGAGTAGTCCCAACTGGGATCTCCTTTCTCTGTGTAAAATATTGACTTTGAATCAGTGGCTTTCATTTATCAGGTTTGCCAGGCAACAGAAGCAGCAGAAATGCCAATAGAAGAAACCAGAGCTCTCTGTGTGTGGTGTAGAAGGGGAGTACTCACCTGACTGATTTCTTGGGATCTCTGAACATCAGCATCTTGACAATAGTATTGTTTGGTAATAATGGTGGGGATGCTGTTATTCCGCAGCCTAGAGAAGCTAGATGAGAGAATTTGTCAAACAGGAGTAACTCAGCCCTGGCATTATCAAAAGTAATGTGTTCTTGAAACAAATGGTTTGTAAAGATGGTAGTGACTGCTGTGGAAAACCTTGACCAAAAGCCGGAGACAGATGCTTCTACGGATACGTGACTCCAGGACTTTCGTCTTATTGCTGATGCAACAACTGAATATCATGCTATGAAGGCTGTTGTCACGACTACAGCTATTGTTGGCGGTGGGGTAGACCCTCTGCCTGCTGGAGAACATCAGGATGAAATGGGGATCCTATTGTCCCTACATTTTGTTTCTGAGGTGAGTGTGAAAAGAAGTCCCAAAGCAGCCCCAGAAGGTAGCCAGCGAGAAGAGGATCATCTTCCCTCCATCTGCCAAAGCCTCTTTAGAGTTTGTATTAGCAAAAATCACTCTTCTCAAGGTCAGTTCAAGTAGGGTATCTGGAAAGCTGGGAGACCAAAAAGCTCATTCATTTTTATATGATCTTATCACAGAACACCACTATCGTGAATCAAATGAGTATTTTCACTTTTCAATCACTGTTTACTATCATGAAGAGACACGGCCAAAATTTTAATTTTCAGTGTGTGTCTTCTTGTGCATTCCAGAGTCAAATTTTAGATAACCTATAATTTGCATTCAAAAGAAGAGAATGAACCATTTGTACTATCTCAGCTCTGTGGTGTCCCTCTCACCTAGCTCAGTATTTTTAGCAAGTTTCTGACTTACTCTGGACTCTGAATCAGTAGGATTATAATTAAAATAACAGAATGCTAAATTCTATTTATGACCCAAGATATACAGAAAACTATAAAGATTTTTAGTAGTTATTTAAATAAGAAAAGTAGAGACCTAATAAAAAGAAATCAGTCTGCGAAAGATATATGTCATCGATGGCACACACATCTCACATACTAGAGAGAAATAGTTGACCGGTATTTGAACAAAGCACATCGTAAGATGGAGATTTTATCTTGCGGGGGAGGGTAAAACAGAAGTAGCAAATGTAAATTATTCATTCCCAGCAGAATAATATTTTAGGAAGGAAAATTAAAGACAAGAGCTTAAGGGAAACGACCTGAAAAATGAGTTCTAATAGGTTCTGGATTTATATCGATGAAAATTATCCAAAATAATAAGTTCAGAGTTAAACTAAATGATTTTTAAAATATTTTCTAAGTCTAATTTTGATGATTATACGGGCTAGTAAATTAAAACTGTGTTACATCTCATGCCTTACACATGCTTCCTAACACTGGTGATCCTTTCAGGAAACCTTGTCAATTTTTTCCTGTTATTTATAGCACCGAGATTTTTCAATGAACACACTTGCTACCTTGATCTAGTGGGCACTTTAGTGTGAAAGAGCCAGAAATGCAGATGGAAACAGTTTGAAGTTTTACATTACAAACTGCTTTGGAGTTTTGATTGAATAAAAATATACTGGAAAAAAACATAGCACAGGCCGGGCGCGGTGGCTCAAGCCTGTAATCCCAGCACTTTGGGAGGTCGAGGCGGGCGGATCACAAGGTCAGGAGATCGAGACCATCCTGGCTAACACAGTGAAACCCCGTCTCTACTAAAAAAAATACAAAAAACTAGCCGGGCGAGGTGGCGGGCGCCTGTAGTCCCAGCTACTCGGAGGCTGAGGCAGGAGAATGGCGTGAACCCGGGAGGCGGAGCTTGCAGTGAGCTGAGATCCGGCCACTGCACTCCAGCCTGGGCGACAGAGCGAGACTCCATCTCAAAAAAAAAAAAAAAAACATAGCACAAAAATAGAAAAGAAAATTGGAAGAATAAAGTACTTACAACCGTAATGGTTTTATGATTTTTAAACCCAACCATTTGTATAGTGTATTTCTTGCTTCTTTTGTTTTTTTGTTTGTTTGTTTGTTTTTGAGACGGAGTCTCGCTCTGTCGCCCAGGCTGGAGTGCAGTGGCTGGATCTCAGCTCACTGCAAGCTCCGCCTCCCGGGTTTACGCCATTCTCCTGCCTCAGCCTCCCGAGTAGCTGGAACTACAGGCGCCCGCCACCTCGCCCGGCTAGTTTTTCGTATTTTTTAGTAGAGACGGGGTTTCACCGTGTTAGCCAGGATGGTCTCGATCTTCTGACCTCGTGATCCGCCCATCTCGGCCTCCCAAAGTGCTGGGATTACAGGCTTGAGCCACCGCGCCCGGCCTGTATAGTGTATTTCTCAAGCAGGCATTTTCTAATAATTTACTTTCCTGCCTCCAATATCAATCAAAATTTGGTCATCCCCATTAGAGAGCTGATTAATTTTTAGGACTCCTTTAAATTATTGCCTTAATTTATTTTCCATTTTCCCTTTGGATTTTTCAGATAACACATGCGTTCTCTCTAATCTTAAGTTTTTTTTCTCCTTTCTCCAAGGATTAAAACAAATAATAACAACAACAGCAACAACAACAAAAAGACTTTATTCTCGTTGTATGAAGATGGCTAAGCTATCAGACCAAACTCTGTTCCTCAAGATTGCACCCGCAAAAGTGTGCTCACTGCATGGAATCTGAACTCTCCCCCTTGTCAAAGGCATTCAGTGAAGTGGCCAATTGTACCCTGTGGAGATGGGCCCTGAGTTCAAATCCTGTTCTACCACTTGCTTGTTTATGAACTCAAGTGAGTTATTTAATTCCCATGCCTCAGTCTTCTCATTTGGAAAATCAGGATATAATAGAAGCCACCTTAAACAGGTATCGTGTGAGGAAATTAATACATGGAAGAATGCTGGCATGCTCAAATTGCCATGAGTGTTTGCTGTTATTATAAACTATGTTTATGCATGCCACTGAAAAGGATCTAAGTTTATACTCCAACTTCTTTTATTTTTTTTAATAAAATGCAATATAAGGAGTCTATTATAGAGGTGGGGTTTGTTTTGGGTCACTTGTCTGAGTAGACAAAGTAACATGCTTTAATTCGGAGATAAACCTGCATTGTTTTAATGTAGTGACAATTATTTTTAGCAACATCATGTGTTTTTTTTTTTTTCTCAACCACTAATAAAATGAAAAAAAAAAACCCCAAAAAACTCTTAGAGCCATTAAAACACTTAAAAAGACTTGCCTTGGGCATAACATTAAATTAAAAAAACATTTAATCCCAGTAAGAGCATTCAGTTTAATGATATTCATCCCATAAACCCAAACATGGATGATCCTATCTACACAGGGCAAGACTGCCAATGCCATTTGTAGGTTTAGTGATTAACCCAAGAGCGTCTTTCATATAATGTTTTAATCCCACATGTCCAAAATTTTAAAATGGGTGAGGAGCTCCTATTATCACTGATGATGTCCTAAATAATAAAATAACCTTGGAGGAAAGAAGGGTAACCTGGGTTACCCTAGGCCTGAGGCTCCTGAAACAAAGGAGAACCATGAAAAGGAAAACTGGATTATTAATGTGGAAATGTAGGATACTTTTTCATTGCTTAGGTCATTGGAAGAATAAGATATTTTGGTTGTGGGAAATTCTAGCACGCTGCATCTGTGATTTTGCTCTCTGCCATGCCTCTGCAGGATGTTTGCTTACCCCTACTCTGGGTCTCTGGCTAACATATGGAAGGGTTCTCTCAGCTGGAGTGCATGCAAACAGGGTTCTAATCCCCACACACAGTGCCCATCCACAGACCCCCATCTACATGCAGGGATCGAATTGGCTGCATATTTTTGGATAAATTCACAATTAATTCCAAATCAGGTGACTGGAGCAGCTGTGTAGCAATTCAGTTTATTCATTAAGATATCCAAAATGACCATATTGATATGATTTGGTTTTTTCATTATCTTAAAGTAAAAAGAAGTAAATCCTCTACTTCCAAAGAGCTGACTGCGAAGTTGAGGCAAAATATTAAAGAGATGAAAGGCATTCTTTTTATTTTCCAGTCTATACTTAAAATACAAAATAAATATTTGGAAGGACACATATCAAAAGGCCTACTTTTGGCCGGGCGAGGTGGCTCAAGCCTGTAATCCCAGCACTTTGGGAGGCCGAGACGGGCGGATCACGAGGTCAGGAGATCGAGACCATCCTGGCTAACACGGTGAAACCCCGTCTCTACTAAAAAAAATACAAAAAACTAGCCAGGCGTGGTGGCAGGCGCCTGTAGTCCCAGCTACTCAGGAGGCTGAGGCAGGAAAATGGCGTAAACCTGGGAGGCGGAGCTTGCAGTGAGCTGAGATCCAGCCACTGCACTCCAGCCTGGGCGACAGAGGGACTCCATTAAAAAAAAAAAAGGCCTGTTTTTCTCAAATGCTTCTCTAGATCTAATTGTTCTACAGTTTTGGGATACTTTTAACTAAAATATATTTCAGCGATGTTTCCACAGTGACCTCCTAAGATATTTTCTATTTCCAGTGTTATGAATTATGAGTTAAACTGGTTTCTAAACTGGTTCATTCAGTCCAAATGACTATAAAGGTAGGTATTTAATATCATATAAATAGCACATAATCTCTTTTTTAATATTGTTTACAATTATTTTTGGAGCATATTTACCTTTCTAATTTAGCATGATAAAAGATTTCCAGCAGGTAGTTGAGGAAGGAAAATAGAAGTCAGAGATTCAGACCAGAAAGAAAAATCTCCATATTGTCAGATAAGCAAAATCATTTCAAAGTCAAATCTGTCAGAAGTGGAAGCCAGCTCAGTTTGGACAATAAAAAAACAGTTTGGACATTTTGACAGGTATGGGAAAGGCATAAAGTATAGTTGATTAATTCAGGTAGAATTTGATACTAATTGGACAGAAGTCATTCTCCTGATTAAATCCTTCATTTGCTCTCTAGTTTCTGCAGGGTAAATGCCAAATGAACGGCTTCCAAAGCCCTCCCCAATGGTTTCCTTGCCCTGTCTTCTTCTCCTGCTCTCTCCTCTCCTCCCGTCCAGGCTCATGGAACTACTGGAGCAAGGTTCTCTCTGCAACTGCCTGCAAGTGCAGCATACTTTGCCTGGACATCCTCCCCTTAACTCTTCCTTTCTGAGAGCTCTTATTCAGTCTTCCCTTGGGACACCTTCTGTTTCCTCTCTAGGCTCTGTTATGCTAACCTCGAATACTCTTTATGTTAATTGCTTGCTCCTTTGCAGGTCCTCTCAGAAAATCTTGAACCCTCTGAAAGCAGGAGTTAAGCCATCTATTCATACAGAAAATAAAAGTATGGGGTGTCGAATCTGTGTAAGCATTCAATAGTGCATAAATACATTTACTCATTGATAGACTGACTGAATGACTGAGTCCAGTTAGCAGTTCATAGCTCCAGAAAACACCAGGTACTCACCACTCTGGTTACCATCTTCTGAGAGATATCTTTGGTTACACAAGGAAATTGAGAGGTCAGTGGGAAGCTCATGGCCCATAAGAGGAAAAGACAAACTAAACTGTGGTTTGGGAGTAACAATGGATCAATAATGTCATTTTCTTCTTAAAAGGACAGCCACATTTAGCCATCAAATAATTACAGAGAATGTTTGAGGTGTGACCATAAAGTAATGTAATGAGTTTAATAAACAACACATGAGAACTAGTTTCATTAACTTAAAGTCACATTCTTACAGATGCATTGAATTTGTTGCTTTTAAGACAATAGCTTATGAACAACCCAGTGAGATTCCAAACACATATTTTCAACTTTCTCAAAACAGTTATATTTTTAAGTATAATAATAACTATAAGCAATTCATTTTAATAGATTTTAGTTGTAAAAGATATTATTATGTGTGAATAGGCTAAGAAAGGAAGGTATCAGGGATGCTATGAAAAACAGGGCTCAGTTTTCAAGATTCCAGGCTATTTCTAAACGTGCTGAACTTGAGTTTTCAAACCAGAGAAAACTTGTGATATAGGCAACTGTATCCCCACAATAGTCTCAGCCCCACTGTCTGTCAGAATCCAGGGATGTGGGTGGTAAGTTGAAAAACTTGAATTACTAGAATTTTGTATTAGACTGGAACATAGACAGGTATCTTCAAAGAGACAAAAGGGCAGTTAATGAGAAAGAAAGATGTTTAAAAAATTAATTCCCGTTGAGTTTCAGCTTTCAAGTCACACAGGAAAAGAAGAATTTAATCAAAAAGTCCCTAAATATATTTTCACCTGGGCTAATGCATTTCCCTTTATTTCAGTCTTTGCACCATTGTAGAAAGCCAACCAAATCATAAACAACCGCTCCATCTCTCATCATCTCATTTATCACTGTCCTAATACCTATGCTCTTGGCTGCTTCTCCTTTGGGCAATGACTGTTGTCTTTATGGAGGAAAACTATTTTTGCCATAATGCCATGATGGTTATAATGTTTAATAATCTTAAGTTCAAAATGATTTTAAATGCTAAAAGCAGTTTTTGTTTGTAAATAGCTTACCTTCTGAAATCTCAAGCTACAGAGGGACGACTGATTAAAACATGAGGCAATATTTACTTTAATTATTTTACTATTTTGGTTATTTCCTTCTCATTTGCTGGGATGCATATTAGTTATAATGCTTCCTTAGTTTTAATCTATAGTACTAAAAGTCCTAGGTATTTTCAGTGCCCTACCTCTAAGTATTTTGTGTAACTGTGTTGCGGTTGTTTACAAATATAATTAATAGATGTAAGTATTAAGGTCAAAAGACTAGAAACATAGAAAGATTCTTTAGTCTTTCTCTTCTGGACAAAGGTACAGTATTTTTGGCAGGGATGTATGAAGCCTCTTTGAATACTAAAACTGTTTGTCTAATACTGCCATAAGCTTTCAAAGTCACAGAGAGGTATAATATACAATCATGGGCAAGCAATGTATTTTTGTGTCCCCAAATGGAGAGATTAGCCCAGTCTTTCACTAAACAAAAGTCTGTTCTATTTTTCATCCTTAACTCATTTTTGTTTCTTTCAAAAGTACTGTTCTATTTAAATTTGTTACGATCCCCCATTGCAGCAAAATCCTATTATCGTAAATCCTTTCCTAGTGCAGGCAGTCAGCCCTTAAACACAGTAGATAATGCATGCTCTTATGCATCACATAACCCCATGAAGTTGCCTACAGCGAGGCAAGCGCCTCAAAGGGCAGTGGGGTGGGTTCTTCAGAAGGAGCCCGGGGAGACCCATCACCAGGGCAGACTCACAGCAGTAGCGGCAGCAGTCCTCATGCGGCTGCTACTGGGAAGTGAGGTACATGACAGTCAAGAGGTAAAATGAATGCAAAGTCACCGAGACTTTGTTATTTTAGCTTACTGGATGCAGAGAAAATCTTGGGAAGTGCTTATTCACCTTAATTTTACAATCCAACTAGTGTGCTGGGTTTTCAGAGTGTATGGTTCATATTAACTCAATTTTATCATCAGCTGTTTCTCCTGATGTTAAACAGATCTGATGGCTACTCTAGCCACCACTGTAGGTGTTTATTTAAAGAACACATTTTCCTCGGTTAGTTCTCCATTTTACAGCTTTCCTGGAGCATTCTCAAGTCAACCAAGCCCCCTGGGCTTTGAGAAGTGATGAATCCTAAAAGATATTTTCCCCACAGAAACCACAAGGTAAACGTAAGAAGCAATCAATCTTCCAAGCAGCAATCAGGCAACCACTTAACGAACATACTACACAAACAAAATAATTAATCTAAGCACTGTCCCGAATAGTAATTAATCTAATCAGCTTTCAGTGATGTGTTTGTTCATTGTTCACTATTTTATTTCATAGTTGTCATAGTTAAAGGTGTCAGAGACAGTACAAATGTGTTAACCAGTTTAAAAGAATACTAATTTCGAGAGGAAAGTGTGACACAAATGTTTACGCAATGTGGGATGTTGGTTCCTTTGTTTGCAGAGAGGAACAACACAGATCAATGTCAGGGTAAAACAAAAAGGACAAATGGTTTAAAATAAAAGAGGAAACAGGAGCAACACTGCTAAATATCAGCGAAGCCATTACAGACCTGAGACAATTATAACGCAATCTAAACCAATAATTGCCTTCTGGGGAAGGGCAGGTAAACTTAATCATAAACACCCCAACAAAGGAAAATGAAATGGAATGAGAAATAGAGCCAAAAGAGTACCCTTCTCTTACGCCTGTGACACACAAATTGGTTAGAAGAGCTGGCTGATTTTCTGGGGAAAATGGGTGACATGGAAGCTAATTCTGATAATTTAGAATAAAAGGATAAACATAAATTCCTTATTAGCTGTTTCTTTACTTGGATTCCAAATTCAATAATTTCAAATGTTATCAGCTAACTCTTATCATTGAATTTCACCTTATGTCATGAAGACCAAGACTTTATTGGAGTATGGCTGCCCCCAAGAGTAAAAAGTCACCAGACTGAATGTATAACAAACATTTGGCTCAGGAATGTAATGTACAGTGGCATTAAGCCTCAAATTAAGTCAGACTCTACTGAGTACCAGGGGTTTTCTCAAGACTGTATTTTACCCATGAAAGCTGAGTGAAATCACCTTAAGACTTTTAGGTCTGTTCTGGAAAATATCCATGAAATTAAGAGTGGATTTCAAAATAGTTGATTACAATAGGTTTTCCCTGGTATCCTTTAGTGCTTCTGGAGTGGCAAAAGAGAGTAAAGAAAGCAGGCATTCTGCAAGAATACACTAAGATATCTCTTACTCCAGTAAAGACAGTGACAGGATCCATACCTATTTTGTGGCATCTGCTTTGTGCCTATGTCCATCTCTGGTAATGGTAATATTCCCCACCCACTGCCCCTGCAGGCAGGATATTCTAAGTAATTATCTTTGTATCAGAAAACGTTAGAGCTTTGACTACAGCAACTGAAATAGAAGGGGACACTTAATCTAGGTGAAATCCATATTCCACCTGAGCCAATAAAATACTGAATTTGGAATTCAGATACCAAGAGATTGTGTTTGTTAGTTGTAGGGAGCCCTGATGCACAGCCAAATGATATCCAAGCAGTAATCAGTGTCTTAGCAAACTTAATCCACTCATGTGCAAGAAGAATATGGGGAAATAGCAAAACTGAGCAGAGAAAGTCAGTCTGCTAAGAGAACTAGGGAAAGAACTCAGAAGCAGACTAAAACAGCATTAAATGGCCTGGAACATACATAAGTCTCAGCCTAATCCCATGTGGCCTAGCTGTCTGCAATTTCCTGTTCTTAGAGATTGGCATGATTACCTGTTGGAGCTATTCAGTAAACATCAAGTTTGCATGCACTGGTTTCTGTGACTTTCAATGCAATACATTTCTTGAATTAGGAAAGGAAGGAATCACCAAATTTAAAAACCTGGGACCAGACACACAATTAGCAAGTAGCAAATCAGCAAATGGCTTTCAAAAGGACAATCCATCATAGAACTACAATAAAAGATCCCATATAAAAGTAGGTGCCAGTGAAGACTTTAATTTGGCCTGAACAAAAGCAGTAAAGATAGACAAAATGTATAGAATGCTTATTAAAAGCCAGGCATTCTTATAAGCAATTCCATCTATGAACCCTTTAGTTCATAACATCTGATGCAGATGCTACTGTCCTCATTTTGCAGATGAGGAACTGATGCAGAAAGAAATTGAGTAACATACTCAAAGTCACACAATTAGTAAGTGGATAGAAGTAAACCATGGAGGCTGGTTCCAGAGTCTACTCTCTTAAACTAAATACTCTTCTGTTCTCAGTATTTTGGTATGTAGACTTTCCTCTGCCTTACGCGATTATAGATAAAACTAATGTGCTTAGGGAGAAAGAGTGGGAGGGGAAACTGGAGAGGTCAGTGGGAACAGTAAGACAACAGTAAGACAAAGTAAGACAACAGTGGACAGGAATGGCCCTTACTCTCTAGCTTCTGGGACTAAGAATTCTAAGTAGTGAAGTGACATGATCAGAGTTGGGTTGCAAGAGACTGATCTGATAGTTTCAACTAAAGACAGTAATTTAGATGCCAATGTACCAGTCCAGTTAGAGGTTTTATGGCTAGAAAATAGAAAGAGCGAGCAGATGCTAGAGGTAGTGAAGATGCGGAACTTGCGAAGATGCAGAACTTGTGGGATTTGTTAACCAATTCGTTAACTAGATACAGAAGTTAAGGAGTGGCTGAGAAGTAAAGTTGATTCTGGGTTACAAATCTGAGAGACTTTGAGAATGGTGGTTCCAATTTTTTAAAAAAGTTTAAAAACCAAAAAGGGGAATGGGTTTGGCTGGAATACAAGTAGAGAAACAAAGATTAATTGTGTGTGAGGGAGAGATGAGAGGTTCTACAAAGTATATTTGAGGACCCAAACTAATAAAAACATTTACTTATCAAGGAAAGATTCTATTATGCACATTTCAGCCTTTTCATTAAGATATGGATATATGAGCAGGATTTTAGTAAGACTTCCTTTAAAAATAGTGTTTAAAAGTTTTGGCACTTAGGTAAATTTTTCAATTAGAAGAGTCAGTCATGCAGAATGTATTCTTTTCCCAGTGATTTGGAATGATTTGAAGCATTACTACATGAAATTTCTTCATGATAAATGTATTCTTTCAACACTTTTTTCTTAACATTTATTTTGCATGATTAAAGACAATAACAAGATATAAAAAATAGGGTAAGAATAACCATGCATGAAAATAAATGTTATTAATAAAATATAGATGTTGTATGTAAACAAATAAAAGTTTGCCAATGTTGGTAAATCCTCTGAAGGGCATAGAGTGATGCTACCAGATTCCCACTTCAGAACCAAGATGCCCACTGCACCAGTTGCCTGGCGGGTTGGCTGCTTTCAGCTGAAGCTTCCTTGACTAAGGTCACCCTATTTCTCTACCTCCCCAGGAGCAGCTCACATCCAGTGACTGGTTGATGTACGGGTACAAATATCAGGCCCTCTTGCCTGGATTCTGGACATCTCTGAAGGGGTAAGAGTTAGGTTGAAGGCAGTTTTGCAAAGGTATTACAGCTCAGCTTCTCCCTCTCTCTTCTTCCCTTTTTCTTTCACAGTTGTCTTTCTTTTCTTTTTTTAAATTATTACACTTTAAGTTCTGGGATACATGTGCAGAACGTGCAGGTTTGTTACATAGGTCTACATGTGCCGTGGTCAGCAAACTAACACAGGAGTAGAAAACCAAACACCGCATGTTCTCACAGCTGTCTTTCTTGAGAGCATTCCTGATGGCTGCCCTGGGCTCAACCGTCAGGGTTTCATAGTGTTTCCCAGGAGCACACTTGCCACATCTTCCTTTGTGTATCACTTCCCGACCACCACCCCCCCTCACATCCTGGCAGCAGTAACCACCATCCTGAATTTGGTGTGTATCATTTTCATACAGTTCTTTATATTTTTACCAGAAGCGGTTTCAGTTTTCTACATTCTTTTTAAAGCCACCTCACTATCTTATCACTTTGGAGACCTCCTTGGTTAAAATGATCAGTGAATTAAATCTATGAAGACAGTAACAATCTGGACCTATGTCTAAAGCTATAAATTTGTGCCAAGAAAGGCTTCATCAAAGATTGTAGGTAAATTTAGGTAAAGAAATAAGTTTCTGAGCCTTATATATAACAAGAAAAGCACTTCTCCCTGCCCCCACACTGCATGGGAGACTGTCTCCATGGGGAAGGACCACTGGAATGAACTGACTTCCAAACGAATATCTCTGTTAGTACCTGCTTTTCTCCCATGTAAGCCCAGTGCATCTGTTGGTGAAAACATGTGATGCAGAAAAATACAATAGAAAAATGCATATTATGGTAACATTTCCCAAAATAGATATCATAAAGTATTTGTCAGGCCTCTGAGCCCAAGCCAAGCCATCGCATCCCCTGTGACTTGCATGTATATGGCCTGAAGTAACTGAAGAATCACAAAAGAAGTGCAAATGCCCTGCCTCGCCTTAACGGATGACATTCCACCACAAAAGAATTGAAAATGGCCAGTCCTTGCCTTAAACGATATTATCTTGTGAAATTCCTTTTCCTGGCTCAACCTGGCTCAAAAAGCTCCCCCACTAAGCAGCTTGTAACCCCTACTCCCGCCCGCCAGAGAACAACCCCCTTTTGACTGTAATTTTCCTTTACCTACCCAAATCCTATAAAACGGCCCCACCCTTATCTCCCTTCACTGACTGTCTTTTTGGAGTCAGCCCGCCTGCACCCAGGTGAAATAAACAGCCATGTTGCTCACACAAAGCCTCTTTGGTGGTCTCTTCACATGGACGTGCATGACAGTGTTAGTCCCATAGTTTTTATTTTACAGGAAGGGTCTTTGTAGTCATGTAAATTTGTAAAACTCTGAGTCAAACGATGTGAAGTAAGCTCATTTTCTCAGGAATGTGTGAAGTCCTTAACGTGCTAATATACAGTGTAGATTATTAAGATAAAGAGATTGTGTGCAGTTCTCTCAAAACTCATATGAACACAGAACACATTTTTAGGGTGGCCTCATCAAAATAACACATTTAGGGAACGTCTAGGCAACAATGCAAATAATAATGTCTTAAGAGATAATGTCCAAATACACATATAGTTACCCAAACTAACTTTTACATTAATTTTGTTTGTTTGTTTGTTTTCTGAGATGGAGTCTCACTCATGTCACCCAGGCTGGAGTGCAGTGGCGTGATCTTGGCTCACTGCAACCTCCATCTCCTGGGTTCAAGAGATTCTCCTGCCTCAGCCTCCCAAGTAGCTGAGATTACAGGTGCCTGCACCATGCCTGGCTAATTTTCTTTCTTTTTTTTTTTTTTTTGTATTTTTAGTAGAGATGGGGTTTCATCATGTTGGCCAGGCTCGTCTTGAACTCTTGACCTCAGATGATCCGCCTGCCTTGACCTCCAAAAGTTCTGGGATTACAGGCGTAAGCCACCATGCCAGGCCTAACTTTTCAATTTCAATCAATAACAATAGTTAAACCTCTGATGAAGTAAACCAGAAACATTCTTAAGATTTTATAAGCCAGATATACATACAAGTATCCCTGTGCCCATTCATGAAAGAATAATATGAAATTCAGTAATTTGGGAATAAAGAAGAGTCTTGCATTTTCACCACCCTCCTGGATTTGGGATGTGACCAGAATAAGAAAGTAGAATAGTAACTGACAGGTTAATAAAATCGCTTATATTGTGATCGTCATTATAGATTCAGTGAACTCTACTTAATGGCCAAAAGCAATGAAAAATGCTTGTCTTAAATCACAGAAGACCTGAGGACAAGTGGGTAGGGAAAGTATGCATATGTAATCTTAGTTCCTTAGTAAGATTAACTCCTTGTTACCTCTCATGTCTGCTGAGCACCAAATTTGTAAAGGCAGCTACAAATTCCAGACTTCCCTAAACCAAAAACTGGCTTCACCACCTGCTACTCTCTCTAGAAATAGGAGAAGACATCGTATTACATAAGTGAATCCAGTAGCATTGTGACATGATGCTGCCACTGCCATCATCAAAGTGATCATGAATAAATCGTCGCCATTCTCATTCAGGAGTCAAGATCCCAAACAGAACCATCTGCTTAACAAAGGCAAGGTCACAGTACTGAGCCCCAGCTGCCAAGAGGCCTGAAAACTTTTATTTCTCTTTCTTAACTTCTGACTTGGAGACAAGGTACCTTATTACAATAATACTATACACAGTGGCATTTTCCATTTAAATAGAATGGCATGTTGGCAGTGGGACTGCTAAAAAAAAAAAGAAAGAAAAGAAAAGAAAAAAGTCTACTACTTTGGCAAGGGATCATTTTGAATGACCACTCCTAGTTCTGTGGGAACTCTACAACCATCTAAATGAAGGAACAACTGCAGTTGGTGAGTCTGAGCCTCTCCATCCACTCTTCGCCTCATCTGTGCAGCACCAGACTGCCTTCACTTGAAAAGGTGGGTGTCAGACACATATTAACTGAGCAGAGAACCACAAAGCTTCTCAAGGTCTGGAGAGCTGATGGAGCCCACAGCTGAGACGTGCTTCACTTGACACTGATATTGGTTTTTTGTTTTTGTTTTTTACAAGAGAACTCATTTGTTAAGAGTAAATAAGATCTTCTCCTTTATGTGGCAAATGGTTGGCATTACAAGTTTGACATTTAGGAACCCAACAAAGAAAAGCTGACCATGTTATCTGGAGGGGAGGGAAAAGATCCAATTCTAAGATTGGGACATTGTGACACAATCCCACAGTATTCAGGCAAAAATTGAAGAGAAGGTCCATGTGTAGATCTGTCAAGAAGTCACTAAAACACACTAAAAGATGTTATTATTCCCACTATACAGAAGAAGAATCAGAGTCTTAAGTATTTAAGTAACTTGTATGACTTTGCATCATACAGCTCATCAGTGGTAGAGAAACTTGGCCTATCTAACTCCAAGCCCTGTGCTAGCCATTACATGATCTTCGTAGCTTATTTCTCTCCTTTTCATCACTCTGTAGCCTCATTTTAAACTTACGACTGAAAGAGATAGAGAGAAAGACAAAGAAAAGACCAGCTAATTAAGTAATGATTATTTCTAAGCAGGATTGAGGGTGCTGTTGTGGCATGATTAATGGTGCGACAAGTCCCACTTAGTATTCAGGAAATGACCAATTGCATGAGTGCAGACAGAAAGTCGCAGAAGGTTACAATTATTCTTATGGAGAATTACCCTTTCGGCTTCTTCCACCAGAGCCTCACAGTGGTCTCCTCAAATGCACCTTAGTGAAAAATCAAGTAGGAAGACAGCCTCATCTCCAAATCTGCTGGGTTTCTAGGGTGACAGCCACATCAATAAAGCCACAGAGAAGTGGCAGAAAATGTGACATGTCTTTGTAGGAATAACCCAATGCCTAGCTGATAGCTGTAGTTCTCGCCAAGAAAGGAAGCGTACAATGGCTATTACAATTTACATATGGGTGTTGTATATTATGAAAAATTAGATTTACTATATAAATAAATTTAACCTCTATTACAAAAGGGATCTTGAATTTAACATAAGATTCACTGAAAAGCTCCTTTAAGTAGCCAGTTTTCCTATTATATTTACATTTTTTATAACTTATTATACAGGGTTTCTGAGACTGCAAAATTTAAGATTTCAGCATTAGTTGCTACTGCAATAAAAAATTAAGCATAGGTAAAACACATTTTTAAAATTATAATGTGTATATTATATTACAGGAAATAGGAGCAGATGAGAAAAATCAAATGGAAACTCAGCCGCTCAGATTATGCCTACTACATCAATTGAGGTTTAAAGGTATTTCCCCATTGCAAAACAGGGATTAATACATTTATAATAGTATCCTTTAAAAACAGTTGCTTTCCTTTCCCACAAGGACTTTTTTTTTTTTTTTTTTGCTTAAACAAGGAGAATAAAACTCTCATATTGACTTTATGACATGAGCAGGTTGAACACACCTAACATTACCCCAGGTTATCTGCCTACATATTAACTTGCACAAATTTGTTATAAAGCCATAATTAGGCAACACACCATTATATAAAGAGTATTTCTAGATATTGTGTAGCCTACCATTAATAATTAAATAAAATCTCCTACAGCAAAAATGTTTTTAAACTACTAATCTAGACATGGAAAATTTACTGTTGATGTATAGGAAATAAATTTTGTTTTAATAAGAGAATTACTATGATACATATCATTTATTGTGCACCTAGCAGGTTTCTAGCTTTAAATGAGGCTGCTTATTCATTATAACATGTAATAGAACCATTTTTGGGATAGGTATTACTCCCATTTAATAGACGAGGAAATAGTGACTTAGTATTAACACCTAATTAAAAAGCACATGAGTGATAATATGCAGCAAGCCATTGAAACCTTGATGTGTTTCTGTGACTCTTAATCCCTACTCATTTGCTTTTCACCCTTGGCTACATAAAATAACTGCAATGAAAGTATTTTCCTAGGTTAATATTCTGTAAATCATTCAAATAAGTAGCATCAAATTAGACTAAGAAAACAGTATTGATTACAAACAACAGCAAAAGCAAGACAGTAAATGTGAATAAAAAGAAATATACATAAATGGAGAAAAGCAAATTAAACTTGAAAAATCATTTCAATTTAAAAACTAAGCAGCGGTGGCAAGAGCAGAGATTCTTTTTTCTTATAATAGCCAAATCGGCTGATGGCTCATTTCTTTGTACAGCAACATTCTGATTTTTCTCCTGAAGCTGGAAATGCCTATTTACCAGAATGAGAAAAATACTTACACTTATGTAAACTGCAGTGGTAAATTATGCATGCTCAATTAATCCACAAGTATAGCCCTGGGTTTGCTTAAGGTTTTTCAAGCATAAGATGCAGGTGCCATGCTGATAATTTATCAACCCCTGGATTTTTAGTCATCTATTCAGATTAGGCTGATAGTATATGAAGTTGTTCATTGTTTAAAAGGAATTTGCCTGGATAAATTCCTGCTGCTGTCCCTCCCCCACCACATCATTCATTATTGAGCTCCATAGACGTGAAAGATGAACACTTATGGGTCTTTTTTTTTTGATACAGTTCTGAGAAAGTACTGTTAGCTAACAAATCCAGCCCACAATAAATCTTCTTTATTTACTGCTCACCTGGCTATGGCTCTATCAGTATCAGCAGGAGAAAAGATAAAATCTTATCAGTGAACTGTGCTGACACCAGATGCAGTTTCCCTTTCAGGACTTGGGGCATGCGAATTGGACACTAGTTCTATCAGGCTCCAAAGTGACAGCTAAATTCTCCAGTGCAAGTTGCACAGTCCAGACTGTGCCACGGTCAAGGTCCTGCTGTTCGTGCCACACTCTTCACCTCATTCAGAAGATCTGTGTATGGCATGTGTCAGAGGGAGAGCTAGACTGGCAGACAGACAGACAGACGGAGAAGAAGGGAGAGAACACCTTGAGTGGGCAGGAGAGGGAGGAAGGAAGAGGGAGACACAGAGAAAGGAAACTCAAAAATATAACAATATACAAAATTACTGAAATAAGGGACCATTTATTCCATAAGATAAACTGAAAACAGAAATACAGAGTGGAAAAATGTAAAGCTCGAACATGATCTCACATAATGGCAGTGTCTATTAGGGAATAAAAGGGAACCTATTATTTCTAAGACAGCAGCATCGGTTTGTATGGAGCAGCAGATGCAGGCGCATAATACAGGATACCTCACGTGGCACATTTCAGAACAAGTTAAAATGATGGGGATTTAGAGGGGAAACCAAATTGTCAACAGTTTTTAATTTTTCAGAATCATGAGTTTTAGAAGTTACAGGCAGCGTAAGAGAAAAATAAATAGCTTAAATTTTAAGAGAATTTTACCAGTACCTTTGTCTCCACAGGATAAGCAAATATAGGTAACACTAATACTCTTGTTTATTGGTTTCTATATATATAAAGTAAATATTGTTAAATAACAGGCAACCTTATATATGACGTTAACAACCTATACGTTAGCGGCAATGATAGGCGTATTTTTCAAATGTATTTATTATATCAATATGTTTTTATCTTCCAGCAATTATTGCCATGGATTGAAAGATGCTCTATTGCTAAGTAGTTAATTTGCCTCCAAGTTTGTTACTAATTTCATTTTTCATTTCAAAATTAAAAAAAAATCTCCGAACTTTTTCTATAGCCACTTTACTTCACTGGACAAAATGCCTAGTTTTAACAAAATTTGGAAAATAATATATTTAAAGAATGAGGGCGTAAGGAACTGAATAGTTTTCTTCTATCTGTGTATCTATCCTTATATTAAAATGATTCGAGTGCATAGAATCATACATTGAAAAAAAAAAAACCTCTCAGTCTCTTGAGACACAGCTCCTTTCCCTTCCTCTAGAGCAGCATAAGAAGTCAGCTGTGGTGGCACACACCTGTAGTCCTAGCTACTAGAAGGCTGAGGCAGGACAGCTTCAAGGCTGCAGTGTACACTACAACCGTGCCTGTGAACAGCTGGTGCGCTCTAGCCTGGGCAATACAGTGAAACCCCATCTCAAAAAACAAAAAACAAAAACAAAAAAAACCCCAGCGCAACCAACTTATACAATTCTCTCACTGAAATATATTCTATGTATATGTACATCAAAATATTGAATGAACAAACCAAGGTATTTAACAGTGGTGGGACTTTTCTTTTTCATTCAATATAGCTTGGATCTGATCTTTCAAGTTGGCAAATAGGATTCCATTTTAAGCATGTACCATGACTTATTTAAATAGTCCCAATTCATGTTCGCTTAGGTTATTTCTTGGAATTCTACAAGCTTGAAACATTTTTAGAGCCAACTTTGGGGTCACTTTTCCTCTTTAAAAACTTTCTGCTTTTTTTCTAGCAATGTTCAAATTCAATTCAACCACTGAGGTTATAACAAGTATAAAGCCTGCACAGGAATAGCTGCAAAGCTACAAGGAGAAACATGCCACATGGAATATAAATGTGGGCAAAAAATATTTTGTATAATTTTTCAAAGGAATAAAAGTCAAGTTCACAAGTTACAAGGATTTTCAACAAACCCCTTGATGCTCTGATCAAGCCTTAGAAATTTAAATCAAAAACCCTCTGGCAACCTTACCTCTAAGTAATCAAAAGCTCACTTTCCCTGTATATGACATATTGACATATGCTCACCTCTTATTCCAAAGAGTTATTTCTTCTCAAATAAGGCTTTTTATTATTTTGTTCTCTGGTTGCATTTACCTCTTCAGTATAAAATTTTTTCCCAATTAAATTACAAATCCAACAAAACAAAGGTATTTCTAAAGCACAAATGTTCCCACTTCAGCAGCTCAGTGAGCTCCAGCCACAACATTAGGGAGAAGAGGTGGTCAGGTGGAGAGAGGGAGGAGATCTTTTGTTTACTGTAACAAAGCAAGTCTTCCTGTTCATTTTCTATATAAAAACACAGCAGCTACCTCATAAGTATAGCACAAGGTTAGGATGAGAGTGAGTCCAAAGGTTTAGGTATGTTCATTTTGTAGACTAGACCACAAGTGTAGGAAACACAGACTAGTTTGCTGTTTTACTTAACACATCTTATATGGTATTATCTGGTGTTCAGTAAAGCTCAGAGGCTGATCTGCAATTGTTACACTATTTAATACAACTATGTGATTGGAAGACTTTCTCTTACCACAGATTCCTAAAGCCTTTGAGTTAGATGGTATCTGGATATACTTCATAAAAATTTTTATGTAACATATGTATATATACAGAGAGAGAGAGTGACACAGAGAGAGAGAGAGAGAAGAGATCAAACATATTCTTTTTTTTCACTCTGTCACCCAAGCTGGAGTGTAGTAGTATAATCTTGGCTGACTGCAATCTCCGCCTCCTGGACTCAAAGAATTCTCTTACCTCAAGCCACCCCTGCAACCCCCACTCCTCTGAGTAGCTGGGACTACAGGCACGCAATACCACACCCACATAATGTTTGTATTTTTGTAAAGACATGGTTTTGCCATGATATCTAGGGTGGTGTTGAACTCCCGGGCTCATTGAGCGATCTGCCTGACTTGGCCTTCCAAAGTGCTGGGACTACAGGTATGGGCTACCATGCCTGGCCTAAAGATCAAACAAACTGTAATATATTTATGGTACATTTCATAATCACAACTTTAACTAAAACGTCTGTGAGCACTATGATGCAGGAGGTCACAACTCTTTTAAGGCAGTTCAAGATTTTTTTTTCCCGAGAAGTTAAACTGATGGTTCAAGATTTTAAAGACAATTATATGATGCCCTCCCCACATTTTTGCCCTAAAATATGTTCCTGGCACAAGTTATCCCCCAAATTGAATTAAGCAATCAAATGTATTAAAACATGGTATAGTAGTGATGCCCTTGTGCCAATGACTGCATTTTCTTGAGGGAACAGGGTATTTCAAGTAGAACTGTAGTACATCTATTGGTATTTTGTTGCTTTGGTCACTGACGCTTTGTCCTGTTTGAGTTGTTCTGGTCGTAGGATGCATGATTTAGTGCATGCATCTAACTTTTAGTAGGGTTAAAACAACTTTTAGTAGGGTTAAAACACTGTGGTTTATGGTTAGCTTGTTCTTAGCCTCTTTACTAATATCCTATCACAATGTGGAATTCAGTTATATATATATATATATATTTTTTTTTTTTTTTTTTTTTGAGATGGAGTCTTGCTCTGCCACCCAGGCTGGAGTGCAGTGGCCGGATCTCAGCTTACTGCAAGCTCCGCCTCCCGGGTTTACGCCATTCTCCTGTCTCAGCCTCCGGAGTAGCTGGGACTACAGGCGCCCGCCACCTCGCCCGGCTAGTTTTTTGTATTTTTAGTAGAGACGGGGTTTCACCGTGTTAGCCAGGATGGTCTCGATCTCCTGACCTCGTGATCCGCCCGTCTCGGCCTCCCAAAGTGCTGGGATTACAGGCTTGAGCCACCGCGCCCGGCCTGGAATTCAGTTATATTTGAACATTGTATAGAACATTAACTGAAGGCAATTTTTTTCCTGTATAGTAAATATTACTGCTTCCTCCTTTCAATTTATACCCAGGCTTGGTTGTTCCAGGAGGTCTCCTGTCCAGGAGCCCATTAGTAATTTATCAAAAGAGCAAATGTCATTATGTAGGAAGCCAGGGGAACTATTTTGCATTTGATTTCTGGTTTTCATAACATTACTATTGATTTAGTATTCTCCAGCATGACATGGGCTAGACACAACATATCACTGTATTTTTGAACTGTCAATCACAAATGATCCAAAGCTTTCCAAAAGAGTAGAAGGTCCATGTCACAGTCTGAAAACTGCATTTTATCTGAAATTCCTTAGTCCCAAAATATTTAGTAAGAATCTGCTTTATTACTATTAAAAATATTTTTAAATGAGGAAATTTCAATAGTTACTTCCAAAAAGTAAGGGAATCATGTAATTAATACTTAAAAAAAAATCCAAAGTGATTTTAAAGAAATTTGTTTTGGATCTCTCATCTCCCCCACAAAAAAAACTAAGAGTGTAGAGCACAGGTTAAACGAAAGAACTTCACATAATTTCTGACTGAGAAATTCAGCAATTTTTCCAGCACATGGCGGCAAAATTATTTGTTAAAAAATTTTAATTGGTTAAATTTACATCAGTCTTCACTACAGAAAAACCTAGTGTGTTCATACTGCATATAGTTTGTTCACCTTTTTTCACTAACTGAACAACGAAAATCAAATTGGACTCACGAACACCCAACAGATAGTCAGGTATTAATGAAGAGCACTTAATACATGTAATGTTTTTCAGAGATCAAGAAGGATTTGCAGAGGAATGTGCACATTTTTTGGCAGAAGTGATATTACAACATCAAATGACGGCTGCAGCAGGGCACTGCACAAGCAGAATGGACACCTTCACTACTAAGTTCAGTTCTGGCATAAACAGGCAGAGATATCTGCCCTCTACCACACCCACAGGTGGCCCCTCAGTCCCAAATGTGGCCTCTGGGCTCTTCTGGAGTGCAAAGGTCAGGTACACTGGCTTGGGAGTTAAGCAGCCTGACTTCAACTACTGACCGTCACCATTTACTGATAGTGTGAAGTGACCTGACTTCACTAAAACTAAATGTCCTAATGTGTAAAAATTATAATAATAATAATAAGGATATTTCACTCAAAAGGGATAAACATCCCTACAAATGTTTGTTGGCAAAGTTAGGGCATTATGCTGCAAGAGCTTTACTATATTTACTTCCAAAATATAAACATTTTTTGTTTTTTAAAAAAAGCAATTTTGTAGTTGTTTTTGAAAGACATTAATTGCATTTCTCTATTGTATCATCATACCCCACAAACATCAAAACATTACTGTGTAATGGAACCTTCTGCATTGATGGAAATGTTCTATGTCTGTGATGTCCAACATGGTAGCCACCAGGTATATGTGACTACTGAACATCTGAAGTGTGACTAGTGTAACTGATGATCTGTGTGTTTAATTTTAATTACCTCAAATTTATATTTAAATGGCTAGTGACCTTGTTGTTGAACAGAACAGTTATAGAGATCCTAGTATTATCTTCAATTTCTTTCATGATTCGTTTTATATTGAGATCCACCTCCACTATCAAGGACTTTTTTTTTTTTTAATTTAACCACCTGTCCCAAGCTATTGTCCTAAGTCATTCTGCCCCACACCCCAACTCTAAGCCAACCTGAACCAGAAGTCAGTGTTGGCTTCTTGTTCTCTCTTTAGCATCACTAAACATCATGGCTCCAGTGGCCTATACCAGTCAGGGGTCTGACAGACTTAATAATAAATTACAGGCTCTCAATGGTTGGATTTTGGTCAAATTATTTATGTATCACTGCTGTAGTTTTCAGAATGACAGGACTTAATCTCTGGCCAAGAGTCAGCGATCCTCCAGAAAACAGACTTCTTATCTTGCTTGGGTAAAGAATGTCAGGTAGGTTTAATCTCAGGTGTTAATTCCAAAAAATGGTAGAACAATGTGGAGTACTTCAGATCTGATATTTAAACTCAAAATGAGATGTCAAGCCTGTCCCACCCTTTCATTTCTATTCCAATCTACTGTTTGTCTTTGATCTGGGTCTTGCTACATAATCCATGAGACTGATTTGAGATAAAGTATAAAATATTCATTAAATTTTCTAAATCAGAAATTTCTAGTGCTCCATCTCTGCCATACAGATTGTTTACATTCTGGCAGCCTATGTTGTTTGCTCAGGTTCTTATCTGATACTTTCTACTCCTTCTAGGCCTAACTCTCTTGTTATGCATGTATAGTTTTCCTTCACAATCCTAAGCATTATATTTGCTCCCCGACGTGTGATTTCATAGCACTTTCTATTTCATTTTAGCAATGACTACCTTGCTTGGTATAAAGTCAGCGCTCAAAAAATCCTGAGTTGAACAAATCAATGAACAGGTGATAACAGTTTGTCTCTGCCTCTTTCTGGAGCACAGCTTCCTAGGTGTATGGGTCACACCATATTCTTTTTTTTTTTTTTTTTTTTGTCCTTAATACAAGACAATGCCAGGAACATGGAAAGCATTATGTATTAGTCCATTTTCATCCTGCTGATAAAGACATACCTGAGACTGGGCAATTTACACACACACACAAAAGGTTTAATTGGACTCACAGTTCCACGTGGCTGGGGAGGCCTCAACATCAAGGTGAAAGGCAAGTAGGAGCAAGTCACATCTTACGTGGATGGCAGCAGGCAAAAAAAGCTTGTGCAGGGAAACTCTCATTTTTAAAGCCATCAGATTTCATGAGGCTCATTCACACTCACAGATGCAGTGCAGGAGAGACTTGCCCCAATGATTCGATTACCTCCCACTAGGTCTCTCCCACAACATTTTGATTTTGGGAAATCAAAATGAGGTTTGCACGGGGACACAGCCGAACCATATCATTCTACACCTGGCCCCTCCCAATTCTTATGTCCTCACATTTCAAAACCAATCATGCCTTCCCAACAGTCCCCCAAAATCTTAACTCATTTCAGCATTAATTCAAAAGTCCACAGTCCAAAGTCCTGTCCAAGACAAGACAAGTATGAGCCTGTAAAATCAAAAGCAACTTAGTTACTTCCTAGATACAATGGGCTACAAGCATTGGATAAACACAGTCATTCCATATGGGGGATATTGGCCAAAACAAAGGGGCTACCGGCCCCATGCAAGTCTGAAATCCAGTGGGGCAGTCAAATCTTAAAGCTCCAAAATACTCTCCTTTGACTCCATGTCTCATATCCAGGTCGCAGTGATGCAAGAGGTGGGTTCCCATGGTCTTGGGCAGCTCCACTCCTGTGGCTTTGCAGGGTACAGTGTCCTTCCTGGCTGCTTTCATGGGCTGGTATTGAGTGTCTGCAGCTTTTGCACGCTCATGGTGCAAGTTGTCAGTGGGTTTACCATTCTGGGATCTGGAGGATGGCGGCCCTCTTCTCACAGCTCCACTAGGTGGTGCCCCAGTAGGGACTCTCTGTGGGGGATCCAAACCCATATTTCCCTTCCACACTGCCCTAGCAGAGGTTCTCCATGAGGGCCCCACCCCTGCAGCAAACTTTTGGCTGGGCATCCAGATGTTTCCATACATCTTCTGAAATCTAGGCAGAGGTTTCCAAACCTCAGTTCTTGACTTCTGTGCATTTGCAGGCTCAACACCACTTGGAAGCTGCCAAGACTTGGGGTTTGCACCCTCTCAAGCCATGGTCTGCTTGAGCTCTACATTGACCCCTTTCAGCCACAGCTGGGGTAGCTGGAATACAGGGCACCAAGTCCCTAGGCTGCACATAGCACAGGGACCCTGGGCTTGGCCCACAAAACCACTTTTTTCTCCCAGGCTTTTGGACCTGTGATGGGAGGGACTGCCATGAAGACCTCTGATGTACCTTGGAGACATTTTCTTCATTGTCTTGGGGATTAACATTTGGATCCTCATTACTGATGCAAATTTCTGCAGCTGGCTTGGATTTCTCCTCAGAAAATGAGATTTTCTTTTCTATTGCATTGTCAGGCTGCATATTTTCCAAACTTTTATGCTCTGATTCCTTTATAAAAAGGAATGCCTTTAACAATACCCAGGTCACCTATTGAATGCTTTGCTGCTTAGAAATTTCTTCCACCATATACCCTAAATCATCACTCTCAAGTTCAAAGTTCTACAAATCTCTAGGACAGGGGCAAAATGCCACCAGTCTCTTTGCTAAAACACAACAAGAGTCACCTTTGCTCCAGTTCCCAACAAGTTCCTCATCTCCATCTAAGACCACCTCAGCCAGGACCTTATTGTCCATATCATTATCAGCATTTTGGTCAAAGCCATTCAACAGGTCTCTAGGAAGTTCCAAGCTTCCCACATTTTCCTGTCTTCTTCTGAGCCCTCCAAACTGTTTCAACCTCTGCCTGTTACCCAGTTCCAAAGTTGCTTCCACAATTTGGGGTATCTTTTCAGCAACACCCCACTTCTAGTACCAATTTACTGTGTTAGTCCATTTTGACATTGCTGATGAAGACATACCTGAGATTGGGCAATTTACAAAAGAAAGAGATTTAATTGGACTCATAGTTTCACATGGCTGGAGAGGCTTAACAATTATGGCAGAAGGCAAGGAGGAGCAAGTCACATCTTACAGGGATGGCAGCAGGAAAAAAAAAAACCCATTTTTAAAATCATCAGATCTCATGAGACTCATTCACTATCATGAGAAGAGTGCAGGAAAAACCTGCCCACATGAGTCAATTACCTCCCACTGAGTCCTTCCCAGTACACATGGGAATTGAAGATGAGATCTGGGTGGGGACATAGCCAAATCATATGACATTACAAACCATTTTTCAGCCTAGATGGCATACAGGGGCTTTAAGTAATCTTTCCTATTCTGACCATACTCTGAGCTCCTCAAACCCTGGCTATCTGGATCATCATCTGTATAGTTCACTCTGCCTCTCTCTTCCTTCAGTGCTCCTAGGTTTAATAACACATATGCCTTAGGTCTGTCTGCCTGTTTTCTGACTTATAAGCTCTTCCTTCTGCCTGAAAAACTTAAATCTTCACGTTTGAAGGATAACTTTGATGGATATAGAATTCTATGTTGGCATTTTTTTAATTCAACACTTTAAGTATTTCACTCCATGCTCTTCCTGCTTGAATAATTTCTGACCAGAAGTCCACTATAATTTCACTTGTTCCTCTAAAAGTAAGGTGTTTTCCTTCTCAGGCTAATTTCAACATTTTCTCTATTTTTGATTTACTGCAGATTGAACATGATAGGCCTAGATTTGTTGTGTGTGTGTGTGCTCACATGTGTAAAATGCATATGGGTATCCTTGATGTTGTATTCCTTCTTGGCTTTGAGATTCTGTGTCTTGCAGCTTTTTCAGCTGTAATCCATTGTTATTACACTGGGACTCTGTTGGTGTGGGGGCAGAGTGTGAGAAAGGGGAGCATTCTATAACCTTCTCATTAAATTTCAGTATCTTAGTGAGCCCTGAACAGTGGGATGTAGTCTTTCCAAAGTTACTACAGGGGCATAGCTACTCTCACTCCCACCCTCTCCCAATATCCTTCCCTGGCTGCAGCATTCCCAATATATTTCCTTGAAGATCTGACCCCTATTTCCTATTTCTTTCTCTATTAGGCGAGATTGGTAGGCTAAATGGATCAAAAGTGGAAGGAGTATACTTTCCTTAACTGAGGATAAAGTCTATTACTGTGGAGATAAAGCCTTTGTTATGGAGAAGGCTCTGGGTATATACTGCAATAATTTCTTCCAACCACAGCAATGATGGAAGCTTCATCATGAGAACTTGATGGGGTTCCTGAAGGTAAAGCAAATGAAAGTGCGGGGACCAGAGGCTGAGGTTCCCTGACATTTTTCACATCCACAACAGTCTATACTCAGTGTTTAGCAATTCATCAAAATCCAGTGGTTTTGGTGCTAGGTATGCAGATGTAGGTCATTTCTCTTTGAATGTGCCTGTCTCTCTGGAATTTGCGATGTTGATTTGCCCTGTAACCACATTTCTGATGGGTCCAAAAAGTCCAATGGGTCCACTGAAGCCACTGACTTTCAAGGTCCAGATTTTTCTTGGTTTTAAAACAATAGTGATGGCTTCTAAGCTCTTTCCGTGTCAGAACTGAAATCACAAGTCCTAGAACATGCCCTTTGAAATAAGACAAAGGGAGTTGATCTCTCCTATTGTCATTTAACAGCTATGTAACCCTGGGAAAATTACTTAACCTTTTAAAACCCCAGTTGCTGCACTGATAAAATTGGAATAATTATAGGAAGCTTGTATTAAATAAAGCATTGCATTACATTGACTCTAGCACATGGAAAGCACTCAATAAAAGTTAGCTGCTATTATTTCCCAAGGGCCATTTTCATTTGTGCTTATGCATGATACTCTGCTAGAGGCCTTGCCCCATCTTTCTGTATCCTGTCCCCTTGTTCCATGCATAAGGCTTGATACTGCATGAGCAGTTCCAGTGTTGACAAATTTAGAAGCTGTGAGCTGTGGGTTCAATAGCAAAACATCCTCACACTTCATTTTAATCACTGGCTTTTATCCAATAAAAGATTCCCGATATCAATGTTTTCTCCACGGGGACTAGTTGACCTTGGGCTTATATGTGATTAGAATATGTTGTTAAGAGTGGGAAGAAGAGAAATTCAAATATTGCCTCTGTAATTTTTTGGCTGTAACATCTTAGGCATGTTACTTACCCTCTCTGTGCAACAGTTTTCTTATGCATACAATAGGCGAGAATAATACCTACCTCATGAAATGGCTGTGTGGATCAAAAGAGGAAACATATGTAGTATTTAGAACAGTGCTTGCCACAGAGTAAACACTCAATAAGCATTAAAAATGACTATCATTGAACACATATTTCTAAAAAAAACTGAAAAGGGGCTGGGTTTGCTGGCTCATGCCTATAATCCCAGCACTTTGGGAGGCCGAGGTGGGCAGATTACTTGAGGTCAAGAGTTAAAGACCAGCCTGGCCAATATGGGGGACCCACATCTCTACTAAAAATAAAAATTAGCCTGGTCTGGTGTCAGGTATCTGTAATACCAGCTACTTGGGAGACGGCAGCAGGAAAAATCACTTGAACCCAGGAGAGAGAGGTTACAGTGAGCCAAGATCATGCCACTGCACTACAGCCTGGGCAACAGAGTGGGACTCCATCTCAAATCCCCCTCTCTTAACAGCCCTAGCCCATTATGTCATTATGCTATTAGAATTATAAGTTATTCCTTCTCTATTACAAAATTTTATCCCATATAAAGGTAAAAATCAATAACCAAAAAGCCTATCTCCAGGGCTTCAGGGTATAAAGTGACAGAACAATACAGGCAAAATTATTTCAGGTAATTATCCGCCCCTTGATCTGATGCAACTTTTATTCTGAAACAAAAATCCTGTATTGCTTTAGAGTAGATGCCAATGAAGACGGGAACATGAGATAGGAAAGGTGGTTCTAATTACATGGCTTCCAGTAAGTAAAACTTAATATAAAAAGGAGTATACATATGTAACAAACCTGTACATTGTACACATGTACCCTAGAACTTAAAGTATAATAATAAAAAAAAAAGGAGCAAAAAAATGTCAAAGCCATATGGTCATTAACCATCCTGAATGGGCAACAGAAAATTAAGTAATTAATCCCTAATCAAAATCTACAAGTAAGATTTCTATTCCATGTACACTCTCTAATCATTGTATTTGAAAGCTATCTGGGGAAGGATTCTGGCTTCCAGACGTGCGGAATAGTGGAAGACCATGATCGGCGGGGAACTCACTAAAAGAACATGACCATCATGCTGAATGTTTTCCAAAATGCCATGAGCACAATTTCTTTTCCAATAAAAGATATAATTTATCAATTTCTAAGATTGATTTCCTTAGTAAAGCTCCTTTCAGGATGGACTTTGAAATTGTACACATTGCATTTCTTTTTAAAATCAAGAATGTTTACTGAAGGACCTAAAAGTCTGAATATCATTGAGTGATCTAAAGTCTACTCTCCGTGGAATGCTAGAGTTCAAGAGACTTCATATGAACAACAATCCTGTTAGAAATATTTAAGCTCAATAAAAGTATTTTCTGAAATCTACAAAGCACAATCAATAGAGAAATGTGAATGCTTAAAAATAGCAGACCAAGTCTCTGACTGCTTAGTAATATTTCTTCTCTTTTATCTCCAAGGTTTTGCTGATTTATATAGACCTGAAATTGAAAGCTGTTATTCTCAGCATAGGTCTATATGGTTTAATGTTTCCATAATCTCATATTGATGGATTTTAGGCAAGTGTATCAGTCATATTAGAGACAACCTTGAAACAAAAGTAGAACATGTTAGTGGTCTGTGAAAGGAAATGCAATTAAAATGATAAAAAGTTAATAAAAATTACATTATTATCCATAAAATGGAAAAAGCATATTCTGATGAGATTTGTACATAAACCTTACCCTAAATAAAATAAAGTCCAATATTTGAGCTTCTAGCTTTAATTTGCTTCTCTGTAGTCTGAGCTATACACACTATCATTATCCAATAATGTCTATGCAGCTGAATGCTATTAGTACCCTCCATTTTGACTAGACTATTATATTACAAAACACGAGATTGGACAATTTTACCTCTATTCCTTTTATTGATTCTGACTAGTAAGTAGGCAATCAATGGTGATTACAAGATGCAAGGCATTCCAGAGTAGAAAGAAAATTAAATTTGGCTCATCACTTCTCTTAACTATACAAATATAATATCTCAAGACGAACAGCAGGCAGACTTTAATATAAATAAATATACCGTTTAAGGTCCCAAACCAGCAACAAAATTTATGAGACCACTTCAAAATGATGATGCATTTAAAAGGAGATTATATTTTCAAAGGAACTGCTCTATTTAAATTGTTAGCAATATAAGCACATGGTGACACTAATTAGTAGGTGAAAGAACACAAGGCATATTTGTTAAAAGGGAAAAACCATGGAAGGCACAAGACCCAGAACTTCTGGTTTCCATGGAAGAAGGGAAAGGTATACAGAGAATTGGTTTAAGCAGTCATTCTGTGGTTTCTCTTTTTTTTTGAGTCAGAGTCTCGCTCTGTCGCCCAGGCTGGAGTGCAGTGGCGCAATCTTGGCTCACTGCAAGCTCCACCTCCCAGGTTCATGCTGTTCTCCTGCCTCAGCCTCCCGAGTAACTGGGACTACAGGCGCCCGCCACCTCGCCCAGCTAGTTTTTTTTTTTTTTTGTATTTTTAGTAGAGACGGGGTTTCACCGTGTTAGCCAGGATGGTCTCGATCTCCTGACCTTGTGATCCACCTGCCTCAGCCTCCCAAAGTGCTGGGATTACAGGCTTGAGCCACCGCGCCCGTCCCATTCTGTGGTTTCTTTAAGGGTGAGATATAACCAATATTTTGTTGGAATATTTCACCTGTAAAACTCCACTGTGCATTAGGCGTCCTTCACATGTTGTTATTCTGGATCTGCACTTGCCTTCATTTGAAAAGATACTATTAGAGTGGAAAGGATCTGATCTTGAAACCTTTTAGTAAGTAGAAAATAAAGAAGGTTACATATTGTGTCCCTTCATTCCATTCACCTTGACTTAAGACAATAAGGACCAACTGAGACTAACCTTAGAATTTGATCTGTCAAATATCCACATAGTACCAAGCTGCTATCCAGAGTTTCTGAATGAAGAGGCCTTCATTATTCTTTCTGTGTATGGGAAAACCATCCAAAGTATAAAATACTCACAGATGTATGGAAAATGCCTGGTAAGTTTCCAGACTGATTTCACTGGAGACTTTCTAAATGGAGGGGTCAATACATGGACTAAATATGTTTCTTCTATTGTAGCCATATGTTAATTTCATTTCATTCTCCTTGGCAACAATTTGCCTTCCTTTCATGACCCGGCCGTATCCAAGATGGTGAAGTAGACAGAGGCCACCGAGGACCAGCTTACAGATACTGGGAACTGGCCTTCCTTCAATCTGCACACCTCACTGGCCTGAACTTTACGGTTATCGTCCAGGAGTTCATCAGTTTGCTTACCTTCCCTTCTGTGAGAGGCAATGTAATTTAACAAGTGGTGAAGTTCTCAGAATTGTAATTAATTTGGCAATGTATGATAATCTAACCTACCGTATCATAAGGAGCAAATCACTAGCCATCTGAGATGAATTAGCCCCAAAATACCATAAATAGTCCTAGAAAAAGTATACAATCTGTTGAGAAGACACATTGAATTGTATTTAGCATAAATTACTTATCTGAATTAACCACCATTTACCAGCAGTAAATGGCATTCAGGAGTTGAAGTCAGGCTGCTTAGCTCCACAGTCTGCTCACCTGACCTCTGTAACTCAAGACAGTGCAGAGGCTACGTCCAGTACTGAGAAGCTATCCAGTACTGAGTGGGTGCAGTGGTGGGCACCTCTGCTTATTTATGCCAGCAATTGAGCTTATTAATTAGAATTGATTTTTATGATGATCATCACAGCCATCATGGCATTGTATTGATCTTTTATTGTACAGGTAGTTTACATGAATCATCTCTGCATAAAATCTGCAAGGTAGGGATATTTATGTTTGTTCTTCAGGTGAGGAAACAGAGACTCTCAGTCAAGTATTTCATCATACATTTGGTTATTATCAGAAACTGGCTCTAAACCCACCTTTACCTAATTACAAAGTCCAAGCTCTCTCCCATTCTATCACAATACTTCCTTTATTCATTGTAATTCAATATATGGATAACACATTAGAAGCTATCCATTCTAGGGAATACTTCAGGTGGTACAAAGAAAGAAATTCACTCATCTTTGAAATTCATTAGTATTGCATCTTATTGCTGTATTATCTACTAAGGCCAACTAGGGAATCAAATGTCAAGTACTCTACATTTCTAGGCTCTCAGCATTGAATATGTGTTCAAAGTTTTTGGCAGACCTAGGAATAACTCGTTTTTCTCTTATAGCTTAAAAAGTACATTCCTAAATAATGCATGATTTGAAAATCACAAGGTAAATATTGTTATTAATATTCCCATCTTAAATATAGAAAATCATACCTAAGGTCAAGAATCAAAATGAAAACAAGGTGAAGAAACCAAGGTTTAGATCATTTGTTTGGCTGCTATGTAAAGAAACAGTATTCAAATCCTATTCTATTGACTCAGTCTTTCCAGAGTCCTAAAAATGCTTCTTTGGGTCCAGCTTCCAGCTGCACTGTATCCACTGTTAGCCTCTTTATTCCCATAGAGCTCTTATCTTCTTATTTGCTCTTATCTGGAACAAATCCTGCAAGAACTGCCGACTTTCTAGGGATCTGTCTGACACAGACTGCCCATCAGTGGACTGACTGGAACCTGCAGGAAAGGGCATCAGGACTGTCTTTTCCCCCACCCTCATACGGGTGGGGACCTTACATCACTCTTACACCGAGGGATGTCCAGAAGTAAAAATTTCTTGTGATATCATTATTTCTTTAGCTTTCATAATTATTTTAAGTGATTATAAAACCAGTACAACAAACAGCCACAATAATCTAGCAAATAATAAGAAACTACACATTTTTGAGTAGGTTCCAATATTATCATTTATATATTTAATACTTAGTTTCCTAAATTTATCTTCCATATTTTGCCTCAGTGAAGAATTCTAGAACCAGTCTTTGCCATCTTTACAAATAAGCCAAAATCCCAGAAACCACAGAACAGTGTTTCTAAAAAAAAACAAATTCAGTTTTCAGGGTCATTAACATATTCCCATGAGATTACAAAGCAGAGCAACTCTGCTCAGGAAACACATTTCCTTCCTCCAAGAGAGGAACCAACGCATTTTTTTCTAGCTGTCTCTCAGAGGATCATCGCTATTTCCAACAGAATTCACAGTAAATGCAGAAATACTAGGCACTATGACTTAAGTGAAGGAATCAGTTGGGATTCTCGAAGGAATATTTTTAAATAAATAAAAAAAAAATCCCCAAAAGTTTTTGCAAACTGTCATGGCATAGCAATCTTTAGAAGTGAGAGAAGGGAAGATAAGATATTACAGGAATCAGCTTCCCAACTCCCCACAGAGCAGCCCAGCACACTGGTACCTCCATCTCTAAGCATTTTTCCAATTGCTTCTCTTTTCAGAGCAGAACCCTTTCCATAAATTCTCATTTAAAAATAAATGAAAAAACTTTGAAATGTATTAAACACATCATAAATTCTGTAGTACAAATAAGTTGCTCTGTACAGACAGGATTAAGAGCCCGAGAGGGCAGCAATGGAGTATTCCCATTCCAGCTTTTGCACTTGATCTTAGCCAAAAGGTCAAGAAGCAATCATTCCAGCTTTAGTATTGCTTGCTGTCTTTTATTTTTAGAGAAGGCATACTTGATGAGAAAATGACATCAAGTGTATACAGATGTGGCTGAGAAGGCCAATGCTGGATCAACCAAGGGACACGTACATATTGAGCAAAGATTGATTGTCCTTCAATCAGTTATTAAGTGGGGTTGCCATCCGAAGAACCCTTCTTCATTTATGACATTTCCACTTTCCTAGACTTGCAGCCAGTCCTTTGCTTAATATGAGCAGTTCCAATCAGTCTAGTAACTTGCCAGGTTACACATGCAGCTATATATCTTTGAAAGGCATCTAGCATTAAGCCAGTCCAAGGCTATGTTTCATGCATCCTCAAGACATCTTTATCAGCTTCCGGCTGGTGAGGAGATTCTTGCTTCACTGAGAAGTTACTCTGATGACATTAACCATGATTAGTTCAATAGAAATGCACTGCAAGGAGCAATGCTGAGGCCCTGGAAGGCTGACCACAGCAGATGGCTTGTCTTGCCATTTATGTTCACTTACCTGGTTCATACATGACGCCAACTGAGACTCCCCACTGGCTGATGGGGATAGTTTTGGTCTTTCTTACAGTCTCATCAGAATTAGGAAACACTAATACTATTATTATTATTATTATTATTATTATTATTACTACATGAATCTGAATCTATACCAGTGGCACATTCAACTTCCCTGAACCTCATTTTCCTTATTTATAAAACTGGAATAATAACAAGACCTGCACAATGAATATATTGTAAAGTTATTGTCAACTATCTCGCCCAGAGGGTGGCATGTAGTAGTCACACAGTCAATATTAATTATTATTATTATTAAAATTATTTTTCAGCTACTGGGAAATGTGCTGACTTCAAGATTCTGAAATAAACTTTAACATGGAAATGATTGCCATACTTTAACAGGAGTGAGCATGTGAGTTTCCTGTAAACATGCAAGTAGTTTACTATAACCTAGATTGGAATCTTTGCTGATGTGTTGAATGAAAAACTATTATATATATGCACTTCATAGTTCACAAAATAACAGTTGAGTCTCACCTCATGGATGTAAAATGCCCTGGCATGTAACAAGCAAACACTGAATGGTGTATTAATACTAAGAAAGAGCAGGAAAGTGGGAGAGTAGATGAATACCTAAGTTCAAATATTACTGGCATAAGGGATAATGCTATTTTTGTCTTAGAGGTATTGTTTCAACTTTGCCTCTAGAAAAGATTACTTGTGATTCAAATCTCAACTAGGAAAAAAAATTAAATGTTTTAAAGTTGATGCAAGAATAGCAGATGTGGATTACCTGATACTGACATAGTACTCGAATAAGAACAAAAGAAGAGATAATTTATTATCTAGAAGTCATACAAATAGGTATTCTTGAATAAACTGCTAAAGTGAATGTTTTCAATGGTGAACAGTTCTTTAATTCTGGTTTCAAGTAACTGAACAACTAATTAGCATCATTGAAAGATTACTTGGGAGCTTTCATATAAAACATCATTTCACAATGATGTTCTGTTGAAATTTCAGTGAAAAAGTATCTTTGAATGAGATTTAACAAGAATTCAAGTATATCTAAGAAGTCAAGTATATAACCAAATTGTAATGGAAGGTTTCAGGGCTGAAAAAATATAACTCCATGTGTCTGTCTATCTGTTTGTGTGTGTGTGTGTGTTTGTGAGAGAGAGAGAGAGAGAAAGAGAGAGAGAGAGAGAGATTGAGAATATGAATCCCTGTTTCCAGCTTGAGCCAAAATTAAATTCAGCTAGGATTCAAACCTCAGACATATCTTAGCCCATTTGGATGCCTGCGAACCTAGTACCAACAGAATTGATTTGCTCAAGGGACTGAGGAGCTAGCCAGTCAAACCTAAGGAAGGAATAATAAAGGCACACAAATGTAACGAAGGTTAGTGCCAAAGAGCTAGAAAGCAGGGCATTCCTGAATAAACCCAAGTGGTTACTTACTACTCACAGCATCCTCCAGCTCAAGGTTGAGACCTAGGGAGAGGAGCTGCAAGTATAAAGGGAAAGAAGAAAAGATAAAAATCTCTGCACTGTATCCTGGGTGCCAGAGCCAGTGAGATTTCGGTACTCATTCAATATTAACAGTGGCCAAGATTTGCTGAGCCCTCACTCTGGACTAGGTACAACCCTGTGAAGTAAGTCCTCTTATTGTTAACTCCATTTTACAGATGAGGAAACCTAGGCAAACAGAGATTAAACAATTGCCCACAGTCACACTGCAACCAGACAGAAGAGCTGAAACTCAGACCCCAGGACGAGGGAGCGTGATTCTCCACCCCTACTCCGATCCACTACGGTTTATAGAATAAAGCACTCAAATGGGACAGCTGGGTATTCCCTCATTATTGAAGCATATAGAAGTAGGTGTGGGTTCAGGAATTCCAGAGAACACAGCAAGCCCTTGGTGCTGCTCAGAATTGATTTGCTCAAGGGACTGAGGAGCTAGCCAGTCAAACCTAAGGAAGGAATAATAAAGGCACACAAATATAATGAAGGTTAGTGCCAAAGAGTTGGAAAGCAGCACATTCCTGAATAAACCCAAGTGGTTACTACTCACAGCATCCTCCAGCTCAAGGTTGAGTCCTAGGGAGAGGAGCTGCAAGTATAAAGTGAAAGAAGAAAAGATAAAAATTTTGTTGTTTGGAGGCCCCAAAACAACATATTTTGGAGACTGAGCCAGTTACTTCACACAAGCCTGCACAGCACCATCACTTCAGGAAGTCAGAACATGCGAGGAAGAAACCAGCTGACAGTCTTTGGTATCTGGTAAGACTCTGTAAATGAGCAAATCCCTGTGTAATAACTGAGGGAATCCTTCTGTAGGGATGGGGTCACACAATAGTGAAAGTATAGACAGTCAAAGAGATATTGTTTGTTAATGGTATTCCACCACTGTATTTCCCCCCTGGGCTGATGTGGCCTGGGGAAACCACCATAGGTGCTAAGGAAAATAAGGTTAGTAGAAACATAGTTGGGTAGGAAACTGCCATACGCATGCCTGCTGGGTGCTGAGCTCCCCTGTCTGCATGCGATTGCCCTGGAGGCTTGTGAACTTACATGTGTTTTATTCCTAAGAAATAAAATGGTTGTCGCATTCACAACAAAATTTTTCTCCTACACAATGAGAGAGGGAAAAAAGGAACATGAACATGGCATTTATCTCAGATGTAACATTTTACTTCCTGACTGTGTTAATAGTTGCATTTGAATAGCAGGGAGGAAGAAAAAACCTAAAACAGTGCAGTGCGTTTAACATTTAACATCTGGGATCAATTCAGTCAAATTAAGACTCACAAGAGTACATCGGGACATCATGGGGGTTCTGTTGTTGTTCCACAATATAGTCATAACAATATTACATTTGCTTTTGCTACACAATTGACACCAGCTTAAAAATGCCTTTAAAGACAACAGGCCAGGGTTCAAGTTCTGCCTTCTCTCACAAGCTATATAACTTTGGGCAAGATACTTAATCTTTTTGAGTCTTATTTTATTTGTCCACAAATGCAGATGATATTTACCTATCTCATAGCATTAATGGGAGGTTTGCAAAAGAGATTACTTGCCAGATGCTTGGAACAGTACTGGACACATAGAACCTGTGCCTCCATAGCCCTTCCCCCTGTACTTCCTTAGGCTGCGTGATTGTCCCCAGTGGCTATCTGCAATTCATATGTTAATTGCCTGGAAAGCGTTCTACAAAAAAAAAAAAAAAATCTCTGGGTTATTCATTTCTATATCAATAGAGTAACAGGACTGAAAAACAAATTCTTGATTTTATCTGGACATACATGAGAACTTTCTAGGGATAAAACCTTGTTGTCTGCCTGGATACATATTGATTCCACATTCACACATAGAAAAATATAACTAACATGTATTGATTATTTATCTCATGCCATGATCTCTGCTAACTGGTGTTCAGCATCTACATTAGTTTCCACAGTGGGAGGAGGGTATGGTTTATAGAGGTTATGTGTCTTGCTCAGAAGCTCACAGATATTAAAGTGATTTATCTGGCACTCAAACGCAGATCTGTTTAAATCCAAAGCAATGTTTCAACCCCCAATCCATGTAGTCTGAACTATACACAAAACTTGCACAGACCTATTTACATATTTTCACACAAAATCTAGCATTGAAGACAAGCAAGATTTTTTTTTTTTTTTAATTCACACTTTATTTTCCTTTGTCCCATAAACAAGTGCTTCTCAACTGCCTTGACCTAGGAGATGGATATAATGTCTTGGATTTTGGTGTCTGCTAATCCCAAAACTGCCCCCAGAGAGCACCTATCCAAAATCAAGTTCTTATCCAAAGTACCTAACTGTGAAAGGAAAATTGCTAATTCTTCCAATTTCATTCCTATACAAATCGTATGTACTGGCTAAGCGGCAAATTAATATCTTTCCTTGGGACACATTTGTTTTATGTTCCTGGGATACTCTCTGGGTATATGGACAAGTAACAGTAACAGGAGAAGTAGTAACCACTAATATTTAGTAAGCATTTACTATTAATATATGCTAGGTATTATACTAATTAATAAGCATGCATTATCTTATTTACTACTCACTATAACCTTATAAAGGAAGCAACTTTTATACAACAGTTGAGGAACTGAGCCTTAGAGATTTAGAGCTAATGATTTGCAGAGGTGGGTCTCAAACCAGATTCTGTCTGACACCAACATCCACATTTCTAAGAGCTACAGATTCAGCCTCAGTTGTGAATCAGGATGCTATTTAATTTCTCATTATTCCTGCATAATTAAATGAATGCACTGCAACCCTGCAGCTTCTGTTATACTACCAGGCAACATTTCAGAAGACATTGCAGACAGGAATCCAGTAGGGAGTACTTAAAACGCAGCATTCCAGGCAGGTAAATGGAATCAAATCCCATTTAGTAAAGCTCTAGGGACCAACAAATGTCTGGCCACAGAAGAAGTTACTCAAATAGCTTCTTCTCAGAGGACTGTGCTCCATGATCCTCTTGATGAGTTCCCTGAGTGGGGAAGGTTTAGAGAGGGTGAAACAGTCTGAATATCCAGGAAAACTGAAACTCATTACATGAAAGATGATATCATAAATCACCAGCCTTAGAAATCGGTGACCAATGCAACTCGAGTGTCCAGATAAGCACCAATTTTCCTGAAAATGTGTTTCTTAGATCTCTATGGGCAAACATTTTACGGCAGTTCATTTCAAGGAAAGAAAACTTTACAATGTGAGCTTTGATTTATGGTTTCACATCCTCAATCAGATCTTCAGATAAGGTTAGCTTCTAAGTCATACTGAAGCACCTTAGCAATGGATACATATATGCTTTTCCTTGCATGATACCAATAAATCGGCAATGATCCATTCATCCTGTCTTGCATAGCATTTTTGTTGTTGTTGTTGTTGTTGTTTTTGGTGACCCTTGATATCTTTCTACGAAACAGGTGTCTGATGTTAGCTTAAGTTATTTAGCCTTTAGGAATAAGAAGAAGTTAACTGGTCCATTAGGGGATCAAATCCATGACTTTGTGCTCTAATTAAAATATCTTAAAACAATTTAACTGGCATTTTGAAAATTCTCATGTAAAGGATAGTACTTTTAGCTCTCATATTGTCATTAATATTTTCATCAATTGTCTCTTAAATTCTTCATAAAATGTCTCCCTTCTCCATTCCAAGGATAACCCTTCAATTGACACAATTCCAAATTGGTTCTTCTAGGATTTTATCCTCCCCAGACTCCACCTCTACCTTCTGTAACAAGCAAGCAAAAATGTTTTCCAACCTTAAAAGAAAAAGTCTTTCTCTCCATCCTGTAATTCCCCAGAGATACCTTTTTTTCTCTCAGTTCCACTCAGAAAATTCAAGAATGTTTATTTTTTGTTATGAAACCAATATTTTAACCAATATTATTGTTATGAAATCGACATTTAATGGTAATAAATACCATTGATGAAAAGGAGAAAATAAAAACTGCCCATAATATAACTACTTAGATATAACAAAACATAGTGTCATTCTGATTTATACTACATTTTACTTAAAAATACGTCATCAATGTTTTTCTGTGTCATTAAATATGCTATCAGTAAGGAACACCCATTGCCCTCTTCCTAACTTCCTCCTGCCCTAGCATTCTGTCCAAGAACACAATTCTCTCATCTGTGACTTCTGCATGTCAAACTCACTAACCTTCTCTCATTTCTCGCTTGCTCCTTCCTTTACTGACTTGTCATAACACATGGGATACCATGCTTTCTTCCAGAAACTCTTTACTTCCTTTCCTTATATAACCTTCACACATGCACGTGTGTGCGCGTGCACACACACACAGACACACCTGCGTGTTCTCACCTCCTTTTCACCCTTCAAAAGGTAGATACCATTCTCATTTAATAAGGGAAGAAACTGAAACTCATAATAAATAGTTTGTTCAAAGTCACACTGAAATAATCTAAGCTATTTGTTAAAAGGCATATTCCACCACAGATCTACCTTATTTATCAGAATCTACAGAGATAAAACCCAGAAGCATGCCCCTTAAAACCTTCCTCAGGTTATTCCAAAGCACACGAAAGTTAGAGAAGTGTTGACTCAAAAGAGTCCCTCTTCTTAAAATGAAATCCATGCCTTTCTCCATCTATACTTTCTTTCCCCAGCTCCAACACTAAATGTTGGTTGAGCTTGCTACTAAACATATAACTCAGTATGCTCCCCAAATGAGTTCTGAATTGATTATGTTGTCTCACCCACACACTTCTGCTCCTAAAAAGAAAATACCACTGGTCTTCGGTTTCTCTAGGCTCAGGCCTGAGTTAAAGACTGCCCACTCCCTTGTCTTCTCCTATAATTAGGTAAATTGCCAAGTTCTATTGGCTATTACCTCTAAAACATTTTTCACATCTACATCTTCATCATTTCCACGGGCATTGTTTCTATTGTCGAATAATATTTGGCACACCTAGTATGCTCCCAGTAGTGTACTGCTGTGGAGCACTCCAAGGGGTCCAATTGTGACCACTAGCAGCAAAATTTTAATAAGTACTTATGATGTCTTAATTATATTCCAGGCACTCTGCTAAACTTTGCCTATGCTACCACATTTCATTCCTCACACCAACCCTAAAATTAGTCTCTGTTATTATTTCCATTGCACAGATAAGGACATGAATGTTAGCTACATGAAGTAACTCATCTAAAGTCATTCTAATACTAAATTGCAGAATCGGGATACAGAACTGGGTTTATACATATCTCTCAATCCCCACTTTTAACCAATACATTATATAGTCTTCACCCTTTTAGAACTTTCAGTCTGTAGTGGTTAGGCGGCAAGCAGAGAGACAGATAACATGCGGGAAGTACAGGGTGCTATGGGAGTCCTCAGAAGGGAAGCTATCCAGATTTGCCGGCTAAAGTGAGTCAGAGAAAGTCCGCTACAACAAGTGATGTATCCACCGAGATGGAAGATAAGCAGGAGCTGGCCAAGTGGTGAAGAGAAGGAGAATCAAAGCAGGCACAACAACATGTATGAAGGTTTGAGACACAAGAAAAGATATCAGCAAGTTGAAGGAAGTAAAATAAATTAAGCAGAGTCAGACATTAGTTGTGATGGAGATAGGGGAAAAGGGAAAGGAAAGGTTGGAAATGAGGCTGGATAGCTTAGCAAGACCCTGGACAAACAGAAGTGTCTCTGCCTCTAGGAGCTTCACTTCAAGTTTTCAAGGATACATACATTCCCAACTCAACTTTCCAAAGGATGGCACTGACAATTGTATTCCTTTGGTCAAAAATGTCCCACTCTCTTTTTTATTGAATAGAGCTCACATCCCTTAGTATGCACTGGTCCAAGCACATACCAGGTGCTGGTCACGGCCCGAGTACTGTGCTGAGTGTTAAAACACACAGGCTTTGCCTTCCAGTTCCAGCCCTTATGTACCGTATGTTCTAACCAAAGAAATTACACATGGTACATGCCTACTGCTCTTTCTTTGCTTTGAATGTTCCCTCTACCTAGAAAGCCTTTCCTGACATTTTGGTAGGAAATGTCAGGAAAGGTTGACTTCTGGCTCTGAGTCAGGCTCAGATGTCAAGTTTATCATAGAGCCACGCTGAATCCTTCCAGATGGAGGCAGTCTACTTTGCTTGGAATCTTCCAACACTTAGCCTGTCTTTGTTAGGCCATGATCAGCTTTGCCTTGCAGGTGTTTGCTTGTTTCTTTTTCAACAAATGTTTCCTTGCCTATAGGAGTGTGGTCTCTTTGTGGGCTGAAGGCTAAGGGCAATTAGCTCTGTACCATCACACCCTGTAGAGCCTTATCTTAAAAGCTAATATATATATGTATTGAGATCTTCTCATTAGGATGGACTGTATGAAATTGTCTTTTTCATAGTAAAAAAAATGGTGAATATTGGCAATTTCATGTTGTTTAACATAAAAATAGGCCAAGTACCCAGCTAAGTAATTTACATGGTATAACTCAATTAATCCACACAATAGCTCTATAATGTAGGTACTAAATTACCTTTATTTTACATACAAGTTTGCCAGGCTTAGAGAAGGTAAATGATTTGATCAATGTTACATTGATAATAATATCCATTGATAATAAGTGGAAAATTTTAAGTTAAAAAAATGATTGGAATGAAACATATCAAAATGGTAACATAAATTGCCTCTTAGTGGTGGGATAAGGGAAATACATGTCATTTTTACTCATTTTCTGTATTTTTCCCTTTTTCACAATAAGGGTATAGTGCTTAATTGTGAATAACACGGCTATTAAAATAACTAGGAAATGCATAGAGTCTTAATGATAAAGATGCATTAGGCATTTATCTTATGTCAAACACTGTTCTAATTCCTTTAAATTAGTTAATGTTCATAACAATCCTATGAGACATAGTCCTGACAAACGAGGAAACTGAGGCAGACAGCAGTTAAAAACGTTGCCCCATTCACACAGTTACTAAGTAGTGGAGTTAGGATTTGGCAGGTAGTCAGACTTCAGAGACCAATCTCTTAACCTCTATGCCATGCATATGTGCCAAAGCTGATATTGTATGTAGAGGATATATTTAACATGGTGAAAGGGGTAGGGAAATGGTGGATAAAAGGCAAGACTAACTCGCAGCTCCCACTTGAACAGACAGAGAAGCATGTGGCAACCCACATCATAAACTTTTGCTCAAAGAACTACCACAGGAACATACCAGAAAAGCTGAGAGAATCCACAGACCCTTTGAAGGTGGTGGATTGCCACTGCAGGCTCCATGGGACAGCCAAGGAACTGTGCCTGGGGCAAATTCTCAGCTCTGGCCACCAGCTGCCTGGAAATAAACTCAGTACTGTTGGTGGGGGGTGAGGAGGGCTCTATGGGAGCTAGATGAGGCCTGTGGTTGCTGGCCTTCCTCCTCTTCACTGGCAACCTGTGTGACACAGCAGAGGCATCCATAATCCCCCTGGGAACATAATTCCATTCGTCTGGAAACCACACTCCTTGGGCAGCAAGCCCTGCCCAAGGAGAGTCAGAGCTTATACATGCCTAACACCTGATGGTCTTTCTCTACTCACCCTGGTAGCCAAAGACAATGGACATAGTCTCTTGGGAGCTCTAGGGCCCCATCCACTGCCTGATCATCCCTATACTACTGCAACTAATGTACTTTTGAAAGTGACACTTCCTGGCTGGAGGCTAACCAACACAGAACCAGTGCACTTAACAAAAATGCAACCAAGAACCCTCACAGAGTCCACTTCACTCCCCTGCTACCTCCACCAGAGTGGGTGCTGGTATCCATGACTGTGAGATCTGAAGACAGATCACATCACGGGACCTTTGCAGACATTCCATGGTACCATCCCAGAACTAGGTAGCTCCACTGGGTGGCTAAATCCAGAAGAGAAATAACAATCACTGCAGTTAGTTCAGCTTTCAGGAAGCCCCATTCCTAGGGGAAAGGGGAGAGCACTGCATCAAGGGAGCATCCCATGAGACAGAGGAATTTGAACAGCAGCCCTTGAGTCCTATCTTCCCTTTGACATCTACCCAAGTGAGAAGGAACCAAAAACAATCTGGTAATATGACAAAACAAGATTCTTTAACACCCACAAAAGATCACACTAGTTCACCAGCAATGGATCCAAATCATGATAAAATCTCAAATTGCCAGAAAAAGAATTCAGAATGTTGACTATTAAGCCAATTAAAGAGGCACCAGAGAAGGATGAAGTCCAACTTAAAGAAACTAAAAACATGACACAGGATGAATAGAAACATCTCCAGTGAGATAGATAGCATAAATAAAAAACAATCACAACTTCTGGAAATAAAGGACACACTTAGAGAATTGCAAAATGCCCTGGAAAGTCTCAGCAACAGAATTGAACAAGTAGGGGAAGAAACTTCAGAGCTCAAATGCAAGGCTTTTCAATTAACCTGATTAAAGACAAAAAAAAAAAAAAAAGAGTTAAAAAACAATGAACAAAAACTCCAAGAAGTTTAGGATTATGTTAAACCACCAAGCCTAGGAATAATTGGTGTTCCCGAGGAAGAAGATTGGTCTAAAAGTTAGAGTTTTTCCAAAAACATATTTGGGGGTATAATTGAGGAAAACTTCTCTGGCCTTCCTAGAGACGCAGACATCCAAGCACAAGAAGCTCAAAGAACACCTGGGAAATTCACTGCAAAAATATCACCCCCTAGGCACATAGTCATCAGGTTATCTAAAGTCACGAAAAAGGAAAGAATCTGATTAACAGCAGATTTCTCAGCAGAAACCGTACAAGCTAGAAGGGATTGAGATCCTATATTCAGCCTCCTTAAACAAAACAACTATCAGCCAAAAATTCTGTATTCAGCAAAACTAAGCCTCATAAATGAAGGAAAGATACAGTCTTTTACAGACAAACAAATGCTGGGAGAATTTGCCACTACCAAGCCAGCACCATAAGAACTTCTAAAAGGAGCTCTAAATCTTGAAATGAATGTGTGAAATACACCAAAACAGAATCTCCTTAAAGCATAAATATCACAGGACCTATAAAACAACTATGCAATGAAAAATAAACCAAGGTTTTCAGGCAACAAATAGCATGATGAATAGAATAGTACGTCACATCCCAATACTAACGTTGAATGTAAAAGGCTTAAATGCTCCATTTAAAAGACACAGAATGGCAGAACTCACCAAACAAGTATCTGCTATCTTCAAGAGACTCATTCAACACATAAAGACTCACAAAAATTTAAGATAAAAGAATGGAAAAAGATATTCCATGCAAATGGACACCAAAATCCAGCAGGAGCAACTATTCTTATATCAAACAAAACAAACTTTAAAGCAACAGCAGTTAAAAAAAGACAAACAGGAACATTATGTAATGATTAAAGAACTAGTCCAAAAGGAAAATATCACAGTCCTAAATAAATATGCACCTAACAGTGGGACTCCCGAATTTGTAAAACAATTACTACAAGACCTAAAAAATGAGACAGACAGCAACACAATAATAGTGGGGGACTTCAAGACTCCACTGACAGCACTAGGCAAGTCAACTCAGAAAGTCAACAACAAAACAATTGAATTAAACTATACCCTAGAACAAATGGACTTAACAGATATTTACAGAACATTCTACCCAACAACTGCAGAATATACATTCCATTTATCAGCCATGGAACATTTTCCAAGATAAACCAAATAACAGGCCACAAAACAAATCTCAACAAGTTTTAGAAAATTGAAATTATAGCAAGTACTCTCTCAGATCACAGTGGAATACAATTGGAAATCAACTCCAAAGGAACCCTTATAACCATGCAAATAAATGGAAATTAAATAACCTGCTCCTGAATGATTGTTAGGTCAATAATGAAATCAAAATAGAAACTAAAAGATTCTTCTAAATGAATAATAGTGATATAACCTATCAAAACCTCTGGGATATAGCAAGGTCAGTGCTAAGAGGAAAGTTCATAGCATTAAATGCCTACATCAAAAAGCTGAAAGAGCACAAATAAACAATCTAAGGTACCACTTCAAGGAGCTAAAGAAACAAGAGCAAACCAAACTGAAACCCAGCAAAAGAAAATAAATAACCAAGAACAGAGCAGAACTAAATGAAATTGAAACAAACAAACAAAAGATCCAAAAGATAAATGAAACAAAAAGCTGGTTCTTTGAAAAGATAAATAAAATTAATAGACCATTAGCGAGATTAACCAAGAAAAGAAGAGAGAAGATTCAAATAAGCTCAATTAGAAATGAAATGGAAGATATTACAACCAATACCACAGAAATACAGAAGGTCATTCAAGGCTACTGTGAACACAGTTACATGCATAAACTAGAAAACCTAGAGGAGATGGATAAATTTCTGGAAATATGCAACCCTCCTAGATTAAACCAGGAAGAAATAGAAACTCTGAACAGACCAATTAACAAGCAGCAAGACTAAAATGGTAATTGAAAAGTTCCCAACAAAAAAAAGTCTGGGACCAGAGAGATTTACTGCTGGATTCTACTGGACATTCAAAGAAAAACTGGTACCAATCCTATTGGCACTATTCCTAAAGCTAGAGACAGAGGGAATCTGCTGGGTGTGGTGGCTCACATCTGTAATCCCAGCACTTTGGGTGGCTGAGGAGGGTGGATCATGAGGTCAAGAGAGATCGAGACCATCCTGGCCAACATGGTGAAACCTCATCTCTACTAAAAATACAAAAATTAGCTGGTCGTGGTGGTGCATGCCTGTAGTTCCAGCTACTCAGGAGGCTGAGGCAGGAGAATTGCTTTAACCCAGGAGGCAGGGGTTGCAGTGAGCCAAGATCATACCACTGCATTCCAGCCTGGCAACAGAGCAAGACTCCATAAAAATAAACAAATTTTTTTTTTAAAAAGAGGAAATCCTCCTTAAGTCATTCTATGAAGTCAGTATCACCCTAATACCAAAACTAGGAAATGACATAACCATAAAAGAAAACCACAGACCAATATCCCTGATGAACCTAGATGCAAAAATCCTTAACAAAATACTAGCTAACCAAATCCAAACCATATCAAAAAGATAATCCACCATGATCAAGTGGGTCTCATACCAGAGATGCAAAGATAGTTTAACATCTGAGGTCAATAAATGTGGCATACCAGATAAACAGAATTAAAAACAAAAATCACATGATCATCTCAATAGACTCAGAAAAAGCATTTGACAAAATCCAGCATCGATTTATGATTAAAACCCTTAGCAAAACTGGCATACGAGGGACATACCTTAAGGTAATAAAAGCCATCAATGACAAACCCACAGCCAACAGTATCCTGAATGGAGAAACATTAAAAGCATTCCCCCTGAGAACTGGAACCAGAAAAGGAGGTTCACTTTCACTACTTCTATTCAACATAGTATGGGAAGTCCCAGCCAGAGAAGTTGGACAAGAGAAAGAATTAAGGGGGCATCCAAATGGGTAAAGAGGAAATCAAACTGCCTCTGTTTGCTGATGACATGATTGTATACCTTCAAAACCCTAAAGACTCATCTAAAAAGCTTCCAAAACTGGGAAATTAATTCAGCAAAGTCTTAGTATAAAAATTTAATGTACACAAATCAGTAGCCCTGCTATGCACCAACAGCAACCAAGCTGAGAATCAAATCAAGAACTCAATCCCTTTTACAATAGCTGCAAGAAAATAAAATTAAATTATTAGGAATATATTTAACCAAGGAGGTAAAACGACTTCTACAAAAAAACAAAAACAAGAACAAAAAAGAACTACAAAACACTGCTGAAAGAAATCATAGATGACACAAACAAATAAGAAACATATCCCATGCTTACGGATGGGTAGAATCAATATTGTGAAAATGACCATACTGCCAAAAGCAATCCTAAAATTCCATGCAATTCTCATCAAAATACCACCTTCATTCTTCACAGAACTAGAAAAACAAATCTCAAAATTCATATGGAACAACAACAACAACAAAAGCCTGCATGGTCAAAGCGAGACTAAGCAAAAAGAACAAATCTGGAGGCATTACATTACCTGACTTCAAGCTATACTATGAAAGTCATAGTTATCAAAACAGCATGGTACTGGTATAAAATTGGGCACAGAGACCAATGAGCAGAATAGAGAACCCAGAAATAAATACAAACACAGTCAACTGATCTTAAATAAATACTTAAATAAATCTAAGACCTGAAACCATACAAATTCTAGAAGATAACTTTGGAAAAACACTATTCGACATCGGCTCAGGCAATGGCTTCATGACCAAGAATCTAAAAGCTAATGCACCAAAAACAAAGATATATAGATGATAATTAATTAAACTAAAAAGCTTCTGCACAGCAAAATAAATAACCATCAGAGTAAACAGACAACCCACAGAGTGGGAGAAAATCTTCACAATTTATACATCAGACAAAGGACTAATATCCAGAATCTACAAGGAACTCAAACAAATAATCAGGAAAAAAGGAACAATCCTGTCAAAAAGTGGGCTAAGGACACGAATAGACAATTCTCAAAAGAACATACACAAATGGTCAAAAAAAATATGAAACATTGCTCAACATCTCTAATGATCAGAGAAATGCAAATCAAACCACAATGTGATACCAACTCACTCCTGCCAAGAATGGCCATAATCAAAAAATTAAAAAAAAAAAAAAAATTGATGATGGTGTGGATGTGGTGAAAAGGGAATGGAACACTTTTACGCTGCTGGTGGGAATGTAAACTAGTACAACCACTATGACAAACAGTGTGAATATTCCTTAAATAACTAAAAACAGATCTACCATTTGATCCAGCAAATGGACCAAGGTAGATATCCTGGGTATCTACCCAGAGGAAAAGAAGTCATTATATGAAAAAGATACTTGCACATGCATATTTACAGCAGCATAATTTGCATCTGCAAAAATATGCAACCAGGCCAAATACCCATCAATCAATGAGTGGATAAAGAAAATGTAGTTTATATATATACCATGGAATACTACTCAGCCATAAAAAGGAATGAAATAGTGACATTTGCAGCAACCTGGATGGAATTGGAGACCATTATTCTAAGTGAAGCAACTCAAGAATAGAAAACCAAACATCATTATCTTCTCACTTATAAGTGAGAGCTAAGCTATAAGGACACAAAAGCATAAGAATGACACAACGGACTCCATTACCTTAAAAACTTTAAAAAGCAATGATAGTAAAAGATTGATAAATTTTACTTCATTAAAATTAAGAACTTCTATTTATTAAAACTATCAGAGAGTGAAAAGAAAAATTAAAAATTAGAAGAAGATATTTTCATACATATGTCTGATGAAGGATTGTATCCAAAATATATTTTAAAACCTACAAACCAATAAAAATGCAAAAAATAATAAAATATAATGGCAAAAGGCACAAATAAATATTAATCTAAATCAAGGTTAAGGCTGGGCACGGTGGCTTATGCCTGTAATCCCAGCACTTTGGGAGGCCGAGGCGGGCAGATCACGAGGTCAGGAGATCGAGACCATCTGGGCTAACACAGTGAAACCCCGTCTCTACTAAAAACACAAAAAGTTAGCTGGGTAAGGTGGGGGGTGCCTGTAGTCCCAAGCTACTCAGGAGGCTGAGGCAGGAGAATGGCATGAACCTGGGAGGCGGAGCTTGCAGTGAGCCGAGATCACGCCACCGCACTCCAGCCTGGGCAATAAAGTGAGACTTTGTCTCTAAATAAATAAATAAATAAACAAACAAACAAAGGTTAATAATGCATGCAAAAATGTGAATGAATTTGGTGCCTTAGTTCTCCTTTGCTATGGCTGGAAAATAATCACAGGCTGACTCTTTTTTAACATGTTGCACTTTCAAAGGCAGAATTATTTGTCTACAAAGGCATGTAGCCATACTGATACACACATGATGGTTCAGAATCTTGAATACAAAAGTATTTCTCACTGTGTCCCAGAAATATGTCAGCTAGACCTGATTAAGTCCAAAGAATCACTGAGGAACTAATCATAGCTAGTTTAATAACTGCTTGGGATAAACCAATCAGAGAGGGCAATGGAGGGTGAATGGGTTGGGGAGCTTAGTAGGTACCTAGAAAATAATCTGTTTTGGGAAATGCAATTCCCAACTAAGGCTTACGGAGCAGCCTTCCACGCATGCTCCACCCCTCTTGTCTACTCCCATCTGTGATGCTGGATACAGAAACGGAGAGAGCGTGGCAGGAGCGTTAGTGCCGATGGTTAGCCAGGTCTTAATAATATGTCCTTTAACGTGATTTCTTGTGACAGTCTCTTTAGACAGGCTGTTGTGCTTTTCATAGCTTCCAGATGTTAAAGCTGTGATGCAAAAAATTGAAACAAGTGTAATGGGCTTGATTGTGCAAAATCAGATCAATTCAAATTAGTTTATGGGACCACTAAACATTAACAGTCGATGAGTTTACAAGAGATTAAAACTGAAAACAGCACTAACTATGGTATTCCATGACAGAATGAGAAATTTAACAGCTAAAATGAAAATATTTCATTTCACTTTTATCTAGTAGCAATTTTCAAATCACCTCAGGATATGTTCGACTATAAATCTTAGCATTCACCACCACATCTTTTAAAAGGGGGATGCCAAGGAAATTGGCAGCATTGCCCTGGAATGTTCCCAATGAGAATTACTTGATAGCAGGCTTATGAATGGTCACCTTTCTTCCCACATAACTCATATCAAGTGAATTAATGCACGCAAAAGGCTGGATGTATAGTGAGCACAAAGTTGGAGCTCAATACACAATAGTTTCCTTCCCTTTCTCCTACACTGAGGAAGACATCCCTTCCTGGTATCTATAGGAAAAACTGGATGCAGACAAGTATATTTTGGGTCAAAATCATACACAGTTGAAGTTTTCTTCAGTAAGTTCTTGGGAGGGCATATTGTTCGGGCTATGTCCAGAAGCTCCAATGAATAATTCACTACTCAAAGCTCAATGATGTCAAAATTCTTTTAAGAAAACAAGATGTGTCTACAAACTTTTCATATGTTCAGGGACACTGAATTAACAAGCAGAAAAATGGCTTGACATTACTGTTCATAAAACAAAATTAAATGGGAACAGATTTTGGAGCCAAAAGGACCTAGATTTGAGTCCTACTTTCAAAACTTACTAGCTATGTTGCCTTTGATAAGACCTGTAATCTTTCTGGGAGTCATTTCAAATGGGTTATTACTGTCTTTGCAGTGATTTTATGAGGATTCAGTAAGAGACATGTAAAGTACTGGTACAGTCGCTGGCAAAGAGTGAGAACTCATTAAATGATGTAATATTGCAATGGATATTCAAGCATACTCATTACTATTATAATTTCAATTGATAAAAATAGCAATATCATAGATTTAAAGATTTTTAACAGAAGTGTGGGCAATGCTACTGCAATGGGCTACTTGCTCTACAGCTCTGACCAACTCCCCTAAGTCTTCTAGTTCTCATATAATGCTTTCCTCCAAGAAAAAAATAATATCTAGTTCTGATTTTCTCCTTAGAGATTTATGAGTATTAAACATGTTTTAATACATCTATAAAGAGATTTAAGCTCTTTTTGGAAATAAAGCTGAAGAAGCCATTGATCAGAGTTTGACATGGGACTAATTTCACTGCTGGGCTGCATTTTTCCAAATACATTTCTCCCCATAAACTGACAGGAAATTCAGTATTTCATTTTCTGAATATTGCCCAAATGAACTGTGGAAGTCCGGCAGAAGTGCCTGATTGTACTTTCATTAGACTTCCTTTCCTTTAGGCCATACAGGTGCAATGAAAGAAGAAAGAAAATTAATTAAATTTATGGGCATGTTTATACCCTCCAGGTGTCATAAAATGTACTGGCTCAGACATTTTTCAAGTAATTAAGCAGACATCTCTGTGTTTCCTAATGAGTTGCTGCCCTTCCCTTTTTAATCTGGTGAGAGATCTCATCACCTGCTTTCTGTCAGCTGATGGGTTTTTTCCCTGGATGAGCTCAACCTTCTCCTCATGCTGCAATGTGCTAATGGGACTTCATGGATACAAATACGAAATCCTCTTCTCTGCAAAAATATTTCCAAGGGTTAAGTAATAATTGTACTAGGTGTGGTGGCTTAGGAATACTAAAATAAATCTGCCTATTATATATATTATTGGAAAAGCTGCTCTATATTATTTGAAAAATATTATGACAAATATGCACAAATATTCAAATATATATTATATATTACATGTATATGAAGATAGAGTAAATAATTCATTTCAGTCTGGGGCTTAGCTTCACAGATGAGACAAACTTTGAACTGTATCTTATAGGATGTATGAATGGAATTTTGTGACAAAGTAGAGGTGGAGGAAGATTCCAGGAGAGGTGAAGAACATGTATAATTGACTTATATGATGCTTCTACAATTCACCCAACACTGTTCCAGACACCAAAGACCCTTAAGAAGCACTAGGTTTAGAAAGCAAACCAACATATATGAAATAATTAGAGCTCTAAATTACAGAGAATATGTACAACTGATTGTATTACGTAAGAGTTGAGTACAGTGCATGTTCAGAGAAGACATATAAGGGCCCCAGGACAGAGTGGAGTATGGAGAAGGAAGGCATCCTCATAGAATGGAGAACTAGCCAAGCGAAGACAATTGCTAAAGAAAGAAATGGAAAAGAGGATGCTGTACAGGAGTGCGTTATAAACTCAGCATCTGCAGGAACATAGAAGGAACTGCTCTGTCTAGAGCAGAGAATGTGGCATGGAAAGCATCTGTAAATCAGATTAAAGAGGCACAGGGAGGCCACATGAAAATGGAAGGTTTAGAATCTAGGGTGAGAGATTAGAATTTAAATCTTTGTGAAGATTCCTTGGCAGTGACACATAATCAATTTTTTTTAAATCACCTGAAGTAATCTTAAAGAGCAACTAATCTAAACTTACCCTCCCTGCACAATCTTTTCACAGATGAAGAAATACATTGAAAAGAGTACTTTATTAAGATTCATCTGGTGGTGACTTGGATAGCTTGAGGATAGCTTGAGCTCCCAGGCACAATGGGAAAATGCCTTATCTTCCCTCCAGACCTTCTATGCCTCTGATGTCCCCCATCTCAGTGGAATGGCTCATTCATCCCCGAATGGCCCAAGGACTGCCCTGGCAGTTTCACCTCTTTATTCTCCCTTAAAGCCATCATTTTACTCTGTTCTCAGGACCACTGCCTTAATTCAAGTCTTTATCATTGTTGACTGGAGTAACACAGTAGTTGTTTAAATTTTCTCCTTGCTTTGATTTTGTTCCATTCCCAGTCATTCTCCAAATGAACTTGAGTAAAAAATTTGAGGTAACAAAACTATCTTCTTAAAATTGATTATTTTATTATTGTGTTCAGGGTAAAACCTCAAACTCCTCTGCTTGGTCTCCTGTGGAAATGATTCTCCAATATCCTTGAGGAGTGTCCTCTCCCCCTCCATTAATGTCCTCACTGTTCACGTTTCCATCTCATTGCAGCCTTTGCTCAGAGTGCATTCCGTTTCTGTGATGCTCCTCTCCTTCTTCAACACTCAACTCTGGCATCACCTCCTTTAGAGAACATTTAAATTGCATCTCTTTTAGTTGCAATCCTGAACTGAAATCCTGAACCATCCGATTTAAACAAAACCTGAAGCAACTTAAACAACAACAACAACAACAAAAAAGAAGTCTATATTGACAGAAAGAATGGTGATGGACCTGACTTCAGGAATGGCCTGATCTAGGGACACCTGTTGCCAGATCTCTTTGTGGATCCTGCCTCCTTTCCCTACTCCCACAATATAATAACTTAATTTCTTCCTTGTATAAACAGGCTTTTTGTAAACACAGTGGCAGGCAACTGCCACTATACCAAAGAGGATAGAGAATTCTTAGGAAAATTCTAGGGGAATGTCTTCAGTTGGCCCAACTAAGGTCATATGTCTATCCCTGGACATATCAGTATGGGAAGGAGGATGAGGCACAATTATTGTCTCAATCAAGGTCATATGTCAGGGACTGGTTACTGCGAGAAGGTGATGAATAACTGAGAGCTGAGCCAAGGATAAACAGTAGCCAATGTAAGAAGACTTCTCTTACCTTACCTGTTAAGGCTGTCATCTCTCATAGGTGCTCCTTTCATCCCTTTTTCATATGACTGTCTTAAGTTGCCACTATCTCATCATCTCTTTCCTTTTCTGCCTTCCTTAAGAGTATATGTTGAGGCATATTCATCATGACTACAGCTCTTGGCACATAATGGTATCTGGAAAAATATTACTTGAATCGACCAAAAAAAGTCAAATCTGTGACTGATCAAAAGAGATCCACATAGTGTAATTACCACATGTGGTAATCAAAGCAATAGGTAAGGAGGTTTCAGATGAGGTCAGGCCAGAGTAGAAAAGCAAGGACTCAAATGCCATGTGGGTATTTGCAGTTAAATGAGGTAAGGAAATAGTTAATGCATCTCAGAAAAAAAGGCAAGCAGAAAGTTTGAAAAAGTATCAAAGGGATCTGGAATATCAGAAACCACACAGAGAAGTTCATGAACACAAAATACAAAACTTGAGTTTTATTTATTTGGATAATGGATAACTACGGATGTTTTCTAACTAGCTATATTTACCAACAAGAAAAGTACTTTCATGAATAAATGCTGTGGCATGTGGTCAGGGCTTTGAGGGCAGTAGTGGTGGTGGCATCCTAGAAAAAAGGCGTACGGAAGCTGTGAGTGTGGTAGAAGGTAGACATTTCAGTCAGCTGAACTGGAGGGTAAGCCCCCACAAAAGACCACTCTCCTGAGAAACTGAGGCACCTTCTGGGAGGTACTCCAGCTAAGCGAAGGGAGAGTAGGGGATACAAGCCCAACCCAAGGACAATGCTTTGGTCACTGGAAGTGGGAGATGATTCTAAGTGCAGCGTGGTGTTGGTCGCTTTCATATGTCTCCCAGCCAGGCCTCTGGGGACAGGGACAACAGGTGGAAAATGAAAGAATTCCTTCATTAGAAACTTAGTGAGACATGGGGCATAGGTGTGTTTCTTGGGGACATACTCATTAAAGAAAAAGATTAACAGTGAAGCAACCAAAGAAGTATTCCCTCCATTTCTCTTCTTTTCTTTCTTTCTTTCTTTCTTTTCTTTCTTTCTTCTATCTCTTTCTTTCTTTCTTTTTCTTTCTTTCTTTCCTTTCTTTCCTTCCTTCCTTTCTTTCCTTCCTTCCTTCTTTCCTTCCTTTCCTTCTTTTTTTTCTTTCTTTCCTTCTTTCTTTCTCTTTCTTTCTTTCTCTTTCTTTCTCTCTTTCTCTCTCTCTCTTTCTCTCTTCTTTTCTTTCTTTTTCTCCCTTCCTTCCTTCCTTCCTTCCTTCCTTCCCTCCCTCCTTCCCTTCCTTCCTTCCTTCCTTCCTTCCTTCCTTTTTTCCTTCCTTCCTTCTTTCTTTCCTTCTTTCTTTCTTCCTTTCCTCCTTCTTTTTTTTATGGTGATTGGCTCTTGTTGCCCAGGCTGGAGTGCAGTGGTGCAATCTTGGCTCACTGCAACCTCCAGCTCCCAGGTTCAAGCAATTCCCCTGTCTCAGTCTCCCGAGTAGCTGGGATTACAGTCCTGCACCACCACACCCAGCTAATTTTGTATTTTTAGTAGAGACGGGGTTTCTCCATGTTGGTCAGGCTGGTCTCGAACTCCCAACCTCAGGTGATCAGCCCGCCTTGGCCTCTCAAAGTGCTGGGATTACAGGCATGAGCCACCATGCCCAGCCTCCCTCCATTTCTGCATGAATCAGATATGAACTTAATGTGCTGGGGTCTCGGGGGAACACATATGCCTTCGACGCCTTGAGCACTTCAGCATCATCTGTTTCCAGGATCATGGTGAAGAGGAGGGGAACAGGGGCAATGGTTCCCTGTAGAAACCATTCTTCTGTGGGTACCAGAGTCACTGGCAACGAGTCACTGGAACCAGAGACAGGGTAGAAGAGGAAGAAAGTTCAGCTGCCATGCTGTGGCTGCTAGGACATGTTTAAGTCCATGGCATGTGGAAACCTTCCCATGGAATTTTAACTATAATTGAGGGAAAGTGCATTAGGCCAGAAATCCTAAAATAGTTTACAGACACAAGTTCCATGAAACATGAGCTACGAAAGTACTTATCACTTCACAGAGCACGGAGTGAAGAAATGGGCGTGTGAATCATCGTAACTGTTGAGATATGCATGTCACCTCATCTTCAATAGGGGAAAAGTTTTGAATCATTTTGAATATGAAGAAAACAACAGCCACCCTTTATATTTTAAACATATGTAGTTTCTTCATGGAAGAGTTCATTTTTCTCTTTACTTTCTGTAGCAGAGGTTGATTAGAAGAGAAAAGCTGAATGAAGATACCTTTAAAAAAGTAAATAAGTACACAACGGGATCTCTCACTAAGCACCGTGGAGAAACTGGCTTTGTGCCATCACCTTCACAGCTACAGTACTTTTCCTTTGGGAGGGGGCTGTCCACAGTCAGCAAGTCATTTTTTTCAGTGTGTGTACCTACTGCATAAAGTGTCTGATTCCACAGAGGAGCTTTTCACAGTTATGAGAGGAAAATAGGAAAGTGTTTGAGGCAAAATGAAATCTCTAGGTGTCATAGTTAGTGCCAGGAAGAGTGTCTCCTCAGGGTGGAGGTCGTAGCTCTGCTATTATAGAGGATAACAAAGCTGTGCCAGACTGGGAAGAGAATGTCTTTAATAAAACCCACAGTGACACTTGAGACTGTCCACGATAGCTGGGAAATTAGGAACCAAGTAATTGGATGTTTTCATCTCCAAAACACACTTCATACCACTTTTGAAAAAAATACCAGTGAAAAATCTTATTTTTTTTTTCCTTTTAGAAAATTACGAGGCAGAAATCTCACAAGATGAAATTTCAAAGTAGCTTCCATGTTCATATGTTTAAAGTACTATACATCAGCTTTTTCCTATCCAATTGCACCAGAAAGATGGGGGAATATACATCAAGGTCTTATATTAAAGGTGGGCTCGTTCAAAACCAGCACTTAATCTAGGCCAGCACATGGTCTAAATGTTCCATGAGTAAAAGAATTGTCTCTGATTCACCCATAAGCCCTCCACCAACACAGCTTCACACAAAACCCAATGTATACTAGGCACCGAATAAATATTTACTAAGATCTTTTAAATTCTTAAAATCTAAAACTTACATATTTGATTTTTCAGGAATAATCCTTGTGGTGGCTCCTAAGTGCAGCTTGGGATATAAAAGTTGACCCTATATGTTTTATATGTTCATTCAATTAAGCAGGCATCTCCGTAACACTGGGTGAAAGGCACATGAAAAGAACAACATCATGGCAGATTTTGAGAGATGTAAAGGTGATGATAAGAACCCTGCCTAGAAAGACCTCCCAGTCTAGCTAGAAAGATTGACTTGACTAAAAGTTCATCATAATGGATGGCATGCTCAAATGGCCAGTAAACATAAAAAGATGCTCGACATTATTACTCATAGGGAAAATAAAATTAAAACCACAGTGAAACACCACTATACACTTTAGAAACAGCAAAAGAGAAAAAGATGCAAAATATCAAATGTTGATGCGGATATGGAGCACACATAAATTTCATACATTGTGGGTAGTGTTGATGGGATAGGGCAATGAGGGAGTGAGGGAAGATAGGGACAGCCAGGCAGAAAATTACTTTTCAGTGTCTATGAAAGCTGAAAATATGCATACATTATGACCCAGCAATTAGATTTCTCCAAGGTACACACCTAATAGAAACACACATATATATTCATCAAAAATATGTACTAGAAAGTTTCAGCAGCCCTGGAAACTATGAAAATCTTCATACATTTTAGAATGGACAAATAAATTGTCACAGTGAGCAGTGAGAATGAACTATGTACAATGGTGCAGATTAATCTAAAAACCTAACATTAAACCCAACAAGTGAGATACGAAAGAGCACATATTGTACAATTCCATGTATAAGTTCAAAAATAAGCCAAACGAGCATATGCTGTAAGAAGTCAGAATAGTAGTTGTCTTTTGGGAGTGGGGGCAATTAGTAAAGTTGAAAGGGCAGTTGAAGAGGGCATAAGAGGTGTTCTTGGGAGTGTGGTAATGTTCTGATTTTTTACTTGGCTGCCAGCTGTACCGGTGACTTTCGGTTTGTGAAAATTCATTGTTCTGTATACTTACTTAGGATGTGGCACATTTCTGTGTGTATGTTAGACTGATTATATAGTTTTTTTTTTTTTAAGCCTGCCTTATATACTGAAAAAGAATTATAAAGAAAATATTTAGGATTTGTGGTGGAGGGGGAATTGTGATTTCACACTTGAAGGTTTTGCATCCTGGCTCAAGATTTTAACAATAATATATATTTATAAAAATTATGAAAATTTAAAATAAAAAAGCCATAACTAATTTCTGGTTTGAGGTTGGACAGGCAAGGAGCTTGGAAGTCACTACTGTCATCCTGACAAGGAAAAGCTGGATAAATTGAAAATCACTGACTTTTCTTGGACCCATCAGAGAACGGAGACTGTATAGCAAACCATCACCCTGAAATTTGGGGAGACAGGCATATCCAAGAGACACAGCCTAGATCTACATACCTGGAACAGAAGCCTCTGAAGCCATAAACTCTGAAGCCATAGACTCATAAAACCATTTAAAAGGGATTGTTGATGAATTTTTGGAGGCTGAGTGTGAATTACATGAGAGTGAGACACTTCTGGGGGTCAAAGTCCTAGTGGAGCTCCACATTTTCATGCACTTTACTTCCAGGTTCTCACTCTAAAGATGTCCTGAGGCTCCAGCAGAAGGAAGGGATGATACTGGCGGTACTTCGTATAAACCAGGAACAGGACCAAGATGCTTTTGGCTCAGTGACTCAGTTTGCAGTACTTCCCGTATCACCTGCTCTCAATAGGAGTTCTAAGTCTTAGTTCTGGACTGAGGAATGGGGAAATGTAGTGAAGCGTCCCAAACAAATAGTCAAGAAGGGTATGTACAGAGATTGCAGGGGTATGGGTTGGAGGCAGGAAAACAGATTCAAGATAAAGCCACGTTTCTGTTATCTATTGCTAAGTAACAAAACACCCTAAAACTTTAATGGCTTAAACAATTACCATTTCATTCTGTCTTATAATTTTGTGGGCCAGAAATTTCAACAGGCTTCAGCTGAATGATTCTTCTGCTTCACCTGGTATCAATTATAGTCCTTGATTGTATTCAGATGGTGCCTGGGGTGATACAAAGGGTCAGAGACAGATTCACTCACGTGCCAGCTTCCCTGGCAGAGAAGGCTGGAAAGTTGGGATCAGCTGGGCCCCGCTCCCTCTCCGTGAAGTCTCAGGGTCTTTCCATGTGGTCATTCACATGGTAGTGGAACTACTCATGTCTCAGTTTAAGGCCTAAAGCGGCTGATACAAGAGATAAGAAGTATCCATAAACTGATGCTGTATCAGTTCCACCATTGTCTGTTGTTAAAAAAAAAGTTGCAAATTCCATCAAATTAAAGAAGAGACAGAGATTCAGAGTTGTGACTCAATGGAAATAGCATCAACTAATCTACTATATCAAACCAAAACTCCAAAACAGTAATGAAAAATTAATGTTAAAAGTTCTAATTAAAGAAATCAACAAGTGGGAAATAAATGTATTTCAGAGGGGGAAAGCAAAACAAAACAAAACAAAACAGAAACATCTTGGTAACAACTTCAGTATAAAAACCTGAAGGATTTTCAAAAAGATACAGAGAAGCAATAATATGGAAAAAAATAGAACCGTATACTATGAAATACAAATAGCTAAGAAGAGTAAGTATATTAGAAATCTTGAATATTACAAATAAAGATTTAATTTTTTAAAAATAGAGTTAGTGGAATAAACTTTCAACTAGTCACAGTCAATGATAAGCATTAGTGAACTGAAATGTGGTATTGATAAATTCACCTAAAATGCAATGCAAAACGATAAAGGTATTTAAAAAAGCAATTAAGAGACATAAAATGTCAGTTGAGACTCTCAGGTATACTTAAAAAAATTCAAAGTATAGAATAAAGGGAATAGATAAAAAATTCCAAGTCTGAATAAAAATAGATATTCTTAGATTAAAAGTATAAAACAAAGGTCAAGTTGAAAAACCAAAACTAAAATAATACTTAAGCAGAATTTAGTGAAACTGAATGACGAATAGCTATACACACACACACAGAGTAAGTATATATATATGAATAACTCTATAAGAATAACTATACATATAACTATATATTCATATATATAAACTTTCCAGAAAGAATAACTGCTTATCTACAAAAAGTAAAATTGATAAAATTGGCAATAAAATTTCATTGGCAGCAATACGACTAGGAAACAATAGAAAATATCTTTTGAAAATGGAAAGAAAACTGTCAATCTGGAATTCTATCTCAAGGTATACTATCATTTTACACTGAAGAAATAGCAAAAAAAAAAAAAAAAAAAAAGACATTTTCAGACACAGAGTAAGAGAAATTACTACTCACAGACCCTTGATGAAACAACTATTAAGGAATGTGCATTAGTAAGAAAAATAGTAAATACAAAGCGGTAAAAAGATGACAAAAAAATGAGTGATTGAAAGAATTAAAGAACATTCTTGCTACATTTAATTACCTGAAAAACGAAGAAATATGTTTTTAAAAGTAGAATTAAAATTCTAGACAACAATAAGAAAAACAGAAGGATGGAAGGTCAGTGTACGTACGTATAGCTAAGATCTTTTCATTTAAAAAGGGTTGATATATTTAATTTTAAATTTTGGTTAAAAAAAATTTATCATTAAAATATAATAGATAGATCTCCATATAGATTCATCTCAAAGACTTTTTTTTCTAGGTAAAAGAACCCAATCTGAAAATATTACATATTCTATGATTACATTTAGATGAAAAAGGGAAAACTTTTGAGACACAAAACAGATCAGTGATTGCCAGATTTTAGGGGTAGTAGGAGGGTCTGACTACAGAGGTCAGCAGGAGAAAATAGTGCATTTGGAATTGTTTAGAATTCTGACTGCGGTGATAGTTTTAAGAATCTGCACATGCACTGCAATTCATAGAATTGTACACCAAACAGATAGATGAATGCTACTGTATGTAAATTTAAAAATAAACAAAAATAATTGTAACCAATAAAATAACAGCAATACAATTTATAGTTTCTATCCAGTAGAAAGGGAAAAAAGAATAGAAAAGTTATTCTACCATGAGTCAGGAAATTGTAAAAAGCAAACAAAGAAATAAAGTAAGTATGGTCTTATAAACAGAAAACAAAGTAAAACAGTAGTACTAGTACTGGCAGTGGTGGTAGCAATAGCATTCATTGTCCATTTGCTTTGCACCATTTAAAGCATTTTACATACATTAACTGATTGATTCTTTACAATTAGGTAGATACTATTATAACCAACGTTTTCCAGATGACAAAAGTAAGATATATATAAGTTAAACAAATAATCCAAATCACAAAGTTAGGAAAGGTTGAAACTGAGATTTGGAAATAGGAATAAGTACAAGTCAGCCAAGAATAACAATAAATATAAATGGATTAAATTCTATCAGATTGGATTTTTTTTAAAGTACAGTTATGAGACATGTCTAAAGCAAAATCACATGGAAAGGCAAAACAATAAAAAGGCTTTTTAAAAACTCTTCTAGTAAAATACTAACTAAAGAAAATTTAAGACAAAAAAATTAAGCTATAGCAATATTAATATAAGACAAAGTAAAATTTAAAGCCAAAATAACTATTAGGGATAAAGAGGAACATTAAATAATTATAACAGAATAATCTAGTAAAACTACAGAACAGAGGAGAGAGGAATTAATTCTCTCACAAATGTGAAGGATCATTTCATGGAGTAAGTAGCATTTGAGTTCTTCCTTAAAGAACGAACTGAATATTCGGATAGTTGTAAATAAAGGGAATATTAAGGAAATGGGAGCAGACATTATTTAGTGTGCCTGAAGAGATATCTGTGCGTGAATAAGTATATTTGCATTTTAACAGGTTACATGTTATATGTCTGCTGAATTGCCTGCCTTCGGTAGAAAGTATAGACTGGAAGACCAGTTAAGAGGTTTGAAACATTCTAGGCAAACTGATGTGTGAAATATGCGCCTGATTTTCTTTCTCCTCCCAACCTAATCATCTACAATATGTGATCAAGAATACAGAATGGATAGTGTGGAGCAAAGGAAATAAAAAGGGCACAAGAGGTAATGTCTTTAGCAATCTTTTCTCTCCTTTGTCACAGAAGTGACCACCCACTCCCCAAACACAGGAATTCATAAGACAAAAGGGAAATAAAGAAGAAATCCTTGTAACACAATAAGGAAAACTTATATGATGATTACAAGTGAGAACTGGAGGGCTATTTAACAAGTTGGCACAAGGGTAGAGTGAGATTCAGATTGGGAGATGGAGGACAATTTAAAATGTAGTTAGGAGACAAATTCAGGGACTTTAGCAAGATGATTCTGGGAATAAACACACAAAAGAAAGGCAAAGTTTCCTGGTCTCCATGCCCAAAAGTGATAGTTGCCAAAGGAGTAAAGTTTACACCATCATTATGTGTGAGAATCAGGGAATAGTTTAAAACTGTACATTTAGAGGATAGTGTTAAAAAAACAAACAAATAAATGTACAAGTTTTTGAGGATGATATAGATATGACTTGAAGAATATTTGAATCATTTGCTTCAGTTTTAATTTTTTAAAAAATTGAAAAGATTTACAGTACTCAAAATTGAGTTGTGCTGCTTAGAATGCTAGGGCAAACAGAAACAAACACAGTAAATGTTCAGTATAAGAGTAAACAAAACTCAAGAGAGGGATATCAATAACAAAAATAATGCTGGTCAGAGAAAAGAACTGAGTCATAACCTTCCTAAGAAAACATACTGACTCAGTTTTTTATCTATACAATGCTAACACACAATGAGCATGTGGTAAGTATTTGTTGAATGAATGAATAAAAAGTCACTATGGAGAGTAATAGGAGGGGCTCAGGGAGGAAACTGATTTTTGAAATAGAAAATCAAGCCCTCCTTTACATAAAGCAGTTATGTGAAAATGAGAGAACTATATGATCAAAGGGCAACCAGTGGCCCTAATTTTTTCATTTTAAAAAGATTTTGAAATATTTCTCATGGAAGAGTATTAAAAGGACTGTGAAACAACAACAAAAAAGTCTCTAAAGGGTTGGCCAAGAAGGGAGAATGATTTGGTTAAGCCTTTCCCCTGGACACATGTTCCCCTAATGTTCCCCTGCAGCCTAATGGGAATCTTCATGAAAATCTTTTTTTTTTTTTTTTTGAGACGGAGTCTTGCTCTGTCGCCGGGGCTGGAGTGCAGTGGCCGGATCTCAGCTCACTGCAAGCTCCGCCTCCCGGGTTTACGCCATTCTCCTGCCTCAGCCTCCCGAGTAGCTGGGACTACAGACGCCCGCCACCTTGCCCGGCTAGTTTTTTGTATTTTTTTTAGTAGAGACGGGGTTTCACAGTGTTCGCCAGGATGGTCTCGATCTCCTGACCTCGTGATCCGCCCGTCTCGGCCTCCCAAAGTGCTGGGATTACAGGCTTGAGCCACCGCGCCCGGCCTTCATGAAAATCTTATGAAAGACTCAAAAAGAAACCCAAGACACTGTGATCAAGAGAACACAGACTGTTTAAGCTCAACCACAGACCATATGATTAGCTGATATGCTACCAAGTATTATTAATGTTATTTTGTTATTAACAAGAAATATGCTATATAACAAGAAACATGCTATTTTGAAATGGAGGGTGCTAGGATTATCTTTGTCACTCTTGTGCTTACCTAACAAAGAGTGAATGACCAAAAGAATGTTTATTGAATGACTAAATGAATGAATGTTAATATTAATAGCTAACCATAGAACCCACCCTAATGTATCAGTCAGAGAATATGGTGAAAGAAAGGAATGGTTACAAAAGCAGTATCCAAGAATCTGGCATTGTCACTAGAGTATATATCTGGCTAAAGAAGGAACAAATCATAGTCCTTGTCATGTCTAGTACTTCTAACAAATTGAGAGAAAACTCCGTGATTCCATTAAGATCAAACAAAAGCTGATGCTGAAAGAGTCTAGATAAAAGTGTCACTGCTTCACAGAAACTAAACAAACACATCCTGGTCCAGAAGGTTACTGATTGATAAAATGGATTATCACAAAGACATTGAGTAAGCCAAGAGGATTTGTATTTTTTGAAGGGTGATAATGGATTTCTTAGGGATATTCCATCATGACTTCCACTGAAATAGTCACTTTACTTTAAGAGGACCAGAGTTGGGTCTTTGAATTAATTATGGTAATTTTGAAGTATCTATGTGAGAGGAGGACTGTGTGTATGAATAAGTAAGTGTCACTTAGTAACATTTTCTGATGAATAAAACAGTTTAAAACTGGAAATCTGTGTCCTCTGGTAATTTCTTCTAAGCCTTCTTTCCTGTGAAATCGCTTTTCAGAATTAACACACCTAGAAGACATTCATTAAACATTTGTTGAATGGATGAATTTTGATGTGACATTGAGATAATATTTAGTATTACTATAAAGTAGTATCCAGTACATATTTTTAATAAGCAAATGTTTTGCAATGATTATAGGACTGCAATAAAATTTAATATGTGTGTAGAAGTAACAAAGACACAGACCTACAGTGAGTTAGGGTTGTGCTTCACATATTCAGAAGGCTCACTATGGCTTTTTTTTTTTATGGCTTAAATACAGCATGTGTAATGTGTGCCAAATTCCAGAACTAGAAATAGAAAAAAATAATAATAATAAAATTGAAGAGATCTGGCTACATGAGAATACATAAAATAATTAATTAAGAAAACTGGGGCCATAACTGAAGGTACTAAAATCATAAAATGATGTATAGGAAATACGGTATTATTAAGAAGACCTTGGACTACTACAAGAAGGGTGCACTTTTAAAATCTTGAGTTTATTTTAGCATTATATCAAGAAATTTCAACTTTTCAAAGTGAGAAATAATTTCTATAATTCATTGTTGACTAGAAAATTTCAATAAAAAATAGCAATTTCAGAAGAAACTAAATAATAAATTGCTGCACAGGAAATTCATAGGAAGCGTAAAATATTTTGGTGTCTCATTCCTTATATCTTTAAGTCAAAATCAGTTGTTCCCAGAATATAGCCCATTGCTCCATTAATAGAGACAGAATACAGGACTAAACACACCATGAGCCAAGTTTACAGGGGATTTGGAAAGCCTGCATGTGATATCAAGTCAAACAATTTTAGAGCCAAACGCCCTATGAAACCACACAGTGCAATGTTCTCATTTTACATAATGAGAAAACTGAGACCCAAAGAGATTAAGTATCTTGCCTGAGGTCACACAACTAACAAAAGGCAGAAACTTGCTAGAATCTAGACTCCTAAGTCCCTAGTTCTAAGTTCTTTTTCTTCCATGTTTACTCTCCCCAAAACACAAAAATACGAAGGGGAACAAAAGAAGCAGACACACAAGTACTGAACTTTTGGACAAATATTATTTCTCCCCACTAAAAATGGGCATTAAAATCTTTGATTTCCTGTGATGTAATTTTATTTTGTCTTTGTATAAGCAGACTAGAGTTTGGAGATAAGGATACAGTTTTTACTGTTCTGGAAAATTTCAAGCATATACAAAAGCAGACAGAATAGTATAATGAAACTGTCATGGCCGGGCGCGGTGGCTCACGCCTGTAATCCCAGGACTTTGGGAGGCCAAGGCGGGCGGATCACGAGGTCAGGAGATCAAGACCATCCTGGCTAACACGGTGAAACCCCGTCTCTACTAAAAAATACAAAAAAATTAGCCGGGCTTGGTGGCGGGCGCCTGCAGTCCCAGCTACTCAGGAGGCTGAGGCAGGAGAATGGCGTAAACCCGGGAGGCGGAGCTTGCAGTGAGCTGAGACCGCGCCACTGCACTCCAGCCTGGGCCACACAGCGAGACTCCATCTCAAAAAAAAAAAAAAAAAAAAGAGCCGGGCGCGGTGGCTCAAGCCTGTAATCCCAGCACTTTGGGAGGCCGAGACGGGCGGATCACGAGGTCAGGAGATCAAGACCATCCTGGCTAACACGGTGAAACCCCGTCTCTACTAAAAATACAAAAAATCAGCCGGCGAGGTGGCAGGCGCCTGTGGTCCCAGCTACTCGGGAGGCTGAGGCAGGAGAATGGCGTGAACCCGGGAGGCGGTGGTTGCAGTGAGCTGAGATCCGGCCACTGCACTCCAGCCTGGGCGACAGAGCAAGACTCCGTCTCAAAAAAAAAAAAAAAAAAAAAGAAACTATCATGTACTCACTATCCACCTTCAATAATTATCTCAATAGTAATCTTGTGTGATCCATTCCCTACTTAATCCTGTCTCCTTCCACAATATAATATTGAAAATGCAGAACATCTAAATAAGCTGTACCGATGAAAGTCACACTAGAATCTACCTTTGACACTGCACCTCAAAGAATAGGAAAAAAATGTGCATTATCATAAGGGTCTGGGAATAGGATTATTATTTTTGTATAATCACAGTAAGTGACCCAATTTAATGCATAGAAAATTATGTTAATGAAGATGAGCTTATGATTTAAAATAACAGTAGCCAGGTGGATGGCAATGTTTACACACCATGGTGCACCAGATAATCTATTATATCCATACATCCAAATGATCCCGGGCAAGGTGCCACACAGAGAAAGAAAAATGGATCCTACTCTGTCACTACATGAATGTATATTCTAATGTCACGGCAGGGATTAGATAGGGAGCACCACAGGGGAAACTCTGTAGGGAAAACCAGTGGAGCCTGGAGACAGAGGGCCAAAATCTCATCCAAGCCAGAATGTAGTCCTGCCCAAATCTGTTGAACTCTCTGAGTGTCGCCTTATCAGCATAAAAAGAGTAGCCAAGATGGCCTCTGAAGACCCTTCCATATCTAACACTCAATGAGTCTAAATATTGTCAACCCATTCTTATATAATACGCAGAACTTCAAAGATATTATTTCATTATGAAACTAAATGTTGAAAAATTGCTTCATCTGCCACACAGTTTTTAAAGAACAAAATTCCAAAGTATTGACGATTGCTATTTCTCATTAGATTGTGTCTAATGAGAAGGCTCTGTGACTATGTAACTGGCTGTTGTAGAGGGCAGCATTTGGGAGTGGCAGTAAGCCAGCAGAGACCTACCTAGTTTCAGCACAGCTGACCCCTGTAATTAAGGGCTGCAGAAGTAATCAGACCGCATTTCCTGTGTCACAAACCTGAGGGTATCATACAGACATATACAGTGCCCGCTGTAGGTTGGTCAGATTTAGCAACTAAAAATAACGCATGCTCAGTTAAAATGTTTCAGGTAAACAATAAATAGTTTTATACTAAACCTTTATACGCTAAACATTGTATAACAACAATATTCATTGTTTACAATGAATTCAAACTTAACTGGTTGTCCTGTATTTTATTTGGTAACCCTAACCCCAACATGCATGCATGCATGCACACACACACAGACACACCACACAGAATGACAAGGTTTTCATATGCTCTTAGTCTGACACTATTATAGAAAAACGTGATGTTAGAGCTGATATTTGTGAGAATGCACATACTTTCCTAAAAGATACAGGTCATCTATAATTAGAATAAAATATTTTTGTTTTTTTATCTAGAATTTAAAATGCATATTGATACTGACATGTAGAACTTTTTTTTTACCCAACATACTTAGTTTATTAATAAAACTCATAACAGATTTTCCATAGAGAAACTAGTTTCCCTTTGACAAATAGTTCTTGCCTGGGTGTTATGTTGGCATCATTTACTGTACTCCTCACAGGAAGTTGAAGCAGAGAAAGGTTGTGTTATTTTTTCAAGGACACACAGCTATCAAAAAGCAGAATTAAACAGAAGACAGGACCCGAGGACTCCGAGTCCATCCCACTACTTCTCACCATCTACTTTCCCCAACATCCACGGGATAAGATGTTTAAAAATCAGCATATTAACAGTTATGACTTACTGAGTGTTCATTATGTGCCAGGGAGTGTGCCAAGTAGTTCATATACATTATATTGTTTACTCCTCATAGTAAAGTGAGATGTTAATTATAACCCATTTTATACCTGGAAGGGGTTTGTGGGGAGGGAGATGAGGCTCAGAGAGCCTAGGTAAATTGCCCACAGATCAACAGCTGGCAGTCAAAAGAGCTATGTTTAAACATAAGTCCATCTGACCCCACTCCCACCAAAGCCAAATTTCTTAAGAGGCAGTGACTGCTACGTAGGACATCCTTTATATGGATTATTTTATTTAATCTTTGAAGCAACTAGAGAGGTAGGAAGTCATTAAACCAAGTTATCAAGTGCCTACTACTATGTGCCAGGCCCTGGGTTCTAAGTGCTGGGAGTACAACAAAAGCAAATAGTACAGAAATTCCCATCCTCCATGAAGCTTGCATTCTAGGAGGGGAGATAAATGAGGGTAAATAAAAGATACAGTGTTTAGAGACTGGTAAATGCTAAGGAGAAAATAAAGCAAAGGAGTACATGAAGTGTGGGCACAGGGTGATAAAGAGGGTCACTGGTCATTTTAGAAAGTATGTCTAGGAAAGGATTTACCAAGAAAAAAATATTTGAGTCAGAGCTGATATAAATAAGGGAGCAAGTCATATGGATATCCAGAATGCATTCTAGGCAGAGGAGTCAGCAAGTGCAAGGGCCTGAACATACCTGAAATATTTGGAATTTTGAAGAACAAGGAGGACAATGTGTCTGGAAAAAGGTGGGCAAGGGAGACTGCCAAGGCACAGGTGTGTGTGTATGTGGGGGTGTGTGTGTGTGTGTGTGTGCGCCTGTTGTGTGTGTTTAGGGAGTCAGAAATAGTGAAGGGCTGGAATCAAATTATGTAGGGCCTCATGGGACATAGTGAGGACTTTGGCTTTTACTCATGTGAAATGAGAATCTCTTACAGACTTTTGAGTAAAGGAATGGTGTGACTGACTCACTTTTTAATATTTATACTCTGGTTGCCAAAGTTGCAAATAGACTGAAGGGGAGGCAAAGGCAGTAGTAAGGCAACCAAACAGAAATCCGTTGCAGCAATCCAGATAATGGTGATGACGACTAGGAGCAGGATGGCAGCATGCAGGTGAAAAAAATTGTAGGATTCTGAATACCTTTTGAGAATAAAGTAGACGTGATTTACTAATGGAGCACATGCAGAATGTACATGGATTTAATCTTCATTTTACAGATCAAGAAACTGAGGTTCAGAAAGCTTAAGTAAAGCTTAACATAGAAAAAACAAATGGTCGCAGTGGAATTTAAACACCAATCTGCCTCACTTGAAAATGCATGCATTTTTCATTACATTTTCATTGTTCCCTAAGCATGCATGGAAAACAATTTAAGTTTTCTTTAAATATGCAGTGAAACTTTAACAAATTTAAATGTAAGAAGACCACAGGTTCTAGAAGGGTTATGCCTCAAAGTCTGCAAGGCAGCTATTTAAAACTTGGAAGGCCTTTTTTTTTTCCCTAGAGAAACACTCTTACAAATGGTTATTAGTTTCCAGGTCAAACGATAAAAGTCTGTGTAATCTAAATTCTGGTTGATCATCATAGATACTTTTAATTAAACATATAGTAGAAACTAAGCATGTTGCCATATTTATAGTTAACCAATACAAAACTAATAGGAAATACATTCTTATTTACTTTTTAATGGAGCTGTAGGATGTAAAGCAAATTGCATTGGGATACATCAGAAGTTAATGGAAACATTGTGAAGACTTAACAGTGTCTACTAAAAATTTCTAAACACATTACAGATGGATGCTATTGGTTTACTATGCTGATCTCACCTTTAAACATTTTGGATTTTCTTTTCTTGGATACAGATGTCAGTTTGCATAGGTGACCAGCAACTGGGGCTGTCTCTTTCCTCTCAGATGAAAATATATGAGGGAAAAGGAGAGAGAAAGAAGAATAAATCGAAGTATTCACCTCTGTGGCTGAATTAGCTGGAAAAAGTTTTAAGAGAAAAGAGGAGACTGATGTGAATTTGTGTTTCTGTAAGGAGGTATGGATTTAAAGTGTAATTAACTAAGGAATAATAGGAACAAAGGCAGAAGAATGCTGTGAATGCCATAGGGAAGTGATTTAAAATCAGAGACTTCCTTGCACTGGTAACCACCTGATATAACCATCCAAAAACATTTGGTTATTGTCCCAAACAGCTCTGGAGAAGTCCAGAGCCCAGAGCACTACAGGAATATGGTGGAGGTGGAGGCAGGACAGATTGAATTCTGAAGAATGATAGGAGTTGGCCAGTACAAGGAGAGTTCTAGGCAAAGGAGTGTTTGGAGGAACGGAGGCAAGATGGTGCACTTCCGGGTTCTTCTTCACCAACTTTTCCCGCGCGCACGAAAATGCAGTCTGCGCCCGGGAAGGTGCAGACCAACCGGGCATGCGCCAGGTGACGTCAATCCGGAGAGACCAAGATTTACCTGGTCGCACCTGCGGAACACCCCCTGACACGCCCGTGCCCCGCCTATTGCCCTCCCACTCCTAGAAAAGCCGCTCCGGAGGGACGCCACGCACGGCCTTCCTCAGTCCTCCACTCCTGTAGAGGGACCAGGACCTGAGACCCGCTTCCCTCACTTTCACGGCCTCTCTGGGGTAAGTGCCCTTGTCTCCTCTTTACCTCCCTCGGCCAGAAATCCTGTGCAGGTCCGAGGCCCACTTTTGAGCCACCAAGTGGCTCGGGAGACCCGCTCAGGACGGAGACGTCCGCCTGAAGGTAATCTCCACTTTGGCTCCATGAGCCTCCAGTCTGTCTCTGCTGGTTCCAAAGGACGCTTTGAAGCCAGGCAGAGATCCACTTCCATTTCCATTGTGTCCATTGTGTAAGTAAAGAGGAAACAAACGGGAAACCCCCCAGTCCAAATTTCCAAAGAGCACCCCCTTAGGGTGCCTCCTAGCCAATTTAAAAGCCTTACAGGTTGAACAAGACCTTAGGAGGAAGCGGTTAATTTTCCTTTCCACTGTGGCGTGATCGACCTCAGCAATTTCTGCCAGTGGCTAGGCAAGTGGTCCGAAATTAATTACGTACAAGGCTTTTGGGCCTTAAGCTCTCGTCCCTATACTCCTCCTTCTCTCCCCGCTCTCTCCACCCCCTCCCTTCCTGCCCAGACTCCTCCTCCTCCCCCCATCCAGACTCCTCCTTCCTCCTCCTTATCTACTAGTAATCCACTCGGTCCCGTGCCTCCTTCGGGGCCCCCAACTGGCTGTCTTGAGTCCCCTATCTCTGCCCACACCCTCCTACAGTGTTAGCACCTTTGCGAGAGGTGGCTGGGGCGGAGGGGGTAGTCAGAGTACATGTCCCTTTTTCATTGGCCGATCTTTCCAAAATTGAGAAGCGTTTAGGTGATTTCTCAGCTAATCCTACCATATACATAAAGTAATTTAGATACCTTTGTCAGGCCTATGACTTAACTTGGCATAACCTCCAGGTTATCCTAACCTCTACCCTAAACTGACTGAGGTTCTAACCCAGTATACCCAGTTAGATCCAGCCTCCCCCACAGGGGCCACCATTTTGGCGTCTTATTTCATTTCTCAATCAGCTCCTGACATTCGTAAAAAACTTCAAAAGGTAGAGGATGGTCCTCAGACACCAATACAAGACCTAGTTAAATTAGCCTTTAAGGTCTATAACTCCAGAGAGGAGACGGCTGAAGCACAACAACAGGCTCGCCTCAAACAGAAGTTACAGCCCCTAGCAGTGGCTTTACAGCCCAGTCATAACCCCAGGCCAGAGAGTACACACTCCGCAGACTCCAAGGCTACGAAAGGAGCCTGCTAGAAGTGCGGCAAGGCAGGACACTATGCCAACAGGTGTCTGCAAGGTCCCCGAGCCCCAACGCAGCCTTGCTATAAGTGCAAGGCATCAGGACATTGGGCCAGTGAATGTCCTAACCCTCGTCCACCAGCAACCCCCTGCCCTGCTTGCTAGCAGGGAGGACACTGGAAGTCTCATTGCCCCACCCTGAGAACAGGTGCCGCGTCTCCACGTGACCCCCTTTCCCAGGATCCTGGGAGCTCCTTCCAGCTCCTACATCTGGATGACGACGACAACTGAAGGTGCCAAGACTCGGGGACCCCCATCACCCTCGCCGAGCCGTGGGTAACTCTCCTGGTAGCGGGTAAGACAATCAATTTTTTAATCAAGAGCGAGGCTACCTATTCTGTTTTGCCGTCCTTCTCTGGACCTAGCCTTCCATCCAATATCTCTGTAGTAGGAGTAAGCGGAAAGCCATCCACTCCACAAAAACTCCACTCCTTAATTGCTGCCTAGCCAACAACTACTCTGCGAACTTGTTCCTCATTCCCAGCTAAAAAGGGCCCCTACCGAAAGCAATCAGTGGAAATCAGTTTGGCTTTCCCCCACTCGCCTCAAACTTACTAAATTTTCTTAACTATCTCATACTCCTCAACCTTGCTGGGACCTTCCTTCTGGGTTTTGCCCCATTCCAACAAATGCTTCCATTCCTCATTCCTATACTAATACTGTGCCTTATTTTATTCTTCATCCGTACGTCCAAATGCCAACCATGGGCCCCGACCTTAACGACGCCCCTTAACAGCAGGAAGTAGCCAGACAGACCACGGCGCCCCTTATCACTATTACCAATAAAAGGTTGGACTGTTTGGAAGAACGGAGGCAAGATGGTGCACTTCCGGGTTCTTCTTCACCAACTTTTCCCGCGCGCGCGAAAATGCAGCTGGCGCCTGGGACGGTGCAGACCAACCGGGCATGCGCCAGGTGACGTCAATCCGAAGAGACCAAGATTTACCTGGTCGCACCTGCGGAACGCCCCCTGACACGCCCGTGCCCCGCCTATTGCCCTCCCACTCCTAGAAAAGCCGCTCCGGAGGGACGCCACGCACGGCCTTCCTCAGTCCTCCACTCCTGTCGGGATGTTGGGACTGCAGGGACTCCGTCCAAGAGCCCCACTGGGGGACTCTGTCGGCCTTCTTTGCCGGAGGCCGACAGACCTCTTCCCCACACCTTAGGTGACCAAAATAAACTTGCAGTTTTGCTCCTACACTTGCGTACTCGCTGGTTCTTTTGTGCCCGTTCTGGTGGTCTTAGAAAAACAAATCGAGGAAGTGCATGCAAAGGTACAAAGGCCAGAATGCATGGTCTGTTGATAACTTCAAGCAATTTGGTATAGTTGGAAGTGATGAGAAGGAAATCATTAGATAAATGGTGAGATAAAATCCTGGTCAAGAATTCAGGGACCTGATCACAAAGGGTTAAGGAGTCTGGATATGATTAAGATGGCAAGATGGAGACTTTGAAACATTTAAGCAGGAGAGAGACATGATAGATCTTCTCTTTTTAATCACTCAAAAGGAAGGAAAAAAGGAAGGAATTGAGCAAAGGAAGGAGAAAGGAAGGTCTGGTGGCAATAAGGAGAATGGACCTGAGTAAGGTGAAATTTAAGGCAAATAAATAGATATTTCAGGTGAAATTATGAGGGTTTGAATCAAGATAGTGGCATTAAAAATATAAACCTTGTAGTCTGAATGCCTGAACCTTCACTTGGACCTCTTAGGCAAGTCATTTAACTTCACTCAAGCTACAGCTACTCACCCATAAACTGAGGACATAAGTACACTTGCAAGGATTGTTGTGTATGAAAGTGGCCAAAACATTAGACACTACTCTGGCTGTTACTAAAAGATTAAGGAGGGGGGTTTCTGGCCAGAGAAGTATAGAGAATACCAGAATAATGAGTTATGAGGACAAAGAGCATAAATTCAGTTCAAAATATCTAGAGTTTCAAATTATTCTGAGATGTGAAAGTGTTCAGTTGGCAGATGGGAATCCAGGCTTGGAGAACACAAAATGGCTGAAGCTGGAGAAACAGCAGCAAGTAGGCAGAACTTGAAATTCTGTCAAAAAGACTATGAGAAGTAAGAAGACCAGTGAGCAAAAAATATTACAGCATTGAGAAGTGACAAGAGTGAAGAAGTTGTGGAAGTGGTTCTCAAAGAGGTAAGAATACCTGGAGAGAAAATCATCCTACGGTCCAGGAGAGAAGACAATGAGAACACCTATCAAGGTACTTTTAATTTCTGAATCTAACCATTGAACAATTAGTATATGTTCAAGGGCATTTATTTCATTATGCCAGCATATTTTGATTCATAATCATTCTGTAACTGATCTCATTTTACCTATTAGTTTCTATTTACTTTGTTTATGATACACTTGGAATTTAAAAGGAAAACAATTTAATTATGTTGAAAATTAGTCAATGATTCTCATTTTTTCAGGAAATCACAGCAGTCTTAATTTCCATTATTCAGAATTAGTCAGATTTTATTATATAATGTGAGCCAGCTGAATTAAAATGAATGTTAGAATCAAATCCCATGGCTTTGCTGATAATTTCCAAGCATGCACCAGGTACTCACACATGGAATAATAATTGTAGCAAAGACCATTTTACTTGCCCAGGAATGGCATTTGTGCCCTAAAATTTTAAACTAAATACACATTTTGGAAATACAAAAAAAATCAAGATAGGGAAAGATGTGCCAGAAAATTAGCAAACACAAGAAAAGAGAGAGATTTCAGGCAAATGCATGTGTCCGATTTCAGGCAAATGCATGTGTCCCTAGGGCCCCTGTGAGTTGGATGGGGAAAGTAGGGGTTAACCTGGCAAAAAATCTCCAGATACCGGGATGTGGGGCTAACAGTTGAGACTGTGGGGCCAAGAGGTTTTGAGAAGACTCCTGGGAGAAACCATAGTGAGACACATTAGAACTGACGTCAGCCCTTCTGATAAGGCTTTTGAACAAAATCCATCTACTTATGTCTTAAGAAACACTCTGGGCAGGCTTATCCATCCAGGATAGTTGTGTGAAGAGAAGGTCGAAAGCACGAAAGAGAAGTCAGACACACGGGCACAGAGCAAGTAGAGTGTAAGATGGTACAAAAAGATGCTCAAGAACTCTTGGCTTCTTCCAAGACATCTTGCTTTTTGCTGCTATTGCTTGGTTTTTAATTGTGGTAAAATAAACACAACATAAAATTTACCATCTTAACTATTTTCAAGTGTGCAGTTCAGTGGAATTAAGTATGTTAACAATGCTTTGCAACCATTACCACAATCCTTCTCTGAAACGTTATTTTCCCAAACTGAAACTCTGTGCCCATTAAACAATAACTCTTCATTCCTCCCTCCTCCCAGTCCCTGGAAACCACCATTCTACTTTCTGTCTCTAGGATTTTACTACTCTGAGAGCTCACATAAGTTGAATTGTACAATATTTGCCATTTTGTGATAGGCTTATTTTACTTACAATAACTTCAAGATTCATCCATATTGTAGCACATATCAAAATTTCATTATTTTTTAAGGCTAATATTCTATTGTATGTGTATACCACATTTTGTCTATCCATTCATCTGTCAATGGATATTCAGGCTATTCCCACCTTTTGCCTATTATGAATGATGCTGCTATGAACACTAATACACAAATACCTGATCCAGTAAGGCACCTTTTTTTTTTTTTACCTTTTGACTTCGTAGACCGCAGCTCTTTGCTTCAATTGTCTTAGGACATTGAGACCTTTCTGTTTTTAGATGTGTTATTTGTCCAGGGTGATACATAGGGAATTTATATGCCAGATAGGATGATGGGCAACTGATGGTTTATACATTCAGCTAGGATATTTTTTTAAAGGCAGACAATATTAAAACATTTCATAACCTACCTATATGAACCGAGTGCTATGCGCAAATTCTAGAGATAGAAATTGAGTCAATGATATTGGCAAAGTATCAGAGATATTTCTGCAGGCAAGCGTACTTTGACAGGGCTTGCAATTTTGACCCCCCACCCCCTGTTTTTTTTCAAGACTGCTGGTTGTTTATTTTCGTTAAAAAAAAAAAAACTAACAGTTACTTACAGTTTTGTCCCAAAACTTCATTTCTTTTCTGAATTCACCCAAACTTTATTTTTTTTTTTGGATATAGTGTCTCTCTCTGTCTGATCTCAGTTCACTGCAACCTCTGCCTCCTAGGTTCAAGGTATTCTTGTGCCTCAGCCTTTGGAGTAGGTGAAACTATAGGCGTGCACCACCACACTCAGCTAATTTTTGTATTTTGGGTAGAGAAGGAGTTTCGCCATGTGGCCAGGCTAGTCTTGAACTCCTGGCCTCAAGGGATCCACCCACCTCGGTCTCCCAAAGTGGTAGGATTACAGGTGAGAGCCACAGTGCTAGGCCTAAATTCACCCAAACTCTTACAGTCCCCCAAAATATTACTGTACACCAACACCTATTCTTTCAAATATTGAACAGGAAGCCCCTCAAATGAGATGGAATTAATATTCTGAAAAATTCTATTAATTTGTATGCCATTATCCAATTTGAGATTACCAGGAAGGACCATTTTAAATTTAAATAAATGCTGCCTTATATGGAATAACTTACTCTTGATCCCCACATTTGTAATCAATAGGGAACTCTTTGGCTGCATCTGATTTTACAGTTTTCAGCTAAGTCAGGAATCCTAATGCAAATATCTACCCTGTTATGTGAATTTGTGAACTGTCTAGAGGGTTCTGGGTCCATTAACCAATGGATAGATTACCAAGAGACCCAAATATAATGTTTTTGTCTCCAACAGAAATATTCTTGTTCTAATATTATTCATATGATTTCAAGCAAAGTGGTGGCTGTTTTCTGGAAATTAATAAAGAGATAGAGCAGAGCAAGGCATTTCTCTTGGCATTAATTCAAAATTCTAAAGCAAAGTTAATTACATGTGCACTTTTAAAAATCTGGATTCTGGAACTTTCAGTGAGAGCATTTTAGAATTTATTCATTCAAAGTCCCAGAGTGAATGTCCATAATAGGGGGTATTACTTATGCAGAGTGTGAAGAGCTGTAGCATCTGGGGCCAAGGTATAGACCTGTCAGTTAAATGACAGACACATTACACCCTGGCCATGACTGAGACAAGACATCCAAGCATCACCTTTTGTCTTACTACCTTGGTGCTGCAGTCAGGCAACATATGTCAGGACTCTCATACCCAATGTGATAAATACAATCTCACCAAGTTCTACAAATTCATTCAGATCTATTGTTGCTTCACATCAATCAAGACTATGGAACTGTTGATTTAAAAAAAAAATCAATTGATACTTTTGTAATTAAAAATTGTCAAATAAGATGTTATCAGCAATGCTGAGTGCCACATAGTTGTTGAAAAAATAATGCCTGTGCCATTCCCGATTGCACACAGAGGTAAATACCTGGACTAATTATAAATCAGTCCTTTGTATGATCATGCAGCATAAAAAATCTAAAGAACATTCTCAAGGAAATGTTTCTTCCTAGCCAAAGCTGTAACAGAATTTTTAAGTCTAATGTAAAATATTAATGGCTTTTTCCCCTTTTCTCTTTTCACTCCTTCCTGCTCCAATCTCTGCCATCCTCTCCCTTTAAAGGGTAAAACAAAGTCATTCTGCCCTTGCTTCTGCATCATATGTGTCCTTGCTGATACCTGAGGCAGTGAAAAAAGATGAAGAAATGACAGTATCTGGTCTCAGTGTTTCTCACCACACTGGTGTAGCGATATTTAGTATCTCAGATACAGAGTTAACTCTTCGATGTCCTTCTGCAGCTCTGATAACAGCTGTGCTCTGAACCCTCACACCAATGTGTGTGATCTGTTTGGAGCTAAAACCACAAGGGTTTATACAGAAAGGGGAACCCCCTACTCTCCTAGGAAACCAATTACTGTGGGTGAGCTACTTTGCTTTTTGCAACGTTCATTCATTTATTCATTAATTCAGTGATATGCTAGAGCTTAATTTTCAGGGATCTTATAAGCCAATTGTTAAACTGTTTACAACTTGAAATTGGTTGGTGGTAAGAGTATGGAAATTTTAAAAAGCTTTAAATCATCCCTGACCTTACACCCAAAGCTAGCTGTTAGATCAACACATTACTAAATTTATTCATCAATTACTTATTGAGTACCTACTGTGTGCCACGTACTGCATTGGGTGCTAGGGTATAACAATGAAAAATAACAATAAAAATTTGCAATACTAGTGGTAAAGACAGGCAATAAACAAATACACTCTTTAAAAAAACTATAAAGAGTAATAGGCAAAATGAAGAAAAGAAACAGATGCTATAACAGAGAATAAAATGAGGGGCAAGCCTTTCTCTAGAGGCAACAGAGTCTGATAGTTTCAAGGGCAGCCTTTGGAACCAGAAAGCCCAGTGTGTAATTCTAAACTCTTGCTTCATCATACACAGCATATTGTATATGTGTGCAATAGTATGATTTGGGAACATTATTTTACATCTCTAAACCTCAGTTTCCTTATCTGTAAAATAAGGATCATAATAAAACCTCTTTCATAGGATGTTACAAGGATCACAAGAGATAATCCAGGTAAAATGTCTAGTTCTGGGGCATGCCCTATATTTTGAGCTAACTCAAATATATGTAAACTATAATTATTATTATAGTTATTGTATAAAGAGGTAACATTTAAGACAAAACTTAGATTGTGCAAAATGTGAGCTTGATAAAGACCTGAATAAAGAGATTTCCAGGCAGAAGAATACACAAGTGCAAAGTCTTTAAGGTACAAATAGTTCTTGGTTCAAGAACAATTTGAAGGCTTGGGTGGCCCGAGAGTTAGTACTTTACTTTAATGCCTTACTTTTAAAGACAAAACTGCAATTACTTTTGTACCAACCTAATAGTACATAGGGAAGAAGCAGCTGGCATAGAATAGAGTTGAAGAGACAGGCTCAGAGGGATCATGCAGGGCCAGTTAGGCCTCTGAGACACATCTGGATTTTACTGTAAGTATAATCAGAAGTCTCTAAAGGAGTTAAACAGAGAAGTGACATGAGTCCACTCATAGTTTTAGTATCTCTCTTCTTGCCACTTGGTGCTGAATGGTTTAGAAGAGGCAAGAGTAGACACAGAAAGATCAAATAAGAGTCTAATACAATAATTCAGATGAGAGATTATGGTGATTTGCATGACTGGGTGGCAAAGGAGGTAAATGAAGAGATTTGGGATATATTTTGAAGGTAAAGGCCATATGAAATCATGTCTTGTGCAGCAACACAGATGGGACTGAAGGCCATTATCCTAAGTGAAATAACTAAAGAACAGAAGGTCAAACACCACATGTTCTCACTTATATGTGGAAGCTAAATAATGCACATGCATAGTGGAATAATAGATATTGGAGACTCTGAAAAGTGGGAGGGTGGGAGGGAAGGCAAGGGATGCAAAATTACCTAGTGGGTACAATGTACAATATTTGGGTGCTGGTTGCAGTAAAAGCCCAAGCTTCACCACTATGGAATATAATTATGTAACAAAACTGCACTTTTACTCCTTAAATGTATAAAAATTAAAAAAAAAAAAAAAGTTGGTCATGGACTGGATAAGGATGTGGTAGACTGCATTTTTCAAAAATGAACACAATGCCATTTTATAGGCCGCATATTACTCCACAGTGTGATCCTAGCTGTCCCCCATCTAGAAGTCTCCTCCCTTTAAACCTCAGTATGATTGTGGCTGTTTTAACCAACTGAAGCACAGCACAAATGATGTTATGTAACTTTCAAAGCTAGAGAGACAATGTGATTTCCACATTGTTCTGACTTCAATAGTGTCCCACAAAAATTCACATCCACTCAAACCTCAGAATGTGACCTTTAGAAATATGGTTTTTGCAAATGTAATTATGTAAGATGAGGACATATTGGATTAGGCTGGACCCTAATTCCAATATGGTTTGTGTCCTTATAAGAAGAAGAAAGGGCACACAGACACAGACACACACAAAGCCAAGAAGGTCATGTAATGATAAGGAAGGCAGAGATTGGAATGATGCAGCTGCAAGCCAAGGAATGCCAGGGGTCACCAGCAACCACCAGAAGGTATAGGAATCTGTAACAATGGATTCTTCCCCAGAGCCTTTACAGGGAGTGCAGTCCTGCCAACACTTTGATTTCAGACTTCTGGCCTCTGGAACTGTGAGAAGATATACGTATGCTTTTAAGCCATCCAATTTGTGGCATTTTGTCACAGCAGTCCCAGGAAATTAAAACACACCTTGTCTGCTATGACACACTTTGAAGCTTAAAGCTGCTATGTAACAAACTGACTACTCTGAGTTCAGCACACAGTGAGGAAGCCCGGGCCACATGAGAAGTCACATGAAGGTGCTCCAGTGAGTAGCCTCAGTGAGGTTCCAACTGACAGCCAGCATCAACTGCCAGACATGTGAGGAGACACCTCCACTCAAGATGATACCAATGCCAGATGTCAGCTTGTCCCCAGCTATTGAGTTCTCCCTGTGGAAACTCTAGAAATTGTGGAGCAGAGATGAGCCAACTCCATTTTACCCTGTCTGAATACCTGATCTACAGAAGCTTTAAGTATAATAAATGAATATTTTCTGCCACTAAATTTTGGAGTGGTTTTGGAAAGATTTAAGATGGTTCCTTTTAAACCTTTCACACATACATAAAGTCTTCAGGATTTAAGAACCTGCCTTTTTAAAACAACAGGTACCTATGAATCTTAAGGGTGATGGTCCATGGCAGCTTCACTGGAAGTCCATGGTTGAAAAAGACTTATACTGAAGAGATCTGTGGGTGTGTCTTTGGTCTAATGTAGTGGATGTATAAATTGAAACACAGGAAGCCATAAAGTTTTTTTAAAGAAACTGCATCAGCTTGAACTAAAAGGAGAGATACACCATAAAATGAAGGGGGTGATGTCTTTGGGCCCATGAACTACTTTCAGCAGGAAGCAGGATGAGAAAACTACTCAGTGGCAACAACAGGCCATTTACTATGGAAAAGGAAGAATAACTCAGAAAGTCATGTCAAATGCTGGGAAGGTGGATCCTAGAGCTGGTGGAAACTCCTAGGGAGTAGGTTGGAGACCTTATCAAGGAATTGGCAACAATTGACTTTTGAACTGCTGTTGGACAGTGACTGCTGTGTGCCTCCCATTTCTCCCTTTTTTGAACAGGAATGCATGCCTGACTCCCAGTGCATGGTGGTATGTGGGAAGAAGACAATTGGAATCTTGTGTTGACAGCTCTTCAGAAATTAAGAGGAACCATGCTAAGAGAACTGCATCCAAAGAGCCTCATCAGCACCGGGCATGATTTGGATGACAACATCCTAGACTTCAAGGTCATGAGGTGAGATTTTGGGAATGTTCGGGGACGGACCGGGTGTATTTTACAGGTAGAAAGGTTATGAACAGTTGTGGACAGTAGATAGATTGATTGTACTGACTGAAGATGGCTACTATGGCATCTTTTATCTCACATGCTCTTCGTTGCTTTATGACACTAGGTTTTGGCGTAGTTTGTCACACAGCAATAGTAATCAGATTGTGGCAGGAAAAGGGAGGGGGATCACATAGGACTACTAGTTTTTGGCTTAGGCAACTGGGTGAAAGGTGATCCCATTTGCTAAGATAATCAGTTTTGGGGGAAGGGGGTTAAGGAGTGCTGGAGAGGAAATCACAGTTGTCTTTTGTCCACGTTATTTTTGAAATGTGTATAAGACATTCAAATGCAATCTTCTTAGCTCATTCGGGATTCTGAAACCTCAGTATGACTTCCATAGTAGAATTAGCTTAGCAGTGACATTTCTATGAAGCATGGCACTATAAGCCCATTGTGACATTAACAAAAACAAAAGCTCAATGTCCTCCAAATGGCATAATCATCCAAAACTAATACAACCAAACGTAAGCTGCCCCTCATTTTTAGTACTGGTGCTTGTTACTTTGAAAGGGGACCATTTGGTCATCATTAAATAAGAGAAATACAACTTTATTACTTGAAAATGTTTGAATGCTTGAAGTAGAAAATATATATGTAAATAATCACCCTTGCAACAAAAACACAATTTGAAGTTGATCTAACTGATCGCTTCCCAAAAATCAAATCTTGGACTGGATTCTAGTTTTAGTCTAAATGCAAATGAGAGCTATTTCAAAAGTGGTGTTCCTTATGGGGATGCCAAAGACCTTAAACAGTTCAGTGTGCCAGATACAGCCATAAAGAAGAGAAGTAGCTGTTTTGCATCCCAGCATTAATCACAGGAACCAGACAAGAATAAACAGCAGTTAAGGTAGGGGGTGCTCGATGAACAAGGATAATAAATGTTTGTGATGACCTCTTCCCGCACGGAATTAAATGCTCTGGGAGACATGAAAAAGTAGAGCAAAAGAAGCGGTTCAATCTTCTGTTACCTGTGTTGATGAAACAATGTGCAATTTTTACAAAACCTCTACTCAAAACAAATCATCCCAGCCTGCCAGATCCCATGTTTCTGGTTACAATGTGACCTTAATATCATTGGAATACTCCTTCATTTTTGGATGTTGTGATTGATCCATGACACTAGGTTTGTTGCAACCTTCAATAGAATGCTATCATTTATTCAAGGGGCAATTGAATCGCAACGAATCAGCGGACAGAGGAATGGTCTCTGACTCCTCTGTCCTCGTCTCTCATGCAGGATAAAGAAGGTTGCCATCCATGCTCTGCCCTGCTTCCCCTTTGTGAATGCACCAGTGGTCCCAATTGAATGTGTGATTGTAGATCAAGGTCTCCTGTGCAGCTCATATCTCAAAATCCCAAAGAATCACTAGAAGACATTTAATAAAGCCTACAGAGTGTGTGCCAAGGAAATGGTGACTGGTTGGAAGTTTACTAGGACCATGGGGAATTGAGTATAGGCAAGGAAAGAAGGATATTTTATTATTTTTTTGTATCTAACACAGGAACTCTAGGTGCCAGCACATAGCTCAACACATAGTAAGACATCAATGACTTTTTAATAATGATGAGCTAATGTTCACAATAAAGTATAATCTTAATCGACAAAGCAATTAATAAAACAAAATGCAAAGCAAAATTTCTTCACTTGGCTTTGACCATCAAGTGGGGAAGAATTTATTACTGGCAGTATCATTAAACATGTGGCATGTTTCTGTTGCTAGGAAATTTCTCTAAAATGAGATTTGGGGAGACTTAAATGCTGTACTTGTGCCTATACTTTTTTTAACCACTTCCTCCTCCTTCCCATTCCTAATGTTAGATATGGATCATAAATGTCTTCTCTTGCATTTCAATAAAATATATTTATGCATTCAAATCTTTTATCAAATGTTAAAGCTTCAAATACTTTAAAAACAAAAGGGAAAATGCACGTTGGTTTGGGGGTTTAGGAGTGTTTAGAGTTTTCTGGGTTTTTTTTAAAAGAGAAATTGTAAATGGTACAGGAGAGGAATCAACCCTAATAATGATTATTAATATAAAAAAATTAGGGAAATACTGAGAGTACTCTGGCATTTTTTTCACCTAAAGGAGGCAACCAGAATGACATGCAAATCAGTGCTCTTGTCTAATGAATAATGCAAATGAGTGTTCTGCATATAGTAAGTCAGTCTGCAGGAATTCTCTCGCCTTACCTCACATTTCTTGTGGATTTAAGCACCGTGTGACACAAGAAATTAGAGAAAGGAATTGCCAAGTAATGACAGAGCCTTGGAGCCCCAAGTCAGTGCAGACAGCAAGGACATTAAGAGGCACAGTACAGCAAGGGAGGGAGCTGACATCTCATTAAAATGAAAATGTTGTTATTTTCCTTCACCGAGTTAATGGAGTTGTATGACATTGTAATCTGTGATTATTTGCGTGGCTATTACTTAAAAGAATCCTCAGCCACAGTTTTTTGAAAGGATTCTGGAAAATTTTTAAAAGCCACCTTCCTCACAAAGCCTAGTGAAAGAGAATAATGTTATCTAGGAGTATTTTACACTCTCTTTCATACAAGTTAACCAACACTTAAGACTTTTCAGTAGCATAACAAAAGCCACTTAAAATTGCATTTTATGCAACTTTCTAGCTACTTAAAAGGTACTCAATTCCTCTAATAACAATTGAAAACAAACCCTAATTTATGCAATACATAATTGATAGATGTGAACCAAAGGTGTGCTCACAGTTACTTTTCAGTCGTGGGTTATTTCACTGAAATATGTTTTTATTTAGAACTCACTGTCATTGTCTCTAGTTTTCTAAGAAAGCAGCTCTGAATACAAAATTTTTTTCCTTGCATAACAAAATATCATGCCTTATTTTTGTTGTTGAATCCCTTTTTCTGCTAGTCCCAGATTTAAATCAATCTTGGAGTGCTCAGCTAAGCTTGTGCAAATGTGATTGACTCTATTTTTCACCAAAATACTTAGAAACGAATTCGGCATAACTAGCCACTTGAAGGAGGGGAATCTGCAGCACAGCCGTTGGCCATTTGTTTCTGGCTGTCCTTAGGGGATCTCTAAATACAGAGGTGGACCAAAATCAAGCAACAATGGTTAAATCTTTTTGATGAAGAGAAATATGTTGTAAATTCCCTGCTATAAGAAATATTATCTAGGAGATACTGAAGATACTATTATCTAGGCGATACGAAACCACACATTATCCTAACTAGGACCAATGGACACATATATCCATTATTAATCTAGGCAATTATTATGTTTTAGTTTTGTGGTTTCCTCCTAAGTTTTAATTTTGGAGGAAATTTTGAATAACAAAGTCTGCCAAAAATTATAAGCCTCTGAATTACGGAGCAATGTTATAAAATAAAGGCAATATCTTCAGAATAGGGATTTCGTGACATTTATTTAAAAACCTGAGAACAGACCGGGCGCAGTGGCTCAAGCCTGTAATCCCAGCACTTTGGGAGGCCGAGGCGGGCGGATCACGAGGTCAGGAGATCGACACCATCCTGGCTAACACGGTGAAACCCCGTCTCTACTAAAAAAACACAAAAAACCAGCCGGGCGAGGTGCCGGGCGCCTGTAGTCCCAGCTACTCGGGAGGCTGAGGCAGGAGAATGGCGTAAACCCAGGAGGCGGAGCTTGCAGTGAGCTGAGATCTGGCCACTGCACTCCAGCCTGGGCGACAGAGCAAGACTCCATCTCAAAAAAAAAAAAAAAAAAAACCTGAGAACATTTTTTTTTTTACTTCTCAGGACCATGTTCTATAGCACTATTTTTTACAGTATAAAATTATTAGTATGTAATAAATCAGTTTAGCAAATCTTGATCATAGTTTTAAAATCTGAAATAGAAAACACAAAATTGCTTTGTACACAGTAAGGCATTTTTGTGAAACTTTTATTTCACTTAAATGCATATTTATGTTTATATGTGTTTACTGAGTCTTGATGTAAAATGCATTACCTTTAATTTTAGATTTAAAAAGTTTGAAAGGCTGTACTTTAGGGCCCATCATCAAATCATCTAAGGTTCATATTGACACTGAGAAGGAGCACAGATAAGCCAGACAAACTCGATTATTATGCTTACTGAGTAAATAAGTCTTCCATACCTATCTAAAATATAAGCTCTGAGAAATTCACAACTTTATAGGAACACAAATACATTTTTATTTCCTAATGGGCTTTGCAAATAGAAGCATAGATTTTATTACAATTCCTATATTGTTGCCGGGGTAGAAATCAATCTAGGTTCCTATCTTCAGGCAGAAAAATCTAAGACACTCTCTGGTATGTAGGAAGCAAGAGTTAAAAAGGGCCTTGAGTTAATTGGGCAAATTTAAGGCTCCTGTGTGTATACTGGAGTTTTAAAGTGGAGCTTTTGCGATCTTGCATATTGGACAACCATTTCCTGACATGCAACTTACTAATGTAAAACCGGACTTACTCCCTCACAATGCTTCTAGTCAGAAACTCTTGAAAAGAAAGCCAAAAGAAATAAGCAGAAAAGCTCATCCTAAGGGAAATGGAGATAGTTCAGGAAACAGAAAAGAATATTAAAATAATTCCATTAATATTTCAGAGGATGCAGGGTGGGGAGGAGGGAGAGTATCAGGAAAAATAACTAATAGGTACTAGTTTTAATACTTGGGTGATGAAATAATCTATACAACAAACACCTATGATACAAGTTTACCTAGTAACAAACCTGCACTTGTACCCTTGAGCTTAAAATGAAGGTTAAAAACAAAAACAAATCTACTCAGAGAAGTTCAAGAATGTTTTATATTCATATAACAAAAATAAAATATTTTGAGAGAAAACAGTAATTGTATTGTCAATTTTTAAAAAAATATATTGAAATAAATGCCTGGAAAAATGTCATAGAGCAAAAACACAAAACAATGACAGGGGTGTTTTAAAAAAATAAAAAGATAAAAGATACAGATAAGAAAGATACAAGATACAGATAAAAACAACTGAGATGCTTCAGTTTCTAGGATGAATGAATGAAGGACAGGAAGAAGAGTTATTTAAAATATAATAAAATATTTCCCACAAGAAAAGTTTAAGTATTTTGGATTGGGTAGATCCACCAAGTTCCAGCATAATAATAAATGAGTAAAAGAACCAGCTGGACACTCATTATAAATTTTCAGGATAAAAAGAAAGTCCTCAATTCTTTCAAGAGTGTGGTACATTGTCTTATTTTTCCTGGTTATTCACTGTCCCCCTCTAAAGGGCCCATCTTTCAGGGACCCTCGCTGGGTCTTCTCTTTGTGGGGAGGGCAGGGCTAAAAAAGGAGGAGGCTTGGAGAGAATGTTTCCTATTACATTAATGTCAAGCTTGGGCATATTGAAATATGAGTGGGAATAACATATGCTATGTCCAATCAGCTTTATGTGTCCACACATTGATCTACCACAGCTCCTTTCTCTAGCCAAGAGGTGAGCATTCCCAGATGGGGCTAATTCTTCAGTCTAGATCATGTGGGACCAAGCTAAAGTCAATCTGCAGCTAATATGCTGCAAGCCACTAAGATTTTTATGTTGTGTGTCACCATGGCTTAACTTAGTGAAACTTAATGCAAGAGAACAATATGTCTCCTAGAAAAGAAAAACAGTATGTCTTTTCAGCAGTACTGGGTCTAACTGTGCCTTCTGAATTGTGGACAAAAATATTTTTAACTTTGAATTCTGTGCCAACCTATCAATTAAGGTGAGAGTAAAATTGAGAAATTTTTCATCAAGCAAGTACCCATGCAAAGTGGATTGCCCATACGCTTTTTCATTACTAAGTTAATTGAACCTATGTCCTAACAAAATGAAGATAAAGCAAAAATTAGAAAGACACAGGAAACCACGGGTCCTACCTAGGAGACCAATGAAAAAAAGAGACCTAAGTGGTGGGTTGGGATCCAGAAAAGACTGACATCATAAACATGTGGTTACAACGAAGGAAAACAGGCAAATAGTGCAAGAAATGAGGCAAATGAAAACTCACAAGAAAGATAGGAGTTACTTGTAAAATATGGCATGATTTTTCACAACTGATAAGAATCGAAGAAAAAAGAATTTATCTGACACTGATACTAATCATTATACTCCATGTGATGCAAGGATCATGAGTTTGGACCTATGCAAAATAAAATAAAATTATAGATCCGAACTTGATGTAATATTGAAAAATGTCTGCATAGTCATGATAATGTAAATTTGGTTTAATGACTTTCAACTTAAAGAGTTAACCTAAGAATAAAGGACATAAGACTTAGTTGCATTTGCAAGGCAGAATAAAAATCTTAACACTGTGAATAGTAGTGTAAATAAAAATATGGCTGACAGCAGATGGGATATGGAAGAGGTGGAGAAAAGGTAAAAGCAGTCAAGTTCTGAACTTACTATAATGGGAGGGTTGAGAGATAACAATCAATTGGGTCTCTAGTCCCTCCTAGCTCCAGAAAGTATAACAATATGGTCCTGAAAGTTGATTGACCAATAATAGATTATGTTTACAAGATCAACATACATGAATACAATCACCTAAATATCATAAAATGGAAAAAAGGGAAGAAGAAAGGCAATTTATATAACTGATCTAAAACTTCATCTTTAAAAGAGAGAAAATCAATGTTCTAAAGTTGATAAATCAAACAAAAGCATAAATATATCTAGAGTTACGGAGAAAACTGCTAGAAGTAAATCAAACAGTTATTTAAAAGTTGCTTCTTAAGGCCAGGCACGGTGGTTCACACCTGTAATCCCAGCACTTTGGGAGGCCAAGGTGGGCGGATCACGAGGTCAGGAGTTTGAGACCAGCCTGGCCAACATGCTGAAACCCATCTCTACTAAAAATACAAAAATTAGCCAGGCGTGGTGGTGGGTGCCTGTAATTCCAGCTACTCAGGAGGCTGAGGCAGGAGAATTGCTTGAACCCAGGAGGCAGGGGTTGCAGTGAGCTGAGATCATCCCACTGCACTCCAGCCTGGGAGACAGAGCAAGACTCTGTCTTAGGGGAGGAAAAAAAGGTTGCTTCTTAGACATGAGAGTGGGGAGGAGGAGACCAGGTGACTTGTTGTCATAGCTCTTCTGTACTCTTTTATTTGTTAACACGAGCATGTAGTATTTTGCTAAAAATGAAACTTAAATTTAAAACAAGGTAAGGGCAGTTAGGGCCTTGAATATTACGGTAAAAGTTATTGAAAGTTCAGTGGCACAAGACAGACTTGTGATTCTCACTAAAATAATGCATTAGAATCACTAGAATAGCAGCTGTCATGAAGGAAGTTGAGACTGAAGAAGATGATTTAGGAAGTTGACTTGGACTAGTAGCTCTCAACTGGGACAATTTTGCTCCTCAGAGGACATTTGGCAATATCTGAAGATATGGTGGTTTGCCACAACTGGATGTGTGTGCTACTGGCATCTAGTGCCAGTAAGTTGCTATACAGGACAGCCACCTACAACAGGAAATTATCCAGTCCCAAATGTCAATTATGCCAAGTGTGAGAAACCTTGCTTTACACTATGTATATTTGTTTATATGAGAGATAATAAGACATCAAACTAGGCAAATAACATAAAGGAATGAGTGAAATAATGAAAGATTAGGAGAAACTGGTAGTATTGGGGACAACCTGGATGGGTAAATGAAAATCAAAAACCTTTGAAAATATAGATTTTAAAAATTCCATTCTGTTTATCCATGTCAGTCAATTCCTAATGCAGTATAGCATTGCGGTTAACCTGAAAATTTTCAAAATACTACAATTCATGTAAGTACCACAGCACCCTTAAGCCTCACTGTAAGTGTATATGCAGTTCATCTTGTCAGCTAATTCACTTAACAGTGACGTTAAGATTCGTACTTTGTTAAACACACGGGCAAAGGCAACCCTTGAATTCCTTACTTGAGGATCAATGCAACTGAGTTATTTATAAAGATTAATTCAGTGAAATTATTCCTCCAAAGTATCTTGTGTTCAGACACTTAATAGTAAAGGTTTGCTCTTCATGTCTATAAAAATGCATATTTTTATTTTAATTTCAGAAATACATGATGTACATAATTTTCCAAACCTCCCTTATCAAATAAGTTGCTGATTGCAGTTGAATGAAAAGAAAGATATTCATAGGAAATGGAAAATCATTTAACTCTCCCTAAATCAATCTCTCCTACCATGGTGTTAATCTATAGACCTAATTTATTTGCAGCAAGACTTTATTTTATAATCAAAAGCTGCAGTTTTTCTACCCAATAGTAGAAATTTTACTCAGCTACCCATATGTTCCCTGAAGATAGGAACCTTGTCTTACTCAACTGCCTTCTCCTCAAAATACCCAGTTGAAAACAGTGGGCCCTCAATAAGTAGCTATTGATTTGTATTGAATTGCTGAATTAAACTTCACACAACCCCCAGCAAGAATCTGTACTTGTCAACACTAAAATTACTTATGATCTATGCAGAGACGTAATGAATTGACAAAGTTATGAATCTTTACCAAACTGGCCTTAAAACATTAGTTGTTCTCACCATGCATATGTTAAATGAATCTGGAATTTTTATGCCAAATTGAAATATGGTGCCCTAGAGAATTTCCATAAATGATCTCATTCAAGTAAATTTACTCTGTGCCCCCTAACACCCACACTGTTATTAGAGACTGGCCTTTTGCTTCAAATTACATAATAGCATAATAGCTTTTCATATAAGACATCTGTCTTGTAACTTGCCTAACTTTCTTAGGAAAAAAAAAAAAACAGAAAGCAATAGGAAAAACAATACTTCAGTGACATTAATTATACCAGAATGTTTGCCAGTGCTTTGAAAGGAGGACTATGAACATTGATTGCCGTTGAAATGAGAGCTGAAGGATATATTATAGTTCTGAAAACCCCACTTAATGTTCTTATGGCTCTAAGAAATCTAGTAATATCCTGATGGCTACCTAGGGAAACAAACAATTTCTCCTATGAAGTTGCCCTAGGCAGTAGCCTGCTGTGTGCTGGTGCCAGTATCCTTTTGCAGGCTGTTGAATTCTAAAATGCCTCTTGCTTTCTGACGCAAAGTTTGATCATGATATAACATACCAGTAGATAAAGGTCCTTTAAATCCCAAATCAAATTGCAAAGAACCCTCACATTCTGACTGCACTATTGTTAAACTTTATTCATCTCAATAAGCTGATTTTTCTTGAGTTTAGAATTCTTAAGAAGCATCATAGAAGAGTCACTGTGCTGAGTTTCAAAAGGCAAGTACAATTTGGTTGTGAAAATCAGAAAGCACTAACTGAATTTGAAGCTACCGTTATAATTGCTGCTTAATGCTTGATAATGTTTCACCATTAATGCTTTCAACAACCATACAGTGATCAAATCAATAAATAAAATACTTACATTACAAAAACCATGGTAAGTCAGCTTTTAAAAATTCATTCATTCATTCATTCATTCACTCATTCATTCATTCATTCTTTCAACCAGTCATTATTAGTGAAGTATCTGTTATATATCAGGGATGGTTCTGGGAATATGGCTGAATTATCCTTGCCCTTGAATTCATAAGATAAATTTTCAGCTCTCAGCTTGCACTAAAATTAGGTAGACAACTAAAAAAAAAAAATCTGTAAATTTCATCTCCAAAGGTAGTTCTCCAATATTGGCATTTCTTAAAAGCACCCTAGGAGGTTCTAATGCGGAGCTGGGAATGAGATCCTTGCTCTAAGAGGTGAATTACACAACAAACGGGAAATCATTGAGGACTGTGTTAATTGCTGTCATAGGCATAGACCCCATGTTATGGGAGCATTTTGGAAGGTCATAAAACTCAGTCTTGGTGGGCAGCAGGTAGAGGAATGAACAGGGAGAGTTTAACCAATAAAAGTAACCTAATGGCTTGTACAGAAGAACAAAAGAACTTTCAAAAAGGATCAGAGCAGAAAGAGGGAGACAGGAAAATAAAGAATTAAGTAGACAAAAACACATGCACATTTTAGCACAATAAACTAAAGGGCAAACATTCAGTCAAAGTGCTACATTCCACGGTGGAAGGAGTAAGGGATTCAGCTCAAACATCAACAATGTGCTCCTGGGCTAGTAACTGTGCTTTTTATTTTTGTCTTCATTTTTAAATGGAGGCAATAGATACCTTATAGGATTGTTATAAAGAACAGAAATAAAATATGGCATAAAGCAAACACTCCATGAACACTCATCATTAAGTAAATCTAGAGGATTCTAACCCAGATACTATTTAAATTAAACAATAATTTACTGATTCAATTAAGGTGATAATTTGTTTGTTTAGAAGACTGAAATCTCAAGATTAAATAAGAACAATGCTGTTATATTTTTCTGTTGTGGAATATGGGATCTACTGCACATCACTTTTTATGCCACATTAATCCTAAACAGTACTCAACTTTCCTCTCCCAAAGGTAGTGTTGACTAGTGTAACATTTTCATTAAAGAAGATCAGAAAATTCCGATGGAATTCAGATTCCACATAGAAAAGGAAATGCTAAAACTCAAATCTATCTTCAAGGACAAAACAAACTCTCAGTGTGGCTCTGAAGTCTTTTCTTCATGAAATCATTTTATTCTTTAGATTTGCTTATCTATCTTAAAATAGCAGGAAAAAAAAGAAAATAAAGAAAAGAAAAAAGAAAAAAAGCGCTGTCATTTACTCACTGTATTTCACTGTTCTAAATAAGAACTTATTAAACACCTCACACTCCTTTCACCAGATTGGTATCATCTTCCTTAAGATCCAGAGAGCTGTAAAACCTTCATTTCCAAGGCATTGAGTGTGCTGGGCATTACTGAAGGATTCTGGGCTTGGCATATAGTTTTTCAGGCAAAGCGAAGTGTTGTGGATCACACTCTGTTGTCAAAGAAATTTAGGCCCAATCCTTTACTTCTTCCCTGCCTCAAGGAAACAATAGGTCAGGTTATTCAATTTATCTATTACTGAAGGAGAGAAACAGCAATTCTCTTCCACCAGGGCTTTGCAATGGCTATTTCTAAAGAGTCACCATTCTTTCTGTATCCTAGACTAAACTTCAGAAATTTTTAAAAAGCATTAAGGAAAAAAGGAACAATACACAAAATGAAAAACTGCTAGAATAGTGAATTGTGAGGCTTTAAGATGCATTAAACAACACCACAACAAAATCCTGGCTGGGTACATATCTCAATAAATCCTTGAAGCACTGCTACATGATTCTTTGACAAATATCATATAATGGCCTGGAAGTGAGTATAATTTCAGTTGCTACTACAGAGCCATTATGATGTTCTCGTGGACCAGTTAATTTATTACTGAGCTCTCCTGAACCAATCTCATACTGATCTGGAAACAGAAAAGTCATCACTTCTGAATGAAGTGATTTCTCTAGAAAGGCAGCTGTTCTCAAGAGTCAAGTTCACAGCACATAGATTGCAGAAGGACATTGCCAAATTATCTACTTTAGAGTCTGCCAAGACAAATTATTTTCTTCTATCACAAAATTCTACCAAGTACCTATTGCTTTAAAAATGCCAGTTTTTAAATATTTATTCTGGTATAACATAGCAAATTTCTATTTATGAGAGTCCCTAGTGACACATGGGACAAGAAGTCTATAATTTAAGGCAAACCTTTAATCAGGTTGATGCCATAAAAATTCCATTTCGCTTTAAGACAACTTTTAAAAGCAAAGTCAGTATTCGCCACAGCCCAAGAATGTATTAACCAAACCACTGGCCTCTTTTCTTTTCTAGTGACAGTATAAAGACAGTTTTAAGTCTTGGACTCTGCAACTTAACTTCACATATTATGGGATGCAGGATAAACATAAGGAGTCAGAAACAGACTGCCAAGATTTTTGCTAATTGTGTGACTTTGGACAGATTTTGTAATTTTTCTGTATGTGTCCTACCTTCCTCATTTGAAAAGCGGGGTCAATTACAGTACTTAATCATTGGGATGGTTATGAATGAATACATATAAAAGTCTTACAATAGTGCCTGATACATAGTTGATGTTTGACAGAAGTTAGCTGTTAATAATTTATGCTAAGGTCCCCAAGAATTCCCTTGGCAGAGTATAGGCTGTGAAATTAGGGATGAATCTCAGCTCAGTCCTTCATTAGCTTTGTTGTGATAGACAATGCTCTTTGACCTCTCTGAGCCTCAGTGTTCTCAAGTGCTTCAAGGATAATAACACCTACATCATATAATTGTTTGAGGATTAAACAAGCAAGGAGCAAAATGCTTGGCGTATGTCGTCAGGTGGTTATCTGAACAGCATGTAGCAACTGAAGTGAATAAATAGAATATATATTAGATTGTCAAACTGGCAAAAGAATAAGAAACAGACTAATGGTAAGTTAATATTTCATTCTAGAAACTCCTAGATTTCTCACTTGCCATCTGAAAAAAAATAAAAAATAAAAATAAAAAATAAAAAGCAAAGGAAAACAAAAAAAAAGAAAAAAAAATCCAAGCTGTTGGTAAAAGTATGCTATGTTCCAATGTGAATGTGAGACTAGGAAATCGCTGGTGACTCTGGTCAGCTTTCAGCAAATGTATTGACTCAGATAAAGTGAACAGTTGTCACTGCAGAATCTCCAGAAATACTGCAGGTTTTCAGAGGGTGGATGGCAGTTATGCCTGTGAGGGGCAGAGAAATGAATTTTAGAGCGATAAATGCAGCAGGTGTGCAGTGACTAATACTGAGGGTGACTGCAGTACAGAGCCCCATGGAGGCTCCACACACAGGACAGTCTGGAAGCTTCTAAGCCTCCTGCTGGGACACACAATGGCAGACCACTGGCTGCTCAGGAGACCAAAAAAGAACCCAGTGTCTTTGAGACATCCAGACTCCTTGAGCAAGAAAAACTTGAATCTCAAGTCATAAAAGTCCTTTCAGTACTGTCTGCCAATGGCTGTGAGGAGACAGTGAAAGGCCAGGAGGAAGAGAAAAAGCTGTTTGCTGAAGGATGGAAGGAATATCAAGTGCAAAACTCAGAGTTAGTATAGAATGGACAGGGAAAATGAGCAAGTATTATCATTATAAATATATATATACACACACATACAATGATAAAAAATAAAAACTTTTTGGGGGTAAAAAATTGTAATGTGTTGAAACTCAACTCAAAAAATGTAAGATGGAAAAGGAAAAATATTTACTGAGCATTTTTATACATCAATAACTTAGCCATTAATATTTTTAAATATTAAAAAGGGCACAGAGTATGGTATTGATTTGAAATATGGAAAATGTCATACTAAAAACTGTATCTGGTTTTGACCTGACAAAATAAGACGAGTTGATCTGATTTTACCACATACTAAAGGCTAGATTTCAACACAATAACATTTTGTGTCATTAAAATGTGGATTGGGACACTAAATATTTGTATGATGCTACAAGTATTGATGGTCCCATTATTAAGATATGAATAATGCATTTTTGTTTTTACCAGAACCTACTATTCTGATTAAACAGTTCCAAAGAAAGAAAAGGGAATTGCAAGCTTGAATATATTCTTTAATGACTGCCTATATTTGATTATGGGGTCAGCAATGGTAACTTAATAAATTATAACGTGTTTTTGGAACTTAACCGATAATAGCTACTTTTATTCCATTTTTTATTCTTTTGTTTTTTCTCCCCTCAAGAAAAATTGCATTCAGTACAATAGCTACTATTAAAACAAAACACATAAATACCAAATAGCCCATCCAATTAATCCACTTCCAATGGGTCTAGATTATCAGCAGCAATAATTATGTTCCATTTATATCTGGTTATTAATCTTAATGATATTAAATCTGCCATTTAAATAATTACATTTTTTACCAGTAACATCAGTAACAATAATTTCTTTTGCATGTAATTAATACATTTGCCATTTTTTTAAGACTGCTAATCAATTTTGAACAGCCTTCCCTTAACCTAGTATATCATCCACAGGATGATCATAAACATAAATAAAATAATAGATGAGTACTAAAATTTGCTACTCTACTCATTTGAATTTTCATACATTGACATTGATGTGGTCCAAGAATAAAAGAAATAACTTATTTATCTTCATTAGGCTCGAACCCCCTTTCATTTTCACTTCCTTTTGGTTTAAGTTATTTTTATGTAAGAAGCCTTAATCAATAATCCACTATAAAAGTAATTTTCTTAGTATTCCTAAAAAGTAGATGTGATGGTCTTTTTGATGCATCAACTGGTCTAGGCTACAGTCAGCAGTTACTCTGCCAAACATTAATCCAGGTGTCTCTGTGAAGATACTTTATAGACATGATTTAAGTCCATAATCAGTTGATTTTCAGTAAGGGAGATTATCCTAGATAATCTGAGTGGGTCTGATTCAATCAGTTGAAATGTTTTAGAAGCAAAGTTGAGTCTTCCCTAAAGAAGAGAAAATTCCAGCTGTGGACAGCACTTTAGTCTGTGCACAAGAGTTCCAGCCTCCCCTTTCTTATAGCCTGCCATAAAGATTTTTCAGTTGCCTAGGCAGCCTCCACAATAGCATAAACCAGTTCTTGTGAGGCATCTCTTAATGTACATATCCTATTAGCTCTGCTTCTCTGGTTACAGTGACGATTAGATGTCTTAATGAATGACCACCCTGACTGATACCGTAGGCTAGTGCAAGGCATCCTGGGGGTTGTGTCAGAGAATAGAGAGAGTAAAAACTACTCCTTGCTTTAAACATACACCTTACCATTTCAAATTTCATTCTTGGATAGCCACTCACTTATTTGTAAGATTTTATAAAAATTCAGAATTTCTAGAAGGGGTAACAGCATAAACTATTCCTGTGAAGGCCTTCATCATTAGAGGTTCCCTACTCCTGCTTGAGGTGTCAAGAAAGTGGAATATATGAAGGAGAGCTCTAAATGAGAAATTACTTACAGTATCCAATATACACTGTTTGGGCGATGGCTACATTACAAGTCTAGACTTCACCGCTATGCAGTATATATCTGTGTAACAAACTGCACTTGTGTCCCCTAAATCTTTAATAATAATAAAAGACCAGCAGAAGAGTAAGCATCAAATGGAAGCGTCGCTACTGTGCAGCTTGGCCAAGGGCCAGTCCTCTCAGAGCTAGTAATTCTCCAAATTTCCTTGAATTTCTAATGAATTATAAGTTTAACTTCTCCTAGGTGACCGAGACCATAAATTACAGGAATGTATACCCAGAGGATTTCATTATCAGAATGGAACCTACCAAGATGCTCTTAAATATTAATACTCTTGCCATTCTTTGTAAAATCTATAAATTCAAGAAAACCGAATTTGATACAAAGGCTATGGAGTCAAAAAATGCATTTGTAAATTAAACTGCAATGGCTAGTTTTATTTTAACTACACATTAAGTATGGGTACAGTTTGAATAGAAAAAGAAGGCTAGCCTACATATGGAGGCCTTAGTAATGGCTTCAGCAAATTTCAGTCTGTCAAAAACATGTATATTTGAAATTGGTGAGCAATTTGATCAATTTTTCAAAATGTCATCAGCTCACCAAATATATCCAATTATTTTGAGATGTTTCTGCAGATTTTTTTTTTGCTATGTTGGTTCTATGAATCAGCCCTTTATGGCTAAGAGACTAATGGGCCTGTCCTGAGTTTGGAGGATTGAGCCAAATAGGTGTGAAATCACAGATATTGCTATAGATATGAAAAAAAATACAATGTGCTTATTCCTATGTTTATCCAGGATGCAATTTAAAATATGATTATTGTAAGCTAGATTTACTATAGGGTTTATTTCGTTGTCCTTGGTAAATGTCACCTCAAAGTAGTTCCACTTCTATTTTCCTCAAGGGAGCAGAGATGCTCATGAACACTTGTAGACAGGGGCATACTGTCAAGTTAAAGCAGATATGGAAAAGTTTGTACTGAGAGAGAGAAATATTTTAAACTGTCCAGAATATTAAAAATAAATAAGATTTATATATCAGAAAAATACTCTTCTAGATGTAGTGTCTTACTTCATAGATTAATAACTAATTGTAGACACAATTTTACAGCTTCTTGAAATTATTTTTATTACAATCTAGTTGCTAAGGTCATGTTTTGACAGGATTCTAAAATGAAAATGAGGACTTTACCAGTGATTTCCTGTGCTGGTTATGTACTTCCTTAAAAAAGAAAAAGAGAAAGAAGGAAGGAAGTAAATAAGGGGGGTGCAGGGAAGGAGGGCAGTAGAGCAACACTTACTGTCTTGCTCATTTCAGGCTAGACTACATGAATAACCTTGTTTCAAAGTAAAGCTCCCATTAGTTATATTATGAAATTACAGGGTATTTTTCCTTCAGGGATCTCAAAGTTATTTTCTGGTATCAATTTGTCAATAGTCCAATGCCTTCGATCCTGTGGTGCCCAGAGGAGTCTGTCCTGGCATTACTTCTGCAGAGCCTTTCATTAGCCTTATGACAACCCAAGGTAAGAAGCATCAATAATGACTGTAAAGTTTTGTTTTGTTTTCCAAATGCTTACTTAACTAACAAACAATATATACACGAAAAAAAAAAGAATGGCTTTAGAATAACTGGAAAACTTAAGGGCAATATATTTATATTTTTCTAAAATCTACTCACAAATTACTCACAAATCTACTCACAATATATTTATATATTTTCTAAAATCTACTCAAAAAAAAAAAAAGACAATCGTCACAAAAAAAAGTTTAAAAATCCCTGAAACCCAGAAAGTTTAAATAAGTAACTTGTCCAATATTACTTGATTAGGCTTTTGTAAATATATTTTGAATTGGAACTTTATATTATCTGTTAAGTACTGATGATTTCATTCAAAGATTATATTAATACATGTTAGGCACTTAGACAGTGCCTGATGAAATATACTCAATAAAAATTACTTCTTACTTAATGATATCCAGTAATCTCACAACTATTTTTTATTAGTTACTGTGACTTATGGCAAGTCATTTAACCTCTTCACCTCAGTTTCCTCACTTTTTAAATGAGGCTTTCACCTACATATTAGTATTAACATGACTAAAGATACATAAAACCATATTTAAGTTTTTATACAAATATGAAAATACACATTATTTTTATATTTGTACTAATAATTATACAAATTATTAGTATAATAAATATGGGTCTTGAACTTTAGGCACTTTTGAAATGTTAACACTGATAATAATAAATCCTATAGAATATATATTATCCCCACTACTAATAAACTGTGGAAAAGGTAATGCTGATGTTCTGTCATTACAGATAGATTCTTCTAAAATAAAGTTTTTCTTGGTGAACATGCATAAATTCATGCCACTCTAAGGATGACTGTAGACAGTCTCATGGTATTATGAAGATTTGAAGAGCAAATCAAATAAAATGGAACTTAAGCAATTTTATAAATGTTTCTTACTGGAAAACAATGGTGAAACCAACAGTCCAATATACACTGAAACTGTCATATAGTCATGAATAAGTATTTTAGAATAGGAGGGAAAACTGAGGTTTGGGCTGGGATTACAGAACGCCCTCTGAATGTCAGAGATTATGACCTAGAGCAGGTTAAGTTGCTTGTATCTGAATTCTGTGTCATTGTGATCCTTCTTACTGTACCCATCTCTAAATAAGAGCACTTAAACCCGTGGTACTTAATGACAGTACTGGTGACTTTGATATTTACCCATCTACTGTTATGTATCATTGTATATCTCAATCATGTAAGTCTCATATCTCTAGAACATTTTTGATAGGCAAAGGCCTGGGTCAATCCAAGGGTCTGGTATGTTATTAAGAGTGACTTTTTCTTGTACTTTTGGTTTCACAGTTAATTGATTCAGACAATCGTCACAAAAAAAAGTTTAAAAATCCCTGAAACCCAGAAAGTTTAAATAAGTAACTTGTCCAATATTACTTGATTAGGCTTTTGTAAATATATTTTGAATTGGAACTTTATATTATCTGTTAAGTACTGATGATTTGTGATCACTGAGCTTGCAAATAAATATAAAATAAGAATTATGGTAACTTACTTTTGTATACCACTTTCCTCCTATTTTATCTAGTACTTTTCATTTTATAAAATACCTTCACCTACATTATTGCATTTAAAGATTGATTACAGAGAGAAGAAGCCAAGTATAAGAGATGATGCTAGTATATTATGTATTGAGAAACGTAAGGAGAGCTGAGCAGGATTTAGATTAATTCACAGACAGCACAATGGTAACATTTGTTACTGTTGAGATAAATCCATAAAAGAAGCGTATTTTAAAAGGGAAGCAAAAGACAAGACTTTGCAGTTTCCTTAAGCTAGAATGTCCTTCTATTTCTTCTTCCATCACAGAGTAGTCTACTTTTTTCTCAAAGCTTAGCTCAAAGGCCTTCTGGTTTTATGAAGCTATCACTGATCCCTCTGAGTTTGCAATGAATTGCTTCTTTCTGTGTTCCCATTGCTCTTTACACATAGTGCCGGCATCATATTTGTTTCTTCTTTGTAAATAATGACTTACTTTATAAAGCTTCTTGAAGGCAGAGGCCAGACTGTCATTGTTATCTCCCATTATGCCCAGCCCAGGGCTCTACAGAGCAAGGGATTTCATAAACACATGCAGAACTGAACTAATTATTTAGAGGACACTTAGGGAACGCAACTTAGTGAATTCACAGTGGAGAGAAACCACTAAATACTCCCACAAAACATCCCCAACTATCAACTTCTGCCAGATTCTTCATGAGATTCCTTTGATATCATACATGATGGCAAAGTCATTGGCAATAAGAAAAATGTGGCAGAAAAGATTATTTGAGGGTCAATAATTAAAATCAAAGTGGAGAGCAGAAATTTAGGAAAGCAGACAGGTACAAGGATTCTTCATTCCATGGTTAGATATTAAGGGCTCACTGTGTATCAGGCACTATACTTAATTGCCGGGGATACAATAAAGAACACAGGTTCATTTCTGTCTGCAAGGAGCTTACAATCTGATGTGGGGACAGACTAGTAAGTAATAATTACAAAATGAAGTGGTGAGTGCATTGTTCAGGAGAATTACCTACTACAACAGGGCAGTTGCATTGCTAAGAAAACTTGCTCTTAAATTAACTTAAAAGCATAGTTTCAGTGACAAAAAGGAGTTAGGGATTTTTCGTCTTATAACAGCAAAACTATTTTAATATAGGAATTTTAATAATAAAGTTGCATGTCTTGATACCTGTGTTAGATAGAGTGAACTCCAAGTTTCTCTTCAAAGACTCAGTATGTCAGTATGTTCAGCTCTCTTACTCTTTGATTCTCCATTTTAAAGTTTAACTTCCTGGTTCTCTTTGCCCCCTTGCCTCTAGTTTCAGTAAACAACTTTCCCACCAGTTCTAATCAGTAGTACACATCTATTCCCCTAGTCACCTGCTTTGACCTGAGTCACCCCTGGTCACCTGCTCCGTCTTGAGTCACCCTGGTCAGTTGCTCCATCCTGAGTCACCCTTGGTCACCTTCTCTGACCTGAATAATCCTGAGTCACCTGTTCTGTAACCGCCCTTCCCACCAAACTACTCACCCCACTCTGGCTTGTACCTCTGCTCTCTTTAAAATAGCCAACTGGAATTAGCTTGGACTGTGCAGTCCAACCCTAACCAATAGAGGAACCACACAGCAGTAGGGGCTACTTGCATTAGGAATAAGAACCCCTTCCCCTCCCTTGTCTAGGTGTGCTCTCACCATTATTCCATCACGAGTTGCAACCTTCTATAGAAGTAAAGATTGCCTTGCTGAGAAAATTAAATTTATGTTGGAGTGCTATTTCTTTGTGGCACTGAGGAAGAAGCATTTGGTTCTAACAGCTGTAAATATGCAGATGCAAAACCAAAACCATCACTGCACAAATCTAGCATTTGAAAACATTCAGATTTTCCTCAAGAACAATGGTCTTTACTTTCTTAACATCACCAGCATTAAGATTATATACTCTCATAGGAACTTAAATTTCTTCTTTGAAGTGTTTATCACAGTAGTAGTTACTGGTGTACTTATTTAAGTATTTCTCCCTGCTTTCGCCATGAGCTCCAAGACGTTAGGAAATAAGTCTGTTCTGTACATTTTTATACCTCTAGCTCAGTACCTTGCACATAATAGGTACTCAGTAAGTTAAATTACTAACACTTGTTACTTTTATCATTCAATGCCACATAAATAAAGTTTCTATATGGATTACAACAGCTTTTTCACCCTTTATGGTACTCTTTCCAGAATGCAGTATGAGTCCTGCACAAAATCAAGTTATAATTGTGAGGCCTGCATGGTGCTTGGGACCAGCAAGCACTGTTGGCCAGGCAGTGACTAGCACAAGGAAGTCCAGTCAAGCTAGAGGTGGAGGCTGAGATCCAGCCAGTTCTCCACTCCTCAAGTCGTAGTACAAAGCTACATGTATTGGAAGGAAATAACACCTCTTTCTAATTCAGTCACCTTGATAATGCAACTTGTTGGTATCTCTAATCAAACACACTGTGAAGTAAAAAATGCAATTGGAGTAAGTAGAAATTATGGAGCTAAGGTTTCATCTAATAGTGTTTTGTTTTGTTGATTAGCAGTGCGGTGGAAATCCATTGGATGCTTTTGAGGAAGGGGATAACATGGATAATATGGCAGCCAAAATAATTGATTTAGAACCTAGCATTTCCATTTCCCATGCAGCAGGAATTCCTCTCACTTGCTATGCCTTTATGAGAGCCAACATATTAAGCCTATTCCAATATGTCATTAATAAAAAGAGCTTTAATTTATTTGCATAATTATTTATTTTGTTAGCTTTCTTTGTTTTCAGAAATAGTTATTATATTGTTCATAGACATTTCTAACGCAGTTGTTAAAACACCGAGCCAATACAATCTCAGTGCAAATGTCATTGTATCCATGAGTGATTATTTTAATTCTGTGTTATTTAGAATACACTTCATTTAATTTAAAATCACAGTTGTGAAATTATTTTGATTTTAAATACCTTATTGGAGGCTGAACCTCACAAGCAGTTAGCTACTAGCTGCCATTAGTAACATCCAGGAAAGCTAGACACATTTCAGAAAGGGAAACTAATAGGAAAATCTTCAGAAGATTCATTCAAAGCAGAAAATAAGAATCAGAAGGACTTGTATCTTTTAGCAACATAAATGATAGTCACAATGATAAAGATAATTAATATTTATTATTTACTATATGCCAGGCACTGTGCTAAGTACATCATCTTATTATTTTTCAAAACAAAGAAGTAAAATAACTTGACTGAGGTACAACTTGAACCTTCAGACCTGTTTAAATCCAAATAAAATATCCATAAAGGCATGCACTTCCCCATGTTAGACATGGCACTTCAGAACACCTGGCTCTAAATGTCTAAAAACCCAGAGAGCTTCTGATCCCAGAAACTTCCTTTCAGGAAGGGACAATTGGCTCTTTTTTATGAGGTCATAAAGAAATTTAAAGACTTATCACTACTGCTCTTAAAAGATCCCCCAATTTCCCCTGAACAAACAAGAAGACGTACAAAATGTGTACTGATCTACCTCCCTTGTCAGTCTAAATGTAAACTTCCTGGCTGTGGTTTTAATTGGAAATAGAACCCTTCCTTGCTGTCCAAATTTATTACAGTTACACATCACCCTCAGGTTTTCATCTAGGAGACAAGTTATTCCGGTGATGGATGATGCAATATTTATATATCATCTTGCAAAGTAAGCAAAAAGACTTCCAGTTTAAAAGCACTATGAGGCTATTGTTATAGTCTAGTAATGAAGATGGTAAATTTGGGGAAAAAATTATATATGGCTAAGTATTAAAAATTTTAGAAGAGAGACTTTTATACGAATTGTATAGGTTCAGAGTATATCTTTCAGTTCGGGTGGCCAGTTGTAAGGTGCCACTCTTAAAATTTGTTGCTCCCTGTGTAAAGTTCTAGTCAAAGAATTTTGCTCATAGTTTAGCTGAATGTTTATTTATCCAAATTTCATCTGTCTTTCTGTTAACTTGCCATTCTAAATATTTATTGGTGATGATTATACAACTTCCAAGTGATATATATTATTAAATAATTAAAACAAAAATGAGAGATTAAGAGCCATAGTATGTAGAGTTTTATCAAAAATCCTAAGTTAATTGTGGTTACCATGATATATCATAAAATCTATTCCTGACAGCTAAGGAAATAAGAGAAACATGATTTCTTAATATAGTAATTCCATAATAAGAGGAAGCATATAAATAAACAAGACAAAACTTATTAAGGAGAATACTTATAATCTGTTGGTAGGAGTTCAAAGTAGTGCAACCACATTTGACGAAAATGCTCATACTCTACAGTCCAACAGATTGGCTTTGGAGTGCGTACCTTGGGAAAAACAAAATCAAACTTGCTCATACACACCAACAGTTTGGTACAAAGATCTTTCTTGTAGAGTGGCTTGTAATTGCAAAAAGTAAAAATAAAAAAAGAAACTTCCCAAATTTCCATTTATGAGTTATGTATTTATATAATGAAATATACACATATGCATACATATGTACCTATACATAGTATTAACATGAATTAACATGATCATATAGATCAAATGAATAATTTACAAATATAATGTTGAATGACAAAGCAAATTACAGAATAGTTTTTTTTTTTCAGGATGGTAACATTAAAAAAATCCAAAATCAAAACTATATATTATTTTTGAACACATAATCCAGGTATAAAAGCATAAAAGCATGGACTAGAAGGAAATACACCAATTCAAGATACTGATTTCTTCTTAGGGAAATAGGGACAAAGATTATTTCAACTCTGTCAGTGATATATATTTTTTAAATTCTTACAAAAACAATGTAACATTACCATTGTTAATCATAAATCATAAGTGGTGGAGGGTTTTTTGGTGTTTTTTCTTTTTTCTTTTTTTTTTTTTTTGAGACACAGTTTCACTCTGTCACCCTGGCTGGAGTGCAGTGGCATGATGCCTCTTGGGTTCAAGTGATTCTCGTACCTCAGCCTCTTGAGTGGCTGGAATTACAAGTGCACACCATTACACCTGGCCAATTTTTGTATTTTTAGTAGAGATGGGGTTTTGCCATGTTGGCCAGGTTGGTCTCAAACTCCCAAACTCAAGTGATCCTCCTGCCTCGGCCTTCCAAAGTGCTGGGATTACAGGCATGAGCCACCATGCCCAGCCTATAAAAGTTGTGGTTGCACATGTATTTATCATACTGTTTATGTACCTTAAAATATTTTTAATTGAAAAATAAAGAAAAGTTTTATGATTTTCTTCCAAGTTAAGAACCTTTAAAAGATTAAGGGCCTCTAGCACAGCCAATACCCCGAAGACCTTGTGTATAGCAGAGCAATAATGTTTGATATGAATGTTATGGTCAAACAAATACAACTCTGTTTAACGGTTCATTCATTCATTTAACACATGTTTACAGGGCTCTACTATGGGCACTACAAAACACAATTCCTACTCTTTGGAACTCGTATTCTGGAGGGGAATATGATATAAATAAATAAGCAAATATATGACCTATGAGATATCAGTTCTATCCTGATAGTCAGAGGTGGCCTGTAAGGAGTAAAACCGTTGACATCTCTTCTGATTGGTCAGTGTTTGTGCTGTCCCAGTTTGTAAATATTTTTACTATAATCCCCATAAAAAATTCAGAAGATGCATTTCAATAGGGTGGTCAGATAGGCCCCTTTGAGGTTTTTAAGTGGAGAGCTGAATAAAAGTTAGGAAAAAACTATAGGAAGATATTAAGAATGCAGATCGAAGCCAAGAAGCAGGAATAAACAGTATTACAAGGAACAGCAAGAGAGTGCAGCTACAGAGGACTGAGCAAGGCAGGAGCAATGAGAGTAGAGGTTAGAGAAGCATGCAGGAGCCAGATTAGACAGAAAATTCCAGGCAGTAGTAAGGCTTGAGATATGATGTTGAATGGACACAAAGTTACAAGAAAAATTGAACAAGGAAAGGGCCAGACTGGCTGAGATGTTTAAAATTATATGCATACATATATTATTATATTACATACAATGTCTCTATTTTATAATAGTTTATATTATACAGTATATAAATGATGTTGATAGCAGGACAAAAGTGGGGAGCAGGGAGACCAATTAGGAGATACTGCGGGAGTCTAGCCTGGAGACACAGCTGGTTGAGACCTGGCTGTTGGCAGTGGAGAAGATGAAAAGTGGTTGGGTTTGCAATTGACGGTTTTGCTAACAGCACTTGCTGATATATGTTGTGAGAGATATAAAGGAGTTAAAGAGGATTCTTAGATTTTTCATCTTCAGCAGCTAGATGAGTATAAGTTGCCATTTACAGATATGGGAAATACTAGAGGCAGAATAGATTTAGGAAGAAGAAATCAAGAGTTCTATAATAAACACATTAAGTTTAAACTGCCTACTAGACATCCAAGTAGAGACAGCATGTAGGCAGTTGGCTATATGATAACAGTTGTTATTGATACTGTAAAAAACCAAAAACAAAACAAAAGCATCACACTAACCACTTTTCTCAACACCTCACCCACAAGAATATGATTTTGTTAACTAGCCAACAGTTGCTGACTTATTATTCTGTTTTTTACATGATGAATACAATATGTACTCTGCTTTCTATGATTTCTAACAGCTTATTTCCATTTATATGAACACGTTAATGGAAAAGGAAGCAAGAATGGAAACAAACACTGTTGATCAGTTCTCTTATCTCTAAATGAAGACACTCATCACATAATATGTATTTTCAACATTCCATACACTCTGTTTACACAATCCAATTTTCTGAGGTTATTTCAGATAAAAGGCTTTTTAAATAACAAAATCATAGTATTGTAGCTCATAGCCCAAATCATAAATGTTATTTTTTAAAAAAGGTTTTCACTATGGTTTTATTCCACATGCTACAAATAAAATTGGGGGGAATAGAATAGTTTAAGAGTGGAACATAGGTGTCAGAGTGGGTTTATATCCTCTTTGCACAACTTACTTAGAATAATTATTTAACCTCATGCTTCAATTACTCTGGTGAGTAAGGATAAGACAGGACTGAGGATTATGAGAACCAACACAGTCCAAGCTTTCAGTACCAGGTAAGTTCTTCATAAATATCAGCTACAAGTATTATTTGTAAAAATATAGCACGAGTTCAATTCAACAAGCATGTAACTACTCCTATATGCATCACACCATGTTCAGCACTATAAAAGCACTGTCTCCCGTGATGGCTAAATAGAACATAATTCTGAGCCAGATAGTAGCCACATTGATGAGTATGCTCCCTAACACCTCATATAAGATTAGTCTTTCTAAACTTTGAAACAAAAACCCATATGGAGTGGCCCAGGCATCAACAATCAACCTCAGATTAGCATATTGGCCACCAACTCATTTTCTCTATGTCATGCACACAGCTTCTGTAACTTACGCAGACCACACACATTGGATTCTGTTCTCTCTTGAGAGAGCATGCAGATGGTCCACGATATGAATGACCTCAGTCCACTCTGACCCACAAAGGAATCCAAAAATTTTGAATGTCATTTTCAAAAAGATTAAGGTCCTTTGGTATAACCTTCATATGACCTACAAATCTCAGCTCTCCATATCTGGCAGACAATTTATAGTTTTACACATCCCACATTCATGTCTTCTGGCACCTATGCACACACTAAAATATCTTTCTTTGAAATAGAGAATTCTTTTTCTAGAACAGTCTTTTAACTTCTCGGCAGTCTTCATGTTCCTTACACTTGTCTAATCTTTTCTACCAGTTTATAATTTCTTCCTTCATACAAATCACTATAGAGGAACCATGACAACACTGCTGAAACACAAGACTAGTTTCCAGACCATGCTTAGAAATTGTTTGGAAGTGTACTTGATTTCTTCATTTTATGATTTCCAAGAAGGAAAGGGAGCAACAGGAAAGCAACAAAACGTCACATACGATGGTGAAAAATCACTGTGCAGACATGACCTCATGATAATGTCGGCAGCTGGACTTCTCAATGGACATTAACCCTCTGAAACAAAAGGGCTATTTCTTTGTACTGGAGCAACACCTAGTTCAATTCTCTATTTAATATTTTAGAAGTCAGCTTCAAAGTAGGTCAAAGAGAAAGCAATTCTGCTTTTTCCTCAGCTCACATCTTTAATTTTCATGGAATAGATGCTATATGAATCTATCTATTCCTAGCAAGGTGAGAAGAAATTGACAACCTGCCAATCTCAGTAAGTTCTTTCCAATATTATTCTTATGAAACAAATGTCATTTTCCCCTTTTGTAAGCAAAGAAACTCTGAAATTTCTAAATAGCACACAAAAAACCAGACTGCCCATTAGTCTGGTGAATTAAAACCAAAGATTTCACACCAGCAGTTTTATACAAGGAATATAAAGGATATTCAACTTTTTTCAAAGGGACTGATTCTAAGTGGATAGGATGCTTTGCCTGAGAGTAAATGACAACTTTGCTAAGTTCTTATAACAGGAACAAAAGACAGAAGCAGGCACTCAGATGAATTTCTCCCAGCCCTAAGATTATGTCTCTGCCACCAAAATCCAGTGCAGAAACACATAACATTTCCACAAAATGAGGAGTGTGGAAAAGTCTCTGAAATGATATCTGTTCTTATGGCAAAAAGATATTTATATTTTGAACTGATTACACTGACAGAAAATTGAGTTTCTGTAAAAGGTCCAAATATTACATATATATAAATAAATATTAATTTTTGGCTTTAGTAAAAAGTTAGGATCTAAGAGGAAAAAAGTACACAGGAGTTAAAACTCTTACAGTTAGAAATAAAGAAATTTAAATAGCCAAGAAACATATTAAAAATCAACCCTCTCAATAAATGCATTTTTAAAACATGAAATGCCATTTTTACCTTCAAATATGTCTCTATATCAATCTCAAATTTAAAACATTATAACCTTAGGAAAACAGATGGTGAGAATAAGATAATTTTGTCATTATAATTTTGGTTAAACTCCGTATCCTCATTTACTTGCTAAGGCCTTTTAGTGGAAGAAAATGAGAGAATATAATGTGTAGTATTGATGAGGATCTAATGACTAGCATAACTGCATAACATGCTGGTGGAACTATAAATTGTTAATTATCTTTCTTTTTTTTTTTGACAACACCAATCAAGAATCTTAGAGTGTAAAATCCAAAAAACTGAAATGCCTAGGAATAGAAGGCTGACTGAAGAAATATTCCTATGGTAGAATACTATACAACAGTTTATCTCAAAAACTTCATGTAAAATTTAAAAAAGGATATTATGCAATGTTTGGTACAGTATTTTCCCACTTATTCAAGTTTCAAAACAATGCTACATATAATTTGTGGATCATAATCAGTATATAATTTCTAATTAGTTGTTAAGTAAGAGAAAAGAATATAATGGAAGAAAAAATACCAGAGGCCATAACACATAGAAAGTGTAAGTTCTGTTTTGTGAAGCTTTTGTTTTGGCTGTGTATGGGGATAAGTGTGTGTTTACTGTGTTCCAACATAAAATCTATTTCTCACTGTGGATCGATTTAAAGCAAATTTTAAAGCCACAGGTATAGTTTACAAGGTGTAATTTACTCATCTTCAGCTTATTGCTTCCAAAGAGATCTCCTGACTTCGCTTAATATCGTGTGGTCAAAGCTATCTTCCTTCTTCCTCCAGAAGCACAGACAAAAGAGAGCAACGACCAGAGAGAGGGATCTGCCTAAGTTCCCTGACAACTCTTTCCCCATGACTGACATGGAGTATATATTCAATGGCAGTTCCATCCCAGGAATGTAGCCCTACCTTTTTAGCCTAAATTAAATACAATACAATGAGCTCAACGTCCTAAAAACACACAGCATTGAAATCATTTTGCCATAACATTCTTTTTTTTTTTTTTTTTTTTTTTTTTTTTTGAGACGGAGTCTCGCTCTGTCACGGCCCAGGCTGGAGCGCAGTGGCCGGATCTCAGCTCACTGCAAGCTCCGCCTCCCCGGGTTTACGCCATTCTCCCGCCTCAGCCTCCCGAGTAGCTGGGACTACAGGCGCCCGCCACCTCGCCGGCTAGTTTTTTGTTTTTTGTTTTTTTTGTTTTTTTTAGTAGAGACGGGGTTTCACCGTGTTAGCCAGAATGGTCTCGTCTCGATCTCTTGACCTCGTGATCCGCCCGTCTCGGCCTCCCAAAGTGCTGGGATTACAGGCTTGAGCCACTGCGCCCGGCCAGCATTCTTTAAAAAATTATTACTATGTTTTCCACGTTTATTTTTGTCATTATATATCCTTCAGAAATATTACTTAATAGCTATACATATTCTATTATGTGGCTACACAATATTTTATTTAATAGCCTTTTCACTTTGATATCTTGATGTTATTTTCATTCTTTTTTCCATTGGTTATAATGCTGTGTTGGACATAAATCAGGACAGTCTTCTTTATCTCAACAGCTTCTTATTTCCTCACATATCAAACCTCCTATATTTAATTAGAAATAGAAAAAATAAATCTCATAGTCTAAAGAAAGAGAGAGAGATTTCAGTATCTGAGTTCAGAGTAGATTTTGCCTCTACAATTTCTTTTTTGAGAGCAGCATAAGCTGCCCAAGTATGGTAGCTAAATTTTGCTAGTTGCCTCTTAATTTACAGAGGAAAACATTAGATTTATGATAAATGTGTTCAAGAAATAGAAAACATTATGGTAATCAAATACAGGCATGTATCACTTTATGACAGGGATACATTTTGAGAAATGTGTCATTAGGTGATCTCGTTGTGTGAACATCAGAGAGTGTACTTACACACATCTAGATGGTGTACCCTGCTACACACACCTAGGCTATATGGTGTAGCCTATTGCTCCTAGACTACAAGCCTGTACAGCACGTCACTCTACTGAATACTATAGGCAACTATAACATGATGTTAAGTATTTGTGAACCCAAATCTACCTAAACATAGAAAAAGTACAGAAAAATACAGCATTTTAATTTCATGAGACCTCTGTAGTATAAATAGTCCCTCATTTACCAAAACATCATTATGTGGTGCATGACTTTACAATATTCAAATCAATTAATTAGCTAGAACCATGTTATCATGTATTTGCTGCCTAGGAGTATGTTAAATGCTATGAGGAATAAAAAACAATATAATATATAGTCTTTAGTGAATTCCTATTATGCATTAGCAAGTGTGGTGGCTCTCTCACATATCCCACTTAAAGAGTAATGACCCACTTAAAGAGTCAGAATACAGTAAACATATGAAGAAATGTGTATGTGGGTGTATAAATCAATAAGATCTAATGAGGTGCTAAATGGTGGAATACAGTTGAGTACACAGGCAGTGCTGGCTACTATATATGTCTATCTAGATATAGAGATATATACATATTATACAGATAGATAGATAGAGAGAGAGAGAGATTTAACAAGAGTTAAAAGTCAAGAGAATTATATGACCTGAAATTAACTTGAGCTAGACATTGAAAGACAGATGGCATCAGAGTAAGTGGAGAAGAGCACGGACTATGCTAGACAAAAGGAATGTCTTCTGCTTGTCCTCCTAGAGACAAGAGATGACATGAGGTAAAGGGCTTCATGGTGATAACACTAGTCCTCAAAATCAGAGGATCAAGAGACCATCCTAAAGCCCATGTTAAACACAACACAAAACAAAACAAAATCAAAGAAAAGCAGAGCAAGCCTTCCAAAATTCTGGAGAATATGTCCGTCGTACTTCAAAACAGTCCAGAGAGACTGATGTTTTAGGACAATACTTCTCACATTTTGCAAGTGATGATCCTCTAGACTAAAATCAGACAAAGTTATCTCCTGGGGGACGAAGGAAGTAACTTCAGTATTCCACTGCAAAGCAGTCATTATTTTGAGGTCTCATGTTTCACCTTTAAAAATCTTGCATCTCTGCATTAGGTTAAATGTTTCCCCTAATCTTAATGTGAAATTGGAGTTCCAGGTAGATAAGCCATATTTGTTTTACTCAACATATTCTGGTATCTCTTAAATTAATAATTATATATGCACATTTGAAATATATATAGAGAGAGATAGATATAGATATAGATATTTCAACCTGATATATATATCAGGTTCTTTATTGTTTTGTTCCTCTTCCATCCTGGCTGTATCTGCCAGATATAAGAAGTCTACCATTAACCAGGCCACCAGGCAGTCATTAAAACACTGTGCCACCATCTGCTCCACCCAGTTTTTTTGTTTGTTTTTGTTTTTGTTTTTTGAGACAGGGTCTTGCTCTGTTGCCTAGGCTGTTGTGCAGTGGTGTGATCTTGGCTCACTGCAGCCTTGACCTCCTGGGCTCAAGAAATCCCCCCACTTCAGCCTCCCAAGTAGCTGAGACTACAGGTGCATGTCACCATGTCTGGCTAACTCTTGTAGAGATGGGGTTTCTTTCTGTTGCCCAGGCTGGTCTTGAACTCCTAGACTCAAGAGATTCACCTACTTCAGGCTCTCAAAGTGCTGGGATTACAGGTGTTAGGCACCACACTTGGCCAACCCAGCCTTTTTTTCTCTCCTTTTCTGGCACTGTTTAATATTAGGCATTTGGCTACCAGATAGTATTTTCCAAGTGGCCCTTTGACATGTTGCAAAATAATATTTCACCTTTACATTCTGAGTGCTGGTCTTATTTCTCTATTCTTCTACCCTCTGAAAAAATACTACTTTGTATTAATTTTGCTCAGGACTTCCATTGGCCGCAACGACCATATGCTATTTGACTTTGGTTATCTCCACCACCACTAGGTTTTGCATGTGCTGAATGCTCTACTCACTTCACTCTGCACACGATGGTTTGCAGTAATGTTTGTGAGGCTTTAGCTCAACAAAGAGCACTTACGCACACTATCTGGGACAATAAATGACAAGAGGTGGTTTTAGGTTTTGTTACCTTTGCCATAATCTTCATCAGCTCCTTTCTAAGACCTCCCCAACAAGCCATGCATCCTATGCCAAGGCAGATTCAACTCAAATCTAGTTGTCCCCTTCCAATCAGATTGCCAGTCATAGTCCCCTGGAGATGCTATAGAGTCCTGATGAGAAGTAGTGGGCAATAGGCTATATGCTCCCAAATTCAAAAAACAGGTAGAGTACTTTAGACATGATGCAATAGATCATAAGGAGCTACTGTACACTCCTCAGAAAGGAAATACTTGATATAGTGGTATATCAGAAAGACTGATTTCCTTGGAACTTAATTTATTCCAAATATGAGTTAAACTTTTCTAAGAAATAAGTCTAAATAATGAACTAATAACAATGAAGTGTTAATAATGAAAGAACTGAAGGTTTTAAAAAATTCCATTTTGGCATAATTAAGGGATAAGTCAGTTCAAATGAAAGGTATCACTGTTATTAAAACTTCATTCATTTACTGAATTATGTTTCATGTGAACAGAGTGTATTTTTAAGATTATTTGATTATTATACAAGTCAATGTCATTTCCAGTTTTTGGAAAATTGATAGTAATTGTCACTGAAAATGTAACTTAGTTTATCAAATTAATTTCTCAAGGGCCACCTGATAGCCACCAGATGGCAACCTGAGCCAAAGGTAAATCAGAACTTGAAGTTATAGATAGCCCTGAGACTACAAGTTACCAGTCACTCATCTCTCAGGGTTCCTTTGAAACCACAAAACACAAAGACTTTCTACCACTTCTGTAAATTCCATTGGAACATAATGAAATATGCTCTATCCACAATGCTTACAATAATTAAAGTTTTTTTTTCATAATAGAAGTCTATCTAGAAATAGCACAATACGGAATGATCATTAATAGATCTGTTAAGGTCCTTAAATAAATGCCTATCGAGAGCATAGGCATGCACTAGTAAATTTCCTAAGGAAAATCCATTTTCATTTCACATTCTGACATTTTATTTAGAAAAATTATACCTTTTCTTTTAATTATTTCAGTAAACATAATGAGGTTATTGCTAACTATACCTCAGAGTACTTTATTTTCTCCAATTTTTTAGTAATATGAGTCTACTTGTAATTAAAGGCATGCTGCATTAATGATGCTGAACGTCTCCAAGGGAAACATTTAATGTCCACCTCATAATATTATGCCAAAATTACATGCACAGAAGACTTTTTAATAATCTTTGTTTCCTAATTTAGTTTTGATTGGCTCTGAAATCCATAGCAGCACTCAAGGGCTTCCATTTCTACAGTCATCAGCACTTCCGCACCATAAATTGTACAAACGCACATGAGTTCTTCCGTCTGTAGGCTCCTTTTCAAAGCGTCTGTTTAACTTATCCAGAAAATTAGCTGCAGGCTAGAGATAATTGCAGATAATTTTGCCATTTTTAAGCCACTGGGGTATACGCGAAGATATGACAGCTAACTTTGTCTAAACACAAAGAAAAAGTCATAGCTTTGTGTTGTCACTTCAGCTTTACACACAGGTTCAGATCATCCTCTCTGCTCTTTATGCAAATTGAAACAAATTGTAGTCACTAAATGATCTGTGTTTCCTGACAAAGCTCTGCCACCTGAAGCTTTCAATGTGGCTGAAAAGATAGGATCTATTCAAATGTGTTCTCCCAGCCTAAGAAAGAGGGTTAACCCCCGCCTTCCCTTCAGAGTCTTCCCCACTGATGAAAACAGAGATTGTCTTTAGCCATCATCAACTCAAAAGGAATACATCAACTTAAAAAGAAAATGTATGTTTTTAAATATACACAATTTGTGTATATATATATGTATATGTGTGTATACACACACATATCTATATACACACACACATTTCTCTTCCTTATCCACTATGATTAATAGAAATGGCAGTACTCTCCTGAAAAACTAATGTTTATAAATACTGGTACAATTAATATAGAACACTTTTAAAGTACTTCACATTGAAGATTTATTAACTATGCCATCCAGGTTAATAAGCAGAGATCTATTGTTAAATGGAATCCATATGCTCTTTTTTTCCTGAAATTTTACTCTATATTAAAATAAATGCAACATTAATGGATAGTCACTGGCATGTAATAATGAAGTCAATGAAAAAAGCAGCAACACGGACTCTTAATGCAATGCCAATGAACTTCAACTTTATATTTAAAAAATCGGCCTGAGGAATTATAGGTATTTCTCTCAGCACATGTTCCCTTGGTGCTCAGAACAGCTATAGCCACAGCTAATAGGAGTGTCACTAGGTGAACAAGTGATTACTGAAACAATTTTGCAGCAAACATTTACACATAGGGGCTAACCGGTGGCTGTATTCATGTGGCAGCTCCCCTGATGTAATAGGCCATAACGACTCTGAGGGAGCAGGTATGGATGCAAGTGTCAAGGAGGGGAGAACACATAACTCATAACACAAATGACTTTATGGATTCCCATTACACCCTGGGCTGAGGAGTACCTAAACAGGTTTGCTAGGACAGCACCCTGAGACAGTTTCCCAACCTTGTGTCAGGAATCCTCACATTAAAGGGTTTTACGGAACATCCAAAAGTGCAGAGAGGAAGAGTTGCTATATTAGGCCACTGACGTGGTATATAATATGCATACAAATAGTCCCAAGGTGTATATTTAAAGGATAGATGATTAAATTTGTTATGCCAATCATATGCATATTAAGGAATACAAATTAAGCCTCGATAGGTAACATTTCACAAACCTTACATTCTCCCTTGGAAAACCATTCTGTCCAATGACAAGTTTACATCCCCCAGGGCTTCCAAATATCTGCATCACTCTAAGATGCAGCGTTTTAAAGACTGTCCTGCAGAGTTTCATGTGAACATACAAAGTATACACGTTAATGCACTTGAGAAAGCTGAGGGATATTTTAATTCTTTTTTCCCTTTGGTCTGTGACATCACTTAGCCAGTGGACTGAGAGGAATTGACTCATTTAAATACCTTAGACCATGTCCCTTTGAAAGGCAGACATGGGAAGATCTGTAACATGCCCTTTGCACTCATGATGGGAGAAAGAGGCAAGCTGAAGACACCAAGTAAACCCTTCAACATGACAGACAGGAGCAGTGCTGAACAAGCATTCTCTGGCCAGAGACTGAGATCAGGGAAGCTGCACCCACAAATCACACCTTGAAAACATCACACAGGGCCTGTGAGAAGAAAAACAGCACCCTGGGAAAGGAAATTTGCTATTTGACTTAGATCTGTAAATTATTAAACAATTCCAGAAGGGACAGGTTGTTACAAGTGTCATGTAAACCAATATATAGAGCTAGAGTGTTCTCAGTAATATGCAGACTTGGCCCGGAACTCATCCTGTGCTATGAGGAGTAGAAGACTACACAACCTATCACCCAAACAGCAATTTCAATCCACATCTGTAATGAGCTCTTATAGTTGACCTTTTATGAGAAATTATTAAGGACCTCACATAAAGCCACCACAAATGTCTCTGCTCCTTTACAGATTTCTTATGATTTTGCTAATGTGTTTGAATAAACTCCTTCTCTGGAAGTCTCTGCTTTCCAAAATGCAACTTCTTTGCACAGCACATACCTCTTCCCAGAGAGATGGGTCCTCTCTTTGAAATATTTAGTCTTTCAGGGCACTTTAGTCACAGTGACACCTCATAGCCAAGTGCTTTTTCTCACTCTCCACAAAATCAGGTTTAGACTATAATTCAAACCAGTCCCCAAAGGCACTTCTGAAAAATGGCAAGCCCTTAGCTTTAAGGTGAAAACACTCTTTATTGCTCAAAATTGTTTCCTGCTACAAAACCTTTTTTATGCTGCTAGGTCTTATGCTAATTTAACTCACTGGGGACTGTGAACAGATGCTACTTTGATTAATAGTATCACTATCCTGAAAATGCCAGGCCAGGTTCAAGATAATATAGTCAGGTAAGATTACTATTAAAATCTGCCATACAATTATACCTGTTATGTGGAGAAAAATGGGATCACAGTTCTTGTATGAAATAAAAACCACCTATAACAAAAAGAAAAAAAAAAACCTAAACCAAATAAACTCACCATCTTCACTCTTTAGCACATTAATGTATACCATTTTAATCACCAGCCTTTTTAATAATACTTATAGAAATATTGTCAGCTATGTCTTTCATAAAAATTCAGTGTTACCCTAATATTACCTTTTCACATGGTATTTAACTTTCTATGCAGGAAAAAAAAAGACTTATATAAGCCATGAGAACAATAAATTCTGTAACTTTGCTTATCAAAAAAAAAAGTATCTGAATTTATATATGCTGAGCCCTTGCTTTTCAGCAAATAAGTTTTCTGTGTTCCAAAAGTCATCTTTAAAATATACATAGAAAACTATGACCTTGACAATAAGGGGAGTTGGCAAATAAGATTTTTCTGGAAAAACCTCTCACAAGGCTTTAGTCCCTCTCTCCTCTACTTTTCTTCTTGCTGATCTCTTAACCAAGGACTCCCAAATCATAGCAGCCTCCTGATGAAGACAATTATGAGATCTAGTCTCTCCTTGAACTACAGAATTTGGGACTGGCTTTATACACATATGTGAAGAAACATTTGTGTTTTTAAAGTTGGTTTGCCAATGCATTTTATCCTTAACATGACAGATATGACCTAATCATATTTCTAACCTCCAATCTAAAATTTAACCTTCAACTGGACTTTTTCTTTTATAATATATGCGATAGTATACCTGCCTCAGTGAAACTATTGGTTTTCAGGGAAGCAGAAAGTAAGTTCCTTCCAGGGCATCAATCACAGTGTGCAAATTGTAATTCCAGGCAGGGTAAGCCTCCACTGAGAAAGAAACTAGCCTTTTAACACAAATCTGCCACCTACAGATTCAACTTATTGCATGAATTGTCTTCACACTCACCACATCTGTATGTATATGCGATTAGACTGTATTTATACGAAATATTTGATGTAAAAGGGTTACCTCACCATTGCACAGAATGTCTCAGGAGGGTCTCCACAGGTAATATCCGGAGGATCGAGTTTCACTTTCAGATATTTTGTCATGTCCGTGGATTCCGGCTGGCAGGCCATGTAATCCCAAACTTTCCCTTCTTCTGTGTAAATCTGAGTCTTACACAGATCATAATGTCCCCAAACCAAAGGGTAGGGCTGCATCACTGAGGACACTGTAACCCAAAGGGCATGAATCGACAGGAATCTTGACAAATACATCTCTAAATTCTTTGTAATCTTCTTGGAAACTAAGCAGAGCTTGCTTTATGATCTGCGATCTTTGTCTAGTTTACATATATGTACATATATATATATCTATATATATGGGTAGGTAGGTCTGTGTATTCTTTTAAAAAATGAGGATGGGACCTCAAAGCAGATCCCAAAACCGAAAACGAAGAGTTAAGATACTGTGCGTGTTCAGGTATATTGAGGACTTTGGTGGACGCCTAACATACTTGTGTGTTAGGCGTTAACAACTTGCAGCTTTTTCTTTGTCCTAGAACATATCTATTAGACTCAGGTCTAGTTTGGTTTTTGTAAAAGATGTCCAACTGCAGATAATAATTTAGCAAAGTGATGGCTCTCCCGTTGTACATCCGATAACCCTGAGTGATCCTCAATGCTCACAGCTCACAAGGGACGCTCAGGCAGGCTGAGATATCAGTATCTGAAGCAAAAGGATGAGTGTCCATAGCCCGGTGTCTGTTTCCCATCAATCATTCTTTTCTTCTGGCACCAACACCCTTTTAGAAACAATAAGAGTAAGAGTTATTGTCCCAGAATCAATGTATTACGAAATGTACAATATGTTGACATTTTGGAGGTCTGATGCAATACAAAGCAAACTGATGTAATACGGATAACCTTTACTCAGCTGTTTTGCTAGAATGAGCAAACCATGGAAATCATTCACATTGGGGAGAATTTCGATATGAAGGATTTAACTCTTCCATAACAAAGACAGACACATGTGTGTGAGTGACAGGTTTTCACTTAAAAAATTACATTTCCATCTTGACAAAACTGAGAGCAAGCAGCTAGATTTGAACATTTCTCAAACACTGCAGTGCTAGAAAATCTTCCAAGAGAACAATGGGGTAAATGAGCGCTTTTATAATGATGACAAAGATACGACAACAACTTACATCCCTTTTGTCTCTTGACAAACAGACCCTAAAAATCTCCAAATTCCTTGTACACTTCTTAGCTTTTGTTTGCTGGAGTGAAAATCAGCATTGTTAGCATAAGCCTGTCCCTGTGGATTTGCTCATTATATTTGAAGAATTTAGCATATTTTGTTTAGTTGCATTTAGTAATAAAGATAACTTGGCTCTCCAAAAAAAATTCAAAAATAAAACCAAAGGAGTAAAATTTCCTTTCATAAGAATTTTCTATATTTTTACATCTTTTTATAGCCATTACATCTGCATTTGCCGTTACTTTTTGTAACAGAAGAGAATTTGTCCCAAAGGCGAATATTATAAGCTGCTTTTAAACTAAAAGCTCTGTAGTAAAATGCACAATTTAAAATGCACATATAAAAATAGCCGAGGGTGAGTTAACAGGCCATGAAGCAGAATAATATGGCACTAATTCTAAGAGAAAATAAAAATTACTGTGTAAAAGTACTTTTGGTTAACTGATAATGCACCCTACATAACTATTGGCTACAAGTCATTGGTGAGTTTAAGTGGCCACTTTTCTGTTTAGAGATCACTATCCAAATCTAAACAAATGCTAACATTTGGAAACCAGGTATTAAAAAATATATTTTCTTAATTAGATTATTTATATTTATAGTCTAAAAGTTAACTATTTTAAGCAATGCAAAAAGGACAAAAAAAACCCTACAATTTTAGAAAATTCTATTATAGACCCTTCAATTCACATTAAATGGTTGAAATATGGAAGTTCACTATCTTCAAACAATCTTATAAAGGGAATTCATTATATTTAAATAATGTACCATCTTAAAATGAACTAAGCCACAGAGACTATGAAATGCCAACAGATGGTTGAATTGTGTTTCCATAGCAAAGTAATTTATAATAATTGCTTTATGGATGCAAGTGCAATTTTCATTATATTCAATTCATAAAATGTTATCATACAGCTGCAATTTGTGATATTTGCTATTAGAAAAAGTGTTGAATATTTGAGTTCCTATGAAGCAATAATTAGTAGTTTGTCTAAACATGTATAAACTACAGATTTGAATCGGCCTCTTCCTTGTAACCTAGAGACTATACTGTGTAAAGCAAATTTTGAAAGCTTCAGCTAAAAAGAAAAAAAATCAGAGAAGCATGTGTTGTGGCTACTACAGCCTTCTGCTTTTTTTCAGATTCATTAGTAATTTTAAGTTGATATTTGCAGACACATCCAACAATTTGACAATTAATAATCTGAGAAAGTGTTAAAGTGATGCAAATTTACATTTTTAAGATGACTTTTTCAACTGTGTTTACTAGTTTTTATAAGAGGAAACAAATACTTTCCAAGGGGCAGGTGGATGAAGGCATTATAACTGAAGCAGTGTAAAATCTACTAGGTCAGAAATTATTAACTTTAATTCTTGGTTTCAAATACACAATAATTTATTTATCAAGAACGATATAATCTTGAAGACCTGGAATTGACTGTTTTGAGTTTGAATGGAGTGAGCATTGTGTGTTTATTTTTAATATTAGTTTGAAAATGCCACTTTAAATATATTTGAGTGCTTCCTGAGATTAGTCTTCACTTTTTTTTTAACCAACAAATGATATTCTCCTCATCCATTTATTCTTGGTTACTCTATCCTCAACCACATTTTGCATTACTGCAACCACAAAATAAAGGGTGACCATACATTTGAACACTAAAGAAACGTATGTGAACCCTTTGCTATCTCCTGACAGAACAGCAATCCCAATATAACGAATTCTCATTAAAGTATACCAGAATTATAATGATGGTCATTACACAGAATTATGGACTACACCATTGATCGAATTTAGAGAAACTGACAAGGAAAAATGCAGAGGAGTGCAAGATATTTGAATACTAGGCAGTTGCAGGACTGTGCAACAGACATTCTTGACAAGAAGCAGCCAATTATAGCTTAAATTTCTGGCACATAACCAGTTGTCATTAATAGTTTTCCATTACATTACAGACATATTATTAATGTATTAAAAATGTCAAGCTTTGGCAAGCACTAATATGGCATGGCTCAGTTAGTCTGCAGAGTTTACATTTAACGAGCTCCCATTGACACAGAAAAAGATATTGACCACAGCATATTACAGATCAGGAGCAGAGGGACACTAAGTTGTTATTTAACATAATTATTTGATTTCATTCTAATTTTTATATTTGTACTATCATTATGTATCCTGCATTTCAGGGTCTTCTTACTTTTCAGTGTCACATACACTTCCAAAGAAATCCTCTTAACTTCAAATTAGTAAGAAATTAAATCTATGAACTTCCATGACACACAATGGAAAAGCAGCCTCTGAAAATCAGGAATTTGTTATTAAAGTATAATTACAGATTTTTCAAAGAAACTGCAATGATGTAAAAATAGAATATTATTTACACCTTAACCTCCACTATTTAATGGCACTCTGTCTATCTGCTGTGCTTTCAAACAGGTTAAAATTATCAATAGCTTCTAAAAGCTAGGTCATCACAGCAAACAGCTAGGGAAATCAATTATGAGAAGGACAGTGAATAACGTATTTGGGGACTTAACATACTAAACCTATGCCTTCTGGCCCATAACTGAACTAATTGTGAAGTGACATGGCCTTTGAATTTGTCTCAGGTGTCCGTATCACCTAAATAAGAACAGATTCAGAAGAGCTCTGGGCAGCTCCAGTTCTACCTCTTCACTTTGCAAACCTTGGGAACTCACTGTAATCAAATAATGCTATCACCTCTACTTGGGAACTAAAGTACTGAGAAGTCTTCTTTGATAAAAATACCCATTAATAGGTTGTGAGTACCCTATCATAGACCTCTGGTCTATAAATTTGCAGAACCAATGAAAAAAGGTAAAATTACGTCATGGCCCTCAAGTTGATAGATATTATTGATCAGGACTAAAATGGGCTATAAAATGCCTTTGCACACATAGAACATGTATTTGTCCAGGATTCTGCAGCTAATTCCCTTCCACCTTGGATTAATTTTGCAGAAGCCATTTTCACAGGCCCTTTCTCTCATCAGAAAAAAAGCCTCCCACAATATTACATGGAATTAATAGTGATTAATATTTTATGCAATTATATTCCAAAGCAATTGCCAATTTCATCAACTGAGAGGAAGATATTATCAGTAAATCTCCTAATCTAGCTGATTTTCAGCATTCATTTTCTTATATAATCTCACTAGCAGGTGGGAATGGTGGTAGTAGGCTATTTCTTTCATAAATATTCAGCTTTTCAAGGGTACTTGAAATACATAACTATTGACTCATTCCTCATAAAGAATTTTATAAATATGCATTTTCTGAATGGGAAGAAACAAAAGGAAAATTGACTATATAGATCATTGAGTGAAAATATAAAAAGATAAAGATATACAAAATTATAACCTATCAAAATTAGCAGCTTCCAGTAGTCATAATGAAATTTATTACATAAGATATTTTAACATGTATTCAATGCTCTTTGCACTTATTTGTTCTGAAGAAAGCATTTTCTAGTCATCTTAATGGAAAACATATGCTTCTATCCTTTTGTTAACTATCTCTCAAAATATAAGGAATTTAACATGTACTGCAACATCATTGGCATAGCTTACTCACACTTGATTGGGTATTATGAGCAACTGTCTATCACGAGATTCTTAATCAACCTAAATAACACACCTTGGTATTTGAAAGATCTCTATTTTCATTGAGAGAGGACTGATTCGAGAAATTAGATAGTACATGTTTTGCAGGAAGATTGAGGATGGGATAATACCCAAAACTATTTCAGAATCAGTTAAGCCTAGAAGAAATCTGGAGTTTAATTACCACATGAAAAACAAATACTTAATTCTAATGCAGGGAAGTTCAGAGATCTAAGGTCTCAAACGCATATATGAGAAAATCTACACCCACCTGAAGTTTTGAAACAGAACTTTGGATTCTGCAAATAAAATTGTTTTTTGAAAGTATGCTAAATCTCATACTAACCTAAGACTTTACTAATATAATCTCTTATGCAATATAATTCACGCACATATATTTCAATGTTAACATATAATTGGTTTTCAAAGTTGAATCCAATTTTCTTTTTTCCAAGTGACTTGATGCCTTTGTAACTAAAACTCTCCAAATTTTTGTGACATTTAGAAAACCTATCAAATAAATGTGTAATGATTTAACTTTTTAAACAAATTACCTGATATGTTTCAGAATAATAATGGAAGCAAAGACAGGTATTTGCACCACTTGCAAATATACAAAAGGAAACTGCAAAATACATTTGCCTCCTCCTAAAAAGGCTCACCTGAATCATTTTAACACATACACCCAGTGAAAGCTGACAAAACAAAAATACTAATAGGAAACCAGCTTTATGTTCAAATAAACTGTTTCCATACATAAGTTTTAAGATTATCCTTCTTAAATTCCACAATAGGAAATATCGCCAAATTAATAGTTCAGTACATAGAATCCTGAATGCTTTCATGGTGGTCTTCAGTGGTGAAATGTATCTCATTTCATGGCATCCAGAAAAGAAAATATATCCCTGGAACAACATTACATGTGAAATACTAGATGCACATTTTCCTTGCATGTTGATCCATATGCAGAGATCCAAATTCTATCTTAATGAAAAACTGAAAGTTGCTTATCTTCAAAAAGAATCTTGGAGAGTTACTGAGCTGCTTTTCCTTTGCCAAAGAGAAAGGGAGGCGGGTAAGGCATTCAAAGTGACACAGTTCAAAATACTTAATGAAATCTGGAATTGCTAATTCCCTCACTAGAGATCCTCCTCAAGGGACAAACAAAACAGAAAAGCCTCCCCTGAAAAAAATTTTTTTTTGTAAAACTTTCCAACAAGCTTAACTATTAAGCGTATCTGAATAAATGACTTTAATGGAAGATCTTTCTGGGTTTTTTTTTCTTTACATTTCTGTAAGATAAAACAACTTTTAGTATTTTCAGTCATAAAACAGGGCCTTATTTCTAGAGCAAATCTACTGCCAGATTCACCATATGTTTAGTGGAGTTCTGAATCTTACTCAGAATTTTCCATTCCAAAGATTGACAATTTCTTATGAGAAGGAGTGGCTCCATTATTCCCTGTACAAAAAGAAGAGGGGAGAGAGGAGGACCCTCTACTCACTGGAAATCTGTACCTGATGCAACTATAGGAGCTCAACCTGCGACTTTTCCAAGTAAAATTGCTTTAAAATCCCCGCTAGGAATTTTCTTCCCTTGCCCTGTAAGATGACAGCCTACTCTTAAGTGGATTTCCGAAGGAAGAAAAAAAAAAAAGTCCCCGGGTGAGGGTACTAAAATTAACAGCAGAGGGCGCAGTTTCTTTTTATATCTAAGTTTTTCCTTGTATGAATCACTTAATTGGTTATTTTAGGCCCAATAATATTCGGTATTATTTGTATTATATATAGATATCCACAGATCCATACAGGAGAGCAATTCAATGTCCCTAGCCGAATCCATCAACCGATTAATATGATACCAGTAAAGAATATGAGAGAATATTCCAAACAGCATCCCTACACCAAGTCTCCCTCTTTGAATTTCCCTTTCTCCCCAGCTGCACAACATGGGATAGTAATGCTTTAATCTCGCACCAATAAAGGAGATTGAAAGAAGGGACTTCAAAAGCTCTCGGTGTGGCCACCAGATCCCCAAGGCCGGCAATAGGGCAAGTGTTTTTTTTTGTTTGTTTTTTTGTTTTGCTTTTCCCCAAACAAATATAATTGGCGAAAGAAAGAAAAAATAACGACAACCCTCCTAAGCGATGTGTGTGGCCAGGTGTGCGTGAGAGAGGGAGAGCGCCGGGCGCCTGTCAGTCCGCGGAAGGAGGCTCAGACCGGGCGCCTGGGATTGGGACACAACAAGCGGACGCATCACCCGCCCGGGGCGCACCCGGGGAAGACGTGTGTGGGTGTGAGCGTGTGCCGGTGTGTGTGCGCGCAGGGCTCCGCGCGCTGCCTCCTCGGGGCGCTTTACAAAGTTCCTCGCCCACCCGGAGCATTCCCTCCCGCCTGTGGATCGCAGCGGGTTGGGGGGGGGGCGGCGGGGGATGGGGAAACCCGGGGGAGAGGGGCACGGGCGAGAGGCGCGGGTCGCAGTAGGAGAGGCGAGCAGCGGACACTTACCGTGTGGCTCGTTTGCCCTTGCGCCGGGCGGGAGCCGAGCCGACGGCGCGGGGCGGCGGCCCTGCCCTGCCCAGCCAGCCTGGTCCGCCTCGGGCGGCGGCCGCAGCAGCGGAGCCCGCGGGCGGCGCACCGGAGGGCGGCGGCAGCTCCCGCGGAGCCTCCTCCCGGGGAGGGAGCGGGCGGAGCGGGAGGGGTGGGCGTAAGGACCCGAGCCGCCGCCACCGCCGCAGCCCGGGGATCCCGATCGCGCCCGGCCGCTGGCGGGAGAGGACCCCGAGGACCGAGAACCCAGCGCCGGCCCGCCACTCCCCGCCGCTTAATTACCTTCGCCTCCACCCCCGGGGGGAGTCTCCTGCACGTCGCCCCCTCTTGGAGCCGGCACCCAGAGGGGGAATTCCTTCCCGTTGACGTCCTCTTCCGAAATGCAAAAGATCAGTGACTTTGACAGGTAGATGAGGGGGAGGGAGTAAGGGTGGGCGGAGAGGAAGAGAGGATGAGAAAGGTGCCTCTCCCTCCAAAAATATAGTGATATTAATAATGAGATTGCAGCCTTCGGAGGTCGTGCCAGCCCAGTCCGCTGCTCGCCGGCTCTCCTCCGCGCCTCCTCGCGCCGCTGCTTCTGACACTTCTCGCCTTAAACTTTTACTGAGGGATATTTTTTCTTTTTTCTATTTCTATTGCTTTTTTTTTTTTTTTCCTTTTTTTTTTTTTTTTTCCAAGCCGCAGGACGATTTTCTGGTTCCCGGGGATCAGAACCAGCGGCCAGGCGGTTCTATGCCGCTTGGCACCGCTTTCATTTTATTTCAGATGAAGACGTTGAGCTTAGTCAGAAGGGGCATAAATCAGGACAATTAGCATTGGCGCCAAGAAGATCCTCTAGTACCAATTTCGCCCGGGCTTCTTTCGCGCATTCCTCCACTCAAGTCAGAAATGTCACTGCACATAGCGCTGATGGCTGCGAGACGCGACGCACCCAAAGTCCGTTTGATGAAATATACACGGCCCACGACGCTTCTGGATTGCGGCTCCCGGGCTCCCCGCCCCCGCCCGCGGCGCCCGGCCGGGACCCTGCTCCGAGCCGGCAGCGAGCTCCCGGCAAACTTAGGGGCCAGTGCCAATTAAAGAGTGAGCGCGAGAGCCGGAAAGGGGAGCGGCAAAGAAGCAAGCCCGGGGAAGCCGCAGCCCTTGGAGGGGTGGCATGTACGTTTCACTTAAAAAGCCTGTCTTCTTCTGCAACTGCCAGCAAGTGGAAGGATAGCAAACCTTATACTACCTCGAGACCTGTGCGCTCCGAGCGGTCCTAACTCCGTCCCGCTCGCTGTTGCTGTTGTTGCTGCTGCTCCGGCCGCCCCTGCTGCCGCTCCACGACCTCTTGGCGCTGAGGCAACAGGGCTCCCCTCCCCCTACTTCCCATCCCCCCCCCCCGGCTCCTCCACTGAAGCGCCGTTACCAGTAACTCCTCGTGTACCTCCTACTTCTGCTGCCGTCCATCCCACCCCTCTCTCTTCTGTCCCCTCCCCAAACCGTTCCCAAGCACACCCTTCGCCGCTAGAAGCGATCACAATGGTGTTTTTCAACCAGCACTTCCTTTGCCCAGAGGCCCCTACAGCCCTAGACTGGAACCTCCTCCTTTAGAAATTCATTCCCCTTTAGAAAGTTGAAGTTCAAGGGAGAGCTGTGCATTTCAGGCTTCCTTGCCTTTTCTCAGAGAAAGGCAAATGCTCCGATGCTCCAGGCTTCATTCCCCACCAAGGTGAGCTCAGACTCAGCTGGGATCACTCTTAGCTACACATTAACGTCAAACAGAAACAAATCCGAACTTAGATAAGATAGGGAGACTTGCATTAGAAAGAAAGACTATTGCAACAAGGAAAACGCTCTGATCTCAGAAATCTGCAAGCCTCTCAAAACCAAACAGAAATCAGCCTTTTTTTTTTTTCTGTATATATAAAGGGAGCAAGCAATAGGGAAAGCCAAGTAGATGGGAGAAAAACTCACTTCAAGACCTTCATGATTGAACAAGAAATGTGTCTCTGTGGTCCAAGAATTTGGAAGATAAGCTAACAACGGTGAATGTTTCACATTTTAGTTCTTGCTCAGATTTGGGGGGCAAGCTAAAATCCAGGGACCCGCTGGAGAGAAGCCTGACTCATGTTTGGTCAAGGCAAAGCTGGGGGAGGGGGGCGGGAAGAAATGGGCAATTGCGAACACTTAGTCACTGTGTGTCCCACAATTAAGGTAGGAGGCTGAGTAATTGGGTCATTTTTCTGTGATGACTGGGGGTGGTGTGGTAAAAGGACACATGGGGGAAAAGGTTGTTGAGTTGGGCCTATAACCAGGCCCTCCTTGGCCCTGGGCAGCCAGAAAGTGGGCAGGGATTTCAGGCACCCCTGGCCTTCCCTCTAACACCTAAGAGGCCACAGTGAGTCCACCCTCTGAATCTCTGAGTACAGAAATCTGGGGTTTATGTGCTTTCCTCTTTCCCACCTTTGTCCTGTAGTGCTGACATTGCAAAAAGGAGTTACCTGTAGGGCTGAAACTCCTAGCAGGGGTTCTTAGACAGTGGCCAAGTCTGGCTCTTCCCCATGTCTCCGGCCATGCTCTTCTGGGTTTAAAATATACTGACTATACGGAGATGTTACTCACCACCTAATCCTCCTTCACAGGCCCTTACAGCCCAGTTCTTTCTATGGGAGCCTTTGGCAATAGGATATAAGAAACAATACCAAGAGTGGCCTTCTTATTTCTCATTGGCCCCTTGGCCTGGATCCTGAAATACAGACAGTTCTCAGCCTTTCCCCTCTCCCTTGCCCTTTTCTCTGAAGGCAAGAAAGCCTTTCTGAACTCTCATCCTCCACTTTACCTGGTCATTTAAGACCCTTCTGTAGTAAAAAGGAAAGAAATCTATGCAGAGATTAGGACATTCTCTTCTGGAATACACCAAGATCTTTGTGATTTTGGCTCCCAACCTGGAAAAATACTTGTTTTCATCTGTCAAAATATTGGAACTAACCTCCCTTCCCCTCTTCCTGTATCATCCGTCATTCCCAGGAATCCTTTGACTATGAAGCTGACAGCAATCTCAAATAAGTGTGATATGTAAATGAGAACCTTTCCAATTAGGTAACACCTCCCACTACAGGAGTGGGAGAGTCTTTCAGAGGTGAGTTTTTCTGTGGAACGTGTGCCCTGATCTTTGCAGAAGCTCAGTGAATCACCAACTAAACATGTGGATCTAAACTCAAGGAAGTAAATCAGAATCATCAGAGACTTGTCAACATTAAAACCCCCTCCCTTCCAGATCTTGTTCTCTCCTCCACCAGCAATCAGGTGGGAAGGACATTTTTTCCAAAAAAGCACTTTAAGTAGATCTGATATACTTCCCCAAACTGACATGTGTATTTTAAACCAGTTTTCCTCAATATACCTTTGCATATTTGTTTATATAGTATACACTGATCAGAAATTGACTTTAGAGATTTCATTGGCACAAACGGAAATTATTTAAGGCATACCTACCTTTCCTTATCATTTGTTGCCTTCTCTTGCCATATATATATTTAACTTTCTTTGGAAAAAACTATTTTTCTGTTTTTATTTAACCTTTCAACTCTACTTTGTTTTTCTTTTTCCTTTTGGAGAAGAATGGTTTGATCTTTCAGTTCTCTGGCTTTAGATCTTTGGCTGGTTTCTACACATTCCTCATTCTTCTTCAACTTAGATATCCATTTATTTGTAATCTTGTCAGGTCTCTAACTGTGGCTTATTTTTCTAGGTTCTTAGCTGCCGAAAAATCTTCTCTTTACAGATTTGGCAGGGTTGTTTCAATACCTGTAACTTCATTATGCCAAAGTGGTAGTGATGGCATATTTGCAATATATCTGGTCCAAAAAGACATGTGTCCTTTTTTATACTCTAAAATACTTGACGTAATGTAGGTATAAGATAAATGTCCAGTGCGGGTGTGAATAGCTTTAGCTTATTCTCACGATTCATGGCCTCCTTGGTAACAGGAGTTAACTCTCACCATATTAAATTAATATGTAGATGTCTAAAATATCCAAATCATGGGTGCATTAGGCACTCTGGGGTGCTGTAACAAAGACCATAGATTGAGTGCTTTAAAACAGTAGAAATTTATTTCTCACAGCTCTAGAGATTGGAAATCTGAGATCAGAGAGCCAACATGGTCAGGTTCTGATAACAGCCCCCTACTGGGTTGCAGACAACAGACTAACTCCTTGTATTCTCACATGGTGGAAGGAGGGCTAAGGAGCTCTCTGGGGTCCCTTTTATAAGGGCACTAAACCTGCTCATGAGGGCTCCATCTTCTTCATGACTTAGTTATCTCTCAAAGGCCCTACCTCCTAATACCATCACATCAGGGGTTAGGATTTCAACTGATGAATTTGGTGGGTATGGAACAAAACGTTTATTTCATAACAAAGACCAAGTTCTATTTGACCAATTGTATACTATGTGGTAGATGTTGTTTATAACTGCTGCTTGTGTCCCAATAGAAACATCCTTCAGCTTTCTTGCCTTCACTTTGTGCTCAGGGACATATTTTACTAGAGAGCCATTAGCTGTATAGTTTTGACAGGTTTTTAAGTTTCTTAACTGACAGGCTTTTTTAATGCTCAAATATTTTGACATTTAAACCTCCAGCAAGCCCTAAGCATTGGTCTGGGCTCTATAAACTAGATTATACTGGCATTTTCCTGCTATTATAGGAATACCAAGGTACTTCTCTTAGAGCTTTAAATTTGCAAGCCCAAACAATTCAAGTAACTGATCATGCTCAACATATGTATACCAACAGTCTCATTTAGTTCCTCTCAAAGTTAACAGCAGACCAAAGGACGTATTGTTTAATGTAAGAAAACACACGTATTTACTGAGTTAATGACACTGGAGCACAAAAATTAGCAAATAGTATAAGACATTGCCAGTTAGTGACCAATGCAAGGAACATGTCTTCTAGCACCCGTGTACTTTCTAGTACATGGCACTGTGTAAAATAGTTTGGAAATAATAAAATTAGCTGCTTGGTTAAATTATACATATTTTTAAATGAGCAAAATAGGGATTTTTAAAGAGAAATCATGCTAAATTAAAAGATGACTAACTTTAGTCAAGTATTTTATGTTTCTTTTCTATTCCAGTCCTAGAAATGTTTAACAGAAAATAAGGTTTCCTTTTTTGTTGTTGTTGTTTACCCCTTCTTATCCATAAAAAATCAAGAGAAATCACTTTTTAATTTTTGTGCTCTGAGTATGTGATACTAAATGTTTTTATCCAACTGGTGAGTCTCTTAAAATCATGACACCCTGAGCTTCTATTACCCATTTCATTTTCTTTGAGAATCAGACAGAACACGTAGTCAATATTTGTTTAACAGTTTATCTTTCTTCTAAGGCTATTAAAAATAAAGTCATCCCACCAGCGGTTTTGGATAATGCTATGTTCTGAACAAACTCAATAGGTTCCCATATGCTTATGTTTTATTGAGCTTCATTTGTCAGCCTAAGATCCTCAACTTATTTTTTGAAAACAGGAGATTCCACAATTAATCTAGTGTGTTGGCTGAAAAAGTTCAGCTTCAAAAATCAACAGCTGTGTGGATTTCCTCAAATGTAATTTTCATAATTTCAATCTCTCTACAACAACAAAATTAGCCTTTTCAAAATGAGAAGGAAAATACATAGAGAAGATTGAGGAATGCCCTTTGCTTCATTTAGAGAACGTTCCATCAATTCCATACCAATAGTTCTCCTCAATTTAATGAATATTGATGGAACTCCTGTGGCCTGCTGGGAACTGTCCTTGGTGCTGGAGGAAATGCAAAGCTCTCAAGTCTAGGTAGGTGCTAACAATCATGTTAGAGAGAGCCGAATAACTAACTGTAATGTGCATCTTTAGTATTATATTAGAGATAGCTTAAGGGAAAGGTAGCTGTAATGTTCAAGTCTAGGGACTCCTTTTGTGCACTCTTAAGTGTCCACAAAGATCTGTGTCATGCCATTGACCCAAAGGAAAATAGAGTGCAGCCTCTCTGGTTTAGTAGCCTCTGTGGGCAATCCTTGTACTGTCACATAAATATGGGGCAAAAATGGTTCAAGGATAGAAAAATAGCAAACACAGGCCAGATGTGGTGCCTCATGCCTGTAATCTCAGCACTTTGAGAGGCCAAGGTCGGGGAATCACTTGAAGCCAGGAATTCAAAACCAGCCTGGCCAATGTGGTGAAACTCAATCTCTACTGAAAATACAGAAATTAGCCAAGGGTGTTGGTGCACACCTGTAGTCCCAGCCACTCTGTAGGCTGAGGCAGGAGAATCACTTGAACCAGGAGGCAGTGGTTGCATTGAGTGAAGATCACGCTACTACACTCCAGCCTGGATAACAGAAGGACACCCTGTCTCAAAGAAAAGAAAAGCAAAGAAAATAGAAGGGAAGGGAAGGGGAGGGGAGGGGAGGGCAGGGGAGGGAAGGGAAGGGAAGGGAAGGGAAGGGAAGGAAGGGAAGGGAAGGGAAGGAAGGAAAAAAACAGCAGGCAGAGAAGAGAAATATAGATCACAGGGTGCCATTTGGTTTGGGGTGTACTCTACCCAGATGTATCTTTCTGCTTTTCTTGACTTCCTGGTCCCGGGTTTAGTTTGAGGTTTACTGTTCTAAAATTACTATTTTTTACTACTTTTTTTTTTAGCAGCTTTATTGCTACCATCCTTTAGTTTCCATGTTGAATGGAAGCAGTGGATATAAGCTGGATATTGGCTTCTAGTGAGTAAACTGGATTCATGCCAAGTGGCCTTTACTTCCCAGTGGGCTGCCAAGGATTCTCCCTCTCTTACAGAAAATAACTAATTCTCTTAAATCCTGCCTCGATTTGTAAAGGAGAGGAATAAAGTCAGAAGTATTATGAATTCTCTCCTTACTTCAATAAGTCAGGAAGAAACTTGATTGTCAGTTCTTCAAACTTTGAAGTCCCATAGAAAATGACACAATAGTAAGATATTACAATAGATTTCTATGATCTTACAGAAATTCTTTTTCTTTGCTGCCTTTCTATTTCCTCTTCCTCAGACATGGATTTAGCTCCTGTGTGCTAGGGACTGAATGAGAAATAACAAGATAAATAACACAATCTCTTCTATAACTTACTGTCTGTTGGAGAAGATAAACTTGTAAACAAACAATGTAATACTGCTGTAGGAACTGAGATAGACACCCACAGGGAGCAGATTAGCCCCAAAGGAAAAGATGTATAATTCTCCTTGGGGATTCTGAGAAAAGCTAGATAGATGAGATGATATGTGAGCGACACCTCAAAAGACGAGTAGCTGTTCTTCCAGCAGACAAAGAAACAAAAGACACTGTGACCAGAAAACAGGTGATACAAAGTCAGGAAGTCCAAGACAGTAGAGCATATTTTGTCACTTCCAAGTCATCTGATACAACTGCAGAGCTCACAGCACCATACAGATTGGCCTTTGTAGTGAACATTTACGTTTTGATACTAAAAATGACAAAAATTGAGGGCATTAGGAGAAAAATCAAGAATAAGAAAGTATCCTATATTATTTAGGTTGAGATATATTAACATGTAATAATTTATCATTATTGACCTACAGAAATGGCAGTTTCATATGTCTCAACCTATTAGCACCCAGTACTTCCAATTTAGTTCTTAGTAACCTGTTTTAAGACAATAATCTAAAACAGCAAATAATTTTTAAACTTCTATATTTGCTTTTGGAATACATTATATTCCTTCTTTTGGCAGGAGATATACCTTCCTAATGAGATTTTGTGCTTAGATTGGTATTAAAATTAGCTGGATTTCCCTGAGTAAGCATTGAGCATGAGAACGTGCCTGCAGAGCAGACTGGGGGTGACCGAGAAACCCAAGGTTCAAGCATTTAACCAGGCATATGCCACACATGAATAATGAACATGAATAATGAAAAGTTTAGTAATTAGTAATTATAGATACCAATTAAGCCTTAGACATAAAGAACCAGTCCTCAATCATTCTATGATGGTTTGCATTTCTACTATCCTAAATCACTGTTTCATTCCAATCCAGTTGGAGAAAAACTATCTATTTGTCAGTAATAAAGAAGAAGATAATATAATATAGGAAATAATGCTAAAAATCAAGAAACTTTGAAATAATTATACATGATGCAAGGAAACAGCAACAAATTGATGATTACAGTAACCAAGTACTTCTCTAAGACAAAGTGAAATTCAGGTTTTCTTTTTACCTTTTTTGGTGAATTTGGTACATCAAATTCTTAAGTAGTTTATGACCAAAAGGTCAGGAGATATATTGGTGATTAAGAAAAAAAATGAATCATCTTTCTTATTTTTTACCTGCTTTCCCCACATATTCCCACTGCCTTCTACATTTTTAAACCTGTTTTTTAGATATCTATGTAAAATGAGATGCTGGAAATCACCTCAGCCACTGCCCTGAAACTCTATCTGCCCCCACTAGCCTGAAAGCTGAGTTCACAATAATGAAAGAGAGGTAGACTGTCAGTTACCATATATCATGGTATATATATATTACTGCATAGATGTTGTAATCATTTTTTTAAGGGACGGAGTCTTGCTCTGTTGCCCAGGCTGGAATGCAGTGGCACAAACATATTTCACTGCAGACTTGAACTCATGGACTCAAGAAATCTTCCTGTCTTCACCTCCCAAAGTTCTAGGATGAGAGGTGTGAACTTGGTCCAATTATTCTCATAAGAATTGATGGATAGGCAAGGAGAGCCAGATGCTCACAACCCATTAAAGCCTTCAGAAATATAACCTAGGACTTCAATAGTAGAAAATTGAGACTGATCTAAATGCAGGATTCGTTTAAAATTCATATGTTGAGATGCTGCAAACGAATTTTCAGAAAATCCAATGAGATATAGTGTAAATATCACTAAACTAGGAACTAAGAAACTAAGCCCTTGTTAAAACACTTTTTTACTGTGTGAGTTTTCCTATGTCATTTTACTTCTCTGGGCCTTAAACTACCTCATCTGTAAAATGAGGAAGTTGAATCTGATGATTCTAAGGCAGTTATTCTTAACTGGGTTTCATAAACTTCCTAACTCAGAGTAACGTTAGGGGCTTGCTAAAAAGCAGGTAGAAGAGTCCACCCTCTCCCACATTGACTGAATTAGCAACTCCCCAGGTGGTTCTTATTTAAGCACATTAGAGTTTGAACATCGCTAGCCTAAGGTTTGCTCCGGATTTTGCATTTTGAGTCTTGCTTTGAGGTTGGAATTAATTTAAATGAAAGCTAAGACAAAAATAAATCTCTCCTTCATGTTTCTGGATGATAGAATAGGATCTATGATTTCTAAAAGTTGTATATAACTTTCTATATATTGGAATTAAGTGGGATATATGTTTGATTCCCTGAAAGATTAGATAGAATAAAGGCCAAGGACTTTGAAATAATATTTTTAACACACACATAAAAAATCAAAACCATGCTCATTGATGTCCAATTTCTGGAACACATGTATTAGCTATAAGCTGCCATAATCTCTCCTAGAAGTCTATTACTCAACTGGTAAAACCTAGTTCTCTGAAAAGTACCATGAGATGCAGTCATGAGGTTTTAAAAGCTTGTGAACTTTTTATTCCAGTTGAGTTTCTTTAAAATTAGTCAGGGATTATTGGACTTTCTTTACCAGCACTAGCTTACATATCTTTATAAAATGTCCTTGTAAATTATTACAATCAGATTTACACAAAAGTTAGAACTTTCAAAACATTCAGAGTAAAAACTTCTCAATTAAACAATATATATGTATATACATATTATATATTTGCCTGCGTTTTCTGTGTATTTAAGTTAATTATTGTGAAATGTATCCTAATGTATTGGCAAGTCTTCAAAGACCAAAGGCAAAGTCCTTGATACATTGCAAAACAGTTGCATGGCCTTAGATAGCTGGCTTAATCTTTCCGAGCCTGTATTTCCTTAGCTACAAAATGGGAATAATAGGACTGATGCTGAGTATCTCCTAGGATTGCTATGAAGAATAAATGTGCTCTTCGGTAATAACAAAATGTTTGCAAATATTAGCTATTATTTGCTTTCTATATTATAGTAGTGAAGCTTCCATTATAAATATGTCAGCATAAGTTCTGACATTTATTTAATTACTTACTTATTTAGTAAACAAGCATTTTTGACAATCTATTATGCTTACAACACTGTACCAAGTACTCAAATAAATCCAGAAAAAATATAAGCTGTGATTTCTACATTTGAGAAACTTAAATTTTACTTGAGGTTTTATAACAGTATCACAAAGTGTAAGGTTAAAAACTCAGAAATACAAATGTTTTAAGCTGGCTAGCAATTGACCTTCTAAGATCAAGGAGTGTTTCATTGAAGCAGGTGAGGTACTGAGCTAGACCTTTTAGGGTTTGATAGACAAATAATGGAAGGAATCTCAGCAAGAAGGAGACTGCACAAGGGCAAAATCAGGAAAGGCAGAAAGGTCAAGCCATTTTCAGGAGATCGGGGAGCAGCAGTGTCGTTGGAATTAAGGTGCCATGTTAGAGAATGGTGGACATACTTTTGGAAAATTCGATAAGCCCAAAGTTCATTGCTTCTTGAATTCCCCAGTGAAGAGTCTGAAGTTTACACAGGAGATAACATGGAGCAATTAGAGTTCTGAGCAGGAAAGACTCATGAATAATGTGGTGTTTTTAAACAAATTTACTGGGAAATATTGTTCATAATGAATTGGACTAGGGAGATACTGTTAGAATCAGAGAGAGTTATCAGGAGTCTACTGTATGAAGCCACGGGGATGATGATTTATACCAAAATAGTAGTTGTTAAAATAGAAAAAAAGAATACATGAATATGTGAGGCAATAGTGAGATTTCTGAATTTACTTATAAAAATAATTTCAGCTAAACAATCCTTTCGAATTAGATGAGAATGAAAACAGTCCTCTAAAGCTCTTACATTTTCATTTTCATTCAAATGTTTAAACTGCACATATCTTTCCTTTATTCAACCAAATATTTATTGAATGCATCATATGCATTGTTGTAGGAGTTTGAGATTGAATCATGAACTAAACAAAGATTGAACTCATGAACCTCACATTCTACTTGAGGGACAAAGGATAGAAATGTTAAACATATTTAATAAGTAATTATTATAATTGAAAGAGAAAAATATATGTAAATAAGAAAAAGTAGAACAGGATATGAGGGATTTGGAGTGATACATTGAGGACAATTCCAGTGTAAAATAGAGTGGTTAGAGTCGCCCTTGCAGAGAAGGTGATATTCAGCAAAGTCTTAAGGAGGAAAGAAAGCTAGTCTCACAGATACTTGGAGGAAGAATGTTACAGGCAGAGGAAATAAATAGCACAAGGGTTGTAGCCTCCCTAGCATGTTGGAAGAGTCCAGCGTGGCTAGAGATTTAAGAATTTATTTTTAATTTTTCAGTTTATTATTTATTTATTTATTTATTTATTTGAGATAGAGTCTTGCTCCACTGCTCAGGTTGGAGTGCAGTGGCATGATTTCAGTTCACTGCAACCTTCGCCTTTCAGGTTCAAGCGATTCTCCTGCCTCAGCCTCTCAAGTAGCTGCGATTACAGGCACCCACCACAATGCCTGGCTTGTTTTTGTATTTTTAGTAGAGACAGGGTTTCACCATGTTGACCAGGCTGGTCTAGAACTTTTGACTTCAAGTGATCCATCCTCCTCAGCCTCCTAAAGTGCTGGGATTACAGGTGTGAGCCACCAAGCCTGGCCAGGAATTTGTTTTTAAAGTCTGACAAAAACTTACAGCAAATCACTTTTCAGATTTGTGCGTACACAACTCTTTGAAGTTTAACCATATTTGTACTATTTTTATGTGTCACACAGGCCTCTGTGAGGCAATTTTGAGCTTTTCTAATATACTTATATATGTATATAAATATGTACAGTGAAGAACAGCATGGAGAAAAGTGTGCTTTACACATTTGATGTCAGCTAGCGTTATTATTATTTTAATTAATATTATTGATTTTATATGAATATTTTATTTCTATAGTTTTCTGTTTTAGGATTTTTTTATTCATTCCTTTTCAGTTTTATGCTTCATGCAGAAAGGATTAGTAATTAGTCCAGAAAGGATTTTAGGCCACTTACAAGCATAGCTAGGCGATATCCCCCCAAAAAGGAGCAAAAACGAAGTAAAGTGAGGAAAAAGGCTTAAAATGAACATCATAATGTCCACATACCACTAATTTTCCCCTAAGCTTGCTAGTGGATAATCAAAAGGAAAAATCTTATAACTCAATTGATAACATATATGATATTTTTAAAAACCTATGTATATAGAAAAAGTATTTTCTAAGTTCTTTGTAATGAGACCATACATATATTTTTCCTGGAGATTTTTTTTAAAAAGAATATGATGTGATGAAATAATATTTTAAACAACTTTGTCATAGATATGAATATAGAGAAAAATGTTTCTTGGGAAAGGCAGTTTAATTCAAGACCTCATCTGATTATCTCAAGCACCTCTGGGAAAAACATGGAACACACATGAAATTATATTTGTTGTAGGAAAAAAGAATCTCATTTTCTCACTTAGGATGTCTCATAACCACATGTTTACAAACTCTACAAATTACATGTCTGTCCCTTGTTCCATATTAAGATCCTGAGTTCAAATCAGGGAAATTTTGATGGAATTGCCAGTTTTGTTACATATCTTGACAAGAATGCTTAAGAATGGGAGACTGGGACCATGTGTGACACCTGTAATCCCAGCACTTTGGGAGGTGGGCGGATCACGAGGTCAGAAGTTCAAGAGCAGCCTGGCCAATATGGTGAAATCCCGTCTCTACCGAAAATATACAAATTAGCTGGGCATGGTGGCGTGCGCCTGTAGTCCCAGCTACTTGGGAGGCTGAGGCGGAAGAATCACTTGAACCTAGGAGGTGGAGATTGCAGTGAACCGAGATCCAGCCACTACACTGCAACCTGAGTAATAGAGTTAAGCTCCGTCTCAAAACAAACAAACAAACAAACAAAAGAGCACAGGAGCCATAGCATCATGACCAAGGTTAAATTGAAAGGCTTTTCTCCTACTCCAGTTTTTACCAAACTTGTTAAATTTAGTGTCATGGGAAACATTTAATACCCAATGTATATGTGGCCAGGAGAAATAACACATTAACATTTTAGAATATATGTAATAATCACATGTAATTAGAACATAATCTAACTTAGAATAATCACAACATAAAATCCGTAGCTGTATAGCTGCTGCAAGGCAGCATTATGATTTTTAAAAATCACAATTTGAGAATCTCCACCTACTGATGATACTCTTAATAGTTGTTTTGAGAGTACAGAAAATTGTTTCAGTGGATTTATGGTATGTATTTGGTATGATGCCCATTATATATTTATCATTATGTGTAATATTTATCTCACGCTCATCTCTTAATTACATTTCATGTGTTAGATTTATATGAAAATCAGTGAAAATGTCTACTCACTGACCATATGAGTTTTGTTTGTCATAAGGACACAGATGACCAATTGGGTGGATAAGATAATAGCGACAAAATAAAAGGAAAATTCTGAGGAACCTGATTTCCAGTGGGGAAACAGTGACACATAATAAATAGTGCACAGCTTCTGTGAGCCTGGAGGTGAAGAAGAGTGATTTCAGATGGCTGCCTGGCTGACCTTCACAAATACCCATTACTTGGAATAATGCATAGCAAGTGGAGATCTTCACACCTTTGACAGCTAACCATGAGTAGTGATTTGTGGTACCACTGCAAACCAGTAAAGGGCAGCACCAGTCAGCAGTTTTCCAACACTGAACAAATAAAGCCTAATTGTTATTTCCAGTTGTAAAGAAAAATGTTTGACTTCGTTCAACATAAAGGTATTTGCTGCTAATTATCTAACAGTGTTGATAGACTAACTTTTATTTATTTACTTGAGACAGAGCCTCTCTCTGTCACCCAGGCTGGAGTGCAGGGGTGCAATCTTGGCTCACTGCAACCTCCACTTCCCGGGTTCAAGCGATTCTTGCAGCACATCATAGGCTAACTTTAATATCATCTGACATGCGCAAAAATTCATGATTAACTTGACCATTTGTCCTCTCAGAATCAGTAGGTCCTTACAGAACTTACAGAGAGACAAGAAGAAACGAAAGATTTTTCCGTGGCTATTTTGGGAAAACATAACCAATGAAATATTTTCTGACCATCTAAACTTTGCCATCCAAAATATAGCATTGAATAGCATAGTCATCCTAAGGCTTTATTAATCTGAAATTTAAAATAAAAGACTAATTACATTCATTGGAACATCAATTGATACAATTGTAAACCAAATAAATTCTTTTTCAAATATCATTTCAGTTCATGACTTGAACTCAAATTCTTTTGCCATAGATTAATAATGTATACAAGAAAAAGGGAAAACTCCTTGTAACATATTTGACACGTTGCCAGAGCTTTCTGATTAAATTAATTTCTTATTACACTGTGCTAAAAGTTAGGGGAGGAAAGATGTTTATCCTAAGTGATTAAAACAAGTCGGAGGGAGGAAGGAAGTGACAGCCCCAGGCTTGGAGCCACACCTCACTTTAACTATCTTTCACTGCTGGGTTATAAGTATGATGCAAGAACTTTTTTTTTCCCCCTCCACCTTTTTTTTTCACTTCTTAAACATTTTTTGTAGATATGGGTGGAGGAGGGAGGGGTGTCTCTCTGTGTTATTCAGGCTGGTCTTAAACTCCTGCCTCAAGTGATTCTCCTACCTCAGCCTCCCACAGTACTGGGATTACAGGTGTTAGCCACAGTACCCAGCTGATGTAAGGACTTTCAGTTGCCTTAAAATATTCTAGAATAGCCATTAGGGAAATATGTGTAGATTTTGGGCCTTTTATAGCAGACATATGCCTTTGGTGACTGACTGCCCTGATGTGATCTCCAACTCATCTACTTAAGATCTATGTGATCTCAACAAGTGACTTCATTCCCTCTGAACTTGTTTTTGATGTGTAGAATGGGGATACTATATGACTCTTACAATTACCAGAAGGTTAAATTAAATGGCCAGTGCCCACAAGAATGTTATTTAACATAAATATGCCAGGCAAATCAATTAGAGAATACATTCTACAACTTTTGTCATTTTGGATTGTATAACAACATATGGAGCAAATAAGATACTGTATAAACCTTATTTAGTAATGTGAACATAATTATTGCATTTATGTATAAATTAGCATATCAAAATAAAAATTGTGATGCATAATCATTTTCTTTTTTAAACAAGCATATATAATAATTTTTAAAAAATAAATGACATTTTCATATATTGGGAAATTTTTGCTGATCTTTGCAATTTATTGGTTGTACTGCTTCCAAAGAAACAAAGGAAGGTTAGCGCCACAGCTGTTTTGCAAGGACCTGTCAGGGTCATCACCTTCTCTAGCCCTGTCTTGCCTTATCACATTCCTCTTTCAGTATGCACTTCTGGACTATGTCCTCCTCAGTAGCAAATTAGCATGTCTTATAAAATTTGTGAAATTTTTGCAACGTGAAATAGCTTCTGACAGAGTAATTTTCAAATTGCCCCATTAAGATCCACATCGTGGATAGTAGATTGCACCTCTATAGTAGTTATCCCATTACCTGGTCTTTCTTTCTCTCCTAGTAATAGAATTTTAACTGAGGACATGTCCCAACCTTGCTTAAATAAAAACTTCCAGGAAATCTCTTTAAAGGATAGGAGTCTTACTTTCCTTTTTTCTCCTTCCCTTTGAAATGTTGATGGGGAAGTGGGAGCTAGAACAACTGTCTTGAACCATGACATGGAAACCATACTTTGAGGGCTGCAGAACAAATAAGAAAGAATCCTGTCTTCATGATGTGACAGACCACCATATTAGCCCTGGACTATTCTGCTTGGATGGTTATGTGAGATTTTTTGGGTCTTGTTAAAGTGGCCAAACTGCACCTTAGTGGGTATAGTCTCTATGACTTAAGCACAGAATCCAGATAAATCACAGCCAAGCAGAGCAATCACTACTTACCAGAACTATAACAAATCACTTCTTAAGTATTATAGTGAAATTATTTTTAAATAGTAATTCTATCATTTGGACCTTCTAACATATACGGTAACTTAATTTACTCTTTTTTCCTTCCAAGTCCTTTAAAATTAAGAAAAAAAAAACTTTTCTATACTGAGTTCCTCGGTCTTAAAAAAGTTACTTTTTAACCTCATATGATAAAGACATAAAGGAAAACTAACATTGTATCTTTTCACAGTGAACATATTCTAGACTCTCTGACCAGTGAAAATTGATTAGAAAACATATTTTCCTATGAAAGATAATACTGAAATACTTCCTACTATATAGTCTTGCTCTTTGACTTGTTATTATGTCCTTCCCTAGTTAAGTTTGTCTTCTGGGTAGTACTGTACCCATGTGATGGGTTGTAAAATACAGTTTGTACAGCATGTCTTTAACCATAGTGGCCCCTACCAATGATTTATAATCACATTATTACTCTCTCAACCACTCATACAGCTTCATTTGAACACCCTTAGCCAGTGTGTATTAAAGCGAAAAATTCCAGGAGGCTGGGAGTGTAGTGAAACTAGTGCGGGCTTTGAATTCAGATGTGTCCGGATTTAAATCCTGGCATTGACACTTACTGCCCTATTTCCCTTGGGTTATATCCTTGACTCCTCTCAGCCTATATCTGTAAGTGAGGGTAATAATATCTGTTTCACAGCCTAGTTGAAAAGAGTGCTTCATTCCTTGTAGGTGCTCAATAAATGTGAACCCCATGGCCCCTACAAGAGTGTTCTGACATAATGTCCACAGATGAGCATGAAAAATGTGACCCCTGTTTCTGGGGACTTATTCAGTGTATTTACCTATTGTTGATATTGAAGGACATTACTGGCCTTTCTCACAGAAGTTGGAGCATCCACCACCTTTTTAATTTTAATGAAATCCATGAGGAATGGAAAAGGAGCAACTGGGCACTCTCAGATATGCTATAGTCTAAGCAATTAACGTATTAGCTCCTCCCCATCTTCTCCACCTCATCTTGTTATCTTTTGGAGAGTCTGGAACAAATTTCCCTGGCTGCTTGGGCTTCTGTGACAAGGTTGTCTTTGAGAAGATCAACCACAACTCAGCCCACTTTGACGTCGTGTGAGTGGGAGTCAGGAGACCTGTAGTATCCATTTCCATCCTGCCACTGAATGGGGGTGGGAACCTAGGTAAGGAAAGACAGGCAAAGAATACGTTTTGAGTGCTTACTATGTCCCTTGTCATGTGTTAGACAGTTGGTATCATTATTTAAATTTATCTTCCCAAGAGGCCTGTGGTGTAAGCATTCTCACACTCTTTTCAGGTGAAGAAACCAAGGTTTCCTTGCACTAAGTAACCTGCTCTGAAATTATTACATCATAAATTGAACCCAGCACTGGCTGACTTCAAAGCCCTGTCCCTTTTGCCATGTATAATAGAATGCTGCCTCTTTGACCTTTTTTAACCTATGTTTCCTCTGCAAAATGCTATGGGATGGATGTTCTGTAAGGTCCTTCATACTCTCACATCCTATAATTCCATCCTCTTTATTCTAAATGCAGGAATATTGCTTTTTAAAGACTTAATAAGTCTTACTCCAATAAATGTTCACACTATGTTTGACTCAGTATAGTAGATACTTTTATATGTAAAAGATATAAAAAGAGTGAATATATATAATTGGCCATAGGGAGCAAGGAATTAGGTATCTGTTTTCTGTAGGCATCGTTGTTTTTTTTTTTTTTTCCAGAAAACTCCTGTTTAAAATCTAAATTCTTTTATTTCTTTATTTTTAAAAATTCTGATTATACAACAGAACACAAATGAAACAATTCACAATCCAGGCTGTGTGGAAAGAAGAAAGGGATTCAACAAATACAACTGAGCCCAACAGGAGACACAGTTAAAGACAAGCTGAAGGAGCCAGGAGTACAAAAGATCATTAATTTAATTCCATTTTAGTATTCCTGGGTTAGCTAAACAGTCCACATAGCAATATCTAACACCTAGCTTCCTTCATTTGTCACACACATTTTAAGTTCAAAGATGTGAGTCTCGTACTGATTTTAAAAAATAATTAATTATTATTTGCCTTTTTTGGTACCATAATGCTTTAATTTTTTTTCTCTCTTGAATAGCCATGCCAGTTCTGGAGAGATTTGGCAGGTCTGTGCTGAAGCTCAACTGTAATACCTTTCAAGTTGCAAATTCAATTTTATATTTATGGATACATCTGCCTTAGTCATAATTGGTAAGTCTCCATCTCGGTCACCAAGAAATGTTGCATTTGGTTGGGGTTTATTATTTCTATTCATTGCTCTTTGTATATGTATTTGAAGAGAAGGAGGAGGCTACTCCTTTCTTTTTATTGTCAGTAAGTTTGTGCTTTTGTGAAACACATTAGAATTTATATTTTGCTTTAGTTTATAATATAGTGCTATTGGAAGCTACTGAAAATTAAAGGTATTTAAAAGAGATGCAGAGAACATATTTTCAACTACTTAGTAAGCTGTAGATGCAAATTCATGATGGAATGGACATTTAAGTAAAGTGACAGAGGTGCAGAGGTTACAGCGTCTGAGGCAGATGTTCTGTGAAAATGTAACCTGGTCCATTTCACAGCCATTTCTTTTAACAGTACTATTTATGATATACTCTAGCTGACTCACTTTATGGACCACATTTTGCAAATGTAAAATTCACCATTTTGATTCCAGGTTTTATTACCACCTGAACCTCCATGGCACAATGCATGATTTGTATGCACATGAGGCTTCCACTGGTGTCATGCACATTGTGAACTTCTGGCAAGGACAAATGACTCAACTCTCCCATGGAGCTGGAATTGCAGGGCCCCTTACATCTCTTCCAAATTTTGCAATTAATCAGCCCCACACATATGTTTTGGGTGTGTACTTTGTGCAAGGGCACAAATACTACAGCATGACTTCTGGGGTAACTTGATTCATTGGCAGCCTACTTCAGTTCTCCCTAGTTTACACCCGAGCTTTGACCTAATTAAACACTTATTAATACTTGGTGCTTAAAAAAGGAGAAAGTTCATTTAAACAGTGTGGAAACAAAAAGGAAAGGATAGAAAAGGTACTGATGCCTTTTCTCCCTAATCTGTCATTTCTGCTTCTAACATGGAAAGTTTTCTGGTCCAAGGCATTCAGACATGTTCAAATGGATACAAAGAGAAAGCCATGTGATGTCAACAATCTTTTTCAGATCTGACAGTGGTGCTGGGCTATCAAATTCATTTGCTTTGCTTATTGTTTTTATGGTAAAGTCAAATGAGGCTCAGTTGAGTCTCAAAGTATGATCTGAGTCAGTTAAATGTGTTCCACAGCAGCCCTAAACCTGGCTAGAGCTCTCTTCTAAGCTTCATGAGTTCTGTTGACATTTAGGCTAACCCCTTGATAAGAATATTGCCAAGTAGTAAGCTAACATTTTTGGGATCCATTTTCCTTCTCATTGGATGAGCAAGTGTATAACAGTGAGGCAAGGATGGAGGACTTCACTACAAGGATAAATCCCAATCAGGGTGGGGTGGGGGTGGGGCTGCTGCAGACCACATCTTGTTTGTTCAGATAAGAGCATTGAGACTCACCTTCATTCTTCTTGGCATCCCCTGTCAAAATCACCACAGCAACCAGCAAGGAGGAACACATAACAATCATTTGCAGAGGAAATTTCCTACCATGTAAGCTGATGCCTCATTGCCCTTCCTCTTTAAAACCATGGTCAAAAAGTTGAAGACTGGAATTTGAAACTATCCTGTTATAAGAGTGACTGACACCCAGTCTCTATTCAATGGATAGCATAGTACTTTAAAATATGCAATTTTTTAAAAAATTTAACAGCCACAACAATTGGCAACACGTCGTTTAATTCTCATGGCAGCCCACACAGAAAGAAGCTTTAAGGGTGAGACATCTTGGGTTTAAATATTGGCATCATCACTTTCTAGCTATATGGCCTTGCTGCTTCCTTGTGCCTATATTCCCTTTAATCTTTATGGCTACTGTGTATGGCAACTACAATGTCTCCACCTTACAAATGTGGAAATAGTCAGAAATGTTGGAAAATTGCCTGGCTTTGAGTTCAACTTTCTCAAAGAAATTCTCATGTACTTTCTCCTGCTCTTCATTTCCACTACAACCACAGTCAGTCCAAAATACTGTTTTTCATCAGCCCACTGCATTAGTCATAGATTGTTCTCTCTTGCATTAACATGTTCTCAAACAACTAACCTCCCACCAATCCATTCTCTACATGGCAGCCGGAGTGATCTTCTTATAAACCTATTTAAGCTTGTGTCACGTTCTGCTTAACACATTTGGTGTCTCTCCATTGCTCTGAGGATGAACACAAAATCATTATCAAGGCCTGTAAGGAAAGGTGTGCTCTAGCACCTGCCTACCTAGTCAGACTGATCTCACAAGACTTAGCCCCTTGCTTTCCTTAATAAGTTAAGAAAGGTAAGAAATGTGGGCATCTTGTCACCTGAACCACTTTCCAAAGATAAGCCTAGTATAGAAAACATTAGACAAATGATTCCTTAGGGACCCATCACCCATTGTCTGATTCAGACTGTCGCCAGCTAAAATGTGCATACATGCGCCAACTCTTATAAATTGGTAGCTTAGAATAGAGAATGCATTTTCCTATAGATCCTGTGTTATTAAAACCAGTTAAGTTTCAAGACCATAAAAGCCCATTTTGCCTGCAAGGTAGCAAAACTCTTCTACTGAAAATGCTGTGGCTTCCCATTTGAGAAAATACCAATATTTGGCAAAATAACAATAGCTAATATTTATGTAGTACTTACAAAATACCAGGTGATATTTTCAGTATTTGATGTATATTAGCTACCCCAAAATTTATGAAGTAATTTCTGTCATAATCCCTATTGTACAGATAAAGAAAATGAGGCATATGGATCCCAAAAAGGAAAAAAAAAAATCAAGTGGAAGTAAACTACAATCATAGTTTTTAGGAGAAAAGTCATGTTCATATGCCTCCTATTCTTAATTCTAACATTAATAGAAGAGCAGCTTAAGTTTTCCGTAACCCATGATATTTCAGCAACCAAGATATTTTTGCTCCTTATTTCATACTTTTAAAAGCAAAATCTACAAAATATAAAATTTTTCTAATTAAGGATTCAATACTTATTTCTCAGCCTTTGAAAAATGTCTCATAACTATGACAATAAAATAGTTCCTGCTTTTACTGATTTGCATGTTGCTTCTGTCTGTTCAAACCTGTGGTTCAAAACCCACCATCTTGATCCACTCATTCAAAAATTTCCGTTAATGTCTTAATAGGTGACAAAATGGCACAAGTGTAGCCTAGTACTTGTAGAATGCAGAATCAATTTCCTTATGGTAACCCCATTTGAGACACAGTCTCTAGGAATGCATGGAAATAACAACCCTAAGCCATCTTGAATTGTCTAATTTTTTCTTCCACCAGATTTGGATTTCTCCCTACAGTGCAGTGTTAAATCTCTGTTTAGCTTTTTTATTTTTTAAAGACTTAAGCAGATTCTACATGTATAAAAAGATCAGATCTCAGGTTATTAATATTTGAGCAATTGCAGAAAAAATTAAACAAAAATTCCAGACAGCCTCACTGATTCATTTTCATCTATTGCCTTTGTTGTTTCACACATTGGGGAAGATCTGACTGGAGTATGTTTAATTTGGGAGAATTATTTAAAAGTGTTTTTATTACCTACAGTGATTTTCAATAATAGGTCAGCAAATGAAGGGATTTAAATACATGTTTTATTGAAAGCTTAAAAATATTTTAGATTCAAAGGGATGCTCCAATATAAAACTGTAAGGTTTTGCAAAAGTAGTAATTTCTTAGTTGTGAAAATGTAAGCAAGGTGGAGGATAATTAAATCTTGCTTATATATTTGATATTCTTATTATAGATTCTAACCAGAAGACATGTTATCTATTTTTTTCATTCCATCCTCTGCGCTACTTTTTCCCCAACACCATGGCCTCCATACTATCCTGATGTACTTCCATTTAAGTAAGTGTTGTAAATATAATACAAAAGAAGATGTTATGTGGTTTTTAATATATAGTTAATACATAGAGTAGCCCCTCGCCCCTTATCGATGAGGGATACATTGCAAGCACCCCAGTGAATGCCTGAAACTGAGGATAGTACCAACCACCATATACACTAGGTTTTTTTTCTATACATACATACCTATCATAAAGTTTAATTTATAAATTAGACAGAGTAAGAGATTAATAACAACAACTAATAATAAAATGGAACAACTATAAAAATATGGCAGCATAACTATATTTGTGCTTTGGGGCCATTATTAAGTGAAATAAGGGTTACTGGAATACAAGCACTGAAATACCAGGATGAGGATGATTGATCCTGCAACTATGTAGGCTACTAAGTGACTAATGGGTGGGTTGTATAGACAGCATGGACATGTTGGACAAAGAGATGATTTATGTCTTACGTGGGACTGAGCAGGATAGTGAGAACGTTCATCATTCCAGTCAGTATGGTGTGCAATTTACAACTTATGAATTGTTTTTTTTTCTGGAATTTTCCACTTATTATTTTTAGGCCACAGTTGACTGTGGGTAACTGAAGCCGCAGAAAGTGAAACAGTGGATAAGGGGGACTACTGTATAAATATGCATTATATATGTTACAACAAGGAATAGTTAATGTTTTCTTCAAATCTTCATAATGTACTTAATAAATAAGACTCTTCAAAATATTGCAATGGTAAACAACTAGTGTGGCACAGGGCCCTACCAAATAGAGCTAACATAGGAGCCTGTTTAATGCCGTGCCAGGAATTAAACCTTTGGTTATGGGGAGATGGGACACTAGCAGTTGGGAGGTGCACAGAGATTACGACAATGGCTATTTACTGACTACTACAGAAATATTTAAACATTGTAACTCACTGAATGTCCGTACAGGTACATGCTAGCTTATGGAAGTCCTGATCTCAGTGTGAGATCAGTTGGTAACAGGCAATCAAAGAAACACACCACTTTGCATTTATCATTTTATGATCCTATCTTTGCATTGCCATTTGAGAGCCTAGTTCTGTGACATCTCTAGCCATAGTTTGTAAGGGAGAGCCCCCAATGCACTTTTCATGATATGAATGGTCTTCTGTCACTCATGTATTCTTTACTGCTTTAGTAAATGGAATATCTCAGAACATTGGCATTAGGTGAGTTTTTAGGCTTTACAGGATATATCCACTCCTGCATGCTGCTTCTCTGAGCCCTTGTTTCCTTCTGCTACCATAGTTATTTTGACTTTTCTACTACATTTATGGTAGGCTGTTGCTTCCTCCAAGTGCACTAACACTTTTCCCAAGGGTCCTTGACAGGATATTACCTTCTGTATTCCAGGACAATGATCCCACATCAACATATTTTTCCTCATTCAACTTTATGTTCTGTCCCTTTTGATCCAGCACCCCTAGAATCTACTTTCAAGCCCTCTCCTAGTTTTCGCTGGTCCATGTTGACTAGATTCTACACCTCCTTTGGTTTCCCTTATGCTCCTTGTCAGGTCTAACACTTCCCCAGCCAGGTTATGTTGTGATTTTAACCCTAATTATTGTTCTGGAGGACTGGACAGCGTCCGCAGGACCAGTAGGTCCGCTTAAAACTGGTAATTTAAGATGTTCAAGGGCATCTTTTATCAGAGGATCCCATTCTTTCCCAATTAAGGTCCTGGTCTTGACAACAGATTTGCTTAGGTTGAGAATTCAACCATTTTTGGAGTTCTGATACTTTTCACAAAAAATTAATCTGGGGCCTGGTTCTCAGCACTTTTTTGTCATCCATTTCCAAGAGATCAGAGTCTCTTCATATGCTGCTAAGATTTCAGTCTTTCATACCAACTCCTTAATTGTTCATTTTCTATTCTCAGTGTTTTATTACTTTTTCTAAAGCATCAATTGTCCCCATCAATAACCAGATAATTTCATTATCCTTGTAATGACCCTGTATTTCTCAAAGAACTGATACATGGCATCCACTAGTGCATTTCCTTCCATTATTATACCAACCCCAGTCACCACCAGTAAGCATTTTAACAATGTCACTGCTACCCTTGCCAGGAGCTCCATCTACTGCCAGTCATAGAGTCCTCATTGCCAGGATAATGGCAGGTGTTCAAGCTCCGTTTTAGTGTTTGTATTCCCCGGCCACTCCTGGTGTCAACAATTGCCGGTTGGATTATTGAGGAGGCATAATCTGAGGCAGAGATTAGCATGCAGGAGAAATACCTGTGGCAAAAGGAAAAGCAAACATCAGGCAGAGGGAGAAATTGGTCTGCAATGCAGTCTTCAAGGAGGCCTCAAAGGATCCACTGGAAGTATGGAAACTGAGATAGCCTGTCTGGGATTTTCTAAGTTGAGACAAAAAAGTCAGGAAAGACTTTTGTCAGGGACTTTTGCCAAGGTAGTTCTCATCAGTCTAGGTGAGTGACCCTCAAACTTTAGCATATATCAGAATCAGAACCCAGGAGAGCTTAGTAAAACAGATTGTTGGGTCCTACTGCCAGAGTTCCTAATGAGATCTGGAAGGAGGCCAGAGAACTTGAATTTCTAACAAGTTCCCAAGCGATGTTGCTACTTCTGGTCCAGGGATTGTATTTGGGGAATCACTGGTGTAGTCCATTTCCTGGAAGGGGGCCTGTCAGCTGGCAGCACTCCCAACAGCTGGGGAGAACAAGATGATCAATCCTGAGAGGAGATCTGGAAAGCAGACCACAACATCTACTGCTAGCATGGACTCTAGAGTCTGTAAGAGGCATAATCCTGCAGATTCCACCACTTACTAGATCTTTGACCTTAGGATGTTATCCAACTTCTCTGAGCTTCGTTTCTAAAATGTCTATAATAACATCTAATGTAGGGAATATTGTGAGAAAAGTTTGCTACTCTTTATTTGTTCCTTAATTAACCCAGTGATTGGCACCACTATCCAACCAGTTGCCCAAGTTAGAATGTTGGGAGTCATCTTGGTCTTACCTCTTCGCGTCATCTAATCAGTGCAGTAAAGCTTGACAGCTCTACCATTTAAATGTCTCTGGATCCGTTTCTTTTTAAGGCTATTGACAATGGTCCCAGTCATTCTTCACCTATGAGCTGGCTTATTTGCCACCATTCTTTTCTTCCATTTTATTCCATAAAAGCATCCAGATTTTCCTATTAACTTGATCAAGTACTCACATGCTCATCAGTCTTTAATGGCTCCCTACTGTTCTTAGGATAGAATGTCATCATTCCAACTTGGTTCTGCCCTTTAGAAGACCTCTGCTACCTTTCCATCCTCACATATCACCACTCATGCCTGCATAATTTACTCTGTATTCATATTTAACTATTTGTACTTTTTTCAAAGTTTTTTTTCTTTTTTTTCTTACCCTCAGACTTTGCATTATAATATGCACTCTTTACGGAATCCTCTTCCCTTATTTTCTATGACACCTTTTCCAGACTTTGAAATATCCTTCAGGTCTCACTTCTGTAAACATTTCGTGACTCATCAAGGCTGGTTAAGTGCCCCTATTATGTGCCACCTTGACTTCTTATGTTTTTCTTAATTTTGCTGCAGTTAACTGCAGTTTATTTTTTTGTTCCTTAATCTCCACCTTCCACAAGGTGGAGATGGCTTTGAAACCACTATCGTAACCCCAGTGCCAGGTAAAGCACTAGTTACATAGCAGAGGTTCCCATTCCAAATTTTGGAAGGCTAAATCAGTAAACTGCATGCTTGACACATGAAAAGTATTAAATAAATAACAGTTATTATTTCAATTGGAGCTGAAAATTTTAAAAAGTTCAGGTGAGTTAGGAGAAGGTTTGAAATGGAACATGCAACTGGTTATTTCTAAGTGGGGAAGTTCATAATTGAGACAGTATCCATCATAGTTATTTTCCCTACCAAAAATTCAAATGATTTGAAAACTTTAATCTTTTTTTTTTTTTTTTTTTTGAGACAGAGTCTCTCTCTGTCGCCCAGGCTGGAGTGCCGTGGCGCGATCTCCACTCACTGCAAGCTCCACCTCCCAGGTTCACGCCATTCTCCTGCCTCAACCTCCCCAGTAGCTGGGACTACAGGCGCCCGCCACCGCACCTGGCTAATTTTTGTATTTTTAGTAGAGATGGGGTTTCACTGTGTTAGCCAGGATGGTCTCGATCTCCTGACCTCGTGATCTGCCCGTCTCAGCCTCCCAAAGTGCTGGGATTACAGGCGTGAGCCACCGCACCTGGCCAAACTTTAATATTTTTAAACAAATCTTTTTGTAACCTAATTTCATTAATAAAGATATTAATAACGTAAAAACATTAAAGTTTTATAATCTACCATGGAAATGAAAGCCATAAATAATACTGAAGGAACATAGTAATCTGGCTATAACTATGGTTAATTTACTTTTCAATTATTATTTAGTTATACTTTGTGATTGATTCAACTTATCAGTATTGATATAACACTTTGCAACCACTTACTTGTTTAATAAACTCAGCAATTCTGTGATAGAGAAATAAGCCTAATATTTTTGCAACTGAAGAAATAGAAATAGTTATATAGGAATATCTCAAAGGAATTAAGGAGGCAGAAATCAAGGTCCAGGTTTTTAAGCACAGGAATCACATACAGTATCTCCATCTACTTTCCATGAGAAAAAGAAATCTTTACCAGAATCTGTTGGAAATAAGCAAACAGGATTATTGTGAGTGAAGATATCAATAAGGGAAATTAGAAGTTAATATAGCATAACATTATAGAGTAGATAAGTTTCTATTTTGGTACACAGGAGCCCCTTTACTGTTTATCCATTAAACATAGTTGCTATATTATCTGTCCACTTAATCACTCACGCAGAACAGTTCGACTCTTTTGCTTCCTATCAACTGTCAAAAATCTTATGAGAAAATTTCTGATATAGCACTTTCCCCTCAGGTGTATGGAGACTCTGTAGTGTGTCAAATTTGTTAGGTGGAACTACATTTCCCAGAATTCCTTTTCCCTATATTTTTCTGGTTACAGTGGGCCCCAGAGAGATTTTTCTGTGAGATTTGAAGGACAAAAGTGAAATGGTAGCTATTCTGTAGTTCACATATATCACTGATCTGCTGGTGTCCCATCACAGTGTTGGTTGGCATGAGGAAGTGGCTGGGCCTGCAACTACTCCAGCTGTTCCTGTATCTTCCTTCTGCCTCTCTGACTCCTGAGACAGGTGTGTGTATCGAGCTTCCTGATAAAGGGCTCTGACTTCTGTGGGACACGCACACTACCAATCAGAGGCAAAGAGAATTGGCTTGTGTATTATTCCATTCTCACGTATTATTCCATTCTCATGCTGCTATAAAGAACTGCCAGAGACTGTGTAATTTATAAAGGAAAGAAGTTTAATTGATCAGCATAGCTGGGAAGGACTCAGGAAACTTACAGTCATGGCAGAAGAAGAAGTAAACACATCCTTCTTCACATGGCGACAGGAGAGAAAAGTGCCAGGCGAAAGGGAAAATGCCCCTTGTAAAACCATCAGATCTTGTGATAATTCACTCACTATCACGAGAATATCATGGGGGAAACTGCCCCCAGAATTCAATTTTCTCCACCTGGTCTCACTATTGACATGTGGGGATTATTACAATTCAAGGTGATATTTGTGTGGGAACAGAGAGCCAAACCAATATGAAACTCATCCTCATGATTTCCAGCTCGTTCTTAAGGGTTCCAACTTGTTCTTGTTTTTCCTCTTTGTGTCTACCTTCCCTGTGACTCTGCCTGCCCTGTGGACCTAAGAGTCCACCATCAAATGTGAGGAATAAATCCTCACAGAGACAGTTTAACCAACTCTAGCTGTCACATTTGCATGAGATCAAATTCCTGTAACAAATCTCTATGTATCTACAGTATCTTTCTCTCTCTTTCAGTGATTTTGTTTATCTTATTATATCTTGACTGCAACAGAATTGGCACTGAAAAGGGAGTGGGTCCTGAGGAATAAAACATTAAGAATGAATTCTTTATATTGGTTCTAGGTTTCTTGGAATTAGTTCTCTGATGGGATTAAATTTAAGGGCATTAATGATTCTGTATTCAATGGTAGAGAGAACACTAATAATCCAAGCCATGCATTAACAACCAAGTACCTCAACTGAGGTCAAGATATAAAGCTGTATCAGGCCTAAAATATTGCTATAGATTCACTAATCAGAGATTCTGAATATATTTATGCAGAGGGTCTAAGAATGACTCATATTTTTTGATAGGTTAACTGAAATGTGAATCCAAAGTAACCTATGCCAAATAAGTTAAAATGTCAAAACTTTCTTGGAATACTGTAGAGGAAGACATTCAAAGGCCTAGAGTGATTAGAATGTTCATGTGGATTTCTCATCTAAGACCTGCTTACGCACCAAAGAAGAATTTAGAGGACATATGTATTAGTCAGGGTTCTCTAGAGGGACAGAACTAATAGGATAGATGTATATATGAAAGGGGTTTATTAAAGAGTATTGACTCACATGATCACAAAGTGAAGTCTCACAATAGGTCACCTGCAAGCTGAGGAGCAGGGAAGCCAGTTGAGTTCCCAAAACCTCAAAAGTAGGGAAGTAAACAGTGCAGCCTTCAGTCAGTGGCTAAAGGCCCGACAGCCCCTGACATACCACTGGTGTAAGTCCAAGAGTCCAAAAGCTAAAGAACTTGGCGTCTGATGTTTTAGGGTAGGAAGCATCCATCATGGGAGAAAGATGAAGGCTGAAGATTCAGTAAGTTAGCTCCTTCCACCTTCTTCTGCCTGTTTTATTCTATGTTTTATTCTAGCCACACTGATTACATTGTGCCCACCCAGATGGAAGGTGGGCCTGCTTCTCCCAGTCCGTTGACTCAAATGTTAATCTCCTTTGACAACACCCTCACAGACACACCCAGAAACAATATTTTGCATCCTTCAATCCAATCAAGTTAACACTCAATATTAACTATCACAATTATGTTTTTATCAAGTTCTGAGAAATAAATTTGTGGGGGAATCCCCAACGTCCTTGAAGATTTTTGTGATAGCTCTTTTTCAAAGATCAAAAATTTCAATCAGAGCTGTTGCCATGAAACTGGGATCCTGAAATGTAGTGGGGATGATGGAAATCCAGGCACTAAATGGCAGCACTTAATCTCCAAAAACATGGCATAATTACTGTACTGGACATTGGAGTCTGTTAGCAATCAGAATAGTCTGAATCATAGAGATCTTTGGTGTAGGCAAGTTTGTCACAGTGTCCCTAAAACTAAAAAAAAAAAAAAAAAAAAAAGTATAATCTACTAAAGTCTTACTTGATCTTTACAAGTGGAAAATTTCTGGATTTAGTGAACAGAAGACTGAAATGAATCAATAAGATATGGTCACAATCCCTCCATAATTTTTAACCCTGAGCAAATTCACACACCGAGAGCCCTTTGAATGAAGGGTAGGCCTGGTCCCCATGAGAAAAGACCCTTCTACATTGCCAAAAATGTACAGTTACTCTATTTTATGGCTGATATTATATTTTTGTACCTGATAAGCTGAAAATAGCAACTATTCAGACAAGTTGGTAAGACACTTCAGAGGGTGGGGGAAACATCTCATAAAAGTGCAAGTGATTACTACCTTGGTAAAATTTCTAAAGCTGTAATGGCTTTGGGCATGGCAAGTTATACTTTCCAAGGTGAGGGAAATGTTGTTGCCTCTGGCTTCCAAGAAAGTTACACATTACCTAGTGAACCACTTTGGATTTTGAAGCAAAATATATCTCATTTGGGCATTGTATTAGTCAGCATTCTCTAGAGGGACAACACTAATGGAATAGATACATATGTAGAAGGGAGTTTATTAAATGCTAACTCACACGATCACAAGGTCCACAGTTGGCTGTCTGCAGGCTGAGGAGCAAGGAGAACCAGTTCAAGTTCCAAAACTGAGGAGCTTGGAGTCCAATGTTTGAGGACAGGAAGTATCCAGCACGGGAGAAAGATGTAGGCTAAGAGGCTAGATGAGTCTCTCTTTTCACATTTTTCTGCCTGTTTATATCCTAGCCACTGATTAGATTGTTCCCACCCAGATTAAGGGTGGGTCTGCCTTTCCCAGCCCCCTGACTCCAATGTTAATCTTCTTTGGCAACACCCTCAGACACACCCAGGATCAATACTTTGTATTCTTCAATCTAATCAAGTTGACACTCAGTATTAACCATCACAGATGTGCTACTCTAACCTTTTTTTTTTTGTAATCCAAAAAACTTCCAGAACAAGAGAAGGCTATACAACAGGTCTAGACTGTCAGTAAGCTTCTCTGCTACTTGGACCATATAATCTAGTAGATCCAGTGGTGCCTGAAGTGTTAGTGGTGAATAGCAATGCTACTTACATATTATGGCAGAACTCTGTCACAGCACATACCCTTAGAATTTTGGAACAAAGCCCCAGCTACTCAGGAGACTGAGGAAGGAGGATTGCCTAATTGCTCGGGAGTTTGAGGATACAGTGAATTATAATCACACCACCACTGCTTTCTGCCTGGGCAACAGAGCAAGCCCTCGTCTTTAAAAAAGAAAGAGAGAGAGAGGAAAGTAGGAAGGAAGGAAGGCAGAAAGGAAAGAAGGAAGGAAGGAAGAGGGAGAGAGAGAAAGAGAGAGAAAGAAAATAAAGAAAGAAAAGAAAGAAGGAAAAAAGAAAAAGAAAAAAGAAAGAAAGAAAGAAAAAGAAAGAAAAAAGAAAGAAAGAGAAAGAAAGAGAGAAAGAAGGAAGTAACAGCTTTTGATTTGCTACAGATCTGTAGTGGAGACTGACACTGACCACTTGACCGTGGACCATCAAGTTACCAAGTGTTTTGAACTGCCTATCATGAGCTGCATGTGATACCTAGACTACCAAACCATAAAATTGGATGTGCACAACTACACTCCATCATCAAATGGAAATATTATATACAGTATAGTGTTTAAACAAGTCCAGAATGCAAAAGTAAGTTGCATGAGAAAGTGGCCCAGATGTTCATTGTTACCATTTCTGTTGCATTACTTTCTCTTTCTCAACATACAACTATGGACTCATAGGGAGTTGTGCATGACTAGTTGACTGAGGAAGGAAAGTCTTGTGCTTGTTTTACAGATGATTCTGCATGATGTGTGGGCACTACCCAAAAGAGGAGGGCTATAGCACCACAGTTCTACTCTGGGCTAATGCTGAAGAACTGTAGTGGAAGGAATCCTCCCAGTGGGTAGAACTTCAAGCAGTGCCTCTGGTTTTCATTCTGCCTAATGAAGGGTTGGCATGATACGTGAGTATATACATTTTTTTTTTTTTTTTTCTTGAGAAGGGTCTCATCTTGTTGCCCAGGCTGGAGTGCAGTGGCATGGTCATGGCTGATTGCAGCTCTGACTTGCTGTGCTCAAGAGATCCTCCCACCTTAGCCTCCCAAGTAACAGGGACTATACATGCGTGACACCATACCTGGCTAATTTTTATATTTTTTGTAGACATGGAGTTTCACCATATTGCTCAGGCTGGTCTCAAACTCCTTGACTCACACAATCCACCTGCCTGGGCCTCCCAAAGCGTTGGGACTACAGGTGTGAGCCACTGTGCTCAGCCAAGTCTATACTAATTTATACGCTATGGCCAATGGTTTGACTGGTTTGTCAGGGACTTCAAAGGAACAGGATTAGAAAATTGCTTGTTAGGAGACCTTTCCAGACAGGCAGAGAAGTTGAAGATTTATGTTCCATGTGAGTTTGCATCAAAGGATGACCTCAGCAGAGAAGGATTTTTATAACCAGATGGATAGTAGAACCCATTCTGTGGACAAAGTTAGCCTTCTTTTTCAGTCACTGCTGTCATTGCTTGGCTGGCTCATGAACAAACGACTGTGATAACAGAGATAAAGGTTATATGTAGACCCAGCATTATGAACTTCCTCTCACCAAGGCTTATCTGACTATACTCACTGTTGAGTACTCAGTTGTAGCAGACAACAGCTGCAGAGGACAACAAGGAGCTATTGGAGCTCCTGATATGGCACTATTCCCATGGGAAACCAACCAGCTACTTCATGTTGAGTTATTTATGATAGGCCACTTCCATCGTGAAGGAGGCAGCACTTATTTCTCACAAAATAAACACTTTAGATATGAATTTGCCTCCCCTAATGCTACTGCCAAAACTATCAACCATGGACTTCAAAGTGCCTTAGCTATCCTAATGGTGTTTCATACAGCATCACTTCTGACCAAGGAATTCATTTCACAGTGAATCAAGTGTGACATTGGGCCCATGCTCATGAAATTCACTGGTCTTAACATGTCCTCATCATCTTGGAGCAGCTGGCTTAAGTAAAGACTGGTGCTAGGCCAGTGGCAGCATGTAGGGAACTAGTGCAGTATCCTCTCAGATGTGGTATATACCTGAAAACAGCATCCAATGCTGCTGGATTGGATATAGCCAGGATTCGTGGATAGAAAGGAGAGTGACTCATTTTACTACTACCTTAAGTGATCTACTAGCAACATTTCTGTTTCTCATTTCCATGACATTACACTCTCCTGGGGACACCACAATTATTCCAGTCAACTGGTAATTAAAACTGCTGCCTGGATACTTTGGTTTCCTTATGCCACTGAATCAACAGACAAAGTAAATGATTATTCTATTGGCTGATTTGTTTGATCCTGACTATCAAGGGGAAATAGATTGCTACTACACAATAGTCTAGTGTGAGATGCAAAGAAAACAGCCTTAGTGAGACTGCATAAGCAACTTGAGCTTCTAAATCTTGCAAGGTCAAATCCCTGTAACAAAACTATCTGTCTATCTATCTATCTATCTATCTATCTATCTATCTAGTATCTATTATCTATCTATCTATCTATCTATCTATCTATCTCTATCTATCTATCTATCTATATCTATCTATCTATCTATCATCTATCATCACATCATGGTCTTGCTTCTCTGATTGGATGCTGATAGAGAGTGTAAATGTAGGCCAAGCATGGTGGTTCATGCCTGTAATCCCAGCACTTTGGGAGGCCAAGGCGGGAGGATCACTTGAGGTCAGGAGTTCGAGACCAGCCTGGCTAACATGGTGAAACCCTATCTCTACTAAAAATATAAAAATTAACCAGATGTGGTGATGGGCACTTTTAATCTACTTAGGAGGCTGAGACAGGAGAACAGCTTGATCACTTGAACCCAGGAGATGGAGGTTGCAGTGAGCTAAGATCATGCCATTGTACTGCAGCCTGAGTGACAGAGCGAGATTCTGTCTGAAAATAAAGAAAAAAAGGAGTGTAAATGTAAATGACTACAAAGAAATTGAAGTTGTACTTTCTAATAAGGATCAAATTCTTAAGCCACTGGACAAGGTGAGAAGTGATTTTGGAAGAAGGCTTTTGGACAAACTACAACTAAGGTCAGATTACAACTAGGATCAGAAAAGATGTTTTCCAGGAGGATCTAGCATATGTTTTCCAATGACACAATGTACATTAACCTAAATAGACCTGCGATTTTATTTGTTAAATAGGCACTGTAGCTTGGGTAACTCTAATTAGCCTAATAGCATCAAGTCTTAGGAAAATGTTCCCTGTGTCTCAAACAAATGGCTGCAGTAGGATCTCTAGGACAGTATTTTATATTGAGAATTGCCCACGTGAAGTTATTTATCAAAATAACCAGAAAAGGTGACCATTCAACAGAAGGGTTGAAATCTAAATGAAATTTTCTTGGGAATGTTTCTCTCTGTTAATATGTTTTGTACTGTACCTTGCACTAGGAAAAGTTAAGAGGCAGTAGACCAAATTTTTGTAATTGTAAATAATAATAAGGGTGTGACCTACTTTATGATATCATGTAATTAATGGGATAAGGTTTATGGTACTTCTCAAAATCTTTCTAATGTAACAAGTATTCACCCACATTTTTCAGTGTCAGTAAATAATGAGTTATCCTAGCAAAGGTCATGTGACTGTTTGTACCTTGTAAGGATGTTTAACATGCCTTATGATCCCTGTTTCAGGACTGTATCTTATCACGATAAATAAATGAGGACACCTAACTTTATCTCAGCTTCATAGTCACTTCACAAATGTCCTAATTTTATCCCAGAATTCATGAAAACAACTTATTTTTGTCATTTAATGTATTAATGTTCAAATTTCAGATACCTCATATTGTGGGTTTCTAGGGCGTTTCTGTTCTCAAGCCAGGAGCTGAGTTCCATGAGCTAAGTTCTACATCTCTTCAATAACACGCTCTTTTAATCATTTCAATCAATCATAGTCTAAGTATGATTAAAATCACTTAATGAATTTCCAGTTATGTGCCAGTGCTACAGGAAACATGCAGATTCAGTAACATCGAACCTTAGGATCACAAAATAAAATAAATACATTTAACCTCCTTTTCCTCACTCGCTTCCTGATTCAACCAAATTGTCAATGCACAATAGCACGTGGAAGATTCATTTAACAAGTATTCTTTGTTAAAGGATGCCAGAATGGCCTCCTTCCTGGAGGAATTTCAAACTCTAGAGCTGTGTATCCCACAAGGCTTACAGTATTATTTTGCAAACTTCCTTACCATATTTCTTTGAATATAATATCCCCAGGTGTTTTCCTTTCCACTTCAATTTTGAGGAACAAATATATTTTTTATTTGGTTGGTTGGTTTTTACTCCAAGTTATTTTCACAGCAGTGTGCTGGTTTTGTTGTTGACAAAAGTAGTTGCTGCTCTGAAAGAGGCATGAAAGACCCCATTTGCTGAAAGAGAAAGCAAGTGTGTGTATAGACTTAGTAATGATGCTTGAGTGATTTGATATGGAGAAAATTTAGCTGTAAATTGCTATGGCTGTAGTCCCTGGGGCAGTTATAATCCATTGATCTAACTTTTATCTTCTGTGGACCATCTTCTATCCCTATTTCTATTTTAGGAATTAAACATTCACTTATGAGGCCACAGAAATTAAGCCCCATGTAAACACAAAGTGGGGGAGGATCGTGGTTCATAAAGTGATTCCTGTTCTGAAGATGTCCCTCGTTTTAGAGATTTCAGAAATGATTACAGGAAAATTCTAAGCATTTGGTTCGTCTTGGCAGTTTAAGGATCCAGAGGGTAACTTTCTCAGCATGGAGAATCTGAAATATACTTTGAAATAAAATCATTAGAAACATTGTTTTCTAATATATTTCACAGCTTATCCATGCTGAGCCATGTAAAAAGAGAGAGAAAATACAACAAAATGTGTTTTGTTCCTGACCGTATTGGTAATTAAAATATTATGAGGACCAGTAAACACCTTGAGAGTGAGTTGCATGCTCTAATGTGGTCTAGCACATTATTGATCAGCCAGTTGCTGCTGCATTTATTTAAGCTACTAATTGGAATTGCAACTATTGCCAAATAAAATGTATATACCTTGGTGACTTAATAAACAAAATCAACATGTTAAAAGAGATAAGAGGGAGTATTAGAGAAATAGTTTTGTCTTGTCTTTTCTAATCAGTGGAATATGAATGCAATATAGCCTGACAAATGAGTGAAGAGAAGATGATATTGATGTAAAAGAAAAAAGATATTTCTGTCTTATTGAAATCCATTTGTTTGTTTGTGATCTCAGTGTTCTTCTGGGAATTTACCAAATCATAAGATATTTCTGATGGATAAAAATGTTCTTTTTTGCTCTATTATAAATTAAAAGAATTCTTGACTCTGAACTGACACAGTTCACTTATTTAATAAGTGAATTGTTGAATGGTAAAATTCCTCTTTCGTGGCCATAAATAATAGAGGCTGTTTAGTGTGGTCCTTCAGAACATAAGCCTTGATGACAAACACAACTAACCATGAACCTCAATTCTGCAGCTTACTGTGTGATTTGGGGCACATTTCTTAGTTTCTCAAAATCTTAGTTTCTTTATCCAGCAAATGGGCTAAAACCACAACCTCTATTCATAAAGCTACATGCAAATAAAATGAGGCAATACATAAAAAATTCATAGCACAGTGTCTGGCACATAATAAAAGCTCAATAAATGTTTGCTATTTTTAAAGCTGCAAGCTTGTATAATCTTGCAATATTCATAGTATGCTTATAGAATTTAGATCCTTAATACATTCGTCTTTAAATGGAGCAAGGTGCGGTATGACTACATAAAGACACTTCACATAGGGTAACCTGAGTTTGTTGTTCAATGAGGTCCAAATGACATGAACAAGGCATTCCAGAAGTAACCATAAAGATAATGAGCAGGCCGGGCATGGTGGCTCATGCCTGTAATCCAGCACTTTGGGAGGCCAAGGTGGGTGGATTGCCTGAGGTCAGGAGTTTGCGACCAGTCTGGCCAGCATAACGAAACTCTGTCTCTACTAAAAATACAAAACAATTAGCCAGTCATGGTGGTGTGTGACTATAATCCCAGCTACTTGGGAGGCTGAGGCAGGGGAATTTCTTGAACCAGGGAGTTGGAGGTTGCAGTGAGCCAAGATCGCCCCACTGCACTCCAGCCTGGGCGACAGAGCAACACTTCATCTCAAAATAAATAAATAAATAAATAAAAAAGAGATGAGCAGACAATCTAACAGCCTGCAACCAAGTAAGGGTAGTGGAGATTTGTCTACACAGGAATTCCTCTTTTTAGCAGGAAAGGAGTTACAAAGGCTAGAATAAAGCAAGGGTAAAAGACATATACAGATTCTTCAAGGGCATATCACAAGGAGGGATGCTACAGCGGTTTATATATAATTAAATCAGAATTAAAAACCCTGGAAGGAGAGTCATCAAGTAATAGTTGAGGAATGAAAGCAAACACTGGAAAGGGGCCAAATGGCTAGCTGAAGGACCACATTGGCTGATCCATACCAAGGACTAAGTGACAAATTGAAGGTAAACCCTTTTATTCATTCACCTACTATGTGCCAGGAGCCACACTAGTTAGGAGAATGAAACAGTATATTCACAGAAAGAGAGCATGTATTTGGACTCTGCAGTATTTCCTGGTTTCTATTTGCTTATTCATTTATTCAACAAACATGTATTCACTACTTACTTTGTTCCAGGCTATGTTCTAAACATGGGATATGCTGTATTAAACAGATGAAAGTCTCTACCCTCATGGAGCTTAGATTCTAGTGAAAGAAAGACACACATAAATAAATAAATAAATAAATAAATAAATATGTTGAAAGTTAGATGACAATAACAACTAAGCAAGAAGGGGAATACGACGTGTTGTGGGAGATGCACTTTTATTTTGGCCTCACTGAAAAGTGATCCTTGAGTAAAAACCTGAAGGAGATGAGGCAGTACACCAAGTGGACATCTGAAAGAGTGGCATTCCCAGGTGACGTTAATGCTGCTTGAGTGCCAGCAGGCTTGTCATGAGACTCACCATGTTAGGATCTGATACACCTCCAGCAGAGGCAGAGGCTGTGGAAGAACCAGTCTAGGCTGCATGAAGAGGTTGGTGTTCACCAAAGTATCTCCAGCCAGCGGTAGCCACACTGAGATGGAGATAGTCAAGAAGTACCAGGCCCTGACCAAGCAAGAGAGACCAAATCATAAACTGTGCAATCAGAAACTTGATTCACAAGATGTCAGCAGGGCCAGTATCCCTAAGCCCAGTGTATCCCACTTGGGACCTGCATGCAATTAGTAAGTCTTATCTCCCCTGGCAATCCATAAGGACATAAAAGCTGCAAAACTCCTCTTCTTCCTCCAACTACAACCACTTACCCAGACAACATTTCAGAGAAAGAAGCAAGGAGAGGAATCTAAATAAACCACTGAATATTTTTGCCAAGAAAAGCTGGACCCTACCTGAAAGTTGTATTATACTAAATTATATAATTTATAGTATGTAAATTATGTATAAAGTTTATAATTAATATTTCATTTTTTTTCATCTCTCCCCTCCTCTGTACCAGTGGGTGTGGCCCCAGAGGAAGACATTTGAATTGCACTGTCAGTAAAACTTGTGACTCTAATGCATTTATATGATCAAAGGGAAAATAGAAGGATATGTTAGCTGCTACACCATAAAAAAGACTTGTGCTTTCTTTTTAACTATCTGTAAATTTATTCTGATTATCCTTGTTTTTCTTCTCCATTAGATGAATGATTCATCTTTTCATTTTTTATTTGTTTTTTATATTCTTGCTCAAAAATAATTTTCGAAATAAGATGTTCTAGCAGTGGTGTAAATAAAAATCTATTTTACTTGTCCAGTACTTTCCACTATTTTTCTGGAGAACTCACCTTTCCCCCTTCCAAAGATGTGATTCTAATGAGAGCTTCCATGATGATGATGAACATAATAATTTAAAAATACTATTCACTATTTAATTGTGCATTTCATATGTACCTGATCCTATGCTAATCACTTCATGTACATTAATTCATTTAATATTCACAAGATCGCTCTAAGTTGGGAAGTAGTATTTCTTCCATGTTACAGATGAGGAAAGGGAGACCCAGAAAAATTAAGTAGCTTTTCCACTATCACAAAGCCAGTAAATGGTGGGCCCTGAACATGTTCTTATATTACTTTTGCTTCCTAGTGACAGTGCTTATTCTATGGTGGTTACCAGAACCAAATGGGTCCAATGATATTACTTGTCGTGAAAACCTCAATTGACTCTTCTGATGGGGAGCGCAAGACCCAAGCTAGTAATTTGCTTTTCCAAATTGGAGTTGAGGAAGAAGAATCAGTAGAAACAGGAGGTGGAGGGAGAAGATGAGAAGTTGTAAGTTTAGAGTTTCAGATGCTGCTAGCAGCTGTGTTTTCCATCAAATAGAAGAAGTTAAACTAAGAGAATGAAGTCAAGTTGGCAATTTAGAGTGTAGGCAGTTTTTGTTGTTCTAAATTTCCACTGTCCCTGAGGTCTAGCAGCATTTCTGCTTTTGCATCATGTAGTTCAAGTCAGGTTTTGTCATTTGCCTCCCAATGTCCTGAAAGAATACAAATGGAAAAAAGAAGTTAAATGTTAATAGTCTAGTCTTTGATACAGTAGCGACTTTGAGGTGATCCAGTAGCTTTAGTTTCAATTTTATAACTTTTAACATTGAGGTACACATTCATATATTTATTATTTCTAGTAATGCTGATATTTATTTGTTTCATACTTGGTCAAAATATCAGTCAATTATTTTTTGGAATCACAGAATTTGAAGGGACTTGGAGATGGCATCTCTGTCCACCCCAATCTGCAAGAAATAACTCATCCTTCAAAGTCTGAATCAAATAACACTTCCATTGAGATAACTGTTTCTCTATTCCAGAAATAATTTATCACTTCTTTTTCTTATCTTGAAAATATTTTTTGTATAATGTTCATATAATACATATTGTGTAATACTGATGTTTTGATAGGTATATAAAATGTATGCTGTGGCTTTTTGGCTTTGTATTTCGACATTTAGCACATACCTAGCATTCCCTAGATATATGTGATGCAGTTATCAAACAAATTAAACAACCATGAAATTCAGTTTAGAACAAAGAAACATAAAAATGAGAGGTACAAAGAACCTTAGAAATCATCTAACACAAACTTCTTAGTGCATACATTTGTATACTAAGGCCTACAGTGTTGAAGTGTTTGTTTTGCTTTTTTCCCCAAACTCACATAACTTATTAGTAGCAAAATTGGAATTAAAACGTAGATCTATACTCAGCTATGCTAAGTTGTAACTTCAAGAAGATATTTTCTCAAATTAAACCTTGTGTGATGAATTCCTGCTCTGAGAGGAGAATGGAGAATTCATGAGCCCAAGAAAGGTGGCCTTCCTCATCCTCCATAAAGATGTACAGAATGGAGAACCATTCTCTTTGTCAATGTCTTATTTAATGAGAACTGCTTTGGCCTTGTAACTCTGAAGGTTGAATGTTATTCTGTGCTTGTGTCATCTAATGACATACTCTCTATTTTATGTTAGAAATATTTAAATTAGCATACAGAAAACTTCCCTGGGTCTGAGATGTTTAAAAGTTAGACACTTTAATGGCAGTTATAGGTCTCTTTGAGGAGGCTTTTTGGTGAGACTCTGTATTTTATTTTAGAGCACTGCATAATTTTCTTTTTAATTAGGCAGAACTATAGCTAGGATTCTGTTTTATTTCCACATGTGCTATATAGGAACCATGCAATGTTGGTGTTCAACTTTTGTAATAATGATGGGTCCTGAGGAAAATACCATTGGAACTGAGTAGGAGCTCCGATAACAAGAGGTCAATCATGTCTTGGACCAGGTGGGAACTGTCAAATGTTAATTCCTCAGAGATTTATGTCCTCAATGTATCAAGAGCCTTTAAGGGGGTACTAAAATGTGTTTCTCAGGAGCAACTCCTCTGAATTGGGAGTAATATGTCTCTTGATCACAGACTGAGTTATTGGTGGAATGTGGGGGCAGATCACAGAGGAAGTGGGAAAAGAGCAATTTGAGAGTGGATTATGAATGAGATGACAATGTTTGGAAAGGTTTCACCTGTATGAACTTTCATGAAAATTTACTCTTTTGAATGGGAGTTGAGGCACGAATCATCTATGCTAATGCTGCTGGTGTGAATCACAAGGTTCCATCTTAAATTCTATAAACTAGATGGGACTGTTGGAAACCTCATGGAGACTACAGATACTATAGGAAGCTAGTGTAGGTTCTGCAACCAGTGATGCTGTACTGGCATCAATTTAGCTGCAGAGGTTGGGACAGATGGACATTTGCTTGTCCCTCTGTGTTGTCTGTGACTTCAAAGACAGTCAGGAGAGAACTGACTCTCTACATTTATACTAGAGCAAGTCATCAAACCTAATTTTTATTACAGGATTTCCTTTCTCTTTTTTCATATTTGTTGCTACACTGTATCAACATACTAAAATATTTTTGCTCATATATTAGCAACATATTTCAAGTACAACTCTTAAATATTTACAGAACACAGACATTTTATTTTTCTGTACATAGTTATTAGACATTTTTTCTTGGTATGTATTTAAATAATATTATTTAGAAAATGATGAGACCTAAACTTAGGCTACTGTTCTTCAAGGAGAGAGATTAAAACTCATATTCCAACTATGTTTGAGAAGACTGACATATTTTATGTTTCTTAATTATCTTTAAAGTTCCCAATTGCATTACTGTTGAAAAGACTCAATTTACTATGTGCCAATGAAAGAATAAAAGAACCTCCCAGACAACTGCTATTTCAGATGAGAAAGTATTTCATTCCTTTGTGCTGTCAGAATATAAAACTTTCATGTGAAGGGCATTTTTAACCTTCTTTTGTTCTACTCAAAGTCATGGCATTGTTTGGGTCAAGACTGACATTCAACACAAGTATAAAATATTAAATTAATAAAATTTTCCAGTATATAGATTTTCTGTTATTTATTAATTAGTAATGCCTTACGTCTTTGTCTTTCAAATATATTTTATGATGTATGAAAGCAGTCGCAAAATGAGCTTGACAAAATTGATCAATCTTTTGAGGTTTTTACTAGGCTACTGAGATTTTTAACCCTTCTCCAAATTTCCTGTTCTTTCATCAAAGGGTCACTTCATTGAAAATCTTATTTTATACCCTCTCTGACCCTTTTCACTATGTGCCTTTTGAAACTACTAGGGAGAGTTTGATGAATCAATAATAGCCTGTAGGAACGGCTGCTGAATTGTTTGTTCATCTGAAATGGCTCAGTAGCAGAAAGCCTATCCCCTTCTAAATTTACATTTGGGCAGTTTGCAATCTGAAAATTACATTAACTATAACCTATTTGCATATTTCATTATGCAATTTTTTACAGCTGGTTTTGTTATAATTTCTTTTATTGGTTTTGGATGGTCGTACAGAGATATGCTTTAATCATAAGTCTAGGTTCATGGCACACTGTCATTATTAGTTCTCATTCCATTTTATTTTTGCTAATTATTATTTTCATCAATGATCACTAGTTCCATTCTTCTCTGATCCCCCTCTCACCAGAGACTCACACTATTTTGCTTAAGGTATGCCCATTTGTATGTTCTATCCTTGCTAAATATTGTTTGGAATCTTTAAAAAATGATGTAAATGGTATTATAGTATAAATTATAGTTATATTTCTATTTCTTACACTTTTTTAAACCCCCCAAATATATTAACATTTATCCATGATTTTGAATGCACACCAAATTCATTGCTTCTAACTGTTGCATTGTACTTCATAGTGTGTGTCCACCGTATTTAAGTATCCATTCTTCCAGTAATGGACAGCCAGTTTGCCTCATGTCTACATTAACCATGCTATGACTGAGGCTCCAATGTTGGAGTGGGGGTAGGGGAGAACTGTGAGTAGAAGTACCCAGGAGCTACATGGTCTGCCAGCACCTGTTTTCATGTCCCTCATAGAGATATGGGTCTGAATGCCTCTCTCTTTTGTTTCTACCATCCCTGGTGCTGGCTAGAGCTGCGTTTTTTTTTGTTTGTTTGTTTGTTTTTTACAGTGAGGAAGGGCCCAATCATGTTCTCCTCAGGGATTCTTTTTTTTGCTGTTGCTGTTGTCATCATTAATTTTTCAGAGTGAGAAATTTTATCTCACTTCTACGGCACACCTAGTGTTGGATTTCGATAAAGGTTGCTAGCAACCTGTGTTAATTCTTTGTGTTTTCAGGAACCGAGAATCTACAATTACTTTTAGAAAACAAATTCTTGTTTATAGAATGAAGATGAGCTTAGATATTTGAGAGATACAGACATGAAAACATACTTTCTTTCTTTTTTTTTTTTTTTTGAGACGGAGTCTTGCTCTGTCGCCCGGGCTGGAGTGCAGTGGCCGGATCTCAGCTCACTGCAAGCTCCACCTCCCGGGTTTACGCCATTCTCCTGCCTCAGCCTCCGGAGTAGCTGGGACTACAGGCGCCCGCCACCTCGTCCGGCTAGTTTTTTGTATTTTTAGTAGAGACGGCGTTTCACCGTGTTAGCCAGGATGGTCTCCATCTCCTGACCTTGTGATCTGCCCGTCTCGGCCTCCCAAAGTGCTGGGATTACAGGCTTGAGCCACCGCGCCCGGCTGAAAACATACTTTCATTGGGCACATCTGACATGTAGAATGTTGAACTGATATCTACTCTAAATAAACATTAGGATTATTAACTGCATTAAAATAACCACAAATCTCACAAAGCAGAAATAAGGGCTATACAAATGACCACAGATTTATTTGAAATGATAAGAAAAAAAAGACTCTGGAAAATATTTCTTAAAATTATTGTAGCAATATATTTTCTGGTCATGTTCTCCCCTTCCAAGCAAATTTTGATCTTTGTGATCTCTTTTTTCTCTTTGATCTCATTCTTTGAAATAACTCCGTTTCCTTGGTGGAGTGAGCAAGATTTGACATACAAATACTCACCTTTCTCTGCTTTGGTGAACTCTGACAAGAACATTAAAATACTACCTAGAATCTTCCACTCTAAAACCAAGAATGAATGAATGAATGAATAAATAAATACAGACCAAAAAACCTCCAATAAACAATAAAATGTCTTCCTTGATCCTGAATCTCACCCAGGTGCTGTTTTATATCCTTCACAGTCAAATTTCTTCCAAGAGACGTCCTCCCTTCTCACTGCAACCTGCCCTTAACATCCCACTGAAAAAAATGTTATCCTAAAGGGCACAATTCAACACTTTCATTTTCAGCTCCACATTTTCTGTTGGTAACAAATGACATATAAACTACTTCCTCCACCTGGAAACTCTCCATTACATGGTCTTGCTCAGGTGTAACTCCCAACTCTGCAAGATATTCTACTGTCTCCTTTGTCTCCTAACACATCCAACCCTGAAATGTTCTTCATCCCTCTGTCCATGGACCCTTATCTTGTCACTCTATTTTCCCTTCCTAAATAATTGCATAACTTCATGTAGCATATATCTATTTGCAGGGATTTAAAAATCTATATATTCACTACAGATATCATTCCTAACTCCAAATATCCAAGTATTAATTAGCTCTCACCTTGAGTAGCTCAGAGGTACCTCAGACTAAGCTAGTCCAAGCTGAGCTCATGATCCCTCCAATTCCTCTCTCCCATCCCCATTTTCCCTTCCCCTCCCCTACCCCATTAGTCCTCTTTCAGTTCCTGCAGTGCTCCATGTACAACCATTTATTCAGTCATGCAATATGTAAATGGACAAACTATCCTCTACATTGTTCTTTCCTTTTTCAATCCTGATATAGAATCAATGACCAAGACTTATCAGTTATATTTCCAAAATATAATTACAATTTGTTCATGTATCCACACTTCCATCCTGGCACTTTTTCAACTCATTCTGCACACAGCAGCCAGAGTGAACTTAATAAACCCCAAGTCAAATTTCTAAATGCCTTCAAATGGTACTCATAGTCCATAGGATGCCATTAAACTCCTCACAGATTAGGCCTGCCTATTACATTAATAATTCTGCTTTTTACTCTCTGTTGTCATCAAGTTTAATATCTTTCCGTTCATGTGCATATCCATCTCTCTGCCTGCATTATGATTTTCCCTGTGCCTGGAAAGCTCTTCCTACATCACATTCCCCCTCCTCACCAGAATAACCCTTACTGACCCTTTAACACTTGGCTTAAACCTTACCTCCCCCCAGGTTAGATGAGGATTCCTTTTTGAGGAGCTTACATAGAGCCATGTACTTTTCTTTTCATAATGTTATTTAATCTTGTAATTTTTTTTTATTAACTCTACATGCTACAAACTGTGCTTCAAGTATGCAAACCCACAACTCTCTTATTCCCTTGGCATGGTGCCTGGGATCATAGGCACTCTAACATATTTTATGAATGAAAGAATGAATACTTAAAGGAAAAAATTCATCCTTTGGGATTCCTTTATGCACTTGAGAAAGCCTTTCCCAAACTTTTCACTTTGGCTAAGAGCCCCTTTCTTTTATCTTCCTAGCACTGTATCCATATTTCTATGATAAATTTTACTAAGTTAAATTAAAAATATCTGCTTCAGAGTTTGCCACTACTGAACTCTCTCTCAGAACTTGGAACTGAAATTTGGCTGAAATTCCAGCTCTGTGACCATATAACTGATCTTTAATAAACTCTACCTCAATTACCCCTCTATAAAAAAGGATAATAAGTTTTACATTGTGGTTTATTGTTAGGATTAAAGGACAACACACATAGTAAGTTTTCAATAAATGTTGTTTCTCATTATCACTGTGTGTACTGTTTTGTATATTCTATATTGTTTTTCTGTAAATGATAAGACAAATTGCCTAAGGCAGTAGAGAAGGACAAAGAAAAATGAAATTATCACTTAAATTAATCCATCTATTCTTTTACATAAAATATGTATTTGAGTACCTCTTTCTAAATTCAATTCATCTTCCACACTTCAACCAGAATTATACTGTAAAAATGCAAGCTCTCTTTTGCTGCTTCTCTAATCAATTTTTTCCCAATGATTTCTTATCACTTATAGAAAAAAATTACAAAAGCTTTATCATGGAATGAAATGGTCCATGCTAACCTTTCCTAAATTACCACCTCAATTTTTTTGTTCCATCTTGTTACTTTCTTTTGCTTCAGCTATATTTGTTTCTGCCTAAAAAAATTAAAAAAAAGAAAGAAAGAAAAAGAGAAAATGATGGCCAGTTTTCTTCTCTGAAACACCTGATCTTCACATAATCATACTATGTTTTCATTTTTTTGTACTTTTTTTCTATTCTCTCCTCACTCCAAAAAAATTATATTACCTCTATTTTAAATTCTCATGGCATCTTGTATAAGCTCATAGCATCTTGTCACATTTTATTATAATTACTTATGAGCTTATTTCTCTACTGATTGTGAGCTCCTTGAGGACAGGGACTTTGTAGACCACAGCAGTTAAAATGCAGGTCTTGAATTTAAATCCTGACTTCATCTCTTCCAAACTGTGTGTTCTTGTGTCAGTTTTTTTTTTTGCTCCTCACTAGAAAAAGGAGATAATATTAGTATTTACCTAACGATTAAATAAGTGCCTAAGAGATAAAAAAGAGCTTATCACTTATAGAAAAAAATTACAAAAGCTTTATCATGGAATGAAATGGTCCATGCTAACCTTTCCTAAATTACCACCTCAATTTTTTTGTTCCATCTTGTTACTTTCTTTTGCTTCAGCTATATTTGTTTCTGCCTAAAAAAAGAATAATAGCTTTTATTAATAGTATTTGTTACAGTTATCTATGGTTGTACAACAAATTATCCTAAAATCTTGTGGCTTACACAAAAAACTGTTTTACTATGCTTCACAATTTTGTAGGTCAGAAATCCAAGCTGAGTTTTCTGGACAATTTCCTACTCCTTGTAGTGCTGACTGGGAGCAACTGTTCAAGACAGAGTCATTCACATCTGATACATGATCATTCTGCAAAGCCTAATCTCAGATAAACGGCTGACCAAAGTGCATACACGTGGTCTCATTATCAGATAGTTTCAGAGTAGTCAAACTTCTTACGTGGTAGCTCACTTCCCCTAGGGCAAGACTTTCAAGAAAACCAGGCAGAAGATGCATAACTATATTTGTTTACTTTCTGTTGCTTATAACAGTTCCTGAAATGGCATAATTTATGAAGAAAATAAATTTATTTCTTATAGTTATAGAGGCTGAGAAGTCCAAGGCCCAGGCTGCATCTGGTAAGAGTCTTCTTGCTGGTGAAGTCTCTGTGCAGGGTCAACAGGTAGTGCAGTGTATCACATATCATGGGGGCTGAGCATGCTAACCTGCTCAGCTCAGGTCACTCTTGCTTTTCTTCTTCTTCCTCTTCTTTTTTTTTTTTTTTGAGATGAAGTCTCACTCTGTCACCCAGGCTGGAGTGCAGTGGCCCGATCTCAGCTCACTGCAACCTCCACCTCCTGGCTTCCAGCCATTCTCCTGCCTCAGCCTCCCAAGTAGCTGGGATTACAGGCACCTGCCACTACACCCAGCTAATTTTTGTATTTTTAGTAGAGATGAGGTTTCACCATGTTGGCCAGGCTAGTCTCGAACTCCTGACCCCTCGGGTGATCCACCCTCTATGGCTACCCAAAGTGCTGGGATTACAGGCGTCAGCCACTGCGCCTGGCCTCTTGCTTTTCTTTTAAAGCTACTAGTCCCACCCCCATAATAATCATCAATCCATTAACACATTTATCCATTAATTCATGAATGGATTGATCTACTCATGAGGGCAAGACTCTCATGACCCAATAACCTCTTAAATGTCTCACCTTTCATTACTGCTGCATTGGAGATTTAATTTCAATGAATTTAAGAGAGGATATATAAACCATAGCAAGGATCTTTTCTGACCTGGTCTCAAAAAACCTGGATTTTTGGCTTCTTAATGATAGCCATTCTGACTAGTATGAAATGGTATCTCATTGTGGTTTTGATCTGCATTTCTCTGATTAGTGATGATGAGCATTTCTTTATGTTTGTTGGTTTCTTGTATGTTTTCTTCTGAAAAGTGTCTGTTCATGTCCTTTGCCCATTTTTAGTGGGGTTATTTATTTTCTGTTTGTTGATGTAAGTTCCTTATAGATTGTGGATATTAGACCTTTGTCAGTTGCATGCAAATATTTTCTCCCATCCTGTAGGCTGTCTGTTTACTGACAGTTCCTTTTGCTATATAGAAGCTCTTTAGTTTAATTAGATCTCATTTGCCAATTTTTGTTTTTGTTGCCACTGCTTTTGGGGAACTAGCCAAAAATTATTTGCTGAGGCCAATATCAACAGAGGTATTTCCTAGGTTTTTGTCTAAGATTTTCATAGTTTGAGGTCTTATATTAAAATCTTTAATGATCACTTTGGGAGGCTGAGATGGGCGGATCACGAGGTCAGGAGATCGAGACCATCCTGGCTAACACGGTGAAACCCCGTCTCTACTAAAATAAAAAAAAAAACAACTAGCTGAGCCAGGTAGTGGGCACCTGTAGTCCCAGCTACTCGGGAGGCTGAGTTAGGAGAATGGCATAAACCCGGGAGGCGGAGCTTGCAGTGAGCCGAGGTCACACCACTGGACTCTAGCCTGGGCAACAGAGCAAGATTCCGTCTCAAAAAAAAAAAAAAAAAAAATCTTTAATGATGCTGGTGAGGCTGAAGAGAAAAGGGAGCACTTATACACTGGTTGTGGGAACGTAAATTAGTTCAGCCACTCTGGAAAGCAGGTTGGAAAGTTCTCAAAGAACTTAGAGCTACCATTTGACCCAGCAATCCATAACTGGGTATATACCCAAAGGAAAATATTATACCAGAAAGACACACAGACTCATGTGTTCATCACCACACTATTTACAATAGCAAAGACACGGACTCGACCTAGGCACTCATCAATGGTGGATTGGATACAGAAAATGTCATATATATACACCATTGACTACTACACAACCATAAAAAAGAATAAAATCATGTCCTTTGCAGCAACACGGATAGAGCTGGAGGCCATTATCCTAAGCAAATTAACACAGGAACAAAAAAACAAATACTACATGTTCTCACTTATAAGTGGGAGGTAATCCCTGAGCACACATGAACATAAACATGGAAACAATAGACACTGTGGACCACTAGAGGGCTGGGGGAGGGAGCAGAGTGTGGATTTAAAAACTATTTATTGGGTACTATGCTCATAACACAACCTGCACATGTACCTATATCTAAAATAAAAGTGAAATTTTTTTTAAAAAAATGCGTTTTCATTTCTGCTACATTCAATTGGTTAGAAGCAAATTCTGAGGCTAGACCAATGAACAGGAAGGAAGGGAATTCTTGAGGAAGCCCTGGCCTGGTCATATCATAAAAGCACATGTAGAATAGGCAATACTCTTGTTGTCATTTTCGGAACATACAGTCCAATGCAGTGGTATCAGTGTTCAGCAGAGTGTCAGGCAATCAATCACTATTTGGAGAATACGTGAATGAGAGATTGTGGGGCAAGCAAATAAAAGTAGGTCACAATCCTTGTTTTTTAGGATAGTTTAACTGTGTCCTTACTAGCTGCTAAGAATCAAAGACAATCGCAGTTTGAATCTGTGTGAAACTAAAGAAATAGGCTCTGCTTTTCCTTATTTTTTTCCTCTTCTAAAATAAATCTTAGTGCAATATTTTAAAATTGGAAATGAAACGGAGTTTGCTCCTAAAAACTTACATCCAGTGTTCAACACTGGATGTGTTCAACACACACACACACTCACACACACACATACCCTTCATATTTTAAAATTTAATTAAGTTTTATATCAGTTATCTTACTATTTTATCACAAAAAGATGTAGCCTTTTTCTTTTATACAGAAAATTATAGAAAGTTTTATGAAAAAGCATTTACTATTTATCGCTTTATAAATACAAACTACAATTTTTAAGATAATAGTTAAAATGGTATCACAAAATAATTCACAAGTCCAAAATTATTTTTTAAATGAATGAAAACAAAAAATCAATTGATATAAAAGTCTCTAATCAAATTGTTGATGTTAAATTGTTGATGTTAAAAAGAATCTTTAGAACAGAAAGTCTTGTGTGAGTCATGGAATTCCCCTGCCCATGTGCCCAGGTGAGCTTTAGCCTTTACTTCCCGATGGGGATAAAACTAATAATTACCCTACCAAAGAGAACATCATATTTTCCAAATTCATAGTTATTATACAAAATATTACTGAATCTAGAATTTAAATATTTTAAAATAACAACTACCGGCTGGGCGCGGTGGCTCAAGCCTGTAATCCCAGCACTTTGGGAGGCGGAGACGGGCGGATCACGAGGTCAGGAGATAGAGACCATCCTGGCTAACATGGTGAAACCCCGTCTCTACTAAAAAATACGAAAAACTAGCCGGGCGAGGTGGCGGGCGCCTGTAGTCCCAGCTACTCAGGAGGCTGAGGCAGGAGAATGGCGTAAACTCGGGCGGCGGAGCTTGCAGCGAGCTGAGATCCGGCCACTGCACTCCAGCCTGGGCGACAGAGAGAGACTCTGTCTCAAAAAACAACAACAACAACAACAACAAAAAAACCCAAACAACTACAACAGGGAAAACTTATTTAAAGATACATAGTACATAATAAAAAGACATGTTCAAGTAGTGGCACAACACTCTGAACTCTACCAAGACAAAAATAATTATTTCCCCAATTGAGTATGGTGTCTCATGACCAGTGAAAACAGGCCCCGGTTATATTATTCACATATGTTGGTTATTTACATCTTCTTTAAATTTTGGAATGTCTTGCTGAGCAGTGGATAAGCAAAACTTCTAAATTCAAGATTTTCCTTTCTCCTGGACCCCAGCCCAGCACACTGAAGTGGAGAGTTGCACTTATTTCTGTTCAAAAGCACCAAAGGCACTGTGAGGAGGAATATGCATTGATTGGCTGCTGTGATTTGGCAAAAACCAAAGGGCACAGAAAATGATGCATCTGTAACATCTACTCAAGAAAATGCAGAGGGCAGTAAACTAGTTCAGCTGTTTATTCTCTGCATTTTGTGTGTGTGTGTGTGTGTGTGTGTGTGTGTGTTGTGTGTGTGTGTGTTTGGTTTTTTTTTTTGACGGAGTTTCGCTCTTGTTGCCCAGGCTGGAGTGCAATGGCGTGATCTAGGCTCACTGCAACCTCCGCCTCCCGGGTTGAAGCGATTCTCCTGCCTCAGTCTCCCAAGTAGCTAAGATTACAGGCGCCCATCACCATGTCTGGCTAATTGTTTTGTATTTTTAGTAGAGACAGGCCAGGCTAATCTCGAACTGTGAGCCACCACTCCTGTACCACATTTGTTATTTACACTAAATATTGGTGAAAATATACATGTTTGACCTTTCTACTCATTGTATCTAATTGTGCTTAAATATAAATGAGTCAAACAATTCCTGAATGAAATACATTCAAACAATAAACATGAGTATAAGTAGTTCCTAAGTAAAATGTACTGAAACATTGCTGAGACCTGGAATTTAAGTGGACATAACCTTTCCATAGAGGTTCTAAAACATCTCAGCCAGATGCTTATTTACTGGAAGTGTTGGCTATTCAATACATGTTAGAAAAGTGCCTGTTTCTACTCATTTGTCATTGAACTTTCGACAAGAGTTAACATGGTATCCACGTTCTTTCTCATGCCTTGGAACAAATACCAAAACCCTGTGTTCATTGGACATCTCTTCATTAAATCTGAAGAACAATTGGCATCGGTTTGGCCTCAAAAAAATCTGCATTCTTTGATTTATTTTCTTAGTTTTTTACTTCTATAAAAGTCTTCGGTTTACCTTTAAGACATAAAGGACTATTAATTAATCCATTAATGTATTAGTTTGACCACAAATTCAAACATTACTGAACTCCTTATACTCTGAGTGTATAATTATTAATAAAAACAAAGAAAGTCATTACACATTATTTACTCATATTGAGGAGACAGATACTTATATGCAATTATATTGTACTATATATGATGAATACACATCATGCACATAGGAGCATATACAGTATGCCATAGAAGCCTGGGAGAGAGGAATACCCATTTTTTTCTCCTAGAGGGTTATAGAAATCTTCTTGGAGAAGGTAATAATTTAAGGGAAAGAAGTCTTTTTTTTTTGAGACGGAGTCTCGCTCTGTCGCCCAGGCTGGAGTACAGTGGCCGGATCTCAGCTCACGGCAAGCTCCGCTTCCCGGGTTTACGCCATTCTCCTGCCTCAGCCTCCCGAGTAGCTGGGACTACAGGCGCCAGCCACCTCGCCCGGCTAGCTTTTTTTTTTTTTTGTATTTTTTAGTAGAGACGGGGTTTCACCGTGTTAGCCAGGATGGTCTCGAACTCCTGACCTCGTGATCCGCCCGTCTCGGCCTCCCAAAGTGCTGGGATTACAGGCTTGAGCCACCGCGCCCAGCCAAGGGAAAGAAGTCTTAAGATATACAGGAAGAATAAGGATTTATTTTACTCTTGTAGTTGACCCTTGAACAATGTGAGAAGTTGGGGTGCCAACTCCCAAGCAGTGAAAAAAAAAATCTGTGTATTACTTTTGACTTCTCCAAAACTTAACTACCTACTAATAACCTACTGTTGACCAGAAGCCTTACCTATAACCTAAGTCGTGAACTAACACATATTTTGTATGTTACATGTATTATATACTGTATTCTTACAATAAACTAGAGAAAAGAAAATATTATTAAGAAAATCATAATGAAGAAAGAATATATTTACTACGGAAGTGGATCATCATAAAGGTCTTCTTCCTCATCGTCTTCACGTTGAGTAGGTTGAGGGGGAGGGAGGAGAGAAGGAGGTTAGTCTTGTAGTCTCAGTGGTAGCAGAGGTGGAAGAAAATCTGCATGTAAGAAAATCTGCATGTCAGTGGTAGCAGAGGTGGAAGAAAATCTGCATGTAAGTGGACCAAAACAGTTCAAAGCCATGTTATTCAAGGGGCAACAGTATTATGTTTGATTTTACTTTTAGTCCAACCAATATACATTACTGGCTAAGTAACAGAGACTATTCTAAATAGAGATTATTTCTTTTTTTTTTTAATAGAGACTATTTCTAATAGAGACAAAATACAGTCTATTTCTCCATCATTCTCACTTAAAGACTTAACATTAGGCTACACATTGTCAACCTCTTTAACATCACCATTGGAAGATAAGTGTATACAATTGAAATACTAGGTATTACATACTGGGTGTATTAGTCTGTTTTCATGCTGCTGATAAAGACAGACTGGGCAATTTACAAAAGAAAGAGGTTTAATGGACTCATAGTTCCACGTGGCTGGGGAGGCCTCACAATCGTGGTGGAAGGTGAAAGGCACATCTCACATGGTGTGGTGGCAGTCAAGAGCAGAGAGCTTGTGCAGGGAAACTCCCCTTTATAAAAACATCACATCTCCTAAGACTTATTCTCTATCATGAGAATAGCACAGGAAAGACCCGCGCCCATGATTCAATTACCTCCTACTGGGTCCCTCCCACAACACGTGGGAATTGTGGGAGTTACAATTCAAGATGAGATATGGGTGGGGACACAGCCAAACCACATCACTGGGTTGGTCTATTAGACAGCATAATTTGATTTATGATATTTTAGAAATTAATTACTTGCAGTTGAGACGAAGGTGAAAATAAAGGGGGAAGATTTTTTAAAAATCACCGTTCAACTCATTGGTTCTACAGTGAGAGAACAGGAAATGAGGTCATTCAATGAAATTTATTTTATTGGCAAAAGCTTCTTTAAAGGCAATTCCTTCGGTGGCTCTCCCTTCAACAAAACAGTCCCCAAAGCATTTTCTATTAAGAGGTTATTCCTGTGATATTAGTTGTTATGAAATATTTTATATTCACTTTTTCAGTTATTCATTTGATGATTATTTATTAAACGCCAACTATGGATCAGGCACCATCTTACCCCAGGTACTTGGTATACATGCATGGGTGTACTAGGAAACGTTTGACTATGCCTGGGGGTCACTTGCTGTCTTCTCTGGTGTATATGCTTCCATAATGGCTGATTTCAAGCCACCAACAGGATATGAGGTAGGTGCTCAGAGAGCACTGAATTAATTGAATTTTGAAACTTTTTTGATCATAAATGTATGAACGCCAGAAACTTTGTCTGCCTCCCAGCATCTCCTCAACACCAAGTTAATAATAGGTGCTTAATAAATAATTATTGATTGAATAACCATATACTGGAATAAATAGAAAGAAAGAAAAACTGGAAACTTTGGAGCTATAGTTTTAGGACAGTCTTGGACAAAAAATTTCTTAAAGATAATGGAATATTAACTTCTTTGATTTTATTCTGGTTTATTAGCAAATGTTAATTGTGGTTAGATGTTTTGAAAACATAAAGTTGATATAGACACTGTATCAATTTTCCATAGCTTCTGTAACAAATGACCACAGATGAGGTAGTTAAAACAATAATCTTACAGTTCTCCAGTTCTGAAGTGCAGAATGGGATTCATTGGGCCAGAATGAAGGTGTTATCACGGCTGTACTCTTTCTAGATATCTAGGGACCTTCTGTTTTCTTGCCTTTCCCAGATTCCAGAGGCTGCTTGTGTTCCTTGGTTTGTGGTCCCCTTTCCATCATTACAACCAGCAATGGTCAGTTGAGTCCTTGTCACACCACTCTAATAGTCTTCTGCCCCCATCTTCTACATTTAAGGACCCTTGTGATTAAACTGGGACTGCCCAAATAATCCAGGACAAACTAGGCCTCTCAAGGTCAGCCGATTAACAACCCTAATTCTATCTGCCACCTAAATTCCCATTTGCCGTGTAACCTGACATATTCATAGGTCTAGGGCATTAAGGTGTGGTCGTCCTGTGGGACCATTACTTTTCCTATCATAGATACCAAAAAGTGGGATTGAAATGACTATTCTATGGTTATCTAAGGTTAAATTTAATAACAGCACATTGTCATTCATTGACTCATTAATCTCGTTTGAAACATTTACAAAGTTAGAGTGGCTTGATTCACATGGAGTTGGGTTGCAGTCTCAGATCTCCCTCCTCTACTTCCATAACCTTGGGCAAAGAGCGAGATGATGCCAGTGTCATTCTGGGGCTGCAAAATGGTAACATGTGTTGCACAAGTTTTGTGAGGAGTAGAGAACTATATGGAGAGGCAATAGATAATTTATAAGCCTAATAAAATTATCAATTTATACTCACTATTTTGGGGAAACAGAAAGAATGGAAGAACAACTAAACAAACTGGTTCTTGCTTCTCTCGCTCTAGTAGTAATTAAGAACAACTTTAAATTTCTATCTAACATGTTAGAGAAGCATACAGGACTGCTAAGGAAGAAGAGAAAATGGAAATAGGCATCTGAGAAAATGATGAAGGTGGCCAGACCCTGAGCCTTGAAGGACACAGGTATTATGGGATCAGTAAAGGGGTTGTGTTTCCTAATTACAGCAGCATGCTAGGCCCAGGTATGACCTCAAAGAGTGATGGCTGCTTATGTGCCCAGGGAGGTCGGAATTCTTGATAAAGATTCTGGTCGGGCGCGGTGGCTCTCGCCTGTAATTCCAACACTTTGGGAGGCCGAAGTGGGTAGATTACGAGATCAGGAGTTCAAGACGAGACTGGCCAAGATGGTGAAACCCCATCTCTACTAAAAAAATACAAAAAATTAGCCAGGCGTAGTGGCAGGCACCTGTAATTCCAGCTACTCGGGAGGCTGAGGCAGAGAATTGCTTGAACCTGGGAGGTGGAGGTTGCAGTGAGCCGAGATTGTGTCACTGCTCTCCAACTTGGGCAACACAGTAAGACTCTATCTCAAAAAAAAAAAAAAAAAAAGGAGAAAAAAAAGATTCCCGTGTTCATTCATACCTGGCAGAGAAGTAAAGCACACAAATATGCTGAAAGGACCATGAAGACCTTGGCAAGAAGTGGCAGAGCGGTTCTCACAGACCTTAGGATTCTTGAATTGTGGCAGGAGGGGAGGTGAATGGGACAATTTTGATTTTGGAAAATAAGAGCATTTGATATTTTTAGTTACACAGTCTGAAATATAAGAAAGCTTAAAAAGCGCTATTAATTAATTTTCAGTCTGTGTGGTATAATTTTATTCTTTCCAAATACTATGCATGCTGAATACAAGTAATATAAAGCTTATCATTCATTTGTGTATCTGTGCTTTAATGTTCTTAATAAATAAGGTTTCTTGAAAATGAAATGGCAACAGGTTTCTGATTTTCACTCTTCATAAAAATCATATAGTAATATCCTCTTCTTATTTGAAATCTTGACTACTGTTCCTGACATTTGTTGGTTCTAGTGTACTCTTTGCTACTTGTTATAAAATGTAAAAACAACATTTCTGAAAGGCCCACTCAATGTGATAAAGAATCTATTTCAATGACTCAAAAGACACTTATTCTATTTAACCAAAGTCTGTATGCATTTTGATATTATTTTACTTTAATTTTTTAAATGTACATTATTTATCCAACCAATTGGAACTGTCCTGGTATGGATTCATTTATGAATGCTTTTAAAATTCCAAATGGCTCATAAGCATATTTGAAACTACTGGAGTTGATGCTGTAAGTGAATGTTAAGACTCATAACCCAAATGAAAAGCTGTTATTGTACAACACTCAAGTCCATTTTCTAGGGCATAATATCTCAGCAATTTTAAACACTTCTATTCAAAATACCAAGAAGAATTAGATAATACGATGACAATCCCTTCGCAAACTTCAACTGTTAAAAATCATTCTGAAACTATCCTACTGGAAAATATCAGCCACACTTACAAACATTTATTATTATTACTATAAATTAATGTTGACTGTGGCAATAAAAATGCAATAAGAATTTTAATAGCCAGGAAAATCTTCTAAATAATTTAAAATAACCCTCTCTATACAGCTAGATGATTCTATAACAGCAGAGAAGGTATAAATCTCTTCTACGGTTAGAGAAAGACAGTCATATGGTTAATATGGTCCATGTGGTTTACCACTGCAGCTTTTGGAACATCATATCCTTCACTGGTTTTGTTCTACACAGTAAATATCCCATTCATTATTATGTATGTATATTCTGTGAAACAGCTTAAAACATTGTTACTATAGTGCACTATCTTCTGGCTGGGATGTATATTCCTACTAATTCATAAATATCAGTTACAGAAATTTTTACAGAATCTTCACTCCATTTGAATACTTTGTAGAGAGCTAAAAAGTGCCAGACAGTGGCTCTAAATCAGTGAGTCTCAAACAGGGCGCAATTTACCCCACTCCTGCAATCCTCCTGGGACATTTGGCGATGTCCAGAGATAATTTTGGTTGTCAAAACTGGATTGGGGGTGCCACTGGGGTTGAATGGGTAGAAAGGAGGAATGCTGCTACGCATCTTACAATGCACAAGACAGCCCCCACAGAAAAGAATTATCTGCCAAGGACATGTGGATAGTGCCAAGATTGAGAAATCTTGTTCTAAATTGAACAATATATATATGTTTTGTATATATATAGTATATATAGAGTTATATATAGTTAGTTATATGTATATATTATTACTGTTATACTGTTGTTAGTTATACTCTATATATACTATAGTTATACATAGTTAGTTATATGTAGTTATTTTTACCCAAAAACAAAATATATATATAAAATGATATATAATATATAATGATATATATAATGATATATAAAATATATGATGATATACATTATATACTATATAATGATATATATAATATATATTTAGTTTTGGGTAAAAATCCTATATATAACTATATATAACTACAGTATAAAAACTAAATATTATATACAGTTTATATATATACATTTAGTTTTGGGTAAAAATAACTATATATAACTAACCATATATATAACTAACTATATATATATAACTAAATATATGGTTAGTTAGTTAGTTTTTGGGTAAAAATAGCTGGTTGGCTAGTAACTTATTTACAGGATGTCCCCTTTGGCAAGTGGAGACATTGAAAAATAAATAGCTTCTTTCTTTGAAAATGTGACACATATGTACCATGGAATACTATGCAGCCATTAAAAAAGGATAAGTTCATGTCCTTTGCAGGTACATGAATGAAGCTGGAAACCATCATTCTCAGCAAACTAACACAGGAACAGAAAACCAAACACTACATGTTCTCACTCATAAGTGGGAGTTGGACAGTGAGAACACATGGACCCAGGGGAACATCGCACACTGGGGTCTGTTGGGAGGTGGGGGAGCTGGGGAGGGATAGCATTAGGAGAAATACCTAATGCAGATGATGGGTTGATGGGTGCAGCAAACCACCAAGGCACATGTACACTTCTGTAACAAACCTGCACATTCTGCACATGTATCCCAGAACTTAAAGTATAATAAAAAAATAAAGTCTATAAATATGAAAAAAATGAAAATTTTAAACTAAAATTTCATTTTCTTGTTATTTCTAAAATTTAGCCTATAAATGTAAGCAAAAACACAAACCCAAGAAATATAAAGCAACATATACACAACTTTGTACATAATAGGTTCTCAATAAACATTTATCTAGTACAGATTTCTTCAATGTCCACTGTGTTCTTAGCAGAATCAAAGTCAATTAAGTAGGTCTCTGAGATTGAGGAATTCTTATTCTACCACAAGGAGACTGACAGTTAAACAAATGTATACAATTAGAGGAGAGAAAAGTCTGAGAAAGGAAGGTAGGGCCAACATGCAAATAGCATTATGTGACACAGAGGTTTGAACTTTATTTTATAGACAACAGCATTAAGAACTATCTGGTAGAAGTGGGAAGAATGGCCTGAAGTGATACCTACCAGTAGGCTTTTAAAATCCAGGGAAGAGGTGTTAAGGACCTTAATTAAGAGACAAGCATAATTATGGAGAAGAGTAGGCAGGTATAAAAGCTACAAATGAGATTAAATGGAATGAGTTTGGTAATTGATTAGCTAGGAGTGGGACTGGGAGATGGGATGAGAGAGAAGAGATATGTAGAATGACCCCCAGGTATCAAGGTGGTTGCTATGGTTTGAATATGTCCCCTCCAAAATTCAGTTTTTGAAACTTAATGGCCAGCGTGATGTTATTAAGAGGTATAGCCTCTAAAAGATGATTAGGTCACAAGGGATCCACCTCTTGTGAATGGGACTAAGGCCTTTATAAAGGAAGCTTTATGAAGCATTTGGCTCTCTTGCCCTGTTGCATTTTTTCATGTGAGACACAGCATCACTGCCATATGTAGGACGCATTAGCAAGGCACTGTCTTGGAGGCACAGAACAGCCCTTACTAGACAACTTAACCTGCCGGTGCATTGGTCTAGATCTTCCTAGCCTCAAGAACTTCAAGAAATAAATTTCTATTGCATATAAACTACCCCGTCTCAGATATTTTGCTGTAGCAGTGCAAAACAGACTAAGACAGTAGGTTAGATAAGTAGTTATTCACTAAGATAGAAAATCAAAGGAAAAGTAAATTATAAAATAATCTTCTGAGTTCACTGTGGCAATCTAAGTTTGAAATGCCTTTATGATATCCTGGTCATGTGTCAGGTAGAAAACTGTATATGTAGGTCTGGAATTAATAGAAGAGAGCTGGACTATGATAAGAGACAATTGTGCAGGGATCTGTAACATCTCGGTATGTCTTTCGGGCAGAAATGTTGACAGTTTTTGGTTCTGCACCATCTTTTCAAGGATGGTTATATAGGGATGTTCAAGGGAACAGCCTTGAAGATAGTGATAGTGTTTCACTCTGAAAGACACAGCAGGCTTATTTGCTTTAAAGTATAATACAGATAATGTGTCAGAGGAGGATTCTGGGAATATGATGAAGTAGGAATCACCAGGACTTTGTCTCCCCATCTAGATAACAATTGGACTGGAAGAATCCATCTGATATAAGTATTTTGGGACTCTGGAGCCTATTGAAGGCTTGAAACTTCTAAGGAAAGTTTGGAGAATACTTGCAGTTAATTATGGTCAATTTCAGCTTTAACACATATCACTACCTATCTCCTACCCTCAGCCTTGTGGCAGGCAGCTGTGCACTGTTCCTGGAGCACCTTGCACACAGATTGTGGGAGCCAGGGTGGGCAAAAAGGACCCTGTCATCCAAATATCAGGAATCTATGCTGTAATTGCTTATTTCTGCTTCTGATCACAGAGGTGCAGGGAAAAAGTTGAGTAAACATTGTTGTCGCACCTTTCTCTATTGGTGTAAACTCCTCCTCTTCCAGCTGAAGAAATTTAGAGAGAAATTAAAGGGCTACTAGCACTAATTATTTTCCCCACCAGTACTTTTTTCTTTTTTCCTTTTTTGGAGCCACACATTGAGGACTCGGAAATTCAAAAGCAACTACATATGTGGGGAAAAATAGAAAGTGACTGCTCGAGCCCAGGGAAAGCTGAAGCTCAAAAGAAGGCCTGATAAGCCCTTAAATTTATACTTCAGGCTGATATTTGGCAGAGACAGCCTGCAACAATCACAAAACAAGCATGATAGCAGAAAACAGCAAAGCCTATGGAAGGGGAGAATCTGATATCCAGAGTTACCATATTATTAGATTCAAATGCCCAGGTTTCCACAACAAAGAAATCACAAGGCATGCAAAGAAACAAGAAAGTATGGTCAACTCAAAGGGGGAAAAAACCAACAGAAACTGTCTCTGAAAAATACCTAATGGCAGATCTGCCAGACAATGACCTTAAAACAACTATTTTAAAGATGCTTGAAGAACTAAAGAAAGATGTGAAGAAAGTCGAGAAAATGATTTGTGAACAAAATATTAATAAAATATTTATAAAATATAAAAAGAAACCAAAAAGAAATTCTGGAGCTGAAAAATACAATAACTGAAGTGAAAACTCTCCAGAGAGATTCAAAGGCAGATTCGATTTGGAAGAAAGAATCAGCAATAAGCCAACTGGATCTAACAGATATATATGGAACACTCTACACGATAACAATAGCATATACATTCTTCTCCAGTGCACATAGGACATTTTCTAGCATAGACTATATATTAGCTCACAAAATATTTAAAAAATGGATGATAGATATCAAGCAAAGTTTTTTTTAACTACAATGGAATGAAGTTAGAAACCAATAAAAGAAGTAAAGCTGGAAAATTCACAAATTTGTAGAAATTAAGCAACACACTCTTACACAGCCAATGGAACAAAGAAGAAATTATAAGGAACAGCAAATACTTAGAGATGAATACAAATGAAAACACCACACATCAAAACTTATAGGACACAAAGAAAGTAGTGTAAAGAGAGAAATTTACATGTATAGTGCTTTCACTAAAAATAAGAAAGATCTCAAGTTAGCAATCTAACTTTACAACTTAAGAAACTAGAAAAATAAGAACAAATGAAACCCAAAGCTAGTAGAAAGAAGAAAATAATAAAGAATAGAGCAGAGAGAAATGAAATAGATAATAGAAAAACAATAAAGAAAGTCAATAAAACCAAAAGGTTGTTCTCTGGAAAGATCAATGAAATTGACAAAACCTCTAGCTAAATGGATTAAGAAAGAAAGAGAGAAGACTGAAATTATTAAAATCAGTAATGAAAGCAGAGACATTACTATCAATTCTATAAAAAAGGAATTATAATAGAGTACTATGAACAATTATACACCAACAAATTAGATAAGCTGGATGAAATGGACAGATGCTTAGAAATGGAAAACCTACAAAGATGAAATCACAAAGAAACAGAATATCTGAATAGAACTATAACTAGTAAGGATATTAAATTAGTCACCACAAATTTCCCAAAAAAGAAAAGCCCTGGACGTGATGGCTTCACTGGTGAATTCAGCCAAACATTTAAAGAATAACTAATACCGATTATTCCCAAACTTTTCAAACAAGTTGAAGAGGAATACTTCCTAACTCATGCTATGATGCCAGCATTACCTTGATTCCAACATCAAAGACACTACAAGACAATAAAACTATAGACCAATATTCCTTATGAGCACTGATGCAAAAACACTCAACAAAATATTAGCAAATTTAATTCAACAGCATATTAAAATGATTGTACACCACGACAAAGTGGGGTTTATTCCTGCAATGCAAGGATGCTTCCACACGTGAAAGTCAATGTATTACACCACCTTAACATGTTGAAGAAAAAATGACACGTAATCACCTCAATTGACACAGAGAAAAGCATTTGAAAAAATTCAACACTCTCAGTGAAAACACTCAACAGATAAGGACTAGAAGGAAACTACCTTAACGTAATAAAAGCCATATATGAAAAACCTTCAGTGGACATTATAAACTTAATGGTGAAAGGCTGAATGTGTTTCCTCTAAGATCAGGATCAAAGATGCCCACTTTTGTCCTTTTGATTAAATAGGGTACTAGAAGTTCTAGCCAGAGCAAGTGGGCCAGAAAAAGAAATAAAAGGCATCCAAATTGGAAAGAAAAAAGTAAAATTATCTCTGTTCTTAGAGTGAGATGATATTATATGTGGAAAACCCTAAAGATTCCATACATACACCCACAAAACACTGCTAGGATTAATAAATGAATTCAGCAAAGTAGCAGGATAGAAAGTCAACCCACAAAAATTAAATTGCATTTAAATACACTAACATAAGTAATCTGAAAAGGGAATATTAAAACAATTTCATTTACAATAGAAGCAAAATGAATAAAATACTTAGAAATTAATTTAACCAAAGATGTAAAAGATGTGTACAATGAAAGCTAGCATTGCTGAAATGAAGAAGACATAAATGGAAGGATATCCCATGTTTATAGATTGAAAGACCTAATATTTTTAAGATGTCAATACTACCAAAAGAGAATTACAAATGCAATTTCCATCAAAATCTCAAGGACACTTTTTTTTACAGAACTAGAAAACCCACCCTAAAATTTATAAGGAATGTTGTGGGATCCTGATTAACTAAAATAATTTTGAAAAAGAAGAACAAGACTGAAGGACTAATATTTCCTGATGTCAAAATTTACCACAAAGCCACAGTAATCAAAACAATGTGATACTGGCACCAAAAGGAAAAAAAAAAAAGAAAAGGCCAGTAACATATAGACCAATCTAAAACAACAGAGAGCCCAGAAATATACCATTGCCTATATAGTCACGTAATTTCTGACAAGGGTGCCAAGAACATTCAATGTGGAAAGAACAGTGTTTTCAACACATGATGCTGGGAAAACTGGACAACACTTACAAAAGAATGGTATTGGACACTTACTTAAAATGATACACAAAAATTAGGTCAAAATACATAATATATTTATATGTAAGAACTCAAACTAAAAATCTTAGAAGAAAACTTAGGCAAAAGCTCCACGATATTAGATTTGACAATGATTTCTTAGATATTGCACCAAAGGCAAACACAACAAAATAAAACATAGACAAATTGGACTTCATAAAAATTAAAACATTTTGTGCATCAAATGATAATATCCAACAAAGTAAAAGGCCACCCACAAAATGGGAAAAAATATTTGCAAATGATATACCTGATAAGGGACTAGTATCCAGATCATAGAGAACTCCTAATACTCAACAACTAAAAACCAAATAACTTGATTCAAACGGACAAACGACTTGAATAGACATTTCTCCAAAGAAGATGTACAATTTGCCAATAAGCACATGAAAAGATGCTCAATATTGCAAATCATTAGATAAACACAAATTAAAACTATAATGCAATACCATCTCACACCCATTAGGACAGCATTTATTAAAAAAAATAAACACAACAAACAGACAAAAAAATACAGAAAATAGCAAGTGTTGATGAAGACATGGAGAAATGGGAACCCTTGCATCCTGTTAGTGGAAATATAAAATGAGACAGTCCTGTGGAAAACAGTATGGAGGATTCTCAAAAAATTAAAAATAGACACCATATGATCAAGTAATTCCAATTCTAGATATAGACCCAAAAGAATGGAAAGCAGGAGCTTAAAGCCATATTTGTATACCCATGTTGATAGCAGCACTACTCGCAATACCTAAAATATGGAAGCAAAAGGAGTGCCCATTAATGAATGAATGGATAAGAAAAATGTGATATATACATAACATTTATCATTATTCACCTTAAAAAGGAAGGAAATTCTGATATATGCTACAATATGGATGAACTTTGAGGACACTATGCTAACGGAAATAATCCCACTTAGAGGAGATATTTAGAGTACCTCAAAATCATAAAGGCTGAAAGTAGAATGGTGGTTGCCAGGGCTGGGAGTATAGTGGATGAGAAATTATTGCTTAATGAGTATCGAGTTTCCATTTTGGCAAGATGAAAAGAGTTATGGAGATGGATAATGGTGTTGGTTAACTTTATGAATGTATTGAATTCTACATAACTGTGCACTTAAAAATGGTTGAGACTATACCTTTTCATTAGGGGCATTTTACCACTAAAAAATTGGGGCTAGGAGATAATGTCTTCCTCTGGAGCACAGGCTGGACAGGTTTTCTTGCAGTCCATTTTAAAATTTGGGGATATCCTGAGCTCAGATTTTCTCAGTTTTGGTGCAAACTCACTGCATCAAACTGGCCTCTCTACATCTACAGTACCCTCATGGGCCTAGATGGAAAAATGTAACTGGCATGAATATAAGCCTTATTCAGTTTGCTGTGCTATGAGTAAGAAAGGTCTTTGTCTCTGACCCAAGTGCCTTGAGTCTTTTGCCAGCGTCCATGAACCTGTGGCAATCTAACCTGTGGCAAGGTTAGCAATCTAACCTGTGGCAAGCATGGTAATATCTCATACAGTTATTGAAAGACTGGAAATGGAGGTTTGGGGGTGATCAAAGTAGTGGCAATGGTTGAAGCTGTAGGATTGCATAAAGATCTCCTGCTACATTATGAAAAGAATAGAATGCTTCGACCTGAAATACATAGCATTTTTTCCTTTCTTTTGTTTCCTCCCTCGCTTCCTCCCTCCCTCCCTCCTTCCCTCCCTCCCTCCCTCCCTCCTTCCTTCCCTTCCTTCCTTCCTTCCTTCCTTTGATTCTTCCGCATTCCCTTTTTCTCTCCATCTCTCTTTCTTTTTTAATGCCAGAGAAGCCTAGGAGGCATTGGAAGCAAACTGCATCTCTCTCCTTCATGACTGTACACAGAGATGCTATCTTTTTCTTCCATCCAAAAATGTCTCAAAGAAACTGTCTCATGCAAAGCTTACAACAGGCAGCCCTGTCAGAATCTCATATTCTGGCCACATCATAGATGGAGATGGGAAGATAAGCTGCTTCTACTAGAGAGGACAGAGAGAAAGCAGATAAAAGCAAAGAAATGCAGGGAGCATCCTGTGAAACCATTTGAGAAGAAAGGTTTGTTTGTGAGCATTCCAGAGAAAATGCCATTTATTAAATCTCTTGATTTCCCCACACAGACATTGTAGCAGAGTATAAACATTCAAACTTCTGGCTTGGAAAGTTAACACTTATTTTTCCTCCTTTTCTTTGCTATCCTGAGACTATTTCAGATAAACCTGTATTTCTATTTCTGATTATTTCAGGTCTTGTTTTAGTGGCCCATTAATGTATCTTACTAAAGAGAAGAGATTACATTCTTTGAGTACTGACTCTGGTGATGGGTGTAGCATATGTGGGGCACAAATTGTAGGAAGAACTTTGGAGATGACAAAAAAGTTTGTGTTTTTGGAGATGGAGTAGTCAGCCAATGAGGTTCCTAATATTTATTACCTGATTCCAGTAAAATTTTCAAGTGAGAAGAGAAGGAATAACCTAAAGAGTGGAAACAATGAAAAACCGATGAATAAGACACAGAAGTACCTCCTGGGGCTGGGTCTTGCTTTCAATCAAGAAAGATCATCATAGCTAAGACTCAAGAACTGTTTTTGTTGAATTTCCTGAAGTCCTAAAGAACGTATTTCTTTTATGACACATCCACATCTACTTTCACTCTGAATGCCCAGCAAGAGTAATGGTCATTCATGATACAAATCTCTGTTTTGTCCTGCTACCCTCTGTGCACACCAATACACACGTACACAATGCCACAGAACACCTGCAGCCCAGAGAAAAAGTCCTCAGTTGGAACCGTTTTACACAGAACCATTCAGGAATTCTTTTTAGAAAGAGGAATATTTTAAAGTAGAGCTTGAAAGAGGAGTGAGCACTTTTCCAGAATGAAGAGTGGCATGAGCACAAATAGGAATTTTTGTTTTTAAATGGTGGTTATTTTGGGAAAAAAAGGCGAGTAAACCTGAACCAGTAGTGATTTTATTGGTAGCAACTAGAAGATTATTTTAGTCAACTAGGGGATAGTTATATTATGTAAAGGACAAGTTAACAACTAAAATCCTGCAGTGCCAAGTTTTGGCATTGTGTAACCCCGAGTTCAGACAGATGAACTAAATTTAGGATATGTCATGGCATTTCTGTTAAGTGCAAAGTGTTATGTGGTTAGCAAACATTCTATATCTGTAAAATTATTCACTCCCCAGATTGAAAAAAAAAAAAGACCTATAAAAAAAGGAATATGTAGTAAATATTTCCAAGAGAAAAGAATTGTTAGTTTCTCAATTAAAAAAACTGTTATGCAAAGTATGCATTTCAACAAATAATATTACAGTACACCAAGCAAAGGCTTCCCACTAAAGTATGCATCCCCCTCTTTCTACATATTTGTATCAAAGTATGGATCTAGCTGGATCTAGCTGGGAGCGGTAGCTCATGCCTGTAATTCCAGCACTTCGGGAGCCTGAGGCAGGAGGGATCACTTGAGCCCAGGAGTTTGAAATCAGCCTGGGCAACATGGTAAAATACTATCTCTACAAAAAAAAAAAAGCTGGGCATGGTGGCATGCCTCTGTATTCCCAGCTGCTGAGGTGGGAAGATCCCTCAAGTCTAGGATATTGAGGCTGCAGTGAGCTGTACTGGTGCCCCACTGTACTTTATCCTGTCTGACAGAGCAAGGCCTTGTCTCAAAACAAAAACAAAAACAAAAACAAAACAAAACAAAAAAGAAAAAGAAAAAGGAAGAAAAGGATCTAACTTTTCAGATGTATCTGTGAACACTAGAGCAACACTTGAATATTCAGTTCATGTTCGTTTCTGAGCTTAGAGTATATGCATACTCTGATCTATGCAGACTTGTGATAAGATGCTTGCTACAAAAATATGAACTCAATGTTTCTGCAAATGCATGCCTGAATAAAAGCTGTCAATAACTATTCATCAATATGTCTTACTGGCCAGTTTTTTTTTCAGCATATGCAATTCCTGTAATGTGTTATGATAATGCTGGTTTAAAATAGCTATGGTTCCAGTCAGTTCACATTAAGAGTAAACAAACAGACGGCTCATCAGAGGATAGATCTTCTTTTCTAATAACACAAATATGCCACAAAACATACTTTTACAAACATGACTACTTTGAAAAATTACCTTACAATTACCTTAAAAAGTCACGTGGCCTATATAAAAAATTAATTTTTATTTTTTTTAGAGACAAGTTCTCACTCTGACATGCTATGGTGTGATCACACCTCACTGCAGCCTCAACCTCCTGGGCTCAAGTGATCCTCCTGCCTCAGCCTCCTGAGTATCTGGGACTACATGTGCCATCATACCAGGCTATTTTTAAATTTTTTTTGTAGAGAGAGGGTCTTGCTATGTTGCCCCAGCTGGTCTCAGAACTCTTGGCCTCAAACAACCCTCCCTCCTTGGTCTCCCAGATTGCTAGGATTACGGATGTGAGCCACGGTGCTCAGTCTAAAACATTTTTTTAAGTGAGAGTTCTTAAAATGTTCAGAGTAAATACAAGATTAAAAGTACCTTGTTTCAGCCAGGCGTGGTGGCTCACGCCTGTAATCCCAGCACTTTGGGAGGCCGAGGTGGGCAGATCACAAGGTCAGGAGATCAAGACCATCCTGGCTAACACGGTGAAACCTTATCTCTACTAAAAATACAAAAAATTAGCCAGGTGTAGTGTTGAGCGTCTGTAGTCCCAGCTACTTGGGAGGCTGAGGCACGAGAATGGCGTGAACCCGGGAGGTGGAGCTTGCAGTGAACTGAGATCACGCCACTGCACTCCAACCTGGGCGACAGAGCGAGACTACGTCTCAAGAGAAAAAAAAAGAAAGTACCTTGTTTCCTGACCTGTAGGTTAAGCGAGAAGGAAAGTGACAACATATCTAAGCCTAATAACCATGAACACCAGCTAAGTATTCATGTAGCAACTCCATCAATAAACTTCATAAATTTCCCTATGTAATTAGTTTTATTGAATGCGAACAGCTGGTGTATATCCTATCTTTGAAAAGAAAATATCTGAAAGAAGAAAAGCAAGCTCTTTTATCATGAAGTTATATTAAGAAGTTTAATGAACCACGTATATTATATAACATGCACATCAAACATCGAGGCCACTTCCAGGAAAGATGTAGGAATAAGAGAAGACTTATAACCTAGCCCTCACTAAAAATTTACCAAAATACACAAAATAGGCAAGAAAATTGAAACTAGGAAGTACTTTCAAACTTATACCACAAACTTTATGGAGTATCTTTTAGGAACAGTATAAAGTGAAAAAAATTGAAAGTCAACACTATAATTTGACATTAAATAATCTTTCTAAAAGCAGTGATTCAGTGATTTAGGAAGCAAGTGATGTAAGTCTGGAAAGTCTCCAGTAACATTTCCCATTTTGGAAAGAGATATGGAGGTAGAGACTGAATTAGAGAATGTTGAAGAAATCTCTTCATTAAGAGTTGACTGTCATGGAATTTAATGCTCAATGTGTATGTGCTATAAAGAAAAATTCCTCCAAAAATTCAAGGAAATGAAGCAGGTTACTTGAAAAAGAGTGAAAAAATAGATTGTTCTCAGACTTTTCCTTAGCAACAGCAAAAACCAGAAAAGTTATTTCTATGGACAAGGAAATGTCAGTAAACAGTTGGAAATATGGTCCATGGTTTATAAAAGACATTGGTTCTGGAGATAGAAATGCCTGCTAGTCAGTTGTACCCAATTGCCGTCATGAGAAATTCTAGGCCAGTACTGCCAGATCATCCAAACTTTTAAGAGAAGTAAATATTCTCTATTTTTAAATAAAATCTTCTGATTCTTAAATTTTGAATTTACAACTATTTGAATTTTAATAGAAAATATTTAAGAACTGCCACAGTTGAACCAAATAAAGTATAGGGAGCATTAATCTGAAAACTCTGTAGTAGAATAAAAAGGAAACAAAGGCCCTGCAATTAGCCTCAGTGAACTCTAACAACTATCTAAATTGTTAAAACATATTACAAAGCTGCATTTATTAAAAGTGTGATGCTTGATCAGGAATAAATAAAACAATGGGAAAGTTTTAAGTGTTAACAAAAAAAAAGTACGAATTATGGGAATTTTGGTATGATAGAGGTAGCATTACAGTTGAGTAAAATAAATGTACATTTTTCAGTATGATTTGGGGGCATTGTACAGTCATTTAGAAAATAAAATTATGTTGAAGTCCTACCTCACACATCACAACAAAAATAATGACCACTTAAGATATAAATTTTTAAAAATATACATATACCAAAATAAAATTTAGGTATACATTTCTATAATGATAAGTTGAAAAAGAACTATCTGAGTGTAAACCAAAGCCATCGTATCAAATATGTATTGCTGCACAACAAACCATTCTTAGTGGATTAAACAATGATTTATTCTTTCTAATTACTTTTTGAACTGGCTGGGTGGTTCTTTTGACAGGGATGACTCATGTGGCTGCAATCAGATCAGAAGGTGGCTGGGCTCAGCTAGGGCAAATGGAATGCCTGGTTTTTCATCTTTAACGAGGTTAACCTGGGCCTCTTCAGAATAGTCACTTCAGAGTTTCAAAGAGGCAAAAGCAGAAACTGCAAGAAATTTGAGGTCTAGCTCAAAAGTTACACAAAGTCACTTCTGCCTCATTAATAGCAAGTCACCGTGCTTGCCAGTTACAAGAAGTGGGGAAGTAAACTCTATCTCTCCATGAAATAAGCTGCAAAGGATTCTTGGCAATTTTTTATCCACCACAGGAACAATCCTCCAAGGACAATTTTGTTGTTTTAATGACACAAAAGTTTGAAGTTTTACTGCCAAACTTCCACAATGAAAAAGGCTGAACAACAAATAACAAAAGTGGTTAAAAATATTTCTCAACATATGTGACTAAGGATTGATATTTCTATTTTTGAATTTTATTTATTTTTTGTTTTTATAGATTTAGGGGTACAAGTGCAGTTTCGTTACATGGAAACACCGTGTAGTGGTGAAGTGTGGGCTTTTGGTGTATCCATCAAACCAAATAGTGAACATTGTACCAATAGGTAATTTTTCGACCCTCGCCCCCACCTCACCCTTCCACCTTTTGTAGTCTCCGATGTCTATTATTCTACTTTGTATGTTCAAGTGTACTCATTGTTTAGCTCCCACTTACAAATGAGAACATGTGGGTTTTGACCTTCTGTTTTTGAGTCATTTCACTTAGGATAATGATCTCCAATTCCATCCATGTTGCTGCAAAATGCATGATTTCATTTGTTTTTATGGCTAAGCAGTATTCCATGGTATACATGTGCCATATTGTTTTTATCCAGTCATCCACTGATGGACACTTATGTTCATTCCATGACTTTGCTAAGGATTAATACTTCTAATATACAAATATCTCTTAGAAGTCAATGAAAGTAAAAACTAATTAGAATAAGATCAGTCAATTGTAGCAACAATTTGCAAAAGAACTATCAATATTAGTATGAAAATAACCTAACTATAATCCATTTAGTAATCAAACTCAAAATAAAACAACACTGCAATATTTTTTACCACCCATAAAACTATTTAATAGTACAAATTTAAAAATGTATAATAATGCCCTTTTATGGAAAATTACAGGAAAAAAATGCTCTCTCACAGCAGAAGAACGTGAATTTGAATTTCCTTTCAGAATAACAACTGGGCATTCTATCAAAATTCCTTAAAAATATACATACCTAACAATTCAATTTCTAAGAATTTCTTAAGAAAATTAGGCAAATAGACAAAAATAAATATAAGAATCTTCCTTCCAACATTGATTGCAATAGCTCAAAAACAATAACAAGATCAATTCTTTATTCTTTCATGCATTCATTCAACAAATATTTATTTTTATATATAGGCATTTTTGGTAAATCAAAGTCCCTGTTGTCAAGGTGCTCATGTTCTGTTGTGGCCGCTATTATACACAATATACTATCAGGCAAAGGGGTAAGGAGCTATTTTAATAAAGTAGTCTGAAAAGACCTCTCTAATGAAGTGACATTAAAACACAGAATTCGTGGAAGACCCAGAGATGTGCTCCCACAGATCCCTTTTCAAAGAAGTACTTGCTGTCCAGCAAGGCAGACACTGTTTTATTCAGTTTTATTCTTAGCCCTAAGCATGCCGCTTTATCCTTGGTACATAAAGAACTCAAAATTATCAAGATATTTCCATTAAAAATTGTTCATTATTATGTAGATTCAGAATACCTGGACAAACTTGGCATGCAAAACCTATACTTTGATACGATATTATTTTCTCCTTGGGCTGCATTTGTGCCTTGGCTCAGTCTTAGATCTTTCCTGGGACTCTATTGAATGCACTAAATCACTGATGTGACCAGGAGAGTGGCTGTCTGGTCTGTCCCCTTTGGATTGTCATCTTTCCTCTCCAATGCTACTAGCTTCATTGTCCTGGTTACTCAACCAATAATCTTTACATTTTGGACTTCTGGAAGCATCGCTCTTGGCAGCAGAGGTTGCCTTGTAGGCCTATTTTTCACCAAATACACAATCCTGTCTGATACTGCAAGAAGTGTTGTAATTCAACTACTTTCTCTCAAAGCCACTAGTTTCTTTCTTTCCTTTTTTAAATTTTTTTTTATTTCAATAGGTTTTGGGGTAACAGGTGGTATCTGGTTACATGAACAAATTCTTTAGTGGTGACTTCTGAGATTTTGGTGCACCCATCACCCGAGCAGTGTATACTGTACCCGATGTGTAGTCTGTTATCCCTCACCAGCTCCCAACCTTTCCTCTGAGTCCCCAAAGTCCAATGTATCATTCTTATGCCTTTGTGTTCTCATAGGTTAGTTTCCACATAAAAGTGAGAACATAGGATGTTTGGTTTTCCATTCCTGAGTTACTTCACTTAGAATAATGCTCTCCAATTCCATCCAGGTTGCTGCGAATGCCATTATTTCATTCCTTCTTATGGCTGAGTAGTATTCCATGGTGTGTGTGTGTGTGTGTGTGTGTGTGTGTGTGTCTGTATCACATTTTCTTTATCCACTTGTTGATTGATGGACATTTGGGCTGGTTCCACATTTTCACAATTGCAAATTGTGCTGCTATAAACGTGCGTGTGCAAGTATCTTTTCTGTATAATGACTTCTTTTCCTCTGGGTAGACACCTAATAATGGGATTGCTGGATCAAACTGTATATCTACTTTTAGGTCTTTAAGGAATCTCTGCACTGTTTGCCATAGTGGTTGTACTAGTTTACATTTTCACCAACAGTGGAAAAGTGTTCCCTTTTCACTGCATCCATGCTAACATGTATTAATTTTTTATTTTTATGTTATGGCCATTCTTACAAGTTTCTTTCTTTTTTTCCTTCAATTATCTAGTTCAGAAAAATCTCTTCCAGCCTTTGTTAGGTTCTTAAATAGCATGATTACCTACTTGAACACCCAAACTCTTCCTTCAAATAATTCTGGTGTGATTGAAAAGTGTCAGAATTAAGTAATATAAAATTAATCAATATTCATTAAGTACCTAGTACATCTAATAAATGTGTTGAGTAAGTAGAAACATATCCAAATAGTAATAAACATCAATCTTGAATTAGTTGCCATGTGGTTGAACTATCCAAACATAACTAGCAATATCAAGTGGTATAGAAGAGGGTCTCCAACTGGGATGGTAATGATTGCTGATTATCCAATTTAGGGTCAAATATGAAACATGCTAAATTGTTTAAATTGTTAAATTGTTTGTTTTGCTTGAATTGAACAAAAAAATTTGAACAATTCTATTTGTTGCACTGAAATCAGTAAATTAGTAAGTTCAGTTATTACTAGCAAAACAGCAACAACAGCAAAAGCAGCAAAAGCTAAGTCTAACGGCATCAACATAGACAGTGACCTGTCATTTTTAATTGTAAGAAACAGTGACCTGCTGAATGAATGTAATACACTTTGGGGTTGAGTCTCTGTTTCAAATGATTATTAATTGATATCTTTGCCTTTGTGCAAAATTCTGGATGCCTTAAACAACAGATCTTTAATCCATGATGATTAAATTGAAATGAGTCTTACAGGACATAAGTTCAGGAGACAAAGCAGGAATTGGAACCTCCTATTAATAATCTCCCAAATGTCCCATTTAGTTTACATATTCATGTTTACACATGCAAATTTTATAGTATAAGAATTAAACTGCAAGTCAAATAAATCTGATAGATTTGGGGACAGTGTTTTTTTTTTTTTTTTTTGAGACGGAGTCTCGCTCTGTCGCCCAGGCTGGAGTGCAGTGGCCGGATCTCAGCTCACTGCAAGCTCCCCCTCCCAGGCTCCCGCCATTCTCCTGCCTCAGCCTCCCGAGTAGCTGGGACTACAGGCGCCACCACCTCGCCCGGCTAGTGTTTTTGTATTTTTTTTAGTAGAGACGGGGTTTCACCGGGTTAGCCAGGATGGTCTCGATTTCCTGACCTCGTGATCCGCCCGTCTCGGCCTCCCAAAGTGCGGAATTACAGGCTTGAGCCACCGCGCCTGGCCAGGGGACAGTGTTTTTAATGTCTATGTTTTAATCCCTTTTTCAGGAAAACAGGAATACTAGTAAACTTGGTCTCTTCTAAAGGAAAAGTTGTAAGAATAATTTTTTTTAATCTGTGAAAGAGCTTTGCATTATTCAGAAGCAAAATATTAATGTTGTTATTAATGGAGCACAGACAATCATAGTAGAGAACATTGAGAATTTAGAGATACAATCAGATGTTATCCTATTAAAACAAAATTAGTAGAAAATCAACCTGTAGTTGATATTAACCATTTCTAGAAATAATTATTTCCATTCTTTAGGGGATGCTTTACTAATACTCTTGGATCAAGTTATATCCTGGATTAAATCAAGGCCCAGGTTACTTCTGTGAATCTAATCGAAATAATCAAAATGTTTCCTGAAAAACTGCAACCTAATTGATTGTATTTTAACAATCACATTATGCTTTCCCAGTAAAGTTATTTTTTTCCTAAGTTAACTATTTCATTCTTCTCACTCCATCCAAAAGGAATAGATTGAGACACATGTCCTTTCCATGATAATACTACAGTTCTCTTCTTTGGGCACCAGAATTGAAAGATACTCCCACAGATTCACAATGCTCAAAACAGAATTCAAGCACAGAAACTCTTCATTACTGGCACACAACCCCAAGTCCTAAACCCTCAAAATAGTGGTGGAGAATCTCAGCCCAGGACCAGACGTTGTTTGTCTTGTTTGTGCTGGCAGAGATGAATTTGAGGCTAGACAGTTCTGAGCTTTCAGATACTGGGATATCATCTGCTTATGGTTTGGGAGAGGATGGGAAAAATAAAAATAAAAAATGCTCTGGCTGGAGCAAAGCAGCTACTTTTGGGGGCCCTAGGGTGTTAAGTGACGTCAGTTCTTAGGGAAAAATGCTTATCTAGAGCTAAAGAGGAGAGTCTATTATTTTTACACACTTTTAAATTCACTTAGCAACTCATTAGAAGATGTTGAAAACTGAAATCTTTACTGCATGGTGAATTTCAAGCAGCCAGCATAATTCATATTACATTCCCATAGCAGACATTCCCTTAAAATCAATTAGCTCCTTATAGTTGACCATAAGTTAATCATGACTTCAAAATAATTTGTTTCTAATTATCAGAAACTGAACTCCCAAATCTATCTCATCACAAGAAAAAGGCTTTCTTCCACCCCACCAACACCTACCCGCCACTCTATTTTTGCTGGGGGCATACTGGTCCTTTGAAAGTGATTTTATGGTATCTCTTTGGTAGAACAATTCTCAAATCTTTCCTTATCACCTGACTTGGTAACACCCCTTGCAACTCTCATCACTAAGAAGATAGAGTGATTGAAGGAGCATCCTTATAAACTAAGCTGCCAGCCTCTACCTGTGCCCGTTTTTCCTGCTTTCCTTCCTTTATTCCCAGAGAAGTGCTCCCATCAAAGTCTTCCTCTTGTGCTGTGGAACCTCTTTGTTCCCTTACCAAAGACTTTCTTCCTTCCTTTAACCTTTCTTTCTCCTATATTATAAATGGTTCTTTACCAGATCATTTGTATTAACATTAATGTATTTGTTAAACAAACATATTCTATCTCCTTTCTTGAGAAAATGAAATAAAACACCTTTTCTTTTACCCAGATCTTTTAAGAGCCTTCACATTTATTCACTGCTCTTTAGGGTAAAGTTTTACAAATGCATTGCCTTCATTTTTAGGTCCATTTCACTCTTCAACCCACTTCAATTGGGTTGTAACTGCTCTTGGGAAAATTACTAACTTTATTTATAATGCCAAATACAGTAGATACATTTTTCCTTCCTATTTGACCTATCGGCGGCATTTAACACAATTCAACACAATTCTCCATATTACATGATTGGGGCTGCTCTCTTAGCTTTCCAAGTGTGGCACTTACCTAGCTTTTTCAACACGTCACTCTCGAGTTACCTGGGATCCTCTAAATTTGGAATTCTTCATATCCAACCATTACTTGTTTTTAAGTCCTATCTATGCTGGTGAGTCCCAAATGTAGTTTCTCAGTTCTCTGACCTCTAGATTTATATTCGACTAGCCTCTTGGCATCTCCACTAGGATACTCAACATCTATTTCAAACATATTAGGCCTTGTGTTAGACTGAATAACAGAAGTCCCTAATCCCAGATGTCTATGTCTTAATCCTTAGAACTGTGAATATATTATCTTACATGGCAAAAAAGACTTTGCAAGTCTGGTTAAGTGAAGGATTTTGAGATGGAAGGTCATGCTAGATGATGCTGGTAGGCCCAATGTAACAACAATGGTTCTTTTTTTTTTTTTTTTGAGACGGAGTCTCGCTCTCCTGGGCTGGAGTGCAGTGGCCGGATCTCAGCTCACTGCAAGCTCCGCCTCCCGGGTTTACGCCATTCTCCTGCCTCAGCCTCCCGAGTAGCTGGGACTACAGGCACCCGCCACCTCGCCCGGCTAGATTTTTGTATTTTTTTAGTAGAGACGGGGTTTCACCGTGTTAGCCAGGATGGTCTCGATCTCCTGACCTCGTGATCCGCCCGTCTCGGCCTCCCAAAGTGCTGGGATTACAGGCTTGAGCCACCGCGCCCGGTCAACAATGGTTCTTTTAAGAGAAAGACACAACCTATAGAATAGGAGAAAATTTTTGCAATCTATCCATCTGACAATGGTCTAATATTCAGAATCTACAAAGAATTTAAACAAATTTACAAGAAAAAAACAAATAATCCCATTGAAAAGTGGGCAAAGGACATGGATAAACATTTCTCTAAAGAAGACATTTATGTGGCCAGCAAGCATACAAGAAAAAGCTCAGCATCACTGATCATTAGAGAAATGCAAATCAAAACCACAATGAGATACCATCACGTTAGTCAGAATGGCAATTATTAAAATATCAAAAGGCAAGAGATGCTGGTGAGGCCGTAGAGAAATAGGAACACTTCTACAGTGTTGGTGAGAATGTAAATTAATTCAACCATTGTGGAGGACAATGTGGTGATTCCTTAAAGACCTAGAACCAGAAACCCAGTGATTGCATTACTAGGTATATACCCAAAGGAATATAAATCATTCTGTTATAAAGATACATTCATGCATATGTTCATTGCAGCACCATTCACAATACAAAGGCATGGAATCAACCCAAATGCCTGTCAATGATAGATTGGATAAAGAAAATGTAGTACATAGGCTGGGCATGGTGGCTCACGCCTGTAATCCCAGCACTTTGGGAGGCCAAGGCAGGTGGATCACGAGGTCAGGAGATTGAGACCATCCTAGCTAACATGGTAAAACCCCGTCTCTACTAAAAAATACAAAAATTTAGCCAGGCATGGTGACGGGCGCCTGTAGTCCCAGCTACTTGGGAGGCTGAGGCAGGAGAATGGCATGAGCTCGGGAGGTGGAGGTTGCAGTGAGCCAAGATCTAGCCACTGCACTCCAGCCTGGGCGACAGAGTGAGACTCCATCTCAAAAAAAAAGAAAAGAAAAAAGAAAAAGCAAATGTAGTACATATGCATCATGGAATATTATGCAGCCATGAAAGGGAATGAGATCATGTCCTTTGCAGGGACATAGATGGAGCTGGAAGTCATTATCCTCAGCAAACTAAGGCAGGAACAGGAAACCAAACACTACATGTTCTCACTTATAAGTGGGAGCTGAACACTGTGAACACACAGACACAGTGAAGGGAATAACACACACTGGGGCCTGTTGGTAGGGGGTGAAAGGGAGAACATCAGGAAAAATAGCTAATGCATGCTGGGTTTAATACCTAGGTGATGCGATGATCTGTGCAGCAAATCACCATGACACACATTTACCTGTGTGACAAACCTGCACATTCTGCACATGTACCCTGAAACTTCAAATAAACCAAACAAAAAAAGATAATATTTTTTTTAAAGAGGAAGACAAAAGAGTAAAGTCAGGGAAGGTGACATGACCATGGAAGTAGAGGGAGAAAAAAGTATGTAATACAAGGTCACAAGCCAAAGAATGATGACAACTCCTAGAAGCGGGAAAAGGGGACAAAAAAAAGAGAAAAAAGTTCTCTCTTTGAGCCTCCAGAAAGAACTGTCCCTGCTGACACTTTGACTTTAGCTTAGTGGATTGATTTTGGACTTCTAACATTCAGAACTGCAAGATAATATATTCATCTTCCTTTGAGCCATAAGTATGTGGCAATTTGTTTTAGCATTAATAGAAAACACATAAGAATCTCAATGTATGAAACTGGGTTTTGAATCTTTCCCCAAACCTGTTCCTCTGCAGTCTAAACTGATCCAGTAATTGGCATCTTCTCTACTCAGTTGCTCAAATCAAAACCCAAGAAGCCACCACGGATTCTTCCTTTTTCCTTTACCTCCTCCTTCAATTCATTAACAATTCCTACTAATTTTCAAATACACTTCTAATCTATATATTTCTCTCCTTTTCCACCATGACCACCTATGTCTAAGGCATTATTATTTCTCTTCAAAGGAATTAAATGGCCTTTTGAAAATAATTTCTTAGAGAAAATTTCACAAACTACTATGTAATGAACCCCATACACACATAATCCCACTATACTAGTTATGAGTATTACATGAGTCTTCTTTCTTCTTTTACTCCTCTTTTTTTTTTTTTCTGGAGACTATTTTAGAGAAAATCTTATATATCATATCATTTCACCAAAAAATACTTCATTATTTATCTCTGATAAGAACATATTTTCAAACAACCCCACTGCCATTTTTATAGCTAAAAACTATAAGAAGTCCTTTCTTAATATTATTGATACAGTCCATACTATATTTGGATTTCTTATTGTCTCAAATATGATTTTTATAAATGGTATGTTTTAATCACATTCAAATAGGTCCTCATATTGCATTTAGTTGTTATGTTTCATAAGGGTCTTTTATTCTATAATAATTGCTTCCCATTACCATGACATTTTATATGCCATTGATTTGTTGGACAAATGGAGTCACTGTTTTTCTGTAGAATTCTCACATTATAGATTTGGCTGGTTACTTCCTCATGGTGTTGTTTAACTTATTCCTCTGTTCCCTGTATTTCATATAAATGTAGAGGACTAACTAGATTCGGGTTCAATATTTTAGGCAAGAATACTTCATAGTGTTAATATGTGTTGCAATCATCATATTTTGAGACACATAGTAATTGGCTTTCCCAGTTTTAGTGATTGACTCAATTGATGGGGTTCTAAGCACGTCAGCCTGATTTCTTCATTATAAAATTCTCCATTAACATCTCCACTCCTGGTTTTAGCAGCTCTGTGTGATCATTGCAGGGATCCATTACGGGTCACAAAATGGCAATTTATTAATTCTATCATTCCTACTGGTTTATTTGCTGAAATTGTATAAATAGAAACTTGCCCTCATCAACTACTTGTTACCCTGAAATACATCTTACCAAGGAAAGGGAAAACAAATGTTTTCTTTTTTTATTCTCTCTCCCCCTTAATTTAAGAATTTCAGAAAAAAAATGAGGTAGTACCCTAGCAACTTCAATGATGATCAATGTGTGTGTTTAAATTTGTCTAATAAACTTCATAGATTTTTTCCTTTGACTTGTTTCAATCCATGCAATTGTATCTTTTTTAAAGTTGAGATGACTGACTTACAAAATAGCTGTACACAGTTAATGTATACATGTTAATGTATATGAATATAGGTATACACCTGTAAAACTATCACCACATAAAATGCTGTAAACTTAATTATCACCTCTTGAAGTTTCCTCCCTCCCTCTTATTGTTAAGAAAACTTAAGATCTACCCTCCTAACAAATTAAGTATTCAATACAGTATCACTAACTATATGTACTATTTTGTCCAGTAGATTCCAGGATTTTTTTCATCTTGCATAAGTAAAACTGTGTACACTTTGATCAACGCCTTTTCACTTCTCCCTCCCCTCAGCCCCTGGTAACCATTATTCAAGTCTCCGCTTCTATGAAGAGTTTGACTATTATTCATGTGACAGCTTCTTAGCTATCCTTGCTTCTTTTGTTACCCTTTCCAATCCATTATTCACATACCATATAAGTTGATCATAAGGGAAAAAAATGTAAATTGGAAATTATTGCCCTCCCTTGTTTTTTTCATGGTTACTTTCTACTATAAAATATGCCCCAAATTCCTTACCATTGATTACAAGTGCTGCCTAAGTTGGCTCCTGCCTATCTTTCTATGCCCTTTGCGTTCCATTGTCATTCTCTATGCTGGCCGACATAGAAACTGTTTTCAGTCACTTCCTGGAAAATACCAGTCTCTTTCCTATTTCCAGTCTTCTTCTCTTGATAGCTTATCTACATGAAATTCTTTCCCTTCAGATCTTTGAATATTTGTATTCTTCTTATCCTTAAGATTTCAATTCAAATGTGACCTCTGCCAAGAGGACTTCTCAGATCACCTGATCTAAAGTTGTCTCTTCTATGTATTCTCTACCTCATCTCTTTGTAAACCTTTTCAAGGCATTTATTACAAGATACATTCATCTTCTCTCTTCTCTCTTCCCTCCCTCCCTTTTTATCTTGTTTAGTTCTTCCTTCTTGGAAATTTCCATTCAATCACATGGAATCAGACTACAGAATGTATGGAAAGATGGAAAGAATTGAAAGAGTTCATCACTGAAGGCAATTCTGCATCTTTCTAGATACAAAACCTTGGGAAAGTAGTTCTGCTTACCTGTGCCTCCAGTTTCTCACCTGTAAACTGGGGTTATTGATAATATCTATCTCTAGATTATTACAAAGATTAAACATGCACTATATGTGCACTGTAAAGCGCATACAATGGTTTTTGGCACATAGAAAATGCTCAATAAATATTAGCTATTATTCATTGTTTCATCCAATTATCCTTATAATCAGCCAATATTTTTAATACTTTGCTAAACAAAAGAAATGTATGGCAAAGAAAAAATAAAATATGGTTTCTGTCTTATGAGGCTTAAATTTTTGTAGGAAAGAAAAAAACAAATGAAATAATTACATATTATGTAAAATGACATGAATTAAACAGACAGGCTATTTTGATAAAGCATAATCATGGAGGGGGCATGTACACTTGAGGGATTAGGGCTATATCTCTGTGGAAATGACATTTAAACTTAGGCATAAAGAATGATGAAGATTAATATGGTAAAAATGTTCTAAATGAAGAACATACGGAGCCCAGAGAGCTTGGCATATTCTGGGCACTACCAGAAAGCCAGTGTGACTTCAGTGTGCTATGCAGGGCAGAGAAGTGAATGACATTTTGGGGGAGGTGAAATGCGGATGAGGTCCAAGAGGGTAAGATCTTGTAGATCAAGATATGAAGTCTGGATTTTATTTTAGGTCCATTTGGAAGATAGTAAGGAATCTAGGAAGCTACTGTGATTGGCTTGATCAGAGGATACGGCGACACAGACCAAGGTGATGGTAGTGATGACAAAGAATAACTGATTTCAAAATATATTTTGGCAGTAAACCCCTCAGTGTTTACAACAGATTAGATGTGGGGGAAGAAGTAATGTTAGGAATTAAGACTGACATCTAGCTTTCTGGGTTGAACAAAGAGGTGGGTATCAGGGTACTGTATATTGGGATAAAAAAGCTTTGTGGAAAAACCAGCCATGGGCGAGGAGGAGACAACTGAGATATTGTAGAAACAAGAAAAGGGCTTCATACTTGTTCATTGCAATAACTGGAGAGAAAAGGAGTTTCCAAAACAAGATTCAAGTTTTCCAAAAATTTAGAAACATAGAAAAGTATTTCAGCAAGTTTTCTACCAGTTTCATATTTGAAATACCACATCTAGCACCCTAGTCATGTTGCTACACTGACTGAGGCAGCAACAGCAAATGTTATTACGACAGCAGACTCGCTCTCCTAAAAGTTAAGCGTCTGTCAGTATTTCCATTATAAATTCTAATTTTCAGGGACTTACAACTTGGCTATTTTAAAATCACATCAGGCTGAAACTTGCAAGTAATAAAACATTTTAAAAAATAGATTTAGTGCATTTTCGTCAAGATCTACTTAAAATATTGCCAAATTGTTCTGAAATAAAGTGACTTTTAGTTAATATATTAAGATAAATGTTTAATTAAAAGCACTTTTTACTCTAAAGTTTTTGGAAAAATTATACTCTATAATACTGTTATATTTCATATGCATAGATTAGATATGGTGGAACACAAACATTACATTGAAGCAATTCTAACACATCATGCCAGAAGTTGGCATATGTATTGCAGTTTGGGATGAATTTCTTCCTGATAAAACTTGCTGTAAATTGGTTAAGGTTCTTCTGAGGAACAATAACTTGTTCAATTTTGTTTTATAAATAGATTTTTTTTATTATTGTGCCAAGCAGAACTTAGTCTCAAAGTTATTTTATTTTATTTTATTTTATTTGAGACAGGGTCTTCATCTGTCACCCAGGCTAGAATTCAGTGGCACAATCACAGCTCACTGCAGCCTTGACCTCCTGGACTTGAGCAATCCTCCCATCTCAGTCTCCTAAGCAGCTGTGACCACAGGTGCATACCACCACACCCAGCTAATTAAAAAAAAATATATATATATTTGTAGAGGTGGGGTCTTGCTTTGTTGCCCAGGCTGTCAAAGTTAGTATTCAATTAAAAAATGCCATCTTCAGCTTGGGATACAATATTCTGATTTCCTGTTAGTAATGGAACTTATTAAATGGATTGTCACCTAATTTAAGTTCACCTAAGGTCTTTTGTAAAATTGGTTAAGCCAGGATATCGGCCTTAAAGTATAAAAACACTCTTTCCGTCATGAGGTACCTGAAGAAACCAGAAACTGTTACATAACAGAAACAAGTACTAAATGGAGGATGCAAAGATGAATAAGAAATATGCCCTACCCTTAAAGGACAATAAAAGAAAACCAACGCAGACACAGGGAAGACCCAAAAGAGTAGAGCAGACTGCTTTCGATGGAGAGATGAGGAAATGCTTAGTATGGGAGGTGGCATTTAAGCAGGATATTGAAGGTTGAATATGGAGAAAGAAAGGGAGCAGATGAGCACTCTAGGCAGGCAAGGCAGCATGAGCAAAGGAAAGGAGCCAGGGAATTGGATGACAATTTTTGAGATGATAGCACCATATTTTTTCAGGAATTGAGCCACATTTGCCCAGCAGATGTTGCTTTATGGGTTCATTTCCAGAATATCTACAAAGTGTGTGTGTGTGTTTATGTATGTGTATGCTTGACTAACAGGATACATTAGTTGATGTGAAACGAACTCTATTAGGTAGGTTTCTTCCTTCCTCCTTCCTCCTTTCCTCCTCCTCTTCCTCCTGTTTCTTTTATTATTATTGTTGTTTTTATTATTATTATTTGAGACAGAGTCTCTCTGTGTCGCCTAGGCTCCAGTAGGGCAATCCCGGCTCACTACAACCTCTGCCTTCCGGGTTCAAGCGATTATCATACTTCAGCCTCCCGAGTAGCTGGGATTACAGGTGCACAGCACCATACAAAACTGATTTATTTATTTATTTATTTTGAGACGTAGTCTGTCTGTTGCCAGGTTGGAGTGCAGTGGTGCGATCTTGGCTCGCTGCAAGCTCCCTCTCCTGGGTTCAAGCGATTTTCCTGCCTCGGCTTACCAACTAGCTGAGACTACAGTTTTGTACCATCAGGCCCAGCTAATTTTCGCATTTTTGGTAGAGACAGGTTTTCACCATGTTGGCCAGGATGATCTGGATCTCTTGACCTCGTGATCCGCCCGCCTTGGCCTCCCAAAGTGCTGGGATTACAGGCGTGAGCCATCGCACCCGACCAATTTTTGTATTTTTGATAGAGGCAGGGTTTCACTATGTTGGCCAGGCTGGTTCGAACTCCTGGCCTCAAATGATGTGCCCACCTTGGCCTCTCACTGTGCTGGGATTACAGGTGTGAGCCACTGTGCCCAGGCTGTAAACTTAAAAATAAATATTTATTAATAGTAATAATAAAGAACAAAAAGACAAATATTTATTAAGAAAAAACCAATCCTTTAAGAGAAGAGCAAATGTCAGACTATGTTAGAAATAATATTTATTCATCATTGCAAAGATTGCATCAGAGTTGGCTTGGGCAGAAAACTGATATGAAACAATACATTTTTCTGGTTGGGTGCGAAACACTTTGGGACACTGAGGCAGGAGGACTGCTCGAGTCCAAGAATTCAAGACCAGCCTGGGCAACATAGTAGACGCTGTCTTTCCAAAATAATTTAAAAATAATTTTAAAATAAGTAATATTTTTTGAATCGCAAGCATTAATGATGATAAATTTTGTTTGTTCTGCTTTAGTTCATTTTGTCTCATCTCCTGCAGCTATCTTCTAAACATCTGCTGAGTTTCCAAGCTCCTAACATTTAGTGAGAACATTACTTATGCTGTAGTCTGCCGCTGTTGTTTCGATCCTCTCCAACATTCTCTACTCCTCTTGCATTTTCTTTTCTAACTTAGGACTTTTTTGTTTCTCTTTCTTTTACCATGAAAATCTACCTATTGCTGTTTTCTGTGTATTTTCTTACATGTAGCTTTCTCTCTTTCTCCCATTTTACCTATTATTAAAATTATACTTTCTTATGTTTCTGAAGTGCTGATGTATGTGTGAAAATCATTGATTCAACTTATGCTAAAAGTGAAATCTAATAGTACTTATTACAAGGATTTTATAGTCTTGCATTGAAAAGAATCTTTACTGCAAGTTGTTTTAAAAAAACTCATGAAGTTCATAGGAATTAAATATCTGAATTAAAATTAAATAATGAAAATGGATAATTTGGGAATATGTCCCTAACCTTTGGATTAGGAGAAGGGTTTTTAACTAGAAAAGAAATTGATAAGCAATAACAAACAAGATTAATAGATTAGAGTAATAAAAATAAAAAACGGTCTGAATGACCAAATATTAATGAATTAAAAAAAATCAAATGAAAGCATGATAGCACATGATAGACTATGCTTAATAAACAAAGAGCCCCCCAATAGCCATAAAATCCAATAGAAAAATAGGTAAAGCAAGCAATATATTCACAGAAAAGGAAATATAAATGGACAATGAATATAAAGAAAGATGCCCAAACCACCAGGAGTTAGGGTAATAAAAACTAAAACAAGAAGCTGGTATTTTTTTGCCCATAAGATTAACATAAATAAGATTAATAAAATCCAAGTGACTGGGTGTATCACAAAACAGGCTTTCTCTTATATCCTTGTTAGGAATGTGAATTCTATGACCCTTTCAGAAAGCAATCTGCCAGGATTTACTAAAATTAAAAATAAGCAAATACTTAAGGAAATCTAGCCTGAGGATACAGAAATATCAGTATACAAAACAATAAATGTGCATACCATAAACTTTCATATTGCTTTTATCAATAAGTTATTTGTGCCTGTATTGTCTTCTTGGGATACTTAGCATGTGCACAGTTAAACTTAAAAAAAAAAAAAACAATTTCCAGAGTAACATGAATTATGTGTTCACATATTTGTAAAAAATTATATCAATATTTCCATGTAATTTTATGTAGTGGAAAGATATACTGAACTGTGGAAATATGGAATTATTGGCTTTTTCCGTCCAAACAATTTGTCACATTCACACTTTATTAATGCAGTTTCAAAACCCTTATGAAAGAGGGACATAAAACAAGTGTGTGTGTAACTATTTTAGAATGTAAAGGAATCTTAAAAAGGACATTTACGACTATAGCCATATCCTATCAGTGTTCCAATCACATTGCTTTATATCCTTTGCTTTTTTCTTTCTTCTTTTTTCCATATCTGCTCCCCCAGTGTTTTCATCTCAACCCTCAGCACTGCACTGGCAACCCTTTGTTGGGTGGCTGTCCTTAGCCTGTGGAACCTGCAATGCACATTCATGTAGAGAGCCAGGAAACTTATGTCTCCCCTGGGGCAGTCATTAAAGAATGACTGACAGGTGAGAAGGTAGGAAAGTTCCAGATTTTTTGCTTCTTCACTGGATACATTCTGAGGCGTGATCCATCCTGTAGCCAGAGTATCTTTGTGAGACTGAACATTTCTTGGGAATTTGCTGGATATTACACTCCAGCCTGGCTTCCCATTCCTCGTCTCATTTGCCAACTACCCTTCTGCCATTTTCTAGGAACACTTTTTGATAACACTTTTACATGTATCCTTATCTCAGCATCTGCTTCTGGAGATTCTGACCTAAGATAATGACCAGTCGGCTTTTTTTTTTTTTTTTTTTTTTTTTTTTGAGACGGACTCTCACTCTGGCTCAGGCTGGAGTGCAGTGGCTGGATCTCAGCTCACTGCAAGCTCCGCCTCCTGGGTCCACGCCATTCTCCTGCCTCAGCCTCCCGAGTAGCTGGGACCACAGGCGCCCGCCACCACGCCCGGCTAATTTTTTGTATATTTAGTAGAGACGGGGTTTCACCGTGTTAGGCAAGATGGTCTCCATCTCCTGACCTCGTGATCTGCCTGCCTCGGCCTCCCAAAGTGCTGGGATTACAGGCGTGAGCCACCGCGCCCGGCCCCAGTCGGCTTTAAATGCCTACAGATGTCACTTTAACTCTTGAGAGCCTAGGTATCATGGTTAGGTCATTTACTTACCCCGTGGCCTTGGACAAGTCACCAAATTGCTTCATGCTTTTGCTTTCTCATCTATTAAGATAGGATTGATAATAGAACTGCTTCATGGAGCTATTTCAAAGAGTAAATAAGAAAATGTGCTTAAAATTGATCTAACACGTTAGGCACTGAGGAATGATTAAAAATATTAACAAAGATGCTTTATGTAAGTATCATCACTGCTTCTCTCTAGGTAGGTTGAGGCATGTCTGACAAAAGGAGGCATTTCCTTTAAATGGAAATTTATAATAGATTTGGAGTCTTCCTTAGAATGAAAATCACTCTTTATAGAACATTATTTTATTATGCACAACTCATGTGAAGTAAACAAAGTGAAAATGGAACTTTGCATGGTTTGATTAATATACCATTATTGCATAAAAAGATTCTATATGCTGAGTAGTAGTGGCTACATTAGAATATTGTTTGGTGTAAAGTTTCACCATATGCTTTTTTCACAACCTATCCCAGCGAATGCACTATTATTTGCTATAAAATAAATCAGATATACTGAATAAAAAATGAAATATTATAACCCATTAACAGCCATATCACATATGTTAGCACTGAATAACATATCATTTTAATGTCTTAAATAACGTTACCATTTATGGGGATAGTGCAATGACCCCATCCTCTATGTCTAGTTTTAATTTTTAGAACTTTGTTTACAGTAACTCATTCTATCTCCTATCTGGATGTGGATTTACCATTCTGAAACTTCACTGTAATAGTTTTCTTGGACCCAGTGCCAAGGTATTAATTTATATGTAAACCTATCTAATAATAATGCCTGGGCTCTATGAAGTGTCTTTGGTTGGGGTTTAAAGCAAAGCTAACTGATATTTAATTTTATTTTTACAAACAACACATTTCCTGCTGATTCATATTTTCATTTTATATTAAAATCCTCTTGTAATTGTTGTCATTCTCTCCTTGTTTTCTTCTAATTATTTTGCCTAAATTCTTAATTATTCAGTGACTGGATATTTAATCTGTGGATTTTCCAAATCCTCTCTTTTTAATTCTTTTACTGTTCATTCTAGAGCACTTAAATGTTTTTTACTTTTATAATTTCACCAGATGATAAATGATGGTAGAGTGAGAAGTTCATATTAAAATAAGCACTTTGCCCTTTTAATAAAGATTCCTGGTAAAAAGTTTTTGATGCCAATGAATGCATGAAATAAATGTTTTAACCATTTGTGGATTGGAATCCTTTCACCATCCTATATAACTTAAAGTCAAAACTACAGTTTGCTCTTAGAATAATTTTATAATATCATAAACATATTACATATAATTATATTAGTATATGTAATTAATATATAATATATAACATAATAATTTTACCAAAAGCAAAGCTGCAAGTGTTAAAAAGAAAACCTAATAGTCACACCATTCCACACCACCTACTAAACTGCACACAGCTTGCAACAATGGGGAGGGGAAAGTTTTCTTCACAAATTTGAGAGGATTAAGTAGTTCTTACATAGAAAAGTCCTTTAATAGATTTAGAAATTAACCTGAAAAGTGAGGTTAAGGACAATGTCAAATATCAAAATAAGCAACAGTTATGTCAATCAAAATACTGTTATAAGCCCATGACTTAAGGAAGAAGAAAATTACTTGAGGAAATTGTGATGTAGGCAGAAAGTATGCATAGGGATCCTACTCGTCATTCATATGCTTCTCTCACTCACTTTCGGCTTTTTTTTGACCCCAAGATGTTTTTATGTTGCCCTGTGACTGTGGAAAAACAGCTATTGTCCCCAGTGCCCTCTATCAGAATACCTTTTGAACGCAGGTAACTGTACTCAGCTATTTGCCTTTCACTCTACACAGGTCAGAATTTGTATTCTCCCTTCCTGTTAACCTTCCTGTTGACTAAAACAAAATTAATTCATACTAAAGTGTGGTTATAACCTTTTCTTCCCTATAAGAAAATTTTCACTGAAAAGATTTTTAAACTCAATGGAATTCTGAATTACTTTAATTTCTGGAAATTTCACAAAGAACAGAATGTTTCGTCACAATGCATGTTTCCGTAAAATCAATAAACTCAATTGGCAAGTAGAATGACATCAGTATAGAATGTAGCATTAGCACCACCGGTAACAGTCACTGAACACAAAATATATTGATGCAATTGAATGCAGCACCCTACTTCTTCCTATTGGATCTGTTTGGGCACATTCTGTCTTAGAGATGTTTATTAAGCCTTCTCTCTGTCTTTGTGAATTTTATTTTGTATAAGTCTTCCTTATTTCCTTCCATCAAGCTATTTTTATTTATATTTACTGCAGCTTCTTTATTAAAAACTTATATTTCTTAACTAGTTGTATTAAAATTGGTATTATTTTGTTAGTACTTGTTTGAGATAGGGTCTTGCTCTGTCACCCAGACTGGAATACATTGGCCCAATCAAGGGTAGCAGCAGTCTCAACCTCCTGGTCCCAAGCTATCCTTCCATCTTAGCCTCCCAAGTAGCTGGGACCACAGGCATGCACCACCATGTCTAGCTAATTTTATATTTTATTTTATTTTTTATAGAAATGGGGTGTCTCTGTGTTGCTCAGGCTGGTCTTGAACTCCTGGGCTCAAGCAATTCTCCAGTCTCAACCTCCCAAAGTGCTGAGATTACAGGCCTGAGCCACACTGCCCACTTATTAGATTCTTGGTGACAAAGTTACATATGTTTTGATGGTTCACCAAACCCATTTTTCCCTTAAGCTTGTTATTTTTATCGAATAATTTTGCAGAATTGTGAGGTTTTTTCAGGAACATACATCACATAATTATAGGAGTGTTTGTAAAGTATTTTAAAAGTGTGGGGAAAATATCCTTCCATCCTACCTCTTCTTTTTGTCCTTCCCTTCTTGCAGGAGGCAGCCTAGAGAGAGAGACAAAGGAACATTTTTTCTTTCTCTCAGCTCCCTGCATTTTAAGTCTGTCATAAGGGTTCAAAGCTACTCAGTCACCTAAAATCATGTGTCTTCTCCTACAGTTATTATCAATAATGATACACTTAATTACCAAAGGTTTCAAATGAGTACAATTCCAATGGTACTTTTCATGTCTTAATTTTTACTAATATTCTCTTAATTTTAATCAGGTCCAAGATTCTTTGTTTCAAATGTCTTTTCCTATGAGCATGTATAACATTTTGAGAAATAGTCTCCTTATATCATCTTCTTCCTTATCACTTACTGTTCTGACACATTTTGGAAAAGGTTTGGAAGTCTGTAACTCTCCCAACTGTTGTCTTTAAGATTTTAATCAGGGCCTGTTCTAGGCTTAGAAAGTCCTGAAGAACATTCAGTTTCCTCAAATTGTCTTCATGTCTCAGATTTTCACATAGTCTCTTGATTCTATAAAATGTAAAATGCCATAAATTTGGCTAAAAGAATGAGATCACATCAGTTATCCATCCCTATGAACAATGTGATGAGACATTACCTTTTGTAGGAAATAATGAGGACATATCTCAGAGTCTTCTGGCCTTCTTATCCTCAGAGCTTCTGCAGGTATTCCAAAAAGTAGGAAGATATTTTCATGCCAAAAAATTTAGAAGAGAATAAGATAACACACTTTCCAACAAAACACGTAATATTTATTATAAATGACAGAAGATAAATTAAGAAAAAAATTGGAGTATAGAAGTGGAGCCAGATGTAAAGTTAAAAAAAGCATAGTGAAGCATAAATTTGGCTCAGCTCTCTAGTAGCCAATGTGAGAAGGGTCATCTATCCAATATACTGTGTTCATTAGCTGAAACAAATCAGTTATTTAGAGGACATAGATTTACTTTTGGAACTAATAACAGAGAAGACTTCTTCTCTGAGGATTTCATGATCTATGTGATAAGTAAGGGAGTTTTTTGCACTAAGGAAAAGTGGGCTGGCTCTTCTCAACCTTGCTTCATTCAACAGATTTAGTCGGAATGATGTTGGGACTCAGAAAATACCCCAAAATGAAGGCCTTGGAAGGAAAAGTGTTTCTCTGATCTCTTGCCCTCCTGTTTCTCAGTCCACTTCTCCCCTTAGGCTAGTCATAGAAACTAGAATCACTTTTCCCCAAGGCAGGTTGTAAACACCAGAACCCCCTTTCCCCAAAGCCAGCCATAAAACCTAAAATCATTACTCACTGTCCCTCTGCCTTTCTGTATAAAAACTACTCATAAAGAAATTATGTGACCTACCTTCTTTGACTATGGGTTATAAGACCCCCATTCCAGAGATGGTGTTTCCTCACACCAAGAAGGAATGCATGCATGCTCAGAGAGGCCAAGAATCTAGACAGACAGGCCCTGCTGGGATCCCTCACTCAGTCTGTTAGCATGAGATCATACCCTTTTTGTGCAATCATATTTCTACATAGTCATCCATATTTTATTGAACCTCAGCATAAAAATGGACACTTTCTCCTTTATCTTTGGGTCTTCATTCTGAGGGCTCCTGTGTGTACATATTACATAAACTTGTATGTGTTTTCTCCAATTAATTTGCATTTGTGAGTTGACTTCTCAGAGAAACTTCAGAGGGCCACAGAGAACTTTTCCCTTGGCCCTGACAGTCTTTCCAGGCTAAGGATGCAAATTACTGAACTGATATAGGTTAATTTTATTTCCCATACTGTATACTAGTTCTTAGAGGGTAGAATTTGTTTTTCATAGAACTTGAATATTTTATAGTTGGTGTTTATTAAATCATAAAATGAATGGATAAAAATATGTACATATGGCAGGAGGGGGGCCTCATTGACTGACTCATCTCTCCTCAGCATTGGGTAGTACAAAGTATGAAGATGCTAACACGGCTGGCTATAAGCAAAACGCTAGCCAGTTTTGTTTGCTGGAGGTGTCTTTCATACTTACCTTTTAAAAACTCCTTCTGCTCATTTTAGCCTCATCAGATGCCTCTGCTCCTCAGCACCAAGCATCTGTAAGTTCATCTACCTTTGCTACTGCTTTGAGGAGTCAGTTTTCTGAGGGTCTCAGAGTACCACATTTGACTAACTGTTGGGAAAATGGGTATGGGGGTATTTATGTCAATGAGTGCCTAGTAGTTGTCCAGTGTGAGATTCTATACACTGAAAGTGGTTCTTTGAGGCCTATGAGATACATCTTTAATGAGACTTCCTTAAACTAAGGATGTTTCCCTTTCCTTCATTCATCAAACAATAAAAACTGTTGTCACCCATTCAGGAGGTATGTGCTTCCGTTTTTTTTTTTTTTTTTTGAGATGGAGTCTGGCTCTGTCGCCCAGGCTGGAGTGCAGTGGTTCAATCTCGGCTCACTGCAAGCTCCGCCTCCCAGGTTCACACCATTCTCCCGCCTCAGCCTCCTGAGTTGCTGGGACTATAGGCGCCCACCACCACGCCCGGCTAGTTTTTTGTAGTTTTAGTAGAGATGGGGTTTCACCGTGTTAGCCAGGATGGTCTCGATCTCCTGACCTAGTGATCCACCTGCCTCGGCCTCCCAAAGTGCTGGGATTAAAGGTGTGAGCCACAGCGCCCACTTCTATTTTTAATTAAAGCAGGCAAGATTAATATAATAAACAAGTTAATTTTTGTTTGGAGTTAGGAATTAAAAGCCAAGAATAAGCTATGTAACCTTAGGCAAGTCCTTCAATATCTGTATAGCTCTTGCTCCTGGTATGTAAATTGAAATAATCTCCTGATATGTAAATTGACATAATTACTTGCCCTTTCTAACACCAAGACCATCTCAGTCTTTAGTCCATTATCATTTATTGTACTTACCATTTTATCTTATGAACATATCATTTGAAGAAACTGTGTTTTATTGGTTTGTATCCTAAATGCTTATCACAATGACTGTTACATTGTATACTCAATAAAACGTCCATTGGTCCAATGAATTAATGAAAATATTTGGAAATCTTCACAGTGCAAAATAAATGTAAGTTCTTTGAGGGAAGCAGGTCGAACTTTACCATGTTTTCCTCTCCTTTGGGCCTGGTAGTTCCTGCCTGCGGTCCAATGGTACCCAGCAGTCAGTACCAGTCCATATAGACAGATTGGATAGTGCCTGGATGTTGATACATTTTACACCTTCATCCTTCTGTAGGTATCCTCATTCCAAAGGTCCTGAATTCCCTTTGGATCATTTGGTGTACGGTGTCATACATTGCTCCTCACGTACAACCACATACTGTTGAATACCTGTAAAAAAATCAAAATGTTGAGTATTTATTGTTGCACGTTTTGCATGCATCCAAGTGAGCCAGGTTTATGACTTTTCCATAACTATGACACTGACGATTTATTGAGATCTTATTACATACCAGACATTATGTACTCACATGTATCAACTCATTCAATCCTCACATGTCTATGACATAGGTACTGTTGTAATCTCCATTTTGCATATGAGAGGAATTTCCTCCCTTTTGAAGGAAAAAAAGTGTTTAAGTATTAATATTTTGCCCAAGGTCACAAAAAGTGGTAGAGCCTATGTTCTACTATGGGCTATCTGCCTCCAGAGTCCAACTTTGTAGCCATTATGTTATGCTAACTTTTGACTAATTGTTTCAGTCGCTGTATTTTTATAATTCATTTTTCTTCTGGGAAGGAGTAATAAAAATCCTGAAGCTTATTTTATGGAATACGTACCCTTTACTTCTACAGTTCCTCCAAGTTTTAACTGAGGTTCCCTTTATGTGCTTATACTGATAATGATAACTCTATAGTATTTATGAAATACATAAAAAATAGAATTTGGAAGAATGTTCTTGTTTATCACTTAGTAAAGGAATTGTTAAATCAAGTTTTTTAAAAAAAAACAAACCAAACCACCAGAAACCTACTCAAAATCATACCCTAAAATTCTAAAGAAATGTTTGATTTAAAACATAGAACACCTTACAAGGAGCTATTTTTTCCCGCTAGCTTAACTCAAGTCTAGCTTGCTGTAATTGTAGCATTTACATGAGATGATCACTATCTTAGCATCAAAATGGTGACGGTTATAACTGTACTGCTTGCTACTCAATTAGCTTGTAAATTGACAATTTTGTACATGTATGTCTCTCCATGATGGAAGATCTTGTGTTACATACCACCAAAGTTTAGCAAATTAGTTTTTATACTCTAATACTTTAATATGCAATGAATAAAAGGGCAGAAAAATCAGAATTACAATAAATGTTAGGCTATTTCAGAACACCAGTTTTTCACACCTATTTTCTTAGCATACAGAAGCTCAAAAATCATACATTAAGCAGTTTGAATTGTCCTGAAGTTATATTCTGAAGGGGCTGTAACACTTAAGAACTGATAATATTAAAAAGGCAAAAGCATTATAACTCATAGACAGCACACAAGACTTCTTACTTCATCTATAAAACGTGAGAATGTCAATGTTTTATTGGCTACAAGTATAAGGAGGGAAACATCAGTGAAATAAATTTGATAACAAGATTCACACTTCATTACAACTGATTTTCCTAAATTCACAACTTTCACATTTGGCTGCGTGAAAGAGCAAAAAAAAAAAAAAAAAAAAAAAAAAAAAAAAACTAAACTAAAAAGGGAACTTTCACTACTTGTAAGTAGGCCAACTCACATGATCCCTCCAAATGAGAGTTTAAATGAGAATGAGTACACTTTTCTAGCTGGGAAAATATTTTCCTTGATTAAGTGAGTTTAAATAATTTACCCATGGTGATGAATAAGCCCTTGGGCTAGGCTCAGAAACCTCCTCTACCAGCCTTTTTCATAAGAATTACACAGATATTTTTATAGGACATACATGAAATATTTGTTTTTTGGTTGTAATAGTAGAGACAAGAATTTTTGAGAATCCATACGATTTCTGTCTTTCAGGTCTCTTTCTCCTAAATGCACCTTCTGAGTTTCTTAGATATGCCGTACAATTACAAAGACCATTTTACTTAACGGATTAATGTGTTCATTAACTTTAGCACCCTATGTATGTGGTAAGAGTAATGAGAACAGGGCTATTTAAACTGCTTCCTCATATCCTTCCCCTTAATTACCGGTAGTGAAGTTTACTTAGAAAACAATGAGGAAATATCATAGCCTACAGGCACCTAGGGATGGGGAATTAATTCAGACTGAGAAAATATGGCTCTGGAGAGATACTAAAGTCGTACTGGAAATGTATGAAGTCTAAAAGAACTCTTTCTCCTCAGCTTCAGACTTAGATAAGGTGTGAGGTGTCAGGAATGTGCATGGACCCTTCAAAAACTGACATTTTTCATCTGTGTTCTTCTGCCTCCCTCCCCCACGAAACAAAATATACGGAAATACAAGTGCTTGGTACTACATGCTTTTGAGGCTTAAAAGCCCAGTAATAAGCACGCTGTATCCGTTGTTGAGGGGGATAACTTTTTAAGTAAACATCACCAGAAGAATCTCTTCAAATGGAGAATGAAGTCACTCTCCCTCCCTAGAGGCTACGAGGGAAAAGGGAGACAGATATTCCCCCTACTTGCACGTGGGATCTCCCTTTCTCCTCCGACCTCGCTATGCCTCTCCCACGCAGGTCAGGCTGCCTTGGGAGGTAGCTGGGAGAAAAGGCAACGCTCAGTCCTCCATGGCAAAGTCTTTGGTCTTCTCCTCCTGGTCTCCCACTTTGTAGCGCAGCAGCACGCGCAGGCGACGAGGGTTGTCCCGGGAGGGCAGCAGCGTGATCTCTCCTGAAACATCCGTGTCTTGCTCCACTTGCACTGGCTCGTTTAGGTAGAGAAGCGCCTGTTTCCAGTGCGTGGCGGGGTGAAAAGGCGAGGTGGACAGCACCAGGGGTTTCTCCGACTCCCCTCCAGGGAAGGTCACCTGGAACCAGATGGCAAAGCCATGCATGGGCGCCGAGCCATAGCAGCTGCAGCGGAAGCGCCCGCCCACTCCGGCCTCCAGCTCCTGCTCCAAGCCGGCGCGGGAGAGCTCTAGTTGCGCAAAGCGCTGCGGCCGGGCCAGCACGTCCTCGCCGGACAATCCCTGCACAACGATCTCCGAGTGGCCCATAAGGCAGCGCGTGGCGAAGCCCTCCAGGCAGCTCATGTCCACACCATAGTGCTGCTTCACCTGGCTCCAGAAGCCCAGGCGCCATTCCAGCATTTGGTCGCTGATGGGGGCTATGAAGAGCTCGGCGGAGGCCGGCAGGAGAAGACCGCCCTCCTTCAGCCACTTGGTTCGCGCGTGGAGGACGGAGCTCAGCATGGACTCGTGCAGGAGTCCGTAGCCCATCCATTCGCTCACGATGGCATCCACCTGTTCCGGCAACTCCACAGTCTCCACCGGTCCCGGCAGGACGTGCACCCGGTCCTCCAGCCCGTTGAACCTTACCACCTCCCGGGCCTGTTGCCAGATGGCGCTGGCCTCTACTGCGTACACGCGCCGGGCCCCGGCCTGGGCACAGAAGATACTCAGAATGCCGGTGCCCGCGCCCACGTCAAGTACCGTCTTGCCTCGCAGTGCTGCCCAGTTCCGCAGGATACCCAGGCGGTAGGCATCGGTGCGGACGCGGTCTGCGATCATCTCCTCGTGGACCGAAACGTCCGAGTAGCACTCATAGTACAGCTGGTCCCGCTCCCGCTTAGTCCTCCGGGGTCGCTCCAGGGCCGCCTCCCGCTCCGCGCCATCTTCCTCTTCAGTTCCCTCCCCTCCTTCGCCGCCGCCCCCCGACTCAAGCTTTCTTTTCTTGGGCTGCGACATCTTGGCCGCTTTGGCCGGCTCCCGGCGGGCGTAGCGCGCCACGGCGCGGGCTCCAGGAAACGGGGGCTTCTGGGACTTGTAGTGCGCGCTTGTCTTTCCTACTTCCTGCGGGGTCGCCCGGCCAGCGGGGCGGAAGGTCTTCCGTGCCTACCCACGGGAGCTGTTTTGTATTGCTCTTCTGGTGTCTTGGCATCCCTTTTGCCACCCACGACACCCACATTCTGAGATCCTTTCATTCCCCCTCCCACCCTTAGCTTCTCAGTTTTTTGCTTTCACGCCCTTCCTGAAGTAGACACGCCCACTTAGGACTAATAATCCACCTTTGTTTCTTCTGCTCAACTCACCTCTGGTGTTTGTTTGTTTGTTTGTTTTTGGATACAGAGTTTCGCTCTTGTTGCCCAGGCTGGAGTGCAATGGCGCTATCTCGGCTCACCGCAACCTCCGCCTCCTGGGTTCAAGCGATTCTCCTGCTTCAGTCTGCCAAGTTGTTGGGATTACAGGCGCACGCCACCACGGCCGGCTAATTTTGTATTTTTAGTAGAGACGGGGTTTCTCCCTGTTGGTCAGGGTGGTCCTGAACTCCCGACCTCAGGTGATCCACCCGCCTTGGCCTCCCAAAGTGTTGGGATTACAAGCGTGAGCCACCGCGCCCGGCCTAACTCACCTCTGGTTTTATTCCACCAAATTAACATGGCGGCACCAGACACACACTACCGTCTTAACTGGACAACTGTAGCTCTTGAAGTGCTCCATATGTGGCAATTTAGAAATTGCACTACACATTTCTCTCTTCTGTTTTCAGTGGAGTTAGAGTGCAAATGTAACAAAATTAAAACCTAACTGCAAAATATTGATTCTGATTCCAGTATGACCACTAATTAATTGAGTGATTTAGGGCAAGTAATAGAACTTCTCTGGCCTTCAGTTGCCCATTCACCCACCAGAGAATCTTCATTGCAGTTGGAGAAGAATTATGTTTCTGGTTCTACTTAGAAGAATAGTTACTTGGCTTTCGGCCCTGCTCTGATAATTCTGTGGCTCACTCAAGAGTTAAATCCAGAGAAGTGCAGACTGAAGAGCCGTCTGATACAAGCAAACTCGTTGCTAGGTGTATTCTATATATATATGCATTTTTTTTTCTCTCAGAAATAACGGAATCTCGTCTCTACTAAAAATACAAAAACTAGCCGGGCGAGGTGGCGGGCGCCTGTAGTCCCAGCTACTCAGGAGGCTGAGGCAGGAGAATGGCGTAAACCCGGGAGGCTCCAGTCCGGGCAACAGAGCGAGACTCCGCCTCAAAAAAAAAAAAAAAAAAAAAAAGAAATAACGGAATCTCTTTGTTTCGATCACTTTCTCAATGCAACTCATTTTTTCCTGTATTTCCTTGTCTGGGCAATATTGACACTTTCCTCTTTCTCTTCTATTTTTCTTGTAGTCAACCATCAGCTGTTACTCTCTTTTTATTCATAATGGAAATAAAATATATTTTTAAATATGTGTGGCATTAAAATGAGTGTCTGCGTTATTAACAAGGTGAGCATAATGCCATTTTCTCCGAAATTTAAAAAGGCACCCAGAGGAAAATGGACTTTTATTTTCTTGTGGTCTTGAATTATGTCCTTGTAACCAATGGGCCTGTATTCCTTGTCTGGGATCAAAGTTCTTTCATCCTATTTTCTCTATTAATCTTTCATTAGCAGAATAGGTTTATTGATGTGGCATCCTCAGCTGTACTTTACTTCTAACTCAAGTCTCTCCATCCTGGCTGCTCATTAGAATTCTCTAAGGAGCTTTTTAAAAAAATACCTATTCCTGGGTCTACCTCAGACCAATTAAATCAGAATCACTCCAGTGGAACCTGGGCGTCTAGTTTTTAAAAGCTCCCCAGGGAATTCTAATGGGCAGCTAGAGTGAGAACAACTGTTTTGTTTTGTTATTTTAATTGGGTAAATTATATTTTTTTCAGTGGCCTGGGCTCAACCATTTAAGGCTAAAAACCTTGAAGCATTTCTTCTCTTTTTCTGCCTTGATTTAATATCTTATTTTAAGGTAATTGAGGCCCAGTGTAGGACATCAGATTAAAGTTGTAAATGCGACCACTTTAATACATTACTTTTATTCATAGGTTGATGCTTAGTGTATACTTTTGCCATTCTTTCTTTCCTCAAAATGTCACCTTTTCCTTTTAAATACGTTCATTCCTTCACACAATTTTCAATTCACTTCCTTATGGTCTCTTTTAAGAAAATTCTGAATATAAGTTTCATTGGTTTTACCTCCAAAATACATCTTGAATCCATCTGCTTTTCTCCATTTCTATTGTCAACACGCTAGTTTAATCTTCCATATTTACTTGCCTGGAAATTAGTCTCCTAAGGGATCGCTCAGCTTCTAATCTCAACCCTATCTAATCCCTTCTCTACATAGCTGAAATAATAAGCTTTTATAAAACCCATTGAACCATGTCATTCTTCAGTAACTTCCCATGTTAGTTACTGGAACAATTCAGTAACTTCAGGTAACTTCCCATCTCATCTCATACCATTTTTCCCAACTCGTCACTGGGCTCAAGATATACTGGCTTCTACTAACACATTTCTTTCCTGTGTCAGGTCTTCATGCATAATCTTCCGGTGCTGAGAAAATTGTTTTTCTCCTTAACACTTCACTTTAATGGCTTCTTCTTATCCTTCATGTCTCAACTTAAATGTTACCTTATGAAAAAGGCCTTTCCTGGCTACCTTAAATAATATTTTCAAACCCAAGAGACTATTTTGTTCCCTCCTAGCATTCATTATTATCTGTATGTATTTAATTAATTTATTTGTTTTCTATACAATATCAACTCCAGAAGACTTGGACTTTTGTATTCCCACTGTTGTAGTCCCTAGCACTAAAACAGAAACTGGCACATAGAAAGTGTTCAATAAATAGTCTTCAACAAAGTCTATTGTGGATGCACAAATTATTATTCATACAGGAAGGAGTAGAGAGTTTTGCTTCGTTAGTTCAGTGTGACAATGTGACTTGGTAAACTCTAAGATAGATCCAGATGTAGATAGAATGTAGAATGCTCCCAGAAATGAGAATAGTATAAATTTTAAACACTCTTAATGCTTCTAGATAGAATAATGGTAAGCACCAAACATTACCGCTAGAGTAGATTTAAAAAGGCCTGTGGCACTTTCCTTTCCTGCACTTGTATTTGATATAGAGAAGGAGTTCCTTACTGATCTTTTTTACCACAATGAGATGTTTTAAGTAGGAAAGGGACCTAGATCACAGCCCTTCCCCAGGCCGTGCAGCTCAGCAGCAAACCACCTGCATGGGAGAAGAGTTGGAGTTCTGCTGGCAGAGCATTCTTTGTATTTTCATTTCAGCGGTCTGTTTGCCACATCTATTCAATGCTCAAACCCAGTTTTTCAAACAAATGATCTTGAAATTAATTTAGTGCATCTTGACCACTATTAAGAAGAAATAATAGATGAGAAAATGCTAAATGTGTCAAATGAGTAAAGGTGGGTATTATTTCATAAAACTTGTTTCATGGCTCACACCTGTAATCCTAGCACTTTGGGAGGCCGAGGCAGGCAGATCATGAGGTCAAGAGATCAAGACCATCCTGGCCAGCATGGTGAAACCCTATCTCTATTAAAAATACAAAAATTAGCTGGGCATGGTGGCACGTGCCTGTAGTCCCAGCTACTCAGGAAACTGAGAGAGGAGAATTGCTTGAAACTGGGAGGGGGAGGTTGCAGTGAGCAGAGATTGTGCCACTGCACTCCAGTCTGGCAAAAGAGCGAGACTCCGTTTAAAAAAAAAAAAATACTGTATGTATATTTCTTGCTTCAGGTTATGGCTAAAAGCTTGAAATATACAGCTTTCTGTTCTCCAAAAACACTATGAATTTTGGGATTTCTGTATTTTTGCTTTGGGTGCCTATACTCTTCCCTCCTCTCACTCATCTTTTTAGCTAATGCTCAAATGTTTTTTCAACCAGCCTATGGCCCTTTAATACATATAACTCTTTTTGCACTTGTATCATTGTATCAGAACTATTTATATATCTGGCTTTGGATTGTGGACTTTGAACACCAACATTTTGTACTTTTCACTTTTATGCTGAGAACCTAGTACATTGTGCTGGAATCTGAACCTTTCTATATTACAGATTTTGCTCCCAAGTATATGGAGGTTCACAGATGTCCCTTGAATGACTGGGAGAATCATGATCTATTTTCTGTATCAAACACAATCATTTATTTGTTCAACCATTCATTTATTCAACAGGCATTCTGGACTTTTATCATTCTAGAAATAAGGAATAAAGTAAACAAAAAGCAGACATTCTTATCTCTGAGGAACTTATATTTTTGTGTTAATCTTATCTATTATTATTATTATTTTTTATTATACTTTAAGTTCTAGGGTACATGTGCATGACGTTTATATCATGTATAACTCCCCAGTGCAATCCCTCCCTCCTCCCCCCTCCCCATGATAGGCCCCAGTGTGTGATGTTCCCCTTCCCGAGTCCAAGTGATCTCATTGTTCAGTTCCCACCTATGAGTGAGAACATGCGGTGTTTGGTTTTCTCTTCTTGTGATAGTTTGCTAAGAATGATGGTTTCCAGCTGCATCCATGTCCCTACAAAGGACGCAAACTCATCCTTTTTGATGGCTGCATAGTATTCCATGGTGTATATGTGCCACATTTTCTTAATCCAGTCTGTCACAGATGGACATTTGGGTTGATTCCAAGTCTTTGCTATTGTGAATAGTGCCGCAATAAACAAACGTGTGCATGTGTCTTTGTAGTAGAGTAATTTATAATCCTTTGGGTATATACCCAGTAGTGGGATGGCTGGGTCATATGGTACATCTAGTTCTAGATCCTTGAGGAATCGCCATACTGTTTTCCATAATGGTTGAACTAGTTTACAATCCCCAACAGTGTAAAAGTGTTCCTATTTCTCCACATCCTCTCCAACACCTGTTGTTTCCTGACTTCTTAATGATTGCCATTCTAACTGGTGTGAGATGGTATCTCATTGTGGTTTTGATTTGCATTTCTCTGATGGCCAGTGATGATGAGCATTTTTTCATGTGTCTGTTGGCTGTATGGATGTCTTCTTTTGAGAAATGTCTGTTCATATCCTTTCCCCACTTTTTGATGGGATTGTTTGCTTTTTTCTTGTATGTTTGAGTTCTTGGTAGATTCTGGATATTAGCCCTTTGTCAGATGAGTAGGTTGCAAAAATTTTTTCCCATTCTGTAGGTTGCCTGTTCACTCTGATGGTAGTTTCTTTGGCTGTGCAAAAGCTCTTTAGTTTAATTAGATCCCATGTGTCAATTTTTGCTTTTGCTGCCGTTGCTTTTGGTGTTTTAGACATGAAGTCCTTGCCCATGCCTATGTCCTGAATGGTACTACCTAGATTTTCTTCTAGGGTTTTTATGGTATTAGGTCTAACATTTAAGTCTCTAATCCATCTTGAATTAATTTTCGTATAAGGGTAAGGAAAATCCAGTTTCAGCTTTCTACTTATGGCTAGCCATTTTCCCAGCACCATTTATTAAATAGGGAATCCTTTCCCCATTTCTTGTTTCTCTCAGGTTTGTCAAAGATCAGATGGCTGTAGATGTGTGGTATTATTTCTGAGGACTCTGTTCTGTTCCATTGGTCTATATCTCTGTTGTGGTACCAGTACCATGCTGTTTTGGTTACTGTAGCCTTGTAGTATAGTTTGAAGTCAGGTAGCGTGACGCCTCCAGCTTTGTTCTTTTGACTTAGGATTGTCTTGGCAATGCGGGCTCTTTTTTGGTTCCATATGAACTTTAAAGCCGTTTTTTCCAATTCTGTGAAGAAAGTCATTGGTAGCTTGATGGGGATGGCATTGAATCTATAAATCACCTTGGGCAGTATGGCCATTTTCACGATATTGATTCTTCCTATCCATGAGCATGGTATGTTCTTCCATTTGTTTGTGTCCTCTTTGATTTCACTGAGCAGTGGTTTGTAGTTCTCCTTGAAGAGGTCCTTTACATCCCTTGTAAGCTGGATTCCTAGGTATTTGATTCTCTTTGAAGCAATTGTGAATGGAAGTTGATTCCTGATTTGGCTCTCTGCTTGTCTGTTACTGGTGTATAAGAATGCTTGTGATTTTTGCACATTAATTTTGTATCCTGAGACTTTGCTGAAGTTGCTTATCAGCTTAAGGAGATTTTGGGCTGAGACATGGGGTTTTCTAAATATACAATCATGTCATCTGCAAACAGGGACAATTTGACTTCTTCTTTTCCTAACTGGATACCCTTGATTTCTTTCTCTTGCCTGATTGCCCTAGCCAGAACTTCCAACACTATGTGAATAGGAGTGGTGAGAGAGGGCATCCCTGTCTTGTGCCAGTTTTCAAAGGGAATGTTTCCAGTTTTTGCCCATTCAGTATGATATTAGCTGTGGGTTTGTCATAAATAGCTCTTATTATTTTGAGGTACGTTCCATCAATACCAAATTTATTGAGCGTTTTTAGCATAAAGGGCTGTTGAATTTTGTCAAAAGCCTTTTCTGCATCTATTGAGATAATCATGTGGTTCTTGTCTTTGGTTCTGTTTATATGCTGGATTACGTTTATTGATTTGCGAATGTTGAACCAGCCTTGCATCCCAGGGATGAAGCCCACTTGATCATGGTGGATAAGCTTTTTGATGTGCTGCTGAATCCGGTTTGCCAGTATTTTATTGAGGATTTTTGCATCGATGTTCATCAGGGATATTGGTCTAAAATTCTCTCTTTTTGTTGTGTCTCTGCCAGGCTTTGGTATCAGGATGATGTTGGCCTCATAAAAAGAGTTAGGGAGGATTCCCTCTTTTTCTATTGATTGAAATAGTTTCAGAAGGAATGGTACCAGCTCCTCCTTGTACCTCTGGTAGAATTCAGCTGTGAATCCATCTGGTCCTGGACTTTTTTTGGTGGGTAGGCTATTAATTGTTGCCTCAATTTCAGAGCCTGCTATTGGTCTATTCAGGGATTCAACTTCTTCCTGGTTTAGTCTTGGGAGAGTGTAAGTGTCCAGGAATTATCCATTTCTTCTAGATTTTCTAGTTGATTTGCGTAGAGGTGTTTATAGTATTCTCTGATGGTAGTTTGTATTTCTGTGGGGTCGGTGGTGATATCCCCTTTATCATTTTTTATTGCGTCTATTTGATTCCTCTCTCTTTTCTTCTTTATTAGTCTAGCTAGCGGTCTGTCAATTTTGTTGATCTTTTCAAAAAACCAACTCCTGGATTCATTGATTTTTTGGAGGTTTTTTGTGTCTCTATCTCCTTCAGTTCTGCTCTGATCTTAGTTATTTCTTGCCTTCTGCTAGCTTTTGAATGTGTTTGCTCTTGCCTCTCTAGTTCTTTTAATTGTGATGTTAGAGTGTCAATTTTAGATCTCTCCTGCTTTCTCTTGTGGGCATTTAGTGCTATAAATTTCCCTCTACACACTGCTTTAAATGTGTCCCAGAGATTCTGGTATGTTGTATCTTTGTTCTCATTGGTTTCAAAGAACATCTTTATTTCTGCTTTCATTTCGTTATGTACCCAGTAGTCATTCAGGAGCAGGTTGTTCAGTTTCCATGTAGTTGAGCGTTTTGATTGAGTTTCTTAGTCCTGAGTTCTAGTTTGATTGCACTGTGGTCTGAGAGACAGTTTGTTATAATTTCAGTTCTTGTACATTTGCTGAGGAGTGCTTTACTTCCAATTATGTGGTCAATTTTGGAATAAGTGCGATGTGGTGCTGAGAAGAATGTATATTCTGTTGATTTGGGGTGGAGAGTTCTATAGATGTCTATTAGGTCCGCTTGGTGCAGAGATGAGTTCAATTCCTGGATATCCTTGTTAACTTTCTGTCTCGTTGATCTGTCTAATGTTGACAGTGGAGTGTTGAAGTCTCCCATTATTATTGTATGGGAGTCTAAGTCTCTTTGTAGGTCTCTAAGGACTTGCTTTATGAATCTGGGTGCTCCTGTATTGGGTGCATATATATTTAGGAGAGTTAGCTCTTCCTGTTGAATTGATCCCTTTACCATGATGTAATGGCCTTCTTTGTCTCTTTTGATCTTTGATGGTTTAAAGTCTGTTTTATCAGAGACTAGGATTGCAACCCCTGCTTTTTTTTGTTCTCCATTTGCTTGGTAGATCTTCCTCCATCCCTTTATTTTGAGCCTATGTATGTCTCTGCATGTGAGATGGGTCTCCTGAATACAGCAGACTGATGGGTCTTGACTCTTGATCCAGTTTGCCAGTCTGTGTCTTTTAATTGGAGCATTTAGTCCATTGACATTTAAGGTTAATATTGTTATGTGTGAACTTGATCCTGTCATTATGATATTAACTGGTTATTTTGCTCGTTAGTTGATGCAGTTTCTTCCTAGCCTCGATGGTCTTTACATTTTGGCATGTTTTTGCAATGGCTGGTACCGCTTGTTCCTTTCCATGTTTAGGGCTTCCTTCAGGGTCTCTTGTAAGGCAGGCCTGGTGGTGACAAAATCTCTAAGCATTTGCTTATCTGTAAAGGATTTTATTTCTCCTTCACTGATGAAGCTTAGTTTGGCTGGATATGAAATTCTGGGTTGAAAATTCTTTTCTTTAAGAACGTTGAATATTGGCCCCCACTCTCTTCTGGCTTGTAGTTTCTGCCGAGAGGTCTGCTGTTATTCTGATGGGCTTCCCTTTGTGGGTAACCCGACCTTTCTCTCTGGCTGCCCTTAAGATTTTCTCCTTCATTTCAACTTTGGTGAATCTGGCAATTATGTGTCTTGGAGTTGCTCTTCTGGAGGAGTATCTTTGTGGCGTTCTCTGTATTTCCTGAATTTGAATGTTGGCCTGCCCTACTAGGTTGGGGAAGTTCTCCTGGATGATATCCTGAAGAGTGTTTTCCAACTTGGTTCCATTTTCCCCCTCACTTTCAGGCACCCCAATCAGACGTAGATTTGGTCTTTTTACATAATCCCATACTTCTTGCAGGCTTTGTTCATTTCTTTTTCTTCTTTTTTCTTTTGGTTTCTCTTCTCGCTTCATTTCATTCATTTGATCCTCAATCGCTGATACTCTTTCTTCCAGTTGATCGAGTCGGTTACTGAAGCTTGTGCATTTGTCACGTATTTCTCGTGTCATGGTTTTCATCTCTGTCATTTCGTTTATGATCTTCTCTGCATTAATTAATCTAGCTGTCAATTCTTCCACTTTTTTTTCAAGATTTTTAGTTTCTTTGCGCTGGGTACGTAATTCCTCCTTTAGCTCTGAGAGGTTTGATGGACTGAAGCCTTCTTCTCTCATCTCGTCAAAGTCATTCTCTGACCAGCTTTGATCCGTTGCTGGCGATGGGCTGCACTCCTTTGCAGGGGGAGATGCGCTCTTATTTTTTGAATTTCCAGCTTTTCTGCCCTGCTTCTTCCCCATCTTTGTGGTTTTATCTGTCTCTGGACTTTGATGATGGTGACGTACGGATGGGGTTTTGGTATAGGTGTCCTTCCTGTTTGATAGTTTTCCGTCTGACAGTCAGAAGGACTGTCTGTTGGTCTGTTGGAGATTGCTTGAGGTCCACTCCAGACCCTGTTTGCCTGGGTATCAGCAGCAGAGGTTGCCGAAGATAGAATATTGCTGAACAGCGAGTGTACCTGTCTGATTCTTTCTTTGGAAGTTTCCTCTCAGGGGTGACGCCACCCTGTGAGGTGTGGGGTGTCAGACTGCCCCTAGTGGGGGATGTCTCCCAGCTAGGCTACTCAGGGGTCAGGGACCCACCTGAGCAGGCAGTCTGTCCGTTCTCGGATCTCAACCTCCGCGTTAGGAGATCCAGGGCTCTCCCCAAGCTGTCAGACAGAGTCGTTCGCGTCTGCACCGCCCCCGCTCTTCCCCTAATGGGCTGCAGCTGTGCGCTGTCCGCAGAGGTAGAGTCTACAGAGACAGGCAGGCTTCCTTGAGCTGCTGTGAGCTCCACCCAGTTCGAGCTTCCCAGCGGCTTTGTTTACCTACTTAAGCCTCAGCAATGGCGGGCGCCCCTCCCCCAGCCTCGCTGCTGCCTTGCGGATAGATCGCCGCAGACGGCTGTGTTAGCAGTGAGGGAGGCTCCGTGGGCGTGGGACCCTCCCGGCCAGGTGTGGGATATATTCTCCTGGTGTGCCTGTTTCCTTAAAGCGCAGTATTGGGGTGGGAGTTACCCGATTTTCCAGGTGTTGTGTGTCTCAGTTCCCCTGGCTAGGAAAAAGGGATTCCTTTCCCCCTTGCGCTTCCAGGTGAGGCTGCAGCAGCTGACCAGCACCGAGTGTCCGGCACTCCCTAGCGAGATGACCCCAGTACCTCAGTTGAAAACGCAGAAATCACCGGTCTTCTGTGTCGCTCGCGCTGGGAGTTGGAGACTGGAGCTGCTCCTATTCGGCCATCTTGCTCCGCCCCCTAATCTTATCTATTATTATTATGCTTTCTTACTAACAATTTATTATACCACTTTTACACCTCAATTCTCATGTAATATTTTATCTTGGATGTACTGATGTGATTTCCTCCCACAGATACTTATTTCTAAATTTCTTTCCCCTTTTAATTCGAAGGTTTATTATTTAAAAATATTTTTTAAAGCCTAGTGTAAGGATTGAAGATAGTTCCTTCAGGATTTCAAAAATTCACTGTAATTCTCAAAGTGTATGTTGAGGAAGAGTGAAGGAGCAAAGGCATGAAAAATGTTATAACTATCTCTTTGATATGAATATTCATTAAATGATGTAGTTCCTGCCATTTTGCAGTTACTTGGAAGCTGTCAGCATAGAAAGAAGTATTTCTGTTAAAAAAATTATAGACAATAAAGACAAAAGTGGTGACTTTCGTATCTAAACAAATTGGAGCATCAAACATAGAAAACCTAGGTATATGTTATTATCTTGATATATATAGTGTCTTTTAGGTCCATGGTGTATTGGCCCAGCTATTAAACCCCATACTAAAACAGATGAATAGCAAATTCATAGCTTCTTGGTGATATTATTTTGAGTGGGTGTAAATCTTTAAAAAAAGTTTGTATTGAATTGTTTAGGTAGTATAAACAAGGATGTTATACACTTAGTTAATAATTATCAATTCAGTTTATATTTATTGAGCCCACTTAAAATACAGACTATAGAACTGTAACAAGTTCAGGTATAAATATTGATTGTGACATCTTAACAATTTCTACTATAAATCAGGCCAACCATAATAGAAATTGTAAAGAAAAATGAGAATGTAAATTATAATGTGGGGAAAAGTTATGTCTCAGTGCATCCATGGAAATATACACCTGCTTACCTGCCTAAGGCATAATGAGAATCGGGTAGCTTAATGAAATTCAGATATTAAACCTAATGAATATCATTTAACAGAACTTCTCCCCCTTTTTTATTCTTTTGTGCAAACCTTTAACATGAAAGAAAGCCAGCTATTGGCGCTTTTTTTTTTTTTTTTGGCTGTGTCATACTTTTTTATTTTCTAACTTTTATGGGTACATATTAGGTGTATATAATTACGAAGTACATATGATTTTTTAAAAATTTAATTTAATTTTATGTTATGTTCCAGGATACACGTGCAGGATGTGCAGGTTTGTTACATAGGTAAATATGTGTGGTGATGATTTGCTGCTCCTATCAACCCATCACCTAGGTATTAAGGCCCATATGCATTAGCTCTTTATCCTGACGCTCTCCCTCCCCTATCCCTCTGAAAGGCCCCAGTATATGTTGTTCCCCTCCCTGTGTCCATGTGTTCTCATCGTTCAGCTTCCAATTACAAGTGAGAACATGCGATGTTTGGTTTTCTGTTCCTGTATTAGTTTGTTGAGGATAATGGCTTCCAACTCCATCCATGTCCCTGCAAAGGACATGATCTCATTCCTTTTTATGGCTGCATAGTATTCCATGGTGTATATGTACCACAGACGACATGATCCTATATCTAGAAAACCCCACAGTTTCTGCCCAGAAGCTCCTTGAGATGATAAGCAACTTCAGCAAAGTCTCAGGATACGAAATCAATGTGTAAAAATCACAAGCATTCCTATACACCAACAATAGACAAGCAGAGTCAGATCATAAATGAACTCCCATTCACATCTGCTACAAAGAGAATAAAATACCTAGGAGTACAGCTAACAAAGGAAGTGAAGGACCTCTTCAAGGAGAACTACAGACCACTGCTCAAGGAAATAGGAGAGGACACAAACAAATGGAAAAACATTCCATTCTCATGGATAGGAAGAATCACTATTGTGAAAATGACCATACTGCCCAAAGTAGTTTATAGATTCAATGCTATTCCCGTTAAACGACCATTGACATTCTTCACAGGATTAGAAAAACTACTTTAAAAATCATACAGAACCAAAAAAGAGCCCATATAGCCAAGACAATCCTAAGCAAAAAGAGCAAAGCTGGAGGCATCATGCTACCCAACTTCAAACTATATTCATTACAAGGCTACAATAACCAAAAAAGCATGGTACTGGTACAAAAACAGACACATAGACCAGTAGAACAGAATAGAGATCTTACAAATAAGACCGCACGTCTACAACCATCTGACCTTCAACAAACCTGACAAAAACAAGCAATGGGAAAAGGATTTCCTATTTAATCTGGAATAACTGGCTAGTGCTGGAAAAACTGGCTAGTCATATTGAAAAAGTGAAAATTGAAACTGGACACCTTACTTATACCTTCTACAAATTTTAACTTAAGATGGATTAAATACTTAAATGTCAAACCCAAAACTATAAAAACCCTAGAAGAAAATGTAGGCAATACCATTCAGGACATAGGCGCAGGTAAAGATTTCATGACAAAAACATCAAAAGCAATTGCAACAAAAGCAAAAATTAACAAATGAGATCTAATTAAACTAAAGAGCTTCTGCAAAGCAAAAGAAACTATCATCAGAGTGAACAGACACCCTACAGAATAGGAGAAAAATTTTGCAATGTATCCATCTGACAAAGGTCTAATATTTGGAATCTACCGAGAACTTACACAAATTTACAAGAATAAATAAACAACCCCATTAAAAAGTGGGCAAAGGACATAAACACACACTTCTCAAAAGAAGACATTTATGCAGCCAATGGACACATGAAAAAAAGCTCAATGTTACTGATCGTTAGAGAAATGTAAATCAAAACCACAATGAGATACCATCTTACGCCAGTCAGAATCCTATTATTAAAATCAATAAAAAACAGATGCGGCCGGGCGCGGTGGCTCAAGCCTGTAATCCCAGCACTGTGGGAGGCCGAGACGGGCGGATCACGAGGTCAGGAGATCGAGACCACCCTGCCTAACACAGTGAAACCCCGTCTCTACTAAAAAATACAAAAAACTAGCCAAGCGCGGTGGCGGGCGCCTATAGTCCCAGCTACTCGGGAGGCTGAGGCAGGAGAATGGCGTAAACCCGGGAGGCGGAGCTTGCAGTGAGCTGAGATCCGGCCACTGCACTCCAGCCTGGGCAACAGAGCGAGACTCCGTCTCAAAAAAAAAAAAAGAAAAAACAGATGCTGGTGAGGCTGCAGAAATATACGAATGCTTTTCCACTGTTTATGGGAATGTAAATTAGATTAACCATTGTGGAAGACAGTGTGGCGATTCCTCAAAGACCTAGAACCAGAAATGCCATTTGATCCAGCAATCCCATTACTGGGTATATACCCAAAGGAGTAGAAATCATTCTGTTTTAAAGATACATGCACATGTATGTTCACTGTAGCACTATTCACAATAACAAAGACATGGAATCAACTCAAGTGTCCATTAATGATAGACTGGACAACTATTGGCCTTTATGAAATTCTTATGTTCTCATAGTATTTTGCTATTGAGGGCATTTGAATTGCATGGAAGTAATTATACTCCCATTATACTTGTAGTAGTCTGGTGATTCTTAAAGTGTGGTCTCTAGACCAATAGCAGCAGCATCACCTGGGAAATTGTTAGCATTACAAAATTTTGGACCCCATCCTAGATCTAATGAATTGAAATCTTTGGGGAAGAGAATCTGCAGTCTTCCTTTTTAATAGGCTTTCAGGTGATTCTGATGCACACTGCTGAAATTTGAGAACCACTGCCTACCTAGACAGTTTGAAGAGTGTAAGAACCAATGTGAGGCCATGTAGAGTTTATGGAATGGAGCATCCATTGTTTTTTTCTACTGCTGTATAACAAATTACTACAAATTCAGTTAGCATCTTAAAACAATATGGTTTTTATTTTTATTTATTTAAATTTTTTGATCTCACAGAGTTGGTGGGTCAGAAGTTCAGGCACAGCTTAGGTATGTCCTCTGAAAGCTGCAATCAAGATGTTGACCTGGCAGCTTTCCTTTCTGGAGCTCAAATTGTCCTCCAAGCTCATGTGATTGTTGTTGGCAGAATTCAGGTCTTGCATTTGTAGAACTGAGGTTCCCCTTTTCTTCCTGATTGTCAGATGGGGGCTACTTGCAGTTCCTTGAAGCTGCTAGCAGTTCCTTGCTATGTGGTCCTTTCCTAGACTCTTTCATAACATAGTAGCTTACTTCTTCAAGGCCAAGAGGAGAAGCTTTCCTATTTCAGGAAGGTTCCTGGTCCAAGTCCACAATCCCTCCTACAGGATGATTTTGATTAACTCAAATTCCACTGATGTGTGACCTCATTTATACTCATAAAATAATATTTTCAGCTGGAGAAATGACTGAGGATAGAGACCAACAGTATATTCCCAGCAAAACTTGATAAACTCAAAATATCTGCCGAGAAATCTGTGTCTCAGAAGAATATGGGTCTGGCTCATGGCATGTAAAGATTGAGGCAGGACAATAGGGTCTGGAGGCAGGGAACCTAAGGACTTCCTAGAATTAAATCAAACTGGAAAACCCCAACTTTCTAAGCCTAAGTAAATAACATTGTAACTTCACTTCAGCCTCTTCATTTGCAAAGGGTATACACCAAGTAAATAACTTTGTAGCTTCACTTTAGCCTCTTCATTTACATAGGGCATACACCAAGTAACCAATGGGAAACCTCTAGAGGGTATTTAAATCCCAGAAAATTCTGTAACCAGCCCTCTTGAGCTGCTTACTGGAGCCTGCTCCCACTCTGTGGAGTGTACTTTTGTTTCAATAAATCTACTTTCCTTTCCTTGCTTTGTTTGTGCATTTTGTCCCATTCTTTGTTCAAAATGCTGAGAACTTTGACACCTTCTACTGGTAACAGAAATGACTGGGTCAAATAGATGAAAACAAAGTTTTGTACAAGCTGTATGTATGCCACATCTGAGCAGAAAATTTTAATACAGCTGCATAGTTTGCCTCTGTCACCCTTGAGTGTCTAAACTCTGCCATATGAAAAGCATGCCACAAATAGTAGCTACTTTTCTAGCCTGGGACACAGAAAGGAGATTCCTGGAATGAAGTGAAGCTGAGCTGAGCCCAGGTGAACCCAGGAGAACATAGCAGGCCACAGTTCTCATGTAATGGAAGCAGGGAACAAAATACATTTTGTTGTGAACACTGAGATATTGGGGTTATTTGTTATGATAGCAAAAACAAATCTGAGTAATAATAAACATACATGATGAATTATTGAAACTAACCCAATAGCCTTATTGATAGGTTTTGTTTGCTTTTTTGTTTTTGATAAACGTAGAAATTGACCCATCTGGTCTTAAAGCTTGAAACTTATATTTGATTTATCTGAGTTCCTTCCTCAGGAAATGACCTCAGGCTTCTAACAAACAAACAAACAAACAAACAAACAAAAACATATCAAAGAACTGAAACTCATCACATCACCAGTTCAGGCAAATGAGATGCCCGACACCTCATTCACCATGATTGCTTCCTTATCCCTCCCTACTTCTTTTCTTACACATTATTGCATTTCTTCCCTGCTAGCTAAACCCCTAATTTTAGTGGGTCAGGGAGATGGATTTAAGACTGATCTTGGCTGCAGCACCAAATTAAAGCCTTCTTCCTTGGCAATAATCCTCTCAGTGATTGGCTTTCCGTGCAGCAGGACCTACACTGGACCTAGACTGAACACTGGGTATTTCAGTAACATTGTTATTGTGGAATTACTACCCAAGTCATGACATAAAACATCACTAGAACTAGAATCCTCTCTATGTCCTTCCAATCGTATACTTTTCATCTTTCCCAAAAGTAAGTATTCTAATAATACCATAAAATATTTGGTGACCTGGTTTGAACTTCATATACCTGGAATAGTAGAGTATATGCTCCTGAGAGTCATCTATGTGACTATGTATGAGATTTTTTTCACTTTCTGTGGTTTATTTTATTTTAAATTATGAATATACCATAATTTATTTAACTGTGTTTCTGTTGTTGCACAGTTCCTCTTAAATAAAATTTACCATTCCTGACAGGACTTTCATAGTGTTTTTGGGGTATTTTTGGACAATTTTTTTAACTCTTCAAATTTTCTACTTTATGTAAATAAATATGTTAGTTTTTCTTACCATATTATTTGTTAAGTGATTAATGATAGCTAAAACTTATTGTATGTTTTTCATGTGCTATATGCTTCATTCATTCATTCATTCATTCATGTATTTATTCAACAAATATTTACTACCACCTAATACCATGTAGGTTCCAAAAGTATTAGGGTAAACAAAACAGACAAATCCTTGTTTTTATGGCATTTATATTTTAGGAAGTAATTTCCAATTACCAAAATCTATTATATAAGTATGATTATTATTATCTTTAATAGAGACAGGGCCTTGTTCTGACACCCAAGCTGGAGTGTAGTGAACTGATTAGATGGGTGTTATGATCTGTTTTCACAAACGGGAAAACAAAGGCACACAGTAGCTACATCCATCTCTTATTTATCTTTTCTACCAGATTGTAAACTACTTTCTGACAGGATCCAATCTCTCCACAGTGTCTAGGGGAGCACCACACATATAATTATAACATTAATAAATTTGATGATGATTAACATTTATTTTATGATTTTTATACACAAGAGACAACTCAATCTTCAGAAAACTTACGTGGTTGGTATTATTAGCCTCATTTTGGAGACCACAACACAAACAAAAAAATACAAAGTGACTTGCCTTTGGTCTAGGTTCTCTGTGTCTTGAAGTTCATCCTTGTGGTTGCATATAACAGTGGTTCCTTCATTTTCATTGCTGTATCATATTCAGTTCTCAGCTTCCTGTAAAGCCACTATGGTATACACTATGCTGTACATAATGAATGACTTTGAGTAGACGAGGTAAGTGAGCTTCTCATTTCTTCCATCTCTGCCCTGTAGTTATTTCTATACATAAAAGGAAAAAACTGTTTTAGACATTGTGCTTGTATCTAATCCTACATGTGTTTGACTTAGCAGAATTGTACTATGGGTATCACTATTCTGTAATCGGCTGTGTTTAAGAATCTTAGCTGGTTTATTCCCTTAAAATTGTTAAGCTCCTTGTATATAGCTAGCACTGTGCTAGGCTTTAGGAAAGAGAGGATGAAGAAGTCTCAGTCCACCCTAAGGAGCTCACAATACAAAGAGTTCATAATCCATTTGGCAGTCCTTTAATCCAGGTTTGTCTATGTTTTACAAATGACGTTGAGTGCTTTTCTCAAAAACTTGAGGATAATTCCTAGGCTATTCAAGTATCTTTCCTACATGGCTCTGCAGATATTTAATTTGCACTGAATTTTGTTGTTAGTTTGAACTACTGTGTTAGTCTGATGAATACTGCTATGTTCTCTACTTCATTTTCTAATCTATATGCCTTACGATATTATTGGACAATATAATGGCTACAGTTAAGAATTCAATCAGTTTTCAGTTTCATGTATATAAAGACTTCTGTAAAGTGCTGTGAGATGACATTATAATTATTGTTGTTATTGTTGGGTTTATGCCTTATCAACATAACCAATATGAAGAAATACCTGAATGACTGAATGTGTATGTGCATGTGTGTGCATGTGTGTACGTGTGTCTCTGTGTATGTGTCTGTGTGTGTGTGTGTGTGTGGTGTGTTTAATGTTCACTGAGTTGAAGGCTTTCTCCAAGGATAGAAAGAAAAATTTAACCTATGCTTCCAGACTTCTCTTTATATTCTCAAGTATGGTTTACAGCCTCAAGCATGGTTGTTCTTACTGACAGAACTATCTTTTATCTTCTTTTTACAAGATAAGATTAATCTATTTTTAAAGTTAATACACCACTGGCTTTATATCCTTGTTGTAGGCTTTGTGAATAGGTTAAAGCCTCTTTGTGTTGCATTATTTGCTGTGCAGCTACATTCAAAAATGCAATGAATAAACTGAAATTAATAACTCTGGAAGGGTGAAAAGTGATAGTATTCACACTCAATTACAGAAATGATCCATTACATTAATATAATAGTGATGCTATCCAAATGCAATATGGTGAATAAAAATAAAGTGACAGGCTAACAAAATTTTAGCTTTTGACTCTGGGAAGGAAGATAAATAGTTAGAAAGCATGGTTAATAGCTCAAATGCATACGTTATAAGTACTTATTTCAGTGTCAACTCTTAGCAAAGAATACCAGGCAAGTGAACTTGAATATCCATTTGATTAACTAGCTTCTTAAGAACTGAAATAAGCTTTTATATGCTTTGGAAAGAATTGCTGGCAAAAAGGCTAAGAGGGTAGGTTTAATGCAGGTAATCCTCTAATAAATTACGCCTTAGCAGTTAGAAATATAGAAAAGCAAGATAAACTTGAAGTAATCCCGATACGTCCTGTTTTACCCATTGTCTTCACTTAATAGATACTCTGGATTTGGATTAAACTGTGTTCAGTCATTACCCTGAGAAATCCTATTCTTTATGTATTCTTTTTGCCTCTTCTTACCCAGTTAATGAGTACTTTCTCACCTGTCAGTTGTGAATGAAGACAATGAATGGGTGGAGTCCTGGTTCTTTAATTCAGATCATAGATCTGTAGGGAACCTTTATACATTCTATAAGTGGTGACTATGAGCCTTGCATGGCCATCAGATTCACCTGTGTAGCAAGTTAGAAATATGTATACCTAGATGTCTCTCTCGTAGATATTTGTTCTGCAGATCTGAGAGGAGCAAGGACAATAGTATATTTTAACAAGCTTCACTGTTGACTATGATGTAGGAACAGGTTAAAAACCCTATGCCATTGTTGATTCAGAAAGAGGTAGGAATTTTCTTAAAGTATATTTCAGCATTGATTTGAGTTTATATTATTTTATATATATATAATTCATTTTTATTATCCAAGTAATACCTGTCTACTATAGAAACATCAGAAAACATAGAACCAAAAAGAAGCTTCAGATCTGACCACTGTTAATGTTTGAAAGTATGCGAGTGGGAATTTAGAGTTAGTAACAAAGCATTTGCCTTTGCAACTGGAAGGAGAAATCCATAGATGATTCATAGAGTTATTTTTCTTGTATATAACTAGATATTATTTGCTCAAATGGGCATTCTTTAATGAGGGAAGGATCCTATCCTTCTTTTCTTTCTCTACTGAAGCATTTTTCTGTTTTTTTGTTTTTCCTCTGGAAAGTGGCATAGCTGATTTAGGCATGGGAGTTCAGCAAAGCTGATAATGGACTTTTGGGATTATCAGTCTTGGTGACATACCAAACTAGTGTGATAGCATTTCACTCATCCATTCAATTTATTCATTCAACAGACATTTATTGAGCACATACTAATATGCCAGACATCATGCCATGTGTTGGTGATACTCAGTCCTTTCCCTGGAGGATCTTCACACTCTGTGTGGGAGATGGACAACTAAACATAAAAATTTATGGTATATTTTATATGAGCTATGAAAGATATATGCACAGGATATGTTGTACATTCACATAAGGGATATTTAGACCAAAATAGGGAATCAGGGAAGATGAATATAAAGAAAGGATGTGAAAGCAGGATGTCAGAGCTGAATGATATTCACATGTGGCCTTTGCATGAATTTGGAAATCATACAGGGGCTATTAACTCCACCTGCTGTATCAGAGTGGCTATTAACTCCACCTGCTGCCTAGAGTGGAAATCAGGAAATCTTTCTTTGTTTTTTAATGTTCCTTCTTAAAAATAGTATTCTGCTTTCTTTGTCATGGATGAATTATCCTTTATTAGGTTTCCAAGTATCTTAATAATAGTATTTTGAAAATCTCTCTGGATAGTTTATGTTTCTCTGTTAATCATTTTCATTTTTGTTTGTTTTGATACTATTTTTCAATGTATAGGTCAGATTTTTTGAGTAACTGCTTTCAATCTCTTGCTGGAAAGGTTATAGACCTAACTTTCAACCTCTGTGAAGTGCATGGGGTAAGAAGGCAAAGATCTGGGCATTCAGGATGTAAATGCTCAATGGGGTGAAACAGCCATCCAGCTTGTATTAGTCAGTTTTCATGCTGCCAATAAAGACATACCCAAGACTGGGCAATTTACAAAAGAAATAGGTTTTAATTGGAATTACAGTTCCATGTGGCTGGAGAAGCCTCACAATCATGGAGAAGGCAAGGAGGAGCAAGTCCTGTCTTACATGGATGGCAGCAGGCAGACAGAATGAGAGGATTCAAAAGCAGAAACTCTGATAAAACCATCAGATCTTATGAGACTTATTCACTACCATGAGAGCAGTATGGGGGAAACGACCCCCATGATTCAATTATCTCCCACTGGGTCCCTCCCACAACACATGGGAATTATGAGAGTAGAATCCAAGATGAGATTTGGGTGGGGACACAGAGGCAAGCCATATCATTCATCCCTGGCCCCTGCCAAATCTCATGTCCTCACATTTCAAAGCCAATTATGCCTTCCCAACAGTCCCCCAAAGTCTTATCTCATTTCAGCATTAACTCAAAAGTCCACAGTCCAAAGTCTCATCTGAGACAAGGTGAGTTCCTTCTGCCTAGGAGCCTGTAAAATCAAAAGCAAGCTATTATTTCCTAGATACAATGGAGATACAGACACTGGATAAGTACAACCATTCCAAATGGGAGAAATTGGCCAAAACAAAGGTGCTACAGGGCCCATGCAAGTCTGAAATCCAGCCAGGCAGTCCAATCTTCAAGCTACAAAATGATCTCCTTTGACTCCATGTCTCACATCCAGGTCACACTGATACAAGAGATGAGTTCCCATGCTTTTGGGCAGCTCAGTCCTTGTGGCTTTGTAGCATACAGCTTCCCTCCCACCTGCTTTCATGGGCTGGTGTTGACTGTCTGTGGCTTTTTAGGTGCACAGTGCAAGCTGTAGGTGAATCTACCATTCTGGGGTCTGGAGGATGGTGTCCTCTTCTCACAGCTCCACTAGGTGGTGCCCCAGTAAGGACTCTCTGTGAGGGCTCCAAGCCCACGTTTCCCTTCTGCACTGCTCTAGCAGAGGTTCTCCATGAGGGCCCCACCCCTACAGCAAACTTCTGCCTGGGCATCCAGGAGTTTCCATACATCTTCTGAAATCTAGATGAAGATTCCCAAACCTCAATTCTTGACTTCTGTGCACCTGCAGGCTCAACACCAGGTGGAAACTACCAAAGCTTGGGGCATGCATCATCAGAAGCCATGGCCTGAGCTCTACATTGGTCCCTTTCAGCCACGGTTGGAGCAGGTGGGATGCAGAGCACAAGGTCCCTAGGCTGTACACAGCTCGGGGACCCTGAGCCTAGCCCATGAAACCACATTTTCCTCCTAGACCTCTGGGCTTGTGTTGGGAGGGGCTGCTGTGAAGATCTCTGACATGCCCTGGAGGCATTTTCCACATTGTCTTAGGGATTAACATTTGGCTCCTTGTTACTTATGCAAACTTCTGCAGGTGGCCTGAATTTCTCCTCAGAAAACGGGATTTTCTTTCCTATCAAATTGTCAAATTGTCAGGCTGCAAGTTTTTCAAACTTTTATGCTCTGTTTCCCTTTTAAAACTGAATGCTTTTAACAGCACCCGAGTCACCTGTTGAATGTTTTGCTGCTTAGAAATTTCTTCTGCTAGATACCCTAAATCATCTCTCTCAAGTTCAAAGTTCCATAAATCTCTAGGGCACGGGCAAAATGCCACCAGTCTCTTTGCTAAAACATAACAAGAGTAACCTTTGTTACAGTTCCCAACAAGTTCCTTATCTCCATTTGAGACCATCTCAGCCTGGACTTTATTGTCCATATCACTATCAGCATTTTGGGTGAAGCCATCTAAAAAGTCTCCAAGAAGTTCAAAACTTTCCCACATTTTCCTGTCTTCTTCTGAACCTCCAAACTGTTCCAACCTCTGCCTGTTACCGAGTTCCAAAGTTGCTTCCACATTTTTTGGGTATCTTTTCAGCAATGCCCCTACTCCACAGGTACCAATTTACTATATTAGTCCGTTTTCATGATGCTGATAAAGACACACCGAGACTGGTCAATTTACAAAAGAAAGAGGTTTAATTGGACTTACAGTTCTATGTGGCTGGGGAAGCCTCACAATCATGCTTGAAGATAAGAAGGAGCAAGTCCCGTCTTAAATGGCAGTAGGCAAAGAGAGAATGAGAGAAGACACAAAAGCAGAACACCCTGGTAAAACCATCAGATCTTGTGAGACGTATTCATTATGATGAGAAGAGTATAGGGGAAATGGCCCCCATGATTCAATTATCTCCCACTGGTCCCTCCCACAACACATGGGAATTATGGGAATACAATCCAAGATGAGATTTGGGTTGGAACAAAGAACCAAACCATATCACAGCTCATCTGACAATATCATGGCGAGATAAGTGGTTCTTAAAAACATTTTTGACCAATCTTCATCTTCTGGATTTATTTTCAACTACACCTCCAGAGGAGGGCAGTTACCTGCTGTAAATAGATAGGGTTACTTCTCACTTCTCCCATTACCAGCTTTGTATTTTGCTTTGTTGGGTTTGCTGTCAGTTACCATTAGTCAATTATTTACTTTCTGGCTTCCAAACTTTTTGCTCCCCTCCCCTCCCCTTCTCTCCCCTCCCCTTCTCTCCCCTCCCCTTCTCTCCCCTCCCCTCCCCTCCCCTCCTCTCCTCCCCTCTCCTCTTCTTGGCTTTGCATATTGAAAAACTCAAAGTGAAGCAAAACAAAACAACAGAACAAAACAACACAACTAATACAGTATGGTTTCAGGAAGGAGGGAAAATAAATTCGTGAATTCAGTTGGCTCTTTTGTCTGCATTGAATTGCTTTCTTTTTGTAGGACACTGTGCTAAGAACTTAATTCATGACATTTCTAGGTAATAGGCATTATTATTGTACCACTTACAGTCCGCATCATTTTGCATATGGTACTTCTTTTGTCTTCAGTGTAAAATACATCCAATGATCCCTGAAACACTTCCTCCTTTCAACACTCAGTAATCCTCTGTGTCCTGCTTTTTGAAGCAAAGCTGAAATCTGAAGTTTTATATGAAATTGCCTAATATTTTAAATATTGACGTATCATTCTGTAATATAACACATTTCTATCCTGGATTGACCCATAATCAACCAGTTTACAACTTTTTTTTTGAATGCCCTATCTTCTAAGCTCCTTGAGGCAAGGTTTATGTTTTCTTTTATTCTCTAATTCCCGAAACCTAAACTGGTTGGTAATCAAATAATATTTGTTCTGGTTGATATTGATCCTAGTTGCTCTTTCTCTTACTGAAACTGACCCAATAGTCCCATAGATATTTTGTGGTGGTGGTGGGGGGAATAAACATAGAAATTGACACTTGTGGTCTTAAAACTTGAAAACTTAATTTGTTTTACCTGAGTTTTTTCCTCAGAAAAGGATCCCCATGCCTCTCAAGAAGTATCAAAGAACTAAAAATCACCAGATCATCGCATTCAGACAATGGGACTCCAGGCCCCTCATTCCTTATGATTGTTTCCTTACCCCTCCTGAGTTCCTGTTTTCTCACACATAGTTACATTTCTTACCTGCTATCTAAATTCCCAGCTTTAGTAAGTCAGGGAGATGGATTTGAGGCTGATCTCCCATCTCCTCGACTGCTGCACCCAATTAAAACCTTCTTCCTTAACAATACTTCTTGTCTCAGTCATTGGCTTTCTGTGCATGGTAAGAGGCAGGGCCTAGACTGAACCCCTGGTGTTTTAGTAATATTGCCCCTCTCTTCTGTAGGCAAAATACGCCCAATTCCATTCATTCTTATATTCTTCACTTATATTTTTAATTAATGTGGCTGCACTCCTTTGATCTCTCAGATTTTGGTGAAGAGTATTGATAGGAATCATGGCGGGAGAAACCTACTTGTTCCTACTCACCACTTTTTAATAGTATACTTTGAGAGTCAAAGATGGGAGCATTAGGGTGCAGGCTTCTTTTCAACTCTTGGCTTTGAGCTGTACCTAGAAAAGAATTGACTGATGCTAAATATATGGAGGGTTTCCTCACTGTTTGTTTTCTTTCTCTTTTCATCACCTACTAGCTTGATTGTTATTTCAACACCACCACCATTTTACTGCTCTGTGGTCCAATTTTTCTCAGTCTCAGTGGGATGGCTTCTCTTTTATGTACCTATTTGCTCCTATTATATGGAAATTATGCTTTAAGTGGCTATACACCTGTTTATTCATTCTGCAAGTCTCGTTGCTCACTGTCAGTGTTTGTTTTTTGATGCTAATAATGCTTCTTGCTTTGTTTTATTCAGGTCCCTGACATGCTTGCTGGCCTGCAGTTTCTAATAAATAACAATAACGAATTCTTTCCCAGTTCCAGTTCCTCTCTCACTAGAGTCTTTCTGGAGTCAAAATGGAGGAAACTTCTATTTCTCTGGCTGCATATTTAGTGTTTGTAAACTGTTCAGTCAAGGTACTGATCAAATGAAGTTACTTGTGTTTCAATAATGTAGTACTGAGGTAATTTTATGAGTTATTTTTCTGCATCAGTTTTTATCATTTAATTTTTAGGATAGGTAATATCTTTTGATCATTCAAAAATAATATTAAAAATGCAAAATAATACAATGAAAGTCTTGCTCCCACCTTTTTCTCTCTTTTGCCCAGTTCCTATTGTCCGACTCCACATGTAACTACTTTAATTTTTCTATATCCTTCCAGTGTTTGCTTATATATATGTGCCATGGTCTGAATGTTTGATTTCCTCCGAAATTTACATATAGAAATCCTAACCTCGAAGGCGATGGTATTGGGAATTGAGTCCTTTGGGGTAGTGATTAGGTCATAAGGATGGAACACTCATACGTGGGATTAGTGCCCTTATACAAGAGATCTGAGAGAGAGTCTTTGTTCCTTCTGTATGTAAGAACACATTGAGAGGGTGTCATCTATGAGGCAGGAAGCAGGCTCTCGCTAGACACTGAATATGCCAGTGCTTCAATCATGGACTTCCAAGCCTCCAGAATTGGGATAAATACATTTATGTTGTTAATAAGCTACTCAGTTTGTGATTTTTTTCATAGCAGCCTAAATGGACCAAGGCAACATGTAAGGGAGTGCAAATTATATGATTATTTTGTCCTGCCTTTTAAATACAAGACACCATTGTTCTTCACTTTGAAGTTTTTAGTTACCGCTATTTCTTGGAGTTCAAGGAATGCCAAAATATGGAGAGCTGCATTCTTTTATACAGTTGAATAGTATTTCATTTGATGGAGGTACTGTCCTATGATTTATTTAACCAGTGCCTTACCGATATACATTTGTTTTGTTCCTATGATTTTACTACAACTTGCAATGTTGTGACAAATAACTTCTTAAAGACCTCATGTCACATGTGCCAAATAAGTTTGTGTTGAATACATTCCCAGAAGCGGTATTACTATGTCAAAAGATGTATGGATTTGTAATTTTGTCAGATATTGATAAATTGCTTTCCACAAGAGTTGCACCAGTTTATATTCTCAATGTGTGAGAGTGATATTATCAAGCTTACCTGTAGAGAGCTTTATCAAGCCTTTGGATTTGTCTTTCTGATGGGTAAATATACAACCTCAGGGCAGTTTTAATTTGTATTTCTCTTATTATGAAAGCAGTTGGGCGTCTTATTATATGACTAAAATCATCATTATTTTTTCTATATGAACAATATGTTGATAGCCTTTGTTTATTTTCCTATTGGACTGTTAGATTTTATTATCAGTTTCTAAAAGGTCTTTGTATATTACAAAAATTAGTCTTCATATTTGCTATGTGAGCCAAGATTTTTTATGTGATTTGAGATTTGTCTTGGCTTACTGTGTTTTTCTTTTAAAATTATTTTAATTCGGTTTTTTTTCAGATTTAGGATTTCAAGGTACAATAAAAGGCCTTTTTTATAGCTCCTTCTCCAACACATAAAAGTTTATTCCAGCATTTTATAATTTCATTTTTTAAATGTTTGAATTTTTGTTTGATTCATTCATTGAATAAATGTTTATTGTCTGTCACATATAAATGGTCCTGAATGAAGAAGCTTTGACTTTGGTTTTCTGACTTTACAGTGTTGTGAAAGTGAGACACATCTAGTAGAAACCATAGTTTGAATTTTCATCTTTCCCTGAGCTAGCAATATGGAGTACAAAACTCTCTCACAATGCTGGCAGGGCAAGGAGCTGCAACTTCTAGTCAGCCATGTGATCATGAGGTCTAACAACCAACACCCTACAGGGTACTGTGTTGCCAGATGATTTTCCCCAACTGTAATTAATGTAAGTGTTCTGAGTACATTTAAGGTAGGCTAGGCTAAGCTATGATGTTCAGCAGGTTAGTGTTTCTAAAGACCACCAGAGCGGGCACAAAAGAACCAGCGAGTAGGCAAGTGTAGGAGCAAAACTGCAAGTTTATTTTGGTCACCTAAGGTGTGGGGAAGAGGTCTGTTGGCCTCCGGCAAAAAAGGCCGACAGAGTCCCCCTGTGGGGGGGTCTCCGACGGAGTTCCTGCAGTCCTGACATCCCGACAGGAGTGGAGGACTGAGGAAGGCCGCCGTGGCGTCCCTCCGGAGCGGCTTTTCTAGGAGTGGGAGGGCAATAGGTGGGGCACGGGCGTGTGGGGGGGCGTTCCGCAGATGCGACCAGGTAAATCTTGGTCTCTTCGGATTGACGTCACCTGGCGCATGCCCGGTTGGTCTGCACCTTCCCCGGCACCGGCTGCATTGTCGCGCGCGGGAAAAGTTGGTGAAGAAGAACCCGGAAGTGCACCATCTTGCCTCCGTTCGTCCAAACAGGTATATTAGAAGCATTTCTAACCTATGATATTTTTAATTTACTATGGGTTTAATGAGATATAATCCCATCAAAAGTCAACAAGATTTGTACTCTGAACTATTTTAAATACTTGGAATGTGTCAGTGATCAAAACAGGCAAATATCTTTGCCTTTGTGGATTTTACATTCTGGTGGAGGGAAACAGGCATATATTCCTGTGAAGAGAAATAGATTAAAAGTAAATGAAATAAGTAAACTATATAGAATGTTAGAGAGTGATGGGTGCTCTTAAAATTAAGAGAAAAAGCAGATTAAGGGGGACTGGAATATCAAGTGGAGTATATAAATTGCAATTTTAAATAGGATAAACAGTGGAGGCTTCATGGAGAAGGTAATAGCTAAGCAAAGCCAGGAAGGAAGTAAATGACTTTCATGTAAATATCTGGGAGAAGAAAATTCTAGGCAGAGACCCTAAGTCAAGAGCATGCCTGAGAAAAAGCAAGAAGCCAGTGGGACTGGAAGGTAATGAATGAAGAGGAGAGTAGTTGCAGAAGAATCCAGAGAGGCAATAAAGATTCGATCATGTAAAGCTTTCTAGACCCCTGTCTAGATTTTAGCTTTTACTTTGAGTATAATGAGGGACCATTATTGACTTTTGAGGAGAGGAATAACAAATATGGCATATCTTAAAAGGGTCATATTGCCTGTGAGTAGAAATGAAATATCAGTTAAAATTCTATTGCAAAATTCTAGACAAGAGGTGATGAAGACAGAACAGAGTGGAAATAGTAGAGATGGTCAGATGTGCTACAAATCTGTAGGACTTACCAAGAGAATTTCCTGATGGATTGGATATGGGGAAAAGAATGCAAGAGGATGCCAAGATGATTGGAAGGCTTTCCTGAGAAACTAGAAAATTGGAGTTACCATCAGCCAAAATACAAATGCTGTCAGTGGAAAGATTTGGGGGGAAATCAGAAGTTTCATATGGGCTTCTTTTATCATAGATTTTTAGGAGGTTTCTGAGTAGTGATGTTGAGTGGGCACCAGATTGTATGCAGTTGCCAAGTGAATGAGTATAAAGAGAAGAAGGACCAAACAGCATAGTCTGGGGCATGTCATTATTAAGACTCTGAGAACAAGAGAAGGGGTTAGCAAAAGAAGCCAACAATAAAGACAGTGTATCACATGTTGCTGATAGCAGTAAGCATTGAGGATAATGAGAACTGAGAACTGATGATAGGATTTACAATGTGGAATTATTGAGTGACCTTGTTAGTACTTTTGGTTAAGTGGTGAAGATGAAGCCCTGATTTAAGTAGGGTTTAAAAGACATGATAAAAGAGAAATGGATGACAATCAGTTTTTAGACAACTCTTTCAGAGAATTTTATTGTGCAGGAAAATATTTGTGGTAGCTGGTGGGAAAAGTGAGGCTAAGAGAATGATATTTTTCTTGTAATTATTATTTTTTTAAGTTGGGAGAAATAATAGCATGTGTGTATACTGATACAGATGATACCAAAGAGAGTCAGGATTTTATGATGGAAAGCATGGTGAAAAGTGCTAAATGATGCTTTTGATTAGGCAGGAAGGATGGGATCTGGTGCACAAATGGAGGGACTAGCTTTAGATTATGAAGATGGATAGTTAATCTATGCCAAAGGAAAGAAAAGTAGACCCTGTGTGTGGAGATGGGTGTAGATGTATATATATCATGTGCCAGGATCTTTGGAATGTTTCAATATTTCAGCGAGGTAATTTCTTACTCTTTTTGAGATGTTATAACAAATTACCATAGACTTGGTGGCTTATAAGTAACAACTACTAACACACTTCTGAAGACTGGGAAGTCCAAGATGAAGATGCTAGTGGATCTGGTGTCTGGTGAGGATCTGCTTCCTGGTTTACAGATAGCCAACTTCTTGTTGTGTCCTCACATGGCAGAAGGGGTAAGCGAGCTCCCTTGGATCTCTTTTGTAAGGACATTAGTCTCATTCACAAGAACTCCACCCTCATATCCTAATCACCTACAAAGACTCTACTTCTTAATACCATCACACTGGGGATTAGGTTTCCACATATGAATTGGTGTGGAGGGTGGGTGACACAAACATTCAGTCTATAGAAGATAAGTGGCAAGGCCTTTAAGAATGAGGATAAGGGAGGAGGTGTTGAGGTGAGGAGAGAGACTAAGGAGTTATGGTCACCTTGGAGTATGGGAGACTGAGTGTGATCTAGAGGCATAAAGTATGCTGGTAGCATTAAGGGCCCTCTGGATGTTCATGACCATGGATTTTGAGTGACACTAGATAGCATGTATTCCTTTAGCTATGTTCAGTAGAGACACTGAGGGTACAGAATGGTGAGAGTTCGTTTGACCAGTTTTGAGGCATTTCAAAATCAGTTCAATGATGTGAGAGAAGGGGTAGTGAGACCAATAATTTTTGCTGTGTAAGGAGGGGAATGAGGAAACCAAGACAGGGAAAAGATGGTAGGATTCATGTCAGTGGGGTTGAGGAATTATGGAGACTGAGGTATTGGTAGGAGTAAATTGTGAGGAGAAACAGGGGAGAGAAAGTGGGATGCAAAGTGAGATTATGGAGAGGTTGCAGTTCTGACAAAAGCTATGGTGTGATATTGAGAATGAGTAGCTGAGATAGGGTAAAAAGCATAATATGACATGTATTTTAAAGGACATAGCTGCAGTGATGGATCATTAAAAGGGATGAAGTTAAAAAAGAAGACAGAGTATAAGATGGATCATCTACGTGTATTATGGACTGAATTGTGTCTCCCCCAAATTCATATGTTGAAGCCCTAATTCCCAATACCTTAGCATGTGACTGTATTTGGATATAGGAAATTTAAAGCGATAATTAAGCTAAAATGAGGACATTACAGTGAGCCCTAAAGCAACCTGGACTGGTTTCTTTGTAAAAAGAGGATATTAGGACATAGAAACACCAGAGATACATGCATGCAGAGAAAAGACCATGTGAAAGCAGCAGCAAGAGAGTGACCATCTGCAAGTCACTGAGAGAGGCCTCAGAGGAAACCAACCCTGAGGGCATCTTAATCTTGCACTTTGAGCCTTCAGCACTGTGAGAAAATAAATTTCTGTTATTTAAGCCATTCAGTTTTTGGTTTTGTTGTGGCAGCCCAAGTAAACTAATGTGGTGTGGCATGCTTATTAAATCACCATGGAAGAAGGAAGGAGTTGTATTGAAGGGAGTGATAGTGAAGAATCAGGGGCTAAAATTGCTGAGAAATTAGGGGAAAGGATTCAGAGCATATGATATGTCAGCAGAGGTAGAGCATTTGGTGATATTATCTAATGACAATATATCAAAGCTGGCTTTTTAAGGAGGGGGGATGCTCTGAAAGCAGCAATGAGGACCAAGATGACATGTAAGTCACAGGCCCAATGACACTAAGGCTATGGATCAAAAAACAGCCACTGCAGGGAAAGCAGAGCCCATAGAGAGAGCCAGGTTTCAGTTAGGAAAGGAGGTGAAGGGGATAGAATTTTGCTGCTAATGGACCCACAAATTTCAGGGAGTACAGTGGAAGAGTTTCAACAATTGGATGGCTTGGGAAAAGATGACAGAATGAGGATATAGGTATTCTTACTACGATTACAGGGTAGATTTTCTAAGAGTGTGCTCATGGCCATAAATAGAGGTAAAGGTATAATGAAAATCTTGGAATATTCAAGGCAGAGAACCTCTTCAGGCCTTAGTGTATTAATTGGAGGGTGTGTGTGTTTCGGGGGTGGGGGAGTCGTGTTTCTGATTAAGAGGACAGAAGTCCTAGCAGGTATGGTTTTAGGTTTTCGACCTAAATACCTGGATTGGTGGTAATCTTAGAATATTCTATCTTGACTCCGTGTTGATGGCCTTGGGGACTTTTGGGGAAGCAGAGTGTTACAATAAATGTGTTGGCTGCTTCACGCTTTACTATTCAGAAATTTATCTTGTTTTACTGTATGAAGTATTGAACCAAATTCATTTTGTTCTGGACAGTTACCCAGTTGGCTCAAAACCTTGTTTTGGATAGTCCTTCTCTTCCCCTTGGATTTGGAATGCCACCTTTATAAATGCTAAATTTGCATATGTATCCTGTATTTAGTGCCTATGTGTATTGTTTTTAAAACTATTGTGATTAATAAAAATAAATATTCTTTAAGAAGTGTTACATCATTTATAGAAAGGTAAGTCATAGAAATGTGGAACTGTCATTTGCTGAAGAAAAGGGTATAAGTTATTAAAGTTTACTTATGTTATAGAATAATTCTTACACAAAAATGTTGTGAGAACAACCTTCTTCATTATTAACCTTTACTGGGATTGTAATTCTGCAGATGTTGGTCACTGTTTTCTTCTGTGCTAACCTGGCCTTCACCATCAAACAATGACATAGCAACATAACATAACTCCCAGGAGTAACATTATCACAAATTGCCATCTGCCATAAGGTAAGTTAATAATGCAAGGTTGAGCAAGTCCTCTAAGTTGCTAGTACATCCTGGCAGGGTCAGGTATTATAATTTCATCTGGGGAATAGGTTGTTGTGCTGCTGTCAACAAATTGAGATTCACAATTGGTTAGTAATAGTAATGATGATTAAAACAAACTACTGATATGAATTGTTAATGCTTAAAATCCTAAGGAAATAACGCTTAAAATCCTAAGGAAATTAAACACTTGAACAAAAGATTCTTAGCAGAGCAATTTTACTTCTGCGCAAAGGGGTGCCTCCTTGGCCAGTTGCCATAAGAGCACACCTGAATAAAGGGCACAAGAGCCTTTATTTCTGACGCAAGTCCTGCCCCTCTACCCTTTCCCCATTGGCTGGGGTTGGGTCATATAATGTAAACTAATCCCAGTGGGCTAAACATTTAATTTTTTTAGATAGGATGGGTATGTAAAAGAAAGTGGAGAGAAAGGGGAAAGGGGTGTTTATAATGAGCGGGAAAGTTAGTCCCCTTTTTAAGTAAGGAAAGGAATGTGAGCAGGTACTGATAATGCTTGGTACTGAGGCATGCCTAGGCATCTAACAAAGGCAAAAAGGAAAAAGGAGAAAAAGAAAAAAAAGGGGGGGTACTATAAAATTAAAGTATAAAAGATTGATCAAATCATTTTTTTTTTAAAAACCATTGTATCCTACATAATTAAATAGGTGCCAATTTTTGAGCACCTTACTAGTTGTTTGGTATTGTGCCTATAATTTGGATAGTGCATATTTAAAAACAATAATAAATTATCTTGGTTTTACAGAGCAGTATGCTAAGGCTTAGGAAAAATGAGAAACTTGCTGTCACACAGTGAGTAAGTGGCAGAATCGGGATTTAACCCAATGTCTTGGTCTGTGTTCTACTTGAAATAGTAGATTTCTTCTTTGCTTTCTTCTTACTTTACTGCTAAATATTGTTTAGATTAGTTATATGACAAAGAAAATCTCATAAAAGATAACTTCCAGAGCAAATAACATAAGAACACCTTGATTATGTTATTTTGCATAAGTAATTATCATTCCCATTTAATGTGCACGTAAAATCAATGCATACATACTTTATCAATCATCTGTTTATCTAATGTTGCAGAATAAATCTGTATAAATAACTATAAAGATAGAAACACTTAAATAAATTAAAATAATTAAAAAAACAAAATACATAGTGACTTGTATTAATCTCATAAAATCCAGGATTATGGAAAAAAAACCACACTACTGAGATAGATTTATAATCCCAGTAGTATTTTTTTTTCCCTTTAACACAAGTGTGGTCCCGATACTGATCACATTATTTCTTTTTACTCAGTATGTCTGTGGATTTTATTCAAAGGTTGTTATTGTTTTGCATTGTGTTGGGTAATGGTCATTTTAAACCATTACGTGGAAATCTAACAGTCACTGTCACAAGAAGTCTAACAAAAGATGGATTTCCTATTGTGTTCCAGCTACACATACCTCAATTCTGTTTTTTAAATGTGCTGAGCACCATGATGCCTCAGGGCCTTTGCATGAGTTTTCTTGTCAGAATGCATTTACCCCAGATATTCACAAATCTCTCTGCTTTACTTCAATCACATCTTCTTTCAACTTAGTTTCTTGGGTTTTTCCTAACTGGCCTATCTAAAAGAGTGCCTCTTTCACTCTGCAGTCCTGGATCCTGCTTTTCTGCTGCATGTTTTATTTTATATTTATTTATTCATTTTTTGCTATCTCTTCCAAGATAATATAAATTATATTCCATCAAAGATTATTTTTTGTTCACTAATGTGTCTCCAAGACCTGGAACAGTGCCTGGGGTCTAATGAACACTCCAGAAACATTTGTTAGTATGTTGAATTTTTAATATATAAACACTTTTATGCTGTCTTTTATTTTCACATTTCTCAAAATGTCTGATCTATAAAGAGCAGCTCTTATTTCTTTTTTCTCTCTTTAAACAAAATGATCATATATTTTATCTTCTTTAGATGGTATTATACCAATAAATATCTTTCATGATTTTTTTGATTGTTATTCTTCTATAGCAACATATGGAATAAAATAATTCCCCTTTAAATAAATTGTCAGAATTTCCACCAATTTTAATGCTCTACCTAATTTGTAAAGAATGTAAAAATGTTTATCAAAAGAAACAGAAAGAGAATACTTATCTCCAAATACGAATCTTTAGGGCATATATATTCCATCATTTATTGAAACACTTAGGATGCATTACTATAAATAATGCTTATGAAGACCCTTTGAAGTGCTTTTCAGGTATAAGATATTGTTATTATTTAACATTTTGACTACAGTGATGTAGAAGATATTTCTTGAACTGTCATTAGACATTTTATTTTTATTTTAAACAACGCACATATATTTAAACTGTTGAAAACTCACTCCTAAATATTTAAACTTAAAATCATGGAAAAATGTTTTCATAAGACATTTGAAATTTTACTATTAATGTATTTTATGTGTTTGTAATTGGTAAATACCACTAAATATTTGAACTGAAAATCTTGGGGAAAAACAATCTGAGATTAGCAGTAGTTTTTACTGATCTCCATTCTACCCCTATTGGAATTTGGTCTTCATGGAAAGTCATTTAGCGTATTTAACAAGAGAGCAAACCCATTAAAAATATGCAAGCTCTTGGAAAACAAAATCCAATATACTAATTAAACCTATTAAGGCAATTACAGACGACTATAAATGATGCAAAGTTCTCTTGGGCTCCTCATGCTACCAATGACAAAAAGCAAAGGAGTTTCTGTTTTTCTAAATAGAGATAAAGAGTATGGGTGATTAATTTCAGCGCCATTGAGTTAATTTGCAGTGAGTCAACAGCAGAAAACATTTCCATGGACATAGAATAATGGTAGAAGAGAGTTGTTTTACCACTCAGTGGTAATACGGCTCTTTGTCTGGGAATGCTTTAGTAATCAAGGAAAACCTACAACCACCTGTTGACAAGAAAGAAAAAACATAAAAAGTTTCCTGAAACAGTTCGTCGTCTTCAATTGTGGTCAGTCTCTGAGGTGTCTCTTACTAGCATGAATGTTTGAGAAGATTCTTAACTGCTGCCTTCATATCTCTTAATGGATGATCAAAACATTATGACTTCTGTTTCAGAAGGCAATTTCAGGCTTATGAGCTAGTAATAGAAATTTCTTACCTGTCACCCGAAAGGCACTGATTATTATGTAATGGCACGAAACCCATCTCATTAAGGAATATGAAAATCAAGTACATAAAATCTTAAAAGATTTATGTACAGATTTGTAAGACTGTTTTTTTTTTTTTTTTTTTTTTTTGAGTCGGAATATTGCTGTGTTGCCCAGGCTGGAGCGTCGGAGTGCAGTGGCGCTATCTCAGCTCACTGCAACCTCCGCCTCCCAGGTTCAAGTGATTCTCCATCCTCAGCCTCCCATGTAGCTGGAATTACAGGTGTGTGGCACCACGCCTGGCTAACTTTTGTGTTTTTAGTAGAAACGGGATTTCACCATGTTGGCTAGGCTGGTCTTGAACTCCTGACCTCAAGTGATCCACTTGCCTTGGCCCCCCAAAGTGCTGGGATTACAGGTATGAGCTACTGCACCCAGCCTAAGGCTGTTTTTTTAAATACTTAAAAAAACACTCAATTAGTGTTTATAATCACTCTGTGCAGCAATAGCCACAGGTAAAACTAGCCCTGCTCTTCAGATGAATAATTGAGGAAGAAAAATTAAGAAATTTCTCCCAATACCTCTCGTCAAAGGAGGAATAGAAGTTTGGGATCAGAATTCAGCTTTCCTAAATTCTAGTTTGGCAGACAATGGCCACAAAGAGGTGGCTCATGATACTATGTGATTATTTCTCCAATCTTAGCTTCCTGATGAATTTTCAGTTGTTTGTGTTTCATATATTGCAAAAGCATATTTATTATTATTCTTCAAATTACAACAGATGTGCAAAGTCAGCCAGGGCAGAAGAGGCGTGAAGGAAGGGCAATGAACAGCATATGTGCAGATACAACATCTATTAGAGAGTCATCCTCAGTGGTTTTGCCAGGAGTGGAAGCCATCAGCAGAACTGCTTGAGGCTGCAGAATTTCATACAATGCTCTCCTCCAGAGTTAATCACAACAGAACAGTTTAGTTGTTTTGGTGGTGTTAGTGATTGTCACCCCTATTTAATGTGTTCATTAAAAACAATGTGTGTATGTTTTAAATGGCATATACCCCATGACAGAATGGAGTAAGAAGATGAATGAAAACTAAACATAATTAATGTCTTATTTTAAGTTCACGAGATTCAGGATTTAGGAATCCCAGTTACAAAGATATAGCTAATTGAATTGTGATATGGTTTGGCTCTGTCCCCACCCAGATCTCATCTTGAATTGTAATCCCCCACTTGTTGAGGGCAAAACCTGGTGGGAAGTGATTGGATCATGGGGGCGGTTTCCTTGATGCTGTCCTTGGGATAGTGAGTGAATTCTCACAATTTGTGGTTGTTCGGTAAGTGTGGGGGCTCTTCCTGTTTTATGCACTTCTGTCTCTTGCCTGCTGTGAGAACTGTGGGTCAATTAAACCTCTTTTCTTTATAAATTTACTCTGTCTCAGGTATGTCTTTAAGGCAGTATGAAAATGGACTAATACAAATTGCTTTTACCCAATTGTTTTAAGACACATTCCTTAAAAGTGGGTATTTCTTAATTGAGGTCTTATTAAAATGAACAACTTTCTTTTTGTTTTGACAAGGTATAGATTAATAGTAATGTGGAGTAAGTTCCTCAGGGGTCTCATAATCTGTGGACTGAGAAGTTCGGTTCTTGGACTTTTGTCAGATTGCCTGTCCCACAGAGTTCATCATCTTAACACATACTGATTATGCAAGGCCTTTTTCTGAATTCCATTTTAGGCTAAGAACTCAGTGAGGGCAGAAACTTTCTTTTCCATCTTTTTTATCATGCTTGCTTAATATTACACAGGCATTGAACAAATAGTGCATGAACCAATAATTTTATATCTGATCAAAATATCTCAGTCAAAATATTGAGTGAGAGAGAGCTATATAAAGTCCTAAAATGGCTAACCGAAAAGAGGACTCTCTTCAAAGCAATTAGACAAGGTAACTGGTGAAAGTTATTGAACATGATTCAGATTTTACTATTTTAATTTTTAATTTTTAATTTTATTATACTTTAAGTTCTGGGATACATGTGCAGAACATGCAGGTTTGTTACATAGGTATACACGTGCCATGGTGGTTTGCTGCACCCATCAACCCATCATCTACATTAGGTATTTCTCCTAATGATATCCATCCCCTTGCCCCCCACCCCCTGACAGGCCCCCGTGTGTGACGTTCCCCTCCCTGTGTCCATGTGTTCTCATTGTTCAGCTCCCACTTATGAGTGAGAACATGCGGTGTTTGGTTTTCTGTTCCTGTGTTAGTTTGCTGAGAATGATGGTTTCCAGCTTCACCCATGTCCCTGCAAAGGACATGAACTCACCATTTTTTATGGCTGCATAGTTTTCTATGGTGTATATGTGCCACATTTTCTTTATCCAGTCTATCACTGAGAGGCATTTGGGTTGGTTCCAAGTCTTTGCTATTGTGAACAGTGCTGCAATAAACACACGTGTGCATGTGTCTTTATAGTAGAATGATTTATAATCCTTTGGGTATGTATCCAGTAATGGGTCTTGAACTACTGACCTCAGGTGATCCACCTACCTCAGCCTCCCAAACTGCTGGGATTATAGGCGTGAGCCACCGTGCCCAGCCTCAGACTTTACTATTTTTAAAGGATGAATGAAACTTCTGTAAATGATCTAGAGAGCATATCTAGGGTTTATGTAGCCTTGAGTTCCTCTTTGTCCATATAAGGTATACGCTATGAAAGAGAAAAGAGAATATGTGCAATTAAGAACTTGGTTGCTAAATGATATCAGTGGTTCCCAGACAATGGCTTAAGATTGCCAAATGTTGAGCTCATGATGGAGCTTCAAGGATTGAGAAAATTCGTTTACTAAGAAATCTGCCTGATCAATCATCTGAAAATAAATCATGGATTCTAAAAAATGTAAATACATTTAGCTACCCTGACTGACCTGGAAATAGGAATAATAATGGAGAAAGTTCCCAATAGGTCATACTGGAAATGGAAAAAAGAGAAACACTTAAAATGGCAGAAGATGGCACAACCTGGTTGTATGAATTTAAAGGTGTGACTAACATTCAGTATGATGAGATTCACTGTAAGAAATTTGTCTATGGAAAGGTATCCGTAAGTGTTCTCTAATAGAACCATAATGTGAGCCACATATGTAATTTAACATTTTCTAGAATCCACTTTGTGTAGTAAAGAATTTGACCTTGTCCAAAGAGAGGTTTATCTTAGACCCTGTAAACAAAGACACTCCTTTCAGTATGACATAGATTGACTGGTGCCAGTTAAACTAGATCTTAAAGAGATGCCAGCCATACCCAATAGCCTTACAATGGAGTTGTTCATGCCATAAATAGCATAAATAGCAACCATGTGATTTAGAGTGGGAGATTTGGGTTGCATGGTATCTATCAGTCATCTTAGAGGTTGAGTACAATCTTGTGGGAAATCAGTCAATCAATCATGCCTATGTAATAAAACCTCGATAAAAACTCTGGACATTGAAACTCAGGTGAGCTGTCTTGATTGGTAATACCCTGTGTTTGTTGTGACACACATTGATGCCAGGACGGTGATATGTCCTGAGAACAATGGATACTTCATGTTTGGAACTCTCCTAGACTCTGCCCTATGAGTCTGTTCCCTTGGCTGAATTCAGTTTGTAAACTTTGTCTATGATAAAGCATAACCAAGAGTAGAATAGCTTTCAATAAGTCCTGTGAGTCCTAGCAAATTATCAAAACTAAGGATGTGGAAACCCCACAAACTTGCAATTGTTACCTGAAGAGAGAGTGCTTTTCCCTCTAACCTTATAGTTGGACACTGGGCAGTTGGTGTCAGAGTCTTGGGTGCACTTAATCTGGAGGATTGTGCCGTTACCTCTGCAGTTTGGATCACTTAAACTACATACTAATAAAGTAAAAATAAACAGGTGAGTTAGTATTACTAATATATTTTCTTTAACCCAATATATCCAAAATATTATCACTTCAACAGGTAATCCAATAAAAACTATTAGTTAGCTATTTTACATTCATTTTCTTTTCATACTAAATCTGCTGACTAGTGGCTACCATGTTGGACAGAGCAGAACAGATACATATTTCTGCTTAGAGTTCTAAGAAGAATAAATCAAGTAATGGAATTTCTCAAGACAATATTCACCTGAAGATTGAGGCAGATTGAAGAACATTTGGGTACTGAGTAATAGGACAAAAGAATATAACAGAGGACTGAATGTCCAGATTGAACACAGGGAATGTATATCCATGAATCTGATCATAAAATGGATACAGACGCACTATATGGCAGCAGCCTTGGGGAACATCAGCTGTCAGTTCATCTGCTGGTATTTCCATTCAGCTCAAGATGGTGCATAGGATACACTCTTGCCATTTATTGTGGGAAATATCTTCTCTCTCTCCTTCCTTCAATCCCCCTTTTCTTCTCCCTTCCCTTCTCTCTCTCCCTCCTTAATTCCTTTTCCCCTCATTTTTCTTTCTTTCAAGAAGTATTTATTGAGGTCTCGTTTATTTGTCATGTATTACTTTTCTCCTAATAATTTTGCCCCCCCACCTGCAGGGGACATTTGACAATAAGTATTTGGAGACATTTTCAGTTGTCACAACCCAGGGTGAGAGTATTACTGGAATAGGGTCAGTAGAGGCCAGGGATATTGCTGAATATCCTGCAATATATAGACCTGTTTCCCACCATAAATGTTTAACCCTAAATGTTAATAGTGCTGCAGAACCCCTGTTCTAAAATGTTGTAGAGATGAAGGGAGTTACTCTTCTAGGCATAATTTTTCCTTTAAGAAGGAAAAATGGAGGTTAAGAAAAATCTTTAGAGAAAGGAGTAATTAAAAATAGCAACAATAATTTAACAGCGGACACTGGTGTGCTTAGAATTTTTTATTAACTATGATAAACATTTTATACACCTTAATCTACTTTATCTTTGCAACTTATGAAACAGATATGTTGTTATCTTCACCTTATGCATGAGGACATTGAGATCCTTTCTATTAGCTGAAGCTATGAAACAGTGGAGTTATCATGTTAGAATAATGGGCAAGAGGAACAATTGGCTCCATAATGAGAAAAAAACAGAATTGTGTGTGTGTGTGTGTATATATATATATATCTGTATCCCTTCCCCTAAACTGAGAAGAAACTGAGAGACCACAGAATGAATCAGACAAGTCTAGATTGATGAGTAGTTGAGTTTATTAGGACTTGATTATGAGACACTCCTGGATAGCAGCAAGAGATCTTTAAGGGATCCATGCCACTTCCCACCTCCGAACCGCTTTTAAGTTAAGTTTCTGGTTCTTTGTCTGCTGTGTGTGCGTACAGTGGGACTATTTTTCTTGGTATGTTCTCAGATCCTCTCCAGGATGTTTGGGTTCTCAGCTGGGCACTGTGGCTTTGGCTCACTCCTTGGCCTTCAGGGTTCAAGCAGCAGATATACAACCTTAAGTAACCTGGTGGGGACCTGTCACACAACTGTCTCACTCCAGTATTTACCATATACATCAGGGAAATGGGTTTCAAAAATTAAAGGAAACATAGTAGGCCTCTGTGATTTGAGGCTGTAATGGAGAGGATGGGTTAATAGGATTTGGAATTTCTGAAAACACGCTCTAATAATGATATAAGAAATGATCTCATCACAGTAAAGAATGAATGTTTTCCAAAGGGACATATTAGTCATCTTAGTGTGTTGGAGCTGATGCACTCAGTATCCTGTTTATATCCATTGGACACATATGGTTCCTGGACTTGCATACTTCACCCAAGAACTTCCTACAGTAAACACCTACAACTCTTCGCTTGAGACATTTCTTGGGAAGGTGGAGAGTTCTCAGCCTGCAAGGGGGAGCCCAAAGACGTTAATATTTTTGAGGAAGACTCTAATAGTTGACAAGAGTTTTTGCATAAAAAGCCAACTTCCTTGCCCCTCTGAGATGGGCTCTCTGCAGTCTCCACAAGCTCCTCAGCTACTGTTGGCCACAGTAGCATCCTAATTTGTAACACGCCTTGCGTTGGCTTCCTTCTTTCCTTGTCTCACTCACTTTTCTGTGGGCGCTGCCTAGGATAACCTTCCATTTATAAACCTGTATTCAAAATTTTCTAGTGGAAACTAATCTAAGACAGGTGGTCTCAGATTGGGTCAGATTTTGAAAGTAGATGGCAAAATAAATTAGGGATAGCTTAAAGATGAATGTGGATAAACCAAAAAATTGTAAACCTAGAATAAACCAATGCCCATGAAAATTTCTGGAGACAATGCAAATGGCTATCTTAGAAAGTAAAGTACAAATAATAAAGATATGAGGAATGTGCATTAACCAATGTCAAAAACAGAACCAATGTTCTTCTTCCTTCTCTGTCAAGAAAAATTATCTGTACCTTCAATGAAAAGGGTAGAACAAATGTTAATGAAGAGGAATTGAAACCCATATTTCTTAATTCTCAAAACTAAGTTTAAGAATTATATTTTTTTTTTAAAGAAAACTTCAACTAATGGTAGACAAGAGTTTGTGCACGACCAGCTTCCCTGCTCCTCTGAAGTATATATTCTATGCAGGCTTTGAGATCTTTGACAATCTAAACTATTTACATATATGAAGTCAGACAAATTGCAGGAAACTTGAAGATAATATTACTGAACTTATGTAGGAAATGTTGAAAGAAGTGTGAAAGATTTGTAAGGATAGATGAGATCTATATTTTCAATAAGTATCAAGATATTTTATTTATAAACTGTAGTTCCCTCAATAGATCTAGGCAGGATTCTAAAATCAATTATGAATTACTAGTTTGTAAGCATTTGTGAAATACAGTTGCAGTCATTTGGAGTCAGTGTGTGTTCTCGGACCATTCCTGGTGGAGCTAGACATGTAAAAAGTAAAAAGACTCAGAACTTTCCCAATCTAGTGTCAGAAAATTTGGTCACATCAATTATGACCCTGACTTTTCTAGTTACTAAATAATGAGAATATTATATATTTTAAATTATATACCTGATTTTTAATTTCACAGCAGAATTGCAGTACAAGTCTTAACCATATGGACATGGCTAACTATCTTTAAGAAAAGCTGGCCGGGCGCAGTGGCTCACATCTGTAATCCCAGCACTTTGGGAAGCCAAGGTGGGCAGATCACGAGGTCAGGAGATCGAGACCATCCTGGCTAACACAATGAAACCCCGTCTCTATGAAAAATGCAAAAAATTAGTCGGTCTTAGTGGCGGGCGCCTGTAGTCCCAGCTACTCCAGAGGCTGAGGCAGGAGAATGGCGTAAATCCGGGGGGCGGAGCTTTCAGTGAGCTGAGATCACGCCACGGCACTCCAGCCTGGGCAACAGAGAGAGACTTCGTATTTAAAATAAATAAATAAATAAATAAAATAAAAGAACTTCTTGCAAATTTAAAATGGTGCATGGATTTTGAAATAGCTTTATTATATTTCATGTCATATCATTATTTTCCCCATTGATTGCTCAGAGCTTGCTATAGTCTAAAAAACCAAAAGAAATAAATCTAACAATAAGAGAGCTATACCAATTATAGAATCAATAAATCGAAATTATTTTCATTGTATTAACTTAAATTATTAACATAAAGACACAAGTATGCGACATTTCAGTCTTGTAATTGTAGAATGATGATCAATATTTTTCAGTAGGACATTAATGTTTGGAATGTCTGGTAGCAGAAATCATAAATGAAAGTATTCAATTCTATTGTTACTTTCGTGTCCTGGTTTTTAACTAATTTAATGTAGACATCTTTGCATTTTGTTTGAACTATGTGGAAGTTTCCCTTTGCATATTGATGATTAGTATGAGCCCTTTATACATATTAAATTATTAATCTATTTAAAAAACAACACACCGTTCTCACATCTCCTCAGATATATTCCGAAATAGTTGATCTGACTGTTGAAAACATCATTGATTCTCATAGATACATTCTGTTTTTCCTGTGAATTAAATCAGTTTACTCATCTCTAAATGCCAACATATTTTATATTTTATGGTGGTGGTGGTGGTGTGTAGAAGAACACTGGTCCTGGTGCACATGGAAATGGTTAGGTCTATTAGTAAGATGCTGATAATTTTTAAAAATAAGTAGAGTAAATCAATGATTTAAGTTACGAAGAGTTTAGATTCCTGCTTCTCATCAGTGAACAACTAGAAAGTAGGGCTGTGGCCACATCAGTACTATCCTTTCACTTTAAATCTCTAGTGGCTGAAAATTATCATCCCATGAATACCTCCTAGTCATTTTTAAAGCTCCATATTGCTCTTTAAGCTCCTCTCGAGACAAAGTACGTGTAGATATTAGAACCTGATTGTAAGCAATTCAACAATTTAACTATCTCAGTCAGTTTTGTAGAAACTTCTTCTGATGTAAAATTGCTGAGCCATCAGAAAGGTCTTACTTTGTCAACACATTTCAGCTAATTAAACGTTTGTGTGCCCAGCAGACATATTAAACACTGTGTGGGCCAGTTGTTTTCTGTTTTACTTTCATAACTTTTGTCAAAGCTTATTCTCAAATCTGCCTTGCAGCAGTTTTCTAACATACACAGAGGACTGCAGGCTACTCAGGAGTGTTAGAAAATAGGGTGTTCAGATTATGTGAGTAGTCTATCCAAATGAAATTAACACAACTATCAATTTACAAGTAACACAAAAACATTGAACACAGTTTCCTTTTTTAAGTCAACTTTGCAGTTTTAGAATTTTTACCAAAATTACACATATGCCAAATTTTAGAACTCAAATTATTAATTTTAATAATCAAATAAATAAATAGGATTTGGTATGAGCAAATAATAATCTTTCTCTCCCTTCTTTTGTCACCTTTGCCCTCCCCAGAGAAATCTTTTTCAATCCTTTTAAATCTCTCTCTCTGAATGTGTGTACATGGTATTTATCTTATGTTTCTAAACAACATGTTGTTGCCTTTTGATTTTTTAATTTTAAGCATTATCTACTGACTCCCTGCTACGGAGAGCAAGGTTTTAGCTCTGTGTTCTCTAGTTCCCCACCGCCACCCTCCCCACACACTCACAATATTAGAACCTGATTGTAAGCAATCCAACAATTTAGCCCTCTCAATCAGTGTTTTGTAGGATCTTCTTCTGATGTAAAATGGTTGCGCTCTCAGGAAGGTCTCACTTTGCCAACACTCACACTCTCCTCCTTTCCCACTTGTTCACTTTCCTTTCTTATTCAACTCAATATTGCAATTTTGGCTGGAATAGTTTTCAGCATTTACCTTATTAAGACTGGGGAATTTTTTCCAGAGTCAAGAAGTCCAACGCTACTCTGATCCTTGTTTCTTTGTTTATGAACTGTTTTTTTTTTTTTAAACAAACAAACAAAAAACTCTAGAAGTTTTTGCTATTAGTGTTTAGACATTTTATGGTGAAGTTCTATGATATGACTGTATTTTTATAATTTTTGCTGGCACTTGGTGGGGAAATTTTTCGTTTTCCTCTTCCTGGGAAATTTTTCTCTGTGTTCTCTGTTCTTTCCCTTCAATTGTTTGGAGATTAGATCATCTGGATTGATCCTTTTATTTTCTAATCTTTTTCCTTCTATTTCTCATTTATTTCTTTTCTTCCCATTTCTGGCAGCTGTACTCAGTGTTAGCTATTAAGTTTTGCATATCTGCTATGATATTTTTCCATTTCCAAGAGTTCTCTTTTTGCTCTAAAAATGCTTTATAAATAATATCCTAGTTTTGTTTTCCGGTTGTAGTACATTCTTTTGTCTCTCTGAGGATGTTGATGATAGTTTTTCGTTTTGTTTTGTTTTTGAGTTCGCTTTGCTCTATAGTCCACTTTTCCTCCACATTTCTTTCTCTATTTGATTATTGTGATCTCAACTTCTTATGTTAGATAATTTCCTCAGATGTCTGGTACCACTCAGTTGTCTCATATTCAAAGTGGGAAAATAAAACTTACTGGAAACGCTGAGACCTGGAAGGGAATTATTATCTGTGAGCTTTGCTGTAGGATAATCTGGCTGGGCTGGTTGATTGGAAAGACTCTGATATCTCTATCTTTAGGGCTTTACCTTATGCTAGTCAGATTCTGCAGAGATTGATCCTCTAGTCACCTGTGTAGAGTTGAAGGATGGCTGCTATCATTCTGGGATTAGTTTTTCATTCTTAAATTCTTCAGAGATTCTGAGATGTAAATGGGACTGGTTTTTAGCTTTGCCTGGTTCCCATTTAGAGTTCAGTTATTTACCACTCTTCCACCTGCTTTCCAACTTCCAGAGCTATTGCTCCCATCTTTTCTCCTGTACTCCTCATTATTGTGAGATAATGACCCTCAAAAGTATACTTACGATAGTTTGGGTGGGGCTTCTGGGGGCAGAAAAAGTAAAGGGTGTATGCGATTTGATGTTTTCATCCTGGATCTTTTTTTTTTTTTTTTTTTTTTTTTGAAACAGAGTCTAGCTCTGTCGCCCAGGCTGGAGTGCAGTGGCGCGATCTCGGCTCACTGCAAGCTCCGCCTCCCGGGTTTTTTTACGCCATTCTCCTGCCTCAGCCTCCCGAGTAGCTGGGACTACAGGCGTCCGCCACCTCGCCCAGCTAGTTTTTTGTATTTTTTAGTAGAGAGGGGGTTTCACCGTGTAGACCAGGATGGTCTCGATCGCCTGACCTCGTGATCTACCCGTCTCGGCCTCCCAAAGTGCTAGGATTACAGGCTTGAGCCACCGCGCCCGGCCTCATCCTGGATCTTAATCTTTCTGAAATATTAGTAATTATTTGGAGACTGAAAGGGGAAATCCTGTGATATCCTATGTGCAGGCTATGTCCAGGCTTCCTGGGAAAGATTCTCCTAAATTCATCCAGTCTGATAGATATTTGTCAAAATTAAAATATATTCAAACATATTCAAACAGCAAAAGTAGCCTTGTGATGGTAATGGTTGAAATTGGACAATGTCCACTTGTGGGTTCATCATACATACCCTCTATCACTGTATTTATTTGAAATTTCCCGTAACAAAAATTTGTCTAAAAGAGTTATTCTATAGTCCTCATAAAGGTGTTTTTTTTAAATCTAAGACTCAAGTTGTTTTCACTTAAAAACTTACATAGCATTCTGTCACACATGTTGCATATTCAAAATAATTTTAATTATATGTCTCTAGAAAAGCTATGGACTTCAGTCAAAACACTGCAAGTATTTTACATCAAGAAACCAATTAACTTCCTAATAATCTAGAGTCCCACTGTGATTATAGGCTTATGTTAGCCACTAAATCGATCACCAGTCCACTTTTAAAAATTCTTTTCTTTCTCTTCTGCTTGTAACTCTACCTTCAGGTTGTCTTCTAATCATAGCCCAGTATACCTTTCCCTGTATGTCAGCTGACAAATGAAAAGGATTTTATTGTACCTTAATCAAATAAATTCAAAGTCGCTAAATATTTTTGTCCATGACAGTTTGTCTAAGAAAAGTATATCCTCCATAATAAATAAAAAATATTTAATATTATGTAAAATGTGAAATTTTGAAGTATGAAATGTGTGTGTGTTTGTGTTTGTGTGTGTGTTTGACAGAATCTTGCTCTTGTTGACCAGACTGTAGTGCAATGGTGCGATCTCGGCTCACTGCAACCTCCGCCTCCAGGTTCAAGTGATTCTCCTGCCTCAGCCTCCTGAGTAGCTGGGATTACAGGCATGTGCCACCACGCCTGGCTAGTTTTGTATTTTTAGTAGAGACAGGGTTTCTCCATGTTTGTCAGGTTGGTCTCGAACTCCTGACCTCAAGTGATCCACCCGCCTTGGCCTCCCAAAGTGCTGAGGATTACAGGCATAAGCCACCGCGCCTGGCTGAAATGTGTTTGTAAATGCAGTAGCCTTCTATTTAGAGTAGTGCAAAAATTTTATTATAATATTCTGTAACAATACTTCCAAAGGCAGCTCTTCAGCCAATAATGCACCTGACCAAATGTATAAAATTAAGTAATGGAGATGAGGAAATTTTGGTTATTTATAGCATTTATTTAAGGACTCAGATATTAGAAGCAATCCATAATTTTAAGAGAAGACAGTAGTTTTAAAAGAAATGTCAGATCTATGAAAAGGCTGTTACCAATCACACGAAGTCAACATTTCTTAATAAACATTCAGTTCCTACTGGCTGCACTCAGACCTTTATGTTACCATCTATTGTTTTGTCTCTTGAATTCATTTTGATTTAACTGATCAAAACCCAAGTTACCTATAAAATGACATTACTTCAACATGAGAAGTCTGAGAATATTGATGTTTCTATTTGAGAAAAATGTTTTACTGAGTGAAAGAACGGGGGCTGGGTTGGTATGTGGGAAATCAAAGAATCCTAAGATTGGAAAAAACTTTTGGAAACCATCTTTCTGAGTGGTTCTCAGTCAGGATTGCTGATAGCCCCTAAAAAGGAGTGCTTGGAAATGTATTTGGGAATTTTTCATTATTATACGACTGAATGGGAAGGCTCTTACTGGTATTTAGTACGGAGGGGCAGGGATGATAAATAGCCTACAATGTTCAGGATGGTTTGAGATAATCAGGAATCGGCTCTCCCGACTCCTGATCAGTTCAGTCAGCATCTGATTCATGAATCCTTTAGACGTTGTTTTATTGTTAAGAACGATGAATAGCAAATTCACTTCTAGGATTACAACAATGCAATTCTGAGAAGTTGAGCAGTAGTTGTAACATTGAAGAACAGCACAAATTCGTTGGAATTGGAAGGTCACAGAATAGAATCTGTTATCTTTCTACTTGACAATGATGGTTTCCAATGTGGTCTGAACCACAGTTGTCTAGGCCTAAATGTAAATTTATTCAAACATGTTAAAATAATTATTATTTTCCCAAATGAAATTGCCTTCTTTCCTGATCAAAAAAAAAAAAAAAAAAAGCAAAAATACCTACCATTTGTAAATAATCCAGAATATAGAAAAGAACAAAGAAGGAACGACAATCACTCTCAATTCCATTACCCAGAAAAAGCATTATTAATGTTCAGAACAGAGTTTCTAAACAGTAGCACTATTGAAGATTTAGGTAGGATAATTCTTTGATGGGGAGCCGCCCCGCCCTGCCCTTATAGGATGCTTATCAGCATTTCTGGCCACTACTCACTAGATGCCAGTACCATCCATATAGTTTTGACAATGAAAAATCTCTCTAGAGATTGCCAAATATTCCATGAGGAGTGAAATCACTCCTGGTTGAGAGCTACTGGTTTTGATGTATGTGTATGTAAGTGTGTGCGTTCAATCAGGTTATAATCTTGGATGGCATCAAAAATTCCAATGCTTACCTAAACTAACTAGCTACATGCCATAACGTATTTTGAAACATTTTTTACAGCTGTGAAATTAGAGTCTTGAGGCCCAGTGGATTGCATGGGTTCTTCTACATAAGTAGCAGGAGGGACTTAGTCTGATTTATTCTTTATCAATTTACTCATCTTTTAGATGTGGACCAAAACCTCCAAGGATAATGATCTGCATAGGTAAATCACCTGGCCTAACCTGCTGGGAGAATGTCCTAGCCTCATATTTTAGTCATTCGTTACCACAGTTTTTCTTTTTCTCTCTCTGTATTCTCTCAATTCTGAGCTGGCATTTATTTGCATTTCAGGCTAGATATTATTTATTGGTGGTTCTGTGTAGTGCTTGCATGGTGTGAAGACATTTTTAATATAGCCACATGCATTTTCTCCTGTACTGTATTGGCAAATTTGAAATGATTTCTGCTTAAACTGGTCACTAGGCTAGCTGATGAGAATTTATTCCCTGAAAGAGCAGAATAACTATTTTCTACTTTTTCCTAGTGGGTGAGATTGTGAATACTGTTTTGTGATTTATTAAAACATGAAAAATATGTGTTGGCAAGTAATAACATGTAGTAGATTTACACTGGTACATTCCAATGGATTCATCAAGGCTTTCTCTTTTTAACTTTCCTGCACACATGGAGCTAGATTCACATGACAAATTCTTTAGATAAATTAAAAGAGCCCTTCCATACCTGACTGAATCCTACATTTCATTTCCCTTGTCCATGACAAAAAGAGGCAGCTAGGCTTCCATTGACAAGCTCTTCACCTCCTGCCTCCAGCCTAACACAAAGGCCCTGACAGAGTAAATGTTTACGGAAAACTGTGTTACCAAGTTGCTGGAAATTTAATGTACTCCCCAAAAAAGAGTTGCTAAGCTTGGAATAAAACCACAAAATGTGTTCTTTCATGATAAGCAAATTTGTAGCATTAGAAACTCAGGGAAAAAGAGAAAGCATGAGCATGGTTCCAAAAGTTCACTCTTGTGGCAGAGGTGATTAGTGCTCACCAACTACCTATGTGTTCTTCTACATTTCCTAGCCTCCCTTACATATGATGGCTCCAGACAGTACAATGTAAGTGTACACACTGCAGGGAAGAAGAGCCAGTAAGCTACGTCACTCACACCTTTTCCTAGTATTTTGACTTTAGTGCCTACATGTTCCCACTGACATGGCTATACAATGGGAGAAGCCTAGATCTCTAAGTTTCCACATAGAGGATAACTGTGAAAGTCCTGACCTGTGAGCCAAAAAATAAATTATTTGTTACTGCAGTGTGGCTTTGCCTTACCTACGAAATCAGCCAGCCTTAAATGGCTGGGAAATGAAAAGAGTGTGAATTAGACACAGACAAGCAAATGAAGTGGAGCAGAGATGCAATTAGCTCAATTTGAGAATTACTGATACGTTTTAATAATTATTTTCTTTGGAAGCAGAAAGAGAAATTTTATCTGAACCACTGGTTTGTCTATGGTGATTAAATATGTCAGCAAATATTTTTGGATGAAAATCTCATTGCACTGATATTTTACTCTCCCATTTAAATTAAGAAAAAAAAAACATTTAAAAGACCCAGTTGTGGCTATTCTTTTTAAACTTTGTGGTTATATTTTAAATGTGAGACCCAAACAATCAGCTAAATTGATAGTTTTTTTATAACATATTAGCAGAAAATTCACTGTTATTGTAACACATGGATCATAAATAATTGCAGAAACAATCAGAAGATTGGCAGAAATTTAGACATCTCGAATCTTTATTTCAATCCTTAAAAAAAAAAAACCCTCCAAACAAAGCAGAAAACAAAACCCGGTATCTTACATTTCTAAAGTTACAAGAAGATAGGATTCCCCTATTTTGTCCTCCTCAAAAGATGACAGAAAGAATTGGCAAATAAATTAAGTCTGGGAAGAAGGCCACCTGGCTTTTGTACATCAGACAAGAAGGAATGTCAAGCCAAAGGGTTTTCCCCATAAGGAGACAGTGGTAGTGAGGCGGACTCTTGAGGGATGGAAAGGGATAGGGAGTATCAGAACCTGGAATTCAGCCTAGATCCACACATGATTTGGAAAGCTTGATTTCACACCAAAATTGAGCCAAGGCTTAGTGGAAGCTTTACACTTTAGCAAATGTCAATTGAGTTTCCGATTTCGAAAAAGAGCCTAAAAGAAGAAGAAACAGAGCTTTGGCAGTGATGGTAGCTGACTGGCAATTGCTGCTGGTAGTGTTGGCTACACAAATTGCATGATCCTACCCCTCTCACTGACTCAGTCCAACAATGTGGGGGTACATTTTTAATTTGTGAAAGTTTGTAGTAGTAGAGACAATCATGAGTTCTTAGCTATTTGGATATTGTTTATGTTGAAAATAGCAAATAATCTTCAGTAACTTGAAGAATATAGAAGAAAATACATTTTTAAAAAATACTAAAATGGGTAATTTGATGTGTCAACTTGACTGGGATAGGGGATGCCCAGATAACTGGTAAAACTTTGTTTCTGGGTGAACGTGAGGGTGTTTCCAGAAGAGGTTAATATCTGAATCAGATTATATAAAGATCAGCTCCCACCAATGTGGGTGGGCATCATCCAGTTCACTGAGGACTCAGATAGGACAAAAAGGGAGAGAAATGGTGACGTCTCTCTCTCTCTCTCTTTTCAAGTTGGGATATCCCTTTTCTCTTGCCCCTGGACATTGAAACTCTTGATTCTCAGACATTTGGGCTTCAGAACTTCCAACAGTAGATCCCTGGTTCTTAGGCCTTTGAACTTGGATTGAATTACATCACTGGCTTTCCTGGCTCTCCAGCTTACAGACTTCTCAGCCTCCATAATTTTATGATAAGCCAATTCTTATAGTAAATCTCCTTCTCATGTATCTATAGATATCCTATAGGTTCTGTTTCTCTGGAGAACCCTAAATACAGTTGGCTTCCCTAATCCACGGGGAATTCATTCCACCATCCCCAGTGGATACCTGAATAGTATCAAACTTTATATATACATATGGTATATGTACATGCACAAGCACCAAATATATGTACATGTATATATACCATATGTATATATAATGATGATTCAACTTACATTTTTAACATATACATATGCCATCTGTATATATATATAATGATGGTTCAACTTACCTTTTTTTGATTTTCTGATGATGGGAGTCAAGAAAGTAACAAAAGTCATCTATTGATGATACACATTCAATAGAAACTGTACTTTGAGTAGCCATACAACCATTCTGTTTTTCATTTCCAGTGCAGTATTTTAAAAATTGTATGATATATTCAACACTATTATAAAATAGGGTTTGCGATAGATATTTTGCCCAATTGTAGGAAAATGGAAGTGTTCTGAGCACATTTAAATTAGGCTAGGCTAAGCTATAGTGTTTGGTAGATTAGTTGTACTAAATGGATTTCGATTTATAACATTTTCAAGTAGTGATGGGTTTATAGGGACAACACCTCATCATAAGTCAAGGAACACCATACTATGTTTTTTCCAATAGATAAACACCTATGATAGAGTTTTCCTATACATACATACTTATGATAGAGTTTCATTTATAAATTAGGCACAGTAAGAGATTAACAGCAATAACTAATAATAAAATAGAGCAATTATAATGATATGTCAACATCACTACTTTGGTATAATGACTTTGGGCCATGATTAAATAAAGTAAGGATCACTTGAACATGGTCACTGTGATACCATGACTGTTGATCTGATAACTCAGCCAGCTACTAAATGACTAGTGCTGGGTAGCAGCACATGGATACATTAGACAAAGGGATGATTCAAGTCCCCAGCAAGATGGAGTGGGATGGCATGAGATTTCATCACGCTATTCAGAATGGCACGTCATTTGAAACGTATAAATTGTTTATTTCTGGAATTTTCCATTTTATATTTTTGGACCACAATTGACCATAAATAACTGAAACTGGGAGAAAGCAAAATCAAGGACTAAATAATGGGGAGAATACTATAATACAACCACCTGTTTAGTTGCTCATTTATTTTGTTCAATATTTTGCAGTCTGAAATCATACGAGTAATTCACATAAAGATAAAACCAGGGCTGGGGGCGGTGGCTCACGCCTGTAATCGTAGCAGTCTGGGAGGCCGAGGCGGGTGGATCACCTGAGGTCAGGAGTTCAAGAACAGCCTGGACAACAAACTGAAACCCCGTCTATACTAAAAATACAAAGATTAGCTGGATGTGGTGGCACATGCCTATAGTCCCAGCTACTCAGGAGGCTGAGGCAGGAGAATCACTTGAACCCTGGAGACAGAGGTTGCAGTGAGCTGAGATCGCACCACTGCACCCCAGCCTAGGCTATGGAGTGAGACTCCATAAAAAAAAAAAAAAAGATGAAGTCAGCTCTTGGTTATTGGGTATAATGTCTTCCCTGACAACAGCCTTCTTATGATAAGGTAAGTTAACCAGTTAAGAACTTGTTTCTGGGTCACATGCTGTGGTGGGACATCCAGGAGCTGGGGAGTCAAAGAGCAGAGGAGGGCAGGAAAATGTCCAATTGCAGAGTGGCAAGCACATCATCAGCTGAGAGGGGGACCCGCTCTGGTAAGAGATAGGCACTGCTTTCAGGCTCACCTCCTGTGTCCTGGCAGAACCTTGAAAAATACACTGGCAAACAAACAACTTTCTCCTTATTGTCTGTATAGTATTTGATATTTAGAGCTTATGAGGTACACCCTTCAGAAGCTGACTAGGACAAACAGAAAGAAGAAATACTAAGAATATTAGATTCTGATGAACTATGCCACATTTTTCATGTTGGCTAGAGTAAGTTGCTGTTCTTCAGTGTATTAAAACATTTATCATCACATTTTAGGTTTTAGTTCCAGCGTTTTTTAGGTTCCACTGTTTAATTAAATGTTGGGCCTTCTGTGTAGCAGACACATAAATGTTTGCGCTCTCTCTAAAGTGGCAGTTTTGTTAGTTTCTCAGGGACTTTTCTTCACGGCCACCTCCTTCTCTTCAGGCTTTAATATGGGAAATGCTTTCTTGAGGCATCATGTCTCTGTTTCAAGCCCTGATTTCTGGCAGTTCATCCTACACAGAATTTTCTCTATTAGGTTGTCTTGCTCCTCTGGGATCTCTTAGGTGAGAAGGGTTTGTCTAGAAACAATATGTCTATCTTTACATGTATTCCTGAGACCCAGTGTCAACTTGCTGCCCTGCATCCCTCTGTACTTGCCCTGTTGTCAGGGTGGGCACACGTAGCACTCATCTTTCTAGACTGCTCCAGGAGAGAGTCAGGTTCCAGTTGCTTTGTGATCTCCAAACTCCAGGTGGTACAAGTCAGTTTCCAAACGTTTCTCAGAATCCCGCAGTCCCATTTCACTTGCTTGGTGGAGACAGACAAAGAGAAAGTGAACAGCAGTGCTGAGACAATACTTCCAGTGAAGTTTCTAATCTACCTCTGATGAATCCTTAGCCTTTTCTTATATGTCCTGGTGGTGGCCTGTGCTGTAGCAGAATTAGTTTGGGTCTGTAACTCTTCTGACTGTTCTTAAATGATCTAATATATTTGTTTTTGAATATGGAAGGTACTTTTATCTATTTGTTGTGGTCTTGGGGTTTTAGCTGAGACTCCAGAATCAAAAGTGTCCTATTTTAACAATCTATTACACACATCAAATAATTAAAAGGGGGTTATGAATGCTAAAATAATAAAATGGAGGAAATAACTCCCAAGCAAGTAAGGTAGGGGGAATGGAATAATAACAACGATAACAAAAATTAAAGCTGATGAATCTGAAAGAAGACAAGAAATAACAAAATACCAAAGTACAGAAAAATCAGGGCAAATAGAAAGAACAAGATAAGGTACATATCTAAAGATATCTACAATCACAATAAATGTGAATGGATTAATATATTAGTTGAAAGAGAAATTATCAGATTGGAATTAAAAAAATCTAGTTACTGTTATTTGAAGAAAAAATACCTCACATGTTTAAACAGAAATAGAAAAAATGGAAGTAAAATAATTAACTGTAGAACAGATAAATTTTTTAAACAATGAAGCTAGTATGTTAAAATCTGATAAAACAGACTTTAAGATAAAAAATGATAAAAGAATTAAGGCATTTTTGTGGACAGGTAGAAAAACTATAATAGAGACTTCAGAATCATACTCAGAAATTTGATGTATCACAGAGGGTTACATTACCTATTAGGAGAGAAAGGTGGATCTAGTTATAAAAACTGTTGCTCAAACAACTCTTGAATAAAATGTATACTTGACTCCTACCTCTTGCCATATCCAAAAGTCACTATTAGACATATTAATAAAACCTGCTGTGCAAATTAAGTCTTTAGATCTTTTAGAAGTTGAAAAGAATTTCTCTGTTAGAAAATATATTTTAATACATCTAGAGGGGGAATATGACTCACAGGACCCAGAGAGCATATAAAGAAAAAATTAATTTTGATTATACAAAAAGTTAAAATGTAAAAAAGTATAGGATAAAGAGATGCTATAAGCAACAACAGAAAAGTCAAATGAAATATAAGTCATAGACTGACTTCAATGCATAAAAGCAGGAGAGGATTAGAATGTGGAATTTATAAACAGTTCCTATAAATAATATAGAACAAATTAAAAGCCCAATAGGAAACGATGGACAATACATTTAAACTTAAGAGAAAGTTTAAATTGCCAAAAAACAAGTAAAAATATTTTCGTACTAAATGGTAATCAAAAATACACGTTGAAACCAGAATAAGATAATTTTGCAACTATCATATTGAAAAGAGTAGAGAGAGAGAGAGAGAGAGAGAGAGAGAGAGAGAGAGAGAGAGAGAGAGAAAATACCAAGCATTGGCAAGAATGTTGAGCAATGGGAGCTCTCCTACATGGTGGTGAGTGTATACTGGTGAAACCACACAGCAGTTCTATTTCACAATGTGTGGTCAAGTTTAAGATGCATGGATGCTATGTAGTGGATACAAAAAAGGAGCCTCAGCATCAATTTCCTTATCTATGGAAACTATGACATTCTGTCTTGTGAAAGACTGAAGGCCAAAAATAAACATTTCTCTAACTTTTATGAAGTTAGAGCTCTGGAAGCAAGTTATGTTCTGTCAGTTAGAAGCATTTTAGCAATATTTTGAAGGCAGAAGAGATTTGGGGTGATTCCTATAGCTTTGTTATGACTGGCAGGCAAAGTCATGGCAAAAGACGTTGTTTTTGTTTTTGTCCTAGCAGCAGTGACTGTTAAGTCACTCATCAGAGTTGAGAGGTAGTCATAGTTCAGAAGCTGTGATTTCCTGATCCTGGGATCACAGTGACAGTAGTTTATTCTTTAACTTAAATAGTTACAGTATTGGCCTCCTGACTTCCTACCTTCCTGGTCGTGGCAAAGGTGGAATTCTCCAGCTGAGTCCATTTATTGGCATTGTTCTGAGTCATTCCTTGGTGTGTGGAACTGACTCTGCCAGCCTCTTCAATGATTTTACAAGCACCTAATACTCTATGTCAGATCTCCTTCTGCTTAAAATGGTTGAGGTGGTTTCTGCTTTCTACAACTGAACTCTGATACACCTGTCACCTAGGAATTCTACTTTTGCATATATACCCTAAGAAAACTCTTGTGCCTAAGCAGACATGTATGAGAATGTTCCTTGTGGCATGATTAGTAATAACAAATATGTGACTTGATAGGAGAAAGGGTTTGAAAAGAGAATAATTATGAATCTCAGAAATAGTAACAAATTAAAAATAATAAACACATAAATACAAAACATAGTATCTGCCCTTGGTCGTTTTGGCAGAATAGTTATAATTTTTAAGTGCAAGACTTTTGCAACTAGATTTTTTTTAAGATTCCTTTATCAGCTTTTCTTTTTTTCCTTATACACTCTTTCAAGCCTTTCTCACACTTTTCTATAATTTTAAGTATGATGTATATGTTGTATATGTTGATGACAGTCAAAGTTATATCCCTGAGATTCTGACTTATGTCCAATGGACTCCTGGATATCTTTTCAGTTAGGTGTGTTGAAGACATTTCAAATTCAGTGAGGTTGCAAATAAACTGATCTGTGCTCCCAAACCAGCTCTTCACTCTATGTTCCTTCTCTCAGCTTATAGACAATTCCTCCCTATTTAGCCAGGTTAGAAACCTGGATATCAACTTTACCTACTTTCTCCCTTTTACCCTCTGCCTCTAACATACAATCACCGTGCCCCATCAGTTCTTTTCCATTTATATTATTAACAATTTTCTCATCAATTATACTTCCACATTCCTCATACATCTGCTATTGGAAAGCCTTTTACTCATTGTCACCTTATCTCCAATCTTACTCTACCTTTCTATTCCACTTACTATAGTCAAAGTGACTTTTCTAAAGCAAAAACATCATGGTGTCTTTCTGTTGCTTGAAATTCCTCAAAGGTCTCTGTTTCTCCTAAACATAATGTTCAAAGCCCTTCATAATGAGGCTTCCAGTGACCTCTTAGTTCTCCCATTTACCACGTTCCCTTTCAGGCTCTGCAATACCGTCATACTGTGTCTTTCGGTTTCTTGAATACACTATGGTCTTTCCAATCTTCATCATGTTCCATGTGCTATTTGTTTTGCATGAAATGCTCTTTCCCTTTCCTTCCTACCCACTTCCATTAGATCTCAGCCAAGGAAATAAGTATCTTCCAATGACATGTTTTTCTAACATATGCCTCCTTCCTTATATTACATCCCCTCATCCACAAGTCTGCATGATGTCTAACACATAATTCCTTTAAAACATATATAATTACATATCATCGGGACATCTACTATATTTAACAATTATTTCTTAATATCATTTAACACCAAGTCTGTGTACACATTTTCTTGATTGACAGAAAACAGCCTTTATAAGTGATTTGCTTAGATGAGGATCAAACAAGGTCCACACACTGCAATAGGTTAAAATGTCGTAATCTGTGATACTTACTTTTCTCATTTTAAACGCCATTTGTATTGGAAAGAAACTCATTGATTTGTCTCATAGAATTTCCACGTATCAGATTTCAGGATTTCAGTTTTATGGTGATATTTAACACATTCCTCTATCCAGCATGTTTTCTGTTAGCTAATAGTTTAATCTAAAGGCTTGATTAGATGCATATTTTAATTTTACTAAGAAAATTTAGCAGATGGTGCTGTGTACTTTTTCTTGCATCTGTCAGGAGACATATAGAGCTGGTTGTTTCTCTTCTAGGGCTATTCAAGTCATCACTCAGTTCAGACAGTTCCAGCCTAATCCATCATAAAGCAACCCATTAATCTTTTACTTCATGGTTTTAGCAGTCATTGGATGATTGCTATCTAAATTCAGTATTCCAATAGGTTGCAATATGATGATTTTTCTCATTCTTTCATTTTGTCTTCAATTTGTTACCCAAGAATATAATTGATACAGAAAGGCGGCATGAATGTTTGATTCTTTCTTTCTGTTTACTAATTTTAGGAATAATGGCTCAGTGCCTGTTATGATCATCCCACAGGAGATAGTCTCAACTCCACACCCACAATTTGGTTTGGAATATGAGACTGATGATGCCACAAATGCAGCAAGAGGGTATGAAGATATTTGTTATTCATATAATGAGTCTTTGTGAGGAGCACAGGGCAGACCCTTAAGCAGGTCTGAAAATGTCTTTAGAGAGCAAGGAAGGGATAAGTGGCTTTGAGTTTTATTGTGGTTAGAAAGTGGGGTTGGGATGAGGGCTCCTGCACTCAGGCTGGAGCTTGCCTGCTTTAAGCACCATGGTGGTGGCAGTTGGGGGAACATATGGGCTTGCCCACAGGGGGATAATAGGGGATGAAGCATGAATGGGATTTAAAAGAAAGTTGTAAATAGTCAGACATGAGTAAAAATGGAGTTGGACTATTTGCTGTAATTCACTCCTGATGTTTGACTGATGATTGAAATGTATCATGTTTGTTTAAGTAAGCCATTACGGCATTTATGAGACCTGCATCCTGTATCTGCTAAGGGTGGTGAAAGTTATATTAAATGCTTGATTCAAGAGCCCAATATTGTATATTCTGAATGGTGAAATCAGTGTCTTTCATTCTGTTCTCTAAATAGGTCTAGTGTAATGGATTTTTAACCCTTAAAAACTCTGTTTTAGTTTATATTGGTCCATATTAACTATTTTAACTGGGGAAGTGGAGGTACATGGAGCCCTAGTTCATCAAGCTGATTGTAAGGGCCAAATATTTAACTTGAAGATAGTGCAATATCAGGAGACTAGATAGCACTTGTTTTTTTAAAGCTTCACTTTTTCTTTCAGAACATCACAAGACTGGAATCAAGGTTTTGGCTTGGGCTATGGTATGATGTGAGGCTCAAATCAGGAAGTATCTGCTTTCAAATTCAGATCCAAGCTCACATGGTTTGTAAAAGTATTTAGTTTTTTTCAAGGTTGCAGGGTGAAGGGTTCAATTTCTTGCCGGCTGTTGGCTGGAAGCTCTTTTCTGTGTGGCCTACTCCATATGGTAGCTCACAAATTTGGCAGTTTGATTATTCAAAGCCAGCAAGGAATAGTGTCTATTAGTAACACTGATGCTACAATCTTATGTAATATATGTAATCACATATATCCTTTCACCTTTGCTGTGTTCTATTGATCAGAAGTGAATCACAGGTCCTTCTCACCCTCAAAGAGAGAGGATTAAACAAAGTTGTGACTATCTAGAGGTGAGGATCATGGTGTTCATCCTAGAGTCTGCACAATACTGCAGGGTGGTTCTTTCTTAGGTCTCAGGTAGATTCCTCACACATTGTTGATCTCGAGTTCCCTCTCTGCAGATTTCTTTTTCAGTGACTTTTCCTGTGAACTTTAGCTTTTTTTGGTATCCCTGGACTCACAAATCTATACTTTCACCTAAAAGAATCATTATTCTCTGACTGGGCTTTTCCTCGTTCACCCAGTGCCAGACTTTGGAAACTTCTCAAGGCAGTAAGCTGGGACAATTTTAAGAATTAAATCTTTTGAATTGTCCCTCAGAGATTATTATCCCTCATTGTCTGATGCCTCCAGCGTCTTGAAAACCATTGTTTCATGTATTTTACCCAGTTTTTCATTGCTTCAGGCAAAGGGGCAAATCCAGTCTAGTTACTGGATCTTGCCTGAAAGTGGAAACCTGATAGATTTCTTTTAGTAATTAAACTGTGTGTTAAAATACATTTTAGTATAACGCTCCACACATGTACTCATCATTTCCGGAACAATGTGTAAAAATTCTCTTATTTTTTCAAAAAGCAACCACAAAACTCTTATAAAAACTTTTTATCATGCAATCATATTATGCTTATTATACATTATTTGGAAAACAGAAGCACCAAGAAGAATATTAAAATCACCTATAATCAAATCATACTGCCAAGATAAAATTACTGATAATATTTTGGAAGGTACGCTTCTAATTCATTTTTTTAAAAAATCGGGGTCCTTTCCCCCAGTATTATATAATGAGCATATTCTGGTGACATTAACTATTTTTCAAAATATGATTTTCAATGGTTGGATGAAAATCTATTTGTAGGTTCACTACTCTTAATTTGATCATTACTCTTTCCTGGGAGCATTTAGATAATTTTCAATTTTCATTATTGTAAATAATATCTTTTAAATAAATCTTTGTCCAGACTTCTGATTATTTCTTTAAAATAGATTCCTAAATATATAATTACTAGTTCAGCCTTCTTTGTTAAAAACAAAGGAAGCTGTTAACTTTTGTTTATGAAAGATACTTCTCTCTTTTCTAGTAGATAGAATACTTTATCTTGTAGGGTTAGAGTTGATGGATGCTAAAGATTATTTTACCATACTGCATTGTAACCCTACAAGTATAAATAAACTTCATTTAGTGAAGACACCTCTCTATATTCATGCTAGTTAATTGAAAAATTCTATAATCAGGAGGAATATTCTGAAAGATTAATGAAGGTTGTCAAAAGAGCAAGCAGACAGGGATTCAGATGCTGAGATAATTTCATATTTTCCCTTTTAAACTTGCATTATATTATAATAGATACATATCAGTGAAAAAAGAAATACATTACAAAAATACATGAAAAGCTGTAATGCATGAAGTTATAATCTGTGATTAGACCATTGGTATTCAAATTTTGGCTTTTCCATGTATTAGTTTTGTGGGTTAAAAAAACATCTTTGGGTCCCAGTTTTTGCATCTGTAAAATGGGGATAGTGTTATACCTTAAATGATTGTTATGATGATTTAATCAGATATTAAATGTATAGCATTTAGAATCGTGCTTGGCATACAGTAAACAAAAATGTAGTAGACACTATTAGTGTAAATCCTCTATAATACCTTATAAAGAATTTCCTTTTCCTTAGTAAATAATCATGAAGTCCTTTTTTTGGATAAAGCAATTGGTTAATTTCTGGTACTAAAGCAAACAGAGTTTAAGTTACAGTCTTATGAATCAGTGAATTTAACTCAGTCTCCTAGTCATAGACTTTACTGTGAATCAAAGACCTCTATAAAGATATTTTCAATTTCCTGCTTAGCATGAAAATTCCTCTTAAAGTCTCTCTAATAGCTGATCTCACTACCTTCCTCTGAGAATCCTGGTTACCAAAGCTGATTTCCTTCCTAAAATGGTATGATTCATTTTGGGGGAGTCCTATATAGGGGTTCTATGAGGACAGGTTCTCAGAGAGCCTTAGCCAAACCAGCTCTTCCTCCTCCCACTTGCAGTCCATGGAATAACTGCAGAATGTACTGAGAAAGTGATAACCTGAGATAAGGACGATGTGTCTGGAATAACCCAGGCTGTATCCTCACTCCTCTGAGAACAGGAAGATTTTTAATGTTTGTGCTCAGCAAGTTTAGTCATGTACAGTGTATATACACCCAGGGTGGAGTGCTTTCAGAGTTCCTCAGCTGTGGTATGACGTGGAGCATGAGAGGAAACACTCCATCCAACTTACGCTGCCTTCCTGAGCCTTGGTAGACTAGTTCTCCGTGGAGTCTAGGCTTTTGTTTATCCTTGTTACCTATCTGTGAGTGTAAATCTGCTTTGATGAATTTTTTGTGTGACTGTTGTGTCTCACGTGACTCATGCAATTGATAGAAATACTGAGGTTCCTTTTGCTTCTCACAGCTGTTCTTACAGTATTGAAACTGTTATGGCAGCTGGGTCCACAGGGAAAAGTAAGTGCTCCAGTCTTTTCTGTCTCTCTGACAAACTATTCTTCTCTCCACTATTATCGGCTTTCTTATAATTAATATATTCATTAAAAATTCTTTTTATTTTATAACAGTTTAAGATTTACAGAAACAATGATAAAGATAGGACAGAGAGTTCCTGTGCATTCCCCTTCTCCCCTTGTTGTGATTTGTATTGTTATGGTTTCTTTTTAATCTGGTTTTGAGGTCTACCACATGAGAGTGGTCATAAGACAAGACAGCCACTTACCAGGAGAGCCCTGACCAGAGGAAAATTTTAGATTCAGGTGTGTTGGTCAGGTGAGCCACAATGAAGAAGTGAAACCAATATGCATGAAATCAAAAATTTATTACTCACAGGTCCCAGAGAGGTTAGGGGGCTAACAAGAGACCAAGAGGAAGTTCAAAGCTCAGCCAGTAGTGAGGAGTGAGAGTAAGAAAGAAGGCATCCGTGGGACTACACCTTTATTAAAGTCCCTGAGTGTTATCCCTTAGATTTTCCCTTGTGGGTTGTGAATTGGCTAGTTTAATGGATACACATACCAAGAAGGAACTTATTTACATTTTTGTATTGACCCTTAAATTTTCATACTGCTCAGCAGCTTTGGGGTGTGTTGAGTTTTTGGTCAGTAGGATGAGAAACAGTGGGTTATATTACAACAACAAAAAAAAAAAAAAAAGAAAAAAACATGGGAAGGGGAAGTTTTAATTTGGCCAAAGGTGATGGGGTACAACTGGGTTTCAAAAAACTTATGTTGGGCTTAAAAATGGATGCTGAGACAACAATTACATGACACGAATTTATGATACCCAGCAGTTTCCACCATTATTAACATCTTATATTAGTTTAGTGTATTTATCACAATCAGTGAATCAATATTAATACATTATTATTAACTAAAGTCCATATTGTATTCAGGGTTCCTTAGTTTTCAACTAATGTGATTTTTCTGTCCCAAGATCCCATCCAGGATGCTAAATTACATTAAGTTGTTAAGTATTTTTAGGCTTCCCTTGGTTATGACAGTGTCTCAGACCTTGACAGTTTTGAGGATTGCTGGTCAGGTATACTCATATTATAGAATGGCAATTTATTGGAATTTGTCTGATCTTTTTCTCATGATTAAACTATGGCTATGGCCTTTCTGGAGAAAGATTACAGAGGTAAAGTGCCCTTCTTATCATGCCATCTCAAGGGCATACACTATCAACATGATTTATAACTGTTAATGTTGATTATGATCACCTGGCTAAAGTAGTGTTTGTCAGGTTTCTGCACCATAAAGTTATTTTCCCCAACCTTTTCATTCTGTACTCTTCATAAGGAAGTTACTATGCCCATCCCACGGAGTTACACTCTGTCTTATTTAAGGTAGGATAGCTATATGATTATTAGAATTTTTTTCTGCATAGGCAATTTATCACTTTTCCCATAATTGTTAATTTATTTAACAATTTATTTATATCGATACAGACTCATAGAAAGTTATGTATACGTTGGGTTGCAGTCCATTACTCCTTTATTCTCTGCCTCAGAGTGCTCCAGCTTTGGCTATTGGGAGCTCTTTCCATTGGTTCTTGTGCCCTTTGACATACATCTATCAATGCATTTTGTTTACTTTTGTTCACTTGCTTACTTTCTGGTACTTTAAGGTGCTCCAGGTTCATCTTGTATATTTTCTGCCCCAGTTCTATAATTCTCAAATTCTCCAAGAAGCCTAGGTTCCTCTTGTTGGAGAATGGTATTAGAAATCAAAGTCCAGGCAGTGGGTATTCTTGTTACTGGAGTGTCAATTATTCTAGGTCTTCTAAGCTGACAGAACAAATAACTATACATATATACTAACCCATATGTATTTACATACTTATAAACATTTCTGTATTGTAATAATCTGTATGTATATTAAGTTAAATATGATCCCTTACTGATGTCTCTTGCTCTAATCCATTACTACATAAATCATTCTAGCCTCCTCCCCTGGCCAGTATGTAAATTTCTACTCCAACAGCAAGAAACCCGGCTTGCACAATCTGCCATACATTTACTTAATTTTTCAATTCCAATATATATCTATAATAGTATCAAAATTGATAACCTCTACCCCCTTTGAAAACAACTTCTATTGACTCACATTATAGGCAGTTTCTTTTGCTCTTAATCTACAGACTTCATTTATTTCCCAAGTTACTTAGGTTGGCACATACAGTAGATGATTTAATCACAGATCACAGTCTGCATTATTTCTTGGGATTCCCTCAGCTCCTAAATGATTTTTATTTTAATTTACTCCCACTAAGGATCAGTCTCTATGCTGTAAAGTTCTACAGGTTTTGACAAATAGATAATGTCGTGTATCTACCCTTACTCTATCATACAGAATGGTTTCACTGCCCCCAAAACACCCTGTACTTCATGTATTTATCTCTCTTGTCTCTAACTTCTAGCACTCCATGACATTTTAACTCATAGTTGTGTCTTTTCTATAATGTAATATAATTGGAATAATACAGCATGTAAGTATTCAGATTTCTTTCACTTTGAAATATACAGATGCTCCTGAATTTACAATGGGGCTATATCCTGGTAATCCCATCACAGATGGAAAATATCCTAAGTTATAAAATGTATTTATAATAAACGTCTAACCTACCAAACATCATAGCTTGGCATAGACTATAGTAGTCTAGACGACTTACATTAGCCTACAGTTGGGCAAAATCATCTATCACAACACCTATTCATGAGCTATTGAATAGCTCATGTAAATTACTGAATATTGTGCTGAAAGTGAAAAAGAGAATGGTTGTATGGTACTGGAAGTATGGTTGCTACTGAATGCACCTTTGTAGCATCATCACAAAGTAAAAAAGCTCGTAAGTTGAGCTATTGTTAATTGGCGACCATCTATACATTTAAAACTCCATGTCAAGGAATATATATATATATATTTGAATTTTAAATTATGGCCATTCTTGCAGGAGTAAGGTATATCTCATTGTGTTTTAATTTGCATTGCCCTGATAATTAGCGATGTTGAGCCTTTTTTCAAGTTTGTTGGCTGTTTGTATATCTTCTTTTGATAATTGTCTATTCATGTCATTTAGCCCTTTTTGATAGGATTGTATTTTTTTCTGCTAATTTGAGTTCCTTGTAGATTGTGAATATTAGCCATTGTCAGATTAATAGTTTGTAAATATTTTCTCCCACTCTATGGGTTATCTGTTTACTCTGCTGATTATTTATTTTACTGTGCAGAAGCATTTTAGTTTAATTAGGTCCCATCTATTTATTTTTGTTTTTATTACATTTGCTTTGGGTTCTTTTATGAATTCTTCACCTCAGCCAATGCCTAGAAGTTTTTCCAATGTTATCTTCTAGAATTTTTATGGTTTCAGGTCTTAGATTTAAGTCTTCAATAAATCTTGAGTTGATTTTGTGTAAAGTGAGGGATGAGGCTGCAGTTTCATTCTACTACATGTGGCTTGCCAGTTTCCCCAGCACCATTTATTTAATAGGGTGTCTTTACCCACTTTATGCTTTTATATGCTTTGTTGAAGATCAGTGGGATGAAAGTATTTGGCTTTATTCCTAGGTTCTCTGTTTGGTTCCATTGATCCATGTGCCTATTTTTCTACCAGTTTTAAACAAACCATGCTGTTTTGGTAACTACAGCCTTGTAGTATAATTTAAAATCAGATACTTCGATGCCTCCAGATTTGTTCTTTTTGCTTAGTATTGCTTTGGCTATATGGACTCTCTTTTGGTTCCATATGAATTTTAGATTTTTTTTCTAGGTCTGTGAAGAATGTAATGATATTTTCATGTGAACTGCATTGAATCTGTGGATTGCTTTTGCCACTACGGTCATTTTCACAATGTTGATTCTACTCATCCATCAGCATGTAATGTTTTTCCATATGTTTGTGTAGTCTATGATTTCTTGCAGCAGTGTTTTGTAGTTTTCCTTGTAGAGGTCTTTCACCTCCTCAGTTAAGTGTATTCCTAAGTATTTTATTTTCTTTCTTTGCAATTGCTGTAAAAGGGATTGAGTTCTTGAATTTTTTCTCAGCTTGATTGTTGTTGGTGTGCATCAGTGCTACCGATTTGTGTGCATTGAATTTGTATCCTAAGACTACTGAATGCATTTATTATATCTAGGAGTTTTTTGGATGAGTCTTTAGGGTTTTCTAGGTATATGATCATGTTGGTGAATAGTGACAGTTTGACTTCCTCTTTTCCAATATGGATGCCCTTTATTTCCTTTCTTGCCTGATACCTCTGGCCAAGACTTCCAGTACTATGTTGAATAGTAGTGTTGAAAGTGGGTATATTTGTCTTGTTTCAGTTATCAGGGGGAATGCTTTCAACTTTTCCTCATTCATTATGATGTTGGCTGTGAGTTTGCCATAGTTGACTTTTATTATTTGAGGTATGTCCCTTGTATGCCAATTTTGTTGAGGGTTTTTATCATAAAGGGATGCTGGGTTTTGTCAAACATTCTTTCTCCATCTATTGAGAGGATCATATGATTTTTGCTTTTAATTCTGTTTGTGCGATGTATCACATTTATTGTCTTGCATATGTTGAACCAATCCCCACATCCCTCTTATGAAATCCACTTGATTGTGATATATTGTCTTTTCCATATGCTGTTGGATTTGGTTTGCTAGTATTTTATTGAGGATTTTTACATTTATGTTCATCAGAGATACAGGTCTGTAGTTTCCTTTTTTTGTTATGTCCTTTACTGGTTTTGATATTAGAATGACACTGGCTTCATAGAATGATTTAGGGAAGATTCTCTATCTTTTGGGATCATTTCAGTAGTATTGGTAGCAATTCTTTGAATGTTTGATAGAATTAAGCTGTGAATCCATCTGGTTCTTGACTTTTTTGATGGTAATTTTAAAAATGACTGATTCAATCTCACTTGTTATTGGTGTGTCTAGAGTTTTTCATTTTTCCTGATTTAATCTAGAAGGGTTGTATATTTCCAGGAATTTTTCCATCTCCTCCAGATTTTCTAGTTTGTGCATGTGAAGGTGTTCATAGAAGCCATGAATGATCTTTCGTATTTCTGTGTTTTCAGTTGTAATATCTGTCATTTCATTTCTAATTCAGCTTATTTGGATCTTCTCTCTTCTTTTCTTGGTTAATCTTGCTAATGGTCTATCAATTTTGTTTATCCTCTCAAAGAACCAGATTTTTGTTTCATTTGTCTTTTGTATTTTTTTTTTTTGTTTCAATTTCATTTAGTTCTGCTTTGATCTTTGTTATTTCTTTTCTTCTGCTGGATGTGATATTTGTTCTTGTTTCTCTAGTTCCTTGAAGTGTGACATTAGGTTTTCTATTTGCACGTTTTCAGACTTTCTGATGTAGGCATTTAATTTTATGAACTTTCCCCTCCTTCAAGCCACAACAAATGACTTGTTAACATTTATTTTTATTGCTGAATTATATTCTTATTGTTATTTTAATTTATAATTTTCTAATGACAAATGATGTTGAGCATCTTCTATTAAGCATATTTGACACCTGTATATCTTCTTTGGTGATGTGTCTGTTCATATCCTTTGCCCATTTTAAAATTTCATTCTTAAATTTTAAAAGTTCTTTGTACATTTTGATGAAAGTCCCTAATCAGATATATGGTTTGAAAATATTTTCTCCCAATCTGTGGCTTATCTTTTCATTCTCTTAACAGTGTCTTTCATAGAACAGAAGATTTTAGCTTTAAAAAATACAGCATACATATATGGATTGTACTGTTGGTATTGTATCTAAAAACTCATTGCCAAACTAGTTTCCTAGATTTTTTTCTTGTCTTCCAAATATTTTATAGTTTTGCCTTTTATATTTATGCAAATGACCCCTTAGGTTTTGTGGAAGGTATAAGCACTATTCCTAGATTTACTTTTTTTTTTGGTATATTGACAACCAATTGTTCCAGCATCATTTGTTGGAAAGACTGTCCATTTTCCATTGAATTGCCTTTGCTCCTTTGTCAGTGATCAGTTGAGCATATTTGAGGGGTCTACTTCTGGACTTTCTTTTCTATTCCATTGATAAAGGTGTCAACCCTTTCACCAATACCACTCTGTCTTGTTCACTGTATCTTAAAGCAAGTCTTAATATTGGATAATATTGGTGCTTCTAATTTGTTCTTTTTCAATGTTGTATTGGTTTTTTTGGGGTTTTTGCCTTTCTGTATAAACTTTAGATTCAGGTTGCCAATACAAAAAATGTTTGCTGGGATTTTGATTGGAATTGCGTTGATTCTATATATAGAGTTAAGAAGAATTGATATCTTAATATTGTATCTTCAACCTATGAACACAAAATGTGTCTCCATTTATTTAGACCTTCATTGATTTCTTTCATTATAGTTTTGTAGTTTCCTGCATATAGCGACCTTGTTCGTATTTTGTTAGGTTTATATTTAACTTTCATTTTTTTGGTGCTGTTTTAAATGGTGTTGTGTTTTTAATTTCAAACTCAAATTGTTCATTGCCTATAAGAGAAAGCTATTTACTTTTATATATTAACCTTGTATCCTGCAACAGTTGTTTTTGTTGATACTTTGGGGTTTTGTATATAGACTGTGATGTCATCTGCAAACATGCAGTTTTGTTTCTTTCCTCCCTGTCTATGTAGCTTATGTATTTTTTTCTTGCCAATATACTAGCTAGGACTTCCTGTACAATGTTGAAAAGGATGGGTACGATGTGACATCCTTGCCTTATTCTCAATCTTAGGGGAAAAATGTCCAGTTTCTCATCCTTAAGTATGACGTTAGTTGTAGGTTGTTTTGTAGATGTTCTTCATCAAGCTGAGGTTCCCTTCTATTCCCTCTTTGTTGAGAGTTTTTATTACGGATTTGTGTTGGATTTTGTAAAATGCTTTTTCTGTATTCATTGACATGGTCATATGATTTTAATTCATTAACTTGATGTGATGGATTAAATAATTGATTTTTTTTAATGTTACAACAGCCTTGTGTACCTAGAACATATCTCACCTGATTGTTGTGAGCATTTTTTTAATAAACTGTTGAATTTGATTTGCTAATGTTTTGTTGAGGATTGTATGTCCATGTTAACAGGAGATATTGGTCTGTAGTTTTCCTTTCTTGTAATATATTTATCTAGTTTTGATATTAGGACATGCTGGCTGCATAGATTGAGTTAGGAAGTATTCCCTTTGCTTCTATTTTTTTTGGAAAATTAATATCATTTGGTGCCTTGACATCTGGTAAAAATAAGAGGGCCTTAAATGGCCTAACCACAAGTTATTCTTTGATTTAAAGGTACCAGGGAATTCTTTCAAACAGGTATGGTAAGACATGCAGACATTACTATCATAAAAGAAGACTTTTTATACTCACAGAGCCCTAGAAGCAGGAGGCACAGCATGCCAGGCAGGGCCACACAGGGAAGCACCCAGGTCAGTCAGGAGACAGACAGAGAGGGAAAAATGTGGGCAAGAGCCTTTACTGTGGTGTTTGTGGGAAGAAACAAGTGAGGCAGGCTTAGAATTAACTTGTTTGAATAATTTTAGTGGGTTTAAGGGCATGGCATAGGGTTGTCCTTTGTTTTCTGGTAACAAGTCCTGGGAAAATAAGGGTAGGGAAATAGTGGTCTGGAGTGTAAGAGCTCAATAAATGGTGGAGTTTGGGGTGTGGGCTCTGGATTGGTTGGTTTGCATAAGAAAGGTGTGCACCGCCTGGCGCAGTGGCTCATGCCTGTAATCTCAGCACTTTGGGAGGCTGAGGCAGGCGGATCACGAGGTCAGGAGATTAAGATCATCCGGACCAACATGGCGAAACCCTGTCTCTACTAAAAATACAAAAATTAACTGGGTGTGGTGGCTCCCGCCTGTAGTCTCAGCTACTCAGGAGCCTCAGGCAGGAGAATTGCTTGAACCCAGGAGGCAGAGGGTTGCAGCCAAGATCGTGCCACTGCACTCCAGCCTGGCTACAGAGTGAGGCTCCATCTCAAAAAAAAAAAACAAAAAAAAAGAGAGAGACAGAGACAGAGAGAGAGAGAAAGAAAGAAAGAAAGAGAGAGAGAGAGAGAGAAAGAAAGAAAGAAAAGAAAGAAAGAATGTGTACAGAGCTGAGGCCTTTACTACCTCTAGGAATTGGCTGGCCCTGGAAGGGATTCTCCGAGGATCAGCAAGGCCCCAGGTTGTCAAAGCATCAAATACAGAAGCATGGTTATTACACCCGCCAACTATGCTCCCTTGGATAAGGTTCCCTAGTCTATCAGCCCTCATTATCAAATAGACCAAATGCAGATCCCGCTCATCAGTGAGTGTCGGGTTTCAGTTCCCTGTCAGCTTGCAGAATTATTCAAACAGGCCAATCACATTCCAACATGGGACCTGAGAGTGCTCTCCACTCTTGATATTACAAAGCCTGCCTCCCACAGTCCTTGATTGTTTACTGTGCTCCCAAGTGCAACCCCATATGTCTCTGTATTGACTGTGGTATCCTCCTCCCTGCGCTGTGAGTCTGTTTAATAAACTGCTGTCTATCTCATTTGTCTGATGTTGGATGTTGTGTGCTCAGTCATTCCCATAATGCTAGAGTGGCCTCTCTTCCTCACCAATGGGATGAAAAGGAGATGATCAAAACACTGACGCTAAGAGTCAGGAAGGAGTCTTTATTGGATCTTCACCAGAAAGGATTCTGTGGTATTGTGGAAGCCCCCACAAGACTGGCTCCCAGATGTTTCTCACATTCACTCCAGTCCATCCTCATTCCCCAGTAATTGGCCAAAATTACTATTTGAGTGTTCATATCAGTCTACAGCTCCAGTGGCTTGTACACCAGGTAAACAGTTCTGGCCTCTTTCTTCTGGGATGTTCCTTTTCTCCAGATTTTGAGGTGATGATTTGCCCTGAAACTTCAGTTCTCTGATGGGTCTGAGAAAAGTTGTTTATTTTCACCTTGTTCAACTGTTTTTTGCTGTAAAGATAAGAGTGACAAATTCTAAACTTTTTACATGTTGGAGTTCTAATTTGTTCATATTTTTCATACTGTAATCTGACTTCTTTACCGTCAAAATTTTTCTTAGCGAAGGTCCAACTATCTTTATTACTAAACTTGATGGACACATTTATTTCCTTACCTTAATCTCCTTGTGACATTTAAAATTGTTGACTACTTTACCCTTTTTGAAACTCTTGCCTTGCTAAATTTCTAAAATACCATAATTATGTTTTTTCTTCCCTAGGTTCTGCCATTATCTGTTCTTTAAATGTTAGTGTTTTCTAGGTTCTACTTTCAGTTTTCTCTACTTCTCAACTCTCTTTGGGTGACCCTCTGCTCCCATGATTTTAATTAGCTCTTCAACTTTAATCACTCCTAAAATCACTTTTATCATAATTTTTTTTCTACTTTCAGATCTCTCTATTACACTACCATTCTGGATGTCTGCATTTGAATGTCCAGTATTTCAGATTTGACACATCCCAATGAGAAATAAACATTTATTTTCTATGCCAACCACCCCAAACTTAGTATTTTATTCCTCGATCTCTGAAAGACTCTACTAGGCATCAATCACTCAAATCATAAACCTTGAAATTATATTTTACTTCCATTTTCATCTAACCTGTTATCATGTCTTTCAGTTCTATAGCATCTGGAAAGTGTGTCTTCCACTCTCCAAACCCATTGTCACTCATCTTGTCTCCCACCACTAGTATCCTAAACAGGTGGTTCACAAACATTAGTATGCACCAGCACCACCTGGAAAGCTTGCTAAAACACAGGTGACTGGGATGGAGCCTATAGCTTGTGATTCTGTAGGTCTGGACTGGGGCCTGAAAATTTGCATTTCTAACAAGTTGCCAGGTGCTTTTGATTTTGTCAGTTTGGCGACCACATTTTGACAACCATTGTTCTAGTTTATTACGATGGCTGTCTAATGGATTCCCCTATTCAGGACTTTTTCCAAGCCATATTCCACTCCATTGTCTTGATTCTAAAACACAAATGTTCTTAAACTGTATAATTGCTCTTTGTGGCTTTTTGGGTCAAGCAAGTGCCAGGCACATGCTTAATATTCAGTGTTTGTATGCACTAAATAGGCATTAGAAAATGAATGGGATTGGCATAGGAAGAGTTGACACAATGCTGGCATGAGAGTGAGGAGAGAGGAGGGACAGGATACAGTATAACATTGCAAGGAAGCAATGCCTTTAGTGGAAATACATTTTATGTGAAACATTTAGCAATGAATTTTCATTATATATCATATGTGTGTGTGTGTATATATATATATTATACTTGGTTTAATATATATAGAAAATATAGGCCAGTGAAGAAATCAGCTTAATTAGAGCAAAGGATTATACTAGACTGTGACCTCCACAAGGACATAGAGAAACTCAGTATCTTAAACATTTTATTTTGCCTCACAGTGTTAAAAAAAATCTACGTTTACTTTTGCACTATCTCTCACATGTCTTGCATAGTTTGAATATTTGGTTTAGTTTTCCTCCATGTAGCTTTTTAGAGTTCAAGAAATATACATTTATAAAGTATGTCTACTTATTTGATTTATGTGTAGAAATTTTCTCCATTAGAATTAGCTCAAGGACTTTATTTAGCTTGGCATCACAGTCAAGAATCTATTTGTTTTATCTCCAGAGTTTTAATATTATAATTTCTTTATGAAAAGAACTGTCATTTGGTTGAAGTTTCTCCTTCAAAGATCTTTCCACATGGAACATAGAAACTTGTTTCCGAAAATATTATTCATCTTATTTAGGAAAATCCTCTGTAAACTATTTGTTTCCTGTACACAGAGGTGAATAAAGTCAAGGAAAATAAAAAGAATATTTGGGTCTTCCAAGGATGATAGCTGACAATTCTCCCCCAAAAGCAGTGGATATCAATTAAGATCTGTATTAGATTCTTCCTGTTCCTTCTACTTTTCTTCCCTGAGAGCTCACAAAAGAGAGTAGGGACAATGCCTATTTTGAAACTGCTTCCAAGGTAGTTTTGATCCATCCTTTGCAAGAACACTGACAGTTTGTTGGGTTTCAACTTTTGTTTTTCACAGGAGAGAACACTTTTCTTTTTTGATTTGGGGGCAATGTAGTGTTGCTGACCTTTAATTTGATGCAGGGGCATTGAAATTAAACAACAATAAAAAGTACCACACGTTATCACCATTCCTTCCCACGAGAGGACATTTTAATTCCAAAATGTAAGTAGAACATACTCCAAAATAAGAAATAATCTTTTAAATTAGAAAAATTATATTTAACAAAAAAAAATACCACTTTGTCCTTACTTTGCAGGGGACAATGGAAAACATTATTGGACCAACGCTTTTCTTAGCATCTGGGGACCATTGTCCTAGATAAGTTAGCCGCCTCTAGGAGAGAAAGTTAAAATCACCTTTGCTTTCTTTACTCTTTATTTTAATTTGTCATTTTAAAGCTTTGATTTCCATGTATGTCCTAGCAGCCTATTTTGGTTCAATTAAGTATTTCCTTTCCTGTTTTTCTCTGTTCTGCTCCAGGGGAACCATTCTAACTGCTAAGAATTCGTGTCATTAGATCAGATGGTTCTTTCTTTCTGTCCTTCATCCAGTGGCAGGTTTAAAACTCTTTGATGATTCAGCTGTATCATATTTAAAGTTCTATTTCAAATCCTTCAAACTTAGGGTTTTAGGAAATAGCTAGCTGTGTGGGTAGGAAAGAGAAGAGTCTATTAAAATCTCCAATCCTCTTAGTGACCCATTCACTGAGTCTCTCAACAAATCTATTCAGTTCTTCCCTCTGCTGAAAACAAAGGAAAAAGCAAATGGGAAAGCAAAACCCTACCAAGACAAACCTCAGAAGAGCCCACACAGAAATAAGCCTTATTAAGAGAAACTATTGTGAGGCCTACTTATTTTGCGCATTCTGAGCACGAGGATATCAAATCTAACAGCTGAGTGGGGTCCAGCCAGTCCAGGCAACTTTCCTTTACAATACTGGAAGAGGCTCTTTCATTTAGAATTCTATGAATATGCAAAAAAAAAACAAAAACAAAAACAAAAAAACAGAAAACAACTAAGGGTACATTCTTTACTGAAAGTTATACTCTGTTTACATACATAAACTTTCAAGGCTGTGCAAGAGTTCTGAAATCAGTGTCCTTTTGCTCTTCACTCACTGATTATTGAAAACTTTGAACAGGTGTAGCCAAGAAAATATTTCTGTTCCATCCTGCACTTCCTTCTATATGCGACACTGTTCTCATTTATCCAGGTCAAGTTCAGTCAGACTTATTCCATTAGGTTTTAGAGGTTTTTTTTTTTAAGTACTTACTCACAGACTAGTTATTAGACACTCTATCTTTAACAACTGGTTTCCATGGAAGGCTTTGCTTCGTTTCAACATTCTGGCTTATTGTTAGTTGGGCCTGTATAATCTCCAGCTGTCTGTATCTCTAAGCTGAGTATTTTAAGTGTTTCTTCTTTGGGGATCAATGTCCTTCTACACACTAAAGCATTACTTTGTGAGGAGGGAGGATTAAATCCCTTTTGACAAGAAGAGTGACTTTCTGTTTGAATAAAAGCTGGAAGCACATTTACCCATTTCTGTAGGACCATGATTACATCTATGTAGTACCATTAAAGATCTCTCCTAGAATGCACCCCCAATCCTCCCACATAGTAGTAGGAGTAGTAATAATCATATTAGCAAGAAACATTTCCATGATATTTCCTATGTGCCAAGTACTGTTCAAATGCTTTATTTTTATTAATTGATTTAATATTGAAATAATTCTCTAAATTAGATACCGTTATGCTCATTTACAGAAGAGGAAATGGAAGCACAGAGAGATTAAACCCAAGGTCTCTGATAAAAACATAGGCAGTCTAGTCTAGACCCTAGACTGTTTCTTTGTTTGTTTGTTTTTCTGTTGCTCTGTTGCCCGGGCTGGAGTGCAGTGATATGAGCATAACTTACTGCAGCCTTGAACTTTTGGGTTCAAGCAATCCTCCTGACTCAGCCTCCTAAGTAGCTGGAACTACAGGCACAAGCCACCATGCTCGGTTATTTTTTAAAATTTTTTGTAGAGATGGGGTCTCACTGTGTTGCCTAGGCTAGTCTTGAGCTCCAGGCCTCAAGTAATCCTCCCAGCTTGGTCTCCCAAAGTGCTGGGATTACAGGCGTGAGCCTCCCTCCTCTGCTGAGACTCTGGTTCTTTAACTGCTTTTCTTTATAGTGAGAAACTAAACCAGAGGAATTGTTTTTTAATCACTTTATTACCAAACATCATGCCTTCTCCAAAGAGAAAGAATTAATTGGAAGGATGGATGGATAAATGGATGGATGAGAGGGAACTTATTAGGGGAAATGGTTCATGCGATTATGGAAACTGAGAAGTCTCATGATAGATCATCTGCATAGTGGAGACCCAGGGAGGTTGATATGCAGTGATGGCTCGGTCCAAGTCTGAAAGTCTCAGAACCAGGGAAGCCCCTGGTGTGGTTCTCAGTCTGAGGGAGAACGCCTGAGATCCTGAAGGACTGCTGGTGCAATTCTGGGAGTCCAGTGACTGGAAGACCTAGAGATCTGATATCTGAGGGCAAGAGAAGGAGTGTCCAGCTCTGAGACACACACACACACACGCATGCACGCACACACACACACAGAGAAAGAGAGAGAGAGAGCCAGAGCTATTTTTTTTTCTCTGCTCTTTTGTTCTGTCTATCCGAGTCCCCAGCTCACTGGATGGTGCCTGCCCACAATGAGCAAAGATCTTCCTCACTCAGTCCACCAATTCATTTGCCAGTCATCTCTGGAAACACCCTTACAGACACACCTAGAACTAATGCTTTATCAGCTATCTAGTATCCCTTAATGCAATTAAGTTGACACCTAAAATTAACCACCACACAGATTTTTGCAGACAATGAACTCAGGACAGAGACATATTATAACAGGGTAATAACCAGCTTGCAAAACTTCTGGGAACTTTAGGGAGATTGTATTTAGGGAGCACAGGTTTGAAACCAGATGTACAAGGACTTAAATATCAGGTGTCATTAACTGAACAAAACTGTGAGCATGTTTCTTAACCTCTCTAATCTGGTTTTTCATATAGAAAAGAACCTGTTTCTTAGCGTATTATGAGATGGAGTACAAAGAAAGAATAGCAGCTGAGTGATATAGTAGAAAATTTGAACTCCTATGCTGTCCTTTTTAATATGTGTTTACTTAATACATATATTAATTTACATTAATACATACATTCCTTTACAGTAATACATATATTAATTTATGTTACATTCTGTGCTATTTTAGGTGCCCCCTCTACATATATATGTATGTGTATGTATATATATATGTATATCTTCAACTCACTGAAGCCTCATATAGCAACTCTGTGAAAAATTATCATTATCATCAAGTCTATTCTATAGATGAAGAAGCTGAGGCTGAGAACAGAATGATTAAATCCCACCCAGGGTAACACAGAGTTGGGATTAGCAGAGCTGGGATTCAAATCCAGACACATGGTACCAGTCTGTGTTTTTAATTGCAAGGCCATTTTGCTTAACACTGGCTGAACCATGGAATGAGAGGGCTAATTGGTATTTTAGCATCCATGTATTTGCATAAAAAGGGAGAAAGAGACTGCTTTCTCAATTGTTTTAAGAGACATTTTAGGTCACACAGTGAGTGGCAGAGCTGGAACTAGAAGTGTTCTTTTATGCATCCACAGCTTTTTCTTTCATAGTCACAGTGATTATAACTTTGGAAACTAACACGAAGGACTACAGATCAAGGAGGAATTTGGGGCTTTTCCAGAAAGTTCAGAAGCTATACCACATTGCAAATGATGTTCTCATTCCATTATCACATCACTGTGCAATGATGGATAAGCTAAGCTCACATTGCATTATAATCTTAGGTAGAGAGAGAGAGAAAGGCAGTGGATAAAACTGAAATGGGATTTTCTGCTTGGTTTGTTAATGAAATATCTGAGAGCACTTTCCACAACGACAAAATGCTCCTGTTCTGGTAATGTAGACAAATTCAAGCTGAGTGATTAAATTCCACCTAATTAAAAATTCTTTCTCTAATTTCAGATTCTCTTTGTTTACGAGACTCTTTACCTTCTGTCCAAAATTGTTGTTTACTATGTTTTCCTGCTGCTCAGTTTTTTATTGCGTTTCTTCCTGGAGGTAGTTGTATACTGACAATGGTTAAAATAATTCTATATGTAAAGTTTGCATGGAATATGTAAATATTTGTACCTTAACTCTGGAACAAATCTAAATTAAAATGTATAAATACATTGTTTTCAGAACTCCTTTCAGATGTCTCACCCATTCGAAACTCCTTTTGAATATGAACCGAAGATTGGACACACAGTTGTAATTATTAATCTTACATTTAATATTCCCCATGCTGCCATAAAATGTCTGAGGAGGCACGCTGCTAAGAATAAACTTCCTCAGCATTGCAGTACAATGCAGACAATTTTCCACAGGGAAAGAAAAAAAAAAGAAACATATCTTTTCACCTATTGCAGAGCAAAACACTAACGACTTTGCCCATTTGAGCTGAGAAGTAATTAGTGGTATGGGATAGAAGCCAAGCATATCAAGAAAATGTGTTTTACTCATGTACTGATATACCCATTTTGGATTTAGCTGTAATTTCTGTACATTTTGTAAATTTCCTTTACTTCTGTCACAACCTTAATATTAATAACTTGCTTCCCTTCATATAGTGATTTAAAAATAATGACCATATTTTATATAGATGTAAATTGTAACTATATAAATTTTTAAACACCTAAGCCAATTTGTTGTATATTTTATTATTAATTTTTTTGTATGACAGCTTAATATGACTTTTCTTTCTTCTACAGTCAATCAGCTCAAAGCACTATGGAAGTTCATATCAGCCTCAGAGTATCAGCCTGCTAATAGTGGAGATGACTTAATGGATTAATTCCTTGTTTCAAAAATTTAGCCATATTGCAGGGCTCTAAGTGGCTTCAAGGTCATCTGATTTTTCTTTCTGATGTGATACAGAAGCATTCAGATGATGGCCTAATTTGATCTTTCAAACCTCCAAGATATTAATGTATAGCCTTCCTAGGCAATTTTTTCCGAATTTAACTGCTTTGAAAATGGAATAAATACATAATCTACTGCACGATCTCATCCTTTGTTTCAGGCAGGTTGGTAAATTAGCTAATGGTTACTTCTGGGTTTATGTGTAATATGTCACATGGTATAGGTCATTGAGCAATCACAGAATCTGAGAAGTAAGAGTGTTAGAGATGAGCTATTTTGCCTACTTGAAATGCAATCAGCCATCCTGGAGGAAATGGGACAGGAACACAATGGAAAGAAGTGGCCATGATCTTATCAATCAGCCTTGCTTATAGTTGTTGCCATTATATAATTGTATGTTCTTGGCTCCATCTGCTGCTAATGATGAGTCATTCTTACAAAAAAAAAAAAAGTAATAGGTTTATGCTTATGAAATACATTGTGCAAATTTTATGAGGGATGTTCCAAAAAATATAAGTGGTGTTCCAAGAACCAAGTTCTGCAAGCAAAATAAGTCATTAAATCGGCAATTTTGACATGGGATTCTACTTAGTGCTGTTATCTTGCCAGGATATCCAAATATTGTATTATTTGACTATTACTCAATAATGCTCACTCTCATTTTTTTAGCGTTTGAATTTTCAGTGTAGGCCATGTTTTAAAATCTACTTTACCAGAGGAAATGCAAAGAAGAAAAGATGTGAATGTTGTTCTGAAATACTGTAAGTGAAATCAGTAATTGATTTATACTATAAATTAGCAAAACGAAAATTGACTTCAAAGGCAAAACTAAAATAAAAGCAGGGAGACAAGACATTTTCATCACTATTAAAGGAAATGAGCTTATGTAAAATAACACATACCCTAATGCCTGACTTGAGGATGCTTTTGGAAACATTCTTAAAAATTTGATTAAGGTAAATGCAGAATGAGACAAAGTGTTCTATGTCTTGAATATATTTCAATTTTTAAATGATTTTTATTTATTTTTTAATGTTACCTTAATTTAAGGGTTTCTGTTTTCAAAAGTCTATGTGAGACCGTTTTAATATGTTTGAAATATGTAATCTTATACATTTATATTTATTTGAAATATATAATCTTATAATGATGTATTGCATTACAGTAACAAGGAAAACCATGCATTCATTATTATTGTCTTCTTAAAAGAGAAAAATCTATGAAAATCTTAGTATAACCATATCACAGAAGAATAATTTGCTGTTCACTATTATGGCCACTCATTATTTCTTAAAATAATGTAAATGATATATTATGAAAAATGCAGAATAATTTATAATTTCAGGAATTTGTAAAAATTACTATGATTTATGATTTTTAGTTCTTGAATCCCAAAGATTAGTACCTACTAGAAATTTAGAAACATTATTAGAATGTATTCTGTTCTTTCTATAATGAATTTTCATCCACTGAATAGTCTCAATTTATACATTTTTACTGGTTTTAGTTTTGGTAACTTTTATTTGGCACTAGAACCTTTTGGCATCAATGATCTAAATATATACATACATGCATACCACACATAAGAGACTTTATACACATTTAAACATACATATATACCATTTCCATAGTATAAGCTCATGTAGATTTATGTCAATATTGTGAAATTTCAAATTGAAAAATTAGTTAAATTCCAATAATGGTTTGATTTCTTTTGAATCCAATTCGTGGAATTTAAGTAAATCTTTTGGAATTTCATTCTGCTGAAAGTGAAACATCTACATTATTTTGAACACCTTTATTAATTCATTTACAAAGGTGAACATTGAAGATGTATTTGCTTTCATGGTGATAATATGACTACATATTTTGTGTAGTCAATGTATCGCAAAACATTGTTTCTTCATAAATTAATAAACTTATAAAGCAGTTATATACAGGAAACTTGTTATAGTACATGTATAATTTATACTCCAAATAAGCTACAATATTTTGTAAGCTACAATGATCTAAATTTACAAGTATTCTATACATACTCAGAGAAACTCAACTATAAAACTTTTGTGAAAGAGATGGTATTGGACACACATACACAAATTTATCATTATAGCAATATGTATTTTCTCTTCTTGCAGCCCATCGACAATTCAATTTTAGAAATGTTTGAGCTGACAAAGAATGATTTTGTAAATTATGGTGTTTTACAATTATATTGATTTTTAAATAACCAAGTTCTTTAATACATAGTTTCATGTTGTTAAAATAATTGAAAGTATTTAATCATAGTGTATCAATGGAATTTTAACTTTTGAAGCTTTTGGAAGACTTGCAATTATTGAAGACAAAGCATACAAGCAGGTAGACACTGAGATTGTCCTTGCAAAAAAAAGAATGGAAAAAATTAAACATGAATGTAAACGTTCTACATAACTTAATTTTAAAATCCTATAATTGCATTTTAGAAAGTCTTAATTGATGGGAAAAACCCTTTACTGTAGTTTTTGGTTTTACTTGTATACATTTATTGTTAGTATCATAAAAAGAAATTGAAAGGATTATTGATTTTGGAGAAACATTCAAAAGAATAATAAAAATAATCAATTTATTGACAATTTTACTTGTAAATATGTTTGTTCAACATTGATACTTTGAATGGTGGTAAAACATGGTATCTGTGAAACTATTTGGACTGAAATAATTTTGCATTAAATATAAGAAAGTAAAAATTTATATTATTCTACATATAGCAGAATTTGTTCTGAATATACTATTCATAAATAACATTCATTGTTTTTACTGGATGTATTTACTGAGAGATTCTTTGTAATTTACTTGTTGAATTTCTGATATTTTTATCCTGCTAGATCACTGCCTCCTCTTTGACACTAGACGGCTCCTTAAGCCAAGTTTGCCTCAGTTTTAACAAAGGATCAGAGTGATACCCATCTGGAAAGACAGAGGTTCCAAAAGGACTCTCCTGGAGGTGGGTTCCTACCCAGGGGATATGTGGAACATACATTTCATGAGTAGTGCTGCTGAACAGCCCCTCTTTTTTGGCATCTCCTTTGAATGAGTTATACAGCAGGATTTCCAGGAGTGGCGACTGTAGTTCTGTCTCCTCTTTTTTGTTTTTAGCTTTCCTCAGGACTATGTCTTCCTTCAGGCACTCACAATGCTTCCTGTGGATTGAGGCATGGACAGAACTTCTGACAAAGAACCTGACAGTGAAAAGCCAGTTAGTTGTATACCTCAATCTCACTTTTTCTTGTGTAGAAACTGAGTTAGGGGAAATTTTTCACATGCTTGGTGCCAGGAAGATTGTGGGGAGGGGCATCTAAGACATGAAAAGCCTATTCTCTTACCATTGGCTCAGAGTTTTTTTGTTTTGTTTTGTTTTTCTTTTTACTTCTCTGTGGTCCTGAGATCTGACTCTATCATATTTGAGTTCTGGGATATTGCTGGTGAAAATATTGGTGCTGTATATTTGTTTTTAGTTTTCTGTCGGGGAAAGTGAAGCCAGCTTGTGTCTAAGCCACTGTTTTGGACCTGGAAGTACTTCTCAAAAAAGTTTTGAAAAATGTGATAAGAATTTTACCTATTGGCCATCTCCTATGGGCTAGGGAGCATACTTGATGAACAACATGCATTAATTATTTCTTATGAGATCCCATGAAGTAGCTTATGATTATTTTTACCCTTATTTTATAGACAAGGCAATTGAGGCTTATTGAAGTAAGATAATGTGCCCAAGATCAACAGCTAGTAAGTGAAAAAAAAAAGGGGATTTCTTGCTTCTGCCTGATTTTATATTCACAGCTCACACTCATTCTTAATGTAGGTTTTAAAGGATTTTCATGAAAATGTTAGACATCCGGAAAAAAGGGCTATAATCACTACCTTGAAGCTAAAGAAACCAAGGTCAACTATAATCTAAAAAAGCAAAGGATGGTCAGTATTACCAACATGTTAAGAAAGTGGGTTTTAAGTACACAACTTGAGTTAAAATTTCAGATGAACAACCTACCAGTTGAATAAACTTGAGGTCCTTTCTTCTGGTCCATGAAATTCAGCATTTATTATTTAAAAAATGATAAAATGATGTCTATGTTAAAGAGGGGTTCAATAATAAAATAAGGTAGTACTTTAAAAGTTTAGGATAGTGCATTGAGCTTCATAAGTACTCAGTAAAGGTTATCTATTATTTTCTTATTAATAATAAAATAGAGCAGTTGTTTGAGAAGTGGCTCCATGTGAGTCTACATTTGATAATACTATAAAGAATCTACTTGCATTACCTAATAAATAGATTTTTTCTGCTTATATGTTTAAACTTGGAAAAGAACTATCGAAATAAAATGTGGATCACCTAATTATTGGATAGGTTTGTGGAAGTCATTAGCATTGTAATAGATTGGCCAAACCAGCTATGACTTTTTTAACTTCCTCTCCTCAAAAGTAGGGAGATTCTTCCCATTACCACATTATTTCAGTTTCAACTAGTGTATGAAACCAGAAAAACCAAGATAGTATAGTTTGTTCCTAGATAATATAGTTTCAAAGGTTTTCACTTTGCTGACAAAATTATTTAGCATTATACTTGGTGGGAGTGGTGAAGGTACATTTCATAATTTGATGTTATTAATAACAACAAAGTTAATATTTCTTGCCTTTCAAGGGAATAAATGGTAGATTAAATTTGTGTTTCTGGGCCAGGCACGATGACTCAGTCCTTTAATTCTAACACTTTAGGAGGCCGAGGTGGGCAGATTGCTTGAGCTCAGGAGTTAGAGACCAGCATGGGCAACGTGGTGAAACCCTGTATCTACATAAAATAGAAAACTTAAATGGGTGTGGTGATGTGCACCTATAGTCCCAGCTACTACTTGGGAGTCTGAGGTGGGAGGATTGCTTGAGCCTGGCAGGTTGAGGCTGCAGTACAAAATCACATCACTGCACTGCAGCCTGGGCAACAGAGTCAGACCCTGTCTCAAAAACAAAAAGAAAAAGAAAAAACAAACAAAACTGTTTCTGACCTATTTCTCCAAGGACTTAAAATTTAATTTTGAAGTAGTCTAATACATGTAAAGAATATTTGAAATGAGATTCTAAAGATCTGCTCTCTTACTAGAAATGTGAATTTTAGCAAGTCTTATCTTTCTACGCCTCAGTTTCATTATCTGCTAACAAAAATAAGTTTGGAAGATCAAATGCAACAACAAAACAGAACATTCTGTAAACTGGTTAACTCTCTAGTTAGGACATGTCTCAAACCTAGTGTAAATTCAGATATTAAATGAGACAAAAACGTGAAATATTTTGTATTTCTAATAGACATGGATAGTATATGTAGAGCCATTACAAAGATTAAGTAGCTTAATCTGCTTATGTAGCCAGTCATGAACTTTTATTCATTTGGTTGAAGAACTCATGTATGGTGAACACTTGCTGCAGAAAAGGCAGTGGATTATAATGGTGAATAAAACAAAAACCGGTTTATTAAGTGAAGTTTATTGTCTACTATTAATAGAAGAGTTGGACATAGCATATGTATGATCTTAGCTAAGCATTGTGATAATTTATATGAATTAAATTAACTGAATTCTATAAGAAAGAATAACATGTGGAGAGTGATAGCTAACTTGGTTTGGAGAATTGGAGAGTACAATGCTTGAATTGGACCCTAATAGATGAGTTGATTTTAGCCAAGTGAAGACTCTTACTTGATGTTTGGGAAGAAGTGAAGAAGTTGTCCAGATAAGAAATAACGTATTCAATATCTGAGGGAGGCAAGAGCTTGGTGTTTTCTAGGAAGTGAAATTGGTTCAATGAAGTTGCAATATAGAAGCATGGGATGAGTTTGAAGATCTGGACAAAGTCCAGATTATGCAGAGTTTGAGGCCATGTTAAAGTGGTTGGATTCTATTCTAAATGAAATGGAATGCCACTGAAAGAGTGGAGGGAAGAATAAGTGTCCCATGTTGGACACACTGGTATGCAGGGACATAGAAGCATATAAGTGACTGAGTGAAGTAGTTAGTTGGATTTGAGCCTGTGACTCTGGGGATCCAGACTAGCAACATCAGTTTGGGAGTCATTGGCACAGACTGTCTTTAAAGTCATGGGAAAGGATGAGACTTTTAGGAAGAGAAACTAATGCAAGAAAAAAAAAGTACTATGTCTGAAACTAAGGAACTCCAACATTGAAAACTTTAAAAGAGGAGTTGTTAACAAAAGAGACTGAGAAAGTGTTGTCAAAGAATTAGGAGGAAGTGTGGTGTCAGCGTCAGTGAAGGCTGTGTTTTGAGAAATAGTGGCCAATTGAATCAAATGCTTAAAAACTGTGTGGAGGTCAGTAACAAGTTTAGCAAGAGTGACTTGGGTGGAGTGTTGCAGGCAGATGACAGATGTCTGATGTTGAAAGGTAAACAGGAAGTGTAGAAGTGAAATCAGGACAAGAAGAAAATTCTAAAATAAGTTTTGGATAAGAACGGACAAAGAAATCTAGAGCACTAGTTATTGGAAGATTAGACACTTTTATTTTGTTGAAAATTAGAAGTAAAACATACTTATATGTTAATATAAATAATCCAACTGAGAGGAGAGGTTTAAGATGAAGGAGAAAGAAAGAATAGTCAAATAAGTTATTCCTTGGGAAGGCAAGAGATCCTGGAACTCAGAATATGAGCCAAAGGACTTTGTTAGGAGAAGAGATTAACGGTTGTAAATATGTGGTGATACAGATCTCCTCGGTTATACAAATCTCTTCTTTGGTGTTCACCTTTAAGGATACAGTCTAGAGGCACATAACTGGGTTTATATAGCTTAGAGTTTTGCCAGAGCGGTACAAGACAGTGAGAGGAGGCCAACAGGGGTAGTTTGCAAGGGAGTGTTTATAATTATTTGAGCGTAGGACTTTTGGTAATAGATTGATGTAGATTTTGTATTTGTAGCAGTAAGCCGTTTGTGGTCTAACTAACTTTGAGTTGTGCCCTGTGGCGTATATTCAGTTTGAAGGCTATTATTGGTTTCTTTATTGCTATTTCTAAAATATGTCTAGATTTGAACATTTTAGTAGCTAATATGTAGTGCCAGTTTTCTCACTGGCATTATTCTCTTCAATAAAGTCAGTAATCTAAGTTGTAAGAATAAGTATTTTTATGGATCACTATAAAAGTTATTTTATTTTGAATTCTAAAATGCTGTCCTCTAAACATCACTTGATATCATTGATGTTCTCTTGGCCTGCCGGGTGAAAGATGCTCTAATTTTGCTTCAAGGAGTTCAAATATATGAGTCTAAATAGGAGTATGTTAGGCAAGTTTTTTAGATAAACCACACACACAGCCACACACACACACACACACACACATACATGCACATGCACATGCACACTGCTCCTGCAAATCTCCTTCGTTTCCATCTTTGAAAGTCCATCCAGCAAATACCCCTCTGTTATATTAACCTTCCCTGTGAGCTTCATCTCTGCCACCATTACCTTTTTGTTTTTTGAGGTGACAGCATGCTGTGTACGTGTAAATGCGTCAGTGAGGATGCATTTACAACAGGGCAGGCCTCTTTATGTAACTAGCTTTCCCAAATGTCTATTTTTTAATGGGATGACTTTTTGTTTTCCCTTCCTGCCCATTATAATGAAATGTTTTAAAAAGGAGATTGTCTCTGGATGCTTTAAGATTAAGATAATTCTTTTCCATGAATAAATAAATTCATAAATAATAATCAAACATTTATAAAAATCAGCACGTTATCAGTAGAAACCTGCAAGCAATTTAGTCTTTAATTACACACATACATGCATTTCTATTTTAACTTTCCCCAATCTTTTCCCCAACTAATCTTGATGTAATACATTTTTGGAAAGTGTAAGACAGCTATTCACAAATTCTGGGAGAGTTACTTAAAGTGTTGAATAACCGATCCCTTGAATAACACTGTATGTCATCCTCCCAAAATTATCTCACTTAATTCTGACAATAACCCTTGGAAAATAAGTGTATTATCATCATAGCTGTCCCATTATTACAAATGGTAAAATAAAATTATGAAGAGTTTAGGGGCTTATGTAATTAGCCTAAAGTGATAGAACCGGTAAGTAGCGAAAAGCAGAACTCAATCTCAGGACCTGATATTATGATTTCTGTGTTCTTTCTGTTATCTACACTGCCTTTCCAAAGTTTGCTTCAGTAGCTGGGACAAGTCATGTGACTGGATTTAGGTGGAAGTAGAGAGATAAAAGCTGGGGACTTTGGGATGTGCTTCCCTTTGGAAATACTTTTGGAGAACTGGACCTTCATAGAGAATGCAAGCCCATGATTTCAGCCATGATTGCCACACTTCTTGGCAGAGTCTTGCTTGTTCTGTCACTTATTTTATGGGATTTTATGAGATTTTAATAACAATACTTTTAATAACGTATCATGAAGAACGCATGATATGATGAAAGAAAAAGAAATTATACTGTAGTATGTTAGCCCTAAATTAACAACCCCGACTATAAATGTTATATCATTTATATAAGATTGTTTTTTCACCAGAGGAAAAGTATTTGTGTTTGTGATATAAACATGTGTGATGTACATAGTTAGTAAAACTGATAGTATTAATAAAAATCTTAATAGGCTTCATGATTAGAATAAAATGATATTTTGATCCAAATCCCTAATTAGAACAGTACATTTACCAACTGTTCTCATGGGAAATGGAGCCAGAATTCATCATTTAAAATGATACCTAATTAATCTTTCTTTGTAACAGATGTCAGCCTTATTTTCAAATCTTTTGTAGACAATAACTCTCTGTGTGAATCTTTTAATTGTCTATCTGGGGTTATTTTTTTAACACTATAATATATGGTTAAATAAAGAAGGTAGAGATAATCAGTTTTACTGTGATTTGAGTCTGTTTAGCTACTATGGTGGGAGCATGAGATGTTTAACACCACAAATACATTCATGATTTTCTATCAGAATCAATTTAAAATGAAGCTCAGTAGTAGGTGTATTAATCACAGTATAGTGAAGAAACACTGGCCTGGGAATTAGGAGACCAGAATTCTCTGTCACATATGATTGCATTATCTCAAGCAATTCATCCCACCTCTTCAGACCGCAGATGCACTGTATCTGCATAACAAAGCCACTGGACTGTGATATTTAGGATCCCTTCCAGGATGAAGATTCGTTCATTATCTCTTAAAAAATTCCATTTTTATAACTTATATTCCATTTTAATTTACTCTGTGCATAAGTATGTGTATATATGTACATACCCACATACATACATACAGCTCTATCTTTATTTAGTATTTAAACTTCATTCCACAGTGTCTTTTGATGAAGAATAGCAAGAGTGTGACAGCTAATAAAGTTAGTTATGTTTTATTGACATATATTATCTGGTATAGGTAAAAAGAGAACCACTATTCAGTAACAGTTTTCAGCATATACCTGTGGAAGCATAATATTAAATTTTGAATGCTTTTGCATCAGTGAGTTAGGAAAAACAATTATGATGAAAATTTAAGATATATATTTAATTTCTATCAATTCTTCCTTGCTATAAAGTAATGCATATTTTAATTCTAGCAGCTACTTACCAAAAATGACAAAAGTATAATATGAAGAAGAGAAAAAAATATGGAATAGAGTGTGTCAAAAATGGTGTCAGTACTTGCTATGATAATTAAAGGTAACAGACTGTTAGTAGGAACTTACGTATCACTATTGTTGAAGACTTGAATGATATGATCCATATTCGGATGAAGACTGAAATAATTTGACCTGTAAGTCTGTTGGCTTTGAATGAGTTCTATACTGTTAAACAAAAACCTATGAAGTTGATAACCTTTATAACGCCAAAACGGCTAATAGCAGATAGCAACCATTAACATCTAGTAAGAGCTCATTCTATATAGGCTATAATATTTTATACATATAATTAACTTCACTTTAGTCCTTTAATTAATTTCATTTTGCATTTGTACATAGTTAGTAAATTTGATAGTTTGACTATCAGTTAGTAAAACTGATTACTGATAGTTAGTAAAACTGATTTTCCTAGTTGGACAATGGCCCCATCATTCATCTACATGAGAATACTGAGACTTGCAGATATTAAGTACATTAGTGAAGACTTCTCAACAAAAGTGGAGGGGAGCCAAAATTCCAACTTAGGCAGTTTGAATCCAGATTCTTATCAATACACAGTGACAGTAAAACTGACAAGCAAAGGTGTAATGCAGAAACAGAAGATCAAATACCATGTGTTCTTACTTGTAAGTGGGAGCTAAACTTTGGGTAGGCATGAACATGAATATGGGAAAAATAGACACTGGGGATAACAAGAGGGGCACAAAGAGAGGGAGGCAAGGGCTGGAAAACTACCTATTGGGTACTATGCTCACTACCTGGGTGATGGGTTCAGTCATACCCCGAACCTCAGCATCACACAATATTCCTTTGTAACAAATCTGTACAAGTACTCTGATTCTAAAATAAAAGTTGAGGAAAAAACTTAAAAATAGCCAATTAATCAACAGTAATGCATACAGATCATTCCTAAATGTTTATCTTTAGCTTGACCTACCTGTATATCCACATGTCTTTTACACTTATCCCCTAGAAAGTCTCAGAAATCCCCCCAATCCACACTGCCAAACTGAACTCACCATCCTGTACACTAAACCTACTCCTTCTCCAAAGATTTTCCTAGCTGGACAATGGCTCCATCATTCATCTATGTCTCAAGCTTGGGAATCAACACTGTTTTCTCTCTTCTCACTTGCTACATCCAATTATTCATTATATCCATTCAATCCTATTACTTAAATACTTTTAAAACCAATTGCTCTTTTCTATTGCCATGGCCTCTCTCCTGGTCCAGAAGACTATCATTTCTCATGTGGTCAACTGTAAAATTTCCCAATATTGGCTACTCTTCTTCCAGTTTTGCTTTTTCTATCCATTCTCTATGCTTTAACAAGAATGATGTTTTAAAGTCACACATTTTATTATATAACAAAGCAAGCTTAAAACTTAATATATTTTCATTATTTTAGATAAAGTACAACCTCCTTAATATGCTTACAAGTTCAGCTCTCTGCTTACCCAACTGCCCCCAAACCCATATCATCTTATGCCACGATCTCCTCCCATCTCATGTCACAACCATGCTGTTTTTCTTTTGGTGCTTTGCTTTTCCCGTTGCTGCTTTAGGATCTTTACACACTCATTTAAAAGTTACTTATCAATCACTTCCTAAATGATAGTGACTGTTCTAAGCACTAGGGAACAGTGGTGAGCAAGACTAACAAAGTCCCTGCCCTCATGCAACTTTTATATTAATGATTTTTGATGGACAGACAGTCAACCAAGAAAATGATGTATTTCCAAAGGGCGGTGAGCTCTGTGAAGAGAACAGGGCAAGGGGACAGAGTGAGTGGATGTCTGGGATGGAGTCTAGGGTACACCTGAGTTTCTAGATGCCTGGAATATCCTTACAGTTTTCTCTTGCCATCCCACCCTGCTTTCCAGAGCATGCCTGGCTAACTCCTACTTATATTGCAGTTCTGAGCTTAATCATCACTTGATTGAAAGGCTTTTCTTGACTTCTCCTCTATCCAGACTAGAATGGGTCTATTATATATGCCTCAAATTCTCTGGTTGCTCTTTCGTAATATTCATCACGCTTTAAATTAATTATTTAAAATCTGTTTCCTATACTCTAAACTCCATGAAAAAGAACCATTTATTTCTGGGTATACTTCAGTACAAAAGACAGATCCATAAATCTCTACTCAATGAGCTTATATTCTTATTGTTTGGGAAATCATATAAATAAATAAGGTAATACCAGTTAGTTAAAAGTTATCAATATTTGATTATAAGTTTAGCAAATACAAAGTGTAGTTTGTTTTGTTTTGTTTTGTTTTGTTTTTAAAAAAAAACAGTCTGTAAGTGATGAACCTCCCTGTCTGAAGAGTTAGGGATAGCTTCCCTAAGGAAGTGACAATCAGGCTGAGGCCTAGATGAGAAGAGTTAGCTAGGTGAAGATCTGTCTTGGCTACATGAGAAAATATCTCAGCATACCATGGTGGGGAGCCATAGGGATCAAGGAAAGGGTGATACTTAAACTGGGAGTCAAAGGAATTTCCCTGAGGAGATAAAATTTGAGTTGAGACCTCAATGGCAAGAATATATCAGCCATGTGACTATCAGAACAGTGGACTTTCAGAAGGAGAGAAGATACAAAAGCCCTGTGACAGGAATGAGCCTGGTGTAGCCTAGGAAAACTAAAAGGGCTATCCTGTGTGAGTGTGGTAATGAAGTGGATAGGGGTGAGAGATAAGGTCTGGTCTGAAGCCAGACAGAGGTCAGATCATAGTGGGCCCTGCTGGCCACTGCAAGGAACTTAGACTTTATTCTGAGTGCACTGAAAACCTGGATGATTTAAGGTAGGACAGTGGTGTGGCATAATTTATATTTTAAGAATATTACTTTGGCTGTGGTAAAGAGAAAGGATTTTAGGAGGCAGGAGGGTCAACAGTAAGAACAGTTAAAAGCTCACAAGTAACATAAGCGATCACCTCTGTAATATGAATGAAGGGTCAGAAAGAAAGGAATGTTGTGCATTCTGTTGTAGAGATTATTTTTAGGGAAAGAAAGAAGCAAGGTATAGTGAAAATATTTAGGATTCCGGCTGACTTGGTTTTAAACTGAAGCCTAGCTATGGGACTTCGAACAGGTAATTTGTAAAATGAGAACAATGATCCATACCTCACAGGGTTATTAAGAACACCACTAAGGAAATGTTTTTGATCCTATTATAGTACTTGTACATGAAATGGACTAAAAAACATGTTTCTTTTCTTCCCCTTTTAAAGACAAATATTCCCTGTGAGGAATAATGTCTTATGGGACCAGTGACTATTAATTTAACAGCAATGACCAGTATTTCACGAGGGCCCACCATTTTCCAGGCACTGTGCTGGGTGCTGAGGCCACAGCAGGAAATGAGACAGACTAATTTCCTTTTCACAGGTATCTAATAGTACAGCAGGAAAGACAGACACTAAACACGTGGTTACACAAATAGTTATACGATCGTAGTTGCGATAAGTCTTGAAAAGAACAAAGTTCTTTGAAGTATATAATAGTAAGACCATCTAATCTTAAATTTTGGGGAAGGCTCCTGGAATGGCATTTAGTTATATGTCTGAAGGGTGAATGTTAAGTAGGTGATGATTTGCTTAATCTGGGCTTTTCAAAAGTGACAGCTTGTACAATTAGTTTTGATAAGGATTGGAAAGAGAAACCAAGAGATGAAATCTGACGTGAGGTAAGAAATCCTGTACCAGGGCCCCAGAACAATGAGATGTTGGGGTATGTGATCTATGATGAGGAAGAGGAGGTTTGTAAGTTCAGAGTTCAGCTTAGAAAGTGGACAATGCATTTATCATAGAAAGCAGAGGGAAGATCATGCTCATAAGTTTATACTCACTCTTTCCAGCATTCAAGACATTGGGAGCATAAATGAGAAGGAGAAATTAGACTCAAGGAAGGTAAGTTAGTATATGGTTTGGGAACCTAGACAGTCTTGTGAGTCAAGGTGAACTGAGCAGTTTTAGGTATTACAATTACAATTACAGTTACAATGACAATTGCAATTACAATAACAAATAAATAAATGGTAGTTTCTCTTTCCTGGTGTTCACAAAGATAAAAGATCAATTCACAGCTCATCTGCAACTGCCTTAATTATGTTGTGAACATCAAAATATAAATCATGATCCCAAATCTAAAGTGATTCATGAACGAAAGATCTAAAATTATATAAAATACTTTTGATCTATTTGTGCATAATTATCCCAAAAATAATTTACCTGAAAAATCGTTATATATGTTTCCAGATGCTAAAAATACTCAGAATGTAGAAGACCACATCTATATCTCACTTCTGCTTTTCTCATAAGTTTGAAATGAAAGAAGCAATTGGTGAAAATATAGTCTTTGATCAAATATCTTTTTGTTTTAGAAAAATAATATTAAAGGGAAAGTGTGAAGTTCATATTCCCATTTGGTAAATCCATGGTGAGAACATTAACACACACACACACACACAAACACACATACACGCACACACATAAAACAATGACAAACAAACAACACTCCAAGTCTGTCCTCAGTAAAATTATTTTTGCTATTCAAAAACTCTTCACTGGAAAGAACTTTTCACTAGCTTTTAAAACTACATTCATTTTCTGTTCCTGCCTATTGCATTTAGAGATGGCCGAGTTGACAATGTTCCTTCCTATATGTGCTGATGTGGCTGAAAATCCCAGCGGCCAATCAGCAGTTTTTGCACACCATGGTTTCTAGTCCACTCTGTCCTTTGAGCAAGGATTCTAAGTGCTGTTTGCCAACCCTGCTCTGTTGGTGGTCTTGGCCTCAAAGTCAGAGTGTTGTCAAACTGAATTGTTTCATCTCTGATCATGAAGCTTCTACTTGTCCTACAGGATGCTGTGTCTTCTCTGTGCCCTACAAGGTTATAGTCCTTAAAATTGGGTCATTGGAAATATTTTTCTTGCCTGCTACCAAAAGCTAAATCTCCATCAGTTTCCTCTAGTTATTCTTCTGTTCATCTGGAATATTCAATTCTTCAGCTGGGAGAAAAAGCTTAACTTTTAAAAAAATGTGCATCAGAATGGAGCTCTGCCATTTGGTTATGTTCAGCTTCAACAGAAAGAGTGAACACACAAGAGCTTTTCTTCATTGCCCTCACACTTACTGAGAAAGTATAAATTATTGCAAACCCATGGCTTAATTGACTCAGTATAGGGGCTCACGTTTTCCCATGTGCTTTCTGAGGACAGTCTGTAGCCTTCTGCCTGTGGACTTGGTGCATACATTATGTCTACTCACATGAATGCAAGAAAGAGCATTCTTCAAAGGCAGTGTTGAATTTTACTATGATCTTGTACTTTCTTTTACTTACTCTCAATCCCTGTGATTTTGACTCTTTCAACCTCTTAGAGAGAGCATCAGCTTCAAATGAAATTTTTTTCCTTTCTTAAGTTCAATACGTGAATGTAACATGCCTAGAACACTGTCCAGGTCACAATAGATGATTTCATTTCTTCTGATTCACTGATCTTTTAAAAATTATTAAAATATTAATATATTTTCTCTTTTTCTCTTAGTGATCTCCATAACATATCCTTAACCTTCCAAATTATTTTAAATCAGTGGAATTAAAATAGCATAGTTAATATGGAAAGATCTAGAGTTCATCAGAGAATACATTTAGGACTGGATATTTTTATTTACAGTTTTTATAAAGATAGAGAAAAACATGCTTGAAGAATGACTTCATCATTTTTATTGTTAAGAATAATAGTTGTTTGCTGTTTCATGGGAGGAATTTTTGAACCCGTAAATGGGTCTTCATACATTTTAAGGTCTTGAAGTGACAGCTTATGTATGGCAAATGCCATCTAATGATGTGTGACTTTTAAGAGTTTTGTCTAAAGAAATAAGAATAGGTTTGTAACTGCTGTATCTGAAAAATTCATTTATTCTTTTGATTCTATTGCTTCAAGACAAATTCTTCCTTCCCAAACGGAGAAAGTGTATTTTATCATATGCAGTGGCCAAACCAATTCTTCTCATCAACGCTCTTCGAGGCACAAACCACGTTACTCTCCTACCACAGATTCTTCTACAGACATTTTATAAAGAATAAAATTTCCTTGTGCTTCCAATTAGGAAATCTGGGTTGCAGATTTTAAAAAGAATTATTGGGAAACCCTAGGAAGGAATTAGTCTTAACCTATCAATACTGTTTAGTAAGAAGTAAGGGGAAGAAAGGAAACATCATTAGGGAAACTGTCTGCATGGAGAAAAGGGATGAGATCTGATCCTCTTCTGCTTTCTTCCAACCCTAATTCTCCAAAGCCCTAATACCTGCTAGTATCATATATTTCTATTGAAGAGTAGGAAGATATGTAAAATAAATATTTTTAAATTCTAATCATAGATTATTGAAATTCAATAAATTCATAGAAAATTTGTATGTATAAAGCAGATCTATTTTCATTATGTGAGCATGAAAACTAAGGAAAAAAAAGTTTCTATAACCTTAAAGAGCTGAAATCATTTTTCTTCTCTGAAAATTGTGTTCTCAAGTTTCATTGCCTTGTGCCAGTTTTGAGCCTAGAGTGAATTTTATGGTAGAGTCATAAACCTCTGAAAATCATACCACTAGTTTATAGTGGAAAGCTGACACCACTTTAATTACAGTGTGGCAAGCAAGGGCTGGGGTGAGAAGCATGACATTAACTCCTTCACTCACTCAGTACTTCAGATGCAAGTGGGCTTGGTGATTCAATCCTGAAAGCATGTAACTCCAAGTCATCAAGTTTGTACATAGATCTGTTTTATTTATGTTTCTTTGCCCCTTCCAAAAAATACTATCATTAGAGTTATAATGAATAGCTTCATTTGTCAGTTTGGATCAAAGCAACCTGACACCGAATAAACCAACTTCCCTGGGATGTTTTAGCAAACATACCTCAGACTTAGATTCGCAAGCTGCATTTGATAACTGTGATCACTAGGATCTTTCTTTGGCTAAAAGAGAAAAAATAAGAGGTTTGGTCTTCTACTTTGAAACTGAAAAATGGATTCAAAACTCATGCCACACAAGAGGAAATTCCAAGGCTTTTGGGTACACTGCTTCTTTGGCAACATTGCCCATATTTTGATGAACAAGCAAATGATCAAGCAATTGTTTAAGAGGATCAATGAACCATAAGTGACCTAAAATAAATGACTTATGAAAGCAACGAAACTTTCCACGGGCATCTTAGGGATCTCAAATATGGAGGCTGCTTTTGTATTCACTGGTAGGGCATATTTAGAATATAAACTGCTGAGAGATTACAGCCATATATTATATATAGTACTTAGTACATTGTGAACTCTTAAAAACACAAACCAATTATAATGAGATGTTAAAAATAAGGAGAAAAGGAAGATAGGCACTTTCTTTGTAGTAAGATACCTAAGAAATTTTATCCTAAAATGGCTGAGGAAACAGCCCTAATGAAATAAGCTAAACTGGGACAGATCCATCAAGTCAATAACTACATTAGCAATTACATCCTTTTAGTGAAAAAGCAATCTGGGCCATGTCTCCACAGCTATTGAGGGGATGTCTCCTCAGCTGTGCTGGGAGAGTCCAATAACTTTGGCTGCCTCAGCTCTCTAGAGCTTTCAGTTAAAACAGTTGATGGATTAAGTTGGCAGCTAACAAGGGCCAGCCACTAGGGTGTATTGGGACTGTGTCTGAAAGCTCATGGAAAATTCTGAGAGATTCTATATCCAAACAAAGTATAGAAATGGATTTGATGGCCATTTCCATGCTGAGAAGTTTCCTTAAAACATTAATAAACTGGTCATCCTGTTTTCTGTGAAAGACTGACAATGACAGTGTAAACAATGATATTCTGCTAGGGCTAGAGATGTGGATAAAACATGTTGTCAAGGTGTTCCTCACAGAATCATAATCGGCTAATTCTGCAAGGGGTTTTAGAGAAAAATCTTGTCCAGTGTCTTGCCCAAGTCCACTTACTGAATTAGTGGAGAAACTAAGTGTAGACCGCAAGATTTGTGAACACCCATTAGTATTACAGAGTAATATTCCTTTATTCTGCCAATTCATTCTGTTTGGGCAGTAGCCACCAACTGAATAAATTCTATTCATGCCCAATTGCTTATTCATTGTGGATAGTTGCTTCCTTCCCTTATTCTCATTTTGTCTCTCTTTCTTTTCTCCTAAGACTGTGATTTTCAGGGTCTTTAGCAGATTAACTTTCTAACAGGTACAACATTGTGGAAGATGCACAATAGCAATATTATGAAAAATCTTTTTGTGGAAACTCCCTTAGAGATGCATTATTATTATATTTAGGATGAAATTTTCTCAGTGTCTTATGACAAAGAAAAGGGTTGTCTTCCTTTTTCTCATTTTTCAACATGCCAAATAATCAAGTTATGTTTATTAATGCCTCACAATATATATAATACAGGGAAGTGGGTTGGATGGCTATACTGCATAGCAGAATGAGAATAGAATTGAAAGTGAGACTGAGCTTTGAATGTTGCCTCTGACCCTTTGTAGGCATGCAGCATTGGGTAGGTTACTAAGTATCTCAAATTTTAAGTCTTTTTTTTATAAGGTTTTACTAATTTCTACCACAGGACTATTGGAAGAATTGCATAATATAACATGCGTAAAGTGTTTAGAACTGTACCTGAATTCAAGTATCTCTAATCCCAAATCACTTTCTAGTTCCAAACCAGGAATTTTTAAAGTGTGGTATCTGGATCAGTAGTGCCACCATCACCTAGAAACTTAGAAATGCAAAGTTTGTGTCCGCACTGAAACTCTGAATGAGAAGTTCAGGGGGAGGAGTCTGGTGAAATGTGTTTTAACAAATTCTAAATGTGACTCTGATGCACACTCAGGTTTCAGAACCACTGCTTTAAGGCAACTGATATAGGGACCATGGATTTTTTTTTTTTTTTTTCATAGCTGTCCTTGATGTTCACTTCTTTTCTAATCCATAGTCTTGCAATTCTTAGACAGTGGACGTAATACAATGAGTATACTGGTCATTATCTAACTAGTTTTATTTTCCCACTTACTATTTTATGCTCTATACGTAGCCCATTTTTAAAAAGTGTGTTTTACAATGAACCAGAATTAACTTCCATTTTGTTCTCAGACTGTCTATTTTGTGGATTTATAATTTTCAAAATCCAATAAGATACAATGAATTTAAAGTCAATATAGACCATCAGAGTTGAAAAACCATCGTTTAGTTGTTTGGCCAGCTAATGCTGTGAAAACTAAATTAATCAACCTTGACTAAAAGTGGTTCAAGCTGATCCCTGTACATTTAACCCTGCTCAGAATTGTTATTACATCATTTAAACGGTTGAATTCTCAACCATTTAAATGGACAGGTCTTTTCTTCTTCTGATAATATTCAAGCATGTTGCTTGAATAGCCCCAGTCTGAAGTTCTTCTGGACAATTTTTCTTTAAACCTGACAGCTTTTTTGGTATGAAACTTTTACAAAACACCCTAGGATCACTTATGTCCTTTCCACTTATTAAAAAAATAAGCTCCTGGGTTCCACAAGATGATACAGGTGGAAGTGTTTTGAGAAAGTTAGAACCATCATATGAATATAAAGTACTGGTATTTCTCATTTGGGTAAGTTAACACGGGTGAAGAAGGTTTTGAAGAACAAAGTGGTTCAACTTTTGCTCTAGGTCTTCCTTCCTTGCTTCCTTTCTCCTCTGAAGTATTTTGAGACTTTCTCTTTTGGATCCCTGAATCCCTAAAATTCCTATTTTTTTTTTTTAACCAGAACAGGAATAAAGAAAGCAATAGCCTTTCAGAGCTAGCATTTTTGGGAAAACAACCTCTGACATCTATCTGCTTTTGGAAATAGACAAGTCAACTTATTAAACTTTAGGGTACTGTGGCAGCTGGACTATGGGGATCTTGAATAGAGGGTCAAAGACAGTGGCATTACCTTTGGCCTAGATACTTTCAGACAGCTGATTTCAGAGACCAGGGGAGTGGGGTCACAGAGTTCTTGGGATTTAGGTTGGTTCTATAGGGTTGTCTGCTTGATGTTATACCTTGAGTAGCTTTGTAAGTTTACTTCTATTGAAATACATAGATCCACTTGCAAATGGAGGCATTATGTAGGAAAAATATACTTAAAACTTATATAAATTAATTTCATATTTCTGTTTCCTACAATTTTCTAGTACTTCTCATTGAGGGTTTCTTCCACAATCAAAAGATGTAAATAGCTATTATATAAATAACACACTCTAATATTCAAAGACCTCTCTTAACAAGTTGTGGCAACTGGGTGAAATTGCTAGTGACAAATAAAACTTATTTTTAAAAATATGGCAGGGAAAAGAGTAAGCAAGCTGAAAAACCTCAGTTAACAAAGTTAATACCGTGTTGGCTAATGCACAAACAGATTCAATTTTCTTTAATTAGTTCAGAGTTGGGTGACAACATATTTAATCAGTGAACTAACAAGTGCAGCTGCTGATTGCTCTCACTGCCCTGTGTGTGTGTTGACTTTAAAAGTAAATAAAATTACCTACACTGCAATAATAAAGTGGTATTCTAATTTCATTACAGTAGCAACCTTTCAGAGTACCATATAGCAGCAAAAATTGATTATTTCCTAAATACATTGTCCCTCCACTTTAACATGTCACCATTGTTTAACCCTTTGGAGAAGTAACAGTGAAATAGGAGTTTGTCAAGGAGACAGACCACATCTTCCACATATTCTGTGTCTCTTCTGCAAGATACTGAGATAGTTCTGAGTGCACTGCTTGAATTCACATTAGCAGCTATATTCCTACGTGGTAAAACATGGCCCTTGGCAGACAGAGGGATCTATTCAAAATTCAGTGTTGTTCCAATTAGTTAAACACACCTAGAAGCCAGCAGTGTGTTTGCTTGTTTTTTTATAAGTGTCTTTGTCAGTGAGATAAGGAATAGGTGACATTTTTCTCACCCTTTTCACGACCTATATGGGGATATTAATTAATTTATTTTATATTAATTAGCTTGGATTTTGTTATGATTTTTCTAGGTTGACAAAGGAGAATTCTCAAAAGCAATGCTACTCAGGAAACATTTCTTCCTATATGCTTGGTCTTTCAGGTTCTATGGTGTTTAGAAATCTCTGTTTCTCAAATAATTGTACTATTTGAACAGATAAGGTATGATAAAAATTGTTAATAGTAACCTGTTTCATTTGCTATTATTATATACAAAATGTGTAGGACTTTGTTTTCGTTCGGTTTTCTTGCCTTTAGCTGTCACCAAAAATACTGAGACAAATATCTTATTGGAAAACCTTTTGGTACTCACTTGTAAAAACTCCTGATCCAGCATGTCAGGAGAAATTTTAATTAAAAAGAAGTAAAATCCATACAAAATTAAGCTTTAAAGTAGTTACCATAATCTGTAGTCCCACAGCATCCCTGAAGGAATTACATGCCACTATCCAGGACACTTTTGTTCAAGTCAGCAGGAGCGGTGACTTTGTATATCACCCTCTTAATCATTCACCTTGCTTGATATGTGCATACCAGGTAACCTAGTTGCATTGCCTCATTTAATTATCACAACAGTTTTGGGAGGTAGACATTATAATACCCATTTTTCAGATGAAGAAACAGAGACACAGACAAGTGGATATTGCAGTTGAATTTGAACCCAGTCTTGCACCGTGAACTAATGGCCCTCAAGATGATTTAATTATATTGTTATACTTATTGCCCTGTTGGCTTTAGAGCTATTCCAACTAGCTCTGGGTATTCTAAATGCTACAGAAAAGACTCAAGAGTTCTCTTCTTTATTTGGACAGTGGGGCTCATAGTTTTCCATGTGAGACAGATTTTGCACAAAGGCCTCTGTTTTACAGACTGACTTTCTCTCAGGATCAGAGATTGATTCAAGGGAGAAATAATTGTTTTTCTTCCCAGAATGGCATACCTCCTCTCCTTTGAGCTCATTTTGAAAGACAGGTAACCATAGGCCTTGGAGCTAGGCAGGCATGGGCTCAATCTTTAACTCTGTATCTTACTGTCCATGTGACTTTTGGACAAGTTACTTAATTGCTGAACCCAATATTTCATCTTTTAAATGGATATACAAATGTCTACTACATAGTCTTATCATGATACTTAAATAATATTATAGGGTATTTTATATAACTTAAGATACCTATGAAAACAAAAACCCATGAACAACAACCAAAAAAACCCAACCCACGACTAAATAGAATCAACACAATGTTATATAGTATAAACTTGCTCCTCGTGTTTGTAGTTTATATAGCACTTGTATTAGTAATATTTGGAAGACTGGGAACATGTTTAAATGAAGAGAAGCTAATAATGTTTGTACTACTTGTAATGCAGATATATGCAGGAGTATCCTCACTTTTGAAATGCCTCTGTTTCTGTGATGTGACTTGGATGGTTTATGTTTCCCTTAGCGTCTCATGGTTTGGGATCTCTGCCTCCACTGAATTCATTTAATTGAGGATGATCTCATCATCACAAATATGTTGTGGCTGTTTTCCAGTAGCTTTCCCCAACTGGATAACGCTCTAAATCCTTCAGGTCCCAAGGTATCAGTGATCCAAGGCTCTGTGGTTAAGCAGTCATTTACTGAAATGTGTGGTGAATAGATTAGATCACAGTCCATACGCAAAAAATTTAAAATTAAGATTTTACCACATTTTCAAAAGTTTCTGGGCTGTTATCAATGGCTCACTCATATAAAACATCAGTTTTCACACCTTGCTGAGTTTCTCTATCCCCTCTTTCTCTCTGGAAACCCAGTCTACTTTCCGATATTCCTGGAAACACCCAAGTTTGTACTTAATTATGCAACAAATTTAATTCTCCTTTTTCTTTTCTGCCTTTGAGTTCTGCCCCTATACATCAACACTCAAATGGCCCACCAATGTGTCTTGCCAAATAGAATTTATGCCATTCTCTAAGGAGGCAGATACTGCTACAGTCAGTTGTAATTTCAAATCACCACCCTTTCCTCATCCCACTATATGTTCATTCATAAAGTTTTTATTAAGCACCAATTTATGAATAACCCATACCCATTGTAATGATAAAGAAATTAATAAACAAAAAGTAAGCAAAAATAATCAAGAATATCTCTGTCTCTAAATTGGTTATTTTGGTCACCTTTATTGTTCTTGTCTGTTTGCAACTGTTTATGGGAAACATCAATAGCATGAAAACTGAGATAAAACATACCCTCTCTCCATAATGTACAATTATCAAAATGTTGCTTCTGAGTCACTGCCTTCACTATTGGAGAGTCAAAGTACTCTATTAACATTGCAACTCTCGATAGTAATAAGGTTAAAAAAATATTAAAGACATCAAAGCATAACCTGAGGAAAGCCCAGATTCTAACAACTCAACATAACATGGCCAAAGACGTGAGAAGCAGACTCTGGGTTAGAGTTTAAATTCTTTCCTTTTTTTATTCCTGGATTCACAATTCTTCTTCCATTGCCACTAATCACTCAATATCTCAGTGTTTCTTTGTCCCTCCTGCAATATTTATTTAGGGAATATTAAGAGAAAGGCAGCAGGTGATTACTTATTGCAGGATTTTTAAAAGAAACTGGAAGAATCAACAATGCTGATAATGCAAGTGGGAAAGGAGCACAAAAACTTTATCAGGTAGCACACTGATATATTAATCTGAGGCTTTAAGATTTTAAATTTTGTAATAACACAAATTTAGCATTCTTATATGGTATACATGAAATCTCAAAATCCTGCTTTTAATGATAGCAATGATTGAAGTGAATAAGGCACCTAAAATAGGCAGCTAAAATGCAACAACTGTGATGCTAAAAGATTTAATTTAGAATGCTAACCATATGTACCAGGTGCATACCTACCTAAAACATCCTATGCAAAATAATATAGGATTTTCAGAACCATGGCCAAAATGGACATGAAGCATTAGGATATTTTGTTTGCCTCCTGATAATTCTTGTAAAAAGCATGAATAGTTTTAGGTGGACATCAATTTTGGTTTTCAGCCCCTGTAGACTAGGCTATTTTATCATCTGCGGGAAATCAGAGAAAAGTAATTGTATTGTAAAAATGATTTTGGCTAGCTTCAAAGTTTTTAATTGCTTTATTTTTGCCTCTTGGAACACCTGATACTTAATAGGCAGAAAAAGGACACAGAAAATAAACATTTTTATAAATAAACAAAAACACCAAAGAGTATTGCTGACTGTAGTTAAAGTCTCCCACAAAAAGAGATTTATAAAAAAATAAGCCTCTTTTTAGTAAACTGGCTAGATACGATATTCAATCTAAAGGTTCTCTCCAGGATTGTGAAATATTGTCACTTCAGTGGTGAAGGGAGGCTAATTGTAGTCACTAATGACATTTTTGTGCAATGCAGACATTCACTTCTACTTGCTCAGAGTTCAGACACGAACAGAACTAGCCAAAAAAAAAAAGGCATGGAAACGTTTCTCCAAAGCAACTCTACAGCACAGAATGGAGCTTTTCCTGCTTTACAAGCAAGTTCCATTTTTTATTCTCAGGAGAGCCATGATTGCATCCCGGTTTTAATGCCTCAAAAGGAGCTGAAACCTTTCTTCAGATTAAAGTCAGTGTCTGAGTGACATCAGGAAAGAACCCATCAGTTATCACCCAGGGAACAGACTTGTCACCAAGGGAACAGTTTTGGAGGAGCAAAGGCCTGAAGGTACATTTATACAACAGAGAAGTTGGCTATTACTAGGACTTTTAATGGATAAAGTCGCAGGTTGAGATACTCCTAGGGTAGGAGAGTTGGTTGTCCTTCAAAAAAGTAATTAAACAATATCCTTCACAATTTAAGTTAAAGCCTAACTTGGGTGTCTTTAATTTCCCTTGGAAGCGTCACTGTATTCTTTCCCATGGTGTGAATTCTGGCACATATATACCACTGTTTCTGTTACCTACAATCCTTAGCCAGCATGTACGCTAAGCAGGGAAACCAGTGTTGAGGACAGGGAAGGAGAAATCTTTTGTGTTCATATCGAAAAACCAACCAACCAACCAACAGACTCAGCCAGCTAAAAGAAGCAGGCGGCAATTCATCTCCACCTGTGGCTTAATGTCTCTGGAAACTGGGAACACATTTCCCCTCTTCAGTATGGTGTAGTAAGAGGGGCTGTCAATGGAAATGACAAATACAGAGGAAAACAATGTCTTTGGGTTAGTGTGAAATGGTAACCATGAATAGCCAAAATGTTGGTGACTTAACAAAACACATGCTTCCCACTCCCTTCTCTCACCCTATGCAGTTCAATCAAACTCCACTTGCCAGGGAGCAGTATAGGGAATTGTTTAAGAATATGGGCCAGGAAGCCTGAAAAGCTTTGCTTTGAATCGCAGTTTTACTAATCAGCCACGTGAAGCAGCTCAGTTTCCTAAATAATAAAATGAGGATGATAACTGTACTACACTGTAGCGATGCCATAAAGAATACATATGTGAAATGCTTATCACAGTGCCTGACATATAGTAAGTGTTCAAACAATGATAGCCATTGATTTGTATAGCAATATAACTGTGTGGGAACACAGCCTCTTGATTAAAGAGAAGTAAAAGGAACTTACCATTGAATTAATTCAACAAAGCTCTGACACACTCATGCTGGATATTGTGATAGTCTTGGGGATACAGTGGCAAATAAAAGAGTCAGTCCCCCCCTGTTGTCATGTTGCTTAGAGCAGAGTGGTAGATACAGGCATTAAGTTGATAATCATACAAATATCTATATGACTGCAATTACAAGTGCCTTAAAGAAAATATAATTAATGCCATGAAAGGGTATAATAGAGACCTTAAAGTAAACTCTGTGTCTAGGAAAGATCTACTGAAAAAGAAGCATTCAAGAGCTGGAAGACTGAGTAGGAGTGAGCTAGATAAAGGGGCTAGGATTGGTGGCATTTGCTTCAAGTGAAGAGAACAGTGTGTACAAAAGGGCTGATGTAAGAGTGAAGTTGGCATATTTGAGGACAAGAGAGTAGGCCAGTGAGAAGAAGCAAAGTGAGAGGGGAACAGTGGGAGAGAAGAAAAAGTTAAAGAGAGAAGTAGTGGCCAGGTTTTGTAGAAATGTAGAAGTTCTTGTTAACAGCTTTGACATTTTTTTTCCTGAAAAAGTGTTAGAAAGGAGTTAAAGGAATTCTAAGCTAGTAAGTGACATAATCAGACTTGCATTTTATAGAGATGATTCTGACTACTTTTGGAGAATGGATTGGGAAAGTATGAAAAGTGATTAGACATCCACTGGAGAAGTCCCAGTGAGAGGCAATGGAGGCCAGGACTAGGCTGGGAAGAGTGAAGACCACGAAGATTGAATGGACTAGAGATGTATTTGGAAAGTAGAATTGAGAGGAGTTGGCGATGAATTGTGGCAAATAGGATGAGAGAGAGGCAAGGATCAAGGGTGACTCACCTACATCTCTGCATGAGCAAGTGGATAGATGCGGGTGTCAATTACTGATCAGCCAGTTCAGTTAATAGTATTGCTGTTGATGAGACTTGCAGTTATCCATTAAGGACTTGCTGTTTTTTTTTTTCTTTTGGAGACCAAATCTCACTCTGTCTCCCAGGGTGGAGTGCAGTGGCACGGTCTCAGCTCACTGCAACCTCCAGCTCCCAGGTTCAACCAATTCCCTGCCTCAGCATCCTGAGTTGCTGGGATTACAGGCGTGCACCACCACACTTGGCTAATTTTTGTATTTTTAGTAGAGACAGGATTTCACCATCTCGGTCAGGCTAGTCTTGAACTTCTGACCTCGTGATCCACCCGTCTCTGTCTCCCGAAGTGCTGGGATTACAGGCCTGAACCACAGGGCCAGGCCAACTTGCTGTTTTATTGTACAAATAGATTAACGTCATTTGGTGCCAGCACTGTAAACTTAAATTTAGGAATGCATAATCAAAAATTTCATGATAACATTTTGTAATAAGTTGCCAAATAAATAGATCTCCAGTGCAAAAGCTCTTCCTTTTTTTGTACGCTTGCTACAATTCTGGTGTTTTTGATGTACTTTGCAAATATAAATATTTTTCTGGTATTTAAAATTTTTTCTGTCTTCTTTCTTATCCTCCTTCTTCTTTCTTACCCTCCTTCTCTTCCTTTCTTTTTCTATCACACGGCATTTAGCCCTTCCTCGTTAACACTTATTTTCATAACAGCAGCCTTATGTGGAGACAATAGCACCATGGAAAGAACTGGAGCATTGAATAGGCACAAGCTGCTGACACATAAATTTAAACAAGAGAGGAAGCTTTCTTAGTGGGTTTTTGTGTGACTTGAAGGACAGTAGTAAAGAGGATATTTCTCAAATCCAGAAGCTGGAAAACTCCAGGACATTCAAACTTGCTGGGGTAGATGTGGAAAACAGTGCTGTTTAGTTAAGTTTTCCTGATAGTCTTTTTAGTTTTGGGGGAATTTTAACGTCATCACCCAAGGTAATGGGGAATATGGAATTGCATTATATTTTGCAGTGTATTTTTATTCTCTTTATTGCTTTTTGTCTACTGTATCTCTATTATTTCTGGAACAAGAACTCAGTTAAAAACTAAATTAGAGCAACCTCCTAATTTGTTTGATGCTGCAAAGCAAACTTTGGTACTCTGGGTTTTAGTTTACAAGTTAAGGGTTGAAGAAACAACTTCAGCTTTAAAATATTGATATGATATTACTAATAATGATAAAAATAATAAACTATTGAAGTGACTGTTTATTCTTAAATAAAACACATAACACTTTCAGAGTCGTGAAACATAACAGGGTGACTACATTTTGCAATTTTTTTTTTTTTTTGAGACAGAGTTTTGCTCTTGTTGCCCAGGCTGGTGTTCAATGGCATGATCTCAGCTCACTGCAACCTCCGCCTCCTAGGTTCAAGTGATTCTCCTGCCTCAGCCTCCCGAGTAGCTGGGATTATGGGCATGCATCACCAAGCCTGGCTAATTTTGTATTTTTATTAAAGAAGAGGTTTTCTCCGTGTTGGTCGGACTGGGTTTGAACTCCTGATTTCAGATGATCCACCTACCTCGGCCTCCCAAAGTGCTGGGATTACAGGTGTGAGCCACCACGTCTGGCCCATTTTGCAGTTTTATGGACAATACTTACAAGACATGGCTCTGACACTGCTGTGTGTTTATCTTCTTTCTAGACTGAAAAGATTCTGATAATGTTAAAACAAGTCCTTCATTAAGTAAGATGTATACTTTTTATATTGCTATTGGTTTCAACATTTTTATTTCTTTTTTTATCTATCCTTCGATTGCTGGGCATTATGTTTGTGTAAGACTGTGTGAGTGAATGTATGTTAACCCAGAGAGAGAAAGGGAGGGAGAGAGAGAGAGAGAGAGAGAGAGAGAGAGAGAGAGAGAGAGAGAGAGAGAGACAGAGAGAGAGAGAGAGAGAGAGAGAGAGAGAGGAGATCTTTTTACTGGATAATTAAAAAAGGAAATGGAAATTGACATTTTATAGAGTCCTTACCATATACTAGGCACTGTGCCAGACTCTTTATTTTTCTCTTGGTCCTCACAAAACTTCCCAGAGACGTTAAATAATTTGTCCATAGACACACAACTGGTAGAAGTCTGAGTTGTAATTTTAAGCTTGGTTTTGAACTTCAGATTTCAAGTTTTTTTCTATATTTCTTACTGCCTCTGTGAGGATTTCTTATATCTTCACCCAATTCATCAGCTGTGGAAGTTATCAGACAGCTGACATTTGAATCCTGTCTGATTCAGCTGTGGATATAAGACATGAAACAACCAGACAACACAGTGTACAATGCCCAGATGGCATGCATACAGCATGATTGTATATGGTATAGACAGCAGGCACATTCATATTTGGAGAACAAAAGTACATTGTGGTTAGTGTTAGATGAGAATACCTTGTGAGGGAAAAACACACACACACATGCACACACACACACACACACACCCCTTAACAGGAGCTCAGTTGTCTGTGTGACATTTAGGTTGCCAGAGTGCATGATTAAATGCAGAGGTGATTATCAGCACTGAGAGTGGCAGAAGCTTGTGAGTAGTGACCACACCTTGAAGTAAAGCAGAGCCCTTGATGGAGCCCCGATGGAGGGCCAGGTTGAGGAGTCTGGCATTGATAACATTACTGCCCATTTTTGCACAACTCTCAGCTCAGCTCAACACTTGGAGTGGGGTCTGGGAGCTGCTTGGTCAAGTCCCCAACACTATGTTTACACTTGTTTCAAGAAGCAAAAGCAGTGTGGCCAATCATGCAAAGCTTATGTTGGGCTTACAGTGCAAATAAGACTAAATCCTAAATAGTTATTTTGTTTTCTGGTTTGGTTTGGGTGAATGAGAGCTCTGGTTTTTTTTTTTTTTGCAAAGCTGATGATAAATTAAGCATGTTTTCTGTCATAAAAATTGACAAGATTAAGTGTCCCATGGTCATCACTTTTCTGATTATGGAAGGATCATTAACGAGCAAACATCTGGCCATTATTCCTGATGAATCTGTTTCTTGATATTTCTTGACAAGGAGAGAGGGAGGGTTCAGTGAATTCAAGCACGGATGAACCATGTTGTGATGACCCTGGCCATTGACTCTAGTGGTTATTGTTAATGAAGCATTCTGCATAATTAATTATTTGATACTAAAAGATATATCCATCATACTGTGCTGTAGGGCACATGCACTGGGTCAGAAGCAGAAAAACTACTCAGAAGATTGTGCATTTGGAGCTCTGGCTGGTGCCTCGGCACAGTGAGTATAGAATATTTTGGGGGCTGAAATAAAGTAGTGAGTAGTCACAGGTTCCTGACATGAGCTATGGATAATGAAGTGAAAAGTAAAAGATCTTCTTCAATACCCAGAAAGCCTTACACTTGGTGAGGTGTACTCCCAGGATGAACACAATTCCCTGATTGCTTACCTGCCATAAAGCTGACATCTCAGTGACTTGCTTAGCATACTTTCGAGAAGGGCACACATCAGGGCAAACTCCTGCCTGGGGTGTGCTATTCCTGGACCCTGCTGCGTAGAGGCAGACCGCTAAGCTATTGCACATCTTTCTGGAACTTCTCCTGCCATCTCATGAGTCCATGTGTTTAACTTCAGAGTTCAGGGAGGATGAAGCACAACCAAACCGAATTCTCTTTGAACTCAGACTAGAGAAGAACTTCCTCAAACCTGTGCCCCTTCAATCCCAAAGATGTGTACACTAATTTGTGCCAGGTGGCAGCCCTTGGCCCTATGTTTCCTCTCACATCTGAGATACAACCACTATCATAAGAGTTGAAAGAGGCCTTAGGTATCATCCAGGAAATGCCTTGTATTACAGAATTGCATACTGATCAGAGTAGTGACGTGCTACGAGCTGTGAAGGAGCTGGTCGCAGATCTGGGATCAAGCACAGTGTCCTTTCTGCTATACTCTTTCTCAACCTCAAAAGGGTAATGTATTTGGTCTGCAGAGATATGAAAACATGGAGAATAAAGGCAGAAGCAACTGTTCTTTGGTACTTCATATAAAGGACACGCTCAATAGGTATTTGCTAAAATCTTTGGGGTCCTATTTGACATCTTCTCTCATTTCTCTTCTCTACTTATTCTCTCAGTCATTTCGGTTCTCCTTTCACAGTGATCCTCTTATCTGTCCCATCCAAGGCATTCAGTGCCACTGCCTTAGTTCAGGCCCTAAGCAATTACAGCAGTTTCATCTGCCTCCCTGCCTCCAGCCTCTTCTCTCCTTGGTTTCCCTTTCATGGCGCTACTTAAATCAGATTTTTACATCCTTGACTATTATACACTGCTGCTCAAATTTTTCAGTGTCAAATCACTTCTTGTAGAGGAAAAACAAAAACCTTAGTGTGGTATTCAGTTTCATCCATTATCTGTCTCCAGCTATTAGGTGATGGAAAGTGAACCAGCCCGGGAGGCTGGGGAGCTGAGGTGCATTTCGGCTCAGTCATTAGCTGTGTGACACAGGAAAGGCACTTAATCTCTCTGTGAGACGCAGTTTCCTCATGTACTATGCAAGAAGTTAGGGCTCGATAAACTGTCACTTATTTTCAAGTTGTTCTAATTCTAGCCTTAGTACTCACTACCCTCAGTCACGACTCCTGTGCTTTGGTCAACTATACCTCTAACAATCTTCTAACATAAACCATTCTTCTTATGTAATCTCATCATGGAAAGGCCATTTCATCCTGTTGAAATCCTATCCATCCTTCTAGATGCAGCCAAAAAGCTACTTGGAGACTTTTCTGATTGCATTTATGAAGCAATACAAGCTGTGTTTTCTTATACCTCATTTCTGTACCTCTTTTACAGCACTTTTTATATGCCTGCCTTGGCACTTACCTTCTTTTTTCCTTCCTCCTTAAAGACAGATCTGTGTCTAGTTCTTCTTTGTTTCCCCTATAATGCCAGGCTCAATGCTTTTCACAAAGTAGATGCTCAATAAATGTTTGTTGAATTGAAAAACTGCAGTCTGTGCCAAGAGCAAATGTTCACTTTCTCACTGGAAACTGATGGGGTGGTATCTAAGATCAGGAGGAAATTAAGTAATGAGATTTAGCTATAACTCACCCCAATATTTTTGCTAATTGGCTCATTTAGGCATTGTTGGAGCATTCAAAACTAAACTGGTCTGTTTATTGTTGAGCAATCTGCTGCACATGTATTAATTGGTGATATCCATCTTATCTATCACTCTCTCCTTCCATTTTTGTAGGAGGAGTCTTAGCTTATGTCTAAGCACATTTCACAATGCCACTAAACACATCTGGGCAAACCAGGCTGATGGATGGGAAGGTCTCTAAGGATTCTATTTGCATAATGGAACACGAAAATTCCTGGAAGAGAGTTTATCCTAAAGGCAGAGAGAGTCAGACAAGCTTGATCAGTAATAAAGACCCAGTGGTCAGGGAGAATACATCCTTTTGAGAAATAGTAATAATAGATAATTTATTGAGTGCTTACCAAGTTTCAGGCTTGATGCTGAGAGCTTCAAAGGCATTATTGCGGTTAATTTCCCTTCTGTCTTATTAAGATAGGAACAGTTATCCACCTTTTAGGCATGTGGAAACTCAGGGAGATTAAACATGTCTGTTTTGTATTTAGTAAATGTCAGAGACAGAATTCAAACAAGGTTGGCTGGAATCTAGATCAGGATTTGGCAAACTCAGGCCAAATCTGGCTAGTGGCCTGCAGAAATGGGCCTTCAAAGTAAGAATTATTTTTTTTTCATTTCTAGAGTGTTGTAGAAAAACAAAACAAAACAAAACAATAACAACAAACGTAGACGAATATGTGACAGAGGACATATGAAGTTCACGAAGCCTGGAGTATTTACTATTTTGTCCTTTACAGAACACTTTTGCTGAGGTCTGTGTTAGAGTACCAAACCCATTTGCCACTCAATATATTAAGGCCTTTAGAATTATCCCTGGGCTTGGTTCCCCGTGAGACTTGTCTTGGATAGAGTGTACTGAATAATACCTGAAAAAGTGATTTTAGCAAGGATTCTTTAAGATATTGAGGGATAAAGGCTCTACTTTTACCCATATGTGATAAAATATAACACAAAGAAAGGACAGAGGCCCAAGGCACATGCAGCTTTTACATCTTAAAAATTACAGACTTGGATGAGCCGTGGTGCGCAGCAGGCTCAAAGTCTTCAGTTGTGCAGGGTGGGGCCCACGTGGGCACTTGACATTTGTGGTGTGAGGCAACCATGGACTTCCTGGAGCAAAGAGGAAACAGGAGAAAAAAAGCCAAGCTTGGAAAAGCCAAAAAAAAAAGAAAAAAAAAGAAAAAAAAAATCCAAGCTGTCACATGGTAGCTGACAATCTATTTTTATAAACAAACATTATTTAAAACCTAGACTCTGTCTAAGAGGGAGGAATAAATAGGCAGAGCACCAGAGATTCCAGTTCTCTCTGCATGCCAGCTTTGGTGTTGGCCATGGGAGATACGTTGGATTGAGCCTTTCTTTGAGCTTTGCTGTTACCAATCACAAGGTAAGGGATAGGAAATCCCACTTCAGCCTCAGGTGTAAGCCTCATTAAATACCATAGCTTATCAATATACTTTAAACAACATAGTTTGATAAATTAGAACTTTGTTTCCTATTTGGCTAGTAAAACTATTGCATATATTTCTGGAAAGGAGGATTGGTAAGTGACACCCTGAGTTCTGAGAAATAATAAAAGGTATTTTAAAAAAGCAAGCAAGAAAAAGGAAACACTGACAGGAAAAGACTGATTTGGGAATTATAGGGTACATCTTCCTATTGTCCGAAAATACTTTATTGACACTGCATTAACCTTCATACATTATGTTTACTGTGTTATAAAATATGATGATACCAATAGTGTGCTCTGAGAAAAATCTGGTCTTTTAAAATGCCTTTTTAAGACCACAGACTGAATTTAGACTGGGGTTTCCTATTTACTAGTTGTGTGTGTGGAAACTACATAACCTCTCTGTATCTATTTTCTATTAACAAAATGAGGATAATACTTCTATTTTGGAAAATTATTCTGAGGACTATAAGTTGTGACAATTATCTAGACATTGCCTGACACATTATGTCTATTCAATACATGGTAGTTGGTGATGTGTTTTTAAAAATTGGCTCACAGTCCACAGCTCATAAATATGTGGACTCTCCATGTATTAGAAAGATATACACCACTTGACTGGAGTAGAGTTTTAGACACTATGTGATATGGTTTGACTGTGTCCCCAGCCAAATCTCACCTTGCACTGTGGTTCCCATAATACGCATATATCCTGGGAGGGGCCCCGTGGGAAGTAATTTAATCATGGAGGCGGTTACTTCCATACTGTTCTTGTGATCATGAGTGAGTTCTTATGAGATTTGATGGTGTTATAAGGGACTTTTCCCCACTTTGCACTGCACTTCTTGCTGCTGCCATGTGAAGAAGGACGTGTTTGCTTCACCTACCACCGTGACTGTAAGTTTCCTGAGGCCTCCCCAGCCACACTGAACTGTAAGTCAATTAAACCTCTTTCCTCTATAAATTATCCAGTCCTGGGTATGTCTTTATTAGCAGCATGAGAATGGACTAATACACTATCACTCTACAGACATGCACAGCCCATCTATTCATCCATCACACATTAATTAATTTATTCATTTAGTAAATGATAAGTATCTACTAAGGGTGTGGATATGCAAAGATAAAGAAGGCTCGGTCATTTTTCTCGAGAAATTTCTAACCCAGTAGAAAAGATAGGTTATAAACAAACAATGATACAATGTCGAATGCAGTAAGAGTTTTAATATGACGATTGAACATGCTGTGGGATATTTGAAGACAGGAAAGCAGTTTATTTGTGGCCACCATCTACAGCAACGGTTAGGATATGTGCATCACACGAGAGGATTAGGCATCCTCTCTAAACATTCCCGTGCTGAGGCAATCCTGGTCCCAGTCCTAGAGGTGAGAGTAACAGGTTCCCCTTGCAGCACACAGATATTCGAAACAAAAGAAGCCATGCCGTCTTTCCTCCACCTGATTTATGCTACACTTGATTCCAATTTCTCTGGAAGCTGGTATCTAACTAGCAATCCTTGAGAGTCTCTGGGGATTTTTTACCAATAAAGTTCTAAATTTAAATACTTTGTCCTGTTATAATTTGAAGCTTTATTTTATGGGTAATTTATTACAACATGCATTCTGGTTTGCCTGTTTTAGATAAGTGAGCTATATAAATATGAAAATGTTGTTTTCAAGAGTGATTTATTTAATAACAAATAAAGAAGACACTTCCAATTTCTCAGGTTTTGAAAAGTGACAATTTTAAATTAAGTTGGCTTTTATCTTTAGCTTCTTAGAAGTCATGAAGAAAGAACACTTTGGAATGAAACTGTATTTGTAAAAAATAACTAACTTATTGAAAACTTCAGTTATTGTATTTTTTCATATCGATGAAACCTGATTGATTTTAGTAGTTATCCCTGTATTAGCATTATTGGTTTCATAGTTTTACTTTCAAAAAAGCAATTTTAAGATTATCCTGTTGGGTTTATGGAGAATAATTAGTAGGATAAACTGAGTCGGTAGGTAAAATTTTAGTTGTACAGATCATTGTTGTCATCATCATTGTCATTGTCATCATCTTTATTGGAAAAGTCAAAGAATTTTGAACTCATATTTTCTTCTGCTGATATGGACTCAGAGAATTAAGCCACAGCATGGGTCTGGACAAATAATCATGAACGTGACTTAGGTTTCCATTCCGTAATGCAGAGTGACTTTTGCCATGGGGGGTGTGTTAAGTGATTCTGAGTGAATTAGCTTCAATTCTCAGTATATAGCGTGTTGGTTGAAAATGTAATTACTGGAATCAGACTGGCTGGATTTGGAGTTTGGCCCTGCCCATGCTCTCACTATGACCTTTGGAAAGTTACTTTTCTGTGAATTACTTTTCTCATCTATACAATGGGAAGTGGGGGGATAATCATCCCCCTTTCATGCAGTTTAGGTATGTAATAATTAAATGACTAAAATTTCTTTTTTTTTTTAAATTTTTTTTATTATTATAATTAAGTTCTAGGGTACATGTGCATAACGTGCAGGTTTGTTACATATGTAACTTGTGCCATGTGGTGTGCTGCACCCATCAACTCGTCAGCACCCATCAATTCATCATTTATATCAGGTAAAACCCAATGCAATCCCTCCTCCCTCCCTCCCCTCCCCATGATAGGCCCCGGTGTGTGATGTTCCCCTTCCCAAGTCCAAGTGATCTCATTGTTCAGTTCCCACCTATGAGTGAGAACATGCGGTGTTTGTTTTCTGTTCTTGTGATAGTTTGCTAAGAATGATGGTTTCCAGCTGCATCCATGTCCCTACAAAGGACGCAAACGCATCCTTTTTTATGGCTGCATAGTATTCCATGGTGTATATGTGCCACATTTTCTTAATCCAGTCTGTCACAGATGACATTTGGGTGGTTGATTCCAGTCTTTGCTATTGTGAATAGTGCCACATAAACATACATGTGCATGTGTCTTATAGCAGCATGATTTATAATCCTTTGGGTATATACCCAGTATTGGGATGGCTGGGTCATATGGTACATCTAGTTCTAGATCCTTAGGAATTGCCATACTGTTTTCCATAATGGTTGAACTAGTTTACAATCCCACCAACAGTGTAAAAGTGTTCCTATTTCTCCACATCCTCTCCAACACCTGTTGTTTCCTGACTTTTTAATGATTGCCATTCTAACTGGTGTGAGATGGTATCTCATTGTGGTTTTGATTTGCATTTCCCTGATGCCAGTGATGATGAGCATTTTTTCATGTGTCTGTTGGCTGTATGAATGTCTTCTTTTGAGAAAGTCTGTTCATATCCTTTCCCCACTTTTTGATGGGGTTGTTTGTTTTTTTCTTGTATATTGTTTGAGTTCTTTGTAGATTCTGGATATTAGCCCTTTGTCAGATGAGTAGATTGCAAAAATTTTCTCCCATTCTGTAGGTTTCCTGTTCACTCTGATGGTAGTTTCTTTTGCTGTGCAAAAGCTCTTGAGTTTAATTAGATCCCATTTGTCAATTTTTGCTTTTGCTGCCATTGCTTTGGTGTTTTAGACATGAAGTCCTTGCCCATGCCTATGTCCTGAATGGTACTACCTAGATTTTTCTAGGGTTTTTATGGTATTAGGTCTAACATTAAGTCTGTAATCCATCTTGAATTAATTTTCGTATGAGGAGTAGGGAAAGGATCCAGTTTCAGCTTTCTACTTATGGCTAGCCATTTCCCCAGCACCATTTATTAAATAGGGAATCCTTTCCCCATTTCTTGTTTTTCTCAGGTTTGTCAAAGATCAGATGGCTGTAGATGTGTGGTATTTTTCTGAGGACTCTGTTCTGTTCCATTGGTCTATATCTCTGTTTTGGTACTAGTACCATGCTGTTTTGGTTACTGTAGCCTTGTAGTATAGTTTGAAGTCAGGTAGCGTGACGCCTCCAGCTTTGTACTTTTGACTTAAGATTGTCTTGGCAATGTGGGCTCTTTTTTGGTTCCATATGAACTTTAAAGCAGTTTTTTCCAGTTCTGTGAAGAAAGTCATTGGTAGCTTGATGGGGATGGCACTGAATCTATAAATAACCTTGGGCAGTATGGCCATATTCACGAGATTGATTCTTTCTATCCATGAGCATGGTATGTTCTTCCATTTGTTTGTGTCCTCTTTGATTTCACTGAGCAGTGGTTTGTAGTTCTCCTTGAAGAGGTCCTTGACATCCCTTGTATGGATTCCTAGGTATTTTACTCTTTGAAGCAATTGTGAATGGAAGTTCATTCCTGATTTGGCTCTCTGTTTGTCTGTTACTGTGTATAAGAATGCTTGTGATTTTTGCACGTTAATTTTGTATCCTGAGACTTTGCTGAAGTTGCTTATCAGCTTAAGGAGATTTTGGGCTGAGACAATGGGGTTTTCTAATATACAATCATGTCATCTGCAAACAGGACAATTTGACTTCTCTTTTCCTAACTGAATACCCTTGATTTCTTTCTCTTCTGTCTGATTGCACTAGCCAGAACTTCCAACACTATGTTGAATAGGAGTGGTGAGAGAGGGCATCCCTGTCTTGTGCCAGTTTTCAAAGGGAATTTTTCCAGTTTTTGCCCATTCAGTATGATATAGCTGTGGGTTTCATCAATAGCTCTTATTATTTTGAGGTACGTTCCATCAATACCGAATTTATTGAGCGTTTTTAGCATGAAGGCTGTTGAATTTTGTCAAAAGCCTTTTCTGCATCTATTGAGATAATCATGTGGTTCTTGTCTTTGTTCTGTTTATATGCTGGATTACGTTTATTGATTTGCGAATGTGAACCAGCCTTGCATCCCAGGGATGAAGCCCACTTGATCATGGTGGATAAGCTTTTTGATGTGCTGCTGGCCATTTGCCAGTATTTTATTGAGGATTTTTGCATCGATGTTCATCAGGGATATTGGTCTAAAATTCTCTTTTTTTGTGTGTCTCTGCCAGGCTTTGGTATCAGGATGATGTTGGCCTCATAAAATGAGTTAGGGAGATTCCCTCTTTTTCTATTGATTGGAATAGTTTCAGAAGGAACGGTACCAGCTCCTCCTTGTACCTCTGGTAGAATTCAGCTGTGAATCCATCTGGTCCTGGACTTTTTTTGGCTGGTTTATTGCCTCAATTTCAGAGCCTGCTATTGGTCTATTCAGGGATTCAACTTCTTCCTGGTTTAGTCTTGGGAGAGTGTAAGTGTCCAGGAAATTATCCATTTCTTCTAGATTTTCTAGTTGATTTGCGTAGAGGTGTTTATAGTATTCTCTGATGGTAGTTTGTATTTCTGTGGGGTCGGTGGTGATATCCCCTTTATCATTTTTTATTGCGTCTGTTTGATTCCTCTCTCTTTTCTTCTTTATTAGTCTTGCTAGCAGTCTGTCAATTTTGTTGATCTTTTCAAAAAACCAACTCCTGGATTCATTGATTTTTTGGAGGGTTTTTTGTGTCTCTATCTCCTTCAGTTCTGCTCTGATCTTAGTTATTTTCTTGCCTTCTGCTAGCTTTTGAATGTGTTTGCTCTTGCCTCTCTAGTTCTTTTAATTGTGATGTTAGAGTGTCAATTTTAGCTCTTTCCTGCTTTCCTTGTGGGCATTTAGTGCTATAAATTTCCCTCTACACACTGCTTTAAATGTGTCCCAGAGATTCTGGTATGTTTGTATCTTTGTTCTCATTGGTTTCAAAGAACATCTTTATTTCTGCTTCCTTTAGTTATGTACCCAGTAGTCATTCAGGAGCAGGTTGTTCAGTTTCCATGTAGTTGAGCGGTTTTGATTGAGTTTCTTAGTCTGAGTTCTAGTTTGATTGCACTGTGGTCTGAGAGGCAGTTTGTTATAATTTCTGTTCTTTTACATTTGCTGAGGAGTGCTTTACTTCCAATTATGTGGTCAATTTTGGAATAAGTGCAATGTGGTGCTGAGAAGAATGTATATTCTGTTGATTTGGGGTGGAGAGTTCTATAGATGTCTATTAGGTCCACTTGGTACAGAGATGAGTTCAATTCCTGGATATCCTTGTTAACTTTCTGTCTCGTTGATCTGTCTAATGTTGACAGTGGAGTGTTGAAGTCTCCCGTTATTATTGTATGGAGTCTAAGTCTCTTTGAAGTCTCTAAGGACTTGCTTTATGAATTGGGTGCTCCTGTATTGGTGCATATATATTTAGGATAGTTAGCTCTTCCTGTTGAATTGATCCCTTTACCATTATGTAATGGCCTTCTTTGTCTCTTTTGATCTTTGATGGTTTAAAGTCTGTTTTATCAGAGACTAGTATTGCAAACCCTGCTTTTTTTTTGCTCTCCATTTGCTTGGTAGATCTTCCTCCATCCCTTTATTTTGAGCCTATGTATGTCTCTGCATGTGAGATGGGTCTCCTGAATACAGCGGACTGATGGGTCTTGACTCTTGATCCAGTTTGCCAGTCTGTGTCTTTTAATTGGAGCATTTAGTCCATTTACATTTAAGGTTAATATTGTTATGTGTGAACTTGATCCTGCCATTATGATATTAACTGGTTATTTTGCTCGTTAGTTGATGCAGTTTCTTCCTAGCCTCGATGGTCTTTACATTTTGGCTTGTTTTTGCAATGGCTGGTACCGGTTGTTCCTTTCCATGTTTAGGGCTTCCTTCAGGGTCTCTTGTAAGGCAGGCCTGGTGGTGACAAAATCTCTAAGCATTTGCTTATCTGTAAAGGATTTTATTTCTCCTTCACGATGAAACTTGGTTTGCCTGGATATGAAATTCTGGGTTAAAATTCTTTTCTTTAAGAATGTTGAATATTGGCCCCCACTCTCTCTGGCTTGTAGAGTTTCTGCCGAGAGATCTGCTGTTAGTCTGATGGGCTTCCCTTTGTGGTAACCCGACCTTTCTCTCTGGCTGCCCTTAAGATTTTTTCCTTCATTTCAACTTTGGTGAATCTGGCAATTATGTGTCTTGGAGTTGCTCTTCTGGAGGAGTATCTTTGTGGCGTCCTCTGTATTTCCTGAGTTTGAATGTTGGCCTGCCCTACTAGGTTGGGGAAGTTCTCCTGGATGATATCCTGAGGAGTGTTTTCCAACTTGGTTCCATTTTCCCCCTCACTTTCAGGCATGCCAATCAGACGTAGATTTGGTCTTTTTACATAATCCCATACTTCTTGCAGGCTTTGTTCATTTCTTTTTCTTCTTTTTTCTTTTGGTTTCTCTTCTCGCTTCATTTCATTCATTTGATCCTCAATCGGTGATACTCTTTCTTCCAGCTGATCGAGTCAATTACTGAAGCTTGTGCATTTGTCACATATTTCTCGTGTCATGGTTTTCATCTCTGTCATTTCGTTTATGACCTTCTCTGCCTTAATTAGTCTAGCTGTCAATTCTTCCACTCTTTTTTCAAGATTTTTAGTTTCTTTGCGCTGGGTACGTAATTCCTCCTTTAGCTCTGAGAAGTTTGATGGACTGAAGCCTTCTTCTCTCATCTCGTCAAAGTCATTCTCTGACCAGCTTTGATCTGTGCTGGCGATGGGCTGCGCTCCTTTGCAGGGGGAGATGTGCTCTTATTTTTTGAATTTCCAGCTTTTCTGCCCTGCTTTTTCCCCATCTTTGGGTTTTATCTGCCTCTGGTCTTTGATGATGGTGACGTACTGATGGGGTTTTGGTATAGGTGTCCTTCCTGTTTGATAGTTTTCCTTCTAACAGTCAGGACCCTCAGCTGTAGGTCTGTTGGAGATTGCTTGAGGTCCACTCCAGACCCTGTTTGCCTGGGTATCAGCAGCAGAGGTTGCAGAAGATAGACTATTGTTGAACAGCGAGTGTACCTGTCTGATTCTTACTTTGGAAGCTTCCTCTCAGGGGTGTACTCCACCCTGTGAGGTGTGGGGTGTCAGACTGCCCCTAGTGGGGGATGTCTCCCAGTTAGGCTACTCAGAGGTCAGGGACCCACTTGAACAGGCAGTCTGTCTGTTCTCAGATCTCAACCTCCGTGTTGGGAGAGCCACTGCTCTCTTCAAAGCTGTCAGACAGAGTCGTTTGCGTCTGCAGAGGTTCCTGCTGCTTTTGTTGTTGTTGTTGTTAACTGTGCTCTGTCCCCAGAGGTGGAGTCTAGAGACACAGGCAGGTTTCCTTGAGCTGCTGTGAGCTCCACCCAGTTCGAGCTTCCCAGCAGCTTTGTTTACCTACTTAAGCCTCAGCAATGGCGGGCGCCCCTCCCCCAGCTTCGCTGCTGACTTTTGGTTAGATCGCAGACTGCTGTGTTAGCAATGAGAGAGGCTCCGTGGGCATGGGACCCTCCTGGCCAGGTGTGGGATATATTCTCCTGGTGTGCCCGTTTGCTTAAAGAGCAGTATTGTGGTGGGAGTCACCTGCTTTTCCAGGTGTTGTGTGTCTCAGTTCCTCTGGCTAGGAAAAGGGATTCCCTTCCCCCTTGCGCTTCCCAGGTGAGGGATGCCTCACGGTGCTTCAGCTCTCGCTGGTCGGGCTGCAGCAGCTGACCAGCATGGATAGTCCGGCACTCCCTAGTGAGATGACCCCAGTACCTCAGTTGAAAATGCAGAAATCACCGGTCTTCTGTGTCACTCGCGCTGGGAATTGGAGACTGGAGCTGTTCCTATTCGGCCATCTTGCTCCGCCCCCCAAATGACTAAAATTTCTAAACACAGTTCCAGACTCATAATGAGTGTTAATTCAATAATGTTTAGCAACTCTGTATGATGGTTATCGATACCCCTACTCCACAGATGAGAAAACTGAAGGGTGTAGAGGTAAAATGGTTTGTTTCTATACACAGGATTTAGAAGGTAGCAACAGACAGACCTAGAAAAGGCAGAAAGATCCGTATGTTTGAGTTTTTAAAGTTGCTTTTAATGTAGTGCTGGTTCCCATGTATGAAGCAATCGACGGATGTGCTACATTTGTGAATGTACATCTCAAGCTGCAGTTGGAAGAGGAAAGTGCTGGAATAATACAAATGGAGGATAAAAAGTGTTAGGATGTTATTTTAGAAATACAGCAATGTAAACGAGGGAGAGAAGTGGCTGTATAGTACAGCACAAGAAAATATGCATGCCAGCGTGGTATGTTATTGTATGCCAGCCCATCTGAGTGACAGAGAAGACCAAAAGGTAAGTAATGTATTTCTTTTACTGCTAGGTTTGGGATAAGGTTTTATTACAAACTTGGAATTTTATGAATTGTGATATGTACTATGTTTGTGCCATAAAACCTACCACTTGTCCCTTGCTTACTGAAGACCTTTCCAGGGTATATATTGTAATATTTCCAACAGCAAGCATTACTGGTGTTTTCCTCTAGGAACTTGGCCCAAACCTAGAGAGTCTAACCAAAAGAAGAAAAAATTGATGAGCTGTGCAATAGATTATTATAAACAAATTAAATGTTTTTGATTATGATTTTTTTAGGAGCAAGTTAGGGGAAGAAAAACAGTGACTTAAGATCAACAACAACAATAAAGATGCACCTTTTTAAAATCATTTTGACTGTGCTTTTTGCATGTGCATATTTTCTAAGTTCTGGCATTCATCTAAGTTAGTCATTGGGCCTACCTGATCTCAAAGGTGCCATTTACTACAAAGGAGTTCACATTTTCTGAGTTGAATAGCCTGGAAGGCACATTGCTTAGTACAAAACAAAACAAAAGACAGGAAAATATGTTTTAGTAAGAAAATTATTTTGTCAAAGACTGGCTATTTGTTCCAAAACATATTTCTCTTTCCTCCTGAGTACATATATTGACTACATTTCCTATTTTCCCATTCCAGTGAGTGTGGTCATATGACTGAATTCTGCCCTTTGAACGGTGGGCAAAAGTCATAATATGTCACTTCCAGGCTTGGCTTGTGAAATCTCCTATGTGATCCTCTACTTTCTCTTTTCTTTTTGCTGAATAAATGGAGAGGATGCCGAGGACATAAAGGTGAGGGGAGCCACTGATAGAAGGACCCTACGCTCCTGAATGATGCATAAACAGAACAGCTCTCAACTAACATCAACTGGACTTTATGTGAGGAAGAAATAAACTCTTTTTTTTTTTTTTTTGTTGTGTCTCTGCCAGGCTTTGGTATCAGGATGATGTTGGCCTCATAAAAAGAGTTAGGGAGGATTCCCTCTTTTTCTATTGATTGAAATAGTTTCAGAAGGAATGGTACCAGCTCCTCCTTGTACCTCTGGTAGAATTCAGCTGTGAATCCATCTGGTCCTGGACTTTTTTTGGTGGGTAGGCTATTAATTGTTGCCTCAATTTCAGAGCCCGCTATTGGTCTATTCAGGGATTCAACTTCTTCCTGGTTTAGTCTTGGGAGAGTGTAAGTGTCCAGGAAATTATCCATTTCTTCTAGATTTTCTAGTTGATTTGCGTAGAGGCATTTATAGTATTCTCTGATGGTTGTTTGTATTTCTGTGGGGTCGGTGGTGATATCCCCTTTATCATTTTTTATTGCGTCTATTTGATTCTTCTCTCTTTTCTTCTTTATTAGTCTAGCTAGCGGTCTGTCAATTTTGTTTATCTTTTCAAAAAACCAACTCCTGGATTCATTGATTTTTTGGAGGGTTTTTTGTGTCTCTATCTCCTTCAGTTCTGCTCTGATCTTAGTTATTTCTTGCCTTCTGCTAGCTTTTGAATGTGTTTGCTCTTGCCTCTCTAGTTCTTTTAATTGTGATGTTAGAGTGTCAATTTTAGATCTCTCCTGCTTTCTCTTGTGGGCATTAGTGCTATAAATTTCCCTCTACACACTGCTTTAAATGTGTCCCAGAGATTCTGGTATGTTGTATCTTTGTTCTCATTGGTTTCAAAGAACATCTTTATTTCTGCTTTCATTTCGTTATGTACCCAGTAGTCATTCAGGAGCAGGTTGTTCAGTTTTCTTAAATTAAGTCTTTGAGATTTGGGGATTAATCTACCACTTGCCATGGAAGCTGGGATGAGCCTTCTTGAAGAAGGTTCTTGTTAAGAAGTGAAGAACTTTTTCCAGGAGTGCTCCCAGCAGAGAGTCTTCAGTTGTCAGCCACCTTTAAGAATGCCTGGATACTAATTTACATTTCTACCAGCCATTATGGAAAGCAATGTGGCAATTTCTCAAAGAACTTAAAACAGAACTACCATTTCACCCAGCAATTCCATTGTTAAAAAAAAAAAAAAAAAAAAAGAATGCCTGGATAGAAGAGTCTCGTCTTATCCAAGGTCATCCTCCTTTCTAGGAGTGAATTTCTTCCAGTGACTGGTGAACATTCCAGTATGGAAGCTGGGCCCCTCAAGTCAACTGGAGGTAATTCTCAGGGGTCACTCAGTGGCAGAGCTACCCACGATGTGGACTGAGGAGTTTGTTGAGATTTTATTGTAGAACAATTTTTCCACCCAATCACGCTTTCTTCCTCTTTCTCACAGGTGTTGATGTGAGAACACTACCTTTATAGGAATGTACTGTACGGCAGTGTCATCTCAGAGTCTGCAAGGAGTTAGTGTTAATGAAAATACCTCAGATCTACACTCCTTTCATATGGGCCTGGGGCCTTATTCAAATAGTATCTCTTTGCAAAGCAAGGATTTTTAACATTCACTTATTTAAAACTCAAATCTTTCTTTCCATAGCTTCAGTTGCACAAAAATAAAAAACCTTGAACGAATTCAAAATTAATTCTGAGCAGCATCTTTATTGTCTTCAGTTGAGCCTTTTTTCTTCATGTGACCTGATTCAAAACCCTGATTCTCATACTTGTCATTGTGAGTACTTATGAATCTAACTTAACATCTCTGATCTTCAGTAATTTCATCTGTAAAACCGGACAATATTAGTGCCTACTCACAGAGTTATTGTGAGCATTAAATATGATCATGGAATTAGAACAATCAGCACAGCACCTGAAGCATAATGCATACTTAATGATGACTGGCTGTTATCCTCTGGTCTTAGTTTCCCTGCAGTCGTACTTGGCTAACTTGCTGCCCAACTGCATAATCCTGTGTTCTCTCCCTGGAATAGCTTTCTTCTTTTGCATGTTCACCTCGTCATTCAGAGTTTGCTTGAATTGCAACCTTCTCACAAATTCTTGGCACCTCTATCTGGGCAAAATATCTCCCCTTACCAAACTCCTATAATAATTCACCTTCACTTCTCTTATTGTACGTATATGTCATCTCCACAACAGGATAGTAAGCAGCTAAAGGTCAAGTCCCAAGTTTGATTTATTTTTACATTTTCTAAAAAACTTTATGCAGTGCATACATACAGCTCTTGCATAAAGAGCTCAGCAAATATTTATTACATAATTACATGAAAGAATTCAGTCAGCACAATGTCCTTACCTGAAATTTACATATATTCACAATAAAACTACAATCCATAATTATCAAGAACAGGATCTTATACCAGAATTTCCATGTTGGATAAAATATCACGGTTTCCAAAAGCAAAAGTTCTCACAAAAAGAATGCCAATAGATAATTATTAGTAATTTTTGGAGGATATCAAAATGTAGCTAAAGTTAGAAGCAAAAAATGTTATATGAGATATCAGTAAAACCATTTATTTATCAAATATTGACATTGGCTTGTATTATGAGACAGACATTTTCTAAGAACTTATTAAATTATTTAATCTTTATAACAATACTGTGAAGTAGGTGCTATTGTTAGTCTCCTCTTACAGATGAATGAACTGAGGTAGACAGAGCTTTTATAACTTGCTCAAAGAACACTCAGACAAAAGTGGCAGAGCCAGTTAAAAAAGTCTGTGTCCTAGGCATGGGCAAGGACTTCGTGTCTAAAACACCAAAAGCAACGGCAGCAAAAGCAAAAATTGACAAATGGGATCTAATTAAACTAAAGAGCTTCTGCACAGCAAAAGAAACTACCATCAGAGTGAACAGACAACCTACAGAATGGGAGAAAATTTTTGCAATCTACTCATCTGACAAAGGGCTAATATCCAGAATCTACAAAGAACTCAAGCAAATATACAAGAAAAAAACAAACAACCCCATCAAAAAGTGGGGAAAGGATGTGAACAGACATTTCTCAAAAGAAGACATCCATACAGCCAACAGACACATGAAAAAATGCTCATCATCACTCGCCATCAGAGAAATGCAAATCAAAACCACAATGAGATACCATCTCACACCAGTTAGAATGGCAATCATTAAAAAATCAGGAAACAACAGTTGTTGGAGAGGATGTGGAGAAATAGGAACACTTTTACACTGTTGGTGGGATTGTAAACTAGTTCAACCATTATGGAAAACAGTATGGCAATTCCTTAAGGATCTAGAACTAGATGTACCATATGACCCAGCCATCCCAATACTGGGTATATACCCAAAGGATTATAAATTATTCTACTACAAAGACACATGCACACGTATGTTTATTGCGGCACTATTCACAATAGCAAAGACTTGGAATCAACCCAAATGTCCATCTGTGACAGACTGGATTAAGAAAATGTGGCACATATACACCATGGAATAGTATGCAGCCATAAAAAAGGATGAGTTTGCGTCCTTTGTAGGGACATGGATGCAGCTGGAAACCATCATTCTTAGCAAACTATCACAAGAACAGAAAACCAAACACCACATGTTCTCACTCATAGGTGGGAACTGAACAATGAGATCACTTGGACTTGGGAAGGGGAACATCACACACCGGGGCCTATCATGGGGAGGAGGGAGGGGGGAGGGATTGCATTGGGTGTTATACCTGATATAAATGATGAACTGATGGGTGCTGACGAGTTGATGGGTGCAGCACACCAACATGGCACAAATATACGTATGTAACAAACCTGCACGTTATGCACATGTACCCTAGAACTTAAAGTATAATAAAAAAATAATAATAATAAAATAAAAAAAAAAAAAAAAAAAAGGCTGTGTCCTTTGCTGTTACACTCTGCTGCCTTCCAGTTTTTTGGAGATAATCTCACTAGATGATGTCAAAGATGGTTGCTGCTTTCCCTACTTTTGTCTCATGCTAAAATCATGTTCTACTGGCAGGTGAGAATACTGTTAATCACTGTACACTGGGTTCGTGCTATGCAGAGCTCAGCCCTTATGTGATTGGCTAGGAAAATATAAGTCTGGAAAATGACTAAACAGAAGGAGAACCTGGCATTATAATCAGTGCCAGGCACACAGTAGGCAGGATAAAAACAAACAATGAACAAGTTAGACAAGAAGCTATTAGAGGACTCTTGATAGTAAGCTGTAGAGTATTCCCAGGTATATTTGGATAGTTAGTTGCAGACTCATATGCATGAAATTTTATGCCTTATTAAAAAGTAAATCAATGGGTAATGTGCTTAGAGTTTGGATACATCATTTTTAGTCTCAATCTAAAAATATACTAATTTTATCATTGTATAAGTGTTTTAAAATCACTAGTCTGAAAGGACCCAGACTCCTCAGAGAGGAGGCATCTCTCTCCTGTAAATGACTGCAATTAAAATACAATAGACTTTTGCCATTCCCAAAAAGAACATTACAGTTACAGGAAAAGCAAAAACGGGCTGATTCTTTTTAGTATAATGCTCAGGGAATAAAGGGATTCCCAGAAGAATATATGCAGTATGGCATACTTTTTATGCAGTTCAAAGGCAAATACGGGATAAGGGAAAAGAAAACTAACAAGGGAATGATAAAAACAAAATTCAATATAGGTTACTTTGGCACAGCAGGGAAAGAGGTGAGCAATAAGAAATAACACAGAAATAGCTGTAAGTCATTGGTAATATTCTATTCTTAGGTTGTTCGATGGGTTTATAGACATCCATTCAGTAAAATAAGCAAAAATATAAACAAATGGAATAAAAAAGGGCATTAATGACCAAGGATGTTAATGTTCATTAACCTTTGGTTGTAATTAATTCGTTCCTGTGCCCTGGATATAATAACAATAAAAATAAATGTCCCTAAAACATATTTGTAAATATATTGCAAGTAATATTTAACAGATTTTTGACAGTGTCAGGGATACATAAAGCTAAGAGAAGTCAGTCTCTTACCAATTTTAATGGATAATAACAAACCCCCATGGAAGAGTATGTGGTTTGACAAAGTCTAGATGAAGGAAAATGGAAGAGCTCATTTATTCATTTGCCCACTTATCTACTAAAAATCTTTTTTGAGCACTACCTCTTGGTCTGGAACAATTATGTGGGTGGTGGGTGAAATGGAAGGCATATAAAGATAAATACAATTAATACATTCATTCATTTTTGTATTCATCCAACAAATCTTTATAGACTATCTGTTACATAATAGGGAGTGAGGACTGGGGATGTTGGCTCATGCCTGTAATCCCAACACTTTGGGAGGCTGAGGCAGATGGATCATTTGAGGTCAGGACTTCAAGACCAGCCTGGCAAACGTGGTGAAATTCCGTCTCTACTAAAAATACAAAAATTAGCCGGGCATGGTGGTATACACCTGTAATTCCAGCTCTTTGGGAGGCTGAGGCAGGAGAATTGGTTTAACCTGGAAGGCAGAGGTTGCAGTGAGCCGAGATTATGCCATTGCCCTCATCCTGGGAACAAAGGAAGACTCCGACTCACAAAAAAAAAAAAAAAAAAAAAAAAGTGAGTGAGTTAGGTACTGGTGATACTGTAGTTACTAAGACAGTTGTCTCTTGCATTCCAGTAGTAAAGGCAGATGTTCTTTAGGTAACTACTGTAAGGTGTGATGAGTGTTATGATAGCAGAAGTACAGGGTGCTAACAGAGGGCCATGAGAACAGAAAGAAAGTGACTATTTACCTTATTACTTAAGGAAATCACAAGATAGATAATATGTGAGAGGGTTCCTAAAGGCTGAGTAAGAGTTTAATAGGTAGAGACAAGGAAATTGGACATTCTGGGTATATACACAAAAATGGAAAGCACAAAAATAAAACAAAAAAAAAGGTAGCAGGTTGCTCCGAGGAAATGCAAATAGTTTGATACAGCTAGTACTTAAAACACATGGGAAAAGAGAAGGATGCTAGTAGAAGATGAAACTGAAAGGAAGAGCTGGAAAAAAATTAAAAATAAAAAAACAAAAAAGAGTTGGGGTGAATTTTTGGAAGATTAAATGCTATGCTATGCTAAAAATTATATACCATGCTAAAAAAAAATTTGTTTTGTAGGCAATAGAGAAACAAAGATACTTGTGTTGTAGAAAAAGAGGAAGTTGGAGCAGGGAGGAATAATGGAGATGTAAAATTTGATTAAGAAGCCATGGAATTTATCCAGGGAAAATTTGTAAATAATTCATATTTCTATGTCTTTGATATTGGGAAGGATATGTCCACCGAGTGAACGAAATTGTCTCTAATGTTGTAACAAAACTTTTCATTCTGTCTAAGAAATTAATTGTATGCATCCCCATATGTGTGTGTCAGGAGGTGGGGAGCAGGAAGGGTTAAACAATTACCCAATGTAAAAATGTTAAGTCACAATTCAAGATGGTATTTGTCTAAGTGTCTTATTTAAGAAATATAGTCAGTATTTAGATCATGGAGAGAAAGATTGAGGATGGAAGGGATGATTTCAGTGCAAAGATTATTTTCAAGATGAGAGAAGAACCAGGTATGCTTGAAAGAAGAGAATGGACCCAGTAAAAAGAGATAAATTGGACATATTCAAAGAAATAAGATAAATACGGGAGCAATGTGTCTTGGGAATTGAAAAGTGTTTTTTTGACTGAGAAGGAAGAGTTAGTAAGAGGAAAGATTTCTGTTCCTGTGAAGGTGATAAAAGTATGAATTGATAGGGATAATGACCGATATTTGGAGAATTGAGATCCATGGTAGTTAGAGAGCTCAATATCCCTAATAAAGTTGAAATGAGGCCATCTGCTAAGAAAGAAGCAGTGAGATTTTAGATGTTAAAGAATTAGATGACTATGCTATTAAGGAGTCAATTGTTAATCCTAATAATCTGTGTTTGAGCTTTTAGAGTCTATGTGGCAGTGGAAAGTAGAAGGTTTAGTGAATGCAAGGAGTTAGAAGAGCATACTATAAAGAATTTATTAGAGGCATATATAAAAATACCCATGTGACATAAGGCCTAAGATAATATTCAAGTTTGTGTATGAATAATGCATAGCAGAGGAAGCTGTTGGCTGACTCACGGAGGGCCACAAACTGAGGCTGAAAGTTGAATGAATCATGACGTGGATGTAAAAGTCGATAAGACTGAAAGGGAACATCAGGCTGGAAAGAAAATGCACAGTTGTGCAAGCAAAATAGGCCCCATGGAGTTGTGGAACATTGTGGTTATAAAAGAACATTGTACAATGTATTGAAATAGTGGAAGGGATGCTGGATCACAAGGTGAGAATAACTACCTGTAATCCATCTTCATATCCAGCTTCCTTGTGCCTCAATCTAGATTGCTCAGATAATTAATACATTTAAATGGACTTTTATTTTTAATGAGGTGTACGTTAATAAAACATATATAGATATATAATCATAAAATAAGTAGCATGGCTAATTACTTATCTCATGGTACATTATCATACTTAGTCCATACAAAACCGCTCCTTTGTTTGATTTATTTAACAATTCCATTTTATCTCAATTCTCAACTCCTCTCCCCTCTTTTTCCATATCATAGGCAAATTTTCTAGTGTACAGAACATATGCCTTTTGGTTTGTTGTACCCTTACAAAATGTATATTTTTTGTGAGTATGTACTTTCAATGACCATAAATGGAATTGTATAATATATTTTGTTTTACTTCTATTTTTCATTCTGAGCAATGCCTTTAAATCCATTAATGTGTCTGTAATAATATCTAAGTTGTTTCTTTTAGCTGTACATTATACTCCATGGTGTGTATTCAAAACATTTTACCTGTTACTGTCTCATTGATTAACACACAATTTTGCCTCCATAAATAACACTGATGGTAATATGCTTGTACATGTTCCCCTAGAACTTCTGTACAAACTTCTTTGGGATCTATATCAAAAGTAGAAATTATAGGTTATGTACATACTGATTTTGACTGGGTAGAATTAGGTTGTTCTCAAAAATAGCTGTTCTATTCCACAGTCTCAACAATAGTACCTGATGGTTCCTGCAGACTCATATTACTACCAACGCTTGACATTGTTCACATTTCTAATTTTTGCTGAATAGGTTTAGAGTGATTTTTTTTTATTGTGGCTTTTAATTTGCATTTCATTGATTACTAGAATGTTTTCACATGACTTCATAAGATTCATGAATTTTTGGATTTTTTTCTTCTACAATTGTCTGTTCTTTACTTGTACCCATTTTTTAATTGGGGTTGCTTTTTTCCCTAGCTAATTTGCAAGAATTCCTGATATGTTCTGATTACAAATATTTTGTAAGCTTTTTGACTTTCTAAATATTTTATTTCATTCTCTTATCTATTCCTTAACTTTGGGTATTTTATTTGTGTTGAACAGAAATTCTTAATTTTAATACTATCATGCCAGAAGAGAAATAGATCAATAAACTCTGCTTCTCTATAATTTAAAATCTTGAGCTTAGGATAAAAAGACTGACTTGTTGATTCATTAGTTACATCGATGGTAGCATGAGATAGTATTGAATTCCATGACATATTCCTGTCCCTCACCTTTTAGAGGCCTGCTTTTTTTTTTTTCAAACCCTTCTTTGAAATCTGTGAGATACTTTAATATACTTCAGTACATTCTCTTTTGCTTGAAGTAAGCCAGGGTTCTTTTCTGTTGCTTATAGTCAAAACATTCTTCACTAATACAATAGATTAAAAAAACAAAAAAACAAAAACTGAATGACCAAATAAGATTCTCAGGATCACAGTTAATAAAACAGCAATTCAAAGCTTTGTGTTCCACGAATTTCCATCCACTGAGAGGTGTTCTCTTCCTTACTTGTTCAAATGTACAAAAAACAAAATGATATATTTTCACATAATGATGTTTCTATTATTGATGAATAAATGAACTTCACATCCAGTTTCATAATTACATTTTGTTGTAAATATGTACACTAATAAAAACATGACAATTTGATCATTAAGTACCATTAAATGTATTTTAAATGTTGGGCCTTAAAATAAAAATTTAAAAATCTTTTTGAAGAGAACTCTGAATAAGCTAAGTTTTCTCTTTTTTTGGTGACCCATTAATCTGGGTAGTCCTTGCCTCATCAGCTGTATCTTTCTATATATGGATAAACTCAGATGGTAAATACATCCTCTTCCCAGTGCAAGCTTTGTGTCCCATTGAAGGATCAATTGCTCCTGCAAGGGGGCAATATGTTACTTAATGTCAAAAATGTGATTGCCTTAGAGAATAGAGAGAGAATAATGTTTATGTGGGAAGTGCTCAAGGAATGCAGTTTTGGGATTTTTTTTTTTTTTTTTTTGGTTTGTTTGCTTCTCTCTGTCTTTTTTTTAGTTTCTTTTTAAATGGTAATTGAAATATGTCTAGATCCTAAAATAGGCATTCCTGAGAACAGATGTGATTATAATTCTGCCAAAGACAACTGTTTGAATTTTTGTTACATTATGGGATATGAATCTTTTTAGGTGAGTGTGAGTGAGATTTTTTTTTTTATTATTTTTTTACTTATTTATTCTGTCCTTCTCTAATTTTGTTTGTCATAAGATTTTGATTCAAGAGGTGTAGGTGGGGCCCAGAAATCAGTATGTTTAACCAGCACCCCAAGCAATTCTTAGAAAAGTGGTTCATGGCTTGTCTCAGGGGAACATTGTTTTAGCCTATTAGAATAACATGAAAATCAGTGGATTGGAGCGAAGATCTTGGAGATGTTTATGATATGAATTACTGTGAATTTATTAAGTCTATCTAGAATTTCAGAAAATGGCATTTGCTTATAAGCTGCAAAACTATCTAATAGCTTGTCTATAAATATAATACGTGGTTGCTGGCAGGGAGGGGGAATTAGATGCAGTGATATCTATATCTATCTATACATACAGATAGATATAGATATAGATATAGATATAGATTCACTGCATTTTATTCACTTTTTCACTTTGCAAAAATTTATTGAGAGTTCCTACCATGTTAAAGACAGGTTGGAAGACACGAGGCACACAGGAATTATAAAGTGCAATCCTTGATTTCAAAGAGTTCATAATATATTGGGGAAACAAATATAAAACAATAATTGTGATTGTGTTGAGATGAGGATTATAATACCCATACTTAGTAGAGTTCATTGGTAGAAAAAGTAGTATTCAACTGTATTGTAATGTAATTCCCTTTCATTCAGTCAACAAATATTTATCAAGTATTTGCTAGGTAACACAATTGTGAAGTAAATAAAGATAACCCCTGTCCTCCTGATAATTACGGTCTAGAGGGTGACAAGCCTTGAAGAGTTACAGGCAATGAAAGTATGGTAAGGCAATGAAAATATGATTGGGTAGACACAGTGTGTTATGAAAACATAGGGACATCTGATCAAAAATTGGGGGTATAGGTAGATTCACTGAAAGTTGAAAAGTGGTCAGGCAAATGAGGAGGAAAACAGCAGTCATGCACACGGAAAGAAGAGCACCCTAGGAGACCCAGCAGTGAGGGAGAGGATGGCAGATTTGAAGATCTGAATGCATAGCTAAAGCCTGCAATGGGAGAAGATGCTGGAGAGGTGAGCAGAGGCTAAGAGTTACAGGTCATGTTGCATGATCTGACCTTTATTCTTCAAGCTGTGGGAGACCACTGAATGGTGTTATGCAAGGGAGGGACATGATCAGATCTATGTTTTAGAAAACCACTCAGGCTCCAGTATAAAGAACAGATTTGCAGAAGGTAAAACTGCAGGTAAGAGACTGGTTATGCTCATACATTCACGAAGTTAAGAGGGGATGGAGGCTTGAATTAGAGTAATTGTTTGGGGATAAAGAAAATTGGGCAGACCAGTGAGCTATGAATCAAATAGAGTCCAGGGAAAAATCTGTGTCCCCGGAGTCTCAGGCAGTGCTTAGCACATAGAGGGCACTCAAAACAATGTTTATTGGATGCATGTTTCTGGATGTTCAGCCAGGTCTTCAAACTCATTGTTTCCATAACTGCATTTATCTTTGCCCATGAAATCTACTCCTCTTATTGACTTTCTTTTTCTGGACCTGTCATTAACTCCTTTCTGTTCATCCAAGGCTATGAATCATTTATATCTCATCTCCCATGCCTAACACAGTACTTTGCACAAATAGGCATATGTATTCCATAATTTTTGTTATAATAAATAACTATTAATTTATTCAAGCTCAAAACTCCAATGTGAATGAAGCTTACCCAGGCACATTAAATCAGTGGACGGAGTGGAGCAAATCTTGTAACATCTCCTGAATCCATCTCCTCTTTCCACTAGTACTTTTTTTTTTTTTTGGACAAAGGCAGTATTTTCTCCTCATATTTCTCTCTGTCCCCAAGTTATGTCCTCTTCAATTCATTCTAGTATAGCTGCTAGATAAATATTTTCAACAGGCGGTTATTGTCTGTCGTCATGGCTTTTTTTCTCAAAATGTTCAGTGACTTCCCTTTGCCACTATAACTTGACCCTTGCGATCCTCCTTGATTTTCATTCTGACTTTTTCTTTCTTGCTCTCACCTCCCACCTCACTCCCCACCCCCAGCAGGGCTAATTCAGCCATAATAGCACTATCATGCTTTGTCAAAATACCATACAGTTAGCTACATCTTGACTTATGTTGCTTTTTTGATTGGAATACTCTTCATTTTAGATTTTACTTTTCCAAAGTCTGCTACCCTTCCTTCAAAACTTAGTTCTGAGCCCGATCTTCTCCATGGAATCTTTGGGGTCTTTCTCCAGCTAGTAATGACTACTCTATTCCGAGGTCCAAGAACATGTTAATTTGCACGTCTTGTGGTACATGTTGCTTTCGTTTAAATGGTTATTTCTATTCATGTCTTACCTCCTTTAATACACTGCGAACAGGACATGGATGATGTGCATTTCATCTTTGTGGTCCAGTGACATCTATTGTGCTTCTTTAAAAGATAATACATCCAGTAAACATATGTTGAATTAATGGCTTATAAACAGACATTCAAAATCCATTCCTGGCTATACAAAAGAACTACTTTGCTATTCTCCCTATAATTTATTTCTGAATAAAGAATAAGCTAGTACCTTAAAGAAGACTGAGATATGAGTAGAAAAGCTTTGGCTGTCATGGGGTCTAGGAAAGGGCTAATACTGACATTTAGTAATGAGGGATGCTAATTGTCCTGAAGCACCCTGAACAGTCCCACCCAATTGAAAAACATATATAGAGTTTGAATTTTAGTGTATGACAGTCCTGTCCTGGGGCCTTATTTTCTCTTTTGCATTTTGGTCACAAAATTATGCTAACAATTTGATAAAATAAAGGTCATATAGCATCTAGGTGAGGAATTGGCACATAATAAGCTTTTAGTCAGTGCCAGCTGTTAGTGTCAGTAGCTTCTTTGAAAAATGGAGAAAATAACGCCTACCTCATAGTATTATTATGAGGGTTAAATAAATGAGAACATATAAAGTTCTTTGAATAACGGCTGGTATATTGTAAATGCTCGTTAAATATTGACTATTACTATTACTGATTTTGCTATTATCAGTATTGTTTGCAGATGCTTCACAGGGAAAGTTTATATTGAATTTGTAGTCAACTAAAAGCCTCAGGACTTTTTCACATGAAAAGCCAAGTCCATTCCTTGGCAAGCCTTATACCTATCAACCAAATGAGCTCAGTCCTTGCTGTGATTTGCTTCTTTTTGAAGGGTTATGGGAAAGTCAAGGAGAAGTCAACTTAACTTGGCCTTTTATCCATAGCACTGAGAAAATAATGTCAAGGTGAAGAGAAATAATAATTTGATTCTGGGTTTTGCATTCAAATGGATCTGGCACTGTGTTGGTTTTTATGTACTACAGTAGCTACCTTTTCATTCAGCATTTGGTTTTCTGAAGAAAGAAGTGTATGAAGACAAACATTTTCTTAAGAGCTAATTTTTCCCTCCCTCCCTCCCTCCCCCCTCCCTCCCTCCCTCCCTCCCTCCCTTCCTTCCTTCCTTCCTTCCTTCCTTCCTTCCTTCCTTCTTTTTCTTTCTGTTTGCACCACGTTCTAGTGGAGCTTTGGGAGTTGTCTACGTTTGAGTTTAGAATTAGCTTTCTACTTGCTTTCATGATAATTGTTATCCTAAGTAGCTCACCAAGTACATCCATACATATTACCTAATTTGATTTACACGACAGCCCATGGGTTAAGGATTTTGCTAGGAAATGGAGCAAACTTGTGACTCTCACAGAGAGTACATGACATTTTGAAGATTCACCTTTGGATTTGCTGGCTCTAAATCTAAAATTGACAAGTGTAGTATTTATTATAATGACAACTTCAAGCAGTCATCCATTTCAAAGATTCTTAGAATCTAGTTGGTGGAGAGGACAATGAGAGACAAAAGAGAGGAAAGTCCTGCATGTGGGCTGTTTCCTATAAGTCAGGCACGGTGTTAGGCAGTGTGAGTTAGTCATTTTATGTAATCCTCTATATGGAAAGTAAAGATAAGGAGAACAAGAAAAGTTAAATAACTTAGCAGGCCCTAAACTGTGTACAGGCTGTGTGCAAATTTTTGTAAATTTGTTTAAAGTTCAGAATGCTTCCAATATTAAAATTGTTCAAAGTGATGGTTAATTTCTCAGTCATTTCAAAAATCCTGCTATCAAATACCATTTCTAACATTGGTTCTGGAAAGTGAGTTAGTTATGCCTTCAAACCTATGATATATGGAAGAGGATTTCTCTGTTAGTATTTGTAGGGGCACAAGACAGGATGGCCTCAGCCAGAGACATTTGTACCTAATGGTAACTTAAAAAAATCTAGTACTGATGAGTCTAGGGCTACATGTTTTCTATCTTCTTTGTTAGAACTTAGAAGAATCAGAATGTCTCTTAAAAAATACATTTTTCCCCTTTCATTAACTCTAATAATAATGATCTGGGAAAAGAATTATTATAGACCAAATTTACTCACACTTATTTTCAACAATTTAGAACACTTACTAACTAGAATTTAAATAAATATTTTAATGGTTCTGATTAAAGCATGAGTAAGATAACACTTAAATGAGTTATTTCTGCCCAAGTTAGTATAAAAATTTAACAAACCAAACTTTGTGAGATGAGCAGTCATGAAACATTTTATGCAAACTGTGTATATTGTTTACATATTTCAGAGATATAAAATTTTGTATTCAGTAGATATGCATACTTCCCCATTTCATCACAAACTTACAACTATTTTGTATTTGTGATCATTTTCTAAATAATAAAATTATTCTGTTTTACCTTTCAGTTATATCATTTTTGTATGTCTTGATTTTCACTCTATTTAAAAAAAACTAAAGAAAATAGGAAGTGCATCTGCTATTTGTGGCTGGATGGCATTAGATGAATATTTTAAAAGCAAGTTCTAGAAATCTATCAGAAACTTATACAACAGGTATATGTTTATTATTCAATGCTTTCATGAAAAAATAGATTTTTCAACTCCTGAGGTTATACTGGTGAACATAATTTAAAATAAAACCTGAGAAAAGTAAAAGAGATTAAATAAATATTCATGAAAATGCCCTCTTCTGGAAATAGGGTCATTTGAACAGTCTATTCCATTAAAAATTGCTTTATTTCACTTTAGTTACCACACAAGGAAGGAAGACACAAGAAAACTAAGGGATTGAATCTGAAATCTAGACCAAAGAAATGACTGAACTCTCTCCACTGCATTAACCACATGGAATTTAACACACAAAAAATCTAGAATGATCATTTTTTAAACCCGTATACTCAGAGGAATACCAAATACATATTTAAGTTCTATGTAAAAATTGTATTAAAAATTGATATTTATATTAATACATAAATACTGATAAACTAAAGAGTAATTTGGACTCTTATAGCATTTTGGATGATCTAAAATAAGAAATTACTAAAGGTGACATCCTAACCTCACTTATAATGATCATTAAAGTTAGTTCACAAGCCTAATAACACAGAATAGACTGTGAAAACCTTATCATCATTTGATTTTTATTTATAAATCTCACTGGAAATTAAACCAAATGATCTTTACCTAAAATATAAATAAAATGGAAATTTTAACATTTTAAATCAAATACTAATAACCAGACTTACTGATTAGCCATTTTAATGTTTGAAAGTTCAGTCTAAACAATTTATAACTATTAACTGGATGATTTCTCAGAATTTTGCTTATCCTACCACATAATTTCACTCTCTGTTTCTCTCTCTGCTACTCTTTCTGTCTCTTTAACTGTTCCTTTTAAGATCCATGCATTATCCCAGGCCCTTAGGAGCTGTTGAAAAAACTATGAAAAATGGGGGAGGTTGTTCTAGACCAGCAAGTATCAACATTACCTGAGAACTTGTTAGAAATACAAATCCCGGACCCCATCCAGGACCTATTAAATCAGAATCCCTGGATAATTCATATGCACAATAAAGCTTGCGAAGCAATTGTTCTAGGAGGTGCATGAATACTTCAGAAGCTCAATTAGTACCAGAAAACTTTCCATTTCCAACCAAGCCTATTCTTGATCATCTTGAGTTAAAAGTGCTTTGGGATGGAGTCTGGAATGTCCTGTTCTTATTGTCCAGGAGAATGCCCTTCTATTTTAAAATCTGCTGCTCATGCAGTCTCCTAGAATGAATGACTGCTCATTCAGTCTCCTAGAATGAAGGGTTAAGGCATGCAGTCTTGCCCCTTCCCACAAAAGCCAAGGGAGCAGACAAGATTGAATGAATCATTACAGGAATGTGCTGACTAGGAATACTGCTCTGGTTCTCTCTCTTTCCAGCCTCACTGGCACATTCCTGTCAGGACAGAGGTAGAAAACTGGAGCTGGGACAGAGTAGTGGGAGTTATTGTTGGGATGCAGGCAGTCACAGGCATACTGGCTGTCAAAACAAAGAAAAAGAAGCTGAGTTTTTAGTTTCATTATTCTATGTGACCCCTTATAGTGTTTATTTGTGTTTAAAATTTAGGACAGTGAAACAGAGCACAAACAAGAGTAATATTTTACTCTATTTGTTTAGAAAGTGCAAATATTAATCTGTACATTAAATATTTTATGGAATTTGAATAATGTATTCTCAAAATGAGGTTTATTCTTTTAAAATTATTAACCATTTGTTTTAAAAGTAGAAAATGAATCAAGAAAATAAAATCTTCCATCAGTGGTAAATTGTGAGACGTTTTGATTTTATTGAATATGCTTAATAAATATCACAACATTATTATCCATTACCGCTACAGACTAATATAAGTATTTTCCCCTTAAAATGTTAGTTCCTTACTTTTTTGTGCTGTAATATTTATTTTATTTTTAAAAAATTGTTTTTACTGGTGTAATTTTACATACAGTTCAATAAAAGAAAATTCTCATCTGGTTTCTTGATTGACTGCTATCAATATTCCTTTCATTGCATGACTATAAGTGCTGTAATGTTGTCCTGTACAGGATGGGGTATTAACAATTGACCCACTCTGGTTCAAATACTCTGGGTACATCATTTCTCCCAGACATTGATGTCAGAAACGGCTTTGGTACAGTGCTTGCGTTTCTGTTTCTTCCAATTTCCTGAACTTGAATACTAGAATGATCTAGGTTTTACTCAGTGCAGAGCCATGATCTAGGTTTCACTGAGTGCAGATCCATCATGGCCCCAGGAAGTTAGTTTTTATTGGAAGTATTTCATTTGTTTGCTTTTTCAAACAAGACATTATCTAATTACATCTGAAAAGCAACACAGGACTTAAGAAGATCTGGCCTCAAGCGATTCTAAGATTTCACCATGTATTATATTAATTTGCATCCAGCACTTACCATGAAGGTAGGAATGAATTAAATATTTTCTAACCTATATGCTGTTAGCCAAAGACACTTACCAAAGACACTTACTAAATGCTTTTAAACTGATTATTTCAAAACTTATGATTTTCCAGATATTTTGGACTATATGGGGCTGTTTGGAGTTGCCTATGTTGTTGTTGTTGTTGTTGTCCTTCTTCTTTTTCTTTTTTTTTTTTTTCTTCTTCTTCTTCTTCTTCTTCTTCTTCTTCTCTTCTTCTTCTTCTTCTTCTTCTTCTCTCCTCCTCCTCCTCCTCCTCCTCCTCCTCCTCCTCCTCCTCCTCCTCTTTTTTCTTCTTCTTGCTCTTCCTCTACCTCTCTTTCTCTCCTTCTCCTTCTCCTGTTTGTGGATACTGAAAACTTTGAGTTTTCTAGTTACTATTTCATTCTCTGCATTTTGTTAAGATTGAGGAGGGAAAGTTAATACATTTTTGAAACTTCAGTAGCAAAAATACAGTACATCATGACCAACTAGAATGGATGGATGAAACAGCAGAGGAAAGTATAGCTGCCTGTGAGAGGCAGACAATAGGGCAATGGAAATGAAAAGGAACCAGGGTAAACTGGAGAGAGCATGTCCAATCTATAGAGGACAGCTGATGCTCAGCTGGTTGTAGTCAGCTAGTTACTTGAGCACAGGCTACCAGATCATTTGAGAGAAGCATAAAATCTGAATTTTTACATGATATGTCTCAATGTGTTAAAATACTGTGCAAGCAAAGAGGAATATATCTGATGACCAGATTCAGTCCACAGGCCACCAGTTTGCCGCCTCTAGAGAAACAAATTTCCATAATACATTCCAGTAAGTATCAGTTGCTCCTATAAGGAACTTACTCCTTTTAGATGCTGTAAAACCAGTATGTGTTAACTCTTACTCTATTTTCTTTCTTTTTTGTCCTTAAGAAGAACAATGGCTATGATCTGTTTTCCATATACAAATACAATGCATTAAAAAAACTTGAGCAATCCCACTGAGAACCTATTAATCTCCCAGTGAAACAGCAGCAAAATATTCTTCTAATATTTCTCACATACAATTTGCTTAGGTCTTTCACAAAGGGGATTTGATGGGACCTTGTTTATGACAGGAGGAGCAGGCCATATCTTCTCTCAATGGGGTGTCTTTAAAATACCGAAAGAACTCCTGGTGGAGCTGAAAGCTGTAAAATGCTTAAATTTGCCTATTAGACCTAATACTGAATGCTTAATCGAAACATATTGTCATGGAGTGAACAATCTCAAAGACTGTTTCTAATAATAGCAATTGCTTTGGATAATGAATGAGCTATAAGTAGTATGCCTGTTGTATTCCTATGTATGTTTATACTGATATAAACAGAAGTATTCAGAAAATGAACTTTGATTTTCGTAAACTGATGGGACTCTTAACCTGATGTCCCCCTGCATCAAATATTTTATCTATACAATTTATGATACTGGCCCCTGTTAAAAGATATTATTTATCAGAATCTGATATTATTTATCAGAATCACTAGTCCTATTCAGCCTTTTCCCCTGTAACAACAATTTAAAGTTTCTTGTAGACAATCAAATAAAAATGATTATTATTTCAAGGTTTCATGGCAAGTTTTAACATGCACTCTGTTAAACAAGTGCCTTAAATTCATATCTGAATTTAAAATGCCCCATTTGCAGTACTCTTTTTATTTTGCCTTATTAAAAGAATAATGTGAATTTTAAAATTTTTTTGCCTGTTGGGGGAAGAGATTGCTAAGTCACTATGGAAAGGTGAATATTTTCTTTACTCATATTTGTATTTGAAGAAGCTAGTATAATGCCTACAACTCTGTAGTGAACCAGTGAGGAACTGAATGAGTCATGAAACCCTGACAAGGTTCTTGTCAAGATCTAGTTGAACTCAAGATTGGTGTAGAAAGCCCAGTAGAGGCTGCCTTTCCAAACAAGGAGCATTCTTCATCTTAGTTGACCTTTGCAATCCCAGACAAAGCAGAAGAGGTGTGAGGTTTAGTAAGATTAAGTGTGGAGAATGTCTACATTCAAGGATTCTATATTTTATAATTCTCATGGGAGTTTTTTTTTAAAGAACATATTCAAACTCACTCACACATTTGTATTAAAAGTTATGTTAATTGTCAAGCAAATAATATTTCAAATTTAGAAATCCTACTCATTCCTAATTATAGCTGCCAGAGTGGCAGGACTTTGTGAACTAGCAAGGAAACATGGAAAGGCCTTCTCAGTACATCAATAAGTAGAACATTTTTAGAGATATGAGATTAATTATTTAACAAAAGGAAACATTGCAGCTTGTACTGTGCCTATGTACAATTAAATAGCATTTTTTTTTTCTAGGTGAAAGCTAATTGTTCTCTTTTAAGTACCTAAGGATGCAAATCACTTGATTTTCTAAGTAAGATGTCAAACTAACTTACATAGTCAGCGCCTACTTGTGAATACACTGCAAATATAGCTATGGAACTAAATGGAATGAACCATTTATAGTCTTCTTTATAACACCTCAAAGGCATCTACTACATAGGCAAGCACAGTGGATTCACGATTTTGTCCTCTACTACAAAGACTTCTTATAAAATAGCCTATGGCCAGGCACAGTGGTTTATACCTGTAATCTTATCACTTTGGGAGGCCAAGGCAGGCAAATCACTGAGTTCAGAAGTTTGAGGCCAGACTGAGCAACATGATGAACCCTGTCGCTACAAAAAATACGAAAATTAGCTGGGCATGGTGGCATGCACCTTAGTCCCAGCTATTTGGGAGGCTGAAGTATAGGATCATATGAGCCCTGGGAGGTCAAGGCTACAGTGAGCAGTGATAGTGCCACTGTACTCCAGCCTGGGTGACAGAGTGAGACCTTGTCTTCAAAAAAAAAAAAAAGCCTACACTTGATATGTTACTTATTCCGTAATGATTTCTGTCAGTTTATAGTAGAACATAGGGAATTAGGACAACGACTTATAGCAAGCTATTAAAGTCATTGCAATGTGCCATTAAAGTATTTTCTTAAAATTTCAACCTAGAAAAGAAAAAGGTGTAGACACAAAAGAATGTTACTTTGTGAATAATATAATGGGCTTTGGAAGAAAATTTCTGGGTTCAATTTTTCCTTCCACCACCTGTTTTTCCACTACCTATTACCTGATTGAGTTTAGTTTAGTCCATTGACTAACTTGTTGGGACTGCAGTCTCTTCAGTTTGAATATGGGCATAATGATAATTACTCTACTGGTAGTATGGTTGTGAAAAATGGATCAAACAATGCACGTAAAATGCTTAGATGGGGCCAAGCACGAACCACTCGATTACTGTTAGCTATTATTGTTTCAAAATTAAACCAGAAATTGGGAGTATTTTCTGCATTCCCAAAAAGTAACCATCATTTGACAACCAATTGTTTCTATCAGCCTTGGTTTATAAATATTCATGATAAATATCATAAAATACAACTCTGTTGAATAATAAAAGGCTAACATGGAAATGCTTATTTTTTCTAAAGAAACTTACATTATGGAGCATCATATCACTTCTGCCTATTAGTCCCTTATTTATATTTTTGTCCTTGTTTGAAATCCCTCATTGATACAACTAACACTTTAGCTATCTAAAAATTTAGCTCTCTTCATAACTCCCTTCTTTAACTTGCACTGACTTGGCTTAGTACAAGAAAACAAATAGGCCTTTCTAAGCAGAAAATTAGATGTCACAAAATCTATATTCTAAATTTTCCCACTTTAATTTAGAGGCATTTTTTAGGCCTTCACTCAAAATGTATTTGTCCATATTTTACATGTAGTTCTTTAAGAAAAAGTTACTGTCTGGATTCATACAAATGATATTTTATTTTTGCAGTAAATTAGAAATGGGAAGAATGACCATATGTCTGTCATCAAGAACATAGTTAAATGGCTTAATGACAACAAAGGAGACAGAAAAGTTATAAAAGGCAAAAGTGATGTAAAAGAATAAATTCTTGGATGATGGGAATTACTTGTATTGAGAAAGACCTTTTGTACCTCAATAGATTCCAACGGCATACACAATTATAAAAATATGGAATAATAATTAATTTAAGTAGTCTGAATTGTCAATAAATATTCAATCTGTTAAGATTACTTTATTTAAGAAGTTAGGGAAATATGTAATGCACCAAAATTATCAAATCGGTGGTGGTGGGAAGATTCTGGCTGACTAATATATCTGGTTAGGTCACTTCATTAGAACAATTGCATTACTCACTGATATTTAAAAATCAGTAACTTTCAACTATAAATTGGAATTTCTGAATTTCTTGGAAAAATTAGAAGATATGGTGATAATGAACTCGTGTTCTCACTTTTCAGCATTCAAATATATAAGAACTCTCGTAAGTTATTGTTAGAAATAAAAAATGTCATCATTTTGGAAAACAGCTTGAATGTGTTTCATAAAGTTGAATATACACCTAAAGTATGACCCAGAAATTCCACTCCTAATTTAACCAAGATAAATAAATGTACATATCCACAAAAATACTTATTTAGGAATGGTTTTTGCAACTTTAATCATAGTAGCCTCAAATTGAAAGCAACCTAGATATTGATAAACAGAAGAATGGTTTAACAAACTGTGGTATAGCCATACAAAGAATACTGCCCAACAGTATTGCTTATTGTCTCACAAAACAATTTTACTTTTGAAACAAAAACAAATTATTGATATAACATGGATGGATCTTAAAAACATTATAATGGAACAAAAGAGTCCAGACAAAAGAAGTACATGATTTCTTTATAAATAAAGTTTAAGAACAAAAAAATTGATTTTATGATGCTAGAAATCAGAATAGCAATTGTTGGGGTAGGAGAGGAGGTGGGGGAATTGACTGGGAAGTAAAATTTGTAGGCAATTGGAAATATTCTTTATTTTGATCCAGGTGAGAGTTATATACATTTGTAAATATTACAAGCATCTTATGTTTCAGTAACTACTTTTAGCATAAAAACAAACAAAACACACAAACAAATAATTGAGACTGAGTAGCTGTTGTCTTTAGCTTGCAGGACTCTTGCGGGTATTAACTTCAAAATCATTAAAGAAAATGTTATTGCTTAAAGGAGTACATTTTAGCTATATGGAAAACTCAGCTGTTCATAATTGGTTTCTTGAGAGATCCAGAGCTGCAATTTTTGGCTGCTTTTTTTCTTGCAGGTTTTGCTCAATGTCATTTTCTGAACATGCTTTATTTAGGTTATTTCTGTTGCGTATCTGTCGTTATGCAACAAGTGATTAACTGTTAGCACTCATAATATTTCAAACATTTCAAATAAATAGAAGCACTGCTTTACACTGCAGGTAGCAAGCTTATGGTAAAACAATAGAACTCATTACCCAAATACTTATACATATTCAAAATAATAATAAAAAATAGCTGCATACTGGCAAATACGATTATGTATTTCAAATCTTAGATTTTATATCATAGCTCCATAACAATTTTCTAAAAGAAGCTATGAGTAATTTCAAGTTAATAACAAGGAGGTCAACCAGTTCTCTTTCATAACACATTCTTTGTTATTTCTATCAGGAACTAAATTCTGATCTGAAGGGTAATCCTTTTCAAGTATGGGTTTTCATATTAAATCAATTCAGTCCTTACCAGTATAAAGAATTTCTTCATAAAACTATAGCATAAATCTTCAAATTTTTCAGAAATTTAAGAGTAAACATATAAATATAATCCTCTTGTCTGTCAAATTCATTTACATCTAGAAGCATATTGCCATTTGGCATTTCATAAAAGATGAATCTATTCAAGGTCAACTGTTGCACTTGATTAGAAGCATTAAAAGTAGTTTATGAGCAATATATGTTATTAATTAATAATGCACACACAAGTGTTGAGATTAAGCAATATTTCTGCAAGTAATTGTGACTCATTATTTTCTCAGTGATTTATGAGACAGAATTTTTATCTAACAGACATTTCCAGGTATCTCATCAACAGGAAGTTATTGCATTTTCTTCACAAGGTAGAAATGTTTCAAACTTAATTACAATTCATTGAACTACAGTTGTGCTTTCAGGTTTGATTTGCATAGCCATCACCAGTAAGTTGAAGCTGACCACTGATTAGAATAATTATGAGTCTAAAGATATATAAATAGGCTGTAAAAGTAGGCTTTTAATTTTCTAGGTTTTTGAAAATGCCTCAAATTTGAAGATGTTACCCTGACTTCACATTGCTATCTGGTCAATGCATATCCTCATTTATGAGTTATGCCTGTGCATATCTCCAGCGTCCCCTAGTATCCAAGATATTAAAGTATATTTCTAAGTGACAGTCTTTCAGGCTCTTTTTACTCAGCACTGCTCACAGGAAGTAGATTCATGTACCTCAAAGACCATTTTTGCAAGTTGTCCAGCTATTCAGAATGTTTCTAATATAAGAAAGTCATCTAAAGAAAGCAGTGTAAACTCCTTCTAAGAGCATAGGTGGAGACTCCATGTCAGGATCTGCCATTATCCAGCCATGTGACCTTACGTCAGCCATTTTTACCTTTTTAAAAACTTTTCTTTTAGGTTCAGGGATACATGTGCAGGTTTGTTAGATAGGTAAATTGCATATCACAGGGATTTATGTACAGATCATTTTGTCACTCAGATAATAAGCATCGTACCTGATAGGTAGTATCTCAATCCTTTCCCTCCTCCCAACCTCCAGCCTCAAGTAGGCCTGGGTATCTGTTGTTCCCTTCTTTGGGTCCATGTATACTCAACGTTTAGCTCCCACTTACAAATGAGAACATGTAGTACTTGGTTTTCTGTTTCTGCCTTAGGTTGCTTAGGATAATGACCTCCAGCTTCAATCCATGACTCTGCAAAGGACATGATCTTATTCTTTTTAATGGCTCTGCAATATATTTTATCCAGTCTAACACTGATGGGCATTTAGGTTGATTTCATGCCATTGCTGTTGTGAAGAGTGCTCTGATTAACATATGTGTGCATGTGTCTTTATAGCAGAACAATTTCTATTTCTTTTTTTTTTTCTCTTTTGAGACGGAGTCTGGCTGTATCGCCACGCTGGAGTGCAGTGGCCGGATCTCAGCTCACTGCAAGCTCCGCCTCCCGGGTTTACGCCATTCTCCTGACTTAGCCTCCCGAGTAGCTGGGACTACAGGCGCCTGCCACCTTGCCCGGCTAGTTTTTTGTATTTTTCAATAGAGACGGGGTTTCACCGGGTTAGCCAGGATGGTCTCGATCTCCTGACCTCGAGATCCGCCCATCTCGGCCTCCCAAAGTGCTGGGATTACAGGCTTGAGCCACCACAATTTCTATTTCTTTATGTGTATACCCAGTCATAGATTGCTGGGTCAAATGACAATTCTCTTTTGAGCTTTGAGAAATCACCAAACTGCTTTCCACAGTGGTCGAAATCATTTACATTCCAGCTAGCAGAGTATAAGAGTTTTATTTTCTCTGCAACCTCACCAGCATCTGTTACTTTTGACTTTTTGATAACAGTCATTCTGACTGATGTGAGATGGTATCTCATTGTAGTTTTGATTTGTATTTCCCTAATGATTAGTGATGTTGAGCATTGTTTCACATGCTTCTTGATCGCAGGTATGTCTATTTTTGAAAACTGTTGATGTCCTTTGTCTACTTTTTAGTGGCGTTGTTTGATTTTTGCTTGTTAATTTGCTTAAGTTCCTTATAGATTCTGGATATTAGACCTTTGTTGGATGTATAGTTTACAAATATTTTTCTACCGTTCTGTAGGTTGTCTGTTTACTCTGTCAATAGTTTCTTTTGCTGTGCAAACGCTCTTTAACTTAATTAGGTGCCATTTGTTCACTTTTGTTCTTGTACTTGCTTTTAGTGCCTTTCAGCAGCATGAGGGAGGCGGTGGTGCAGGCAGGGTGTGGGTGGGCTGGTGCACCTCAGTGGATGCTGCTCTGCTGGAGCTCTGCAATGGTCAGGTGTGGTCTTCTGGTGAAGAAGCTATAATGAGGGCACCCAGGAAGAGATTTTGTTGAGAATCTGATGCTGCACTGACAGTGGTTATGGCCAGGCTGGAGTTCTTGAAAAGGCCAGCAGATAGGAGGGGAGCTTAGATATGACTGGTCTCATCTCATGGGCAAGGCTACCTTGCTCTGTCCAGGTCTGACAGACACCCTGTGGCCAAAGTCTCCCTGGTTATCATGGTGAGCCTTGGTAGATGGGTAGACGTCTTTGGCTGTGCTCCACTGCAGATGTTCCTGTGTCAAACACTCTGGGCTCTGCACAGGCTGGAGTCCCACACCTATAGCTCTCTAAACAGCTCTACCTGCCACCTAAAGTGTCCATGGGGATTGTGGGGTTTCCTGCTGCCAGGACTCTAGAGGACCACGGTGGGAGTGGGCCACTCCTTGCCTATTCAACTCACACATACCAATGAATATAGTAAGTGTTACCTGCTCTACTTACCTCATTTGTTCATCATTCGACGCAATATTCTCCACTTCTGCTACACGTAACGAATACCCGGGAAACACTTAAAATTTACCGATACCTGTACCTGAGATATTGACGGATAGCATTTAAATCTCCACAAGTGATGCTAATGTGCAAGCAGAATTGAGGAGCAATGTTATCATTGAAGAAATTATAGATGAGCCTTCTGAAGTGGTAAATTCTCTTTAAAATGTTAAGAAATTTTATCAAATCCCTTGTGAATTGATAAGCTGCTTTCTTTCAATATGTTTTTCCTGAGCATATTGCCTCTTTATTCAGTTTCTTCCTGATATAAAATCTGTTCGTTTTGTGCCCCTATATCCATAATGGGTCCAATGCTGTTATAGCACTTCTATAGCATTATTGTAACACATTATATAGACATTATATGTGTATTATTACACTATATTTTATACATATATAAAGGATCTGTCTCTGATGATCTCTGAATCATCTCTATGACTTTTGGCATGTAACTTTGTGTCCTTACCAGTGGTTAGTTTGAAGCTTGGCTGTTATTAAAATATGAAACCTGATTGACATGCCCCATCTCATATTTTATTACTTTATCTTTTTCTTACATTGCCATCACTGTCATCTCTGTTCCTTTCTCTTCCTCTTCACCCACTTATTCCTACCATTTTCTCAAGTGGGACTTGAAACTCTTTTCTTCCTATGACGTAGGGTACACGCTTATGTTCCATTTCCCCTAAACATAAAGGGCACATGTAAAACAGCAAATTATCATTACACGTTGCTTTTGTAATTGTCTAGTTACTTTACATGTGAAAGTTTTCCTCTTAAAACTGTAAGCACTTTGAGGGAGTCACCATATTTTGGACATATTTTAATATTGAATGCTGTGCCCAGGAGGTGAGTGAAGGGCCTCTGTGAAGACTTCATGAAGGAGACTTTGACACATGTTCTCTATCGTCTTTTTGATAACTTAATGTACTTTAAGCTTAAACTGAGAGGTCACCGTGAGTTTTGCCAGTTTTATTTCTCTATTTCATGTGGCAACTGACTGGACTGCCACTGATGATACAGAGACATTTAATCATAATTAGATTGAAGCCAATTTATTTCATAAGGATGATTATGTTTTATGTTTGTCACTTATATATTCTCTACAGGGTGATTTTTTTTCCCCCAACTGGATTTGAACTGCAGGAGAAATGTCATGTGCTGCAATTCCAACATTTCTTTAAATAAATTCATGGTGATATGAATGTTCATGAAGATCTGTTCTTAAAAGATCATGAGCTAGTGTAGGCCATGACTTTCTTTTGTACTAGCATAGACAACATGAATCTGTGACCAAGAGGTAAGATATTTGGGGAAAATGTGTTACATGTAAAAGTGATTCTTTCATTATAGTCTCTATACAGGGGAGAAAACTAAGGCAATGAAAAGCACTCTAAGATTTCTTATTGTTATAATACAAAATTCATAAAGAAATAGCAAAAGTCAGTCTGTCTCTCTCTATGGGACTCAGAATGTGCATAAGTTTTGATACGATAAAAAATTTCCCGGACTGTAAGTATTCAGTGACTTGATGGATGGATCATCTTTCAGGATCTCTAATTCTCCATCATTAGAGGCTCAGGTTTTCAGAAGTAATACTATAGGTTGTGTCTATTCAGGAAATGCAAATTCGAATAAGCCAGACTACATGCACATTGTGAGAACAGGAGTTGAAAGGGGTGATAAGTGTGGCATGTTTTTATGGCCTCACCTTGACAGACATAAATGCCTCAGAACTGTATGAGTTAATTCAGACATGAGATAGGGACAAATCAGATTGGATATTTGACAGCTTCACTGCAGTCGGCTGCAGATATGTATCTTATGCTCTTTTTTTTTTTTCTCTCTCTCGGGATTTTGCAAGGAAAACACACTGTAGAGTGGATTGTGATGCAGGAAAACTAACCTTATTAGCTATTGATAGCTGTAGGTTTCTGTCATCCTCAAGAAGGAAAGACGTCTGGTAATAAAGAAGCTTATTCATAAATCTGTGTAGGATGGGCAGACATTCTGTTAGAATTCTGTACAGATAAGAGTATTTCAGCAGGTAGCAAGCAGAGGTTCTCTTTTTTACTTTTTCTTCTAAACATAGTTCCTTTCCCCCAAGGGCTTCAGAATTTTGTGTAATATTAAAAATATTAATTGAATGCTGTAACTACAAAGATAATGTAATTGGTTGACATCATTACAATGTATTTTTCTTCTCTTTCAAGGGAGGTGAATCTACATCAAGCCATTTACTTCTGTTCACTAGTTTTCCCAGTAATCAAAAGCAGGTACTTCTGAAATGATTGGTTGGGATTACAGTTAACATCTGGAATGTAAGAGAAGAGTGACTTAGTGACTTACTCATCTGTTTGGCACTTGAGACACTTACACTTCTCTCTTTTAATGCCAAACTTATTGAATGAGTGGGACCTGTCTATTGCCTTCATTTTCTGCAATCTGATGATTTCTTTCGCCACCCTAGTGAGATTGCTCATTGAAATCACTTCCCCTGACCTCTTCATTTGTCACATACAATAGTCCTTTCTTTGTTCTCATTTCTCTTGATGTTTTGGTACATTTAACACATTTGACCACTTTATCACAAAACTCCTCCCATGGTATCTATGAAATATTATGAAGTATGTATTTTTATTTCTTTTATGTTTTCTATTCCGCTTTATTTTTTCTTTTCTAGAATATCTGATGTGATATTTTCCCACCTTTTCTCTAATCTTTTAACATCTCCTTCAAAGATTTTATCCACTCACACCTCCAACCATCATTACTATGAAAACAACTTCCAAAAAACAACATAAGAAAGAAATGAGGAAGGGAAAAAAGAAGGCAGGAGGGAAATCACAAACCACCCATGGAATTTATCTACTAAAATTTCTTTTTTTTTTTTTTTTTTTTAATTATACTTTAAGTTCTAGGGTACATGTGCATGACGTTTATATCATGTATAACTCCCCATTGCAATCCCTCCCTCCTCCCCCCTCCCCATGATAGGCCCCAGTGTGTGATGTTCCCCTTCCCGAGTCCAAGTGATCTCATTGTTCAGTTCCCACCTATGAGTGAGAACATGCGGTGTTTGGTTTTCTCTTCTTGTGATAGTTTGCTAAGAATGATGGATTCCAGCTGCATCCATGTCCCTACAAAGGACGCAAACTCATCCTTTTTTATGGCTGCATAGTATTCCATGGTGTATATGTGCCACACTAAAATTTCACCTGAATATTCTATTGCATTTAAAATAAGAACAGAATCTCCTCTGAACTTTGACATTTTCACATATAATCAGTCTCTAATTCTTGGAATAATTTTTTTTCTTTTCTATCTTTCTCAAATTAAAACCTTCCTTCCTAGTCTCACTGTCTCTAGTCTTATAATGAATTTCCTTCCATTAACCTTGCATCATTATAGTAGCATTCCACAAGAAAGCTCTGGTCCCTGTATGTTTCCATGTCTTCTGATTATAACTATCTAATTAATATTTTTAAAGTATAAATTGTATTACATTATGTCCTTATTCAGAGTCATCAATATCTTTACTTTGCACAAGATTCACAAAGACAGGGCCTTTATCCATCTCAGTTATTAGTGTATCCTCAGTTATTAGATGACTGTCAGAAAAAGAGTAAGTTTTCAATAAATATTATGGAATAAATAATATAATAAAGGATCCACTCTAAATGTAGGCTGAATTCAATGTTTCCCAGAGTTTAACCTCAGTCTAATTTCACCCTGTCTTTCTTCACCCCTTTCTGTGACTCTTTCCTTTTATAGGTTAATTTACATCTTACTTCCCAAATATATTATATACGTCTTATCAATCACTCCCTTCTGAGAATTTTCAAAATAATGATCTAAGATTTCTGCCTTTTAAATCTTGACTTAAAATTCTAAGGTCAAACTGATTTCCAACTGCAGCTCAGTTATGTTTTTACATTTTCTGAAGGCTTTTGCTGTGTCACACACTTTGCTATGTCCCTTCCATGCATTACTCTTTTTCATTTCACAACCACACCCTGTGACATAGGCATCAATTTCACCTATAGCTGAGGACATTGCAGCTTTGAGAAATGAAGTCATATAGCAGTTAAGCTGCAGAGTTGAGATTTGAGCCTTGAGCTGACCCACTTCGGAGCCTGGATTCTTAATCCCTATGTCCTTCACGCTCATGAGATTTTCGACTGAACTCCTGGCATATGTGGTCTGTTTGTTTGGTAGTATTCATATTTACTTACATTATTGTTTAATTTGTCATGTATATTAATCTTGTCTCTTAAGTACAGAGAACATATACTATCATGTATCCATTGATGGGGATACATTCTGAGAAATGTGTCATCAGATGATTTCATCCTTGTGTGAACATCATACTATGTACTTACACAAACCTGCATGGCATAGCTTACTACACACCTAGGCTTATGGTATGGCCTATTGCTCCTAGGTTATGCACCTGTATAGCACATTACTGTACTGAATACTGTAGGCAATTTAAGCACAATGGTAAGTATTTAGTATCTAAACACATCTAAACATAGATCCTCAGTCATCTAGTGGCTAGGAAAAGAAAATAAACGTAGTAAATGTACAGTAGAAATACAGTATAAAAGATTAAAAAGTGCTACACCTATATAGAGCATTTAGCATGAATGGAGCTTGCTTGACTGGAAGTTGCTCTAGATGAGGCAATGAGTGAGTGGTGAGTGAACGCAAAGGCCTAGTACATTAATGTACACTACTGTAGACTTTATAAACACTATATTCCTAGGCTATACTAAGTTTTTTCATTTTTAAAATTTTATTTATATATATTTTACTTTTTAAACTCTTTTATTATAAACTAAGACACAATACAACCTAGGTCTAAACAGGGTCAGGATCATGAATATCACTGTCTTCCACCTCCACATCTTGTCCTGCTGGAAGGTCTTCAGGGGCAATACATGCATGGAACTGTCATCTATGATCACAATGCTGTCTTCTGGACACTTTGTGAAGGACTTGCCTGATACTCTTCCTTCATTACAGAAATAGATCCATCTTGGTCTGCTTGGTTTGTTTCTCCGTTTTCATTATAGATTTGTGTGAGTAATGCATTGAGCTTCAATGTTATGATGGCTATAATGTCACTAGGTGATAGGAACATTTCACTTGTATTATAATCTTTGGGGCCACTATTGCATATGTAGTCTGTTGACCAAAACATCACTATATGGCATATGCCTCTATTACCTTTTATCCCTCACCATGTGTAGCACAGCTTAGAATAGAGATATGAATAATAATTACTGAAAAATAATTATCACCTCAAGGGATTTCTTGTGAATCAAAATATACACTTTTTGGCTGGGTGAACTAACCACTGAGTAGCTATTACCTATTCAGTGCTTTATACTAACTTGAACATTAAATTCACTTGGTAAAAGATATTTTCAGAACTGCAGTTGTCATAAAATAACAACACTTCTTTATTTATGTAAATAATTAAAAATAAATGTCAGGTATGCCCCATTCCTACTCATTTAAGTCATTTTAATGATACATGAAATATAAAAGGAGACTTTGTAAAGGTCTCTAAGGAGAAAAGGGCAACACCACTAAATAAAGAAGGATGATCATGCTGGGGTAAACTTGAAAGGAGATGGCATTTATACAAAATGCAATTTACTTTGACAGTAATTTTCTGAATTTCCTTGGTTATTATTGAAGATATATGCGTGTTTCAATAAGAATGCTCCCTCTTCCCTCCCTAGCCAGCTGCTCTGTTTGATCCTGCAGTGAAGTCACCATCCTGTGTTAATGGCTTCACAGTTTGTTCCTGGAGAAAAAAAATTATTATGATGTCACGAATTTGTCATTTTGACTTCACTGCAGGGTCAGGCTGGGTGAGAGTGTAGGTTGTAAGGGATAAAATCTTTCAGGCAGAAACTCTTCTTCTCCTCATAACAAGAAATAGATACTGTTAGGACAGGCACTGAAAATCAAATAGATGAAAGGGTACATGACTTTAAATGTTCACAGGTATCACTTTAGAAATAATCCATCTGAAATTCTCTTACTTTTTAATGATGTCAGGATAACTTTTTTGTTCTACATCCAGGCCAGTCCTTTCTCTTGACTTCTCTGTTATACACCTTAAAGGCCCCAGTTTCAAAAAGGAGAGTTTCTTTATTTGGAATTGTACTTTTTTCAACCTCCTAAACTATTTAAGGAATCACAATAATGCAGTACTTCTTTGCATAATTATTGAAGTGCCCCATTGTTCCAGCACTTTTAAATTAATGCACACAAACTTCAGGTTTAAGATGGCAGTGTTGAGGCATTTTTATTCTTTTTCTTTTCTGAAATCTATGAAAAATAATGAAAAGAAAGTTAAAAAAGAAAAAATTCCAGCTAAAATGAAACGAAGAAATAGCTGTAATCTCAAACTACAAACTATTTCCCCCAAATGATGTAAAAGTTGGACCAAATCAGGTCAGGATACTAAGAGCTAACACCTGCCTCCTTGAACATGGATGGATATAGAGTGTCTAAAAGTAAATATTACAGTCCAGGAAGGCAAATACAATACTTCTTTGATTAAAAATGATAATATTCAGGGAGTATAGTGGCTGCAGAAAGTGCAGATCATCTCTGTAGAACACAAGTTTAATAGCATAGAATGGCAGAGGAGGTGGCACCAAAGTAAAAACCAAACTGATACTCCCTGTTCTGTTGACTGCAGCCTACCCTCCTATGCAAGGGTGAGTGAAAAAGATAAGACAGGCGATGAAGCAGCAGCTCAGGAAACACTGAACATAAAAGGATTTTTTGTGAGCCTCAGTGACTACTTGAGCACCAAATAGTCCTCCACTCAAGAAAAAGGAAACAAATAGTTTGGAATGAGAGTGTTTGAGATCACAAATTTAATCTAGACTCTGGAATTCTGTATCTTACAACTCATCCTCTCCAAACCTTTTATATATTATTTTTCAGCAGATATCTAATCTCATTCAAACTTGAGTAAAACTTAGAAATCAATACATAAACTACAGATGAAAATGAAGGAAATAGACACAAGCATATGGAAAGTTAAGTAAACACATATCATAAAAATATTTACTATCAAAACTACAAAAAGAATTTAGATACATAACTTTGTTTCTATTTTCAAATAAGTCAAAAATAAATGTATGGTCACAAATATGTGAACATATAATACAATAGAAGAAAGTTAAAAACAAGCTGTTAGTGCTCATAAAAGAAATGAAAGACACAAACATATTGAAAGTAAAGCCATACTGTAAATAAATTTAGAATATAATAAAAGTGACTTAATGCATAGCCAAAGATATGGGGGTTTTAATGGGGTAAACACACAAAATCAGGTGAAAAATAACAAAGATGTAAAAATAATAATCAATGAGATCACAGAGAATGCAAAAAAATCTAATTTTTACGTATTTAATATTCCTAAAGAGGAGAACAATAGGGCAAAAAGAAGAAAAAGCATTCAAATATATTTTAAGAAAATGTTATTGAACAAAATAAAGACTTCTATTTATAGCTCAAAAAGATATTTTATGTCCTAGGAAAAAAATGATACAGAAATATCAATACCAAAGTTGGTAAAACTGTGGAATTTCAATGTCAATGAAAAAATCATTTAAACAAACTGGAATAAAACAGGTTAAAAAATCGTACTTTTTCCAAACTCCTATAGCATAAATCAGTGATAGAAGACAATAGAAATCACGTTAAAGGTTTACGAAAAAGATACTGTTGCACAAGATTTTATACCCAGCCCAGTTGTCATTTAAGTATAATGACAATAGGTAGACCACCTCACGTATGGAAAAACTCAAGAAATGAAACAATGATTTGTTTTTTAAAACTAGTGGCTGTGTCTTGCCAGCCAGAAGTTGAATCAAAATGTACCTGAGAATAGAAAAACAATATAAAAAAAAGTAAAGAAAGTAAGTCCTGAATTTATTAAAACATAAAATTATGACTAGTGGGACTTATAGATAAAAGATGGAGTATATGTACTATCAAGTAGATGACAGAAAAAAAATAGAGAAAAATCATGTCAGGTATAGGAAGGGAGAGAGTAGAAAGCCCAAGACTAGTTTATTCATTTACCATGATGGGTACAATAGATTTGTGTAAATTTGAAATTTGTAGTTAAAAATATAGGATTACAACTTTTTAAACATTTTAATTAAATCTTTATTAAAATAAGTGAACTATTTTAGGAGCTAATATCTCTTTATTAAAGAAACATTTATGTAAACTCTAGTGTTACCCCTCTTAAATTAAAAAACTGAATTTTATATTCATATAAAAACAGCTTATATAGTTCCATTCTTCCAAAATTATTATTTAAAGCATTTGTATCTATCTATACCTAGCTGCCTAAGAATGAAACCTCATTGGTCTCACTAGATAATAAGTTCTCTGGCATTCAGCTCTAATTTCATACATCCTTATAATCTTCTACCTATGTACAGATATAAAGAGATGTCTGAAATTACTTTTATCTAAAATAATTGATGATCATTCCTGGTTGGAGAGATTCGGAGTCATATTTTACTTTCTATCTTTATTTTTTTTCAAAATCCATTCTGGGTAAGACAGCAGGAGAGTGTGTCATCCACATTTCTAAAATATACAAACAAGAAAATCTTTTATTTAACTTGAATAAATAGTTCTTGAGTGGTGGTAATTGCAAATCGAGCACAACCTAACAGTTTCTACATGTTGCTCTGGAAATCTTGCTTCTTTTTAAAACTTACTCCTTCCTTGGTTTTAACCTCATTGCTTTACCTCTGAATTGGACTACTCTTCTATGTCTTCATTTCTAGACTCCAGATTCAGCTCTAGTTTCTCTTTCCTATACATAAAATGTCACCAAGGCTCAATGTTGGGTTCCTTTCCCTTCTTTGGGCTCTCTTCAGACAAAAGCTCATGTAGAACAGTGATTGTCACCACTAAGATAATTAATCAATTTCTCCAACCCTATCCTCTCTCTTTCTTTTCTTGAATCTTTTCATTTTAAGTGTCCGCCATCTCCCCACAAAAGTGTTGGTTAAGACTAACTTATCATTGTTTCTTTAAAAACGAAAAACACACACTCTCTCTTTCTGAACAATAAAATGATGAAATCTTTCTTCCTTTCAAAATTTGTTTTTATTAATCTGCTAACTGTTCAATGTTTCACATGGAATTGTATATATTAATATTCTAGCTTTTCATCTCCCACTCACTTCTCATTGGACAATAATTTGGATTTTATTCCTTCTCCTTTTTTCAAACTACTTTCTCCAAGGTGACCAGTGCCCATTATGTAATTAAATCCCATGGCAGATATTTTTTAGCTACTAAACAACATTCAGTAATGTTAACCACTTCCCTAGTCAGAAACAATTCCTTTATTAACTCTCACACACAAACATCCTTATTATTTCTTTCTCTAACAGTCAACTTCTCAGTCTTTTGTGCCAGCACATCCTCCTTTAGTAGACTTCTGAATATTGTAGACGTTCAAGCTTGTTCCAAGTCTCACTGTACATTTTCTTCCTAGGGGGTATCATCCATATCTATAACCAATGTGTTTACTAGGGTCTCCCACAGTTAGATTTGGAGTCTTGACTGTTCCCCTCAGTGTCAGACCCATATTTTTACCTCTCTACTCAACATTTCCAATTGATTGTCTCCAAGACACGTCAAACTCAATTTGTCTGGAAATAAACTCCTAGTTTTCCTTTTCAAATGTGACCCCACACTGTTCTCTGCCCTTGGAATACTTTTTTCATCATTTGCCTAGTTAACATAACTTTTTTAGATAAACATCCTTGGGTGAACCCAACTAATCTGGATACTCTTGTTGCATACATTCACAAACTTCCTCTATTTCCCATTATTAGTTCTTTCACAGCTTATAATTACATATTTGTTTTTTGATTGTAATTAATTTATTGATTATTTGATTAATGTTAATTTTCCTTTAGAGAGAGTTTATATGTATTTATATACACACATGCACAAGATTATATGTATGTAAGTATGCATACACATATAGAATATTCTGTATATACATATGTTAATATAATTATGTATTAATTATTTGATTAATGCCTATCTTCCTTGGAAAATTGTAAGCCACATTGGATCCCCATGCCCTTGTAGAGTATATGGCAAATAATGTGCCCTCAATAGATATTTGTTGAAAGAATACAATTTTTGAATACATGAATAAATAGAAGAGCATTCTTTTTGACACCCAGCCTTTAAGCCTTGCCATATTTGTTTTTCCCTTCAGCCTCATACTGTATAACCAGCCATTATCAAGCACCTTTGAGATAAAACATCTCTCCTGGTTGTCCTTTATTTTTTTTCAATTTCTATTGATAACATTGTGGTCTAAGTCTTCATCACCCTAGGTTTAGTCTATTGCAAAAGTCAAAATTTGATCCCCCTTCCTCTAATCCAATTTTTTATAATACTGTCAGATTAAACATATAAGAATTATACTTTGTACCTATATGCTCTCAATACAAAAATCTTTTAACACTTCTGATATTCACAGAAAGATAGTTCGGAATTGAACTTGTGTTTAGAAGGGAAGCAGAGACTAAAAGTTTGGAATATCTGCAGCCTGCCGATGTGACAGAAAAGAGAAACCCATTTTCTGAGGAGAAATTCAAGCTGGCTGCAAGCTGCAGAACTTTGCATAAGTAACGAGGCACCAAATGTTAATCACCAAGATGAGGGATGTGAGACATGGAGTCAAAGGAGATTCTTTTGGAACTTTAAGGTTTTATGACTGCCTTGTTGGATTTTGGACTTGCATGGGGCCTGTAGCCCCTTTGTTTTGGCTAGTTTCTCCCTTTTGGAATGAAAGCCTTTACCCAATGCCTGTAGCCCCATAGTATTTAGGAAGTAACTAACTTGCTTTTGATTTTACAGGCTCAGGTGGAAGGAACTTGCCTTGTTTCAGATAAGACTTTGGACTTAGACTTTTGGATTAATGCTAGAATGAATTAAGACTTTGGGGGATTCTTGGGAAGGCATGATTGGTTTTGAAATATGAAAGAGATGTGAGATTTGGCAGGGACCAGGGGCAGAACAATATGGTTAAGTTTTGTGTCCCCAACCAAATCTTATCTTGAATTATAATCCCCATAATCCCCACCTGCCAAAGGAGAGACCTGGTGGAGGTAACTGAATCATGGGGGTGGATTTCCCCATTCTATTCTTGTGGTATTGAGTTCTCATGAGACCTGATCGTTTTATAAGGGGCTCTTCCCAACTTCACTTGGCACTTCTTCCTGCCGCCTTGTGAAGAAGGTGCCTTGCTTCCCCTTCACCTGCTGCCATGACTGAAAGTTTCCTGAGGCCTCCTCAGTAATACTGAACTGTGAGCCAATTAAACCTCTTTCCTTTATGAATTATCCAGCCTTGAGCAGTTCTTTATGGTAGTATGAAAATAGACTAATACAACTTCTAATTAATTACCAAATAAAACCCACACTTCTTAGCTTGGAACATCCAGGTTATCTCTTTGTTGTCCCTTAAAAATGGTTGGTAGAGTTTAGTACTTTTGATCTCACTGTTTATCTTCCTGAAATATAGCCCCCATTCCACCACCACTGTGTCCATGTTACATGTACACACTACTCCATACCTGAGATTCCACCCAAATGTTAAGGCCAGCCAAAAAGTTGCCTCCTGCAAAAGATTCCCCAATTACTCATCTAAAAATATTTTTCCTTCATGTGACATTCAGTGTCTACCCCACATAATACAGCATATTATATTAATTCTGACTTTTAATCACATGCATATATGATTTTTCAGAAGCTCTTGTGTGTATGTATGTGTATTATAGCTTCCCAATTAGATTAATTCTAATGTCTTCTATTTTATTTCTAAGTGCCTAAAATTACAGTAAGTGCCCAAACATTTTTTGTTGACTTTAGGAATAGCAGAATGACAGGCAAGGAACAGAGGCCTGTGAAGGGCTATGATTATAATGGTGTACTTTAAAAAAATTAATGTTACTGTTAATAACAATAAAAATATTTGTAACAAATGCATATTTCTTTATACCATTCCAAATGATTTTCTAATTAATCATTTCATTAGATGTCATGGAGGACTAGATTAACACTAATAATAAGAGTACTGAAACAATCTATTCTTCAAATTTATGGAAATAAAATTAAACCCAATATATTTTGCTACCTAAGTCAGAAATAATAGTTTTATTTATTTGTTGTTTCATACTGGAAGAGGTGAAAATTTTAAATGCACATAGAGGAGCTTCTAAAATAAGTTTGGAATTTAATGAACATGTAGCATGTGTACAGAAAGTTTGCATTAGTGTTCATGCTGATTTCAAGATTCAAAACTAATCCTTAATTTTCAAACAGCCTTTAAATTTGAGTGTTCTAATAGAAAAGGGATTGGAAATAAATTATAAATAAATCAGATCCTAAATTTAAACATAGAGAGAGTAAGTGAGAGGTAGAGAGAGAGAGAGAGAAGATAGAAAGAGAGAGGGAAATTTCCCCTGGCTTTTGGACCTGTGTCATAAAATTAAATAGCTCTAATAAAAATGTTTTAAGACTACATGAAAACGAGTTCTTTTTGCTCAAATCAAACCAGTTCAAGAAAATTTAGCCCTTTTAAAGTTGACCTCATTAATTTCATGATCTTTGGATTGCACATAGCATCCCAACTGTGCAGATTAGTTTGTACCTTTGAAACCCACCAGCATCATATAGCTCTGAAGATTAAAAAAAAATACAACATAGAACTCTGAACTTGTGTGATTAAAATGCAGGAATTTGTCTAAATAGCTCTTGCATGTGAGCTATAAATAATCATTTGATAATCTTCAAAAATAAAATAGGTATAATATAGAGCAGTAACTAAGGGCTTCTTTTCCAGAGATGGCTACTCCTAAAGACTGGACATGGGGAATGCTTCTTGTAAGGTTGCTGGGATACATGTGTACATCCTTTTCCTGATGACCTTGACACTAACACAGACTAACAACCATTTTAAAACTATGATTATCAGCTTAGGCAACATGATAAAACCCTGTCTCTACAAAAAATAGAAAAATTAGCCAGGCACATGGTGGTGGATGCCTATAGTCCCTGCTACTCAAAAGGCTGAGGTGGGAGGAACACTTGAACCTGGGAAGATCGAGGCTACAGCAAGCTGTGATCCTACCACTGCACTCTAGCTTGGGCAGGGCAACAAAGACAGACTCTGTCTAAAAACGACAACAGCAAAGACATCAACCAAACAAAAGCAAACAAACTCAAGATTAGTTAATATCAGTAATCTCTCTGCATTTCTTATAAGCAAAAATGGTCATTTCTGCTGCTTTATTTTGGGAAGGCAGTGATAGAAAGATATTTACCGTCACCCACTGAGTTATACCAACTTGATTAATGCTGCACTTTCTGTCCGTTTATTTATGAGAGTTCATTCCAACTATATGAGAAGTTTTCTATCTCTAAACTCATATTAGCTTTTACATTTTTTCTCTAATATGCAGTTTAAATAACTAGACAGTTGCTATATAAAGGATAGTTTTAATTGGACTATTTTGTGTGTAGCTCATCAGAAAGACTGACTCTACAACAGGTGGATTTACAATTTCTAGTACCAGACTACTTGGGCAGATCAAACTTTCAAACATCTTTTGCCCTTCATTTCTGAAATGAATTTGGATATTTTTTCCCCACCGTATGTTGGATGTAAAACTAGAAACCAACAAGAAATGTAAACAACACTCATGATTTGAGGTTTAAAATATTTGGGTGAGGTTCTCTGATTTATTTTGCTGGAAAAGTAATGCCACTCTACTGAGCGCTACATCCCTTATAGTCATAAGAAGCACAATTTGCCTTCTGGCACTTATTCCTCTCTGATGGTTTCTGTGCTCCATGAATGATTACAGAAATGAGCAAATATGTTTGGTATATGTAGAATAATGATGTAAGGGTTCAACTTCTAAACTATGGCTTTGGATGCTGTGACTTTTAAAGTCGGACGAATCTTTGCCAACAACTGTATTGCCAGAACTCTGACTTCCTCTCTCAGAAATGCATCTTTTGATGAGAATTTCCTGTTTCATATGGAAGTCTTGATTTTGGAGCTATAGGGATTTTTTTTTTTCCTAAGAGAAAACCATCAAACTCTGTCTACTGGTGTGTATGATGATAATCTTGTATTGTGGTCCATGAAGAATAAATCCAATTTGTCTTTCAAGTATAGGGAACTATTTCACTTATTTTATTTCTTAACTCCTAGCTAAACAGGTAACTGGAAACACTTCTATTGATCAAAAGAAAGAAAGAACCTCAGGCACAGACTGGCATCTTGCTAAGATGTCCTCATACATTAGGAGGTGTTAAATACTTTCTCTAGCGAGCTAAAAGTTCTATTTTTTTCATGATTCAACAAAATGCCATATTGTCTTCTAGGAATAAAACTGATACTACATGTTATAAAATTTGCAAAACATGAATTAAACACTAAAGGAGTTCAGATACTTGTATTTTTATTTTTTCAAAAGCCAGTCATTTGTGATAATGATATTATAGTGTAGAGATAGAAAACAAAGGTCACTGAGATAAGTCTGGCTTATGGATCTTGTCAGGTCCTTTGGCTCTTGACGCAGAGAATTCTCTAATATTTTAAAAATGTCATTTCAGCCTTTTATACATAAATCCCGATTTATGCTTTTCTTGAAAAAACAATTGGAGTATTTGGCAATACTTGACCCAATTTCTGCAAGGAAACAGTAGGTTGGAGCTGAGTGGGCACCCTGCTCCATGTCTCTCTTGGCCTCCCCTTTCCCTAACACAGTCTTAAGTCCAGAATTCTTCACTTGTTTCCTTACCTGATAGGCTCCTGTAGGCACCTATGTATGTGGCCCTTATGTTAAAGTGTTTCCTTATTTGGGATATTTCCTTGAATGCGTGTTCATTATTTATAATAGTTATCTAAAAACCTTAAAATGATGGCAGGTGATTGAGATGTTTTCCACTGTCATTTGTGAATAGACAGCACCTTACATATGGTATATTAAATGTCAAAGTCAGAAAGAGTCTTTCCAGGGTAGACTGGAGTATCATGCAGTGGAGTGACATCAAAAGTGGGGATGTCTAGAGTCAGCATGTAAGGCAAATGTTTGGGTAAACTTACCCTTGAAATGCTCTTAGGAGGTATTGCAAAACTGATATATATCTCTCAGTAAGTCCAGGACAGCCAGGTTTTCCCTCCAGCTTCGGAACAGATAGATTATTTTTCCCTTTTTCAGTGGAGCACTAGATAATGTAACTGCATTGAATTTAGGTATGATATTATGTGCAATACATATCTCTAAAGACTAGAATACTCATAACTGCAGTGAGATGATCACTAAGAGAGGTGTGTGGGAGGTGAACTCAACAGAGGAAAAGACAGCGTCCCATTTTTCCATGCCGTGCTCACTCTCGGGCATATGCTCAGTGAGTGGACTGACAAGTGAAACAGTCATTCTGTTAAATTTTTTTTTCTCTCTCTCTTTCCATTTCTGAGTGCATGTACTTGAATCTGAGTACATATGAGTTTATAATTATGGTGGAAATACACTGATTCACACTTCAAGATCACCAGGCAAACATATACTTTGGTCACTTACTAAGTCATTAGAACTAAGAAAAAAGACAGTAAAGACTGGGGGGTTTGATTTCTGGTAAGAATTATTCACAGATAGAAAAATGATTAAACAAGTTGAGATATTTGTTGAGCCTCCCTGTGTGTGAGATACTCTGATAGCTATTTAGAATGAAGAGAGATATATTGTGACCATCTTTATCAGTGTTTTAAAGGCTCATACATTTTGCAATCTTTAAGGAAAATTGAGAATCTGACAGAGAATTGCCAACTGTTTTATTTTGGTCACCAAGTGCATTTAAAAGAGAAAATATATTTAAACACAAACGAAGAAGAAGGAGATAATCTCATAATAAAATATGTTTCTTTAAATTTAAAAGTAGCTTTACAAAAATCACTTCTGCCTCCTACCTTTTGGCTGTGAGAAACGTCTTCAAGAAACCAAAAACTTAAATGTGAAAATAAGGCACATGTGTTTGAAAAGTTAATCAACTCAACAAGACAAGGGAAGGTTAAAAGTCAAATGGGCAGTATAGAGGAAGCTTTTAGGAGCCAAAAGGAGGGTGAGTGAGCACTGGAGGTTGATGAAGGGTTTGTGTTTTCAATCATGATAATAGGTGCTCCCTAAATGTCTGCTGACTGACTGAATACATACATTAATGTATTGGAATGACCTAATCTGGGAAGGCTTCAGAGAAGCTGTACAATTTGGGCTGGGCTTGGGGAATTAATGAATGATTTGGACAGGAGACCAGGGCAAGGAGGAAATTCCAGTTTCTGGCAAGGATGAAACCACAGATGCAATACTGTTCAAAGAAAGGTGCCTAAAGAGGGGTCATGTCTCTCTTCTCTTCAACTCTTTCTTTGTCCTAAAATGGCAGAGATCTGATGAATAAAGTGAATAAAAAGTTAGCAATTATTTATTACATGTTGAGATGTACTACAATTATGGACATGGAATCTTTAGGTAAAAGAATCTGCAGAGAAACAAACATATTTATGATCTCAAATGTTTCACAATTATGGCTTTGCATCATGGCTATATTCACGTAGATAACTGTGTACATAGGAGTAGGGAAGTTTTATCAATTGGTATCATTGTGCTTTCTGGTGATCCTCAGGCAATGTCACCAGCTAAGGATTTGTGTGTCGCGAGGGGTGTTGGTGGTGAGGAGGAAAATATATGGTAGCATGAGAGAAAAAAGAATCCCAGAACTGAATTATTGGTAGTTATACATCTATATAGAGCATCTTCAAAATAAATTTTAGTCTTACTGCTTTATGAAACAGATCGGAGGATTTGAGAAACCTTTCACTACAATATAAGTTTCTTAAGAAAATTAAGAAGGCAATTGTTTTTAAATATCCCTGATTCACTTTTAAAATTCTGAATTGAAATATAGAGGAGAAGAAAAAGTGTTTTGAAGATGTTCACTTAACTGCAGCCAGGTCTGACAGAAATAGCAAAGTCACACCCATAGAGTTCAGAGCCTGTTAATAAGTGATTGAAATTTTCTTGTTCGCTATCACCCCTCTTCTGATTGGTGGTATTGTCAGTGACAAGACAAGCAGACTATGGTATTTAGATGACTTTATGAGTCTTGACTTTATGACTAGTTGTCTCCTTATGGATTTTGCTCACTTCTTTTTATCGTATCTTTATACCCCACCCTTGTCTAAGAGGTCTATGCAATAGCTTGGTTTTTCCAATCCACCCTCGAAGCCCCCCTAATTCTTCTTTTGCTTAGCAGCCAAAGCAATTTTTTAAAAAAACATACAAACTGGACCATGTCTCATCCCTCTTTCAGGTCCTTCAAAGGGTTTTCAAGATTCTTAGGATAAAGTTCAGCCTAATTATCCCTACTCTGAATGACTCAGTTCCTACCTCTACTTTGTTTCCTTGCCTACCACTCTCTTTCTACTCTAGAATTTATTGAAGTGTGGTACTTGATTGGCCATATAATAATTACCTTGTCATTTTAGATCTGCTATCTAAGAATTTTCATATGTGGGCATTTGTAGTCTTAATTTTAAGCAAAATTCCTAGGCAATTCTGATATAAACTAGAATTAGAAAACCACTTCACAATTCCCTATTGATATGGCCTTTTCTCTGTTCTTCAAATATGTCAACTTTTTCCTCTTTCAGAATCTTTAAATGTGCACCTTCCTTTGTCTGAAATGTGGACTTTTTTCCTCTTGTTCCCAGATTAATTTCTAATTATGCTTAAGCTTGCAATTTATGTTACTCTCTCAGGAATGTTTTCTCTTAGTCTCCCACAATATGGCTTCTCCTTGCTTTCTGTAAATTTCTTTCATGGTATTTGGAATGTCCACAATTAAATAGTTATGTATGTATTTATACACTGTATTTCCTCTACTAAACAATATGCTCCCCGAAGGCTACAATTTTATCTCTTCTGTTATAAGGGGTGACTAGGTTTTATCATTCTGTATTAAGTGTTCTGTTTACACTCCTAGTGCAGCTGGTGACTGCCTTAACCTTAATCCTCATATCACATTGTGCTACAATTTTCTCTCTACTTCGCTTTGTCTTATGTTAAAGCATGTACTTCTTTAGGGAAGAGACCAGCCACTTTTTCTTTATTATTCTGATAACATATGCATAACAAAATTTACCATCTTGACAATTTTAAGTGTACAGTTCACTGGTATTAAATATATTCATAATGTACAACTGTCATCACCATCTGTTTCTATAACTCTTTTTATCTTGCCAAAGCTGGAACTTTATACCCATTAACCAATAAAGTTCAATTCCCTTCTGCCACCATTCCCTAAAAACTACCATTCTACTTTGAATCTCTGTAATCTTGAAGTACCTCCTCTAAAGGCAATCTATAATATTTGTCGTTTTTGTGACTGGCTTATTTCAGTTAGCATCATGTCCACAAAGTTCATTCATGTTGCAGCACATGTCAGAATTCCCTTTTTTTCCTAAGGCTGAATTATACACACACACACACCACACACACACACACACGCACATATGTATATGTGCATATATATATTGTGTGCATATATATATATAATATTTTATATATTACACATACATATACCACATTTTCTTTATCCACTCATCTTTTGATGAACACTTGGTTTGCTTTTACTTTTTAGCTATTGTGAATAATGCTACAATGAATATGGATATACAACTATCTCTTTGAGGCCCTCCTTTCAATTTTTGGGGACATATACCCAGAAGTGTAATTTTTAGATTATACAATAATTCTGTTTGTAATTTTTTCGGGCAATTCCATACTGTTTTCTACAGTGGTTTTGCCATTTTACATTCCCATCAACAGTGCACAAGGGTTCCAAGTTCTCCATATCCTCACCAACTCTTATTATTATTTATTTATTTTATAGTGGCTGTTCTAATGGGCATGAGGTGATATGTCATCATAGTTTTGATTTGCAGTTCATTAATGAATAGTGATGTTGAGCATCTTTTCATGTGCTTATTAGCAAGTTGTTTATTTTCTTTGGAGAAATGTCTATTCAAGTTCTTTGCTCATTTTTTAATTGGGTTGCTTGTTTTTCTATTGTTATAGGGTTTTAGAAGCTTTCTGTATATTCTGGATTTAAATCCCTTATCATAAACATGATTTACAAATACTTTCTTTCATTTTATGGATTACCTTTTTATTTTGTTGATAGTGTCTTTAATTGATTCCCAATTAAAAATAATTCCTTATGAAGTTCAACTTGTCTATTTTTTTCTTTGTTGCTTGTGCTGTTGGTGTCATATCAAAAAAAAAAAAAATCACTGTCAAATCTAATGTCATGGGATTTTGCCCTATTTTTTCTTCGAAGATTTTCATAGTTTTAGGTCTTATCTTTAGGTACTTCATCTATTTTGAGTTAGTTATTGTATATGGTGTTAGGTAAGGGCCCATTGTTATTTTTTGGCATGTGGATATACAGCTTTCCGAAGACTATTTGTTTAAAAGACTGCTCCTTTTTCATTGAAAGGCCTGGGCACCTTTGTCCAAAATCATTTGATCACATAAGCAAGGACTTACTTCTGGGATTTTTATTCTATTCCATTGGCCTTTGTGTCTAACTCCTGTCAGCACCACACTGATTTGATTTACTGTAACTTCGTAGTAAGTTTTGAAATTAGCAAGTCTGAGTCATTTAGCTTTGTTCTTTTTCAGAATTGTTTTGGCCATTTAGGGTCACTTGAGATTTCATATGAATTTTAGAATGAGCTTTTATATTTCTGCGAAAACATATTATTAGGGTTTTGGTAGGATTGCCCTGAAACAGTAGATCACTTTGGGTATAATTGGCATCTTAACAATATGAGGTCTTCCAACTATAAAGAAGTAATGTGTTTCCAATTATTTATGGCTTCTTTATTTCAGCAATGTTTTGTGTTTTTATTGTGCAAAATGAAAATAACATTCATTTTCACATCTTTTTTGAATTTTTAAGTATTTTATTCTTTTTGATGCTGCTGGATGTTTTCCTCTTCAAAGTTTTCATTGTTAGCATGTAGAAATGCAACTGATTTTTATGTGTTGATTTTGTATTCTGCTACATTGCCAAATTCATTTGTTAGTTCTGAAGTAACAAATTTTTATGGAATTTTTAGAGTTATCTACATAAAAAATCATATCATCTGTTAACAGTGATCATTTTCTTTCTTTCTGATTTGGATGCATTTTCATTTCTTATTCTTGCCTAATTGCTCTGTCTAGAACTTCCAGTACTATAATGTACAGAGGTGGCAAAAGCAGGCCTCTTTGCCTTGTTCCTGATCTCAGAGGAAAAGTTTTCAGTGTCCCACCACTGAGGATGATGTTTGCTGTGGGATTCTCATGTCTGGCATTTAGTGGGTTGAGATAGTTTCCTTCTATTCCTAATTTTTGAGTTTTTTTTTTTTATCATAAACAGTGCTTTTTTTTTTTTTTTTTTTTTTGCTAAATGTTCTTTCTGCATCAATGGAGATAATTACACAGTTTTTGTCTTTCATTCTGTTAATATGGTATATTATATAGATTGATTTTCATATGTTGAACCCTTCTTGCATTCCAGGAATAAGTCCCACTTGGTCCTGGCATCCACTTGGTCCTGACATACAATTCTGTTAATGTGTTGTTGAATTAGGTTTGCTGATATTTGGTTGAGGATTTTTGGACCAATTATTATAGGGAATATTGGTTTGTACTTTTCTTGTAGTATCTTTGTGTGACTTTGGTATTGAGAAGGTATTGGTTTCATAGAATAAATTAGGAAGTGTTTCCTCCTCCTCAATTTTGTGGAAAAGTTTGGAAAATTGGTATTAGATATTCATTAAGTGGTTGATAAAATTCTCCAGTGAAGCCATCATATCCCAGGATTTTTTTGTTGGGAGGTTTTTGATCACTAATTCAATCTCTTCACAAGTTATAGGTGTATTCTGATTTTTAATAGTTTATAGTTTGTCCTGGGTAGATTGTGTTTCTAGGACTTTGTCCATCTCATTTAAGTTATACAATTTTTGCCATACAATTGTTTGTAGTACTCTTTGATAATCCTTTTTATTTCTGTAGAATCTGTTGTAATGTCCCGCTTTCATTTTTGATTGTAGTAATTTGAGTCTTTTCTCTTTTGTTTTAGTTCATCTAACTAAAAGTTTGAAACTTTAGTTGATCTCTTAAAGAACCAGTTTTGACTTTACTGATTTTCTCTATTGTTTCTCTATTATTTATCTGTTTTATCTGTTCTCTAATCTTTATTATTTCCTTACTTCAGCTAGCTTTGGGTTTAGTTTGTTCTTATTTTTGCAGTTCCTTAAATTGTAAAGTTAGGTGTTGATTTGCTATCAGTTTTGTTTTTTAATGAGTTTATAGCTATAAATTTTCCTCTTTGTTCTGCTTTTGTTGCTTTTTATTATTTCTCTTATGCTGTGTTTTCATTCTTACTTGTCTGTATTTTTAATTTTCCTGTGGCTTGTTTTTGGATCCATTGATTGTTTAAGAATGTGTTGTTAACCTCCACAAATTTGCCAGTTTTTCAGTTTTATTTCTGTTATTGATTTCTATCTTTATCCAGTTGTTGTCAGAGAAGATAATTTGTATGATATCCGTCTTTTGAAATCTATTGAGACTAATTTGTGGCCTAATGTGTGGTCTGTTCTGGAAAATGTCTCAAGCACACTGGAAAATAATGTGTATTATTTTTATTGGATAGAATGCTCTGTATCTACTTGGTATATCTAGTGAGTTTATTGGGTTGCTTAAGTCTTCTACTTCCTTACTTATATTATGTCTGTTTGTTGTATCATTACTGAGAACAGAGTACTGACGTCTCTAACTATTTTGGTAGAAATGTCTATTTCTCTCTCAATTCTATCAGTTTCTGTTTTATGTATTTTGATGTCTCTTATTAGGTGTAAAAATGTTTCTGATTTTTATATCTTTTTGCTGTCGTAAATCTTTTATTTATATATAATTACCGTGTCTCTTGTAAACGTTTTACATTTAAAGTCTGTTTTATCTGATATTAGTAATAGTCACCCTTGCTCTTTTGAGAACTATTTGTGCATCTTTTTCCATCCTTTTACTTTCAAAGTTTTTGTGTCTTTGGTTCCAAAGTGAGATTCTTGTAGACAGCATATAGTTCAGTCATGTTTTTAATTCATTCTGCCAATCTGTAACTTAGGATGAGAGACTTCAAACCATTTACATTTAAAATAACTGCTAATAAAGACTTACTTCGGTCATTTTGCATTTTGTTTTCTATATGCCTTATAGCTTTTCATCTCTCATTTTCTGCATTGCAATTTTCTATATTGTTTAGTTGATTTTTTTATAGTAAAACATTTAAATTTCTTTCTCTTTTTTGTATATGTTCTATAGCTATTTTCTTTGTTTATGATGAGAGTTATATTTAACAATCTAAAGTTATAGCATCCTAATTTGAATTTATAGCAGCTCAACATCAACAACATACAAAATTTCTGCTTCTTAAACAGCTTTATCTTCACCCCTTTCAATTGCTGATATCACAAAATTATATCTTTATACATTGTATGCTTCTAAACACAAACTCATACTTCTTTTAAATGCATCCATCTATTGAATAATGTGGAAAACAGCATGTGAAATTAAAATCATTGTTACCATGATACTAGCTTTTATAATTGCCCACATATTTACCTTTACTGAGATCTTTATTTTTTCATATGGCTTTGAATTATTGAGTTACTGTCTATCATCCTTTCACTTCATCCTGCAAGACCCCTTTGATCATTTCTTGCAGGGCAGACATAGTAGATATTGAAATCTCTCAGCTTTTGTTCATCTAGGAATATCTTAATTTATCTCCTACTTTTAAAGAAGAGTTTTACCAGATACAGGATTCTTAGTTTATTTTTCTTTTAGCACTTTGAATATATTGTACCATTGCCTTTGTCCCATTAAGTTTTGAGGAAAAATCTGCCAATGGTCTTATTAAGATTTTCTTTCATGTGACAGTCACTTCTCTCTGGCTTTTAACATTTTATTATGATATGTTTTGATGTGAGTCTCTTTGAGTTCATCTTAATTAGAGTTTGTTGACCTTCTTGGATGTTTCTATTCATGTCTCATCAAATTTGGAAAGTTTTGATCCAATATGTCTTCAAACATTCTCTACTCCATTTTCACTCTCTTCTACTTCTGGAACTCCCACCACGTGTATGCTGGCCTGCGTGATAGTGTCTCACATTCCTTAGATCTCTTAGGTTCTGATCAGTTTTCTTCAATCCTTTCTCTTTCTGTTTTCTGTTTTTTCTCAGACTTAATAATTTCCATTGTTGTTTTTAAGTTCACTGATCCTTTCTTCTCTCTTCTTAAATCTGCTTGTGAAAATCTGCAGTGATTTTATCATTTCACTTTTGTTCTTTTCAAATCCAGAATTTCTTTCTGGTTTCCTTTTAGGTTTTCTATCTTTTTAATCAATATTTGCATTTTATTGATAAATTGTTTTCCTCACTTTCTCTACATTTTCCTTTAGCTTTTTGTGGATCTACCACCAGATTTTTTCAAGGACAGTTTCTGTTGCTTTACTTTTTCCTTCTGAATGATCCATACTTTTCTGTTTCTTTGTATGCCTTGTAATTTTTTTTTGAGAACTAGATATTTGAATCCAATTATGTTGTAACTCTAAGAATCATCTCTAAGGCTGGCGGTTTTTTGCTATTGTTTTTATTTTCTTTTATTGTTATAGGCTGCATACATGCCAAGGATCAGCCAGAGATGTAAAGTAAAGATTTACTTAGGATATTTCTGAACTTGCACCTTTCCCTGGGCATGTGTGGTCATTTTCTAATTTTACTCATTTGTGCAGTGGCTTTTGACTGTTGTTGTTAATGTTTGGGTCCCAACAAGGGAAAATGAGTGACAAAAAGCACACTGGCCCTTTACCTTCCCTGAAAGTCACTCCATCTTGAGGAGGAACAGCTTACTGACAATGGGAATATATGCAACAAAAATGCCTGCTTGCCTCTCTGACCATATCTCTATGATCAAAAGTAGCAATCACAGATGAGAGCACGGATTACCAATATCAGAAGACAGCATCCTTTGGAAGACTTGGTCTCCTGAAAGGTGTGTGAAGGTTGTTCCAGAAGCACATACTCAGCTGTTTGCTGCAGAGGTAGGAGTAGGAGATGGATAGCTGCTATTGTCTTAAGAGCTGAAATTAACCGCAATTTACTACTCAAGCCTTTCCCTGGAAGTTGTAAGCCTTCAACAGACTCCATTGTTCCAAAATAGCTATATCAGACAGATTCTATTGTTGTCTAGGTGAGGAGACAGACTCCTGTTTCCTACTTTTCCCTATTTCCAGAACCCTTTCCTGAAAGCAACCATATTTTTTTCTTCAACTTGTAAGCATAGGAGTACATGTGTAGGACATGCAGGTTTGTTACATAGGTAAACATGTGCCATGGTGGTTTGCTGCACAGATCATCCCACCATCTATGTATTAAGCCCAGCTTCTGTCAGCTATTCTTTCTGGTAATCTCCCTTCCCCTACCCTGATGACAGGCCCCAGTGTGTGTTGTTCCCTACCATGTGTCCATGTGTTCTCATCATTTAGCTCCCACTTATAAGTGAGAACATGTGGTGTTTGGTTTTTTGTTCCTGTGTTAGTTTGCTGAGAATAACGGCTTCCAACTCCATTCATGTCCCTGCAAAGGACATGATCTCATTCCTTTTTATGGCTGCATAGTATTCTATGGTGTATATGTACCACATTTTCTTTATCCAGCCTAACACTGATGGATATTTAGGTTGATTCCATGTATTTGCTATTGTGACTGTTGGGTATATAGCTAGTAATGAGATTGCTGGATCAAATCATATTTTTGCCTCCAGGTCTTTAAGGAATCACCACACTCTCTTCCACAAAGATTGAACTAATTTACACTTTCACCAACAGTGTAAAAGTGTTCCTTTTTCTCTGCAACTTTGCCGGAATCTATTGTTTCTTGACTTTTTAATAATAATCATTCTGACTGTCATGAGATGGTATCTCACTCTGGTTTTGATTGGCATTTCTCTAATGATCAGAGATAGTGAGCTTTTGTTCATATGATTGTTGGCTATTTGTATGTCTTCTTCTGAGAAGTGTCCGTTTATGTCCTTTTCTCACTTTTTAATGGGGTTGTTTTTTCTTGTGAATTTATTTAAGTTCCTTGTCGATTCTGGATATCAGACCTTTGTCAGGTGGATAGATTGCAAAAATTTTCTCCCATTCTGTAGGTTGTCTGTTCACTCTGATGATAATTTGTTTTGCTGTGCAGAAGCTGTTTAGTTTAATTAGATCCCATTTGCCAATTTTTGCTTTTGTTGCAATTGCTTTTGTCATTTTCATTATGAAATCTTTGCCTGTGCCTATATCCATTTAATGCCTATACCCAATGGTATTGCCTAGCTTTTCTTCTAGGATTTTTATAATTTTGGGTTTTACATTTAAGTGTTTAATCCACTTTGAGTTGATTTTTATATGTGGTGTAAGGAAGGGTCCCATTTCATTTTTATGCATATGGCTAACCAGTTCTCCCACCATCATTTATTAAATGTGGAATCCTTTCCCCATAGCTTGTTTTTGTTAAGTTTGTCACAGATCAGGTGGTTGTACATGTGCAGTGCTATATTTGAGTTCTCTATTCTGTTCCGTTGGTCTATGTGTCTCCAACCATATTTTAAACTCTGTTACTATACCATCTAGCAGAGTAATTAGAACATAGGAGGATCATTAATAAATGCTTGATAAACGAATAAATACTTGATAAATGAATGAATACATGACTATTGTCATATCATTAAAATATGGTATGACATGCTTTGTTTTAGGAAACAGATTGTGATTTCAGAATTTCTGAATATGTGAAATATTGACAGTTCTTAACATTCTTCTAAATTTTAAAAAATTATTGTCCATTCTCTTTACAGATACCACTGAGTTTAATTGGTATTAAATTTATTTTAAACTGTGTTGTGAATAGTGTATGGATTAAAAGACAACATAGAAGTAAATTTTTGGCCTTGGATTAGGCGGAGATTTCTTAGATACAAAACCAAAATCACAATCTATTAAAAAATGATGTACAAGTTATAATAAAATGATTTATTTTCTGTTGAATATATACCCCGTAATTTGAGATTTTGGAGCAAATCGTATTTCTCACTCTAGGTCTTTGAGGCACACTGTCTTCCACAATGGTTGAACTAATTTACACTCCCACCAGCAGTGTGAAAATGTTCCTTTTTGAAGTGAAGCATTCCTTCATTGAAATGAAGACTGTTGCTCTACATATGACACTATTAAGAGAATGAAAAGACACAGACTGGAAAAAAATTTGAAATCTCATATATGATAGAGAATTTATATCCAGTTAACATAAGAACTTCAAAAGGCAGTTATCAGAAAACTATTAGTTGAATTTTTTGAATGGCAAAATATTTGCACAGACACTTCACCAAAGAGAATGTAAGAGTGGCAAGTTAAGCATATAAAAACACACTTGGGGACCCAGAGCAAGATGGCCGAATAGGAGCAGCTCCAGTCTCTAGCTCCCAGTGCAAGTGACGCAGAAGACGGGTGATTTCTGCATTTTCAACTGAGGTACCGGGTTCATCTCACTGGGGAGTGCCAGACAATCAGTGCTGGTCAGCTGGTGCAGCCCGACCAGCGAGAGCTGAAGCAGGGCAAGGCATTGCCTCACCTGGGAAGTGCAAAGGGGGAAGGGAATCCCTTTTCCTAGCCAAGGGAACTGAGACACACAACATCTGGAAAATCGGGTAACTCTCACCCTAATACTGCACTTTACCAAGGGTCTTAGCAAACGGCACACCAGGAGATTATATCCCACACCTGGCTGGGAGGGTCCCATGTCCACGGAGCCTCCCTCATTGCTAGCACAGCCATTCCTTCAGAAACTATTCCAATATATAGAAAAAGAGGGAATCCTCCCTAACTCATTTTATGAGGCCAACATCATCCTGATACCAAAGCCTGGCAGAGACACAACAAAAAAAGAGAGAGAATTTTAGACCAATATCCCCGATGAACATTGATGCAAAAATCCTCAATAAAATACTGGCAAACCAAATCCAGCAGCACATCAAAAATCTTATCCACCACGATCAAGTGGACTTCATCCCTGGGGTGCAAGGCTAGTTCAACATACAGAAATCAATAAACATAATCCAGCATATAAACAGAACCAAAGACAAAAACCACATGATTATCTCAATAGATGCAGAAAAGGCCTTTGACAAAATTCAACAGCCCTTCATGCTAAAAACTCTCAATAAATTCAGTATTGATGGAACGTATCTCAAAATAATAAGAGCTATATATGACGACCCCACAGCCAGTATTATACTGAATAGGCAAAAACTGGAAGCATTCCCTTTGAAAACTGGCACAAGACAGGGATGCCCTCTCTCACCACTCCTATTCAACATAGTGTTGGAAGTTCTGGCTAGGCCATCAGGCAAGAGAAAGAAATCAAGGGTATTCAGTTAGGAAAAGAAGAAGTCAAATTGTCCCTGTTTGCAGATGACATGATGGTATATTTAGAAAATTCCATCATCTCAGCCCAAAATCTCCTTAAGCTGATAAGCAACTTCAGCAAAGTCTCAGGATACAAAATTAACGTGCAAAAATCACAAGCATTCTTATACACCAGTAACAGACAAACAGAGAGCTAAATCATGAATGAACTTCTATTCACAATTGCTTCAAAGAGAATAAAATACCTAGGAATCCAACTTACAAGAGATGTAAAGGACCTCTTCAAGGAGAACTACAAACCACTGCTTGGTGAAATAAAAGAGGACACAAGCAAATGGAAGAACATACCATGCTCATGGATAGGAAGAATCAATATCATGAAAATGGCCATACTGCCCAAGGTAATTTATAGATTCAATGCCATCCCCATCAAGCTACCAATGACTTTCTTCCCAGAACTGGAAAAAACTGCTTTAAAGTTCATATGGAACCAAAAAAAAGCCCGCATTGCCAAGAAAATCCTATGTCAAAAGAACAAAGCTGGAGGCATCATGCTACCTGACTTCAAACTATACTACAAGGCTACAGTAACCAAAACAGCATAGTACTGGTACCAAAACAGAGATATATACCAGTGGAAAAAAACAGAGTCCTCAGAAATAATATTACACATCTACAGCCATCTGATCTTTGACAAACATGAGAAAAACAAGAAATGGGGAAAGGATTCCCTATTTAATAAATGGTGCTGGGAAAATTGGCTAGCTATAAGTAGAAAGCTGAAGCTGGATCCTTTCCTTACTCCTTATACGAAAATTAATTCAAGATGGATTAGAGACTTAAATGTTAAACCTAATACCATAAAAACCCTAGAAGAAAACCTAGGTAATACCATTCAGGACATAGGCATGGGCAAGGACTTCATGTCTAAAACACCTAAAGCAATGGCAACAAAAGCCAAAATTGACAAATGGGATCTAATTAAACTAAAGAGCTTCTGCACAACAAAAGAAACTACCATCAGAGTGAACAGGCAACCTACAGAATGGGAGAAAACTTTTGCAATCTACTCATCTGATAAAGGGCTAATATCCAGAATCTACAAAGAACTCAATCAAATTTACAAGAAAAAAAACAAACAACCCCATCAAAAAGTGGGGAAAGGATATGAACAGACATTTCTCAAAAGAAGACATTCATACAGCCAACAGACACATGAAAAAATGCTCATCACCACTGGCCATCAGGGAAATGCAAATCAAAACCACAATGAGATACCATCTCACACCAGTTAGAATGGCAATCATTAAAAAGTCAGGAAACAACAGGTGCTGGAGAGGCTGTGGAGAAATAGGAACACTTTTACACTGTTGGTGGGACTGTAAACTAGTTCAACCATTGTGGAAAACAGTATGGTGATTCCTCAAGGATCTAGAACTAGAAATACTGTATGACCCAGCCATCCCATTACTGGGTATATACCCAAAGGATTATAAATCATGCTGCTGTAAAGACACATGCACACGTATGTTTATTGTGGCACTATTCACAATAGCAAAGACTTGGAATCAACCCAAATGTCCATCTGTGACAGACTGGATTAAGAAAATGTGGCACATATACACCATGGAATACTATGCAGCCATAAAAAAGGATGAGTTCGTGTCCTTTGTAGGGACATGGATGCAGCTGGAAACCATCAGTCTCAGCAAACTATCGCAAGAACAGAAAACCAAACACCACATGTTCTCACTTATAGGTAGGAATTGAACAATGAGATCACTTGGACTCGGGAAGGGGAACATCACACACTGGGGTGTATTATGGGGAGGGGGAAGGGGCGAGGGATGGCATTAGGAGTTATACCTGATGTAAATGACGAGTTGATGGGTGCTGATGAGTTGATGGGTGCAGCACACCAACATGTCACAGGTATACATATGTAACAAACCTGCACGTTGTGCACATGCACCCTAGAATTTAAAGTATAATAATAATTAAAAGAAAACACACTCAACATTGTTAGTTAGAAAAATTCAAATTTATACTTCTATGTGATAACACAATGCATCAATTAGAACAGCTAAATCAAACAAACACGCAAAATACCTGATAATACCACATCCTGGAAAATATGCAGAGAAACTAAAACTTCTATGCATTGCTTGCAGGACTGTAAAATGGTACAGTAACATTTCAAAATACTTTGGTATTTTTTGGTGTAGTTAAACATGTATTTACCATACAACTCAGTGATACCACTGATCTCATTCCTTTTTATGGCTGTGTAGTATTCTATGGTGTATATGTACCACATTTTCTTTATCCAGCCTAACACTGGTGGACATTTAGGTTGATTCCATGTATTTGCTATTGTGACTGTTGGGTATATAGCTAGTAATGGGATTGCTGGGTCAAATCAAATTTTTGCCTTTAGGTCTTTAAGAAATCACCACACTGTCTTCCACAATGATTGAACTAATTTACACTTTCACCAACAGTGTAAAAGTGCTCCTTTTTCTCTGCAACTTTGCCGGCATCTATTGTTTCTTGACTTTTTAATAATAGCCATTCTGACTGAATGAAACCTGTGTTCACACAAAAACTTGTATGTGAATGTTTATATTTACTTTATTAGTAGCCATCAGTCATCATTGGGTTAGTAATTAATACAAACTGAGATATATCCATATGATTAAATTCTACTCAGCAATAAAGAGAATGTACAGCTGATATATACAGCAATGTAGATGGATCTCAATCACATTTTTCTGTGTGAAAGAAACAAGACTAAAATGTTAGATACTGAACAATTCCAATTATAAGACATTCTGAAAAAGACAAAACTACTGGGATGGAAAACGGATCAGTGGTTGCTAGGGGCTGAGGCTCTGGGAAATGTTTCTTACAAGAGGGGAAGGAGATTTGTGTGGATTATTGAACTGTTCTGTATTTTGACTATGGTTATGTGGCTGTAATGTGTTTGTCAAAACACAGAGAGGAGTACACTAAAAAGAGTGAATTTTACTGTATGTAAATTATACCTTACAAAAATGAAAAGAAATGTCAGCAGTAGAACATTTTCCTGAATAATTTATGTGTTCAAAGCCCAGGTGCTATAACCACGTATCTTCCTTGTTCTGAATATAAGCAATGCCAGCATGTATAGTCTCATGTCTGTTTAAGAAGAAATATAGGACAAATTATAGATTTAATAATCCCAACTGTTGTCTAAAAGTAGAAGTCACTAAAAGCTATTTGACTAATAGCAGCTTAAAAAATCTAAATTCATGCTAGAGTATTACATTGCTGAATGACTAGATTTCAGATAAAATGATTGATTGCATTATTGAGGTACACATGTTTTACTGGTCGATCCATAAATTACCTTTGGCTCCAGGGCTATAGTAATAGGTTCTCATTTTAGAATAGTTTTTCCATTTAAAATTCCATAATTTTTTTGGTGTGATTCTCTACTTATTTTTATCTTACTCATTTGTGAAAATAATTTTAGTTTCATTGTATTCTGTGAAAAACTACCATCCTGTAGAAGTTCCTAAAAGCTGGTAGTAACTATTTTGAATGACTGATTTCTGAGGAAATAGTAAAGAATGTGCAAGTCTTTCTTGGCACATTCTCATTTCAAGAGAAAAGGTCAATAATTACAGACAAATCCTATTTCACATCTCTATTGAGGGGGTCACAGAGGGACATCTAACTTATATAGTGAAAAAGTCTCGCTCCATGCTATATTAAGGAACAAAAACGCTCACATATAGATATAACCTTTAACATTTGAGGTTAGATCATTTAATTACATAATTACACACCCACTACTATTTATAAAACAGAGATAATTTGCTTCCTAAATGACAAAATTTCAGTCTTCATTTTCCTTCCCTACAAAATTTCTACTGATGTATGTGCACAATAACATTTGGTTATTTGAAAGAGGACAAGTGTTTTTGAAACTACGTTGACAAATCTGTTATATACCGAACTACTAAAGTAGTAATTCAGTTATCTCCACCAGACCATTGGACACCAATGGTGGCTCTTTTGTCACAAGAGCTGCATCTTTCAGTAATTTCCACAATTACTGAACCTCCACACTTCTGTGCTCTGACACCTACTTATTCACAGACATTTAAAGTAATTTCCTTTATGCAGATCTTGATTTGTTATCAGAAATCAATATTTTGAAGACTTTTTCTTCATGGATTACTATCATTTCAAAATCAAAATATTTAGCCATTGCTGAAAGCTCTCAGAAATATTCCGTGCACGAGCTGACAGGAAACTGTAATCAAATTGTCAAGCAATTGCTCTGACTGTGGCAAAGTGAGAATGTTAGATTACATGTGTCAGCATGGGAAGATAACGGCTGCACAGTGAACTGCATGCTGAAGGCTTGATAGCAGAAGGGAAGTTGATCGCTGTAAACTGCAACCTATTGTAGACAGTAGTGCCACCTCAGCATTCCTTCCTTAGCATTAGGAACTCTTTATGATCAATAATGTGTCTCAGTTTAACCATTTGGAAAGCATTCTGAAAATTCCCGGCAAAATGTGTTCTGTCAATTAATTTGTGCTAATCTGCAAGCCAGGGTTAAACAACTAATGGTTTTGAATAGATAATATTGGTCTGTCTTTCTCAGACTGGATCTAATATAACATTCATACATTTATTTCAAATGAGTGACTATGATAGCAAGAGAAGAAATGCTCTTCTGGCTAAAATGGGTATTTTTTTTTTTTTTTTTTTTTAAATCTGGTAGCCTGTTTTCTTAGGCATCGAAAGATTTATTGCCAATCTCTTCTCTGGTTTTCCCCCTGGTCACTGTAAGACCTTTAAGGTTCTTTGGCTCCTCCCCTCCCTCTATGGCAGTTTTGCAACCTCCACCAAGGGCTTCTCAGGCTATCCATTATTCAGTGCCTTGGAGTGCTGCGGCTATCTCCAAGGCCTAATCACTCAGCATCCACTGTGCCCTCTCCTCCAGAGGCAGGGGAAGGCTGCAGAGTTTGAGGTCAGTATGTGCTGGCTTCTTTGCTCTTTTATCTATCTTGGCAGCCAAATATTTTAAGGCACTGTATTTATTATTCACTTGTAAGACCGGGGTGGTGATTTTTGTAACGGATGTTGTGGTATACTGGGTGTTTACTAAATAAATACATATTTTATGATGTGCATTATTTATTATGCTAAAAATTATTCTACTTGAGTGTACTTTTTGGTATTTTCCTTTTCTTTCTCTTAAAAAATTATTTCTTTTTTCAGTTTGCTTTATAAATGTATTTCTGCATTGGGGTCAATATTCTGAACACCTAAGATATTTTTTGGGATGAGTTTGGCAATTGGGGAAGTAACATGAGCTCTTGGCCCTTTGGCTACCACTTCATCATTACTTATTTCGATACCCTGAAAAAGACCTCAGCCACCAGAGAGTTGATGCAGCTCCCCTGAGCATTAAACTTTCTTGCCAAAATCTGTTAGGCTCTGGGAGACAAGTTTTTTTTTTTTTTTTTTTTTAAAGCAAGTATCTGCAAAACTTAGAGAAGATTTGGATGGAGGCACTTTTCTTTTGGAGTACTTGCTATGAGTCATCTCATCACCTGGAAGGGAAAAATGACTGGACACTCCTAGGGCTTATATTTGGGTATAGTGGCACTAGTCACCCCTCCACTTCCATCCCCTACATGCCCCAAGCCCAAGATCCATGCTCCCCCAGTCTTGCAGCAACATAGGTAGCTTTTGGGAGTAGATTATTAACTTTTCTGTGTCTGTTTTTATATATATTTTGAAGTGATTGAGGGGCTTAATTGCCCTTTCAGGCCTACAAATATTAAATAAACTGACACATGATACATGTCCAACACAGGCTCATGAGTTTTCAAATACTTATAGTATTTTAAAGTATTCCAAATACTTACAGAAGATGAGGTATCTTACTCCTTTACTCTAAAATACTTTTTATGTAAGAAAAAATACATTCTTTAGTAATTGTTAGCTAAGCAGTACCTGTGATGTTACTAGGGGACATCAGATGAACTGAAGAGTGAATCTTTTCTTTCATCTTTGTTTTTACAGCCTCCTTCAAAGCCTCCTATACAGTAGAACAATTGGGGCTCCTGCTTCTTAAGATGGGTCACAAGAAATCCTTGGGCAACTGTGTTATGAGTCTCAGGCCAATAACAGGCCCACCCCTAATATTTGTGGTTTCTACCTAGGACCAGATGACAGAGGACCCTGGACAGCATCCCAGGCCCTCTGATGCAGAAGTCTGTAGAAGGGAAACCACCTTTAGCCTGGATCAATGGACAGTAAAGAAAACCAACAGTAACATTTAACTCTCTGTTGCTTTGCATTGTCTGCCTTGTGTATCTTGGAGTATTTTGTCTTCACCTTCCCAATGTCTAAGGTCTTCAAGGCAGCATTCACAGTGCTTTTGCAAACTTTACAATGTTTGCCATAGGGCTGGGGACACAGCAGTAATGATGTAATTATAATTTTACCATTTTAGAACTGTGTAATGATTTAGGTTTTTCTGAAAGTCCTTGAACACAGCCTGCAAGATAAATACTATGTACAGACACGAAGCAACCATATTTAAAGAATGATGCATGACTTGGAAAATGCATTCCAGCAATTTAAATCCATTGTTTCTAACACAGCCTTACTGAACCTTCTTCTTTCTTAATTAGGCTTGATATCAACTTCTTCTGAGGTTAGCAGTTGTTAATCTCTATTCACTCTACGTTCCCTTAACAATTTTTTATACACTTTTTTTTTTTTAGCAATTCTTGCATTTTATTTATATTATTGTTATGTCAGTGTCTCTTAGCTCCCCTTCTGGTTTGTGAAATATTAGGGCAGAGATCAAATTGTACTAATCTTTGGGCTATCCTATATATTGCGTAAAGGTTCATTTCTTGCAAGCACTCAGTAAAAGTTCTTTGAACTGAATTCTAGGAAATACCTAATGTAATGTCTCTTCATTAATTTCACTTTAGGGTGAGAAGAACTATTGCACAAGTAAATTGTCTTTTATACTCTGTAGACCTTAAGGAAGGCCATACCCTCAAAAATACACTATTACGTAGCCATATGTACTGTCAATATAAACAACATTTTTGCTAAAGAGTTATTTTAAATTTGAAAAGTGGCTTATTTCATTACACATCACTATCCATACCTTTGCTAATTAAGGCTCTAGTCAGATTTACTTGATAAAATTGCTAATATAAAAATAATACTTTAAAAGTTATAAATTGAGGAGGGTAAAAGTTTACCCTCTCAAAATGTGGTTTGAGAAGTATTAGAATGTGAGTCACAAGTTACTGTCAGTTTTCAAGACAGCATTTGCTTTTTAGGCTAAGTTGTTTGGAATTGAGGAAGACAGTAGGAAAATATGTGTGTTTTTTTGTTTGTTTGTTTGTTTTTTCCCAAACTGGGATGATTTGTTACTTCAATAATACCATGTGAACAGCTTTTAGCTTCAACAATTTAGGAGATTTCCTGTCTCTTATAAAAAGCCTTTTCACATTACAATAAGAAGTCCCCATCTACCTTTCCACCCACTTGTTAGATTTTTTAACTTATTGTCTAGTATATTTTGAAAGTACCTCCCAGATGATGATTACATATTGCTATCTTTTTCTGTATCACCTGTACTGGCTGATACTCAAAAAATCATGTGATAGGGTCTTATAGCTATCAGTAGAGGAATTATAAATTAAAAGTGGGGATGCAAATGATGTTTGTGGAAACCCAGATGATTGACACATCATTTGTGCTAAATGATTCATTCCCCAGGGGTGTCTTTATATTCTGGAAACTGCATCTCCTTATATTCTTTTTCCCCTAAACACCACATTATGCTTCTCAATCATTCCTATGCTTTTCATCTTCCTTCTGCCAGATAGGGACACACCCTTCCTGAAGTGATGTGCCTTCTGAGAGATACTTTATAGGTTATGGTTTTTCCTTTGGCTAAGTATTAAAACATAGTCAACAGTTAAATACCACAAACTTTCTCTATAAGCTGGGAAATAGCACTGAGTAGCCATGTTATTAATTTTGCTTTTGAATTGTACTAGTACAATGTAAACTAGGTGATACTTAGCAAAGGTTACTTAATTATGTAAACGTTTCTTGTTTCACTTGTATTTTTTGGAAAATCTGGTCAAAGTCAACTATCTAATATGCTGACTATAAAGGTTGATGAATTTGGGCCTCTATTTTTATAATGAGTCTTAAATATCCTACAACTTTGCCCATTTTCTTCCAACCTCAAGCCTAATAACCCATTCTCAGGTTTATCCTCTATGACCTCTTAGCAAAGCATTACCTCGTACTATTTTTTCTTTTCTTTAAAGCCTAACTCTTTCTTGCCTCTAGGCATTTAAAAGTACATTTCCCTTTCAGTCTGAAATGTTCTACTTCTATTTTGTTTTCTCCGTTTTACCTTTGCCATAATGCCCTTCTCCATCTTTCTTTTTCTGTCTAAATAATATTCTACTTTCAAATCCTAGTTTGAAAGCTATTTCTTCAAAAACTTTCTCTTAAAGATGGATGTTAAAAAGGTAAGGGGGGGGACATTTAACAGTCATAACACATAAAATTAATATTTGCTAAGAATTAGGGTAAAAAACATAACTGACCAAAAAGATAAAAGATACTTGGACCTTCCAGGCTGCTCGCTCTACTTGCGAATCACGCTTCTCTCCCTAGATCTAGAAGGATCTGCCTCTTTTCCTGACTTTCCATTCCCTCTTATTTTCAGCAACTGCTTTGATCATCTCAGCTTTCTGACCTTCTTCTGAGAGAAACCCAGCCACTCCGGTGTGTACATTTTGATGGAAACAGAAGGTAATAGGTAATGGTTGACTATGTTTTAATACATTTAAAAATATTTTTGTTCTTTTCTCTCTCTGAGACAGGCTGAGAGAATGACATTGCTTATTCCCCAAGTAATCAAAACAATCTCCTCTAACTCTCAAAGGTAAATGATCCCTGCCTCCTTCTTCTGTCTTAATCACTTTAGGACCACAGATAGATTCTCCAAGGTAGTGGCCCATAGTTTGGGGAGAGTTGGAGGTAGTGCACGGTAGTGTGGCAGGTGTAAGGATTATGGGTGACTTTCATGGAGCTCCAGTAGTAGAGAAGAAGGTCATGGTATCAAGGTGGTGGAAATAGACTAGATAAAGAAATGGTGGGGTACAAGAGAAATGTAAAGGACTCTCTCAGGATTTTATAATCTGGTTTGTGACACAGAATTTATCATGAGGCCACTAAATATCTAATATCAGTATATATGATTAAGTGTTCAAATAAGCACTACAGGGATTGAGGAGAAAATGAAATCAACATGACCCGACAAGCTAAAATATGGAACTTTTAGACATTTTCCTTTTTTTCCCCAATCATTTTCACTTCTTTAAATGTGTACGAGTTAGTGGCTGTGGAATAGGGGTTAAATGCCAATGCCCCATAATTGTCATCAGAAATTTAAACAAAAATGAAACAAACTTTTAGAAACAGTTTATAATAGTACTTGCTATGGAAATACCACTGCAAGGAAAGTGCCTTATCCTGGGTTTCCCAATTGGTATGTCATGAATCCTACAAATGAGCAGTGGTGGTAAATTTTTATATAGTGAAAGAAATATAAGCCATTTAAAAGTATTATATATTTACAAAGATTGGCATTATATCTGAATAGCATTCAAATGCTGACATGGTTTGGCTCTGTGTCTCCTCTCAAATCTCACTTTGAATTGTAATCGCCATAATCACCATGTGTCAAGGGTGGGACCAGGTAGAGGTAATTGAATCATGAGGGCAGTTTCCCCCATGCTTTCCTTAGGATAATGAGTGACTCTCATGAGATCTGATGGTTTTATAAGTGTCTGGCATTTCTCCTGCTTGCACTCATTTCATGCTGCCACTCTATGAAGAAGGTGCCTTTTTCTCTTTGTCTTCTGCTATGATTGTAAGTTTCCTGAGGCTTCCTCATCAATGTGGAACAGTGAGTCAATTAAACTTCTTTCATTTATAAATTATCCAGTCTTGGGTATTTCTTCATAGCAGTGCAAGATGAACTAATACAGTAAGTTGGTACCAGGAATAGGGTGCTGCTATAAAGATAACCAAAAATGTGAAAGCAACTTTGGAACTGGGAAACAGTCAAAGTCTGGAACTGTTTGCAGGGTGCAGAAGAAGACAGAAAGATGTGGGAAAGTTTGGAACTTCCTAGAGACTTATTGAATAGCTTTGAACAAAATGCTGATAGCAATATGGATAGTGAAGCCCAGGCTGAGGTTGTGTCAGATAGAGATGAGGAACTTGTGGGGAACTGGAATAAAAGTGACTCCTGCTATCTTTTAGTAAAAGGCTGGGAACATTTTGCCCCTGCCCTAGAGACCTGTGGAAATTTGAAGTTGAGAGACATGATTTAGGGTATCTGGCAGAAGAAATTTCTAAGTAGCAAATCATTCAAGAGGAAAGAGAGCATAAAAGTTTGGAAAATTTGAAGACTGATAATGCAATAGAAAAGGAAAACCCATTTTCTGGGGAGAAATTCTTAGGGAATAAGCAATAAGCAGATAAGACTTTGGACTTGGACTTTTAGGTTAATGGTGGAATGAGTTAAGAATTTGGGGGACTGTTGGAAGGGCATGTTTGTGTTGTGAAATGTGAGTACATGAGATTTGAGGGGGCCAGGCATAAAATGATATGGTTTGTCTCTGTGTCCCTGCCCAAATCTTACCTTGAATTGTAATCCACATAATCCTCATGTGTCAAGGGCAGGACCGGGTGGAGGTAACTGAATCATGGGGGTGGTTTTCCCCATGCTGTTTTTGTGAAAGTGAGTGAGTTCTCATGATATCAGATAGTTTTATAAGCATCTGGCATTTCTCCTGCTTGCACTCACTCTGTCCTGCTACCCTGTGAAGAAGGTGCTTACTTCTCCTTTGCCTTCCACCATTATTGTAAGTTTCCTGAGACCTCCTCAGCAATGTAGAACTGTGAATCAATTAAACTTCTTTATTTGTAGAGTATCCAGTTTTGGATGTCTCTTCATAGCAGTGTGAGAATGGACTAATACAAATTCTGACTCGGTTAGGTTGCTGAATAGAGTAATTGTGGCTTGGTTCTTAAGATTTTATGTATGGTACCAATAGCTAGAGACTGCTGTCTAGGAGCCATAGCACCACATCACTTCCCTCTCACCTTCCTATTGAATCACTCCCATTTTGTCCAGTTAATTCTTTAGTTGGTGTTTTGTTTGTTTGTTTGTTTTTTTTAAGAGCACAGACTCATCAGAGTCTATGCTGACACTATACCCCTTAGGTTAAAATCTTCACTTTACCACTTGCTAGTTGTTTGACCTCAAGCAAAATTATTAAATTTTCTTTTTACTAATTTTTTTCTTTTGTGTAAAAATGAAGATAATAGTATTTACCTCACAGGATTATTGTGAAGATTGTTTTTTTCTTTTCCCTTGCTGCATTTAGGATCATTTCTTTATCCTTGACCTTTGGGAGTCTGATTATGAAATGCCTTCACGTAGGCTTCTTTGGACTAAGTCTGCTTGGTGTTCTATAACTTTCTTATGCATGGATATTGATGTCTTTCTCTAGGTTTGGAAAATTCTCTGTTATTATCCCTTTGAATAAACTTTCTACACCTATCTCTTTCTCTACCTCATCTTTAAGTCCAGTAACTCTTTCATTTGCCCTTTAGAGGCCATTTTCTAGATCCTGTGGGTATGCTTCATTCTCTTTTATTCTTTTTTCTTTTCTTTCCTCTGTGCATTTTCAAATAGCCTCACCAATTTTATCTTCTGCTTGATCCATTCTGCTAGTGTGAGACTTTAACTCATTCTTCAGTATTTCAATTGAAGTTTTCAACTCCAGAATTTCTGCTTGATTAAATTTTATAATTTCAATTTCTTTTTGAATTTGTCCGATAAAATTTGGAATTCCTTATCCGTGTCACTTTGAATTTCTTTGAGTTTCCTCAAAATCCGTATTTTGAATTCTTTGTCTGAAAAGTCATACTTCTTCATTTTTCCAGGATTGGTACCTGGTGTCTTGTTTAATTTGTTTGGTGAGGTCCTGTTTTCCTGGTTGATCTTGGTTCTTATAGAAGTTCATTGGTGTCTGGGCATTGAAGAGTTAAGTATTATAGACTTTGCAGTCTGGGCTTGTTTGTGCCTGTCTTTCTAGGGAAGACTTTGCAGATATTTGGGCACTAAGCTGTGGTTTATGTAGACTCATAGAGGTACTGCCTTGGTGGCCTTGGGTAAGATACAGAAGAGTTCTGTAGATTACCTGGGAGACTCTTATTCTTTTCCCTTACTTTCATGGAGACTCTCTCTGTGCTGAGCCACCTGGAACGGGGGGTGTGATGATGCAAGCACTTCTGCAGTCATCAACGCTGGGAATGTGCTGGGTCAGACCTGAAGCCAGCACAGCACTGGGTCTTGCCCAAGGCTAACTGGAACCACTACCTAGCTACCACTGATATTCACTCAACACCCTGGGGATCTACATTCAACAGATGGTATAGCCAGCCAAGCTTGTGTCCCTTCCTTCAGGGCCATGAGTTCTCCCAGACCCTGGGAGGGTCTAGAGATGCTGTCTGGGAGCCAGGGATTGGAATCAAAAACCTTAGTAATTTGTCTGCTCTTCTAGTCTACTGTGGTTAAACTAGCACTCAAACCAAACACAAAGTTCTACCCACTCCCCTCTCCTCTTTCCACAGGCAGAGGACCCTCTTCAAGAGGCCAACACTGCTGCCCATGGCGGGTTCAGCTAGGCCACTGCTGATGTTCACTTAAAGCCTGAGTGCTCTTCCATCAGCTTGTGGTGAATGCTGCCAGGCCTGAGGCTCACCCTTCAGTGCAGTGGGCTCCCCTCTGGCCCAGGCCAGGTCCATAAGTGCTGTACAGCAACCTAGGCCTAGACCCGGGGACAGCAAGAGCCTACTTATTACTATACCTCCCTATGGTTGAGCTGGTCCCTAAGGTGCAAGACAAAGTCCCCTTTGTCTTTCCTCTGATTTCTCAAACAGTCTTTCACTGTATCCAGCACAGGTGGGAATGTGCTGGGTTGTACCTGAAGTCAGCACATCTCGGGCGCAAGGCCTATGGCATGCTACCTGGATTTGCTGCTGGTTATTCAGGGCCCAAGAGCACTTTAGTCAGCAAGTGATGAATCCTGCCAGGATTGGGTCCTTCCCTTCAAGGAAGTGGGTTCCCTTTTGGCCAAAAGTGTGTCTAGAAATGTCATCTGTGAGCTGTGAGCTGGGGTGGGGGCCTTGTGACTCTGCTAGGTGCTGTATTCTACTGTGGCTGAGCTAATATTCAAGATGCAAGACAAGGTCCTCTTTACTCTTCACTCTCCTCTCCTTAAGCAGAAGGAAGGAGTCAATTTTGTTGCTGTAAGCTGCACTGCCTGGGGTTGGGGGAGGGGTAGCGCAAGCACTCCCTTAGCTGCCCTGGCTTGTGTCTCTCTAAGTCACATGCCACCCTAGTTCTCTGGCTCTCAGCCCAGCCCAGCACTAGGTGTTGCCTAGGAATTGCAGTCCTTGTGTCCTCGACTGCCTTTCAAGTTTACCCAGGATCACTTTGGCCAACGGTGGTGAGGCTTGCTGAGAAACTCAAGTTCCCACCATTGATGGGCAATTCCCGTCTAGGTAGGGCTGGTCCAAATGCTCCAGGGGTGCTGACTGAGCCCAGTGTGGCTTTGCTCTCCACTATCACAGGGCAGCACTGAGTTCAATGTAAATTTCCCAAGTTGCTGCACCCTCCCTCCCTCAAGTACACAGACTCTCTGTACCTCAAGGCTTCTCCTGGAGGAGGGGTTGTGTCAAGGAATCCAGCTATCTCTCTGACACTCTTCAATGCCTCTTTCAGTGATGTGAATTTAAAACTAACACTGTGATTGCTTACTTAATTTTTGGTTCTTTCGAAAGTGCTTTCCTGTGTGTAGATAGTTGTTAAAATTTGCTCTTCCTGAAGCAGGGATGAATGGTGTAGGCTCCCATTCTGCCACCTTGTTCCACTTTCTATCATGAAGATTAAATAAGCCTCATAAAGCAGTTAGAGCAATGTCTGGCACATAGTCATGTTCAGTAAATGTTAGTGATTATGATTATAATTCTAATTATTATCAAGTATACATAAATAAAACTTAATAGACCCAAATTTTTGAGTATATTTTTTCTTCTTTATATAATAAATATATTTTTGTGTTAACCATGAAACAAAGTCTTCTCTTTGGTTAAATTTTATAATAAATTATATTTGTTTCTCAGAGTTAAAATTTTGATTATTCATAACAAATATTAGATTGGTACAAAAGCAATTGTGGTTTCAGACAGTGAATTTTAAATCATTATAACTAGACTCAAGCACATCTTTATTAATTCAAATAGGAAACATTACAATCAACACATTTTGCTAACAAGAAATAAGTTTATTTATTCCTGTATCATAAAAATCCATGCTTCGGGGTTCAGTGAACTCTTGGAAAGCATTTTCTGCATCCTGCTGTTTGTGGAAGTGTTTTATCTGCAAAAAGTTGTGGAGATGCTTGAAGAAGTAGTAATTCATTGGCAGGGCAGATGAATATGGTGGATGAGGCAAAACCTCATAGCCCAAAGTGTTCAGCCTTTGAGTGCTTTGGAGCTTCTTCTCAGTCTAACCACTAAGCTGGCCATCGCTGGTTGTTATATAAAATTCATTTTTCGTTGCGCGTCACAATTTGATCGAGAAATGGTTCATTGTTGTTGCATAGGATAAGAGAAGACAGCACTTCAAAATGATGTGTCTTTTTTAAAAAATTTTTGCTCAGCTCATGAGGCACCCACTGTAAGGGATAATTGGAAGGAGAGTTGAGAAAGGAATGAGCCCAATAGACCCAAATTCAGGCAAGCTAATTTATTGTCAGTCCTGCTGGGCTACCTCCTAACAAAAGCAGAGGAGGCAGCCCCACCTACAGACTACAACAGGGTTTTATAAGGCGTGAAACTGGGTCAGGGTTGGGGAGCTGATTCGGGGTGCAGGTGTCTTGATCACATCCTGGAGATGTTTTTTGCCAGCTTTGTTATGTGAGGTGAACAGACATGTTAACTGCATCCTGTAACTGCCTGAACAAACAGTGGAGGGGTCAGTGAAGTGGGGAGTTTTTCTTTTGCCCTGGGATGGCTGTGGGGAGAGCGCAAGAGACTGTATTGTAAGGCCTGTGGGAGGGGAAGGGAATGGTCTGGTTGGGGTGACCCTAACACCCACTTATTAAGCTTTTTCACCTTTCCAATTTGCTTCAAATGCCGAACAATCATAAAATGGTCGACAATGAGTTCTTCGGCAACTTCTCGTGTTGTTGTCAGAGGATCTGCTTCAATGATTGCTCTCAACTGGTTGTTGTCAACTTCAATGGCCAACCACTTTGCTCCTTATCTTCAAGGCTGTCTCCTTTATGAAACTTCTTGAACCACCACTACATTGTAGGTTCATTAGCAGTTCCTGGACCAAATGTATTGTTGATGTTACAAGTTGTCTCCACTGCTTTATGACCCATTTTGAACTCAAATAAGAAAACTGCTGAATTCACTTTTTGTCTAACATCATTTCCATTGTCTGAAATAAACATAAAATAAACAGCAAGTAATAAGTCATTAGCCAAAAAATAATAATAAAGCAAGAAATGCCCATTATAATAATGTAAAACAAAGCTACATTTATTTAAGAATGTATTCCAATATCAAATGGCAAATTCCAACAATGCAAAAACCACAACTACATTTGCACTCACCTAATAGTAACTAAACAAAATGAAACTAATTTTTTAAAAAGGGGCTATAAACTACTACACGTATGGAAGCTAATATGTGTGATTATACATGACTATCAAGAATATTTCCATAATGTAATATTTTCAGAATTGTAATTGTTTAAGTAAAATTAATGTTTCTTACTTCCTGTTTTGTTTACTGTATGTTTAAGTCCTCATATTTTAAATTTTCTTAAAAGTACAGATGATATAATGTAATATTTTAATTTTAATTTAAATTATTTGGATTTTTATAGCCTATATTCCCTCTAAATATTTTCTCTTAAGTTGATTTTTATAGACATATATTTTTGCATCTTAATAGACAACGTTTTGATTAAAAGTGGAAAGCAATCATACTCCCAAAATAAACACAATAGTACAAGAGTAAGTTCTTATTAAGCAATATAATGATAATTTTCTAAAAAATGCATTAGAGAGGTTCTATATTTCTTTCCTTCCTCACCTGAAATATTTTTGCATGAAATACTGGAAAATGAATCAATATTATAAGCAACTTTTTTGGCATCTTACCTTAAGACATTTACTTTTCTCCATAAATATTTGCTACTTTAAAGAAATAGTATTTCACTTATTTATTGTTGCAAACAAATTATGCCAAAATTCAGTGACTTAAAACAACAAACATTTATGTTCTCACAATTTCTGTGGTTTAGGAATTCAGGCATGGCTTAACTGAGTTTTCTGGCTCAAGGTCACTCATGAGCTTGACTGAAACCAAACTTTGGATCAGGGCTGTGGTCTTTTCTGAAAGCTTGATGAAGGAAGATTCACTTCTAGATCTACTCCTGTGGTTGTTGGCAGGATTCACTTCATTGTAGTCTATTAGACTAAAGCCTCAGTTCCTCACTGACCCTTGGTCAGAGGCCTCACTTAGTTCCCTACCACCTGAGCCTCTTGATAGCAGAGCTCACATCATGACAGCTGGCTTCCCTAAGAGGATGAGAGAGTTAGAAAACAAGAGAGAGAATATCCAATACCAAACCCACGGTATTTTTCTAACTTAATATTGGAATTGACATCCTATTACTTTGCTGTAACATATTCATCAAAACAAGTCACTAGATGCAAGTCACACTGAAGGGGAGGATATTACAAAATAACATGGTTACCATGAGGTGCAGTCATTCAGAGTTTTTTCAGAGGCTGGCTAAACAGAAAATGCTGCATACCTGTGTCACCAGCAGCCTTCCCTCACTGAGATGATAGCAACCCCTTCTTTCCATTTGCACACTCAACAACCACAGGGTTATCCTTGAATTTTCTTTTTTATTCACATGCAATTACAATCTTTTAGGAAAGCTTATTATCTCCACTTCAGAAATAAACATAGGCTTCTATGACTTTTCATGCTTTCATGGTCCTAGAGTCCACCATCTTGTGTCTGGATTATTTAAGTGGCTCCTAATACATGTTTCTGTTGCTGTCCTTACCTACCAAGAGTTTATTCTCTCCACAGCAGTCAGAGTGACCCTTGTAAAATAAGGCCAGTTGATGTCACTCTTTTCAAAATCTACCTTGACTCTCTATTACTCAAAGTAAGGGTAAAATTTTACAAGGGACTGCCAAGTTTTACATGACTTGGCTGTTCATTCTCTTTCTGACTTGCTCTTCTGCTTCTCTCATCTGTCACATGCTCCACTACAACCACACTGGCTTCCCTGCTATTTTTCAAACTTAGGGGCAAGCTTTGGTCCAAGGTACTTTTCCATTGCTTTTCCATGTGCCTTGAAGGCTCTTTCCCTAGATACCTGCTTGGCAAACTTTCTCTACTACATACTTCAATTCTTTCTTAAATTCTCCTTGTAAGGCCCAATCAAGTCATTCTACGTGACATTGTGAACTGTCTCTCTCACCTACTCCCTTCATTCTGATCTACTTTTTCTTTTTTCCATAGTGCATATCATCTGTTAACAGTTGAATTGTGCCCCTCCAAAAATTTAAAAGTTGAATTTCTAACCTCCATTACTTTAGAATGTGATATCATTTGGAAACAAGTTAATTGCAGATGTAATTAGTTAAGATGAGGTCATAGTGGAGTAAGGTGGGCTTCTAATCCATTGTGGCTGGTATCATTATGGAAAGGAAATTCAGACACATACACAAAGAAAAGAACACCATGCAAAGATGAAGGCAGAGATTAAGGTGATGCATCCTCAGACCAAGGAATGACAAAGATTGCCAACAAACCATCAGAAACCAGGGAAGAGGCAAGGAACAGATTCTTCCTCATATCCCTTAGAAGGAACCAACCCTACTAACACCTCGATCTCGAATTTCTAGAGCTGTTAGAAAATACGTTCCTATTGTTTAAGACACCCGGTTTTGTGGTACTTTGTTAAGACAGCCCTAGCAAACTAATGTATAATGTTTAAATGTATAAGGTAATTTAATTTCCATTATTTATTTAGTGTACTGTCTACCATGCCCTGCTGGAATGTAATCCTATCCAAAACAGGGAATCTTTGTATGTTTGTGTTATTGAGAAAGAACTGTGCCTGACACATACTAGGTTCTCTACAAATCTGTATTGAATAAATGATCAAAAACCAAATTTGTTATATAAAATCACTTATACAGTATATGATTATGCCCAAATAACTAATTACAAAGATCTGTAATGTCCTAATATAGAATTCCTCACACAGTTGCAGACTTTTTGTTTTAAGAGCCTGCCTCTAAATTGCTAATGCGATACATGGGATCAATATGCAAAGGAAAAAGAAAATGTGCAATGTTCTGACTAATACAATTAACAGACACGTTGATGACATGTTTGATGACAGGGAAATAACTTTTATTCAGTATATTTTTAGGTTAAAAAAGTTTCATTGCAAATTGAATAGTACTTAAGTAATGTTAGTACTGAAGGTCCCTCAAGAGAAACTCTTTGAAGAACTGTATTTGTTCCATAAATACAAAAAAAAAAAACCCACTAGGGATGAAATATTTAAATTGATAAGTTAATCATTTTATATAAACCATATATTACAGAAACTCTACATAAATCTGTGTGTCCTGATAGTGAAGAAACAGTGATAGCAAGTTGTAAAGGCTTTTGGATATAGTTCATATTATAAACCTTAAGATTCAAGAAATACATTATTTTCTTCACAAAGACGTGGAAGAATTTGCTGTAGATCAGAATTCCATATTAAATGACATTATCAAAATAATAAATCTACTAAAATCCAAGCTATCCCATCTTATCTATTTTTAGCTTTATATGAAGAAATGAGATCAGACACCATTCTCTGCTGTTTCATACTGAATTGTTTTGCTCATCCAAAGAAACACTTTTGTCAAGAACTTGTAAGTTAGAAGAATCAAAAACACTTTTTTTCAATGATTCTCACCTTGGATATTTTTGAAGCATAGTTACTGGCTTGCTAAACTTTACATTATTGAGCTCTTAAAGGAACTTATTCAAAAATGGCAAGAATCCCATGGAGGTATTAACATATATTGAGTTTATGGATTCAAAATGAAAATTAACTATGGAAAACATGGAGTGAAAAATAATGTACTGATGATATTTATTTCACACTACAATTTTAATCTTAATAAAGTCTGGGAGGGCAACATTTGGCTGTGCATAGCAATAACTTTATCATTATTTTGAAATACTTAATATGATATTAGGATGATACTGGTCTAATAGAATGATTTAGGGAGGAGCCTCTCTTTTTCAATTACTTGGAATGGCTTCAGTAGGAATGGTAACAACTCTTCTTTGTACATCTGGTAGAATTCAGCTGTGAATTCATCTGGTCCTGGACTTTTTTCTGTTGATAGCTATGTATTACTGTTTCAATTTCAGAACTTGTTATTGGTCTGTTCAGGGATTCAATTTCTTTCTGGTTGAGTCTTGGGAAGGTGTATGTGCCCAGAAATTTATTTATTTCTTCTAGATTTTCTAGTTTATATGCATGGAGATGTTAATAATGTTCTCTGATAGTTGTTTGTATTTCTGTGGGTTCAGTGGTAATATCCTCTTTATCATTTCTGATTGTGTTTATTTGAATACAATTTCTCCTTTATTAGTTTAGATAGCAGTCTATGTTATTAATTTTTTCAAAAAAACAAGCTCCAGGATTTGTTGATTTTTTGAATTTTTTTCTGTCTCTTTCAGTTCACCTCTGATTTGGGCAATTTCTTGTCTTCTACTGGTTTGGGGATTTGTTTGCTCTTGGTTTTCTAGTTCTTTTGGTTATGATGTTAGGTTGTTAACTTGAGATCTTTCTAATTTTTTGATGGAGGCATTTAGTGCTATAAATTTTCCTCTTAATACTGTCTTAGCTGTGCCCCAGAGATTCTGATAGAATGTAACTTTGTTCTCATTAGTTTCAAATAACTTCTTGATTTCTGCCTTGGTTTTATTATTTACCCCAAAGTCATTCAGAAGCAGGTTATTCAATCTTCATGTAATTGTATGGTTTTGAGTGAGTTTCTTTTTATTTTTACTTTTTCAGATGGAGTCTCACTCCATCACCTAGGCTGGAGTGCAGTGGCATGGTCTCGACTCACTGCAACCTCTACCTTCTGGGTTCAGGCAAGTCTCCTACCTCTGCATCCTGAGTAGCTGGGATTACAGGTGCCTGCCACCATGCCAGGCTAATTTTTGTATTTTTAGTAGAGGTGGAGTTTTGCCATGTTTGCCAGGCTGGTCTTGAACTCCTGACTTCAAGTGATCCACCCACTTTGGCCTCCCAAAGTTCTGGGATTGCAGGTGTGAGCCACTGTGCCCAGTTTTCTGAGTGAGTTCCTTAGTCTTGAGTTCTAATTTGATTGTAGTGTGGTCTGAGAGACTGTTTGTCATGATTTTATTTTTTTTGCATTTGTTGAGGAGTGTTTTACCTCTGATTATGTGATTGATTTTTGAGTAAGTGCTATGTGGTGATGAAAAGAACATGTATACTTTTGTTTTGGGGTAGAGAGATCTGTAGATGTATATCAAGTTCATTTGACGTAGGGCTAAGTTCATGTCCTAAATATCTTAATTTTCTGCCTTGATGATTTGTCTAATATTGTCCGTGGGGGGTTAAAGTCTCCCATTGTTATTAAGTGGGAGTTAAAATTTTGAAAGTCTCTAAGAATTTGCATTATGAATCTGGGTGTTTCTGTGTTGGGTCCATATATATTTAGGATAGTTAGCTCTTCTTGTTGAATTAAACCCTTTACCACTATATAAGTTTCTTTTCTTTGTTCATTGATCTTTGTTGATTTAGAGTCTTTTTTGTCCAAAACTAGGATTGCAACCCCTGCTTTTTTCTGTTTTCCACTTGCTGGGTAGATTTTCTTCCATCCGTTTATTTTGAGCCTATATGTGTAATTGCATGTGAGATGGGTCTCTTGAAGACAGCATACGAATAGGTCTTGGTTCTTTATTCAGCTTGCTACCAAAAAAGAAAACTTCAGGCCAATATCTTTGATGAACATTGGTGCAAAATTTCTCAATAAAATACTGAAAAACCAAATGCAGCAGTATACCAAAAAGCTTATTCACCATGGTAAAGTAGGCTTCATCCCTGGGATGCGAGGTTGGTTCAACATATACCAGTCAATAAATGTAATTCATCACTTAAACAGAAAAACACATAATTATCTCAATAGATGTAGAAAAACTTTTGATAAAATTCAACATCACTTTATGGTAAAAACTTTCAGTAAACTAGGTACTGAAGGACCGTATCTCAAAATAATAAGAGCCATGTATGACAAACTACAGACAACATCACACTGAATGGGCACAAACTGGAAGCATTACCCTAAAAAACACAGCACAAGACAAGGATAGTCTCTGTCACCACTTCTAGTCAACATAGTATTGTAAGCTATGGTCAGAGAAATCAGGCAAGAGAGAAAAATAAGTCCATTCAAATAGGAAGAGAAGAAGCCAAATTATCCCTGTTTGCAGATGACATGATCCTATATCTAGAAAACCCCACTGTCTCTGCCCAAAAGCTTCTGAAGCTGATAAGCAACTTCTGCAGTCTCAGGATACAAAATTAATGTGCAAAAATTGCTACCATTCTTATATACCAACAACAGTCAAGCCAAGAGCCAAATCATGAACAAACTTCCATTCACAAAATTGCCACAAAAAGAATAAAATGCCTAGGAATCCAGCTAACTAGGGTGGTGAAGGACAAACATCAATGTTCTCTACAAGGAGAACTACAAGCCACTGCTCAAAGAAATTAGACATGACACAAACAGTTGGAATAACATTTCATGCTCATGGATAAGAAGAATCAATATCATTAAAATTGCCATACTGCCCAAAGTAACTCATAGATTTAGTGCTATTCTCATTAACTATCATAGACATTCTTCACAGAACTAGAAAAAAAAACTATTTTAAAATTCATATGGAACAGAAAATGAGCCCAAATATCCAAGGCAATCCTAAGAAAAAAGGAAAAAGCTAGAGGCGTCATGCTGCCCGACTTCAAACTATACTAAAGGATTACAGTAACCAAAACAGTATGGTACTGGTACAAGAACAGACACATAGACCAATGGAACAAAATAGACAGACAGCCCATAAATAAGAACAAACACCTAAAACTATCTGATCTTTGACAAAGTTGGCCAAAACAAGCAATGTGGAAAGTATTCTCTATTCGATAAATGGTGCTGGGATAACTGTCTAGCCATACGCAGAAGATCGAAACTGGACCCCTCTATACACCATATACAAAAATTAACTCAAAGTGAATTAAAAACTTAAATGTAAAACCCAAAACTATAAAAAACCTTGGAAGACAACCTAGGCAATGTCATTCAGGACATGGGTATGGGCAAAGATTTCATGAGGAAGATGCCTAAATCTATTACAAAAAAAACCCATAATTGACAAACGAGATCTAATGAAACTAAAGACCTTCTGCACAGAAAAAAAAATCAACAGAGTAAACAGACAGCCTACAGTATGAGATAACATTTTTGCAATCTATCCATTTGACAAAAGTCTAATATCCAGCATCTACAAGGAACTTAAACAAATTTACAAGAAAAAATAAAAAACCCCATTAAAAAGTGGGCAAAGGACATGAACAGACATTTCTCAAAAGAAGACATACATGTGGCCAACAATAATATGAAAAAAAGCTCAACATCACTGATCATTAGAGAAATGCAGATGAAAACCACAATGAGGTACCATCTCACACCAGTCAGAATGACTATTATTAAAAAGTCAAAAATAACAAGATGCTGTTCCATTTGTGGAGAAAAAAGGGATGCTTATACACTGTTGGTGGAAGTGTAAATTAGTTCAACCATTGTTGAAGAAGTGTAGCAATTCCTCAAAAACCTAAAGACATAAATACCGTTTAACCAGCAATCCCATTACAGGATATATACCCAAAGGAATATAAAGAATTTTATTATAAAGACACAGGCACTTGCATGTTTATTGTAGCACTACTTATTGTAGCAAAGTCAGGGAATCAACCTAAATGCCCATCAATGATAGACTAGATAAAAATAAAAAAAGAAAAACAGCAAACAGTGGTACATATACACCATAGAATACTATGCAACAATAAAAAAGAATGAGATCATATCCTTTGAAAGGACATGGATGGAGGTTGAGGCCATTATCCTTAGCAAACTACCACAGGGGCAGAAAAACAAATACTGCATGTTCTCACAAGTGGGAGCAAAATAATGAGAACACTTCAACACATAGAGGGAAACAACACACAGTAGGGCCTATTGGAGGGTGAAGAGTGGGAGGAGGGAGAGGATCAGAAAAAATAACTAATAAGTACCAGGCTTAACACCTGGATGATTAAATAATCTGCACCACAAACCCCCATGACACTTGTTTACCTATGTGACAAACCTTCACATGTACCCCAAAACTTAAAAGTTAAAAGAAATACTTGATTTAAGAAGCTGCATTGGTCTTAAATCTCATCAAATTTTCATAATATTTTTCTAAAACGTTAGTCAATGAATAAAAAAAGAACTGTTAGATTTTATGATGTATAAGTTAAAGAAAGTAAATGACCTAAATTTTGACAATGGCAAAAATTTTATCCATCAGTCAAAAAGCTATTAATAATCTTCGATATTTGCTACCTTTACTTGTGTAAACTAAGTTTCTCACCAATGACTGAGTATAAAAAAATAAAAGACATCATATTCTGGTCATTGATTTTTCCATAGCAAACTACTCAAAAACTTTGTGGTTTAAAGCAATAATTTAATAGTATTGTTGATAATTCTGTAGATTCACCAGATGCCATGTGCAGTTTTTGCTTTGAAGCTCTCATGAGGTGGCATCAGATGTCAACCGAGTCTACAATCATTAGGGGTTTGATTAGCCTGGGAATCCAGGAGGGCTGGAAGCCGATGCTGGCTGTCAGCTGATAACTCAATTGGAGCTGTCAACTTGTGTGCCTTACGTTTTGGTCTCTCCATGCAGCTTAGGCTTCTAAGGCCTGACAGCTTAGTTGTGAGAAGAGTCATTTCCAAAATAAGTGTTTCTAGATACCCACATGTAAATGCCCATGGTTCTTATAAAACTTAGTTTTGAAAGTTTAAGAATGTTACTTCTGCTACATTCTTTTGGTTAGATAAGTCACTAACAAAGTTCCAAATTCAGGGGAAGGGGAATTAGATTCTACTTTTTAAAGTGAGAAATAGCATACACACACAGTTAGAGGAGGACTTTATGGGGACCATCTTGGAGATGCTCTAACACATACTGATTTTTTTTTTAAAGGTATACTGTATTTCTTTGAAGCAGTTTGAGGTTTATTGCAAAATCAAGCAGAAGGCACAGAGCTTTCCTAAAACCCTGCTTCCACACAGGCATAGTCTCCCCCATTACTAATATTCCCCATCAGAGTGGTAATTTGTTACAACTGGTGAATTTAGATTGACACATCCGTATCACCCAGAGTCCCTAGTTTATATCAGAGTTCATTCTTGTTATTGTACCTTCTATAGGTTTGAATGAATGTGTAATAAAACATGTACCCACTATTATAGTATCATTCACAGTAGTTTTACTGCTCTAAAAATCTTGTGTACTCCACCTACTCATAAAGATTTTATGAGAAATTGAATATAAACATGAGACAAAATATAGTTTAATATGTGCATACTAAAAAAATTAAGATCAAAATTAATAATATACATTTTTTAAAAAAAGATATACCTTATAAATAGAATTCATGAGTGTCTTTCTCATAAGCTAGGCTCAGTAAGTGTTGGCTATTATTGGATGTTACCTTTTCAGTATCAGAATTCTGGTTAAAGTTGTCAGAATAGCAATCGTAACAACTAGTATTTATATAGTAATTATTGAGTGCCAGGCACCATTCTAAGTACGTTGCAAATAATAACTTATTTAAACTCTCACAATTTCTGGGTGAGGTGCATACTTTATTACTTATTCTGTTCTCTAAATAATAGAACTGAGGTACAAGAAGATAAAGAAACCTGCCCAATGTCACACGTCAAATGGGTGAACCCAGACTCTGGTTTCAGAGTCCAGGCTCTTAAGCAATTCACTATGGTATGCATATTATACTTTTGGTGAAGAAAAATTAGAGAAACACAAATTGTAGGTCAAATCAAGCAATAGGCTGTTCAATTTCATGCTTGCTTATACTAAAATAAACTTGGTGAATAATTTATTGGGTTATTGGATATTGTTTCTACTTAAAGGATAATATAAAACCCAGAACTAAGATCTTAAATGTCTAATACCATTCTTTGATAAAGAAATGGAATGAGCCTAACTTATGGTGCTCCCTGGAGAAATGGCTAATTTGAGGGCTAGGATGACAAGCATGAAGCATCTCGTAGTGCCAGAAAGTAAAGAAATAATCACAAACAAACAAAAAAATAAAGGGGAAACGGGACATTTCAAAAAGACACAAGCGCCACACGAAAGAGCCCTCAGTGGTCAAAGTGGGATCGTTTTGAGCAACAAAATAACACAATATAACCCAAAGTATAAACTAAACTGTTAGGTGTCCATATGGTGTTAGTAAATAATAGAAAAAATAAATAAATGGGAAACAAGATGCAAAAGGTAAATCATCATTACAGAAGAATTTCAAATAATATGTGTAGTTACTCCTTTAGGATATGCAGCTTTGTTAAGCTCACCTATGTCTTTAGGGTGAACTGGATGTAGTGACTCTCAAATAACAAAGGATGACAAAGGAAGATTGGAAACTGACACACACCACCTTGACCAGGTGATCAAGATTAACTTCACCAATGATGAATAATGCTGCTATCATGTACTCTCTGACATACAGGTGATGAGAAGGGCTCTAGTCATGAGAAAACATCAAAAAAGTCCAAATTGAGGGACATTCTAGGTAATACCAGTCTTCAAAGATGTCAAAGCCACAAGAAACAAAGAAAGATTGAGAAACTGTCACAAATCAGGAGACAAAGGAGACATGTAGCACAGTTATATAAGTTAATTTTAGAGGAAGCTAGGTGAAGGGCTTATACAATACTGTATTATCTTTGCAACTGTTTTTAAAATATAAAGTGATTCCAAAAAGTTTATTAAACTAATAATATAGGGTAAAATAAATATGCTTTATAAAAAGCATATTTCCTAAGAAAAATACACTGCACGTGCATTTTTGCAGAGAAACAGAGGGAAAATGGGCTAGAAGGAAATATATCATCAAATGTTAACTGTGGTTATTTCTGGGTTTTCAGGATATGGATTAATTTTTTATCCCCTGAATATCTGTCTATATTTTTCAATTACCTATAATGAGCATATTTTACTTTCATAATTAAAAATGTGGAAAAAGGAAAAGCAATGTAGTATAAACACAGCTTATGAACAGCATTTGTTAGAGTTCTCAGAATGTTAATTGATGCGAATGAGAATGTTAACTAATTTTTTCAAGTAGTTAAGAACAAGTATGGTGGGAGCTAGGATGATAGTTGTGTGGAGCATCTGGAGGGTGTAGAATTGCTTCCTGTTTTCTATTACTTCATCACTTTTAAGAAAGCCATATCAATGATATTAATGTTTTCTTATTATTCCTAATGAAAAAAGAATTGACTTTGCAAATTGTTGAGTTTGAACATCAGTTTCCTCGTTTTGCACTAAATGAAGAATGATGACTACAGATCAGATTTAGAATGAAGTGTGTAAATCACTATACACATGATACGGACTATTATTATTATTAATATTGGTAATAGTAGTAGTGATAGCAGTAATACAGTGGTAACAGTAGTAACAATGGTTGTAATTTGCTGGTATTATTGTTCAGTGCAATGTGGTATCCCGTGTTGAATGCTGAAACAAAGGACATACATGGACTATCCAGTGTGCAAGCTGCATATAATGAACCCTTCACAAATTCATTCATTTAACTTTAGCTGCTGTTAGTTCTTGCAGTAAGGTACAAAGTTCATGTAATGCTGGTAAACTTACCTGCTTAACAGTTTCACCTTCTGTAAGGTGCCTTTTCTGTCTACACTAGGAAGAACAGACTAGTCTTTTTTTTTTTTTTTTTTTTTTTTTTTTGAGGCAGAGTCTCACTCTGTCGCCCTGGCTGGAGTGCAGTGGCCGGATCTCAGCTCACTGCAAGCTCCGTCTCCTGGGTTTATGCCATTCTCCTGCCTCAGCCTCCCGAGTAGCTGGGACTACAGGCGCCCGCCACCTCACCCGGGTAATTTTTTTGGTATTTTTAGTAGAGACGAGCTTTCCTTTGTGTCTTCACTAAGCCTTGTGGTTATGACTATGGTAGTAGTCATTATACTATAAAATGTTAATTTGCATGTCTGTTTCCTTCACTATTCTGGGCCTTTTGAGGATGGGACCCCATCTTAAGACACCCATGTATGCTCTATAGTATCTAGGATAAAAAATTTCCAGCATATATCAAATGTTAAAAAATATTTACTATGTTGAATTATTTGTATATTATTCAGACAGGTTTAGAGTTTTGCTTCAAGGCTTTCAGAAAACAATCAGATTTTAAAAGGGTAGTATCATATTCCAAACAAGTGATAATACATTTCAGAATATCTGTTTGAATTGTAAAATAATTCTTCTTTGCATCATAAAAAAAGAAACGCAAAGTATTTCTTAATGTGCAGTGAGGTACTGATAGAAATAAGGAATGGAATCTGCAGGCTATTACTCCTTATGGAAGTGATGGGGATGGGCTCAAATAATCAACCTTAATTTAGATTTTGCTACTTGCCAGATGCTCTGTGAAGATTTTGCTTCATATTGTTTGAACTTTCACATACTAGAAGCATGCTGGTGTTGTTATTCCCATCTTTTAGAAGAAGAAATAGGTTAAGACAGGTTAATAACTTGCTTAGGGTTATACAAACAAAGGTAAGGCCAGTCTGCCCTCTTCATCCTAAACAAGAAAGCCTTTGTGTTATATCAGTTTCTTATTGGCTACGCATATTATTAGTCTGCTCAGGTTGCAATAACAATATACTATAGAGGAGGTGGCTAAAACAAGGGAAATACATTTTCTAGAGACTAGGGAGCTCAAGATCAAGTACTGGTCAACTCAGTTCCTGGTAAGGGCTCTCTTCCTGGATTGCAGAAGGCTCCTTCTTGCTGTGTCATTTCATGGCAGATGGAGAGATCTGAGAGAACATGCTCTCTGGTGTCTTCTTCTAGGGGCACTAATCCCATCATGAAAGGCTACCTTCACAACCTTATCTATCCCTAATTATCTCCCAAAGGCCCAATCTCCAAATACTGTCACATTGGAGGTTAGAGATTTAACATGTGAATTGTCGGGAGACACAAACATTTAGGCTACAACATTATAATAATGAATTTAGGGTGGTTAGCTTTCGTTTTGAGATACATAGCCCAAAGTTTTCTTACAGGTACTTATAAAGGCCTTATCCTTTCAAAAGCCATCTTCAATTTTCTAGTCTAAGATACAAATGTTTAAATCAGGGTAAAAAAGCCCCTAACAGGATACTAAAACATGAGGAGGGATTTTGTGAATTGAGTTAAAATCAGACAAAGGAAAACAAAGTTTATACAATCAGGTTTTAAAGCTCTTTTTTTCCTAATTCTTCTAAAACTTGGGGTTATTACCAACTTGTAGCTGCTTTCATTAGTGAATTTATATTCATCCTTGTTGATTGCCTTTCAGTCCCCTAGGAGTTCCAGGCTCTATTGTATCTGGCAAATGCACTCCTTTAATGAAAATGTGTTGAGTGCTGTGCTTGATAACCATGGCGTTTGACCACTTTCATGTATTTTCTATGATTAGGTAATTAATTCCCATTGGTAGGTCTCTGTGTCCTGATGTAAGATGCAGAATAAAGTAAAATAAAGGAACTAACATGACTGCTTTAACCCTGGGCTGGAGACTCCTTACTGAGATTTTTTTTTTCTTTTACATATACCTATAGCTTCTGCATAAAACTGTTGGCTAGAAATTGAATTCTGAATTCTGTGTCTCCACTTAATGTCACATTTATTCCAGAGGCTGTCAGGGAATGCATGTGTGTGTGTGTGTGTGCATGTGTGTGTGTAAACAAGAGCAATGACAGAAAAATTTTTCCTCCTCACTTTTGTATATGCAATGAAGGAAAGAGAGTCTATACATAATTCCCTAGCCTGTTCCTACTATACTTTTAAGAAAATTTACTTTCATGTCTCAAAATAAATTTAAAGTGGCAAACATATTGCAGGAAAGAATCTCAACTATGTCTCTTATTCCTTCACTAATACCCCACAAATGAAATTCAGTTGAAACTCTTCAAATACATACTTGCTTTTTGTGTTTTCTTTAAGAGAAAGGCTGGGCCTGGTGGCTCATGCCTGTAATCCCAGCACTTTGGGAGGCGGAGGTGGGAGAATCACTTGAGGTCAAGAGTTTGGGACCAGCCCTGCCAACATGGTAAATCCCTGTCTCTACTAAAAATACAAAAATTACCTGGGCGTGGTGGCGGGTATCTGTAATCCCAGCTACATGGGAAGTTGAGGTAGGAGAATTGCTTGAATCTTGGAGACAGAGGTTGCAATGAGCCGAGATCGTGCCACTGCAATCCAGCCTGGGTGACAAAGTGAGACTCTGTCTCCTGCCACCGCCCCCCAACCAAAACAAGAAGGTATTTTGTCTTTCATTTTGTCATTTATTGAACTTTAGATACTAGAATTCCATAGGGTTAGGAAAAATGGCTCAAACTCATAATTAGTTTGGAGGGATTTGATGCAGATTTTGTTCATTTTTCAGCAATCAAATCAGTCTTCTGTGTTCATCGCTTGTGAAGCAGCTCTACTGAAGTATTCAGAGAAAGAACATTGCCAAATCTTTTATAAAATAACTTCTCTTAATTAAATCTTACAACCCGGATTTCCATTCTCCCAGATACACAAACAAAAGCCTATTATAATGTCCAGTTGAGAACAACCAAATAAAGCCCCAGGTTGCTGCCTACACATTTGAAAATAGAAGAATTCCAACAATAACAAAAGATACAAAATTATTTAATTAAGGTACAAATCATAAAAAATGAAAACAAATAACTGGTTCATACTCAACCCATATCAGCACCAGATGAAGTTTCAAACTGTTTCCACACTGGATCTTAAGTGACATACATGTTACAATCTGGTTTTTAATCTTTGCCCAAATATTGTATTTACCTCAATTAATTAACCAAGGTTGACCGATAAAAAGAAAATAATGAAATTGGTTGCATGTTTATTGGCCAAAATGCAATCCCCCCACTTACTTTGGTATTGTTTTATAGCTTAATATTTTGTTGTTTGCACTGTCTTTACTGTCAGGTCTCCTGAATATTCTTTCTTTTAATACTTTTAAGTGTCTTGGTTCAATTCTCCATAAAGGAGAGGAAACGCAGTGTTGCCAGTTTTTCCTTTGGTTTGTAGGTCCTGGAATCTCTTTTGCGTATTTTGCTTAAAAGTTATTGGGTTGTCACTGGTCAGGCGCGGTGGCTCATGCCTGTAATCCCAGCACTTTGGGAGGCTGAGGTGGGAGGATCACGAGGTCAAAAGTTCAAGAACAGCCTGGCCAACATGGTGAAACCCTGTCTCTACTAAAAATACAAAAATTAGCCGGACATAGTGGCTCATGTCTGTAATCGCAGCTACTCAGGAGACCGAGGCAGGATAATCTCTTGAACCTGGGAGACGGAGGTTGCAGCGAGCTGTGATTGCACCATTGCACTCCAGCCTGGGCAACAGAGCGAGAGCGAGACTCCATCTCAAAAAAAAAAAAAAAAAAAAAAAGTTACTGGGTTTTCACTGGATGAGTAATGATTTTGAATACGTGTCTCACACTGGGTTTTATGGAGTAGATAGAATTAACTAAATGACTCTATTACTTCCAATTTAGTACAAAAATGCAGCTCCTTATTAAAACAGTAAAACATTAACAGGGATTCCTAAGAGCCATCTTTAAAAGATTATACAAAGAAATGAAGACCTAGAAAAAAAAAACAGAAACAAAAACAAACATCTAAGTTCAATTAGATACCATTTTCATTATCTGTAATTGTTACCTACTTACTCCAAACTCAATCTTATTAGACTCTGATGAGCATGCTCTTTTAAAACTCACCAATTTCTGTTAATGTAGAAGCAAAACAAGCCTTTCTAGATTGGAAATGTGCACAGAGATTAAAAGTAGCTTCCCTCAACTTGCTTGATTTTATTTTCCTGAGGTGAGAATTGTATTTGATAACTTATTTTTTGGTTTCACAAAGGCTTCTGTTTGCCTCACTAATATAATGAATCAGTTGTTTAGCTAAGAGTTTATTCAAAAGCTAAGAAAAAAAAATCAGTCATTGCTGCATGAAGTTATTTGATTACCACCTTCCATTTTTTCTTAAATCATATCTTTGTTATTTGCTACTCCTTCTTTCTCAATCTCAAATTGTTTACAAAACTGTGATGCAAAAGTGCACAAGAAAAATAAGTCACATTTGGATTTTTAAGAAAAGTTGAATATACTGTATCAAGTTTTGAAGTTTATCAGCAAATAATGTCTATAGACTATAGAAAACATTATAAAGTAGTTATTAAATATTAATTTTAATAATATTTATTCTCACTATTTTTGAGACATGTCTATCATTGGACTATTACTCTACCAATTGTCTAAATATTTTAAGCCTAGTCTCTACCAAAAATTTCATTGCTTCACAGCAAAAGCCAAGGAAAGACATTGTAAAGAAAGGCTATTATTAACATTCAAGGTATCTTCTTAAGGATTAATGAAGAGCAAAAGAACAAACAATCTAATAAAAGTACAATTTTTTTTCTTGGATGATTAGATAAATTGAGATCTTAAATTCTTAATTATAGGTGATTTGAAAGTAAACATGTTACAGATATGTATAGAAATTTTGAGATGTTTATGAAGCCTGCCTTTCTCTCTCTCTCTCTCTCTCTCTCTCTCTCTCTCTCTCTCTTTCTTTCTTTCTTTCCTTCTTTCTTTCTTTCCTTCTTTCTTTCTTTCCTTCTTTCTTTCTCTCTCTCTCTCTCTCTCTCTTTCTTCTTTCTCTTCTTTCTTTCTTTCTCTCTCTCTTTCTTTCATTTCTTTCTTTCCTTCTTCTTTCTTTCTTTCTTTCCTTCTTTCTTTCTCTTCTTTTTTTTTTCTTTTATTTTAAGTTCTGGGATACATATGCAGAACTTACAGGTTTGTTACATAGGTATACCTGTGCCATGTTGGTTTGCTGCACCTATCAACCCGTCATCTAGGTTTTAAGCCTCACATGCATTAGTTATTTGTCCTAATGCCCTCTCTTTCTCTCTTACTCTCTTTCCCTTTCTTTTCTTTCTTTCTTTCTTTCTTTCTTTCTTTCTTCTTTCTTCTTTCTCTCTCTCTCTCTCTCTTTCTTTTCTTTCTTTCTTTCCTTCTCCCTTCCCTTCCCTTCCCTCTTTCCTCTTTTCTCTTATTCTCTCTCATCTCTATTTCTTCCTATATGGAAATGTAAACAAATGGATATAGTAGAGAGTGTCGATTGCAAAAGCCATCCCTTCTTTCTCCCGTTTCCCGGCTAACAGAGTCCTGATTTTGTTCCGCTATCACCCAGAGGTCTCCTGATGTCAGGAGAGTCAGGCATAATGTAGGGGTGAAAATGAGATAAAGGAGAAAGCTGATGGGTATATCTGAGAAGACAGAAGCAATGCCCTGTGTTTCCTACCTTTGAAAATAGTTATGTGGTCTAAGATTCTTGGTGCTACTGTAATCTCCTTGAGGCCAAAATGGAAAATTGTAAAAATCCAACTCAGGACCTTGGCTGGGCTGAACTTCGGAACCAAACTTGGAACTGACCCTCTCTCTACAAACATTTTATTATGGGAAAAACTAGTCCGCTATTTACAGGAGTAATGTATTTAAAGTAACTCTATTCTTTCTCAAAAATAAATCAATGATTCATTCTTCTTTTAACTAAAATAATGATATTATTGTTTTAATAAAGCTCATGTGGTATGGTTTGGCTGTGTCTCCACCAAAATCTCATCTTGAATTCCCGCATATTTCCGGAGGGACCTGGTGGCAGGTGATTGAATCATGGGGCAGGTCTTTCTTTTGTTGTTCTCATGATAGTGAATAAGTCTCATGAGATCTGATGGTTTTAAAAAGGGGAGTTCCCTGCACAAGCTCTCGTTCCTTGTCTGCTGCCACGTGAAATGTGCCTTTTACATTCCGCCATGATTGTGAGGACTCTCCAACTGTGTGGAAATAACTGTAAGTCCAATAAAAGCCTTTTTTTTTTTTTTTTGTAAATTGTCCAGTCTTGGGTATATCTTTATCAGCAGCATGAAAACAGACTAATATATCATCTTTCTGTAACAAAAAAAATTACACATCATTAAAAATGCATAAAAAACTACTTAAATTATCCTACTACCCAGAGATAATTATTTAAAATAAATGAAAATCATTTACATACATGTGAGTACATATATTAATACATACATTTTGATGTTTCATAATTTTTTTTCAGTTCACTTTTCTCTGAAAATATGAAATTAAACTGAAATAGAAGGAATTCAAAACTTTTTAATGTATGTTTTCACCTAAAGAGACATTGTTTTGTTAAATACATTTTCAGGTAGTTAAAAATTAAAAAACAAAACAAAATCCTGATTTTAAAAACTGAGAATGTGAAGTCTTCCTTTTTAAAAAATTGAACTGGTGGTCAAGAATGGTATACAGTATCCACTGGCAAGGACAAAGAGTCCCTGAACAGGGTGTTCCTGAACTTTCCCTTGGCTGTGTTTCCAGCTGTTTAGATTTCAATGATCCTTGCTCATTTTCTTTATTTTATTTTATTTTATTTTATTTATTATTATTTATTATACTGTAAGTTCTGGGATATATGTACAGAACGTGGTTTGTTACATAGGTATACACGTGACATGTTGGTTTGCTGCACCCATCAACCCATCATCTACATTAGGTATTTCTCCTAATGCTATCCCTCACCTAGTCCCCCACCCCCTGACAGGCCCCAGTGTGTGATGTTCCCCTCTCTGTGTCCATGTGTTCTCATTGTTCAACTCCCACTTATAAGTGAGAACATACAGTGTTTGGTTTTCTGTTCCTATGTTGGTTTGCTGAGAATGATGGTTTCCAGCTTCATCCATGTCCCTGCAAAGGACATGAACTCATCCTTTTTTATGGCTGCATAGTATTCCATGGTGTATATGTGCCACATTTTCTTTATCTGGTCTATCATTGATTAGCATTTGGGTTGGTTCCAAGTTTTCCCTATTGTGAACAGTGCTGCAATAAACATACGTGTGCATGGGGCTTTATAGTAGAATGATTTATAACCCTTTGGAATATACCCAGTAATGGGATTGCTGGGTCAAATGGTATTTCTGGTTCTAGATCCTTGAGGAATCGCCACACTGCCTTCCACAATGGTTGAACTAATTTATACTTCCACCAACATTGTATTCTCCACATCCTCTCCAGCATCTGTTTCCTGATGTTTTAATGATCTCCATTCTAACTGGCATGAGATGGTATCTCTTTTTGCTTTTGATTTGCATTTCTCTAATGACCAGTGATGATGAGCTTTTTCTCATATGTTTATTTGCTACATAAATGTCTTCTTTTGAGAAGTGTCTGTTCATATCCTTTGCCCACTTTTTAATGCTGTTGTTTGTTTCTTTCTTGTAAATTTGTATAAGTTTCTTGTAGATTCTCGGTATTAACCCTTTGTCAGATAGATTGCAAAAATTTTTTCCCATTCTATAGGTTGCCTGTTCACACTGATAATAGTTCTTTTTGCTCTGCAGAAGCTCGTTAGTTTAATTAGATCCCATTTGTCAATTTAGGCTTTTGTTGCCATTGCTTTTGGTGTCTTAGCCATGAATTCTTTGTCCATGCTTATGTCCTGAATGGTATTGCCTAGGTTTTCTTCTAGGGTTTTTATGCTTTTAGATCTTACATTTAACTCTTTAATCCATCTCGAGTTAATGTTCATATAAGGTATAAGGAAGCAGTCCAGTTTCAGTTTTTTGCATATGGCTAGCCAGTTTTCCCAACCCCATTTATTAAATAGGGAATACTTTCTCCATTGCTTGTTTTTGTCAGGTTTGTCAAAGATCAGATGGTTGTAGATGTGTTAGGTTATTTCTGAGGCCTCTGTTGTTTTCCATTGGCCCACATATCTCTTTTGGTACCAGTACCATGCTGTTTTGGTTACTGTAGCCTTGTAGTTTAGTTTGAAGTCAGGTAGTGTGATGCCTCCAGCTTTGTTCTTTTTGCTTAGGATTGTCTTGGCTATACGGGCTCCTTTTCAGTTCCATATGAAATTTAAAGCAATTCTTTCTATTCCTGTGAAGAAAGTCAATAGTAGCTTGATTGGTATAGCATTGAATCTATAAATTACTTTGGGCAGTATGGCCATTTTGATATTGATTCCTCCTATCCATGAGCATGGAAAGTTTTTTCCAGGTCCTCTTTTATTTCACTGAGCAGTGGTTTGTAGTTATCCTTGAAGAGCTCCTTCACATTCCTTGTAAGTTGTATTCCTAGGTATTTTATTCTCTTCATAGCAATTGTGAATGGGAGTTCACTCATTATTTGTATCTCTGTCTATTATTGGTATATAGGGATGCTTGTGATTTTTGCACATTGATTTTGTATCCTGAGACTTTGCTGAAGTTACTTATCAGCTTAACGAGATTTGGGGTTGAGACAATGGGGTTTTCTAAATTTACAATCATGTCATCTGCAAATAGTGACAACTTGACTTCCTCTCTTCCTATTTTAATACGCTTTATTTCTTTCTCTTGCCTGATTGCCCTGGCCAGAACTTCCAATACTGTATTGAATAGGAGTGGTGAGAGAGGACATCCTTGTCTTGTGCTGGTTTTCAAAGGGAATGCTCCCAGCTTTTGCCCATTCAATATGATATTGGCTGTGGGTTTGTCATAAATAGCTCTTATTATTTTGTGATACATTTCATCAATACCTAGTTTATTGAGAGTTTTTAGCATGAAGGGGCGTTGAATTTTGTCAAAGGCCTTTTCTGCATCTATTGAGATAATCATGTGTTTTTTGTCATTGGTTCTGTTTATGTGATGGATTATGCTTATTGATTTGCATGTGTTGAACCAACCTTGTATCCTAGGGATGAAGCCGACTTGATCGTGGTGGATAAGCTTTTTGATGTGCTGCTGGATTCAGTTTACCAGTATTTTACTGAGAATTTTCACATTGATGTTCATCAGGGATAGTGGCTTGAAATTTTCTTTTTTTGTTGTGTCTTTTCCAGATTTTGGTATCAGGATGATGCTGGCCTCATAAAATGAGTTAGAGAGGAGTCCCTCTTTTTCTATTGTTTGGAATTTTTTCAGAGGGAATGGTATCAGCTCCTCCTTGTACCTCTGGTAGAATGTGGGTGTGAATCGGTCTGGTCCTGGGCATTTTTTGGTTGGTAGGCTGTTAATTACTGCCTCAATTTCAGAACTCGCTATTGGTCTATTTGGGGATTCGACTTCTTCTGGTCTAGTCCTGGGAAGGTATATGTGTCCAGGAATTTATCAATTTCTTCTAGATTTTCTAGTTTAATTGCGTATAGGTGTTCATAGTACTCTCTGATGGTAGTTTGTATTTCTGTGGGATCAGTGGTGATATCCCCTTTATCATTTTTTATTATGTCTATTTGATTCTTGTCTCTTTTCTTCTTTATTAGTTTTGCTAGCGGTCTATCTACTATGTTAATCTTTCCAAAATAACAGCTCCTGGATTCACTGATTTTTTTTGAAGGGTTTTTCGTGTCTCTATCTCATTCACTTCTGCTCTGATCTTAGTTATTTCTTTTCTTCTGCTACTTTTTGAATTTGTTAGCTTTTGATTTTCTAGTTCTTTTAATTGTGATGTTAAAGTGTTGATTTTAGATCTTTGTCATTTTCTCCTGTGGGCATTTAGTGCTACAAATTTTCCTGTGAACACTGGTTTAGCTATGTCTCAGAGATTCTGGTACATTGTGTCTTTGTTCTCATTGGTTTCAAAAAGCTTGTTTATTTCTGCCTTAATTTCGTTATTTACCCAGTAGTCATTCAGGAGCAGGTTGTTCAGTTTTTATATAGTTGTGTAGTTTTGAGTGAGTTTCTTAATCCTGAGCTCTAATTTGATTGCACTGTGGCCTGAGAGACTGTTATGAATTATGTTCTTTTGCATTTCCTGGGGAGTGTTTTACTTCCAATTATGTTGCCAGTTTTAGAATAAGTATGATGTGGTGCTGAGAAGAATGCATGTTCTGTTGATTTGGGTGGAGAGTTCTGTAGATGTCTATTAGGTCCACATGGTCCAGAGCTGTGTTCAGGTCCTGAATATCCTTGTTAGTTTTGTCTCATTAATCTAATATTAACAGTGGGGTTTTAAAGCCTTCCACTATTACTGTGTGGGAATCTAAGTCTCTTTGTAGATCTCTAATGACTTGCTTTATGAATCTGGGTGCTCCCGCATTGGGTACAGATATATGTAGGTTAGTTAGCTCTTCTTGTTTCATTGATCCCTTTACCATTATGTAAGGTTTTTCTTTATCTTTTTTGATCTTTGTTGGTTTAAAGTCGGTTTTATCAGAGACTAGGATTGCAACCCCTGCTTTTTTTTTGCTTTCCCCTTGTTTGGTAAATATACCTCCATCTCTTTATTTTGAGCCTATGTGTGTCTTTGCACGTGAGATGGGTCTCCTGAATATAGCACACTGATGCTGATGAGTCTTGACTCTATCCCATTTGCCAGTCTGTGTCTCTTAATTGGGGCATTTAACCCATTTACTTTTAAGATTAGTATTGTTATGTGTGAATTTGATCCTGTCATTATGATGCTAGCTGGTTATTTTGCCCGTTAATTGATGCAGTTTCTTCACGGTATTGATACCTTTACAATTTGGTATATTTTTGCAGTGACTGGTACTGGTTTTTCCTTTTCATATTTAGTGCTTCCTTCAGGAGCTCTTGTAGGGCAGGCCTGGTGGTAAGGAAATCTCTCAGTATTTGCTCATCTGTAAATGATTTTATTTCTCCTTCACTTATGAAGTTTAGATATGAAATTCTGGGTATGAAATTCTGCATTGAAAATTCTTTTCTTTCTTTAAGAATGTTGAATATTGACCCCCACTCTCCTCTGGCTTGTAGGGTTTCTGCAGAGAGATCCTCTGTTAGTCTGATGGGCTTCCCTTTGTGGGTAACCCGACCTTTCTCTCTCGTTGCCCTTAAAATATTTTTCTTCATTTCAACTTTGGTGAATCTGACGATTATGTGTCTTAGGGTTGCTCTTCTCAAGGAGTATCTTTGTAGTGTTCTCTGTGTTTCCTGAATTTGAATGTTGGCCTGTCTTGCTAGGTTGGGGAACTTCTCCTGCATAATACCCTGAAGAGTGTTTTCCAACTTGGTTCCATTCTCCGTGTTGCTTTCGGGTACACTAATCAAATGTTGGTTTGGTCTTTTCAAATAGTCCCTCATATCTTGGAAGTTTTGTTCATTCTTTTTCTTTCTTTTTTCTCTATTCTTGCCTTCACACTTTATTTCATTAAGTTATCTTCAATCTCCAGTATCCTTTTTTCTTCTTGATTGATTCGGCTATTGATACTTATGTATGCTTCACTAAGTTTTCATGCTGTGTTTCTCAGCGCCATCAGGTCATTTATGTTCTTCTCTAAACTGGTTATTCTAGTTAGCAATTTCTCTAACCTTTTTTCAAGGTTCTTTGCTTCCTTGCATTGGGTTAGAACATACTTTTTTAGCTTGGAGTATTTTGTTTTTACACACTTTCTTAAGCCTACTTCTGTCAATTCATCAAACTCATTCTCCATCCAGTTTTGCTCGCTTGCTGCAAGGAGTTGTGATCCTTTGGAGGAGAAGAGGCATTCTGGTTTTTGGAATTTTCAGCCTTTTCGCACTGTTTATTTTTCTCATCTTTCTAGATTTATCTACCTTTGGTCTTTGATATTGGTGACCTTCCGATGAGGTTTTTATATGGACATCCTTTTTGTTGATGTTGATGCTATTCCTTTCTGTTTGTTAGTTTTCTTTCTAACAGTCAGGCCCCTCTGCTGCAGGTCTGCTGGAGTTTGTTGGAGTTCCACTCCAGACCCTGTTTGCCTGGGTGTCACCAGCAGAAGCTGCAGAACAGCAAAGATTGCTTCCTGTTCCTTTCTCAGGAAGCTTCGTCCCAGAGGGAAATCTGCCAGATAACAGCCAGAGCTCTCCTGTATGAGGTGTCTATTGACACCCGCTGGGAGGTGTCTCCCAGTCAGGAGGCAGGGGCGTCAGGGACTCACTTGAGGAGGCAGTCTGTCCCTTAGCAGAGCTGGAGCACTGTGCTGGGAGATTTGCTGCTCTCTTCAGAGCTGGCAGGCAGAAACGTTTAAGTCTGCTGAAGCTGCATCCACAGCCACCTCTTCTCCCAGGTTTCTGTCCAGAGAGATGGGAGTTTTATCTATTATCGCCTGACTGAAACTTCTGCCTTTCTTCCAGAGATGCCCTTCTCAAAGAGAAAGAATCTAGAGAGGCAGTCTGGCCACAGGGACTTTGAGGTGTTGCAGCGGGCTCTGTCGAGTCTGAACTTCCCAGTGGCTTTGTTTACACTGTGAGGGGAAAACTGCCTACTCAAGCCTCAGTAATGGCAGACACCCCTCCCCACACCTAGCTCGAGCATCCCAGATGGACTTCAGACTGCTGTGCTGGCAGCGAGAATTTCAAGCCAGTGGATCTTAGCTTGCCGGACTCCATGGGGGTGGGATCTGCTGAGCTAGATTACTTGGCTCCCTGACTTCAGCCCCCTTTCCAGGGGAGTGATCGGTTCTGTCTGGCTGGCATTCCAGGTGCCACTGGGTTATGAAAAAAAAACTCCTGCAGCTAGCTCGGTGTCTGCCCAAATGGCAGCCCAGTTTTGTGCTTAAAGCCCAGGGCCCTAGTGGTGTAGGAACCGGGGGGAATCTTCTCATCTGTGGGTTGTGAAGACCGTGGGAAAAGCGTAGTATCTGGGCTGGAATACACCATTACTTGGGGCACAGTCCCTCACAGCTTCCTTTGGTTAGGGAAGGGAGTTCCCCAACTCTTTGCACTTCCTGGGTGAGGTGATGCCTTACCCTGCTTCTGCTCACCCTCTGTTGGCTGCACCCACTGTCTAACCAGTCCCAATGAGATAAGCTAAGTACCTCAGTTGGAAATGCAGAAATCACCTGCCTTCTGCATTGATCTCGCTGGGAGCTGCAGACCAGAGCAGGTCTTATTCGGCCATCTTGCCCAGGTCCCCTCCTTGCCCGTTTTCATTGTTTCATTCTTTAGTCTTTTTGTAAATTCTGTAAATGATTGACATTCTGTCAATAAGTTGCTTTCCTATTTAAATTTCAGGACACATTTCTCTTATTACAGCCCAGAATGCTGATTGATATAAAGGTTATTTATATTTTTAATATATATTGACATTGTTTACCATAGGCAAAAATTATTTTTCTTTTATTCTATTCTGTGTCCATTCTCGCCAGAAAGGTCTTTAGCTCTTCTTTGGTTTAATTTTGCCAGTCTGATAATTACCAGAATTATTTCAGTGATATTAGCTTATATTTCCTTGCCTACTGATGAGGTTATATGTCTACTGACTGTATTAATTACATTTAGATTTGTTCTCCAGTTATTTATGTGTTTGTATTATTTGATTATTTCCCTATTAAGTGGTTTGCCTTTTTCTTATCAATTTGGAAAAAGTTCTTTTTGTACTATGGTTAGCAATTTTTTTCTGTTAAATATGTTGGAAGTATTTTTTAATCTGTTTTTTACTCTTTTATGGTATTATTTTCTACACAAAAGAATGTTTAATTTCTACATAGTCAAACGTAGCTATCTTATCTTTTAGAACTTCTGGATTTTTCATTTTGTTTAAGAAGTTTTCCCTATCCAAAGTTATATTTGCATATCTATCTTTCTTTATGTGTTTCATTTTGTATTTCGTTTCTTAACACATCTGGATTTACTTTTGTATCTCTTCATGTATGAGGTACCAGTTCAGCTTTATGTGTTGCCAGATGGATGGCCAGTTGTTCCAACATTCTTTATTAAATAAATTATGTGTTTGCTAATTAATTAAAACTACCTTTGTCATATAGGTATCTCCACTTATGCTGTGTTATATTTCTAAACTACTAGTTTTGCTCTATTGATCTATTTTTTCTTCCTATGACAATACAATTGAATTGCAGAAAATTTATGATAAATTTTAATATTAGGTGGAATGAATATTCTTCCATTACCTGTTTCTTTACAAGTTCCTATAATTCTGCTATACTAACTTTAAGATACTTTATCCATATCCCTTTAAAAAATCCTTGGTGTTGGAACTAAAAAATATATATTAATTTTTGGAGAAATTTATATTTTAATGATACTAAGTTTTCCCATCTAAGAATATAGTATAGATCTTCCTTTGCTTGTTTTGGTTTTGTGCTCTTTAGTAACAGGCTTTTCATGTTGTTCTTCACATAGATCTTGAATTTTCTTGTTAAATTAACACCTTAGTATTTGATAGTTTTTGTTGTTATGGTAAATGTATTATTTTGCACCATTTCAATTTCAAGCCACATTGCTAGTATAAAAAGCTATTGATTTCTGTATTATATCTTGCATTTGTCCTCTTTACCAATCTTTCTTCTTAATCTTACTAGTTCTTTTACTGAAGAATTTTGTTTTTGCTTTTTGTTCCTTTTTATTGTATGTTCAAGGGGCTTGAAATGGGCATTAAGATTGCTATAAAAGAAATTCCTAGAGAAATAAAAATTTGTTATTATGTTATAAGGTTAAACAGCATTTTAAAAGTAAAAAGTTGGTTTGTTTTATTTTTCTGTTTGTTTTTTAATCCTTTACCTTCCATTTGAAATATAAAGCACTGGGCTTTTGGATCACAGCATAGAGTTTATTCCATAATGAAAGGAAGCTACTTCAGGATATAACATAGAAGCAATAAAAGGGAACTGTACTTCTTTTGCATCCTGGGATAATTATGAGTAGAGGCAACTGAAGATGAGAGCAAAGTTAGTGAGATATTGGATTGAATATACAGATTCATGCAAACTTGTCAACTTGAAAATTGTAGATGGGGAGGACTCTAGCTGTAGTCCCCATTAGTGATCTGAAGAGGTCACCATACAGAACAAATCCATGCTAACATGGGAATCATGGTCAACCACAAGGAGGGTCTATTTTGTAGTTCAGGGGGTCCCTTTGGTGTTGTGCGGCATAGACACAGATATGAGAACCAGTAAGAATCCTGTGGAGCCATGGTGGAAGCCAGGTGTCATTATAAAATAGTTCTTGGTCATGCAGGTTTTTTTTTTTTTTCCAGAGGCGGAGATAAACCAGATGCCAGATGAAGCATTTCATAGAAACTCAAAATGTCTTCAGAACTACTAGCAAAGGCTTATCCAGCAGAGAGGGGCCACTAGGTCTGAATCAAGCTGAAAATTAATAGACCACAATTTTATCAGTCAAAGAGAGGTTCCTAACAGTCAAATATAGGATAAAGCCTGCCAAACACTGGTGGACTCAAGTTGGCACACGTGCAGAGATTAGCACAAGGTCAAGTAAGGCCCTCCTGCACACTCAGGCACCATTCTAAGGGAACATGGGAAGAAGGGAATAAACAAAAAGATTCACTAAATGGAATATTTAAATTGTTACAATATAATTAGTGTAAAATAATTTGATTAAAATTGGATTTTTTTTTTCTTGCCACCATTAAAGAAAAAATTTTTTGCCCTGGACACTTAGCAAAAATTGCAAGGAACATTTTATTCAAGACTTGCAGTAAGGGTCAAAACTACTATAATAAAGAGAGATTGAACTCAGCTCCTAATACAAAAGAACATATAGGGATTTAACGCCAACTACAGGATGAGGGAGTGGATGGAAAATTACTAAGAGGAACTTGGTTAGGTATCAATGATGGAGGAAGAGAAGTTTGATTGAATATCAAGGGCAGGGGATTTTTTTTTTTTTTTTTTTTTTATTATACTTTAAGTTCTAGGGTACATGTGCATGACGTTTATATCATGTATAACTCCCCAATGCAATCCCTCCCTCCTCCCCCCTCCCCATGATAGGCCCCAGTGTGTGATGTTCCCCTTCCCGAGTCCAAGTGATCTCATTGTTCAGTTCCCACCTATGAGTGAGAACATGCGGTGTTTGGTTTTCTCTTCTTGTGATAGTTTGCTAAGAATGATGGTTTCCAGCTGCATCCATGTCCCTACAAAGGATGCAAACTCATCCTTTTTTATGGCTGCATAGTATTCCATGGTGTATATGTGCCACATTTTCTTAATCCAGTCTGTCACAGATGGACATTTGGGTTGATTCCAAGTCTTTGCTATTGTGAATAGTGCCGCAATAAACATACGTGTGCATGTGTCTTTGTAGTAGAGTAATTTATAATCCTTTGGGTATATACCCAGTAGTGGGATGGCTGGGTCATATGGTACATCTAGTTCTAGATCCTTGAGGAATCGCCATACTGTTTTCCATAATGGTTGAACTAGTTTACAATCCCACCAACAGTGTAAAAGTGTTCCTATTTCTCCACATCCTCTCCAACACCTGTTGTTTCCTGACTTCTTAATGATTGCCATTCTAACTGGTGTGAGATGGTATCTCATTGTAGTTTTGATTTGCATTTCTCTGATGGCGAGTGATGATGAGCATTTTTTCATGTGTCTGTTGGCTGTATGGATGTCTTCTTTTGAGAAATGTCTGTTCATATCCTTTCCCCACTTTTTGATGGGGTTGTTTGTTTTTTTCTTGTAAATTTGTTTGAGTTCTTTGTAGATTCTGGATATTAGCCCTTTGTCAGATGAGTAGGTTGCAAAAATTTTTCCCATTCTGTAGGTTGCCTGTTCACTCTGATGGTAGTTTCTTTAGCTGTGCAAAAGCTCTTTAGTTTAATTAGATCCCATGTGTCAATTTTTGCTTTTGCTGCCGTTGCTTTTGGTGTTTTAGACATGAAGTCCTTGCCCATGCCTATGTCCTGAATGGTACTACCTAGATTTTCTTCTAGGGTTTTTATGGTATTAGGTCTAACATTTAAGTCTCTAATCCATCTTGAATTAATTTTCGTATAAGGGGTAAGGAAAGGATCCAGTTTCAGCTTTCTACTTATGGCTAGCCAATTTTCCCAGCACCATTTATTAAATAGGGAATCCTTTCCCCATTTCTTGTTTCTCTCAGGTTTGTCAAAGATCAGATGGCTGTAGATGTGTGGTATTATTTCTGAGGACTCTGTTCTGTTCCATTGGTCTATATCTCTGTTGTGGTACCAGTACCATGCTGTTTTGGTTACTGTAGCCTTGTAGTATAGTTTGAAGTCAGGTAGCGTGACGCCTCCAGCTTTGTCCTTTTGACTTAGGATTGTCTTGGCAATGCGGGCTCTTTTTTGGTTCCATATGAACTTTAAAGCAGTTTTTTCCAATTCTGTGAAGAAAGTCATTGGTAGCTTGATGGGGATGGCATTGAATCTATAAATCACCTTGGGCAGTATGGCCATTTTCACGATATTGATTCTTCCTATCCATGAGCATGGTATGTTCTTCCATTTGTTTGTGTCCTCTTTGATTTCACTGAGCAGTGGTTTGTAGTTCTCCTTGAAGAGGTCCTTTACATCCCTTGTAAGCTGGATTCCTAGGTATTTTATTCTCTTTGAAGCAATTGTGAATGGAAGTTCATTCCTGATTTGGCTCTCTGCTTGTCTGTTACTGGTGTATAAGAATGCTTGTGATTTTTGCACATTAATTTTGTATCCTGAGACTTTGCTGAAGTTGCTTATCAGCTTAAGGAGATTTTGGGCTGAGACGATGGGGTTTTCTAAATATACAATCATGTCATCTGCAAACAGGGACAATTTGACTTCTTCTTTTCCTAACTGGATACCCTTGATTTCTTTCTCTTGCCTGATTGCCCTAGCCAGAACTTCCAACACTATGTTGAATAGGAGTGGTGAGAGAGGGCATCCCTGTCTTGTGCCAGTTTTCAAAGGGAATTTTTCCAGTTTTTGCCCATTCAGTATGATATTAGCTGTGGGTTTGTCATAAATAGCTCTTATTATTTTGAGGTACGTTCCATCAATACCAATTTATTGAGCGTTTTTAGCATAAAGGGCTGTTGAATTTTGTCAAAAGCCTTTTCTGCATCTATTGAGATAATCATGTGGTTCTTGTCTTTGGTTCTGTTTATATGCTGGATTACGTTTATTGATTTGCGAATGTTGAACCAGCCTTGCATCCCAGGGATGAAGCCCACTTGATCATGGTGGATAAGCTTTTTGATGTGCTGCTGAATCCGGTTTGCCAGTATTTTATTGAGGATTTTTGCATCGATGTTCATCAGGGATATTGGTCTAAAATTCTCTTTTTTTGTTGTGTCTCTGCCAGGCTTTGGTATCAGGATGATGTTGGCCTCATAAAAAGAGTTAGGGAGGATTCCCTCTTTTTCTATTGATTGAAATAGTTTCAGAAGGAATGGTACCAGCTCCTCCTTGTACCTCTGGTAGAATTCAGCTGTGAATCCATCTGGTCCTGGACTTTTTTTGGTGGGTAGGCTATTAATTGTTGCCTCAATTTCAGAGCCTGCTATTGGTCTATTCAGGGATTCAACTTCTTCCTGGTTTAGTCTTGGGAGAGTGTAAGTGTCCAGGAAATTATCCATTTCTTCTAGATTTTCTAGTTGATTTGCGTAGAGGCATTTATAGTATTCTCTGATGGTTGTTTGTATTTCTGTGGGGTCGGTGGTGATATCCCCTTTATCATTTTTTATTGCGTCTATTTGATTCTTCTCTCTTTTCTTCTTTATTAGTCTAGCTAGCGGTCTGTCAATTTTGTTGATCTTTTCAAAAAACCAACTCCTGGATTCATTGATTTTTTGGAGGTTTTTTGTGTCTCTATCTCCTTCAGTTCTGCTCTGATCTTAGTTATTTCTTGCCTTCTGCTAGCTTTTGAATGTGTTTGCTCTTGCCTCTCTAGTTCTTTTATTGTGATGTTAGAGTGTCAATTTTAGATCTCTCCTGCTTTCTCTTGTGGGCATTTAGTGCTATAAATTTCCCTCTACACACTGCTTTAAATGTGTCCCAGAGATTCTGGTATGTTGTATCTTTGTTCTCATTGGTTTCAAAGAACATCTTTATTTCTGCTTTCATTTCGTTATGTACCCAGTAGTCATTCAGGAGCAGGTTGTTCAGTTTCCATGTAGTTGAGCGGTTTTGATTGAGTTTCTTAGTCCTGAGTTCTAGTTTGATTGCACTGTGGTCTGAGAGACAGTTTGTTATAATTTCTGTTCTTGTACATTTGCTGAGGAGTGCTTTACTTCCAATTATGTGGTCAATTTTGGAATAAGTGCGATGTGGTGCTGAGAAGAATGTATATTCTGTTGATTTGGGGTGGAGAGTTCTATAGATGTCTATTAGGTCCGCTTGGTGCAGAGATGAGTTCAATTCCTGGATATCCTTGTTAACTTTCTGTCTCGTTGATCTGTCTAATGTTGACAGTGGAGTGTTGAAGTCTCCCATTATTATTGTATGGGAGTCTAAGTCTCTTTGTAGGTCTCTAAGGACTTGCTTTATGAATCTGGGTGCTCCTGTATTGGGTGCATATATATTTAGGAGAGTTAGCTCTTCCTGTTGAATTGATCCCTTTACCATTATGTAATGGCCTTCTTTGTCTCTTTTGATCTTTGATGGTTTAAAGTCTGTTTTATCAGAGACTAGGATTGCAACCCCTGCTTTTTTTTGTTCTCCATTTGCTTGGTAGATCTTCCTCCATCCCTTTATTTTGAGCCTATGTATGTCTCTGCATGTGAGATGGGTCTCCTGAATACAGCAGACTGATGGGTCTTGACTCTTGATCCAGTTTGCCAGTCTGTGTCTTTTAATTGGAGCATTTAGTCCATTGACATTTAAGGTTAATATTGTTATGTGTGAACTTGATCCTGTCATTATGATATTAACTGGTTATTTTGCTCGTTAGTTGATGCAGTTTCTTCCTAGCCTCGATGGTCTTTACATTTTGGCATGTTTTTGCAATGGCTGGTACGGTTGTTCCTTTCCATGTTTAGGGCTTCCTTCAGGGTCTCTTGTAAGGCAGGCCTGGTGGTGACAAAATCTCTAAGCATTTGCTTATCTGTAAGGATTTTCTTTCTCCTTCACTGATGAAGCTTAGTTTGGCTGGATATGAAATCTCGGTTGAAAATTCTTTTCTTTAAGAACGTTGAATATTGGCCCCCACTCTCTTCTGGCTTGTAGAGTTTCTGCCGAGAGGTCTGCTGTTATTCTGATGGGCTTCCCTTTGTGGGTAACCCGACCTTTCTCTCTGGCTGCCCTTAAGATTTTTTCCTTCATTTCAACTTTGGTGAATCTGGCAATTATGTGTCTTGGAGTTGCTCTTCTGGAGGAGTATCTTTGTGGCGTTCTCTGTATTTCCTGAATTTGAATGTTGGCCTGCCCTACTAGGTTGGGGAAGTTCTCCTGGATGATATCCTGAAGAGTGTTTTCCAACTTGGTTCCATTTTCCCCCTCACTTTCAGGCACCCCAATCAGACGTAGATTTGGTCTTTTTACATAATCCCATACTTCTTGCAGGCTTTGTTCATTTCTTTTTCTTCTTTTTTCTTTTGGTTTTCTCTTCTCGCTTCATTTCATTCATTTGATCCTCAATCGCTGATACTCTTTCCTCCAGTTGATCGAGTCGGTTACGAAGCTTGTGCATTTGTCACGTATTTCTCGTGTCATGGTTTTCATCTCTGTCATTTCGTTTATGATCTTCTCTGCATTAATTAGTCTAGCTGTCAATTCTTCCACTTTTTTTTCAAGATTTTTAGTTTCTTTGCGCTGGGTACGTAATTCCTCCTTTAGCTCTGAGAGGTTTGATGGACTGAAGCCTTCTTCTCTCATCTCGTCAAAGTCATTCTCTGACCAGCTTTGATCCGTTGCTGGCGATGGGCTGCGCTCCTTTGCAGGGGGAGATGCGCTCTTATTTTTTGAATTTCCAGCTTTTCTGCCCTGCTTCTTCCCCATCTTTGTGGTTTTATCTGTCTCTGGACTTTGATGATGGTGACGTACTGATGGGGTTTTGGTATAGGTGTCCTTCCTGTTTGATAGTTTTCCGTCTGACAGTCAGAAGGACTGTCTGTTGGTCTGTTAGAGATTGCTTGAGGTCCACTCCAGACCCTGTTTGCCTGGGTATCAGCAGCAGAGGTTGCCGAAGATAGAATATTGCTGAACAGCGAGTGTACCTGTCTGATTCTTCTTTGGAAGTTTCCTCTCAGGGGTGACGCCACCCTGTGAGGTGTGGGGTATCAGACTGCCCCTAGTGGGGGATGTCTCCCAGCTAGGCTACTCAGGGGTCAGGGACCCACCTGAGCAGGCAGTCTGTCCGTTCTCAGATCTCAACCTCCGCGTTAGGAGATCCACGGCTCTCCCCAAAGCTGTCAGACAGAGTCGTTCGGGTCTGCCGCGGCCCCGCTCTTTCCCTAATGGACTGCAGCTGTGCGCTGTCCGCAGCGGTAGAGTCTACAGAGACAGGCAGGCTTCCTTGAGCTGCTGTGAGCTCCACCCAGTTCGAGCTTCCCAGCGGCTTTGTTTACCTACTTAAGCCTCAGCAATGGCGGGCGCCCCTCCCCCAGCCTCGCTGCTGCCTTGCGGATAGATCGCCGCAGACGGCTGTGTTAGCTGTGAGGGAGGCTCCGTGGGCGTGGGACCCTCCCGGCCAGGTGTGGGATATATTCTCCTGGTGTGCCTGTTTCCTTAAAGCGCAGTATTGGGGGGGAGTTACCGATTTTCCAGGTGTTGTGTGTCTCAGTTCCCCTGGCTAGGAAAAGGGATTTCCTTCCCCCTTGCGCTTCCAGGTGAGGCGATGCCTCGCCCTGCTTCAGCTCACGCTGGTCAGGCTGCAGCAGCTGACCCGCACCGATTGTCCGGCACTCCCTAGAGAGATGACCCCAGTACCTCAGTTGAAAATGCAGAAATCACCGGTCTTCTGTGTCGCTCGCGCTGGGAGTTGGAGACTGGAGCTGTTCCTATTCGGCCATCTTGCTCCGCCCTCCGGGATTCTTGATAAGTTGGCTTAGCAGGATTTTTGTTAAACTGAGTTAGAGGGAGTTGTCAGTAATGCTGAGTTGACAATGTACAACCGCACCTGCTGATTCATAATAATTTTTTTCCTTTAATGTAAAATAAATTTATCTGTTTTGTTGATATAATGCTTTTCCTGTAATTATCACAAAGCCCTCTTTTACTCATTCTCTAAATTTTTGATCAATTATGACATAACATCTTATATACTTTTTTCTAACTTAACTTTAACTTTTAAGTTTTACATACATAGTTTAAAAAGTCAAATAGTTCCATAAGGTTAATAATGAAAATAATGATTCCTGCCTCATCACAACACACCCTTGATCCGTAGATTCTTTAGCAAAGTAAAGTCCACATTGCCAATATTAATTTAATGAATTTTTTTGAATAATGATACAGTTGAAATCATTGTTTTTCTTTCAAAGCTTAGATTTATTTAGAATTCACAAATGGAAATCTTAGGAATTTCTTAGGGATGTTGTGTTCCTCGTGATTATTTTGGTAAACATTCTAAATATTCCTTTACTTTTTCTGTTTTTTTTTTTTTTTGTTGTTATTGTTCATTTGTTTGTTTTTTCGTTTTGTTTCTAAAAGAAACTGCTTTCTTGAATTTTACTGACCTGTTCCTTCTCTCCTTTCCTTTTCTGTTTCTTCTATTAACTCTTCTTGTTGAAATTCAAATAGAACCTCCTCCTGAAGCTAGTCACCTTCCCTTTTTTGGTCTCATTTGCCACTTACTTCATTATATTACAACTGTTTATGTACTTGTCTCCTCTTCTACCTTGTGAATTCATGAAGGACAGAAGTTGAATCTGACTGACTTTTGTACATACAACACTAATACATGGCTGAACACAGAAAAAGTGCTCAAAGACAATTTTGTATGTAAGTGTTGTAGAATAAGCAGAAATAAAAAAAGAAAACTTGTGATATTTGCAAACTATATCAAGAAATGACACAAGTAAGCCAGTTTACTTTTTTCTTTATTTTAAACAATGACAAAACGTTTTCTACTTCTGTATGCTGTTATTTAGTTACATGGCTATTGGGAAAGAAAAGTCTATTTGAATCTTTTGCCCATTTTTTGATCAGATTATTTTAATTTTTTCTGTAGAGTTGTTTGAACTTATACATTCTATCGCTTGTCAGATGGGTAGGTCTTATTCATTCTTTCTAACTATATATAATTTTCTTTCCCGTTAACCATTCCCACCTCCCCCATACCCTTCTACTACACTTCCCAGCTTCTGGTAACCATCCTTCTACTATCTATGTCCATGAGTTCAATTGTTTTGATTTTCAGATCCCACAAATGAGTAAGAACATGTGATGTTTGTCTTTTTGCGCCTGGCTTATTTTCCTTACCATAATGATCTCCAATTCCATCCACATTGTTGCAAATGACTGAGTCTCATTCTTTCTTTCTTTCTTTTTTTTTTTTTTTTTGACATAGTCTCATTCTGTCGCCGAGCCTGGAGTGCAGTGGTACGATCTTGGCTCACTGCAACCTCTGCCTCCTGGGTTCAACCGATTCTCCTGCCTCAGCCTCCTAAGTAGCTGGGATTACAGGTGACCGCCACCATGCCGGGCTAATTTTTGTATTTTTAGTAGAGACGGAGTTTCGCCATGTTGGTCAGGCTGGTCTCGAACTCCTGACCTCTTGAGCTGCCTGCCTTGGCCTCCCAAAGTGCTGAGATTACAGACATGAGCCACTGCACCCGGCCTCATTCTTTCTTATGGCTGAATACTACACCGTTGTGTGTATGTACCACATTTTCTTCATTAATTCATCTGTTGATGGACAGTTAGGTGGTTACTTACAGATTTTAGCTATTGTAAACAGAGCTGTAACAAATATAGGAGTACAAACATCTCTTTAATATATTAATTTCCTTTCTTTTGGGTATATGCCCAAAAGTGGGATTGCTGGATCATATGGTAGCTCAGTATTTATTCTTTTGAGGAACCTCCAAACTGTTCTCCATATTGGTTGTACTAATTTACATACCCACCAACAGTGTACAGTTGTTCCCTTTTCTCCACATCCTCACCAACATTTGTTATTGCCTCTGTTTTGGATATAAGCCATTTTGACTGGGGTGAGACAATATCTCATTGTAGTTTTGATCTGCATTTCTGATTATCAGTGATGATGTTGAGTACATTTTCATATCTTATTTGCTATTTGTATGTCTTCTTTCAAGAAGAATCTTTTGAATCTTTTGCCTATTTTTTGATCAGATTATTAGATTTTTTTCTGTTAAGTTGTTTGAACTCCTTATACATTCTATCCCTTGTCAGAGGGGTAGTTTACAAATATTTTCTTCCATTCCATTGGTTGTTTCTTCACTTTTTTGATTGTATCTTTTGCAGACAGAAGCTTTTTGACTTGATGTGATCTCATTTGTCCATTTTTGCTACTTGTGCTTACTTGTGCTTGCGGGGTATTGCTCAAGACATTTTTGGCTCAAACCAATGTCCTAGAGATTTTTCCCTAATGTTTTCTTGTAGTGGTTTCATAGTTTGAGGTCTTATATTTAAGCCTTTAATCCATTTTGATTTGATGTTTGTATATGGCAAGAAATAGGAGTCTAATTTTATTCTTCTTCATATGGATATCCAGTTTTCCATTTATTGAAAATACTGTCTTTTCCTTAATGTATGTTCTTAGCACCTTTGTCAAAAATGAGTTCACTGTACGTGTGTGGGTTTGTTAGTTTTATACTTAATCCAACAATTATTTAATTATGTCAATACACAAGCCTGCAGAACTCTAAGGGAGCAACATATTACTAGTAAATAAATAACTACATAGCAAAGGCTATTTATAAATGAGAGATCTCATGTCACTGGTGGCATTTAAACTGGAGCCGAATGACTATGAGTAATATTATGAAAGACTTGGTCTAGATCAATCATTGCCAACCTCTGCTCCTTAATGGAGTTCCTCAGCAGTTCTCAGGTTTTGAGAGAGACGGAGCTGATGAGGTGTTTATCATCCGCTTCATTTAGAACAGTTGTGCTTTTATTAGTTTTGCATGTCGGGGTTTCAAGTAAAGAAGTTAAAGGAATGTTCCACTGATTGAACAACTTTTGAAAACTGCTCATCTGTATTACATTGCTTCTCAAACTCAGCTGTGCACCAGAATCCCCTGGAGAGATTCATAAAAGCACTAATTTCTGGATATTTTTCCATACGTACTAAATCCAAATCTATGGAGTTGGATTGTAATGTCTATATTTTTAGCAAACTCCCCAGGCAAGTTTTATTCAGCTGGCTTTGAAAGTAATGTCCTCTAAGGATCTTTCCAAATTTTGTTTTTGTAATTCTTTTTAAATTTAGTTAGAGTTATATCAAGAAAAAGTATTTGCAATCACAGATAGAATCTAATTCCATACTTGTGGATTATCAGGAAGACTAATAAAAGTATAAAAATGACTAAAATCAACTAAATAAATACCTAACATCGCAGTAACCTAAACTAGGTTTATGAAATACACACACAAAAAGGATTGCTTGGGTAAATATACAAATGCCTAAGCACAAAAAGGATTGCTTGGGTAAATATACAAATGCCTAAGTAATATACAAATGCCTTATATATACACAATATTTTTGTATGCACAATCTTTATATATATATATATATATGCACTATATTTAGAATAATGAGAAGGAAAAATATAACCTAAGGGAGAGGGTGCCACATTTTTATGGAGATTTCAAAGGTGCCCAACACATTAGAATTTCAAAGTACAAGCTCTTATTTAGGTTTTCCAACACCTATATAAGGTAAATGATATTATTCTCATTTTAGAGATGGGAAAACTGAGGTCTAGAAAGAGGAAGTAACTTGTCCAAAGACGCAAAGCTGATGCATGTTGATGTAAGTATTGGAATTCACATTTTCTACGTTCAAATCAATGTTCATCATAATAAACTGCCCTGACCCCAAGTAACACATTAGGCATTGGAGAAAGTTTCAGCTGATTAACTCCAGAAAATGTAGCAAATGTTGGAAACTGCCATAGGAACGACTTTTTCTCTCTTCCTGACTGCTCTCTGTCTCTTTCTCTTACTCTATGTGTGTGCATCTTTCTGTCTCTCTGTGTCTGTCTCTCCGTTGCTCTCTCTCACATACATGCACACGCTGTCGCTTTCTTTCTCCCTCTTTATCTCTCAGATATACTCCTAGATACATAAAAACCAGGAAAAAGAAAAACAAAGGCGAAAGGAGATTAGTGTACAACCAACATTTATGTTTCTTTTATTTCAGTATCACAGATACTGAGAAGCTAAGAATTTTGTTTGGAGGAAGGAGCAAGAGATTTAGATATAGAAAATTTCAGTTCATGTCCTGTTTGTATCTTTCCTCATCTCCAGGATAAGTAATAACACCACTGCCACAGAATATCAAGAAGACTAAATGAGGCTTTTTGCAGCAATAGAGCATCCTTTATATGGCAAGGGATTCCAGATAGTTGAGGATGGAATTGATGCATTGCATTATCTTCTATTGAGAGGAAATGTGTCTAATCAAGACAAATTTGAGAAAAATTCTATGACATATGTAGTGTGCATGACAATGTCTCTACAAGGGGCCTATGAATATCTTCCTTCCTTCCTTCTTTCATGCCACAATATTTACTGGGCACCTCCTTTGTGCATTGTCATATTATATTCTGGTCTGTGGGGATGATAGAGAAGGTCCTTGATCTTATAAAACTTACATACCTTTCAAAAAGAGGTAAATAAAAGCAAGTAAAATTCAAAATAAGATAACTGAAGATGTGTTGTAGCTATGAAAAAAGGAACTGGCAATGATATAAAGCAAGTCTTGTATGCTGATAGTATAGTAACAGCGTTGTCAGAAAAGGTCTTTCTGAGGAAGTATTTGAACTGAGAACTGAAGACTATAAAGGAGAGTCATACAATGGTGTAAGGAAGAACATTCCATGCAGAGGAACAGAAGTGCAAAAGCTCCTTATCTTTCCTGGCTTAGCCCCAGTCTTGCCTCAGCTCTCCTGAAGTGCACAGTTATGGTTACCTAGTCCTAGATTCTTCTGGACTTGACCTCTTGCTCACTTATTGCATCTTTGGTACCAGAATATCACTGTCCACTTATATCAATGGGTATGACATTCTTTTTTTTTTTTTTGAGATGGAGTCTCACTCTGTTGCCCAGGCTAGAGTGCAATGGTGTGATCTTGGCTCACCACAACCTCCGCCTCCCAGGTTCAAGTGATTCTCCTGCCTCAGCCTCCCAAGTAGTTGGGATTACAGGTACGCACCACCACATCTGGCTAATTTTTGTATTTTTAGTAGAGACGGGGTTTTACCATGTTGGCCAAGCTGGTCTCGAACTCCTGACCTCATGATCCACCCACCTCGGCCTCCCAACGTGCTGGGATTACAGGCATGAGCCACCATGCTCGGCCGGGTATGACATTCTTATTTGGACTTTGTTCTTTTCCTATTCAAAACTAAATTCTTCTTGTTTGAACTATGTTCTCATTATTCTAGCCAGATAATACTTCTACGGATTCATAGGAATGTGTATCTTTTATTTTCATAAACAGTTTGCCTAACAATGTACACAGTAAGTAATTTTCACATCTAATTGTGGTGTCTTTTCAAGGTTGGAATATAGATATACAATTCTGGATAGAAAAAGGCCTTTAATTTTGGAGAAAATCATTTGATTCTAAAGGTCCTGGGGATCATGCGATTTCATTAGAGTATGTGATAGTGACTTGCTAACTATAAAAGCTACTAGTAGTTTCTGGTTCCTACTCTAAATCCTCAAAGCTGGAACTTCCTGGGTGAGGGGACATATATTCTGAATTTTGTTTGAATGGCAGACTTGAAATAGTTAGCTGTTTATTGATGATATGCTGCAGAGGTGGTCCAAGAGATGGTTTTCACTAATATTTGTCAATACCTTGAGTGAAGGAAAGGCAAATTAACTTCCTGTGTTAGCAGAAGGTTCTAAATGTGATGTGGAAAATGTCATCAGAGAACTAAATTGCCCTTTAAATAACCATGATAGGTTTATTTGATAGTGAAAATGAATAATCCAAAGTTTATTTTTTTGTTGTTCTTTATAGAATCTCCTGTAGAATTAACAGTGGACTAACAATGACAATAAAAAGTCTGAAAGTTAGTTCAAAATGGGAAAAATCATAAAAGCAAAGGCCATGACTCACTATTCACCTATCTGCTTCCAGCCTCCCTCCTGACCCAAAATGACAGATTAGCCTCGTCCCCAGCAACCTGGCAGCACGTGAATGGAAGCATAGCACAGCAAGTCTCTCCATTTCGATAGATTGGATGTCAAGAATAAAGAGTAATATGATAATAGCAAGAAGGTAAGAGCAATACAACAGGGCTTAATGGGTGAGTGGTGTCAGGATATGGGAAAAATTGTCACCTTTTAAAGAGGTATCTGTGTAAATGATACCTTCAAAGGAGCAACTAAAGGTTTCAGGGTGTTAGGGGTTTATAGGCACATCTGTAATTTCAGGCATCTGTGGCTGCCATAAAACACAGAGGTAAAAGAGAAGCTCAATTTCACTCTTTGTATGAGCTGTCATTATTTAGTTTGTGTTTCATTTCTCTAAAAAAGACTTTAACAGTTTCGTTACATACATTCTTTTTACTCTAAGTTCCTTACTCTCATATTGAAAAAAGGGGTCATCAATAACTATGAAATAAGTATCTACATGATTAAGGAAAAACCACAGAGAAGTAAAAAGACACAGGATAAATATGAAATTAGTATTTATTCTAGGCTATCTAACAGCATATGCTATATATCTTTTAATTTGAAGTTGTGGCTGAGGTAGCTCTGTATCTTTATTCAGTCATCATTCATTTATCCATTAACAATTTTTAAACATATTATAGTGTCTTCTGGACACTCTGATAAATTATGGAGATTTTCTGGTGAGTAAGATAAACACTTTCTTCTGAGATTATGACTCAGTGGGGAAAAAATTTAAAAAAATTTACAAATGAAATAATAAATGCTATCTTAGAGGAGTATGTTTTTCTCTTATCACAGACAGAGGTCAAGTCAAAAAAAGCTTGCAGGTGAACAACATTAAAGTTGATCCATAAAGGAAGGGAAGAATGATCAGGAGGGAAGGGAGGGACAGATAGCATACTCATGTCTTTAAAAATGTGAGAGCATGGAGTTATTGTTGTAAGTGGAAAGTGGTGGTAGTGGCGGTGGGGATTGTGCGTGTGTGTGCACTGCTACAACAATTTCTGGAATTTCAAAAGCAACAATTGTTATGAGCTTTAGATTCAGCAAGGACAACTGTGCTCAAAAAATAATGCATATGCATAATCGTGTTTTTGTGATACTTGTTCTCTGGAATAGTAGCTTTTATTTACCCTTGACCCATACTAAGAAATACATTTACTTCATTGGTAAGTACACACATGTATGAAATAAATGTTTCAGAAAATAATACCTAGCTCACTCTAGTGTGAGACTCTCATATTTTTAACCTATTCTGATTTATTTTTTCTCATTTTTTTCTTCTTTTGTTAAAATAACAACATAAAATTGACCATTTAACCATGTTTAAGCACACAGTTCAGTAACATTAAGTATATTCATATACTGAGCAACTACCATCTCATCCATCTCTAGAACATTTTGAATTTTCCTAGATTGAAACTTTGTACCCATTCAACAATAATTCCTCATTACTCCATTCCCTGGCAACCACCATTTTACTTGCTGTCTCTATGAACATGACAGTTCTTGACATCATCGAAGAGGAATCATATAATATTTATTCTCTTGTGATTGGCTTATTTCACTTAATATAATGTCTTCTAGATTCATACATGTTGTAACATATGTCAGAATTTCATTCCTTTATAAGGTTTTCTTCATTTTGAAAATTTACTGTTCTACTGATTTGCATATAGAAGCTCATTTAAACCTAACAACAAACTATACATATATATATGTATATATATAATTTTTCTATTCCATTATAGAAACATGTTTTAGATCCACTGAAATATCCTTGTCTCACCTGGGAGTCAAACCTCATAGTTTGAAATCTCTGATCAATGGCATGTCCTGAAGCTAAGTCTTAGTTAAATGCAAGGCATGGATTCAGGGAGAACATAAGATGAACAAAAATAAAGATATTAAAAAAGCAACCAATTGATATGAGTCTACATTGTGTGCACACTAAAAACTAAAAGCAATACAGTTTGCATTAGTTAGGATCCAAGATGATGGTGACATTATGAAGTCTAAGAACTGATGAAAGACTCTTAACCATGATGCATGAAAAAACGACAAAAAGAATGCTTAATCCAGCAAATATGATGGCTTTTTAAGTATTAAGGACTATTTTAATTACAATTGCTCTAGTTGCTATCATCACATGGCATGGTAATAATAATAACCCACACTTAACAGTGTGTGTTTAAGTTTTAGGCACTCTTCTCAGTCCTTGTGGCAGAGACATACGTATATTTCACTTAATGTAATGTCTTTTAGATTCATACATGTTGTAGCATGTGTCAGAATTTCCTTCCTTTATAAGGCTTTCTCCATTTTGAAAACATAAGATAAACAACAATAAAGATATTGAAAAATGAACCAACTGATATGTGTTTCTGTTGTGTGCATACCGAAAACTAAAAGCAATATGCTTTGCATTGGTTAGGATCCAAAATGTTGGTGACATTATGAAGTCTAAGAACTGATGAAAGACCTCAACCATGATGTATGAGGAACCACCAAACCAAACTCACTTACTGTTCCTTATGCTTGCTATTTAGAACAGAGGTCTGATAGTAGCAACCAAGTCTCCACCTGTAACTGGCACCAAACCTACTTACTATTTTTCCTAGCCAAGTCACTGGCCTTCATTTCCCGGGGCTTTTATGTGTGAGCGTTGCCCATGACTTATGACTGGTTCTGGACAGTAGGATGTGAGTTGAAGAGATGTGGGACAGTTTTAGGCCATGGTGGCTAAAAGCCTGTGTCCTTCTTCACTCTTCTGTGTTGTGATTACCTGTACTGAAAACAGACGATCCAGTGGAAGATGCCAAGGTCCTGTGGGACAATGATACTCCCAGATAGAAGGAGACTGTATCCTTGAATTGTCCAATTTTATAGTGATGACAGCAAGAAATAAGTCTTTTTTGTCATAAAGCTCTAGGATTTGGGGCTTTTCCTTTGATACAGCAGTTAGCTTACCCTGATTAAAACTGGACCTAACATATTAACTTACGAATCTTCCAAACAGCCCTCTGATATAAGAAATGTCACTTTCCTTATAGCTATTGTAAATATGATAAAAAAGGAGACCAGAGAGTTTAAGTAGCTTTCCCAAGGTCACACAGCTAGTAAGTGTTAGGGGTCAAGGTTCAAACCAAGCAACCTGGTTCCAGAGTTCATGCTCTTTACCATTGAAGTCTACCCATTGGCACTAGGTAGCATTTAACTCATTTAAGTATAGCAGGAATTCCATGAGGTGTTATCCTTATTGTATAGGTGAGGAAATTGAGTTTGAGAAATAATAAATGTTTCCTATGTCCAGAATTAACATTTGAGCTCATGCTTGTAAAATTCCAGAACTCTTTTTAGGATGCCATGTTTTTTACAACATGACATACAATGTAGATGAAGAATTGATGAAATTCTGTAGAGCAGAGGAAGCCACAGCAGCAGAAGCCACAAAGAACTCAAGTTTAGTTTAACCATGGAAGATTTTTCTAGCTATTTTACCTTTCCTAATAACAGAATGAGGTTGCCTGATGAGGTGGTGACTCCCAGTCATGAGATTGTAACACAGGCTAGATGAGATTTTGAGACAGATTTTTTTAAAGAGGATTAGTGCGTGGGCTGTGTGTTTTACTTGGAAATTGAAAATGCCTTTGATATATGAAATTCTGTGATAAGGACCTGTTAGAAGGTTTGGGTACTTAGGATTCCACAGTGCAAAGCCTTGACTGCACAGCCATATGGGAAGCGACAATCTGTGGAACTTGAATGTGGCAGGTTAGATGGAGTTAATAATTAATGATCCATAATTTCCATTATCTATTTGATATTGTTAGAATTAGGTGCCAGTTGCAGGTGGAGACTTGATCGCTGCTGTTAGACTTCTCTTCTAATTAGCAGGCATAAGAATCTGATTGTGAGCCTGCGATGTTGCTGAAGGCAAGGGAAACAACCTCAAAGAGAAGTGACAGAAGAAGAACAGATGTAAATGTTTTATGCCTGATAGACCATTTCTTTGCCCCTGCCTCTGTCTGGAGACTCAGTGTCCTGAGACACACCTACTCTCTTCAAGGAGGCTGCCTGACCCTGACCAGACGCTTCATCATTTAATGTATTCATTATGTCTGAGGTCGGCTTCAATTTTTCAGGTCTTCCTCTAGCTGCCTGGGGATAAGTGCATAAAAAGCCTATCATCAAAACATCATGCCCTCAACTCCACAAGTCTTCTGGTATCCTCTTCCGAATTTCAAAAACATAGATAAAATGCAAGTCACATTTTACATCCAATGTGGGATAATTTTTTTTCTTTGCTTTACAGTATGTGCCAAATTTGATTCCTGTGACAATTCATATTGTACAAAGTGAAAGGAAGCTTTTCAGCCTGTTCTTTTTTTCTTCCTTCCATATGGCTGATTGATTCATCTCATACTACAAACTTTTTCTCTCCCTAAAATGTGATCTCTGGTGCTTTAAATGAATATATCATTGCTTAAATGGTGCAGCGTGGCACAGTGTTTCCATTTCAAAGCACAGGCTATGGAGTTGGAGGGAACTGGGATTAAAATACAGCTCTGACAACTTATTATCTATGAAACACTGAGCAAGTCACTTAACTTTTCTGAGTCTCCATTTCCTCAACTGAAAAATTGACATGAATCTGAAGCTGCAAATTTCTTCTCTCATCTAAGATTTTTCATATCCCTTAATTACATTGCTTACTGTGTATAAACTTACAACAAATATTCATTTCATGATTTCTGTGTTTCAGTCAATATTAAGCACAGGGCAGATATCAGTGAATAGGGACAGAGTGGTACCTGCTTTCATGGAGCTCAAAGTATGCTAGAAAATATAAATTAAACAACCAATTACCCAGTTTATAACTTAATTACAATGGTGAGTGGTGCCATGAAGGAGAAGAATGAGGACTTAAAGGTGATTAATAGGGGACGTGACCTATTATAAGGGATTGGGGAAGGCTGATATGAGAAAATGATACTTACTTTAACTTCATTCAGTAATGTATTTATTGTTTATTCAACAATAATTTATTAAATACTGATAATATCCCCAGCATTAGAATATGTTTTAGGGATATTATGGAGAAAAAAAGGTAGGCAAAATTCTCTCAAAGAGCTTAAAATCTAAAATGATATTTTTTTCCTAACTTCATTCTCAGTACCAAAATAGACTACTGGAGACTGAGGAGAATTTCTTAAAAGACAATAAAATGGAGAAGTCACTTCGAGGTGAAAGTACTCACATTTATTTTATGGAAGAAAAGAAAAACAGGAAAGAAATGTAAAGTAAGTTGGAATAAAGCTTTGGCTGAGAGAAATATGGAGAAGAAAAAATTTATGTGTAAAACTTAGTAATTTGTCTGGGGAACTTAGTTTGATGCCAGAATGAGTTCTGATGGGAATATTACTGGAGCCGTTACTCGGCTCTCTGATTTGGTTGGGTGCTTATTCCTTTTAGAATAAATGGTCACATTGTTCACTAGCTTGCAGACTCAATGACAGTGCAAAGCGAGTTACATAATCTGTGAATTTTGTTGTCAAATTCAAATAATACCTTGATACCTACCTATTTAGAAAATCAGAAGACTTCTTCCTCATTATGAACATTCCATCTCTTCTTCGTGTTGAGGAAAATTCATGCTGTAATTTTTTGGTAGTAGTTTGTTAGCATGTAAATACGACTATAGCATTCATACACACAGATGCAGTAATCATCAACTTGTCTACTAATCAAGTGAGTGTCACATATGAAATGTTCAATGTATTAACAAGATTTTTGACTTTGATTAGAAATATCTCTTATGTACTTTCTCTTCTAGTCACCACTACCTTTTCTAATTTACAATCACCTCTACCGTGCAATAGCTTTTCTATTGGTCTAAATTCCATTTATTGTGGCACCCCCTCCACATTAATCTTCACATTGCAGCCAGAATGATCTTTTCAAAAATGTAAACCTGATCAAGCTAGTTTCTATTTATTATCTTCTGATTTATGACAAAATTTCCCTATGACCTGGACTGATTTGACTACTATCTACCTCTATAGCCTTATCATGGATGAAGTCTCCAATAACATTTTTAGAAAGTTCATTTGATATATTTTAGTTTTTTAGAGTAGTTTCAGGTTCATAACAAAATTGAGACATTTTCCATATATCCTCTGTCCCTGCACATACATGACCTACCCCATTATCAACATTCCCAACCAGAGTGGTGCATTTGTTACAACTGATGACCGATGTTGACACATCATTATCACCCAGCACAGATATTTGCTGTTAGGATTCGTTCTTGGTGTTGTATATCCTATGGGTTTGCACAAATGTATCATACAGAATAGTCTCATGCCTGAAGTAACCTCTCTACATCCTCTAAAATCCTATCAACCACTGATCTTTTTGCTACCTTCATAGTTTTGCCTTTTTCTGCGTGTTGTATGGTTGGAATCATACGTATGTAGCGTTTTCAGATTGGCTTCTTTCATGTAGTAATATATATTTAAAGTTTCCTTCTTGTCTTTCCACAGCTAGATAGATCAATTTTTAGTCCTAACTATATTCCTTGGTTGGATTAACGAAAGATATTTGGGGTTGCTTTTAAGTTTTGGCAATTCTAAATAAATCTGCTATAAAGTGCAGGTTTTTGTGTGGACATACTTTTTCAGCTCCTTCAAGTACATATCAAGTAGTGTGATTGCTGGATTATGTGGTAAGAATATGTGTAGTTTTATAAGAAACTGCCAAGCTGCCTTCCCAAGTGGCTGTACCATTTGCATTCTTACCATCAATGAATGACAGCTCCTGTTGCTCCATATCCTCACTAGCATTTGGTGTTGTCAGTGTTTCTGGGTTTTGGTGACTCTCATAGATGTATAGTGGTATCTTATTCCTGCTCTAATTTGCATTTTCCTGATGACAAATGATGTGGAACATCTTTTCATATGCTTATTTGCCATCTGCATATCTGCTCTGGTGATATCTGTTAAGGTGATATCTGAGCAGAATTTTATATATGTGTGTCTATATATATATATATGAAATACATAGATATATAATTTTTTGGAGACAGAATTTTGCTCTGTTGCCCAGGCTGGAGTGCAGTGGTGTAATCACAGCTTACCACAGCCTTGACCTCCTGGCATCAAGCGATCTTCCTGGGCTCAGGTGATCCTCCCACCACAGACCCTTCAGTAGCTGGGACTACAGGCACACGCCACCATACCCGGCCAATTTTTTCTGATTTTTAGTAGAGACAAGGACGCACGATTTTGTCCAGGTGGGGTCTCAAACTCCTGAGCTCAAGAGATTCTCCTTCCTTGGTCTCTCAAAGTCTTGGGATGACAAACATGAGCTACTGCACCCAGGCTGTTACGTCTTTTTATTTTTTTTTTTAATCAGGGTTTGATTTTTTTTCCCTTCTTATTGAGTTTTAAGCGTTCTTTGAATATTTTTGACAAGTCCTTTGTCCAATTGATGTGTCTTCTGCAATATTTTCTCCTAGTCTGTAGCTCATTTTTTGAATTTTTGTATTATTTTGACTGCCTCTCACAGAGCAGAAAATTTTAATTTTAATGAAGTCCAGTTTACCATTCTTCCATAGATTGTGCCTTTGGCATTGTATCTACAAAGTCATCATCAAAATCAGTGACATCTACATTTTCTCCTATGTTATCTTCTTGGAGTTTATAGTTCTGCATATTATATTAAGATCTGCAATCCATTTTGAGTTTTTGAGAAGGTGATAAGATCTGTGTCTAAATTCCCCCCCCCTTTTTTTTGCATGTGGATGCTTAATTGTTCCATTTCCATTTGTTGAAAATACTTTTTTCTCCATTGTATTGAAAAATACTTTTTTCTCCATTGTAAAAAATAAAAAAATACTTTTTTCTCCATTGTATTGCCTTTAACCCATTGTCAAAGATTAGCTGATTATTTTTATTTGAGTCCATTTCTGGGCTCTCTTTTTTATGCCATAGATCAATTAATTGATTCTCCAATATCACACTACTTTGTAGCTCTGTAGTAAGTCTCGAAATCTGGTTGTATTCATCCTCCAAATTTGTTCTCCTTCAATATTTTGTTAGTTATGGAGGGTCTTTCATGTCTCTGTCTAAACTTGAGTCATTTGTCAATATCCACAAAATAACTTTCTGTGAATCTTGATTGGGATTGTATTTAATCTAGAAATAAGCTGGAAATAACTGGCATGTTAATAATATTGTCTTCTACCTATAAATATGAGCTCTCTCCATTTATTTAATTTTTTAATTAAGGGATTTAGAATTTTTTCATGTGCTTCCTGTATGTTATTTTAAGATACTATTAATATAAATAGCATTGTTTCCTAATTTCAAATTCTACTTTTTTATTGTTGGTATACAGGGAATTGGTTGACTTTCGCATACTAACCTTATATCCTGTAACCTTACTATAATCATGTGTTGATTCTAGTTTATTTACTTTTTTTTAAATTCCTTCAGGTTTTCTACATGGATAACCATGTCATCTGTGAACAATTTTATTTCTTGTTTCACTTTTCTTTTCTTGTTGACTCTTTGCATTATCTAGAATTTCCAATACCATATTGAAGCACAGAGTGAAATGTGACATCCTTTCCTTGTTCCTGATTTTAGTGGTAAAGCTTTGAGTTTGCCACCATTAAACATGATATTAGCTGTAGCTTTTTAAAAAATAGATGTTCTCAATAAATTTGAGGAAGTTTTTCTCTCTTCCTAATTTACTGATAATTTTTACTGTGAATGGATGTTGGATTTTGTCAACTGCTTTTTTTCTGTATCTATTGATATGATCCTGTGTTTTACTTCTTCAGCCCTTTGAGGTGATAAGATTACATTAAATAATTTTTGAATGTTGAACTGGGTTTGCATACCTGGGATCAGTTTCACTTGGTTATGATATATAATTCTGTTTACATATTATTGAATTTGATTTGCTAATAATTTATGAAGATTTTTGGATCTATCTATCTATCTGTCTATCATGAGAGATACTGGTACCTAGTTTTATTTCTTGCATTGTCTTAGTCTGGTTTTGATATTATGGAAATACTAGTCTCAAAAAATTCATTAGAAAGTATTTCCTCTGCTTCTATCTTCTGAAAGAAATGGCAGAGAATTGATATAATCTTTTTGTTAAATGGTTTCCTTGACTCTTCAAAACCCATGGCTTTATCTTCCCATACATCACTCTCATATTTCCTTAAAGAACTTATAAATGTTAATGTTTTACATTCATTTATTGCCATTATTATTAATATAAATATCCTGTTCCCCCATTCCCCTTTCACATAAAAAAGGCTTATAAGGTTAGCGTTTATGTCTATTTTTGCTCATAATTCTAACAAATCATTAGGTTTGAAGTAACTACTCAACTAGTCAATGAATACCTACTGAGTTGAATTGATGGATGAATGAATACATTTGATGGCAGGCCCAAAACCTGAAATGTCACTGTGAAACCTCCTATGATTAATTTCTCCTACTGGTATATTTTAGAAATCTGTATTCCTTTACCTCTACTCCATAGACTTGGAATCTGAGAAGACATGCTCTAATAACAGCATTTCATATTATGGCAGCTGATTCAATAGATTTCTTTGCAACTTCTTCACTTTCAACATATTCGCTCATTCTTTCTTTTATTTCAAGTTACCAGTGTGAAGTTCTTTTACCTTCTCTATCAATTTCCTGCTTCAATGGGATTTCATACATTGAATTCCCAGACTTCCATTACTTCCTCCTTCCTATGATTTGTCCAAAGATAACCTTTCTACCTGATTTACAGCATTCTCCTCCCATCTCTTCAGGGGCATTACTTTATCTGTTAGTACATTTTCTTAATTGTCAAATAATAAATACTTTTCTAATTTATCATCCTCTCTAATCTTTCAGCAGCATTCAACCCTTTCCATTTCTTCCTCCTTCTTCTTAAAACCCTCTCTCTTCCTAGTTTTTCTTATACGAACTCTCCTTGTTCCTCTCCTATCTGTCACATGCATTTTGTGTCTTCTTGTATTTTTCAATCCCCTAATATATATAATCCCCACAAAGATATTGGACCACTTTACTTCCTTCTATGCAGTTTCTTTCTTAAAAGTATCATCAACAGACACACTGACATGCTAGAATTTGACAGTGACTTTCTATGCTTTTATATTTAAATGCAATAATTCTGATTGCATATCACTTTGTGTGTGGTGCCATTTTCCGTGTATTCCTTGGCACCTTGCATGACAATAATTCGGAGCTTCGAAAATATGAGAGTATACCAAAAGCTGAATATAACTTACCATCAAACTTCTCACCATTCAGAATGACTTTAGTTGTTTTCATTTTCTTCTCTCTCACCTTAATCTCTTCTTACTAATTCACTGACTGACTCATTCATTCAATGCATATTTATGAATTGCCACTAAGATACAATCATGAGTAAGAACAGACAATAATCAAATAGCTCCCTGCTTAATGGTGGGGCAAATAACAGTAACTGGAATTTTCTTAGGCATTGTCCCCATATGGATATAGATTGGATCACTTTAATATTTACAATATATTAATAAATTTTTTGTAACTTCCTGCAATCTGCAAAGGACACCTGGAAGCTTTCATAATCTCCCTCAAGTAATTGAGAGTTTTCAGGGGCTGCTTCACATGTGTTCAGGAATCAACTTCTCAGCACTGGCTTTATCTTTATCTTATGCCTGGGCTCCTTCTCGTTGATATTCTTTGTTAGATAAGCTATTTAAAAGAGATTCATCTTACTAAAAGAATGGGAAAGTCCACACCAAAATTTATGTCTCAATGTTCTCAAGGCCTCCAAAAGCTTAAGGTGCCAAAATGTTTTTATATTCACTTCAGACTCCTCATGTCAGTGTCATACTTTATTCTATGAAAATATGACTTAAATTTCTTATGTAGATAACTCTACTTTCTGTCTACAGCAACTCCTCCCCTTAGGTAATTGGGTGGATGGACAGACAGTATACTGTCTGTGATTGTCGGTTTTGTGCATCAACTAGTCTATGGTACTCATGGCCTAGTTGATGCACAAAACCGACAATCACACACAATTCAGTGTATGGTGCTCAGCTGCTGTTCAAGCAGCAATCCAGAAGTTGCTGTCAATGTATTTGAATGTATTTTTTAGATTTAAATCAGTAGACTGAATAAATCACATTACTCTCCATAATGTGGGTTGGCCTCATCCAGTCAGATGAAGACCTTAAGATAAAAGATTGAGGACTGAAGTCCTCAGAAGAGGAAAGCATTCTGCCTCCAAACTGCCTTCAACTTAAGCCTGCAGCATTGACTCCTGCTGGAATTCCCAGCCTGCCAGGCTTCCCTGCATATTTTGAACTTGCCAGCCTCTAAAATTAAGTGCACTAATGTTTTTAAATAAATCTTTTTCTCTTGCTCACTTTCTTCTCTCATATTCTTCTGTCTCCATCCTATTCCTGTTTCTGTGGAGAACCTGACAAATACACAGTATTCTCTGTTAGCTCACTCCCATGGTCAATTCATACAATTTCTCCCTTCCTGCTTAATTTAAAATCCAAAATCTTCACATAAATAGATTCGTATGTGATTTTTACACAGATTGCCAAATGTAATAGGCTGAAAAATTGTGCCTCAAAGATGTCCAAGCCCTGACTGTCAGGTGAATATGTTATTTTATATGGCAAAAAGGACTTTGCATGTGCAGCTAGGTTCTTGAAATGGGTAAATTATCCTGGATTATCTAGGTAGTTCCAATGTAAACACAGTGTCCTTATAAAAGGGAGGTAGGAGTTTGAAAGTATGAAGAATGTGATGTGACAACAGAAGCAGAGATTGGAGTGACATGGCTGTGAGCCAAGGAATGTGGGCAGCCTTGAGAAGCTGGGAGAGACAAGGAAAGGATTCTGTCTAGAGCCTCCAGAAGGAACTGTGCTGTCAACACTTTGATTTTAGCCCTGCAAGACTCATTTCAGACTTTGACTTCCAGAATTCTAAGAGAATAAATTTGTGTTGTTTAGAGTTACTAAATTTGTGTTAATTTGTTACAGTACAACAAGAAAAACTAATACATCAAACATGCCTGAAGTTCAGCCCTGCATGTAGCCTGTGCTCAAACTGAGATTCCTACTACACAAAAATGAGCAATTAAAATACAGTGTGATAGACTCCCACTTCTAGCCAACTGGTACCAGACTTGCCTTCCTGCCATAAATAACTGGAAAATGGACCAGATATATTAAACAGCTCTTTTCAGGCATTGGACAGCTGGCATCTCAGCAATGTGATCCTTTGGAGAAGGGAAACAAATGAGGTGAGTCCTATGTTTGTTCCAGCTTTCTTTTGTAGGCATTTTCTGTACTGTGGTAGAGAAAGAGGAATCTAAGCAAAGTATAGTAGACTCTCTGACTTGAAGAGACAGAGATTAGAGTTTGAGTAATCTGAGGTGGCTGAAATCTGGAACCTACATAGAAAAAGAGTCCTAGAAATATGTGTATAGGCCTTTGAGTTTTTACCTGACTACTAACCTACGTATGTATAGAGTAAAACTCAATGATGTAGAACAAAGACAAACTTGAAGTTGCAAGCTGAGCAATTCACAGAGCTCATGTATTTCTGTGAGACATTTGAGTCCCAATCACACAAAGTGGAGGGTGAACCACAGAGCACTTAGTAGACACCCCAGAATGGTGGTAGGGCTAAAGCAGACTTAGAGAAAAATCTACTCTAGTCTCACTCTAAAAAATCTTATGAAGGGGTCTCTAAATAATTAAGCCAACCTGCAAGTTATATAAGTGTCTGTTAGAACAAAACCCAACATTATTTTTAAAAAATTAATGAACACCTTCATTGTCACTCATTCTGTATCTTACATCTTCAGAATGTATTTATCTTACAATATCTTCCCATTTCTCCCAACTCCCTTCCCCGGCACCAGCCTTTGGCAATCACCATTCTACTCTCTGCTTCTGTGATTCTGAGTTTGTTTGATTCCACATATAAGTGAGATTGTGCCGTATTTCTCTTTCTGTGTCTGGCTTATTTCATTTAGCATAATATCCTCCAGGTCACAAATGTAAGGATTTCCTTCTTTTTTATGGCTGGATAATATTCCATTGTTTGTATATGTGTATTTTTATTTATTTATACACACATAAATACATACTATATTTTCTTTATCTACTCATCCATTAATGGAAACTTAGATTGTTTCAATATCTTGGCTTCTGTGAATAATACTACAATGAACTTGAATGTGAATTTATCTTTTCAAGATACTGATTTCATTTCCTTTGGATGTATACCTATAAATAGAATTGCTAGATCAAACAGTAGTTCTGTTTTTAAAGTTTTGCAGAAACTTCACACTGTTTTCTATCATTCCTCTACTAGTTTACATTTCCATCAACAGTGTACAAGATTTACCTTTACTCTACATTTTCATTAACACTTGTTATCTCTTATCTTTTTGATGATAATCTTCCTAATGGATGTGAGATGATAGCTCATTGGGGTTTTGATTTGCATTTTCCTAATGGTTAGTGATATTGAGCACTTTTTCATGTACGTGCTCAACGTTTTTATGTCTTCCTTGAAAAAAAAGTTTGTTCAGGTTCTTTGTCTATTTTTAAGAATAGTTTTTTTTTTTCAATTGTGTGAATTCCTCGTTTAACCATTATCAAATATACAATTTTGAAATATTTTAGTTCATTTCATAGGTTGCCTTTTCATTTTTATGAATTTTATTCTTTGCTATATAGGCTCATTTTAGTTTGATATATTTCCATTTATTTATTTTTACTTTTGTTGTCATATATAAAAAAAATCAATGCATTAAAAATTCAAGGAGCTTTCTATTTCTGTTTTCTTCTAGAAGTTTTATGATTTTGAATCTTACATTTAAGTCCTTAATCCATCTGGAGCTAATTTTTATATATGGTGTAAGACAAGGCTCCAGTTTCATTCTTTTTCATGTTAATATCCAGTTTTCCCAACAACATTTATTAAAGAGACTATCTTCCCATTGTAATCTTGGCACTCATGTCAAAGATTAGTTGAACATATATGTGTGGGTATAAGTTTGGATTCTTTGCTCTGCTCCATTGGTTTATGTATCTGTTTTTATGTCAGTACCATGTTGGTTTGATTACTGTAGCTTTGTAATATAGTTTGAAATCAGGGAGTGTGATGCCTTCAGCTTTGTTCTTGCTCATGTTTGCTTTGGCTATTCGGTGTATTTTGTGGTTCCATATAAATTTTAAGATTTTTTTCTATTTCTATGAAAAATGTCATTGGAATTTTTATAGAGATTTCATTAAATCTGTACATCTCTTTGGGTAATATATACATTTTAACAAAATTATTCTTCCAATCCATGAATGGAAGATATATTTTCATTTATTTGTCTTTAATTTCTTTCCTCAATGTCTTTTCTGCGTATGGATCTTTCATCTCTTTGTTTAAATTTATTTCTAAGTATTTTATTCTTTTTGATGTTATTGAATTTTTTTCTCTTTTTTCTTTGTCTTTTTTTTTTTTTTTTGAGACAGAGTCTCTCTCTGTCACCCAGATTGGAGTGCAGTGGTGTGATCTTGGCTCACTGAAAGCTCCACCTCCTGGATTCACACCATTCTCCTGCCTCAGCCTCTCAAGTAGGAGTAGCTGAGACTACAGGCACCCGCCACCACACCTGGCTATTTTTTTGTATTTTTAGTAGAGATGGGGTTTCACTGTGTAAGTCAGGATGGTCTTGATCTCCTCTGACTTCGTGATCTGCCTGCCTCGGCCTCCCAAAGTGCTGGGATTACAGGTGTGAGCCACTGCACCCAGCCAGAATAGCTTTCTTAATTTCTTTTTTGAATATGTATTTTTTGGTGTATAGAAACCCAGGTAATTTTTGTGTTTTGATTTTGTATCCTGAAAATTTTCCAAACTACTTCATTCATTCTAAAATATTTTTGGTGAAGTCTTTAGGGTTTTCTATATATAAGATTATGTCATCTGTAGAGACAATTTTACTTGTTCCTTTCCAATTTGAATACCTTTCATTTATTTTTCTTGCCTAATTGCTCTGGCCAAGACTTCTAGTACTATTTTAGTGGTAAAAGTAAGAATCCTTTTCTACTTTCTGATGTTATAGTAAAAGTTTTTAACTTTTCAACATTGAGTATAAGTTAGCTATAGGTTTGTTAAATATGGCCTTTATTGTGTTGAGGTATATTTCTTCTACAAAAAAAAAAAAAAAGCCAGGCGTGGTGGCATGCATCTGTAATCCCAGCTGCTCAGGAAGCTGAGGCAGCAGAATTGCTTGAACCCGAGAGGTGTAAGGTGCAGTGAGCAGAGATGGAGCCACTGCACTCCAGCCTGGGCGACAGAGGGACAATCTGTCTAAAAATAATAATAATAATAATAAAATGTATGCTTTTTTCTTTGATCCATTGATTTTTCAGGAGTGTGTTGTTTTTAATTTTCACATACTAGTGTATTTTCCAAAATTTCTCCTGTTACTGATTTCTAGATTTTATCCACATGATTAGTAAAGATATTTGAGATGACTGTTAAATTTGTGAAGACTTGTTTTGTGGTCTAACATACGATCTATCCTGAAGAATGTTTTTTATATGCTTTAAAAGGATGTGTATTTCACTGCTATTGGATAGGATGTTCTCTCTCTATATATATACACATATCAGTTAGATCCATTTGGCCTATACTGTTATTCAAGTCCACTATTTATTGATTTTCTGTCTGGGTGATATCTCTGGTGTTGAAATTGGAGTATTAAAGTCGTTTACTGTTATTGTATTACGGTCTAGTTCTCCTGTTAATTCTTTTAATATTTGCTTTATATATTTAGGTGATATGATGTTAATTAAAGAACACAATAATTATAAATATAAACGTACCCAACCTTGGAAGTCCAACATTCTTTATATTAAAAAAAATTAAACAATTTAAAAACAAAATTTACATTATCCAGAATTTGATTTAAAAACAAGAGAAAAAGCAGAAAAATATGTCCCATTACAAGGAGAAAAATCTGTCAATGGAAACAGATCCAGAAATGGCAAATGACAGAGTTATCAGACAATGACTTTAAGACAGTGATTAAAAATGTATGAAAAGATTTAAAGGAAAACATAAACATAATTGCTACAAAGTGAAAATCTGAAGCATAGTGAAATGATTAAGAGTTGTAAATGCAAATGAAGTGAAAATTTTAATGAATTGTGTTAATAGTAGATTAGAAACTATGGAGGAAATAATTAATAATCTTGATATGGCTTGGATATGTGTCTCTGCCCAAATCTCACGTCAAATTGTAATCCTCAGTGTTGGAGGAAGGGCCTGATGGGAGGTGATTGCATCATGGGGGTGAATTTCCCCCTTGCTTTTCTCATGATAGTGAGTGAGTTCTTATGAGATCTGGTTGTTTAAAGTGTGTAGCACCTCCCCCTTCTCTCTCTTTCTTCTGCTCTGGCCATGTAAAACATGCCTAATTTCCCTTCTGTTATGACTGACAGTTTCCTGAGGCCTCCCCAGGCATTCTTCCTGTATAGCTGGTAGAACTGTGAGCAAATTAAAACTTCCTTTTAAAATATAAATTATTTAGTTTCAGGTATTTATAGCACACTGAGAACAGACTAACACAAATCTTAAAGATATATTAATAGAAATTACTTTAATTGAAGCACATAGAAAAAGAAACCAAACTGTCATAAAAGGTCTCATTGATATATGGGATGAATATCAAGTAGTCTAATATGCATGGAAGAAAAACTAGCAAAACTGAAAGAGATATAGACAAACTGACAATTATGCCTATAAATTTCTGGAATCTTCTCTCAGTAACTGGTAAAGAAAAACACATGTCAACAAACATCAACCAACTAGACTAGGTAGGTCAAAGTGCCCACAGGTCAAGTAGAAATTATGTGAAGATTTAGAAAATGTTTCAAGTTGAGTGACAATGGAAAATATAACATATCAAAATTTAGGTGTACGTGAAGAGAAATTTATACTCTTACATGCATATTTTAGAAAAAAAAAGTGTCTGAAATAAATTCTAAGCTTCTTTCTTGAATGCTACCAAAAAACTATACTCAAGGAAAGTAGAAAATAATAAAAACAATAAAGATAAATAAGTACAATAAAATAATTAGATGATAATAAGTACAAGGTATTAATAAGGCACAAAGCAATGCAAGGAGAAATCAAAATGCAGTAGAAAACATTAAATAAAAATATTTTCCTTGAAATTACCAAAAAATTGCAATCAAGCTACATTAAACAGTAAAAAAAAAGACACAAGTTACCAATTTCAAAAATGACAAGTATTGCTGCATATTCTGCAGGCATTGAAAGGAGGAATGTTATAATATGATATGGATAAATGACAAGAGATTAATTACTTTAGATAGGATAGATACATTTCTAAAATGGTACAAATTAGAAAAATTGAATCAATAAGAAGGAAAATTTTAATAGCCATATATCTGTGAAAGAAGTTAAATCTATAATTAAAAACTTTCCCATGAAGAAAAATACAACGCAGAATAGCTTTGCTTGTGAACTCTAGACAATCTTTTAAAAAAAGAAATACTAGCTATTGTTTGGAAATTAACAAATACTGAAAGGAGAATTAATTCCAAACTCATTTTATGGTACTGGCATTACAGAATGCATGTAAAATTACACATGAATATACTTTATGAATACAAATGCAAAATCTTTAACAAAATATTATCATAATTAAATCCAGCAATAAACACAAAATATAATACATCATGAGTAAATAAAATTTATCTCTGGAACACAAAGTTGGTTTATCATTTGAGTATCAATCAACGTATTTTGTCATATTAATACAACAAAGGAGTTAAACTATATAATAATTTCAATATGTGAAGAAAACTAATTTAACAAAACTCAACATTAAATAATTTAAAAAGCTATTAAGAGGATGGGAACAAATAGAAACTTATTCAAACTAAAAAAGAGCATATACAAAACCTTCATCTGACATCGTATTTAATAGTTCTAAGGTTGGGAAAAAAGATTAAAATTTCTCTCACGTGGCCGGGCGCGGTGGCTCAAGCCTGTAATCCCAGCACTTTGGGAGGCCGAGACGGGCGGGTCACGAGGTCAGGAGATCGAGACCATCCTGGCTAACACAGTGAAACCCCGTCTCTACTAAAAAATACAAAAAAACTAGCTGGGCGAGGTGGCGGGCGCCTGTAGTCCCAGCTACTCGCGAGGCTGAGGCAGGAGAATGGCGTGAACCCAGGAGGCGGAGCTTGCAGTGAGCTGAGATCCGGCCACTGCACTCCAGCCTGGGCAACAGAGCGAGACTCCGTCTCAAAAAAAAAAAAAAAAAAAAAAAAAAAAATTTCTCTCACGTTCCTCTTCCACATTTTAATGGAAGTTCAAGCCAGTGTAATAAGAAAAGTAAGATAAATAAAAGACATATACATTGGAAATAAATAGGTAAATGTGTCTTTGCTTGTCAATGACATGATTACGCATATAGAAGATCCTAAAAAACTATAAAAAAGCAAGTAGGACTAAAAAGTGATTTTAGCAAGATCACAAGATACTAAATCAACATAGAAAAAGCTATTATATTTCTCTATATTAGCAATAAATGATTAAAAAATACAATTGCCATCTACAAGACCATCATAACCCTGACACCAAAGCCAGACGAGGACACAATTTAAAAAAAGAAACTACAAGCCAATATCAGTGATGAATATAGACACAAAAATTCTCAACAAAACACTAACAAACTGAATCCAACAACACATCAAAAAATAATACACTATGATCAAGTGGGATCTATAGATCAATTAGACCCATAGATCAATTTACATCATACATCAATAGAATGAGAGACAAATATCATATAATTTTCTCAATATGTGAAGAAAAAGTTTTTGATAAAATTCAACATCTCTTCATGATAAAAATTCTAAATGAATTAGGCATAGAAGGAAAATATCTTAACATAATAAAGACCACATATAACACATCCTGTTCAGCTAACATCCTACAGAACAGAAAGTTTTCAGGTTTTCCTCCAACTGGAAAAAAAACAAAAACAAAAAAAAACAAGGATCCCCACTCTCACCAATCCTTTTCAACATAGTACTGGAATTCCTAGCTAGATAAATTTGGCAAAGAAAAAATAAAACACATCCAAATTGGAAAGGAGGAAATTATATTTTCCCTGAAGACAACATGATAGTATGTGTAGCAAAACCTGAAGACTCTACCAAAAAACTCTTAGAACTGAAACATGAATTCAGTAAAGTTGCAGTGCACAAAATTAATATACAAAATCAGTAATGTTTTTAATACATTAACAACAAACTAGCTGAAAAAGAATCAAGAAAGCAATCACATTCATAGCAGCTATAAAAGTATAGTACCTAGTAATAAATTTAATCAAGGAGGTGAAAGAAGTTTATGAAGAAAACTACAAAACACTGATGAAAGAAATTGAAGAGATTGGGCGTGGTGGCTCACACCTGTAATCCCAGCACTTTGGGAGGTTAAGGCAGGTGGATCACTTGAGGTCAGGAGTTCAAGACCAGCCTGACCAACAGGGTAAAATCCTGTCTCTACTAAAATTAAAAAAAAAAAAAAAAAAAAAAGCCAGGTGTGATGGCAGGTGCCTGTAATCCCAGCTACTCTGGAGGCTAAGGCAGGAGAATTGTTTGAACTTGGGAGACAGAGATTGCAGTGAACTGAAATCACACCACTGTACTCCAGTCTGGGTGACAGAGGGAGACTCTGTCTCAAAAAAAAAAAAAAAAAAAAAGAAAGAAAGAAAGAAATTGAAGAGGGAACTAACAAATGGAAAGACATCCCATGTTCATGAATTGAAATAATTAATATTGTTAAAATGAAATTACTACCTACAGCAATCTACATATTCAATGCAATCTTTATCAAAATACCAATAACATTCTTTATGGAAACAGAAAAGAATCCCAAAATTTATACTGAACAACAAAATACCCCAAATAACCAAAGAAATCCTGAGCAAAAAGAACAGTGCTGCAGGTATCATACTATATGATCTCAAAATATACTACAAAGGTATAATAACCAAAACAGCATGGTATCGTCATAATAACAGATGCATAGAACAGTGGAACAAAATAGAGAATCCAGAAATTAATCCACATATTTACAGTCAACTGATTTTTTTATGAAGGTTATAAGAAGACTCACTGGGGAAGAACAATCTCTCCAATAAATGGTGCTGGGAAAACTGGATATCCATATGCAGAAGAAGGAAACTAGACACCCACCTCTCACCATATACAAAAATCAACTCAAAATGCATCAAAGACCTAAATGTAATACTTGAAACAATAGACATACTAAAATTAAAAAAGGGAAATAGTTCAGAACATTGGTCTGGGAAAAGATTTCATAAACAAGACCTCAAAAGCTCAGGCAACAAAAGCCAAAAATAAATATAAATGATTATGTCTAACTGAAATGGTCTGTGCAGCAAAGAAAGCAATAAACAGTTCAAGACAACCTGCAAAATGGGATAAAATATTTACAAACTACTCATCCAACAAAGGATTAATATGCAGAATATACAAGGAACTGACACAACTCAACAGCAAAAAGTAAACAACTTAACTTAAAAATGGCCATATAATCTGAACAGACATTTCTCAAAAGAAGACATATAAATGAACAATAAATACAAGAAAAAGTCTTTAGCATTACTAACCATCAGCAAAATGCAAATCAAAACTATAATGAGGTATTGTCTCACCCCAGTTAGGATGGCTATTATCAAGAGACAAAAATAAAAAATGTTGAGGAGGATGTAGAGAAAAGGGAACTCTTACACACTGTTGGTGGGAATGTAAACCAGTATTACCACTACAAAGAACAGCATGGAAGTTCCTCAAAAAAACTGCAAATGTAACTACCACGTGATCTAGAAATCCTACCACTGCAACTTTATCCAAAGGAAAGGAAATCATTACATTGAAGAGACATCTGCACCCCCATGTTTATTGCAGCACTTTTCACTATAGCCAAGATATGGAATTAACCTGGGTGTCCAAAAACAGATGAATGGGTGAAGAAAATTTTGTATATGTACACATGGAATACTATCCAGCCATAAAAAAAGAATAAAATCTTATCATTTATGGCAATGTGGATGAAACTGGAGGACATATGTTAAATAAAATAAGCCAGCAACATAAAGTTAAACACTGCATGTTCTCACTCATATGTGGAAGCTAAAAAAGGTTGATCTCATAGAAGTAAAAAGTAGAACAGAAGATACTAGAGGCTTGGAAGGGTGGGGGAAGAGAGGGATAAAAAGAGATTTGTTAAAAGATACAAAATTACAACTAGGTAGGAGGAATACATTCTGATGTTCTATACCACTGTAGGATGTCTATAGTTAACAATAATATATACTTTCAAGTAGCTAAGAGGATAGTGAACATTCCCAACATAAAGAAACGATAATTATTTGAGATGATGAATATAATTATTTTGATCTAATCACTACACATTATATGTATTAAAATATCACTATGTATACCATGAGTAGGTACAATTATTTCTGTCAATTAAAAAAGAGAAATAAGTATATAAGACAAAGCAAAAGATTAAATTAAATTAAAAAGTACTATGTGAATGTGTTGTAAAATTGACATAAACATGTAACATCTATTAACAAATGTAATTAAATATAAATAAGAACTATATACTAGAAATGACATAAAATTGTTGAAAGAAATTAAATATCTAAATTAATGAAGAGATATGCTATGTTTGCTTAAAATGCATGGCTCATATTTTAATGTAAGTTATGATTCAGTAAATTTGCTTAAAAATATATATATATATATATAGTGTGTGTGATAAATGTTATACTGAGGGTAAGGATTCCTAATTCAATTTTGTGTGTAGGCAGTGTGTTCCAGAAATTCTCCCCAAATTTGCTAGCTGAAGGAAGAGAAGGATTTAGATAAAGGGAGGAGCATGTTTCTGATAGTCATTTAGGAACCACCAAGTTGTTCAGTAAACTTGGGATGTAGTTTGTGAGGCCTGAATTCTAAGAGATGATACTGGGAAGGATCAGAACATGAAAAGCCTCATAGTATGACCTTGAGATTAAATACCTTTTAAAATTTTGTACCATAGGTGCCTCTCTGGCTTCATCCTTGTCACACTGCTTGTAAGCAACACTTTGTGGTTTGAGGCTTTCCTTGTGAATTCTTCATTGTTTTCAGTATGTAGAGTTAGATTAAAATGTCGATGCTCTGAGGGGAAGAGACAGATCTGAACGGTTTCCCACTTGAATCTTCCAAGATACTCTTAAATAGGGTAGTAGTGTCCCTCCTAGCAGGAATAGAGAAATTAGAAATCTAGGAGGTCTGGGAGGAAAAATCACTTCTGAAAACCTTTCTGAAGGTAGTGGAAGCTGTTTGGTTAAATTTGTGGTTCAGATTCTTCTGTTTGGAGTGTGCCTTTGACTGAAGTGCTAAGAGGAACCATGGTGGGAATGTTGGTTACGAGCAGTGTAGTACTTATTCCCATTTGCAGAGATATGTTTATTTGTGGGTTTTCCTCTATATTAATCACTTAGCTCCCAGTTTAGGAAGAATGACAGAAACCATCTCATAGGAATCTTTCCCAGGATTTGGCTTTAGTGAATGAGGTGCAGCAGCCCTGGGGAAAAAAAGGGGGGATTTTGAAGATCATCTCATTAAGCATAATCTTTCTTTCTTCTTTTTCTACATAATGTTCTCAGCATCTTTAATCATTGCTCATTATGTTGATCATCATTTAATTATCCTAGTTTGCCAATGCTCTTTAGAAATTTTCTGTGGTTTTGTTTGTTAGTTAAGTAAACAGTACCTGGTTCTGAGGGGACCACCGTTATCATTGATTAGAGTGTCCTGTGCAAGGCAGGGTAGGACAAGTTCCACTGTTGACATGAATCTACCATAGCCCCCTAAGTTTCCAATAATTGTTGTTTCTCCCCTCTACCATTCAAAACAAACTTCATTCCACATACCAAGTCATGGAATAAAATAGATTTGAGAGAATAGAAATACAGACTGTGACCATTTATAATGGAAATGTAGGAGATTCAATTAAGTGATCAAATGTTAAAATAGTTTTAGTAGTACATACACTTATCTAAATGATGTTACTAAAAATTAAAATTAAAAAGTTTTAATGATGAATTTGATTTTTCATGTTTACTTAGTTCAATAAAAACAAACAGAAGCCAAAATCGTTTTCACCACCATGTGAGACAATAGAGAAGTATAAGTAGATATGGCAGGATAAAACACCATCATGAGGTTGTCACTCAGCTGGAAACAAATTGAACATTACTTTCTTTCGCTTCTTTTGTTATTGTCAAAAAGTAAAAGCCTATCTTTTTTATGTAGATTAAGAAAACATTTAGGTTAGGAAGCCTGGCACTTATTTCTTCTGTTGAATTGCAGTAGTATAAAAAGTTGTATTCTTGGCTTAAAGATACATTTGCTTTTTTCCTAGAAAAATAATAACAAAAAGAAAATTATTAAGCTGAGAATAGTGCTCCTGAAATTATTGTGTTCTTTAATCCAAAAAAATGTGAGACATCAGATCATAATAATCAGTGATGAGTAAACCCACTGTAGATTATTTGATATCCTGTGTTATTTTACTTCTTTGATAAGTAAGCTTCTAGCAACAATCTTCATATGTGAATTTCCTTTGAAGGATGCCTCTATTAATTCAATAAGGTTTTGAATAAAGCCATTATCAGGGGCCATGTCACTGAGGCCAGCCCGCTCCGATAGAAGACCCTCTTAGAACCAGAAAATGAGGTCAATCTCACACTGGAGAATCAGGCAATCTAATGGTCAGGAAGCTCCTGAAGAATAAAAATTACTTAACTGACACTGGTCAAGATGAAATTTGTCTTTAACCTCAAGTTGGAGACAAGCACATCTCCAAAAGCCCAATGAGGGGCAAATTAATCAGCCTTTAGCTAGGCATTGTGGTAGCAGGTATTATTTTGGGAAAAAAAAAGCGGGTAAATTGCCACTCAAATTCTAAAAATAGCTTAAAATGTCAATCCTTAATGTGCCATAAAACATTGGAGGTTTTTGCTCTGGTAGACATAGATGACAGTCTGCAAATCCAGTTGATTATGGTTTAAGTTATATCAAGGACATGCATAAACCTTTATATGACCCATCAAAGGCTTTCCGATTTTATTAAAACAACATCTTGACCACACTCTGCAGTGATAGTGAGAAAAATTTTGAAAGTAGCACCCCAAATTTCAAGCATTTTCCAAACTTTTGTGGCTCAAAGTCACATGGGTACTATCTGGCTATTGGTCACTGCTATCTCTCGTTCCTGCTCCCCCTCCATAATGTAAGAACACTTGTTCAGTTTGGAGACTAATCAGTCAGACATGTGGGTCTGAAAGGATGCCCTATTGACCACAGTAAGTTCATTTCAAGATTGAGTGAAGATATTGGAGTCACAGGCATTGAAGATAGGGGTGGGGTGATTCACTAGATCACATCAGATTTCCACTGTATATTTAGATCAAAGCAAGATCCTCCTTGGAGAACTCCATCGAGCCATTGCTTTGGGTTTAGACGGCTTTGTCCAACTGCTTAGCTTCCTCTGAGCTGAGCTTGGGGGTTCTGGAATTCTCTTGCAGTTACCATTCTGTGGATTTCTAACACACACACACACACACATCATTAGCTTAATCTTGCATCTTCTGAACAGGTTTCAGGAGATTTTCTTTCATGGTAAAGTTTTTTTTTTTTTTTCTCTTCCAAGAAGGTGGTTCTTTCATTGGTTTAATTCAGATACAGTTCAGATTCTTGCAGAGACATAACGGAGGCTCATTTTGCTTATTCCATGGAATCATTTGTTTGCCCAGCTCTCCGATATATTTTTGTAATTCATCTGTAATTCTTTTAGTTTTTACAAGGCCATTCTCTATTGCAGAAATCTCCTGGATGATTCTAGAATGTTGCTTTTTGGAAAGATTCTAACTCCATCAGGAGGTGGTTATTTTCTGACCAGAGAATCCCTGTTCCTATTTTTAATTTGTTGCAGCTGTACCTCCCTCTCTCTCTCTCTCTCTCTTTTTTTTTTTTTTGCTTCCCTCTGGGGCTTTTTGCAATTTCTCTGCATATTCTTTGACCTTTGCTTCTTTGACATAGCTGGATCTTTTCAATAGAAAGTTTCTTCTTCCTGTAGAACTAAAAATATTATCTTCCTTTTAAAGTGGAGGAAGAGCTTCACACATCTTGGATCCTGGTATATGAGTTCTGATGGTGCCGGTGGGCTGGTTCCTGGGTTTACCAGGCCCCAGGTCTTTGGGCCACAGTCACAAACCTGCATTAGTTTTCCAAAGAGGCTGTTTCACACTGGTCCATTTTGATGTTGTTGTGAACTATAATTCCTGAGAGTATTTTTATGAATTGCAGTTTTGTCAATTTCCTTTCAGATCTATATTTGGGTATTTTATTAAAAAGTCTGAATAAAAGATTTGAAAATGCCACTTATTAGATTTTAGCTTGATTTTAGAGATAACTTGGAGTCTTGATTTTGTACTTAATGTATGAGCTGCCCATCTCCCTAGCTTTATGTCATTCACAGATTTTATGAGCTTAATTTTTTGTATTCTTTTAAAAATATTTATTGTGTGCCATGCATGAACTAAATGTTTTGTCAAGCACGGTACAAAGGCTCATAAGATAAAATTCTTCTCTTTGACTTCGTTACAGGCTGGTGGAAATTAGGTTAAGTAACCAAATCATTGTAATGTTGTGTGATATAAACCATAATGATAATACAAGTTTTCATTGTTTTAGAACTGCTGAAATTAGAGATGACTCCCTTCTTTGGACAAAACCTCGTTCTTGACTGGACGTGGTGGCTTACGCCTGCAATCCCAGCATTTTGGGAGGCTGAGACGCGTGGATCACAAGGTCAGGAGATCAAGACCATCCTGGCTAACACGATGAAACCCTGTCTCCAGTGAAAAGAAAAAAAAAAGTTAGCCGGGCATGGTGGCAGGTGCCTTCAGTCCCAGCTACTCGGGAGACTGAGGCAGGAGAATGGCGTGCACCTGGGAGGCAGAGCTTGCAGTGAGCCGAGATCGCGCCACTGTACTCCAGCCTGGGAGACAGAGCGAGACTACGTCTCAAACGACAACAACAACAACAACAACAACAACAACAACCAACAACAGCTCATTCTTATTCTTTGTAGAAAGAAAAACTTGAAGTTGTAGGCTACTAAGAGAAAGAAGCCAATTAAAAAGGTTAGTGTATTGTATGCTCATTCTCGACCTATAAGACAATGTTAACAACTTTAGATATCAGCCATTGATTTTCAGCCCCATGGCAGAGTTATATCCGAGCAATTCCAGATTCCTTGCTGGCAGAGTTTACTTGAAGGTAGAGAAGTGACACAGAGGTATTTTATCACAATCACAGTCAAGCTCTGTGCATGACTGGATGACTTCTGGATAGGTAGAAATATGCCCTTATGTTTTCACTTCTGAAACATAAATAGTGCACCGTAATGCAAGCTCATCACATCTTTATAACAGCAACTGAGTGAGCTTTACCCAGGAGTTCCTTCACTGTTTCATAAAAGAGAATTCTTACAATTGTTCAAATGTTATCTGCAATATGTTTAATCTGTTTTGCAGACATACACAGTAACTCTCTTAATAATAGTAATAATCACACTTCCTTAATTTCATTTTTTTCTTGAAAGAGAAAAAATTATTAATTGCATAGTGAGTGATAAGGTGCTCTCATATCCTTCAAAAGGTATTTTACCAAAGGTCTCCCAGATCAGTTGTTTAAAATTCTACAGAAGAGTGCAGAGGAGGTAGAGACATGATTCCTAATTTTTTATCAATGTTGTGAGAAAAAGAATGCATTGATCAGACCTACAAAGAGAAAAAAAATATGACATGACATCAGAGAATGCCTTTTGCTTTGACAAAATTTATCAGCCATGTAGAGAATACTTATGAAATTATAGATTTTTGATTTAAATTAATTTTCCAGGTTGGATACTTACAAAAGAGTAGTGATCATTCAATGTCTTTGGCCTAAGTGACTATTTTCTGTTTTTCCTTATTTTATTTTATTTTTCATAAGATACAGTAATGATGCTTTGGATGATTCAAGGGTGAGAAGGATATTGATATGATCATTTTCAATCTATTTGAAAATTAATATCTTTGAAGGATCACATTTTGAAAATAATCAAATTTTTTGAAGATGCGAAAGTGAATTTTCAATGTAGTATTCCCTTACCATCAACATTCTTTATTTTTTTCCAGTTCCTCTTAGTCAAGCACCAGCTCAATTTTATACTTCCATTGTCATCTTATCTATATAATATTTTCTTTATATAAACTCATGAATTCAATTTATTTTAATACCATTTATACATGGTATTATATAATGTGTATTGTATAATATAGTACATTTACATGGCATTTGATTTTGCTTTTTTGGTTTGTTTGGCTTACATTTTCTTTGTGTTTGGTTACTTTGTTATTTGCTTAATTAAGTAGTCATTTAAAAATAAATATGAGTTAAATGATTCCTTAGAAAATGATACCTAAAGAGGAGAACAAATATAATGATGAAGAAGGTTGGGAAGGAGTGAGTTAGGGGTTTTAGATAGAATGACCAAAAAGGACTTCATTAAGAAAATGATGGTTGAATAAAGAAATGATGGAAAAGAGGGGAGAGCCATGTGGATATCTGCAGGAAGAGCATTCTAAGTTAACTAAAGCAGTATGTGTAAAGGACTTGAGTTTAGAGTGCTCTTCATGTGTTTAAGAAGCAAAAGGGTTACCAATGTGCCTGGAAGGAACTGAGCAAGAGAAAAAGAGTGGGGTACCTGATTCTATAGAGATTTATAGGTCCTCAAAGGAGTCTGGCTTTTATTCTAACAGACCTGAAAATACATGGGGGCTTTATGATTGACATGATTGAACTTGCATTTTAATAGGATTACTGTGACTGCTCTATTGAGAATGGAATGTATGGGGCATGAGTAGAAGCAGGGAAGCAAGTCAGAAAGCTACTCTAATTATCAAAGTAGTGAAAGAGGTAGTCTGAGCCTAGAAGATAAAACTCTATATTAATTCATTAGTACTTTCTTTGTCTGAGCCCTGGGATCAATGATCAGATCCTAGAACCAGGATCCCTGGCTTCTGTTAATGGAGAAGAAGTGGATGTAGAAATCAAGATCTGAACACTAGGCATACTTATTGCTACTGAACTATTTCAATGAACAGGAAATTGATTACTATTACCTCTTTTAAAATGTCATGACTATCTACTGAACCTTTTTTAAAAAATTCCAACCATAGAGGTTTTCTTGACTTTTCACATTCTCAGTTTGTGTTTCCTTCTCCCATAGTGAGAAGTAAGGGCCCCCAAAAAGATCAACATATTTACTCATTGGCTCAAAATTAAATACACAAAAAATAGTTTTAAAATTGGTATATCTATACCACTATGAAGATAAAAGTTGAAGATTTTTTTGCAATTCTCATTGCCTTTAGACTAAAGGTATATAATCAAAGTAATGTTTACAAAATATCATTTGGATTATATTTTTTCTAATGTGGTTATATAATCCATTTGATACACAGTATAACTTATTTTTGTTTACTTGTATTTAAATTTAATTTGTGTCAGTTAATTTTGATTTTTTTTTGAACATATAAAATGATAATGTGGTATTTAAAGTCAAAACTATATAAAGAACCATTTTAAGAGAAGTGTTGCTTCCTACCATCCAATTCCTGTTTACTTCCTAGAGGTAGTCTGTTAAATTAATGTTGAGTGTATTATCCTTATATTTCTTTTTGCAAAAATAAGCTAACACATGTATATGCCTCCTACTTTGTCTTACCAAGACACAGTAAATTATACATACACCATTGTACATAGCTTTGTAACTTAATAATACATACTGAAAATCATTCTATATCCCTTTATAGAGCTTCTCTCCATTCTTCTGTAGAGCTGCAGGTACTCCATTGGGTGTATGACTCATAACTTACTCAATTAAGTTTTATGTTTAGTTTTTTTTTGTTCTTAATATTTTGTAGTAACAAAAAAATGCTACAGTGAAAAACCTTCTGCATATATATTTCTCATATTGGAGCTATATCTTCAGAAAAATTCCTAGAAGTAAGATTTCTGGGTCAAAAGATAAATAAAAGTATAGGTTATTAATTTTTATTTAATTGACATATAAAAATTTAGCATTTATTGTGTACATTTGATGTTTTCAAATATGCATATACTGTGGAATGGCTCTATCAATCTAATTAACATATGCATTACCTCACATCTTTTATTTGCAGAGAGAATACTCAAAATCTATTGTCTTAGTGATTTTCAAAATACAGTACACTGTTATTAACCACTGCCACCATGTTGTACAAGAGATCTCTTGAACTTATTCCTAAGAAGAAGTTCTAACTGAAATTTTGTATCCCTTGACTTCATCCCTCCAAACCCCAAATCTTCCCAGCCTCTGGTAACCAACATTCTACTCTCTACTTCTATGAGCTTGTCTATTTTTAGATTAAACATATAAGTGAGATCATACAATATTTGTTTTTCTGCCCCTAGTTTATTTTACTTAACATACTGTTCTCAAGATTCATTCATGTCATTGCAAATGACAAAATTTCTTTCTTGAGACTGAAAAGTATTCCATTGTGTATATAAAACAAATCGTCTTTATTCATTCACTTATTGATGAAGATCAACATATTTACTCATTGGCTCAAAATTAAATGCACACAAAATAGTTTTAGAATTGATACATCTATACCACTATCAAGATAAAAGTTGAAGTTTTTTTTTTTTTTTTGCTATTCTCATTGTCAAAATAATGCGTATAGTTAGAAAAGAGAAGACATACAAAAACTTAGCCCGTTGTTTCTCTAACATTGAGAGATTTAGGAAATAAAGGAGAACCAGGTAAGGAAACGAAGAAATGTTCAGAGAGGTAGGGGGAAAATGTAAAGTTGACATCCTGGAAGTCACACAAAGAAAGCATATTAAGGTGGAGAGGCAGATGTTGCAAATAGGTCAAATTATTTGAGAATTGATCATGGGATTTAAGAACATAGATGCCTTTAGTGACCTTGATAAGAGCAGTTTTTGTGGTTGTTGGAGTAAAAGTCTCGTTGAACTGGGTTTGAGAAAGAATAGGCAGAAAAAATAAACTGAACTGGAGACTAGTGGTATAGACTACTCTTTAATATTTTTCCATAGACTGAAGTAGAGAAATGGGCAGCAATGTAAGTTTCTCAAGAACAGACACCATATGTTTTTTTTTTTTTTTGGTATGTTCATAGCACTTATTAATGCAAATATATTCATAAAAAGTGTACATTGCTAGTTAAAAATATTATCCAGTGTATGAATCTCCTTTATACCTTCAGGAAGAAACTAAAATGTTTTTTTTTCAGAAGGAAATCCAGTATTCTCTAGATCGAGAAAGATGCAAATGCAAGTGATTCCAATATAAGACAAACTTGAACATGTTGCCTACTCACAAGGTTGACATGATTGCTTATTTTTGGATAGATCTTCCAAACCATCATGTCATTTTTTAGTCAATTGTAGTCTCAATCAGAATATATATCTTTTCTAACTTATTATTGGGAATAACTTATAACTTATTGAGAAGCCATACATCATTAAGTAAGAAAAACTTTGAACATAAGGTGTGGGACATTCAGTTTCTCTGAATAAAATATAGACAGAACTATAGTTGTCATGGTTGCCAAAACAAATTACTGTTCTTTTTCCTTTTCTGTTTCATTAACATCCCTAGTTAGGCTTATAGGATTGTTGAGGTAGAATGCCTCCCAAATAGAGATGCCTTCTATTTTTTTGTTAAAATTCTTTTTTTGAATGGAGCAATTACCATAAATTACTGTAACATCCCCACCCCAAAATTGTTATCTGAGTGAATGATTGTGTTTTTGGAGATCTTGCCAAAGACTCGTTGGATGATGGGAAGGATCTGGTACTTCATCTTTACAAGGTCATTGGACCCTGTTTATTACTAACAACTGCCTTTCCGCTGAGGGGGGTGTCAATGTACCTTATCACGTTTCATTATTCTTATTTGGTAGAAGGAAACAGAAAAGTAATGTAAATTTTAGTAGCCATATTTCAAACAAAGAAGCAAAAAAAAAAGTGAGACATTTCTCAATTAAATAGCATTGTTTTATGTTCATTTAATTATTTCATAAAGTTGTGAGAAATTTTATTTATTGTTTCTTTTTTTGTTTCTCCTTTGAAAATAAATATTTATTCCATGTACTTTGTTTCTAATTGAAACAATTAATTAATTAGAGATGAACTCATTGACATATTTGGCTATATTGTGTCTGTTTAGTGAAGGCAGATGATATGGTTTGGCTCTGTGTTCCCACCCAAATCTCACCTTGAATTGTAGTAATCCCCACATGTCAAGAGGCAGACCAAATGGAGATAAGTGAATCATGGGGGTGGTTTCTGCCATGCTGTTCTCATGGTAGTGAGTGAGTTGTCATGAGATCTGATGGTTTTATAAAGGGCTCTTCCTCCTTTACTTGACACTCATTCTCTCTCCTGCCACCCTATGAAGAGGTGCCTTCTGCCATGATTGTAAGTTTCCCGAAGCCTCCAAAACCATGTGGAACTGTTAGTCAGTTCAACCTCTTTCCTTTATAAATTACCCAGTCTTGGGTATTTTTTCATATTAGCATGAGAATGAAATAATACAGCAAATTGGTACCAAAGGAATAGGGTGCTGCTATAAGGAAGGATATATGAAAATGTGAAAACAACTTTGGAACTGGATAACAGGCAGAGATTGGAACAGTTTGGAGGGCCCAGAAGAAAACAGGAGGATGTGCAAAAATTTGAAACTTCCTAGTGACTTAAAGGACTCAGAAGGCAGGAGGATGTGGGAAAGTTGGGACTTCCTAGAGACTTCCAATGACTTTGACCAAAATGCTGATAGTGATATGGACAATGAAGTCCAGGCTGAGGTGGTTTCAGATGAAGATGAGGAACTTGTTGGAAACTGGAGAAAAGATGACTCTTGTTATGCTTTAGCAAAGAGACTGTTGGCAGCATATTGCCCCTGCTATAGAGATCTGTGGAGCTTTAAAACTTGAGAGAGATAATTTAGTGTTTCTGGTGGGAGATGTTTATAAGTGGCAAAGCATTTAACAGGAAGCAGAACATAAAAGTTTAGAAAATTTGCAGCTCGACATTGTGCTAGAAAAGAAAAACCCATTTTCTGAGGAGAAATTCAAGCCTGATGCAGAAATTTGCATAAGTAACGAGGAGCTGTATTAGTCTGTTTACATGCTGCTGATAAAGACATACCTGGGACTAGGCAATTTACAGAAAAAAAGAGGTTTAGTTGGACTTACAGTTCCACGTGGCTGGGAGGCCTCACAATCGTGGTGGAAGGCAAAGAAGAGCAAGTCACATGTGGATGGCAGCAGGCAAAAAGAGAGCTTGTGCAGACAAACTTCCATTTTTAAAACCATCAGATATTGTGAGACCCATTTACTATCATGAGGACAGCATGGGAAAGACCACCCCCATGATTCAATCATCTTCCACCCAGTTCTTCCCAAAACACATGGGAGTTATGGGAGCTATAAGATGAGATTTGGGTGGGGACACAGAGCCAAACCGTATCAGAAGCCAAATGATAATTGCCAAGAAAATGGGGAAAATGTCTCCAGGGCATATCAGAGATCTTCATGGCAGCCCCTTCCATCACAGGCTTGGAGGCCTAAGAGGGCAAAAAGATTCCATGGACTGGGCCCAGGACTTTGCTGCTTTGTGCAGTCTCAGGACTTGGTCCACTGTGTCCCAGCCATGGCTAAAACGGGCCAAGGTACAGTTGGGGCCATGGCTTCAGAGGGTGCAAACCCCAAGCCTTGGCAGCTTCCACATGGTGTTGAGCCTATAGGTGCACAGAAGTCAAGAACTGAAGTTTGAGAACTTCTGCCTAGATTTCAGAGGATGTATGGAAATGTCTGGATGTCCAGGTGGAAGTTTGCTGCAGGGGCTGGACCCTCATGGAGAGCTGCTGCTAGAGCAGTACAGAAGGAAAATGTGGGGTTGGAACCCCCAGAGTCCCCACTGGGGCACTGCCTAGTGGAGTTGTGAGAAGAGGGCCACTATCCTCCAGACCCCAGAATGGTAGATCCACTGACAGCTTGCACCATGCTCCTGGAAAAGCCACAGACACTCAATATTAGCCCATGAAGGAAGCTTGGAGGGGGGCTGTACCTTGCAAAGCCACAGAGATGGAGCTTTCCAAGGCTATGGGAGCCACCTCTTGCATCAGTGTGACCTGGTTGTTAGACATGGAGTCAAAGGAGATCATTTTGGAATTTTAATGTTTAATGACTGCCCTACTGGATTTTGGACTTTCATAGGGCCTGTAGCCCCTTTATTTTGGCCAGTTTCTCCCATTTGGAATGGGTGTATTTACCCAATATCTGTACCTCCAATTTATCTAGGAAGTAACTAACTTTCTTTTAATTTTACAGTTTCATAGGCAAAAGAGACTTGCTTTGTCTCTGATGAGACTTTGGACTTGTACTTCTGGGTTAATGCTGGAATGAGTTAAGACTTTGGGGGACTGTTGGAAGGGCATGATTGTGTTTTGAAATGTGAAGACATGAGATTTGAGAGGGGCCAGGGTGGAATGATATGGTTTAACTCTGTGTCCCTACCCAAATATCACCTTGAATTGTAATAATTCCCACATGTCAAGGGTGAGATGAGGTGGAGATAACTGAATCTTGGGGGCAGTTACCCCCATGCTGCTGCCCTCATGATAGTGAATGAATTCTCACATGATCTGGTGGTCTTATAAGGGGCTTTCCCCTTTGCTTGGCCTTCATTTTCTCTCTTGCCACCCCGTGAAGAGGTGTCTTCTGCCATGATTGTAAGTTTTCTGAGGCCTCCACAACCATTCAGAAATGTGAGTCAGTTAAACCTCTTTCCTTGATAAATTATGCAGTCTTGGGTATTTCTTCATAGCAGTGGGAGATCAGACTAATACAGCAGAAATTTTTAATTTTCTGTCTATAGTTTAAATATTCAGGATAGAAGATATAATATAGTTAAAATATCACCTAACTGTTTTGGTAACTATTCATTTTTTCACTTATTAATTCAACATACTATTAGCAAGCTTCTTATATGAAAAACACTAACAATGTAAAGCAAGCCAGTAATTATTAGAGGCTTACTCTGTGTGAGGTACTTTGCTAAGTGTTTTCTTTCTCTCGATCCCACGAGGTAGGTACTGGTATTATTTCTTTTGTGATGATTTGAAAGCTGAGCTTCCTGAAGGCTATGAAACTTACTCAAGATCAACCAGTCACTGTACAACAGAGCTAAAACTTGTACTAAGCTCTCTGACTCTATAGCTCATGATCTTAGCCTTAGATTCTGGAGAAAAAGGTAATAAATTGTTACTTTTGAGACAATTGTGGTTTGGAGATGAATGTCATTGTGGCAGCCTGACATTTTGTGTACAGTAAGGAATTATCTGTTGGTGAAGGCCAGACGACGAAGGAACAGTTTTTCCATGTTAAATACTGCTTTTGTGGAACTATGACTATGTGACTGGCACCTGCTGGGCACTGTGGTGGCCGGGCACGGTGGCTCAAGCCTGTAATCCCAGCACTTTGGGAGGCTGAGGCGGGCGGATCACGAGGTCAGGAAATCGAGACCATCCTGGCTAACACGGTGAAACCCCGTCTCTACTAAAAAATACAAAAAACTAGACGGGCGAGGTGGCGGGTGCCTGTAGTCCTAGCTACTCGGGAGGCTGAGGCAGGAGAATGGCGTAAACCCGGGAGGCGGAGCTTGCAGTGAGCTGAGATCCGGCCACTGCACTCCAGCCCGGGCCACAGAGCGAGACTCCGTCTCAAAAAAAAAAAAAAAAAAAAAAAAAAGAGAAATGGTGGTAAATAATCTACTTGTAAGGTGCTTAAGTCAAGTTCTCCATAGTATCTGTGAGCATTTGGACATTGTTAAACTTCAATTTCAGTTCTTATTTTCCTCTGAGGATACTGTTTGGCCTCCTCTAAACCAAAATGTTTGGTTTACAAAGACACAATCATCAAGATGGCCTTAACATTTTCCTCAGCTTAACTAAATTTTCAACAGGTTTCTTTAGGACTATAGTCTCCTGACCTCACCTTTTTTAAAGCACTCACTTTAGAAAACTTGCAGTTGTAATTCTTTCTCTACCTATTTGAGATGTGAATCTTCTATAACTCAGGAATGTCTTTCTTAAGGACCTGGAGCCATCTCTTTGAAATACAGTCATCGAGAAAGGTAGGGTTCCCATCTTTCAGTCTCTGTGGAAGGGCAAAATCCTAACTTTGATAAGTTACACTTAGCAAATGCATATGGCCTAATCACTTTGACCAACTTCTTCCTAACATCCTCTAGTACTTTTCCATTAACCCCAGTAATTAAAAATCCTTCCGTTCTTTGTTTTAGCAGGGTGAGGTTAATCTCTCTCATCTATTGCAATAGCCTTAAGTAAAATATTCTTCAATGTTTAACCCATCTGGTGCAATTTTACTTTGGCCCATATGCCACAGATGTGGTGGAATCAGAAAAACCAGGACATGACAAGCGTGATGAAGACACTCAGAAAGAAAGGGTTCACAGCATGTGCATGACTTAAGTTGGAAGCTAGAAAATTCTGTTTATATCCCTTCTAGTAAAATACATTGAAACTAGAGAATGTTAGATTTGAAATGGATACTTGATATCAGTAACTTCAATCCCTATGGGTTACCAGTGAGAAAAGAGGTAATTTGCCCAAAGTCACCGATATGGTCAGCATTGGTATTATAAGGCCTATCTTCCAAGAGTCATCTCAGACCATTTTGGGCAGTCTTGTGTTTACATCTTTTGCAGATGCAGTCAAGAATCTTTAGGCTACCAGTCAAAAAAAATGCATCTCATCTATGTAAGATATTATCACTACTCTGGCAAAGAGTTTGGTAACCATTGTGGGAGGACTACATAAGTTGTCATAATCCATTTTTAATTCCATAAAATATTTGGGCTCATGAATTGGATTTAATATGAAATACTATATCACATAAAGCCTCATTATTTGAATTAAGACCTACCAGTCAATGCCCTATATGTCTTTAATTTTAAAACATCCAATTTTGCTTCAAGCTGTTAGGAAAATTAAAATGCATTATTTTTAGATTTTACAGCATTTTCAAGTAGTCTGTTGTCATGAGATGAATATTACAGTCTATCAGGTTTTTAAATTCATGATGCTATTTAAACAATATCAGTTTTTTGTATGTGCTGTTCAATTTCTCATTATCATGCAACAAATCTTTTTCTAAATTGCCTGAGGTTAGTGCCTTTGTTAGAACCCAGGAGGCTGGAAGACATAGCTTAAATCATGAGGCAGTTAACTCTCATATATTTGAAAAGATATATATAATTTAAAAATATTAACATCAAGGTCATGTCACCAGATTTAGCCATTATCAGACTTCAGTCACTAAAGATTAAAATTAAAATTCATAATTTTGACACAATATAATGTATCTGTGTGGTCATCTTCATTTAGTACCTGGCTCAAAAAATTTGGCTTTGGAAATGTACTGGGTCACAGGGAGTGTTTGGGATTGCTTAGCTTCAAAGGCAGTTTAAAAAAAGAATAAGCAAAGCACATAAACACACAGATTTACAGTCTAATGCTTACTCAGCCATTTAACCTTTTTCTCCATTTAGGTTCATCAATCGTTGATTGTTTTCAACTAACCATAAAGATATCGGAACACTATACCTGCTACTTGGCACATGAGCAGGGATAGTAGGCATCACCTTAAGCCTCCTAATTCGAGCAGAATTGGGCCAACCAGGGACTCTGCTAGAAGATGATCAGATCTACAATGTTATTGTTACTGCCCACGCATTCATTATAATCTTCTTTATAGTAATACCAATCATGATTGGGGGTTTTGGCAACTGGCTAGTCCCTCTGATAATTGGTGCACCTGATATGGCATATCCCCTGATAAATAATATGAGCTTCTGACTTCTTCCCCCATCTTTTCTACTCCTACTTGCATCTTCAATAGTAGAAGCTGGCGCTTGATCCAGCTAAACACTTTATCCCCCTTTAGCAGGAAACCTAGCACATGCAGGAGCCTCTGTGGATCTGATCATCTTCTCGCTCCACTTAGCAGGTGCTTCTTCTATTTTAGGGGCCATTAACTTGACTGCCACAATTATTAACATAAAACCCCCAGCCATAACCCAGTATCAAGCATCCCTTTTTGTCTGATAAATCTTCATTAACGCGGTCCTTCTACTCCTTTTCCCCTCAGTCCTAGCCACCGGCATTACTATACTATTAACTGACAGTAACCTCAACACTCCTTTTTTTGACCCTGCTGGTGGGGGTGACCCTGTCTTGTACCAATCTTGTACCAACATTTATTCTAATTCATAGATATTAAGTCTATATCCTTATCCTACCAGGCTTCGGGATAATCTCCCACATCACATCGTATTATTCTGGAAAAAAAAAATAACCATTTGGGTACATGGATATAGTAGAAACCATAATATCAATTGGCTTCTTAGGATTTATAGTATGAGCCCACCATATATTTACAGTAGGAATAAGTGTAGACACACAAGCATACGTCACCTCCGCTACCATAATTATTGCTATTCCTACTGGTGTCAAGGTCTTCAGCTAATTAGCTACGCTGCATGGCAGTAATATCAAATGACCTCCCACAATATTCTGAGCCTTAGGCTTCATTTTCCTTTTCAAAGTAGGAGGTTTAAATGGCATCATACTAGCTAACTCATCACTAGACATTGTCTTACACGACATATTATGTTGTAGCCCATTACTGCTACATCCTATCAATAGGAGCAATATTCGCCATTATAGGAGGCTTTGTCCACTCTTTTCCCCTATTTTCAGGCTACATACTTAATCAGACCTATGCTAAAATCCACTTCACCATGATATTCATAGGTGTTAATTTAACGTTTTTTTCCACAGCACTTCCTCGGCCTATCCAGTATGCCCTGATGTTACTCTGATTATCCTGATGTGTATGCCGGATGAAATGTTATTTCATCTGTAGGTTCATTTATCTCACTAACAGCAGTTATACTAACAGTCTTTATAATCTGAGAAGCCTTTGCTTCAAAATGAAAAGTACTAACAATTGAACGATCATCTACTAATTTAGAGTGGCTTTACGGCTGTCTACCACCTTACCACACGTTCAAAGAGCCAACCTACGTGAAAACCTAAATGACAAAGGAAGGAATTGAACCTCCAGAAACTAGTTTCAAGCCAATGCCACAACCTATATGACTCTCTCTTGATAAGATATTAGTGAAATTATTACATAACTTTGTCAAAGTAAATTTATAAGTTAAACACTATATGTCTTAATGGCCTCAACCAATCTCCTCGGGCTTCTACCCCATTCGTTTACACCAACTACCCAATTGTCAATAAACCTAGGTATAGCAATCCCCTCATGAGCAGGAGCAGTAATTATAGACTTCCACTTTGAGACAAAAAACTCCTTAGCTCATTTTTTACCACAAGGCATACCTATGCCACTTATCCCTATACTAGTGATCATTGAAACTATTAGCCTATTCATTCAACCAATGGCATTAGCTGTACGATTAACAGTCACCATTACAGCCAGACACCTACTAATGCATTTAATTGGAGGAGCTACACGAGTACTATCAACTATCAGATTTCCCACAGCTTCAATTGCTCTCATTATTCTAACCCTACTGACCATCCTCAAATTCGCTGTAGCCCTTATTCAGGCCTATGTCTTTACACTACTAGTAAGCCTTTACCTATATGACAACACGTAATGACCCACCAAATGCATGCCTACCATATAGTTAAACCCACCCCCTGACCACTGACAGGAGCTCTCTCAGCAATCCTAATAACATCTGACCTGGTCATATGATTTCACTTTAACTCTGTCACCTTTAACTCTATCTTATTTTGAATGTGAAAAAGATAAAAATGGAATGGCTATAACACAAAGCTAGGCTAAGCTGCTGTGCTTCCGGGCTGAAAGGTTTATGGCTCATTTAAAAGTGCCTGTTGGCGATGACTAGAGCTTAGTGGGAAGGACATTTTGATGATTATTTTCAAAGTGTCAGTTCATCTAGTTAGTTTTGTAAATGGAGAGAAAATGCTATGAAACAGCTGTTCTTATGTGAGTAACAAATGATTAAGTACTTATTCTATCACTTGGCCTAATAAACCTTTGCATTTAGAAATACAAAAAGATCAAAACATTTAAGTTGTTAAGGAGTTAAAGCACATAGTAACTGACCAGGCACATTTGACCTCCTTTCACTTGAGCGAGAGCTCTTCTACATGCTGTTAGCAGCACCCAAGTCCTTCTCTTATGATTTCATTGAAATACGTTTGTGTCCTGATGTAGGCTCACAGTTTCTTATTAGCAGTTTAAACCTAAACGTTTGTTCATCTTGTATGTTTTTGGAAAGCCCCTTTTGTAGCTTCAATTGATGTGAGATTACTGATATTTTTATTTATTATATAAATTATTTATTTATGTGTCACATTATTGTGAAAATTTGTTTCACTGCAGAAATATTGCTAATTTTGATTACGGGGATCTTCTCTAGACTCTAATGTGGGTGTTATACGTAACATGGTGCAGGGACTGTATTATCTTCCTACAAGCTAACATTTTTGAATACTAAAACCCAGCTGGCTCCAGAGGTATTTTTTAGGGAATTACAGATCCCTATCACTTACGATATGTAGCATACTCTGGTAACTAAGGCTAATATTTGCTTCCCTGCCTACTATAGTGTGGAAATGTTCCTGAGGGTGAGTGATCACCTAGCCATTACACTTTCTAGCTCATCTTGCCGCAGTTGTGATCCTTTGACTAAATATAACCAATAGAATATAAAAATAGTATATTCATAATTTTATTTCATTTATTGTCATAATAACTTTGGGAAGTCACTATGGTTAGCAGTATTATTTTTGAAAGCAGAAATATAGAGGCTCAGAAGTTCTTGCAACTCTTAAATGAGAACCTTAGAGGTGGAAAATAATTCTTCTGATGTCAAATTCCATGCTCCTCCTAACACAAAAAAATCTTAAAATAGATAGTTTCTCTTTTTTTCTCTTCTATTCTTGGGCAAGTATTTGCAAATATGCTTCTATGTTTCCTTTTTTTTTTCCTAGATAAGGCCAGACATACTGCATAGACTGGGTATAAATCCAGGCACATGTTTATTTATGGCTCTCAGCATAAGTTTGCTGGATCAGCCTAAGCAAATCTGTCAGTCATTTTTGGGGCGTTTATTAGAGCAGTTCTATCGATATTGTGAAGATATATAGTAATAATAATTATTACATCTTTGAGTGTTTACCATACACCAACTATTCTTTAAATGTTTTTCATACATCAATATATTTTCTATTCACAACAATCCTATGAATTAGTTGACATAATTATTCACATTTTACAGATAAGAAAACTGAAACATAACACAATGAAGCAGTTTTCTCAAGGTCACATGGCTACAAGTGGCAGAGACAGCCATTGGATCCAGTCTGCCTCCAGAACCTACATTCTTAAACATCGTGATATCGTGTCTCTCAGCATGTGTTAATATTTACCTAATTGATAATAATTATTTATTAACTGAATAAATGACATTTAATTTGAGAGTTACTATCATAATTAAGTACCTAGGGTGGAATTTTTAAAGTATTTAATATTGACTTTTGATCCAGAGAATTACATTTAATTTTGTTTTTAATACATCTTTCATAAAACAGTTTCTTGTTTCAATGAAATTTGGAGACTCACATTTAATAACAAGTTCTAACAGAAGCAGAGATATTTAAATGGGGTCTAGAGGAGGAATATAAGAGAGGAAGGGCTTACGTTCAGAAGAAAAGAGACACTGAGTTAAGAGATACTGAGTTAAGAGATATTAAGGAAAAGAGATACAGTATAGAAATTTCCTGAGAGACCCCAGATGCCAGAAGAGTCAGCAGAAGGAATGAATGCTATATGGTGCTAAAAAGACTGGAGGGAGAGGGTTCCTGCATGCTCAGATCTTATTAAAGACTGAGTAGATGGGAACAGAGAAGCCAGGCAAATATAGACAGAGATAAATATTGAGTGCATTAGCTATCCTGTAGGAGAGTGCCCCTTCAAAACCAACTTGAATGTTAGTTACTTCAACTGACTGTTATCGACTTTGGCTATTATCCCATTCCATATTCCCATGAAGATGTCCGCACAGTGGGATCCTTAAGAAAAACTCACAAAAACAAGATTACTATTATATTAATATGTTTCTCCTCTAGAGATTTCAGAGGTCTTTTAAACATTCACTCATCATGCATTTTTGCATACCTTGTTTATCTTTTAAAAATTAACTGTCATTTATTTAGTGCTTTGTCTCTTTTCATGCACTAATATGTGAGGCACTGTAATATATTAATTAAAGGACAAACTCTGGAAGCTAGACAGATATGGAATATAATTTTTGGTCATCCACGTCCTAGCTTTGTGACCTTGAACAAGTTACATAATCTCTCTAAATCTTAGTTACATCACTTGTAAGCTGGGGAATAATAAAAGTACCTACTTCATAAAGCTGTAGTGATAGTTTAATGAAATAATGTTTGTAAATCACTCAATGCAGTGCCTGGCCCATAATTAGTGTTCAATAAATATAGACTCTTATTAAACTGATGGTGCATTTTGTGAAGTTGATTTACCTTTCCAAAGTGAGCAATATCACTCTCTCTTCTTCCTGGCAGGAATAAACTTAACAATATTTCTAACAGTGCCACTGTTGCTTTGGCCTAAGTGTGGAACAGCCTTTGAAAGATTACAACAGCAAAATAAGTCTAACATGGCTGACTGTGTCTTGCCTTTAGTCTCACAGGCTGGCTGTCCTCGCTCATTCCTAGGCACATGCCAGGCTAACCATGGGAGGTGTTTAGTGTATAGTTTAACTTTGAAGCAACAATGATAATAGTTCCTCCCTAAAATGAAGCCCCTCCTTGCTCAGAGACCAAAACTGCCTTTGTAAGACTCATGAAAGGCCGCAAGCTTAGGATTATGGGAGAGGTGTGAATTCTGCTAAAATGTAGGAGTAAACAAAACCAGCCATTGTCCCTGGCTTGCCTTTCTATAATCCCTTGCTGTTTGGAAGTCACGTGGCCAGAGGTTACAAGACTTGTGACTTCCCTAATTGGGCCTACAGATAACATCGTTATTGTAGAAACTAAGATTGGTCTTTTGAGATGTTTTTCAGACTTTTGCAGTCTGGCAACCAACTGACTCCTTCCAGACACGGGACTTAATGACTCACTCAACCAGTACTGGAGTCTCCACCTAGAGGTAAACTCAGTGCATGCGGATCTTTTTCCACACCCCTATGATTTCATCCCCAACCATTCAACGGCACCATTCCCTGGCACCCTGCCCACCAAATTATCCATAAAACCCTAGCCTTTGAGTTCTTAGGGTGGCTGATTTGAGTAATAACTGCAGTCCTACCGCTTGGGTAGTTCTATGTTAATTAAACTCTTTCTTTACTGCAATACCACGATCTCAGTGAATTGGTTTTGTCTGTGGAGCGGACAGAAAGAAATTGCCAAGTGATTACAAGTGGAGCGACTAGAATGAGGATGAAGGAAAGTTGACCAAATTGGCCAAGAGTGCAGTATTGACAACAGATGGGTGAGATCTGTGAAGATTACCCAGGTTGACACTGAGGAAATGCCCTCCTTACTGAAACTTGTCCCAAAAAAGGTAGAAAAACCAAATCGCTTTAACAAGAGCAATTAAATCCAATGAGAGATGTGAGCCTGAGGTTGCAAGCCAATTTACCAAAGTGTCTCAATCAAGGGAGGGAAGATTGTATAGAGTCTAATTTAAACAGGAGGAACTAGTTACCAGAAATATCCTAAAGCCTATGGCATACAGAAAAGCAAAGTAATGAGAATCTTTATTTCCCAAACCTTGAATGGACTGAGTGTAGTTTTGGAGAGAAATAAGGTCAAGTGAAAATCTTTTTGGCTTTTTTCCCCCCTTCCTCTAATTGTTAAATAACTGAGTCCTCAAAGAGAAAATAATCTCTACTTTCACTTTCCGGTCCTGTGGTGGCTATGAGACCAAGAAGTAAGTATTTGTTAAATATTTACATCCTTGGGCTTCATGTGAGTTATTACAATCACTTCAAGCCCACAGGCCTCCATCAATTTTATGAATGTCATTAATCTTGTCACTTAATCATCTTGGCCTTTGCTTTTTGCTCTCCTCCACCTTGTTTGTCCTTGATGTTAAAGAGCTAGGCGTGTTTGTCCACAGAAGGGGAGATGAGTCTCTTTCCTCCTCTTGATCGACACAACTCAGCTGTGTATATCATTTGTGGGTCAGTTTTCCTGTGAATTCTCATCACCTCTGTTACTGAAGTGCTTGGAACTAAAGCACTTTTCTTTCCTTTTGTGCAAGTATTCTATTTTTCAAAAATTTCAAAGTGATATCTCAGGGTTTTCTTGAGCACCAAGGGATCACAGAGCTCAAAGAAAAGGTTTGGATGTGGATTAGAATAAAGCAGCTTGAAGAGTGAAGGTTAGAAACAGGATCTGCAAGGGGATATTAAATAATTGTTGCCAAGTTTATAGCCCTAAAACCTAAATGGTGAAAACCAAAAATTCAGAGAGTCACTATTGCTGGTTAATCTAGAAGCTGTGCTTTAGTCGCTCTTTCATTTATTATTCATCTGTTCATTCAATAAACACTTGGTGAGCTCCTACTACGTGCAGAATACTAAGGATGAAACAGTGATGAATAAGGTAGAAACACTATCTTACAGCAGTTTTCAGTCTCACTGGAAAGGAAGATAAACAAATTACTGCTATAAAACAGGGATAGATAGATAGATAGATAGATAGATAGATAGATACTTATATACATAAAACACATACAAACAAAGATCTGAGGAAACTTTGAAAAAGAAGCAATGAATTCTCACTGGAAACACTGATAGCTTTATATCAGGAGAAAGAAAGAGAGAAGCAGCTGGGGGCCTGGTGGCTCATGCCTGTAATCCCAGCACTTTGGGAGGCCAAGGCAGGCGGATCACCTGAGGTCAGGAGTTTGAGACCAGCCTGGCCAACATAGTGAAACCCCATCTCTACCAAAAATAAAATAAATTAAAATAATAGCCAAGCATGGTGGAGCACACTTGAAGTCCCAGCTACTCGAGGAGGTTGAGGCATGAGAATGATGCATGAGAACCGCTTGAACCCAGGAGGCAGAGGTTGCAGTGAGCTGAGATCACATCAATGCACTCCAGGCTGGGTGACAGAGTGAGACTCTGTCTCAAAAAAAAAGGAGAACCCTATTGAAGTGATGAGGTAGTTGGTGTTCGAAGTGCCCTGTGGTGACCAGTGGGCTTGTGGCAGTCTCAAAGTCACCACTGGAGCAATAAGAAACTCTTCCTCATAAGGCGATCACACATACTGTCTCGCCTGAGGATACTTCTGGTTTATAACTTTTGTACTGGTGTAATTGTTAATCCAGCCCCCTTTCATTGTGCAGACTGGACAACTGGTTACCTATAGCTCCTTTGTCCCTTGGTACCAAGAGTTCTCCCATCTCTTTCTGTCTGGCTCTAAGTTTTACCCCAACTCACAAAGAGGAAAGGAGTTCAGGACACAGCCCTCAACCCTGAAACCCTAAGGCAAGAACTGACAGAGACCTGAAGAAGAATGGTTGTGAAGTACGGTCTAGGGCTGAGGAGATACCTTGAACTGAGCAAAGGGCTGAGGTTATGTGCAATGTTGGATCTTCTGTGGTTAGGCTTTTGGCCAGGGTTTCCCAACATATGTTATGAGGAACCATTATACAACATATTAATAGTTCATGGATAAAAAGAATTTTGAGGTTATTTCTGCTCAATAAATGCTGTATTAAGCATGAATAAACAGGCTTCTTTACTTGGATTTCTTATGGCCTTTAAAGTATTCAGCTATCATGCATGCAACCTCTATAAAGTGCTATATATACTATGCTGTGTGTCCAGCCTTAGATATTTAATTATGGAGCCCTCTTTTTTACAGAATATTTCATAAGACAAGCACTAATTTTAGAAAACCCAGCTTTAGGTCCTGAACTCCGTATGTTGCTTCCTTTAGAGAAGATGAACTTTTCTTTAATAATTTGCTGGGTGTCCTTAGTTAAATCATTGGACTTTCCAACTGGGCCTCCCACTCTGCTGTCACATATTTTGTTGCTGTTGCATTGCTGGTTTTTCTGAACGGTCACTGGATTTGAAAAATATTTGTATAAAGAATTCATAGCATAATTGTCTCTTTCTACTAGAGAGGCAATACAGTAGAGTGGCAAAAAACACTGACTCTGTAGCCAGACTGCCTGAGCTCAAACCCCACCACCCCCTGGCTATGTGACATTAGACAAGTTATAAAACCTCTTTGTGCCTCAGTTTTTTTTTTTAAATCTACAGATCAAGCATAGCAAAGTGGACTCCCCCTCATAGGGTGGCAGAGAAGGTTAAGTATATGTGGACAGTGCTGAGAGCAGTTTCTGCCACATAATAGGTGCCATGTATGTTTTCTTTCTGTAGAATGTGGATGACAAAGTACTTATCCTGCTGAGTCATTGTAAATTTTAATGAGCTCATCCATAGGAAGCAGAATTGCCTGGGCTTCACCAATGAGGGTGCTTATGGAGCTTGGGAATTGAGAAAGGTCAATGAAGATTATCCAACATTTCTGTGCTTCAGTTCTTCATCTATCCAATGAGAGCAATGAGTGTCCCTGTCACTGGATTTCTCATAATAATAATATATGATAATAGATGTAAAAGGCAAAAACAATAGGCTTAATATACAGTCAGAGCTGGATAAGTGTTAGTTTTTATATCATTACTGCTAATCTAGCCTTCTGATTTTCTAGTTAGAGAAATAGAAGCTCTGAAATATGAAGAAAAGAGCCCCCAATTTTTCATAAAAAGCTACATTTATTTATTTTTATTTTTATTTATTTTTTTGAGATGGACTCTCACTGTGTCTCCAGGCTGGAGTTTAGTGGCACGAACTTGGCTCACTGCAATCTCCGCCTCCCAGGTTCAAGTGATTCTCCTGCCTCAGCCTCCTGAGTAGCTGGGACTACAGGCATGTGCCACCATGCCCAGCTAATTTTTTGTATTTTTAGTAAAGACAGGACTTCACCATGTTGGCCAGGATGGTCTCTATCTCTTGACCTCGTGATCTACCCACCTCGGCCTCCTAAAGTGCTGGGATTATAGGCATGAGCCACCGCGCCCGGCCTACATTTATTTTTTGTCATCATAAATTCCTCATTGACCGTTTGGCTGATAGTTAATACAGGGTAACAGAAAAGCATCTCACGTAGGAATGCCAGATACCTGGACTCTTGCACTCCATCATTCAAAAATTAGTCATATGACTTTACAAAAGCCCAGGATGTCTAGTGTTTCTTTCATAAGATGATGACCTTGTGGGATTAACTGCATCCTCTGTTTTAGTTCCAAAATTCCGTATTTCAATAATGTAAGTTTTATTTGTTTTCAGTATATAGAAAAAAAATTCTGGAACAATAAAGATTAGGCAATTTGACTTGGAGTAAATTGCATGTCAGGGTCAGAGATGGAAACCTGGAGGTTGTGTTTCCAGTCAGTTCCTCAGCCCTCTAGCCTCTTCTGATAGTTTCTCTGCCTTCATTTTTATGTTCTTTGAAGTTTTTCAAGATGCAAAATAACTTATGAAAATTTAAGTCTAATACCCTGTATAAGAATTTCTCTTATACATAGCTCTCAAATTTCACTGAGGATAGGAGATTAAATTTCATAACATCTCAGTGACACCCCCCGCCACCGCCCCAGATCTGAGAAATCCGGGTCAGAATATAATGAAGCTTTTGGGAGGGTGGAGAGGAAATACTGAATACATTAATGAGCAGTCCTCTGTATTCCAAAGCCCTCTCCCACTAAAGATCAAGTTCCAGTCTTTCTCTAATATTAATGAATTACTTTCAGAATTTACGCAGATAAATAAATCGCTCAGAGAGTATGAAACACTGAAAAAAAAAAGGGGGGGGCAGCATGACAAACCCAAGCCTTGCAACTGCTTTGATTTATTTTGTCTCTGTGCCCGAGGGACAAAATAGGTAATTTTCCTGTGTGAGGGTAATTATCCTAGGCTGGCCAACCTGGGAAAGAACCCCTGGAGCTGCTGGCTAACCTTGGCACTTTTATCTTTTAGTTCATGCCAACATCCCACACAAAGGAGAGAAATCTTATATTGCAAAGTGTTGGTCTCTTACTGCCCCTACACTTGCTTGTGGTCACTTGATTTGTTTCATTCTGCATAGTTTTCTCCTTACAAAATTAAAAGCCAGTAGTGAAAAGCAAAGAATCTGAAGCAATAGTGCACTGTGTTAAGTTAAACTTCAAATTCTAATGATGTATTTCGGTCATAGCCAAGATCTAAGTTCTGTTTAGATCTAAGTGAGGGCAGCTTTTAAACCTTAAAATTGTCATGTGTTTGGTGCTTGAGGTCTAAGTGGCTAATAAAAAGTCAGCTTGGATTAGTGAGAAGCAACTTCTTAATAGAGCTGACATGCAATCAAGCGGATCAGTAGAGGGGATATGAAATGATCTTCTCTTACCAGCTAAAGGGGCATTTCAGAGAGAGCCAAGTGCTTTAGTGAACTTTCAGAATGTTGCATCTTCCAAACACAATTTAATGATTTCTGTAATTAGTTGGGGATGTGCCAGAGAGTTTTAGATTGCCTCATTTTCTTTCTTAACTCTTGATTTTGTTCTACTCATTCTTCCATTGTAGCTTTACATTACATTTGCAAAAATAAGACAATTAGTATAAATATTGTTCAATGACCTGTCAATTTCACATAATGGTGAGTTCTGGCCATCTCACTCTTACTGTAGCTCAGTACATAAGTATACAACTGCCTGGGTTTGAATCCTAGTTCTTCCACTTACGAGCTATGTAATAAAACCTTGAACAAGTTATTGCATGTTTCTGTGGCTTTGTTGAATCACCTATAAAATGGGGATGATGATAGTAAATTACCCATAAGATGGTTATGAGAATTAAAATCATGTGAATTCTGACACGAGGCACATGAATGTGTTTGTGTTGTGTGTAGATGTATAAACACATGTACATATATGTGTATACATGAATATATACATATAAATATATACACATATATGTATATATACATATAAGTATATGTATATACTTATATGTATATATGTATATGTATATGTATACATGTATACATAGTTGTGTGTATATATGTATATGTGTGTGCATATATATATACACATACACACACATTCATGTGCCTTGTGTCAGACTTCACATGATTTTAATTCTCATAACCACCTTATGGGTAATTTACTATCATCATCCCTATATTATAGGTGATTCCACAAAGCCACAGAAACGTGCAATAACTTGTTCAAGGTTACATTACATAGCTAGTAAATGGAAGAACTGGGATTCAAACTCAAGCAGTTTTTATATTTATATAAAAATATATATACACATATATTTCTATGTATACATATGTATATATACATATATATTTCTATGTATATATGTATTTATATATACATATATACACACACACATATTTCTAGTAACTGAGTGGTCTTTTTATGAATAGATCATAATTTATTTAATTATTCTGGAACTGGTGGCCATTTGAGTTATTTCATAATATTGTTTTCTTTACAGGGAATTTCTTTCTATACACAATTCTGTGAGCACTGGGGATTCTAACCATGAAAACCTTTTTCTCTCATTGCATTTTCTCATCCTCTTTTCTTATAATTATTAAACTATATTTCTTCCTTTTTCATCTTTCCTACCTCATAATACTTTCTACCCCTAATTAAAATAACAAGTTACTTTCCACTGATAGAAACAGAGATCCATTTACGTATTTGCCCTTTTGAAAGATCCAGTGTCTAGAGGCTTTCTTTTTTAGTATTGCTATAGATGCATTTAATGATTCCCTAGTGAATACACTATATTCTTTTATTCTGGGTTTGATTGCACAGGTCATAAAGACAGAGCAGCAACGGGCATCCTTTTAGCAGTTTGTTTTTATCATCAGATAATATCATCATCTATCCCATTTCCAGCTGACTTTTAACATTCAGCTGACTCCGACTTCTACAGCTTTATTTGCCGAACTCTTTCTTGACCAACACTCCCTCCTCCATATGTGCTGGGAACAGGGTTACAGGAGATAAATGAGAAACAGTCCTTGACCTCAATGAGCTCATGTAGGGAAAGACAGCATATATGGCCTGGCATGTCACAAGCCTGACACAATTACTGTTTGAAAATGAACAAAACAAGAAAGTCTGTGATTCCAGCATAGTACGTGAATCCCTGTGACAAAGAAGATGTAGAAAAGGAAGTGGAAAAATGGAGTGATTACATAATTGCTCGTGGACTCTGGGTATATGAGGTGAAGGACCCCAGGCTGCAGGTTTATGTTGGAAATATCACCTTCTATGGAATGAGAAATTTGGGCTTGATTTTTTTAAGAAGAAATAAATAGGAAAAATAAGGATAGTAAAAAATCAATACAATGAACACCTTTCAAAATGTGAACATACATTGAATATCTACAAAAGGAAAGTTTACAGAAATATCCATCTGCTTAAAGCAGTCATTGCCATGTTTAAAATGAAAAGTAAAAGTGTATTTAAGCATCAGTACCTCCAATTAGTTTTCAAATAAAAACATTAATGATACGGTCAGTAATAATTGCCTTTTAAGTGTTTTTTTCCCCAAGAGATATAAAAAGTTACCTCCAGGAAAAATTCTTTAATTAAATTATATAACAGAAAAGTAGAAAAAAGAGAAATTCTAAATGATGTCAGACAACCATGGGTTTGAATTTCTGACTCTTTATATGTGTTCAGACAAGGTATTTGACATGTCTGAACCTCTGCTTTTTTTTTTTCTTTTTTCAACAGGAAAAGGAGATTGTGAGAATTAGACATACAACAAACAAACAGAAAACTCATTATATTACCTGGCACTTGAAAATATTGATTTTTCACTTCAAAACAATTCTTTGAAATGGCCAAATTTTCCACAATCATATGAATCAAGTGAATAATAAATTCACAATTTTTTAAAACTTTTCCAAAATAAAAATCATAATTTGTTAACAATAAATGCTTAATTTCCATCCTGTCTTCTAAGGAACCAAAGAAAATTCCATTTCATATTAAAAAAAAAAAAATCACCACTCTAGAATAAAGCCTTAACAAACATTTCCATGGCTTTTTTTTTTCCCCCAACAGTCTTGCTCTGTAACCAGGCTAGAATGCAGTGGCGCAATCTCGGCTCACTGCAACCTCCGCCTCCCGGGTTCAAGCGATTCTCCTGCCTCAGCCTCCCGAGTAGCTGGGACTACAGGCGCACACCACCACGCCTGGCTAATTTTTGTATTTTTAGTGGAGACAGGGTTTCACCAAGTTGGCCAGGATGGTCTCCATCTCTTGACCTCGTGGTCTGCCCGTCTTGGCCTCTGAAAGTGCTGGGATTAGGGTTGCGAGCCACCGCGCCATGCTTCTGTGGGTTTTGAGAATTCCACCGACTTAGGATAAAAGACTACCGGAGGCGAGTATCAACTTTCATCGTCCTCTTCACCAAACTTCATGATTTGCAATCCAGAAGTATAAATGCACCTGTGAACCAAAACTATGTATGTTATTGTGGCATGAACTGTCAATTGCCTACTCAATATTCATGCTCCTTCTTCCTAGCTAAAAAGATCCTGACTTTGTACCCAGACTCTTCTTTGGGAAGGGGGTCACGGTTAGCCTAAGGAAATCATTACAGTTACATTTCCAACCTACATAGACTACCTTGCCCCTTGGGTTATCTGGTGAATTAATTATGGCCTATGATACTTAAAGGGAAATCTGTTTTGGGGACAGTTAGGGGACTATCAGGAATGCAAGTGAAAAATGCATTAAATGCATTCCCCTCCTTCCTTGCATATAGCAGCCATCTTATGTCCATGAGATGGCAATCAGGGTGGAAAGAGCAGAGAATTACAGAACCACAGGTTTCCAGGTGATGAGCCACTGAACCAACAACCCCAGAAGCCACCTATTTCCAGATTTCTTCTGTGTGAGGAAAATTAATTCCTACTTATTTAAAAATTTGAATTTTCTATAACTTGCCATGAAAGCATTTTTTTAGATGTAGCTATTTATAGTAATCATATCTGAATTTGAATTATTTATTTTTATATTGCTTATAATTGCTAATTAGTAATGCATTCATTCAATGGGCAATGAGGGATTACCATTTATCTATCTTCTATCTATGTGTCTACCTCAAAAACTAAGAAATTTTTATTTATTTAACTTACCATGTTTAAGGCTGCAACTGTACTCCTGCCTACACTGTCCATACCTCAGCTCAATCCTTAGTTTTTTTTTCAGAGGTGTCTCCTGATTTCTTAAAAACAGTAAATTCCTCTTTGGCATTTGCCACATTTGCTCTTCTACATGGTCTTATATAACTTTTAAACTTAATTTTTAGCTCTAGGAGAACAGAGAAGAGCCTGTTTTTGCTCACATTTGTGTGCTCAATTTTAGCTCGAGACTTAATAAACAAATATTAGACATGTAAAACATATTCACTGAACCCCTAACATGAGCCTAGCATTGGCATAGCAAAGATAAATAAAAGGCTTTCACCTTAGTGCCCTTTCCTCTATCTCTTTCTCTTTCATGCATTCTTTTCTTGCCTTGTGATGGTCCATGGTAATATATTCAGGACTCACATTCTTCTCTGGAATCTTCCTCTCCAGGTCACTCTGGAGAATAAGCTTATCAACATTATTTTTCCCCCAGTGTCCAGCACTCAGCCAAATGTTTCAGAGAAAGACATTTTTTTTTGTTTCTTTGATGTTGATTCATTTATGATTACGCTGGAAGACTTATGCTTGTAAGTAAAAAGAACAAGAACAACAATAACACTAATTCAGTACTTAGTAGGTGTCTGGCATTTTTATAAACATTTTAAACATATAATTCATTTAATCATCCAAAAAACTCTATGATGTAGGCTGCTATTATTATCCCTAGGTTTCAAATAAGAAAACTGTGGTGGGAGGTTAAATATATTGCCCTAGGTCACATAGCTTGTACTGCTGAATTTGAGTTTAAACTCATCCTTTACACTAGTGACTCTCAAAATGAGAGCTTAAACTAGTGGTGTCAGCATCCCCTGAGAACTTGTTAGTAATGCAAATTATTGGACCCCACCCTAGACCTACTGAATCAGGATGTGGGTGGAAGCCCTACAATCTGTCTTTCAACAAACTGTCTAAGTTACTCTGTTTTGCACACTACATTTTGAGAACCACTGCATTACACCATGCTGCCTTACAAAGACTGATCTAAACTAGGAAACTTTTATAAAGATTAACTCAAAGAACTAAGTACCTCCCTAAACTTCAAAGAAATTAAATTTGGAATTACTCTTAGGTAGGAGTTGGCTTTCTTCCAGTTTCTTTTAATTACAGGAGATGAATGAATGAATCTTTACTGTGATACCTGTGAGGATAATTTTTCCATATGTGTTGGACATTGTGGGATATTAAAGTAACATTATGGGGAATGTCTAGCTACAAAAATACAAAAGACAAATTTGAAAATAGAGAAGAAATAGAAGACTATCACCAAATCCCTAAGTTGTAGGCTGGATTTTTCCAGTGCTTGTTATAAATCTGGACCTGCTTTCCCTGTAACTTAACTGTGTCACAAATATATAATGCATTCATTAATTCAATGTACATGGATTTTGAATTCTTTTGCTTATTTTTATTATTTGTGCCACGCATAATCACTTCTTTTAGCTCAGATAATCAAGTCTTGAATGCATGTACATATACAGTTGGGAGTAATTGGTGTAATTAATGTATGTGTAACAACTTTAGCTGGCTAACATCTGAAGGGAAAAGAAAAAAATAAGCAAATTCATGAAGTAGGCTTTATATATTAGCCTCATACCCAAGATGACTTTTTTCAGCAAAAAATTTAGCATTCATAATGACTTTTAGTTGGTAAAGATGTAGTTGGATTTCACAAGTGAACTTGCTTCATCCTATCCAGTTTGGCAAATAGATTTAACATAAACCATTAGCTGCACAAGGCAGAAGTCTTCAGCTAAATGAAACTCTGAAAATAATGGTAAACTAGAAATGTAACTACAAAAATAAGTTTACCAATTTTCTTTTCTCCCTCTGTGAAAATGTCAAATTAATTTTCTTTCATCATTTTCCCCTGTTTTTATGTTCTGCCATATTCCAGAAAATTTTGAGGCTATTTATAGAAGTGATCAATAATAATAATAACAACAACAACAACAACAACAAGAAAACAAAAAGAAATTGAGGAAAAAGGAAAATGAGGAGTGGTTTAATAATTGATACCTTTGCACTTGTTCTGAGTAAACTTGGATGTTACAGTAAAATTCAAGTTTAAGAAGCATTTGGAGCCTGTAACCAATGCAAGGTGTGGCTCTTACTCCTGTCCTGCAGAACCTTACAGTTCTACATGAAGGTGAGGTGGTAGTGGGAATAAACACTTAAAAATCTGTTTTTCTCCTCTGCTCTTTGCAAGTGTCTATGAACATGATCAAGGGTTAACCGATAAACCAAAAGGCACAACTGTTTACATGTTATAAAGGGAGGTATTAGAAACTGTCCTTAAGAAAACAGAATTCTTTTTCTTGATGATCAGCTTTGTATTTTATTTACCATGCTCTTCCTTTTTAAATCTGCCAAAGCATGTGCTAATATTGTGTTAATATTTAGGTTAATCTAAAATCTTGTAATCCAGTGTTCTTACTATTACATGTGAATCTTTCTTTCTCTATATGAAACTGACAAATTTATCTGAACATCAATCACCCTCAATAGGATCCTGGGGAAAACAATCAAAGAGTAGAAGATAGGAGAACAACAATTAATATGCAGCATTAAATCAGAAGGGTATGGAACAGAACACTCAGTCATTCTACAGGATTTAATTTGCTCAGAGAAACAGCCTTTAAACCTGAGTCGCAGTCACAGCTTGGTTTTCTCTCAATTAAACTCATGCTTGTCTGAAGCAATGAAGGCTTGGAGGACAAGATCAGGGCACATGCTAATGAAATTCCCTGCAGAACAAGGGCATTAGGCAGAAAGTGTTGCAAAGGAAGAATCACATAATCTGTATTTAAAATTCCTTATTAAGCAAGCATTTAAGACTTCATTGTACATTAGGTATGCCACACAAAACCAGCCATAAAAATCAGGGACTATTACAGGTTGTGATCTGGGTGCAGACCATAGTAAGATTATTGTAAAATATATTTTGTAATTAAAACATGGAAATTCTATAAGGTTTCAGGTTTGCGGTAAATATGGCTTGATCTATCAATTCTCAGCTTAGTGTTGTGCAAGCTAATGTTTATAAAACACATTGTTTTAAAGGACCAACCAAATGTTAGTCTGTGGTATAATGTACAGTCTTATAAGGCCAGAGTATTTAAAACACGTTTATCTCTATAGTTATTGAGCAAGGAAAAAAAAAAAAAAAGCTACTTACTGATGCTTTGTAATGCTCCTCAAGAATGATGATTATACCTTCTGACACATGACTTTATTTTAAATAGAGGTAGAATTCCACTTCCTGCCAAACTAATTTAAAATTATATTCTGTTACTACCCTTTTATTTTGAGCATCATTGCTTTGTATGAAATATTTATTACTGTTAATGACACATTTTTGTGAATAAATGCTTTATTTAGTAAATGTATGTTGAGTATGTACTATGCCAAGTGTTGGTTTATACACCAGGGATGTCAAAATAATGTATAAACTGTCTCTGCTATTAAAGCTCTTGTAGTCTGATTGAGGAGATCCATGAACATACCCAGTGTGGCAAATGCTGAGACAGAAGCATGCATAAGAGTCCACAGGAACACAGAGAGCATTAAGAGGGAGTAGGAACCCTTCCAACATTTTTGGATGAGCATAGAAGGACAAGCAGGAAAGTCTAAAAGAAGGAAGAAGCATTTAGTAGCAGCAGAAGGATGCGGGGAAACAGAACTGGTAGAGGAAGGCTTTTAGGCAATGAGAATAGTTTGTACAAGGCAGACTTTGTGAACCACCATGATATGTTTAGGGAACTGTCAGTTTCAGATTATGAAGTGTGAAATGTGTGTATATGTGTGGTGTGTCTTTCAGGGTGAGTGGGATATATGTAGAAATAGAGGTAGAAGCCCATGGTTAGTGGTTAAATGATTAAAAATGACAAGAAACGAAGAACTCAGGGGCTTCTTTAATCCATAGCTAAAGAATTTAGGCTTATTCTTTGGGTGACAGGAAGCTACTGAAAATATTTAAGCAGGGAAATGATCACACGGCACTTAAGAAGTGAGGGTAAATGAATGAAAGGAACAGGTGAGTTTGGGTATCCTTTCAACAATTTTCTTGCTCAGTGAGAACATTGCAGAGGTTTTTGGAGTTAACAAAGTCTGTTAAGATATTTAAAGTCACTTTTTAAGGGCGGAATATTCAATCATCAAATCAGTATGTTAAAAATTTTGTCCTTTACACTGTCATTTATTTATTTTATGTTATACACTGAAAGTTTGTGTCCCTTCGGAATTCATATGCTGAAATCTAATCCCCAATGCTATGGTATTGGAAGGAAGGGCATTTGGGAGATGATTTGGTCATGAGGGCAGAGCCTGTATAAAAGAGACTCCAGAGATGTCCTTCATTTCTCCTGCTATGTGACAAGACAGTGGGAAGATGGCCCTCACCAGACATTGACTCTGTCAAGGCTTTGATCTTGAACTCCCCAGCCTCCAGAATGTGAGAAATACATTTCTGTTGTTTATAAGCTACCTAGTCTATGGCATTGTGTTGTAGCTGCCTGAACAGACCAAGCTATTCGATAGTTAAAACTCAGTTTTATTTCCCTGCTAGACTATAAGGAATATGCAGGTTGGATCCATGAATCCTCGGGAATCAGTATAGTACCTATTTATTGAAATAACAAATATTTCTTGAGATGATTGGAACTGATTTAAATTTTTGTCCCCAGATTGTCAATGAAAGGTATTGTTAGGTCACCTTCAAGAAAAACCAGAATTAAATGGTATATATTTTTATCCCATATAGTTATTACACAATTCACACTGAGAATAATTGGGAGGTTCTCTTCCTGGCTATCTTTAAAAAAATTTAGCAGCAGACCAGTATAGATAAAACATCATTCACTTCCTTGGAAGTGGGACCCATTGATCTCTTCAGTTCACTTTGAGGTTCTTCAAAGAGTAAACTGTTCACAGTACTCATGCTGGGAAACAAAGTGTCACTGATTTATGTGCTGAGCAGTGTTCCATAAGGCAGTGGGACATTTTAGGGCAGCAAGCCAGGAGTGAGGGAGCCAAGGAAAACTTGGAAACACAAATTAGAAGCATATAAGAAATATGCTGATTATGGGAAGTTTCCAGAAGTTGGTGGTCAAACAACCAGGGAACATTGCATCAAAAGTCAAAATTAGGCATTTACTCTTTTTTTTTTTCTCTCTCTCTCCCTAGAAGCCCACTCTTACTATGAGCACTTGACTGATGAGCTGTAATTTTTCCTAATTGTGTTTGCTTAAGTTCTTCATGTACAATCATTATCATTAGCTATATTGAGATAAGTCTCTTCCAATCAACTCTCTCATTTCTAATCAAGAGGCTGTGAAGTGTGATCTAGAGGCATCCACAGTGTGCCAAATACTGTCCCCATTTAAAGAGAGATGTAGCATCCTTGCTTCCAAGAGCCCATATTTTTTGTTAAGAAAATAAATAAGTAGACCAGCCATCTAGGGTATTAAGTGAAATGCATGACAGAGGATTGTATAGTGTGTTATCAGAGGACAGTAGCACAATTGCATTTTAGGCAGGGTGAGCAGGTAGGCAAAGAGTGAGTGTGAGCAGAGAGGTTTGCCAGGAAGAAGAGGGAAAATAAGTGCTTCATCCAGACTGGTAGAATCACAATTTGAAAAAGGAGGAAGAGATATGAAGCCCTTACACTAGTCCTTCTGTTTTCAGTATCTCTGTAGGTTTTATTTCACTTCTTCTGGGTTACTGATTTTCAAGCCATTTGTTTCTGACCTCTTTGTATTTGATGGTGTCATTTGCATTTATTGTTCTACTTCTGCCTCTCTGTTGTTTTGGCTGCTCCTCATTTCTACTTACTCCCCTTACTTATAGGATTACCCAAGGAATCTGTCTTTAGTGTTCTTGCATTCTCACCCTGCTATCTCTCTGTGGGTTGTCTCATCTGCTTCCATGATTTCAGATAGCGTAAAGTGTTGATTCCCAAATGTATACCACTAGGTCTGAGCATTTCCAAGTTCAGTTTATCAACTGCCTCCTAGATATATCCAACAAGGTGTTCCACATGCTTTTCAAATGTAACAAATTTTATTTCTGTTACAAAATACAGTCTCCATCCAAAATGTAGTCTGTTCAGCTTCCTATAGTCTTCGTTTGCATTGACAATATTATTTAAATAACCTTATAATCTAGAAATTTCTGTACCCTCTTTAATCCTCTCTTTGTCTCACTTCCACCGTATCATTCACTAAAATCTTTTTCAGGTGATCCAGCTTCCTTTTTTCATTACTAATCTTGTTAGATTTTTGTCTCATTCTTCCTTGCATTTCTATAATGGCTTCCTAAAATAAACTCCCTGACACCAGGGATTGTTCTTACTGCTTGTGGAATTATCCCCTACCCCTCACCCTCAAAAAACAACACTAAGACCACTGCTAACAAACTTGATCACATTCCTGCTACAGCATTAAGTAGCAGTGTCTCACCCAGTATTTCTTTGCAATTTTCTTTCAATACCTTGATTACAGCAAAGAGAATTTTGTATATTTACTCTTTGTATAATTTTATGCTTATGTGACACTTGATAGTCCCTTTTTCTCTTTTTTTTTTTTTTTTGTAAAGAAACACAAGCAAATGTCAGTGGCAAAGCTTGTCCAGGTAAAAATATTTAGCCATAATTAAGAAACATTACTTTGTTTTTACAATCATTTTAGGACATGCCAAAACCAGATTTGACTTCCTTCTCTGGGATAAGCCCTGCCTTTATTCTTTTAATTTCAATGAGATGGGCATAGAGGAGAAGAGATACAGATTAGTCAAAGAAACTTGTGTTTTTAATCCCCTCCTGCCTTGCTCCTTGGGTTTTACTAGCTGTACTGCCTTGGTTCCTTGGTCAGAGCGGGATAACTTCAATTGTAGGCCCCCGAAGTAGGGAAAAGCACACACTCAATCCATAGCCTTGCTGAATGAGAAGGATCAGACAATTGATAGAAAGGGGTCCTTACTACTCCCCTGGAGGCAGAATCCCTGAGCCTGGGTGACATTCCATCCTACCTTTCGGTCTTCATTTTAGTCATAGTGTCATCCAGTCTTGACTTTGGGAATGAGTTACTCTCAATTAACTAACATAAATATTAAGAACAACAAAGTGGGCCAGTTGTGGTGACTCACGCCTGTAATCCCAGCATTTTGGGAGGCCAAGGAGGGTGGATCACTTGAGGTCAGGAGTTCGAGACCAGACTGGCCAACATAGTAAAACCCTGTTTCTACTAAAAATATGAAAAATCAGCCAGGCATGATGGCGCATGCCTGTAATCCCAGCTACATGGGAAGCTGAGGCAGGAGAATCGTTTGAACCCGGGAGGTGGATGTTGCAGGGAGCCGAGATTGTGCCACTGCACTCCAGCCTGGGTGAGAGAGTGACACTCCATTTCAAATAATAATAATAATATTAAAAATAAAAATAAAAACAACAAAGTGTAATTCCTTAACTGAAAAGATTCTTCAGATTGTATTCCACAAATAGTACATATTTTCTTTCCTGTTGTAGTATGTATAATTTATCTTTCAGAATGGAAGAATAAATCTTAGTGTTACTTTAATTCCACATTTTTTTCTTTTTCTTTCAAAAAAGAAAAAGTCTTTTTCTGTATGGAGCTTTAGGAATCTCCAGGCCCTTTTGACTCAGGATTTACACTGATACATTCTGTTTTATTGAGTGATTCACACTTTCCATTGTGATCAGTTTGTAAATTTTTATTGAAATATAAAATTATTAATTTAAAATAATGAATATATTTAAAGACAAAATATTAAGAAAGAAATTCTGTGAGTAGCACATGGATTTGATGAAAATCTTTAAGACGGTACATGAAAAATCCACAGTACAGAAAACACTGACTTAGAAGGGAAAGTGTGGCTTTTGTAGAGTACCCTTGACTTTTAAGTACAGCTCCAGATCCAACACGAGCAATCATCAAATCTTATTTATTAGTTGTTATTCTGCAGTTACTCTTTCAGCTATGTTTTCCTCTGCTATTTGTTTTTCTTCTCCCAGTTTCTACAGAAAATAAGTACACACCTCACTCCAGCTTATTTTTCCATTCTTATCTTCCACCAAAGAATCCAGTTTCGGAAGAGATGTGCTTTTGACTATGTTCTCTGTCTGTCCATACGTAGGTATTGGTTACTAGCACTTGTCTGGCATCCTGGTTTGCCCAATGTCATCTCAGTGTCACTGACATCATTTCCGCCTTAATGCAGAAGTGAAAACACCAAATATATAGCCCAGAATTCTCTTCCGTGCATGTATCTAATTTAGAGTTTACAAAGAAGAAGTACAAACACAAGATCTGGAAGACTTAAGAGAAAGCAAAGTTATTTTTCTTCAAGCACAGTTGTAGACAAGCATGTGAATGGCATACTTGTGAGAATTCTCCCCACCTCCATCTAATCCCAGTGGCTTCTTTATTCTTTGATTCCAGGTCTTCCACTGGCTGCATAAGCCTGTGTTTCCTATATTAAACATTTCACACTTGATACATGGAAAGTGGCTTTTGTTTTTTTAGCTGACAGCTAACTGACCCATCTGGATGCCTTTTCTCTTACAACTCTCTCTCTCTAAGAATTACCCACTATTCAAGTCATATCCACTATTCACTCTTCCCCTTCCTGCTTTTCCAACTTATTTTATTTCCTTCCCTTCTTTCCTCATTCCTTTCTTCATCTTCTTTCTTTCTTTCTTTCTTTCTTTCTTCTTTCTTTCTTTCTTCTTCTTTCTTTCTTTCTTTCTTTCGTCTTTCTTTCTTTCTTTCGTCTTTCTTTCTTTCTTTCTCTCTTTGTTTCTCTTTCTTTCTCCTTCCTTCCTTCCTTCCTTCCTTCCTTCCTTCCTTCCATGTTTGTCTCTGTTTCTGTCACTCTATCCTCTCTGCCTCTGAATTTGTGTCTCTTGCTCTTTCTCATGTTTTCTCTCTCTTCTCTTCTTTCTCTCTCTCCTCCCTCCCTCTTTGTCCCTCTTTTCATCCTTTCCATTGTTTCTAACTTTCTTCCTCAAATACTTGTTAAGTGTCTACCTTTTTTTTTTCCTGGTTGTCTGTTACTGTGTACGAAACCACCTCAAATTCAGCAATACAAAACTATCTATTATGCTCATGGATTTTTGAGTCAGGAATTTGGTCAGGGCATAAATGTCTTTACCACAATTACTGGAGCCTAATCTGGGAAGATTCAAACGTCTGAGCATTCTGGAGACTTCCTTAATCAAATGTCTGGTCTCAGCTTGGACACTGTCATTGTATTTAAATTTCCTGACAAATGGCTGTAGAGTTATGAGAGGGAGCCTCCAAAGAATGAAAGTTAAGAGGCCGAGTTTTCCAAGAGAACTAACAGGTAGCTGATTATCCTTTATGGCTTAGCCTCAGCATGTACATAGTATCACTTCTGCCATATCTTATTGGTTAAATCAGGCACTAGTCTGTTTAGATTCAACGTGTGGGGATAATGACCCCATTTCTTGATGAAAATAGGTCAAAGAACTCTAGAATTATGTTTTAAAACTGCCACATATATACCAATTACCAGTGAGATACCGTTTAAAAAATATGAATAATAGACTCTCCTTCCTCAAGGTCTTTGTCTTGCTACCATGAAACAACAACACCTTCATTAACATTTTAAACAGGTTCAGTTATTACTGAAATGGGTAATTTCTTAAATGGGTTGAATGGCTGCAGTGCAGAGTAATGTCATCACTGGGCATAGTGAAAATAAGGTTGAAGAATTGACAGCTATCCCTCAGATACAGGACCAGGTGCAGGGTTGACTCTTTCTGCATGTCATAATCAGGAAAATATGGTCACTTCTAGCTGCTTGTCTTCAGAAATAAACCTCTGTTAGTCAGGGCAATGCCTTCTTTTCTGGGGTCTTCATCTTTACATTCTTAATGGTAAAACTGGGCTTCATTCCCAGACTAATTGTCTGGCTGATCTGGGATTATTAAGTGGCTAAGTGCAGTAACATGTTACAATGATTTTCTGTTTTCTGTTGTTGTATATTTTTATGAATTTTCTCATAGCATGCACCTCATTGTCTATTGCACTGCTATTTATTATATATGGCATTTTTCATACTAGCTCTTTCAGGAAACTTAAGGGAATTTATACATTTGAGGCTAGCTTACACAGTGTTTTGTACCTACTATGATTTTCACAAACATTAATTGAGTTGGATTTCCTCTTTGCATAATTAAAATTTAAAATTTTGTTTCATGAGAATGGCTCCACATCAAATGGTTTATAGAATGTTAATCAATATTATTAAAATTCACATTTAAAGTTAGCTAGTCTCTTAGAAGTTCTATAGTTTATTGCAAATCCATTTCTTCAACAAGACATATTGAGCCCTTTTACCACACTGTGCTAGCCACAGGAATTAAACTGTGATGTTGGCAGAGGTGGATCGTACCCTTCCAGAGCATATGATATTTAGGGGAAGTATAAATAACAGACTTGCAAGTGCTTTATAATGTTAAATGTGTAAAGTTCTGGGTGCAGTAGGAACAAAGATGATGTGGCCACTAGTCTGAACACAGAAAAGAGGACGGCTTCTAAGAGTAGATGATATCAAAGATGAGGCATGTAGGACAGGTAGGAGTCATCTCTGTGAAGTGCAGATTCAGGTAGGACAAAGTGCTCCAGGAAGAAGAGTAACTTACAATCAGTGATCTGGAGCTGGGAGAGTTCATGAAACTATTTAGTTCACTAAGGAAATGGGAAAAAAGCATTTTGTAGCAATGAATAAGGTTTAAGAGGAAGCAGAGTAAACTTGTAATGTAAGAAAATAGTTTGGTTTTATGTTAAGGGAAATAGACATAAGGGAATTGATAGATTTTGAGCAGTTAACTGATGAATAAAATTATGTTTAGAAATATAGAACAGATAATGAGAGACAACTTGTAGGAAGATCTGTTGAAAGGTTAAGAAGTGATCACGTCCTTATTTTTATAAGCAACAGTGAAGATATAGAAAGATGGATTCGTTTGAAAAATATTTAGAATATAGAATCAGTAGAACTTGGAGACTGAATCTGTAGGAAAGAAAGTGAAGAAAATAATCAAGGATGACCTCATCAAGTTTATATGTTGAACAACTACTATATGAAATTATATGAAGAAATCATTACCCATAATTTTGGAGAAAAGTCTTAAGGGGAAAAAGGGAGGTTCAGTTTTGCACATTATGATCAGCAGAATACTGATACCCCAAAGATGTGCATGTTCTGATTGCCCCAAAAGACTTTGCAGATGTAATTCAATTAAGGACCTTGAGATGAGAGAAATTATCTTGAACAATTCAGGTTGGCCCTACATAATCATAAGAAAGTGGAGGTAGGAAAATGAAAGTCTGAAAAGGATATATGGCAACAGAAGCAGAGGTTGGAGTGATATGAGGAAAAACTTGAAGGCTGGAAAAGGCAAGAAAATGAATTTTCTTTTATAGCCCCAGAAAAAATTAGCTGGGTTAACACTTTGTTTTTAGGACTTCTGGCTTCCAGAATGATAAGATAATAAATACATTTGTGTTGTTTCAAGCTCCTGTATTTGTGTCTAACAGCAATAAAAGGCAACATACACATAAGGTTTTCTTAAAATGTATAGTTATATTTAATTAACACATTATTATTGTGCATATTTATGAGGTATAATTTGATGTTTTGATATATATCTATGCTATGTAATGATGCAATCAGGATAGGTAATATCTGTCACCTCATGCAATTATCATGTCTTTGTGGTGAGAAAATTCAAAATTCTCTCTTCTAACTATTTTATAATATACAATATTTTACTGTTAACCAAGTCACCCTTCTGTGCAATAGAATTCTACTCGGCAATAGAACATCAGAATGTATTCTTCCTGTCTAATTTTGACTTTGTACACATTGATCAACCTTCTCTTTATTTTCCCTTGCCCAGCATTTTTCCCATACTGTCTTCTGGTAGTTTCATAGTTTTAGGTTATTATAGTTATATCTTCAATCCACTTTGAGTTGATTTTTGTATATGGTGAGAGGCAGAGGACTAGTCTCATTCTTCTGCATGTGTATATCCTATTTCCCATCACCATTTATGGAAGTTATTACTTACCAAATGTGTATTCTTGGCACCTTTGCCAAAAATCAGCTGGCTGTAGGTGTGTGAATTTGTTTCTTGGCTCTCTATTCTGTTCCATTGGTGTATGTATGTGTCTGATCTTATGCCAGTAGTATGCTATGTTGGTTTCTATAGCTTTCATTGTGTGTTTTGAGGTTAGGTAGTGTGATGCTTTCACTTTTATTTTTTTGCTGATGGTTGCTTTGGCTATTTGGGATCTTTCCTTATTCCATACACATTTTAGGACTTTGTTTACTATTTTTCTAAAGAGTGTCAATGGTACTTTGATGGGGATTTTATTAAATTTGTAGATCACTTTGGGTCATATGACCATTTAGCAATATTAATTCTTCTGTGAATGTGTGATATCTTTATTATTTGGGTCCTCTTCAATTTCTTTCAACAAGTTTATAATTTTCAGAATAGATCTTTTTAACTCCTTAAGTTTGTTTCTAGATGTTTTATTTTTTACAGCTATTGTAAATAGAAATGTTTTTGTGATGTCTTTTTTCAGAGTTCACTATTAGTGTATGTAAATGCTATTGATTTTTATGTTAGTTCTGTGTCCTGCAGCTTCACTGAATTTGCTTACTAGTTCTAACAGGATTTGTTTTCTTTTTTTTGGTGGAGTCTTTTGGATTTTCTGTATATAAAATTATGTCTTCTGCAAGAAGGGACAATTTCACTTTTTCTTTTCCAATCTGGAGTCTTTTTATTTCTTTCTCTTGCTGAATTACTTTGGCTATAATTTCTAGTACTGTGTTAAATACAAGAGATGAAAATGGGCATTCTTGTCTTGTTCTTGATCTCAGATAAAAGGTTTTAAGCTTTTCCTTGTTTGGTATGATATTAACTGTGGGTTTGTCAAGTATAGCATTTATTGTGTTGAGTTATATGCCTTCTGCACCTAATTTGTTTAGGGTTTTTATCGTGAGGGGATGTTAAATTTTGTCAAATTCTTTTTCTTCATCTATTTAAATGATCGTATGGTTTTTGTCTTTCTGTGGTACATCAAATGTATTGACTTGTGCACGTTAAACCAAACCTGGGATGAATCCCACTTGAATCATAGTGTATGATCCTTTAAATGTGATTTTGAATTTGGTTTGCTAGCACCTTGGTGAGAATTTTGGTATCTGTGTTCAAATAGGAATATTGGTCTGTGATTCATTTTTTTGTTGTGTCCTTGTCCAGTTTTGAAATCAGAGTAACCTTGGCTTTGTAAAAATGGGTTTGGAAGTGTTCTACCTTCCTACATTTTTTGAAATAGTTTGATGAAAATTAGTTTTCTTGATCTTTTTAATTATTTTTTAATCTCTATTTTGTTTGTTTTTGCATTAAGCTTTATTATTTCCTTCCTTGTACCAATTTCAGGTTTAATTTGTTCCTGTTTTTTAGTTCCTTGAAGTACAGAGTGAGATCCTTTATTAGAAATCCTTTTTTGATGTAGGTTTTTATTAATATAAGCCTCTTTAACATCAGCTTTTGCTGGTTTTGGCATAATGTGTTTCCATTTTTGTTTTCTCAAGAATATTTTTAGTTTTTCATTTTTTTTCACTAATTTATTTGTTGTTTAGGGGCATGTTGTTTAATTTCTATGTGCTTGTAAAATTGTCAGTTTGTCTTGTTAATTTCTAGTTTTATGCCATTGTCATCAGAAAAAAAATACTTGATGTGATTTATATCTTTAAAAATTTATTAAACTTGTTTTGTGGCCTAATGTGTCATCTATCTTGGAAAATGTTTCATGTGCAGTTGAGAAAAATGTGTATTCTGCAACTGTTGGATGAAATATTCTGTAAACATCTGTTAGGTCTGTTTGGTCTGTGGTGTAGCTTAACTCCATTGTTTTTGTTGTTGTTGATGATTTTTGTCTAGATTATGTGTCTTTTGTTGAAGATAAAGGTGTTAAGGTTTTAAAGCCTGCTACTCTTTTTGTTTTGCAGTATATCTCTCCCTTTAGGTCTAATAATATTTGCTTTATATATCCGGGTGTTCTAGAGTTGGGTGCATGCGTATTTATAATTGTTATATTTGGTGGCATTGATTCTTATTTTATTATATAATGACCTTGTTTGTCTCTTTTTACAGTTTTTGACTAAAAATCTATTTTATCTAATATAAAAATGGTCACTTCTGCTCACTTTTGGCTTTTGCTTTCATAGAATATCTTTTTCCATCCCATTACTTTCAGTTTATCTTTGCTTTAAATGGGGAGGTAAATCTCTTGTAGTAAGCACACAGTTGACTCTTGACTTCATTAAAAAAAATCATTCAGCCACTGTATATCTTCTAATTGAATAATTCAATCTATTTACATTCAAGGTTATTATTCATAGTTAAGAGCTTACTATTGCCATTTTATTGTTGTTGTTGTTTTCTGGTTGTTTTGCAGATTCCTTGTTACATTTTTCCTCCCTTGTGATTTACCTCTGTGGTTTGATGGTTTTCTGTGGTGCCAAGTTTTGTTTCTTTTTTCTTCATCATTTGTTTATCTGCAGTAATTTCTTTGTTTGTGGTTACCATGATGCTAAAATAAAGAGTTACATAGTTATATTATAGTACTTTAAACTGAGAGCAACTTAACTTTGTCACATACAAATACTATAGCTGTTTTCCCTCACCTACACAATTTATATTTTTCTTGCCTTAATTTGCTGCTTTATCTATTATGTGTTTCTTAGTCGCTAATTGTAGCTGTTGTTGTTGTTGACTATTTTGACTTTAAACCTTCATACTAGTAGACTGAGATATTTATATAACACCATTACATAATGGGAGTGTTCTGAGATTGATTTATAAATTTCCCTCCGCTAGATAGTTTTGTACTTTCACAAGTTTTCATGATAGTCATGATCATCTTTCTGTTTCCAATTGTAGCACTCCCTTAATCATTTCTTGTAAGGCTGGTCTAAGGATGATAAACTCTCTCAGTTTTTGCTTGTCTGGGAAGGTATTTATTTCTTGCTCATTTCTGAAGCAAAGCTTTTCTAGATATAGTATTTTTGACTGACAGAATTTTTTTCTTCAGAACTTTGACTATATCATCCCATTCTTCCATGGCTGGAAAGATTAACTGCTGAAAAAAATTGCTGATTGTTTATTTATTTATTTATTTATTTTTGAGACAGAGTATTACTCCATCGCTCAGGCTGAAGTACAGTGGTATGATCTTGGCCCGCTGTGAACTCTGCCTCCTTGGTTCAGGTGAGTAGCTGGAATTACAGGTGCACACCACGACACCCAATTAATGTTTTTATTTTTAGTAGAGAGAGGGTTTTGCCATGTTGGCCAGGCTGGTCTCAAACTCCTGAACTCAAGTGATTCACCCTTTTTGGCCTCCCAAAGTGCTGGGATTACAGGCATGAGCTACTGCACCCAGCCTCTGCTGATAGTTTAATAAGGACTCCCTTATATGTGACTTGTTAGTTTTCTCTTGTAGCTTAAAAAATATCTTGTTGTCTTCAACTTTTGACAGTTTGATTATAATGTATCCTACAGAGTGTCTTAATGGGATGAAATCAAATGGGAACTCTTGAATTTTCTGAATGTGGATGTCCAGATCTCTCTCAATGCTTAAGACTTTTTCAGTTGTTATTTTGTTAAATACATTTTCTGTGCCTCTCTTTATATCTTTCCCTCCGCCACTCCTATAAAGCAAATATTTGTTAGTTTAATGATGTCCAATAAGTTCCATAGAATTTCTTCATTGTTTTTAGTCTTCTTTCTTGTTTTTATTTGCCTGACTGGGTTATTACAAAAGACCTGTCTTCAAGTTCAGAAATCATTTCTTCTGCTTGATGTGCACTATTGTTGAAATTCTCAATTATATTTTTTATTTCATGCACTGAATTCTTCAGCTTGAGTTTTTCTGTTTGGTGCTTTTAAAAGAAATCTATCTCTGTTGGACTTATCATTCACATCATACATTATTTTTCTGATTTCATTGAATAATTTCTGTTCTCTTGTTTCTTGCTGCATTTCCTTAACATTATTATTTTGAACTCCTTTTCAAGCATTTTGTTAATATCCTTTTCTTTCAGGTCTGTCACTGGAGACTTACTGTGTTTCTTTGGGGGTGTCATGTTTCCTTACTTTTCTATGTTTCAAGTGTTCCCATGTTGGTATCTATGCACCTAGTGAAATTCTCCAATTTAAAGAAGCAGTTTTCATAGGGAGAGACAGTTTTCTTTATATATTGGTTTCGATTATCTGTCGAGTATTATGCATTGGCTTTGTTTCTGGGTGGACTCATTGGCATGGTCTCCATATAGTTTTTTCAGCTGAAATCCTTGTCAATGATGTCGGTGATTATTTCAATGGGCTAGGCTATAGGAAGCTGTAATGGTGGTAGCATGGTTTTCCTAAGGGTAGGAGTGCTGGGCTGGTTGTCCAGCCAGGTGCATTCAGGCATAGAGGATCAATAGGCTATCTGGAAGGATCTCCCAGGAGGTGATGTCCACCAGTGGACTCGCTCTCATGGCAGGATTAGGTATGTGTAGGGACAGCCCAACAGGTGGCTATGTATCTATCTATTTGAGGAAGTACTGCTGCTGTCAAACTGTCAGCTCTGCTGTGCAAACAGGCACAGTGGTGCCAGGCAACCCTATGGCAGTCTGATTATGTTGGCAAGGCCACCACTGGACTGGTTGTTGGGTGAGCTTGGGTATATGTGGGCTTGATGGACCAGCCAGTTGTGCAGCACATGTGCAGGCAGTTGAGGTGGCTGGGGAGCTCTTTGGTGGGTTCTCTACCATGGAAGTTCACCTGGTGTGGGGATGCTGTATGGGTTTGAACGCTGGGGTCTCAGTAGTTCTTTCTGACCTTTTTTATTTTATTTGTTCATTTATTTATTTTGAGACAGAGTCTCACTCTGTTGCTCAGGCGGGAGTGCAGTGGCGCGATCTCGGCTCGCTGCAAGCTCTGCCACCCAGGTTCATGCCATTCTGCTGCCCTAGCCTCCCAAATAGCTGGGACTACAAGTGCCCGCCACCATGCCTGGCTAAATTTTTTTAAAAATATTTTTAGTAGAGACGGGGTTTCACCGTGTTAGCCAGGATGGTCTCGATCTTCTGACCTCATGATCCGCCCGCCCTGGCCTTCCAAAGTGCTGGGATTACAGGCGTGAGCCACCGTGCCCGGCCCTTTCTGATCTATTTTCTATGCAGCCTCATGTGGTGCAGCAGGCACTCATGTGAACATGACGGGAATATGGCAGGACCTCAGAAATGGACAGAGTCAATTGCCTATGACCTCCAGGGCTAGACAAATTGTAGTAGGGGGGTCCAGTTTCAAAATGGCACTGAACCATAGCAGCTAAGGTTGTGAGAGTGAAGGTTGATGAAGATGTGCTCCTACTTGGAAGCAATTCAGCTGTGTAAACTCGCAGTTAACCTCCAAACTGGAATTGAGATTTGTGAGGACTGGGGAACTATCCTGTATCAAGGGCTGTTGGCATTTGTGGTAGCAATGGGGACTGTAAGGGATCTCTAGCTTACCTTTTCTCCATAGAAAGAAGTCCCCGCTGACTTCTTCAGCATAATTCCGCAGTCTGCCTAGTTGAAATATGTGGAGGGATGATTGCCAGGTAACTCTACTTGACCATTTTGCTGATATCTTATGATGAATTATTATATCTATGGGATATTCACATCAGAGATCTAGTAGGTTATTAGACACCTGGTTCTCATGCTTAGGAGAGAGAGTGGTCTGGTAAACAAGTTTAAATCAAATAAGTATTGAAAGATGACTAATGGATTAAAAGGAACCACTAGAGAAAAGTTATAAGTGGAAGATACAGAAAAACACTAAATGAGCAAGTCCCTTGAAAAGGAGGGGAAAACTGTATCTTAAGTGGAATTGGAGAGGTTGAGATCACTCCTGAGGCAGCAGACAACTACCTTTTTTTTGTTAGGATGGAGGAAGACGTGCACACAATAGCAAAGTGGAATACAGAACACTGTCTTAGAAATGGAAGAAAATTCATTACTCACTCTGCTATAATTTTTAAATCCTTATTGTGACAGCTATTGATTATGTAAGATTTGATGCATATAATAATGAGTAAGTGATTTATGGAGGCTTCAAATTTAAATATTCAAAGTAAAACATGTTACTTTATAAGAAAAGAAAATTGACAAAAGAGGTGTAAGTAAAAGTCTCAAAACAATAGAACAGTTGGAAATACTTGATTACGTTGTAAATGGGGTTAAAATGCAATAAAAATTCTTAATACACAAAAAAGCCAAAACAAAACAAGACTAGCATTATACTAAAGAAAAAAATTAAACAAGAATATAATTCTGGGTGACCTAGTAAATGATGAAAAGTTTCAGCTCAACACTGATGACAAAAGATAAGATAATGTTTTAGAAAGTTTAGAGTTTTCCATTTATTCAGTTCATTATCAATATATATCAATCACCTACTATGTACCAGGAACTTTGACAAATAAGGAAGGATAAAACATTAAGAAACAGAGGACATATGTATTATTTAGTTCCCACTGAAGTCAAATTGACTTTGTAGCAACATCCTCACCACATTCTTGGTAATATAATTTTCTTTTCTTTTCTTTCTTTCTTTTCTTTCTTTCTTTTTTTTTTGAAGCAGAGCCTTGCTCTGTTGTCCAGACTTCGGTGCAATGGCACAATCTTGACTCACTGCAACCTCCCCCTCCCGGGTTCAAGTGATTCTCCCGCCTCAGCCTCCTGAGTAGCTGGGATTACAGGCATGTGCCACCACGCCTGGCTAATTTTTGTATTTTTAGTAGAGATGGGGTTTTGCCATGTTGGCCAGGCTGATCTTGAACTCCTGACCTCAGGTGATCCACCCACCTCGGCCTCCCAAAATGCTGGGATTACAGATATGAGACACCACACCTAGCCCCGGTAATACAAATTTTAAGAATTGGTTTAAATGATAGGATATTTTACCTATTGAGCTATAAACCAAAATACATTATATGATAAGAACAGAAGGGTACACACACACACAGGCACAGAAAATAGCTTAGATTACTTGAAAAATAGGTAAGCAAATGACTGAAATACAGGTAATTTTATTTATGTGCAGCAAGCTGAGATGGCAAATGCTTATCTATGTATCTGAATACAGATAAGGATATATTGCTATATATATAGGAAAGTATACATGACCTATATGTTATCATTAATATAATCAAAGTTTATCTTATTAGTCTAAGCTTTTCTAAATATTATATTTGATCAATCCACATGTACCAGTATTCCATGACAGAGAAACCAACCTGTGAATTACACTGTCAAGCATCAGAGATTAAATTGATTTGCTCTGTAATTCTAGTAAAGTACACACATGAGAAATAATATGCAAGTATTTAGGGAGGTGAATGATAATGGGAGGGTCTTGACAGTTTGCTCTTGAAAGCCGTGAAGCAAAGCTAAAGGGAAAATTTAGATGCTCTCTAGCATTAAAAAAAAAAATGTTTTAGGTAATCAAAAGTTTAATTTTTCCCTCTGGCAAAGTAAGCAACTTCACAGAATCCTTTCTGAAATAATGATGAATTATAAATAGGTGAACTTGAATAATGATAATCAATTAAATGAAAAGTCTATGATCAATACAAGTGTGTAAGTGGATATAATTCATTGAGTTTAGCTAGTTTTTGAAACCGAATCAAAGCTCATGATATGAATTTAAAAAACACATAACAAAGATGAGTCACCTTAAAATGAGAATTGGATGTATGCATAGATATAAATACACATTCTATACATATATAAACACATTTATATAAAAGTTGATAATGTCTTTTTGTTCAGAAGTGGTTTTATAAGTATAGTAGCACTCTCATGGTTAATATTATGTAACTGGAACAATTAGAATATTTTTATTATTTAAAAATCCACCCCACAAAAACTTCTAATAAATAAACCTAATCATGCAGTCTTAGAATTTTATTTAGCAAATAATACTCACCAGAAATTTATTTTGTTAATTTTTATAGAATACCTTTACTGACAATATTTCCCAGACTTAAAAGTTCTTAAAAAGTAAAGTTCTGTTCAGCATTAGTCTGATAGTCCCACCAATGGCCTCTTGCCCGGGAAGAGGAAATGAGTAAGAGCTAGGAAGGCTATGCTTAAAATCAAATGCCATTTTGAAAAAATAACTAAAAAAAAAAAAAAAAAAAAAAAAAATCCCTTTTCCTTGAGACATAATGACCACATGACCTGACTGGGCTAATGCTTGGAAGGAAGCCTTCAGATAATGAGCTGTGATTTAAGAGTATCTGCTCAGTTCACGTCAAGGAGGTAGTTGATAAGACAGGAAGTCTTTAGCTTACTTGTATGCAAGTTCTGTACTTCAAACTAGGTCAGATATTATTTCAATTTAAAATAAGCAGTGCTCAAGAACCAGAAATTCTCTAGTAGAATGCTTAGAAATGTGTGACATGCAGACACACTCCGGATGAATGCTGTGATGCCTTTGGAGATGGCCTGCTTTAACCTCCATTAGCAGTAGCCACATGATGATACCAGACATTACTCTTCTAGAATTCTGTCTTTCATACCAATCCTATTGTTGCTTATTGTTTTGAGATTATAATAATAGTTATCACCTTCTATGTTCTGGGAGGTATAAATAATATTATAAATACTTGTGCCCTATTTTATCAAGTGTTAAAACATGGATAATAGGATGGGAGGTAAATATTTAAGAATGTTACCTGTACTTACCTCACCTTTGGACTCCACAGAGTCTAATGGTTTATTCCTAATTATTTAAATTCAGGTGTAGGTTAATAGAATTCATTCTTTCTAAGATTTTTATACTACATTTACCACATACTTTCCATTTAAATAATTTTTATCTATCTGAGCCTAAAAATATGAATATTTTTCTTATGTGTAAAAAATTACTACCCTGTAGACTAATTAGGATGGTTTTCCTTATTTTTCCTATGAATTTAGAAAAAAATAAGAGTCACAGTGACAAATATAAATTCAGAAATAGTTTAATTCAAATTGAAATTCTTATGGAAATGATGTCTTAAAAAGGAAGCATTGCTTAGAAACAGATTCTCATATAAGTCTGTCTTTGTGGTAATGGCACTTATATGCATTCTATAGTAGAATCTTTTTTTCTTTTTCTATGATATTCATTAAGATTTGTTTAAAGAAATTATTCTCTACCCTCAACTAATTTGTTAAGAATAACACATTGATTTACTGGTGCTTATATTAACTCTTACAATTCCATTGCAAAACAGCAAAAAGCATAATTTCTGTTTTACTTTAACAGGGTTTGCAAAGCTTTAGGTATCCATGGGGTTTTGAAATGCTTTTTTCTGGCAGTACACGCAGCACTTTTTGTTATATGGAGGTGCTGAAGATTGAAAATTCATTAAAGAAATTGGAATAGAGATTAAAAAATGGAGAGAATTGGTAAATAAATTTTTAAATAAAATATAAACTATTATGGGAATAATATGATTACGGATATAGTAATAGTAATAATAAGAATGTCTACTTTGGGCATATATTTCAACAGAATTAGTAAAGCGTTTGAAAAAGAAGCACATGGGGCCGTAAGTCAAGATGATTTTTTTGATCTGAAGTTGAGCAAGGTGTTCTAACATTTTGCCTTGGCATTGAAAACAGCAGGGTTGACTACATTCTGGATAAAAATATTTCACTATTTTCCCCTAGACAGGCTTCACCAGGGCACTATCAAAGACAAGCTCAACACTTTGTGGTCAAGCTTGAAAAGCATCATTGCAAAATGACAAAAATCTTTTCATAAATTCCAAGTGAATCAGGGTTTAACGATTTACCAAGTGGCCTTCTATAATATATTATAACATTAATCATATCAAACAAAATAATTCATAGCTAGTCCTATTTTTTTTTAATTTGTCAATTGAAATGCTTGGTTTGATTTCATTGATCTCACTATATATTGATGGGAGGCTAGGGAGAGCTAGAGGAGACTGCTTGGTGCATCATTAATTCTCTATATCTTTATTGTAGTGCCAACACTATTTATCCCATTTTGAATTCTCCAGGTCTCCATCTCTGGCAGTGACAGCGGTCATGGCTTTTGTGGCTACTTTTTCCATTTCTTTTTCTCCTGACTCAAAGGGCAGGGTGCAGCTGCTGTTCTTTTCAAGGCCGAGTAAGAGATCAGTTTTTGGAGGCACTCCAGTGGCTGAGAAAATGTCCCTCTCTCCTTTATCATCAAATGTCTCTCCTTGAGGAAGTGATCAAGATCTAGTCACTCAAGATGCCGAGACTTTGAGATTGTTCTTTGGCCTGACAATTTAAAATCCTTTGCCGCCTTCCTGGACAAGCCAGTCATGACCTATTTTTAAAGTCAAAACTTTAACTCTTGCTTAAATCATTCAAGCACAATTTCTGGATTGTAGCTTTTGGGCAATAGTAGGGTTTTGTTTGTTTGTTTGTATAGAATTCTGGGGATGTTAATGCCCATTTTTTGCTCTGTCATGTTGCATTTCTGCAAATTTCCATGGTGTGTATATTTACACAAATTTAAAGAGTGTAAAAGATCACTTTCAGGTATTCATGAGTAGTCAAGTTATTACATGATATTTTCATACCTAGAATAATTATTCTTTTAATCCCAATAAAATCAGCTATTCTTTTACGTAAGTAAAGTTTTCATGCTTCTTACATTTTTATTCTATTGATTTCCAGTGCCCGATTTCTCTTTTATCAAGAGACACTCCCCATCAATTGCAAACTGTCAACCAAGTTTACAAAATGTTACGTCCTTTCCATCATTGAGTTTCATTCAATTAAATACATCACACATCAGAAGTAGGAAGCATATCACAGAAAAATAATACAGAAGCAGGGATTTTGTTTTTATTGCCTGCCTTGAGAGTTAATCCAAATGAGCTAGATTAAAATGACTTTGCTGAGACATGTCTTTTCAAAAATAATCTCTGCAACTGGATGAGTATAATTCACACTTTTGGTAGAGTTGCACTTAAATATTTATTTTGTCAAAACGTATGATTCAAAGTTTTGTAGTGCTTTCTTGAAATACACTCCATCATTATTTCCAACTCCTTCAGCTTATTTGCATAATTCTTTGTACCATAAATCATTATAGAAGTAAATCTTTTGAATCCTCATATTTAGGTTGAATGAACCAAGCCTCATAACTGTCAAATAACTTGCTCATGGAATCATATAACTTGCAAGGTACAGACCTGGAATTTCTATTTGGACTTCTAAACAAGCATAGTAATTTTTTTCCTACTGTATTCTAACTTATTTGCTCTAATATGAGGATCATATATCTCATGATGTTTTTTTAAATGGTTAAAAAGGAAAATGAGTAACAAGAATGGGTTCTGTTGTGGTCCCAGGGTTAAAAATAATTTATGTAATTTTTCCCAACAAGATATAAAGTTTCGTTCATCAGGTTTAAGATTTCCACGTTAAACAATCTGGAGAAGTAGGTTATGGTGAGACTTCTGATATCTATGTCTCATAAAAAAAGCCTATGAAGTTGAGATGTTTAATTAGTAGAAGACAAAGAAGAGATATATTTGTTTTAAAGCATTCAAAGGACTACAGTGTGTGAGAAAGTGTTGTATTTTGTTTTTGTTTTTGTTTTTTTTTTTTGAAGAAATAGAACAGGATCATTGTGTAGAAGCCACGGGAGGTGAATCTGAGTTCCGATATCTGTATAGATATAAATGTTAGATGATAAATAAATGGATAGATAAATAGGAGTTACACATTACAGGAAGAAATCAAGCAAGAGACTCTTAGAGGAAATTTTGCACTGAGTGTAAATTTGAATAAGCTTCTTTTCTACCCAAATTCTCTATTATTTTATTGCTTATTGATTTTATTTTTTGGCAAAGCAAGCCACCTAGTCACATCTGAGTTCACAGAATAATGAATTAAAATGCTTCTTCAGAGAGGAGGAGGAAATATAATATGAACAATTATATGTTCTAAACATGCTCATTGTAGAATTTTCTTTTAAAGTTTTTATTGCGTTTATTTTATTTGATACTAATGTTATTCACTTTCATATTCATGTTTTTCACAGTTTTGAAATTTTTGTTTACAGCCTCCCACCTCCATGTTAACTTTCTGATGGGAAAATATTTTTTAATCTTAAAAAACCCCACAAAATACACAACAACAACAAGACAACAACACAGTTGTATTTGATAGCAACAAAATAAAATTTTGTGTTGAATGCAAGTTATTATAAGTACTGCAAACAAATAAATAGTACGCTGGAAGAATATAATTGCAGTCTAAAACTAAAAATATATTAACACCTGGAATTTAAGTGGAACTCCAGGAAAACAGAAATAATTATATCAAAACCCAATATAAAAATGGACAAAGACTAGGAATACGCCAATTATAACGATTATTACAGAAGACAAATTAAAATACATGTGAAATACAAGTGATATTCCCTAAACTTATTTTAAAAATAACACAAATAGAATATCAGATAATATCACATGTTAGAAGATGAGAAGATAAAAACTTCACATACTACTGATAGAAATACTCAAGTATAGACATTCTGGAAATAAATCTGAGAAGATCTAATGAAATTAAATTAAATATAGTACATACTAAAACTCATTAATTCTACACGTGGGGTAGTCAGGGCAGTGTTTCCTTTGTAGTGGCTGCATACCCTGAAATACTCCACAGAAATAATGAACTAGAAGTCAATGCAGCGACTTGAGTATCTTAAAAATATAGCATTGGCCTTTTAAACAAAGATGACTAGACCTATAACTATATATATATGTATGTATTGTATGTATACATATACATGTAGAGTATATATGTATATATACTCTCTCTCTATATATGTATATATGTTAATATCTTCTTCCCAAATAAGACATCCTGTTTTCTCATTCCCTTTGCGTTTTCTCCGTGTTACTCTATTTTTCAACTACTCTTTCTAAAAAAATTTTGAATTGTTCTTTTTGTCTTTAGTGTTCTTAAATCTTTTGCTATAATATATCTAGGCTTCATCTAGTATAAATCATTGAATTGTGTTTTTATTGTAGATTTTGCCGTTCTCAGTTATCTAGTTTTTTCTTGCTCTGTAGGAATAGTATGTAACAGCTACATTGGCTGATAATGTGTAAATCAGGTTGAAAAGCCAAACTCAAGCCTTAGCTTACATGTCTCTTGGTAAGTTTAGATTGTGTGAGTCAAAGGAAGATGTAACATAATGTAGAGAGTTTGTGCTCGATCACTTTATATTTACTCCTCCCCTATCCCCAGGAATTACATTCTCTAACCATTTTCTCTTAAGGGTATGTATAGTTACTTAGGTGTCATTGGTAGAAGGAGTGAAGGATAGCAGAAGGAGTGCTTGGGGCTTACTATTTTTAATTGCTTACTTACTATTTTTTTTCTGCTTTCTAGCTAGGCTTGTTGTGCCATGTCTATGGTTGTATATGACTGGTGTCATAATTTTTCTACCTCTACTGGTGATAGGAGTGAGGGAAGAGAAAACAATAATCTATCCAGGATAGTTTGCAGACAGAAAAATAATAAAACTAAAATGTTACCCTATAACACTTTCTTGTCTGTAGCACTTTCAAGGTTGGGCTGAGGTGGGAGTGAGGGAACACAGGAGTTTGTGTTTGTTTATCATCTTGCCAGGAACTAAAATTGTGCCACTCATTCTGGCACACTATTATATGCTGAGAAAGTCTTCTGGGAGCCAAGTAGGTCTTATGGTTTGTGAACCTCGTATTTTTCACTTAGATCTAATTTGCTTGTGCAAACAAAGTGTATGCAAATTGTGAGTTTTGAATGAGTTAAATTAGTGACTAGTTGTTTATCTTGCAAAACAATTTGCCATAATATTCCTATAAATACTAAATCTCCCTAGTATATTTAAATGTCATATGATTCAAAAATTTCAACATATATTTAGCTTTGAGGAATGCAGGTATTAGAGTGCATTATAGAGAAATCAGGAAGGCAGAGAATTTTGATTCTAACTCAGCCACCAAGTAAATAAATAATTCATTTCTTCATTCTTTTCTCTGTTCCTTTATCCTTTCACTCAGTCTGCCATTTGTATATTTGATCTAGTTGTGAAGCTGTGGTATTACCTCTAAATCTACCCTTTTATGCTCTGCTTTGTTATGCTAGTGCTGGAACTTTCCATGTCCCATTTCTACTCTGCTAGCTGACTTTATGTTAGGCTAAGCTAATATGGAATGTGAAAAAACAAATAGAAAGCTGGAGAAAGAAGAGATATGCTCTGCCTCCTCAAAGGTCTGGACCCCGTACCCCTCCTTATCCCCCTGCAAGGCTTGCAGATTGCAGCATCAGTCAAGGAGCTCCTCATCCTCAGAAGTCCGAAACATCAGATTCATGTGCTTCTTCTCTAGCATCTGAGTTTAAATAATTCCAACCTATTCCCTTTGAATGATGGCTACTTTTGCAATGATATTTTACCTTTACTTCTGTGACACCTTAATATTCACTTTCTACACTTTTAATTCTTCACTATAACTCTGTTAAGATAACTAGTATGGTTTATATCTCCTGACTGGAGTCTGACAGATAAAATATTCAACATATTTTTATTTTAAAAAATCTGATATGTATAAATATCTGCATTGTGCTGGTCACTATCAATGTTGGTCAAGTCACTCATGTTCTTTGCATTAAGGTTTTTAGTATATATTAATTATATTTCTGCAAACTATTTTAGAGTTTGTATTTTTGTGTATAAAGGAAACTGTTATGAGACAATGTGATTGTACTATGAAAATAGGCATCTTTGACATTCATATGGTATTCTACAGATTGAAAAGTACCTTTATGTTCATTATACCTTCTAAAAGTACAAGGCAGCTATTATCTACATTTAAAGCTGACAAAACTTGATGTTCAGTATTTTCCTCAAACATTTTTTGAAACTTAAGTTTCTTCTCATTATCAAAAATATTTAAAATCATTAAGTTTTAAAATGCAAAAGCAATATAATACTAAAATCATGTACTGTCTCAAATTCTAGAATTTTTGTTTCTTCTACAATGTGGGAAAATGGAAGTCGTATATTTAAGACAAAATATACATGAAAAAACTGTGGTAGGAGGTTGGAATAATTTTGGTGAGCCAGTGATATCTGTGTGTGTGAGAGAGTGTACGTAATTTTCAAAAAGACATTCAGGAGAAAAACCTGTAAATTTCAGCTCTAAAAAAACACCAGTCTTGATGATAACGAGAATACCATAATTTATGGTATTTCCTTTAATTCAACGCAGTGTTAATATCATGGGCCTTTTCACAACACACAAGTACAACATTTGACAATCACTTACTGCCCATAAAAAGTTCTACTTTCTAGGCTTCCACCCAAAAACTAATTTTGGTTGTAAGTGGGTGTGACAAACCTCTGAAGAATAAAAACAAAAAAAGAAAGAAAAAAAAACTTTTCCCCAAAATTATTCAGTTAAATTGCTTCTATATGGTGATGCAATAGATTTATATCCCTGGCTATCCTTTTTCCCTGATATATTGCTGCAAACCTCTTGGTGGGGCTCAGATTAAAAATGACATCCTTAATGCATTTTTTAAAAAACTTAGGACTCAGAAAAATTACAAAGAATGATACTATTTGTTTATTGTCAAAATTTTATTTCGGAGAGATACTTTATAGTTTTAGTAGGGATAAATGCAGTAGGAGTAAGGGTTCAGCATACTTCTAACACTGGCTTTCTTTGTTAAGCTGTTTTTTAATTATGAAGATTATTCATTTAAGAACTGAATATCTCTAAACATGTCAAGTGTTTTTTGTGTGTTTTCCCTAACAGGTAAATCAGGGCGTCAGTGTCCCACAGAGCCTCAGAGAGTGCCCTGAGGACATTTGAAACACTTTACCTCACTAGCTCTTATGAATGTAGCTTTTCAAATGACATTGACTAAGTATGGCAAACTAAGATGGGGAGAGATAATAAGCTGTTTTCCACCTTCTTTTTTCTCAGATTATGTTCCATAAGTGATTTTTCTTCTAAATTGGCCAAAATATTTTCAATATTCTATGTGAAACCGGATTTTTACTTTTCCAGTCTCCTTTGCTGTTTTGAATATTTTTCCTGCTCCTTCATTGTGTAAGCCAGAATCTGACTTCAAAATAGGACATTCCTTTGACATAAATTATAGCATGCTAGAACGCTTAATCTTCTTGGTCTGATTTTATTACTGTCCTGTATAAATAACACATAATAATTTTGTTTCATTAATACAGTGATCCATCTTTATTGCCCTGTGCTTGTTAATTAAGATGGAAAATGAAAGTCCTTAACTATAAATTAGAAGTGTTTAAACAACTACAAAAAAAAATTCAAGTTTTCAGGTATTAGATAAAGCTTTTGTTTATTGGCTATCTATACACATAGAATTTTGAATCCTTTTTGTTTGAAGAGAATTATATTGTCATATGTCTGTATGCTTAGAAATACGGTATACATTTATTAGTTGAATTAATCAATCAGAACATATTAATTTCAGATGAAAGGTCTAAGGTGAGCTTTGCTGAGCCACTAGGATTTGATTAATTCAGTTTCATGGGTCAAGAATACTTCTAACTAAACTGTTCAGCATGGAGAGCAATCAAGAGTTTGAATGGATTCCTTAGGGTTAGCATCTAAAAGAAAGAAAGAAAAAGATCCTGAGAAACATTTCCTCCTTTATTCGTCTGCTACCATTGACCTTCTTTTACTCTTTTGCATGATGACAATGTACAACTTAAAGTTTCTGAAATTTACCAAACTTTCTTTTGCGTCACATTTTTTGCATATGCCTTTACCTTTGACTATAATATTCTCTCATGTCCATCTTCCTCTAGACACCGCAGTACTGTGAGTCCACCAACCTTAACTTGTTTGCAAGAGCACTTTTAGACTTCAGCTTAGCTGATATTTCCTGTGGAAAGTCTTTTCAGTCCCAAGGCTGTAAATTTCCTTCCTATGTGCTCCCATAATATCCTCTTCTTGTCCCTGTTGTAATATTAATACTTATCAATACGTCTGGTTATATGTTCATTTATTTTTCTGAATTCTACCTTATAATATAGGCTTCTTGAAAGCACAGATGGAGTCTTATTCTGGGGTTATAGTCTTAGTACATATTATGATAGCTGACACTTAATAAATATTGAATATCTATTGATTGTATTGACATCAGTAGCTGGGAAAAGCATGCAGTACATCTGAAATGCAGAATTGATGAAGCAGTACATTGTGATGGTTTTAGGGTGGTTCGGATTACAGACTGTGGAGCCAGATTGCTTGGGTTTGATTCTCAGCTCTGCTACGTAGTTAGTCTATGATCTTGGGCAAGTTATTTTACTGCTCTGTGCCTTGGCTCCTTCATCTATAATATGAAGACAGTAAAGGGATTCTACCTCACACATTTTCATGAAGTTTAAAATAACTAGTATGTGTATAGAAGACTCACTAGATCATAGCAAGTATTAGATGAGTGTTTAGTAAAAAGTAAAAGTCTACACAGGAACTTTAATTGTAGGATTGTCAAGTGAGGAATTGGAGACATTGTAGTTAGTAAAATATGGGGAGTCTGAGAGTCCAAAATTCCAGATTATACTTTACAGAAAGTGGGAGATTACCTAAATGCCTGGCTGTAGACTGTGTTTCTCTTCTTCCTGCTCAGTCTTAGTTTCTAGGACATGTAGTTTTGTTACTTTATCCCTAGAGCAATATTTCTCGCAAGATTGTCCTTCAATCTTCTGAATAAGAATCACTAGATTTCTCTGGTAACAGGTAGCTGCCCAAGCATCACTACAGAATCCTTGCAGGAGGAGTCTAGGGTGCTGCATTTAAACAGCATCATGGATATATGACATCTGAGAACTACACATGGAGTTTCACAACTCTGGTCATATTTCTAGAAGTATGAACGGGTAGAAGAGGTTTGAAAAAGACTTCCTTTGCATGCATTTTATCCCCCTACTGCTTTCAGTCATCGTATTTATAGTTTTTATGGCGTGGACTTTGATGTTTGCAAAAAATATGATACAATTTTTACCTCAGGTAGTTTATGGTATAGTAAGTTGAGAGACTGGTGTCAAACATTTATAAAACTGTGTAAAATTTAGAAACTTAAGTTTTCATATTGACTTTAAATTCACACAGTGTAAAAGAGAAGGGCTATATAGGCTGGAGTAGTCTGGGAAGATTTTGGAAAGTGCGTCAGCCATTAAACATGAAGAGGCATTGGCTGGGCAGGAAGGAGTGGGAATACAGTTGAGCAGGAATAAGAATGTGAACAAAGGAATAAAGATGGGCTTGAATGTAACAGTTCGGGAAGAGTAGAGAGCCCAGACTCTGATGTTTCATGTTAAGAAGTAGAAAGAGTGGGAGTCAAAACAAACAGCATCATCTCCAATTATTTCTCATACTCTTAAAAACCAACAAACAAAACATAAAGGAAGACAGAATTTGACTAGATTATAAAGAATCCTAAGATAGTCTCTCTTTAGGGATTTGAAAATAACACCTGGAATCTAGGCAGATCATAACAGTAGGATAAACCCTCCACCTCCTCTAATATAAGTGTAGAATACTTTCCTGGAGTATGTCTAAACTAGTTGGAAAAATAAGTGTTAGTAATTGAATAAAAACAAATAACCTAAATCAGTGCAAATTACAGGAAGAGTCAGTTGCTGGTAGATTGTGGCTGCATTGATTCCTGATGAAAGGAATACAAACTGGTATTTCTTAGATATGTTTGTGTTTGTTCATTCATGTGTGTGGCTACAGGAAGTAAAGGAGCTGGTTTGAGAAAAGACGAGATCAAACAGAGAAATCACAGTAGTGGTCTTACATATCTAAATGAAGGAGAGAGAGAGAGAGAAAATGATAAAACTGGTAGAATCCACGTTTAGCTAATGGAGAATGCAAAGGTTAGGATAATCAGCTGCTAGAACAGTATTTAAAATAATGATAGGATAAATAAAAGGAGAAAAAGAATAAACAGATTCCTTTTTCTTCTTTTCAAATTTGCTCTACTCCCCTTTTATATTAGAATGTAAAATTTCTCATCCATTCAACAAGTCTGAAAATATATCTACTATTAGGATGATAAACTTGGCTCAGAGAGTTTAGGTAATTTGCCCAAAAGCAAGGTTTCTGAGGGAGCATGTACATTGAGGTCTAATTGTGAAGGTCTCATATTTTCTAGTCATCCACTGGCTTAAATAAGCTGAAATAACTTTGATTATAATTATTTTTGCATTATCTTAAGCTAAAGGCCTCTTGTCTTCTCTTGTACTTGGTTGGTTTATTTCTTCAATTCTCACTATTCTCTTGCATTCTAATTTTTTGGCTTGGATTTTGGAATTTCTACTTTGTTCTAACACTCTATCACCTCTCTCTCCACACGAGTAATAAGCCATTTTTCTGACAGGTGGCCAGAGACATCCTTCAAAAAGACAAATTCGATCATATCATTTTCTGAAGAAAAACCCTTTAGTAGCCCTTAGGGATTGGGAGATGTCAGCCTTTGGCTAATTCTTTACCCTCATATCCAGTTACTCACTCTTATTTCTGTATGATCCAACCTTGCTTACTTTTTTCTTTTCTTTTCTTCTTTTTTTTTTTTGCTCAGCTAACTCAAGACTTTTATATTAGTTTTCTAAAACTGCTGTAACAAATGATCACCAATTTAGTGGCTTAAAATGTTGGAAGTAGATTTTTTTTTTTCTAGTCTGGAAGACAGATATATCCAAAGTCAAGGTGTCAGCAGGGTTGTATCCTTCTAGGGGTTCTCTCTGAGGGAGATTTCATTCCACCCCTTATCTCCTAGCATCTGGTGCTTTCAGGCAATCTTTGGCATTCCTTGACTTTTATATGCATCATTTAAATTTCTGCCTTAGTCTTCCTGTGGCCTTCTTCCCTGTGTGTGTCTGTGTTTTTTCCTCTTCTATCTTGTATTAGGATGTTTATCATTATATTGAGGGCTCACTCTAATTTAGGATTATCTCATCTCAAAATCCTTACCTAGTTTATCTGCAAAATACTCTTATTCCAAATAAGCAAATATGCTGAACTTCCAAGTGAATATAACTTTTGTAAGGACACAATTTGACCTATACTCTCTGTCCTCTGGCACCCGAAACTTTATATCCGTTCCACATGCAAAATACGTTCACTTCATCCAATATATCCAAAAGTCTCAGTCCACTATAGCATTAACTCCAAGTCCCAAATCTCACTAGAATATTATAAACTCAAAAAGTCCCAAATCTCATCATTGAAATCATCTACATCAGATATTGGTGAGACTATAGGGATGATCCATCCTAACATAAAATTCTTCTTTGTCTGTGAACCTGTAAAACTTGAAAACAAGTTACCTGCTTCCAAAATACAATGGTGATGTAGGCATGAGATTTATATTCCCATTCTAAAAGACAGGAAATAGAAGGAATAAAGGGGTCACTGGTTCTAAACAAATGTGAAATACAAGAGGGCAAATTCTGTTAGATTGGAAGGCCTGAGAATAATCCTTTGCCTCATGGTTCTGCCTCCTGCACTCTAAGTGGCACCTTCCTCACCTTCCGTGCCCTTGCTGGCAGTTCCATTGCCCTCTGAGTCATTCTTCCTTTTTCTTGAACAAGAGCAGATGTTTGCAGCCAGGTAGTTCTATCAGCATGTTTTCTGCCTGCAGAATTTTGGAAGTCTGATAACCTTCCATCATTTCATCTGGTTTCTGTTTGTTTTTGTCTAGGCTGACAGTGTTCTACTAGTATCACATTTTCAGAAACCATATAGTCTTCCCCTCTATATCAAGGTGATTCATGCCATTGGACAAAAGGATTCTCCACAGGTCTTTCCTAGATAATTCCATAACTATACCTAGCTTTTGTACAGAAGGTTGATTGGACTCATGAGTCACAAATACAATCTCTTCAGCAAAAGTTTGTTTAGCCACACACTTGAACTTCTCTCCAGAATGTACTTTCTCAACCATGATTTTCTTAATTTTAACATCCTTTGCAATCTGGATAGGCTAAGAATCTCCCAAACCATCAAGTGCTTATATCTCTCTAAACAGTTCTTCCCTCAATTTATCTCCTTCCTCTTGCATTCAACTAAAAGCAGTAAGAAGAAACCAGCCTACACCTTCCACACTTTTCTTGGAAATATCCTCAGCTGAATATTCAAGTTCATTGCTTACTTGTTCTGCTTTGCACCTACCTGTAGAATATAATTCCGTCATGTTTTCTGCTACTTTATAAAAAGAATTTACTCTTCTCCAGTTTCCAGTAATTTTATTCATTATCTTCAAAAAGCTTACCTTTAACATTCATATTTTCACCAAAAATCTCTTCAAAGTAAGCTTTTTCTATCCTGCTCCTCAAAAATTTTTCAGCCTTTATTCATTCCTCCATTCCAAAGCCACTTCTCCATTTAAAACTATTTGTTACAGTAATACCCCATTTCCTTGAGCAAAAAGTTATATCAGTCAGCATTTTATTATGTTTATATTAGATATAGATATAGATTATATATACAGAGAGGCTTATGGGGAAAGAGAGGAACATAATGTGTTTATATGTTTATGTGTGTCTCTGTGTGTACATATATATGATTTATTACAAGGAATTGGCTTACACAATTGTGGGGTCTGGCAAGCATTACATAGAGCAGCCCAGGAGTTAAACTCTCAGGCAAGAGTTGAAGCTGCAGTCCAGAGATGGAATTTCTTCTTCCTCAGGGAAACCTCAGCTTTTGTCTTAAAGCCTTTCAACTAATTGAATGAGACTCATCCATGTTATCAAAGAACATTTTCTTAAAGTCAGCTGGTGGTAGATGTTAACCACATCTATAAAATACCCTCACACCAATGCTTAGATTAGTGTTTAATTAAATAACTGGATACTATAACCTAGCCAGATTGACACATACAACTAACCATCCAGCCATTGAATATATTTTTTCAGCTACCTGAATCTGCTCTATTCCAGCGAACTTGTATTCATGCTTCAGGTTGCAGCACTAATATTGTCTCACTCTTGGAAGATAGTTTACTCTGAATCCCAGACTAAGTTCACTCCCTGTTAAATGTCCCCAGCTGTATCCTGTACTTAGGTATACCATACTTTTTATTCTTTAGTCAGTATCTAAGTTACCTGCTAGATTGCAAATTTCATGAATTTCCATGAGTCTGTGTTGTTCCCCACATAGCTGGCACTCAATAAAGTCTGTTGAGTTGGAAAGTGAATAAATCACAGGTTAGGCTGATCCAGATGGCAGATTCTCTCCGTCCACAGCTCTGGGATTTAGGGCCAGCACTTGCTATTTTAATAGGAGCTGAAAAAAACATTAAGAAAAGCATTTTCTTCCTCAATCCTACTTGGTTTTTAAGAACATTGTGTCTAGGGACTAAATAAAATAAAACAAAATCTTAAAAGCAAGATTTGACGTTAAAATTGAGCAATAGCTTCCATTTCTACTCAATATCTACCCTTCCCTAAGAGTACAGAAAACCACTGGGACAATGAGTGGGGAACTCCAGGATAACAAGGATTCTAGGATTTGACATTAAATCTGAAAATATATTTTAAAACATGTTTGAAGAATGGGCTTTGAGGTGATATAGACCGGGATTCATGTCTTGATTATAACACTTATCATCAAATAATCTTGACCAAATTACTTTATTAAGCCTCCATCTCTTTACAATGTTAGTCAAGAAATGTCAGTAGACTCAGTCTGTTGGAATTTAATTCTATTTGAGGTGATATCTACTTCAATAGAAGTAAAGGAGACAAACCTAGGTGCCAAATGAAAAGGGCCTCTATTTTTCCAGGACCTACGCTGCACAAGAGAATGAAGGTGTTCAACATATGCCTATACATGGAAGAACAATAATCCAGTGGGGAAGTGGAGACTCCACTGTTGATAATGGAAAATAGTAAAATAATGTTAAACACCATTTGCTGAACACATTCTTTGGGCCAGGCAAAACTTACCTACTACTATCTGATGTGCAAAACACTGTATTTTCTTCAGTTTCATTTAGAGAAAATAGAGCAAATTAATTGGGACAGTTATGCTTATACAACTTAAATCCCACTTATAATCTTCATTTCTAAAATAAATATAATAATACTCTATTATAATGCTCCACTGACAGTCCAGAGCTTATTGGGAAAATCAGAATTAAAATGAGATAATATGTTTGAAATTGGTTTGTACCCTGTGAAGAAAATAAAAATATATGATTATTAAGGAGCGTGTATCTACATGCTTCAACAACTGAACAAATTTGTACTTAAAAAACAAATCACTCAAATCAGTTGTTATTTGGCATCATGTGGACAAAACAATTGTTGATTTGACAATCCTTCACATTTTAACTGGTTGTCATGGCATCGTGTTGACTGAAAAGAAAAGTGATTCTCTCTCCTCCACATTTTTCAGATTCCATGAAACATTAAATAAAGAGATCTGAAAATAGAGGACAGTTTTAAAGTCTCCACTCGAGGCTTAGTCATAGGATAAATTTTAGAACATGTCTTTTGTTGTGTCCTGAATAAGCTGATATTGAACATGCCCCATGCTGTTTGTCTTTTGGAGATGGCCTAATTTAGACTCTGCTTTTGACCTTCTGGACAGATGTAGAAAAGGAATGGCATGCAACTGGCCAAAGAAAAGTGAACAATGGTGGTTTCTCTTTTAGTTATCAAGAGTATAAATCAAGAATGATATAATGTTATAACTGAAAATGCCTTTAAAACATTATTTATGCTAGCTTTTCCAAAGATCACATTTCAATTTAATGTAAGTGTGAGGTCTGTAATCCTGGCTTTCCGATGCCAAGTTAAATATCCCCCACTCCCATTTCTTGTCCTCAACTGTGCTACACTGTAAAATAAATGGAAATCGTGTTGGCTTTAATCTTCCTTCTTTTCTATTTGAATCCTACATAAAAATAGCATGTAAAGTCTTTATAATTCTTAATAATCTCACACATATTTTGTCTAGATAAACTTGACAGAAGATGCCATGCACCTTCCCCATTTCTCAAAATGCTGGATGACCTGTGGTTTCAGTCTGCCTACTATGGACACAGTTGAGATTGTGCCTCATCCACCATTATACCCTCTGACAAGTTCTTAAGAAAACTTCTTAGTACATTCAACAAAGAGACAGAAGGTAAGGCCTGCTGTATGCCTATCTAACGATAGGAAGGCTGATCAGTCCCCAGTTCAGAGCCCATTTATCTGGGTCAGTTATTCCAAGTGGATGGATCACTTCGCTGCCAAAAGTACTTATTTTCCTTTTACCCAACATTTCCCAGAAGCAATCACGACATGAGTCTTAATCTTTGTTAATAGAAGGAGGCATGAACCTAATTTAAATGTTGCAGTAGTAACCAGTAGACCTATATGGCCAAACAAAACAAAACAAAAATAACCTTGATATTAAACCAACCAATGCAGTATTTTGAAAATAGCCAAATGCCTCTCTGTATATTTTTATGTGGGAAGGGCTGCAAAACCACTTGAACCATAGAAGTTTCAACTAAAACCAGAAATATAATTTTAATTACTGGCCATATTATGGGCTTGAGGAAATGAGACTTCATTGAAGCTTAAACGTGAAGTTGAAAAATGGCTACCATGGTATCCATTATATAGACAATTGACCATCTTTTATCACCACTGATTAAAGTCCATTTAAAATCACCAATGTAGTTATCTGTGTTCACAAAATTCTATTTTCAGAGCATTTTACAGCATACTCCTGTCCCCTAGTCCCTACTAATTACATACATGTGTTTTAAAACTGCTTGTGGATGTTATCTCAAAATATATTTTTATTAAAATATTGGAGACGTCTCAGAGATTTAAGCGGATTGTCTAAAGCTACATAGCTACTATATAAGGACACCAGACTTTCTGATTGAAGAGCTGTTTCCAACATGTTACACTGCTTCTAGTAGAGCTAGTCCTGGACAACTCATGGATTTTTTGTTCGTTTGTTTGTTTGTTTTCCTTACCAGACACTGCATTGCTTCTTCCATCTGATGTAGCATAACTCCTGATTTCATTTTCTTTCTGTGTTCTATTGACCAAGAATTCTTTCATGGTGGCCATACAACTACACAGCTTACATAAATAAATTGTAACTTTTTAAAGGATTCCTTCCAGAGTGCACATTGTAAAAGTAACGCATATGTTAGCTTATGTTGGGCACTTCATGGCTGGAGTTAAAAACATTTTTCAGAGAATCAATGTTTAAAACATAAGCTTATTTGTCAATATTATGCATAGGATGAAGTAGAGGCTTCTGGTATAGTCCTGGGCAACCTGAAAGCTCTAGAGCTGGCATCAGCTAGAATCTAGAATGAAGAGATGAACCTTATTTTTCTTCCTGGTGTCTATGGTTAGGATAATTAATGTTGTTTCCCTTTGTAGAGAGTGTATTCTCCACAAAGACAAACATTGAATATGTCATTAGAGTGTGAGTTTCACAAAAGGGTAACTGTAGGGAGCATTCTACGCTGCTTTTGGCCCACTTGTTCTAAAAGGCTCATATCTCCTCTTTCTCAGTGCAATGCTATGCATATTTCATGCAGATACCCACAGCCTGTTGTAATGTGTTGGAAAGGCCCAATAGACCACAGCTACTGTTTATAGTGCCTGTTCTCACTGATGTTAATCTATATCTTGTTTTTAAACCTCAATTTCTCTAATTTCCATTGGACAACAAAATAGTTTGGAATGGTTTGAATTTATTAAACCTGGATAAAAATCTCCATTTTGCCATTTACTAGCTATGTGACCTTGGGTGAGTTACTTAACTTGTCAAAGGGTAGTCTCTTAACATGTAAATTTAAGTGGAGATTGATAATCACTTCACTTCATTTTAATATGAGGATTATATGAAATACTGTATATGAGAATGCTTTCATATAAATTGCTTTATAGCAAGCTTCAGAATGTCTCAAGAAAGGAGGTAACAGAGCTTTTGTACAGTTTCCAGTGTTTTTATTTCTGATCTCTCTTTGTTCTTTGTCAATAATAAAGTTATATTCCATGCTTGTCATAGTACAAAGGACTTGGGAATCTTTTAAAATACAACCTTAGGTAGAGATACTACACAGCAAAAATAATGGTTCCAGAGGAAATAAGGATAGAAACTCTGAAAATCTGATGCCTAGCATTAAACAGAATATGCAAAATTCATACTACCTTTTGATTCATTAGTAGGGGAAAAGGAGAAAGAATATTCAGAATTCTCACTTTAAATTCTTGGGCGAATTGGAGGAAAAGAGAACTACAGAGGCAAGATTCCATGAAACTGGATGGAAAAAATTATTGGGCCAACATCAGAAATGAAATGCAGATCTTGAACTGGACTCTTTTTCTCCTTTAGCATTTCTTGTTTTGAGTGGTATTGGACCAAATGAACTGAAAAATCAAATGTGTGGTGCGATGTGGCTATGATGGAGACAAATGTCCATTGAAACACGTGGGACCTAAAATGAAAGTAAGGGGATACAGAATTAATCCAATATATCACCACTCTCCCATATGTCAGCTTTAAAGATTTGGTCTCTCAGAAACTAAAGAAGTGAGAGGCTAGTGAATTAATCCAATGCATCATCACAAGATCCCTTGGTATCTATCTTTAAATTCTGGTCTCTAAAGGTACAGGGGATAAGTTTAGTCATGTTAGAGTATTTATGGATTTTGCAAGTTCCCTTTAGCTTATTCATTGGAAGTTTTCCATATAAGACAAATGTATAGACTAAATCAACAGCAGCATTACATTGGAATCATAAACTAAAAATAGGAAAAATTTAAACAAAAACTGGGAGAAGCTCCATTCCCATATTATAAGAATAAATTCTAACCCAATTATTTTCTCCTACTCAATTCAGTTACCGTATTGTGTCCTTGGGATGATAATGAGAATTTTACTTTACTTTTTTTCGGTGGCTCTGCCTGTCAAAGAAGAGTCCCATGGGAGCAGAAAGTATTATGTCTTATATTTGTGCCTACAACCTGTATTTACTCCTGATGAGGCTGTTGTGTATAGCTCTGCTTTCCATTTAAAATCTAATTTCTCATTAAATAGTTTGTTTTTAATCAGCTAGTCAGCAGGTCATAACAGTTAATCTTGTAAAAGGGTTAAGTTTTTATCTGATTCACATTTATTTGAATCTCGCAGTTCAAATAAGAGAGAGAAACATATCCAACTTTTCTTAGGCTGGAGACACTGAGTGGGATATGAGATGTTACATAGTCATGAGACAGTTGCTCTGAATAATAAGTGAAAACCATAAAGCCTACAATATTTTGGCTTGAATATTAGATCATTAGGTAGTTATAAAAGAAAGGATCTTGATGATAGATTTAAACAGGACTCCTAAAAATATGTTTATATAGATAATTCCCCTGTAAGTGAGACCCTAAAGCTTCCTTTCTTCATACATGTAATCCCAAGAACAATATTTTGTTTTAATTTAAACCTAAAATTACAAAACTAAGCCATGCCTGATTCTGGAAAAGGCAACTATTTTCACAAATGCAGTAAAACCATCTTGGCTTGACAGTTTTGCAAATATTCATTTGGAAGCTGAAGTTATTAGCCTCTACTCCTGGTACCAGAATGACACCATAAATCCTCAGACCAACGTACACTGTAGTACATTCATTAATATACCCCCAAATTTTTGGATTGCCTAGTTATTAGGTGACAATGCTATGCCATTTTGTGTCAAGGGGTAGTGGCAGCTGTCACAAAGAACAGCAGATGGTCTTGCAATTGCTGTATCTCTAACTTTTCACAACTCTTTGAGTTAGGAGTGAACAGTAGCAAAAGGGACACCCACATTACTCTCATTTATTTAACAGATTTGAAAGGTATATTGAGGTGAATTACTATCCCTTGTCAAAGCGGTCTAATGGCTGCTACAGTTACCTTTAAAAGGGTAGGAGTCAGTGGCCTGAGGGATTGAGTGGAAACCACATTGGTTTTAGTGGTAAAAGATATTTTCCAAGAAAGAAAGGACAGTGAAGAATTCATTTTGATCCTTTGTCTACGGCTTAAAGTGCTGTAAAACATTCTTATAACTCAGTTGGCAATCACATCGGGGAGAAAATAGAACTGTTTGGTTTTCCTTGAGTGGTAACTTAAGGTAAATTATATTTTAACAAGGGCCGTTTGGGTTTGGATGCAATTGTATAAACCCATGAGAATTTCTATTTGTTTTACTTCACTTTTGGATGGCTGTCCAATTCCTACCATAAGTCCTTAAGAACTTTGTTGTGGGAATCGGAATGCTATTTCTTTAATCATTAGCTTAGCAAAGTTTTCTTTGTAAATTTTGAGTGCTGGGCCACTGACATTTCCTAATTCATAAGCAGACATTTTTTTCAATGTGGTCTTGAATGCTTTGTGTTCTCCTTCAATTTCTCATGAGGTTGGAAAACACTTATTACATTTTTTTCTAATTTATTAGAATCATTTACTTGAACTATTTAGATATTCGGAGATACTTTCAGGTATTCATAGACTGAAAGTATCTCCAAATTTTGCATCAAAATTTACAGCGTCCCCTAGGTCAGTGATCCCTGACCTTTTTGGCACCAGGGATCGGTTTTTTGGAAGACAATTTTTCTTCCAGAAAGGTGGGGGGCGGGGATCATCAGGCATATTAGATCATCAGACATTAGAATCTCATAAGGAGCAGCGCAAGTTAGATCCCTCGCATGCACAGTCTACAATAGGGTTCGTGCTCCTATGAGAATCTAATGCCCTGGCTGATCTGACAGGAGGCGAAGCTCAGGCAGTGATGCTCCCTTGCTTGCCACTCATCTCCTGCTGTGTGGCCTGGTTACTAAAAAGGCCAAGTATGGGCCGAGGGCGGTGGCTCACGCCTGTAATCCCAGCACTTTGGGAGGCCAAGGCGGGCAGATCACCTGAGGTCAGGAGTTGGAGACCATCCTGGCCAACATGGTGAAACCCTGTCTCTACTAAAAAAATACATAGGCATGGGCAAGGACTTCATGTCTAAAACACCAAAAGCAACGGCAGCAAAAGCCAAAATTGACAAATGGGATCTCATTAAACTAAAGAGCTTTTGCACAGCAAAAGAAACTACCATCAGAGTGAACAGGCAACCTACAGAATGGGAGAAAATTTTTGCAACCTACTCATCTGACAAAGGGCTAATATCCAGAATTTACAAAGAACTCAAACAAATATACAAGAAAAAAACAAACAACCCCATCAAAAAGTGGGGAAAGGATATGAACAGACATTTCTCAAAAGAAGACATCCATACAGCCAACAGACACATGAAAAATGCTCCTCATCACTCGCCATCAGAGAAATGCAAATCAAAACCACAATGAGATACCATCTCACACCAGTTAGAATGGCAATCATTAAGAAGTCAGGAAACAATAGATGTTGGAGAGGATGTGGAGAAATAGGAACACTTTTACACTGTTGGTGGGATTGTAAACTAGTTCAACCATTATGGAAAACAGTATGGCGATTCCTCAAGGATCTAGAACTAGATGTACCATATGACCCAGCCATCCCACTACTGGGTATATACCCAAAGGATTATAAATTACTCTACTACAAAGACACATGCACACGTTGTTTATTGCGGCACTATTCACAATAGCAAAGACTTGGAATCAACCCAAATGTCCATCTGTGACAGACTGGATTAAGAAAATGTGGCACATATACACCATGGAATACTATGCAGCCATCAAAAAGGATGAGTTTGCGTCCTTTGTAGGGACATGGATGCAGCTGGAAACCATCATTCTTAGCAAACTATCACAAGAAGAGAAAACCAAACACCGCATGTTCTCACTCATAGGTGGGAACTGAACAATGAGATCACTTGGACTCGGGAAGGGGAACATCACACACTGGGGCCTATCATGGGGAGGGGGGAGGATGGAGGGATTGCATTGGGGAGTTATACATGATATAAACGTTATGCACATGTACCCTAGAACTTAAAGTATAATAAAAAAAAAAAAAAAATATATAAATAAATAAATAACATTAAAAAAAAAAAAAAAATACAAAAATTAGCCAGGCGTGGTGGTGTAATCCCAGCTACTTGGGAGGCCGAGGCAGGAGAATCTCTTGAACCCAGGAGGCAGAGGTTGCAGTGAGCGGAAATCGCGCACTGCATTCCAGCCTGGGCGACAAGAGTGAGACCCTGTCTTAAAAAATAATAATAAATAAAATTCCAAGTATACTACTAGTCCGCGGCCTGCGGAAGCGGAAAGGAAATTATCTTAAGATTCTGAGTTTGTTTCCTTTTTTTCTGCCGAGAACCAGCTGTTCCTTTGAAAATCACTTCACTCTCCTCAGTACACTTGGCTGCATTCTCTTTCTGCTAGAATATTCTGTAACCATTTGAGTAGTGAGTGTAATGGGTCAGGAATTAAGAGATTGAATCAGACCAAAGGCATTCTTCAAAAACCTACTATGTGCCAGTACTTTCTAGGTTAGTCAGTGCTACCACAGAGAGGGAAGATTCTGTTTTATCTCCAAGAACAGTTAAAAGCTTATCTTTAATTAAGTGCTGGATTGAGTGATTCAAGGTGTAGACACTACAGAGGTTCAGAGAAGGAAAAGACTGAAAACACCCAAGACCAGAATCATTTACTTGAAATTAGTAACCTTAGCGTTTATTTACAACCTTAGAAAAGTTCAAATAATGAAGTCAAATTGGTAACAAGATGAAAAAGCTGACACAAGTACTCCGTGTTCACATGAAAATAGTAGACTAAACAGTATGTTGCTCTGATCCAGCTGTGATACTGAAAAATGTCACTTTTACTTGTTAAGTATTATCGCCTCTGAATTCTTTTCTATGTAAAACCCGAAGGTCACCTGACACCATCAGGCAATTACTTCCTCTTTCATTGTGCATGTCAATGGCTGATAAAGTACACATCATTACAGTTTAGGAATGCTCTATTTTTTTCCTTTTCACTGGCACCTCCTTGGTGATACGCATGATTTGGCTGGGGTAGAGAAAGTTAGTAGGAGTAATCACACAGTTGCATGCTGTGAAGAAGAGTGAGCTTTATTTACAGCACAGCACTCAGATTTGGCTTTAAGAGAATTACATCAACTAAAAATTATACGTAATAGACTTGGCAGAAACACAAGCTGGTGGTCAGGCCTGATTATATCAAATAGAAACACTTGGAAAGTAATGTTCCCAGGCTCTTACTCAGATTTATAACAGGTGTCCACGGGACAGTAATCCTCATAGATCCTTAAATGCTTTCTAAATGTTAAGGTTTTGAGCTAGAGATACCCTGTGGCTGCTTGACAAAAAGCCTTATGCTAATTAAGATCTATCCAAGTCTCCTGGTCTAAGATAAATCAGAGCCTAAAAGGAAATCATGTTGTGAATTGATTCTCTCACTGTGATATAGATGCCATAAATTTTGGAGGAAAAAAATTATAGAAAAAAATTTAAAAATAGTACTATTAGCCAGAAAAAAAAATAGACGTTGAAAAAAACTCACTGCTAATAAATAATTAGTATATACAATCATTAGTATTGCTTGGGTTAAATTTGCCATTGTTTTCCTCAAAATACTATGTTTAGGGCTTAATGTCATTGCTTTCAAAGGACTGGTTCACATGAGGGGCTATAACGTGTGAGTCTTTGTTGTAGCAAATAAATTCTAAGAAAAATAATAATTTGTCTGCTTGATTGTTTTTTGTTCTAGATTGTGAGTTTGATAAAGGCAAAGAATGTCAATTATTTCCACCTATATTGCCAGTACCTAGCACAATTCCTGTCTCATATTATATACTCAGAAAATGTTGGGTGACAATGCTGAGCAAAAACATTGTCAATTGTGAATTTTCTTAGCAATAGCAAGAATATTAAGGCAAAACAAACAAAAAATGGATAGTGACTAGAAATTGTTAAGGCATTTAGTTGTCTGAGCAAAACAAGACCTGTATTCCATCAGATCCATTTTTAAGTAAACTAGAAATGTAAAATAAAGTAGTAGAGTTATTGGGTTAATGCAGTAATTCTTTTGTTTCCTTTACAGAGCAATAAACAGATTTTCAAGACCCATTTAGATATGGTCTTGTATTTCTTTTGAATTCATCATTTGAGCAACTTCTGCCACCTAGAATTCTGCATTTATACTCTAGGAAATTATTTTGCCATGCGGTCAGAACTTTTTTGAGTTGGTCAGTAACAACCTGAAAGGTCAATAATAATGAAAATAAATTTGTAACTGTTGAGGAGAACTCTTTCATAGGAAAAAATGTAGCCGGGGATGGGCAGTTGATGTAATCATATATGACAAGGAGTGTTCAATGTAATTATTCTAGCAGATAGAAAAATAGTTTATTAAATTTGCTTTGAATTTACATTTGAGGATCTCAGAGATATTTAGTTTTGTCTGAAATATGTTCTAACTTATCAGGAGATACTAAATTCAATGGCTAAACTACATATACACCTTTAAATTGATAGAGTTAATTTTCATTTTCAGATCATGATATATAGTATATACAAACTTCTCAACTATAATATGAAATATGGTATAATATTTAAATGTAAAATATATATTTGGGGAGTGGGACTGTCTGTTTTCTGTCTAAATATTCTACTTTTTAACATCAGGATTATATTGCTACAAATTATTTGAATGACCAAGAAGCCAGCCCTGCCTATTAGGTAGGTGTAGTATAAACATTTTGTAGATGAGCAGCAGAGGGTAACATATTGCCAAATTCACGCAAGTAGTAAATGGCAGAGAGAGAATTTGAACTCTGGCATTGGGCTTAGAAATTTCTGTTTTTATATTAAACATTATTTAAATAGAAAAAAATGCTAAAGTTCGGTTTGATGACCACCATCCCAATCCCAGTCTACTTCTCCTTGATTTTCCTCAAAGGTAATTAGTGACCTCTCCGTGTGTTACTTATTCTTCTAGACCTTTCACTGTGTCTTTGCATATGTATCTATGTACTCTTAGAGAATATTTAGTCCAGGATACTAAATTTTATGGCCTTAATATATAAGTGATGTAATACAGTTTTTGTCATTTTGAAACAACTTTAAATTCAACCATATGTTTTAGAGACACTTCAATTTTAACGTATGTGGTTCTACCTCTTCTTTCTAACATGTGCATAGTGTTCTGCAGTGTGACCATATTTCCTTTATTTTAACCATTTCTTTCTTTGATGGTTAATGCTGAGTGTCAACTTGATTCAATTGAAGGATACAAAGTATTGGATCCTCTGGGTGTTTGCCAGGGTGTTGCCAAAAGAGATTAACATTTGAGTCAATGGGCTAGGGACAGTAGATCCAGCCTTAATCAGGTGGGCACATTCTAATCAGCTGCCAGCAAATATAAAGCAAGCAGGAAAACATGAAAAGTAGAGACTAGCCTATCCTCTCAGTCTACATCTTTCTCTCATGCTGGGTACTTCCTATCCTTGAATATTGGACTCCAAGTTCTTCCATTTTGGGACTCAGACTGGCTCTCCTGCTTCCAGACAGTCTATTGTGGGACCTTGTGATCATGTAAGTTAAACTCCTATATGTATCTTATTAGTTCTGTCCCTCTAGAGAACCCTGAGTAATACCCTTTCTTATGAACAATAAGGTTATTTTGATTTTGGAGAGAAAAGATGCATATTTATGGTAATAACTTGATTTCTATTAATTTCTCAATTTTTAACTATAATTGGTCATTGATATTATTACTTGCTCTTCCATGTATCCATATATCTATAATTTTGTTTTCAAAATTGTGTTTTATAAATATTGAGTGATAGTCTTATTACATCAGTTCAACTCATGTATTTATTGAATATTTGCTATGAAGAATACATGGATTTAAGTATCACGAAAATTAAAATAGATATTTTATCTAAAAGCCTATGTTATAGTGAAAGACATGAATATAAAAAATTGTGAAAAATGAATGTGTGACCTAAGTTATAGAAAAAAGGCAACATTCAACTGGATTGTGGGGGAGAAAAAGAATAAGGGAGCTGTGAAATGCTTCTTGAGAGAGATGAAAATCTGAGAGACACGTTAATTAGAATATAGGAGGGAAGAGATTAATGGATTGGTCTAATTCCCTCTTGTATGAAGTAGTCTTGGATGGTTTGTTCACACTGTCATTCTAGAGCTGATGAGTCCTTCTGGCATGAGGATCTTTCTAGAGTGTTACTAAGGAATCTAAAAGCCCTTGTTATATGTCAGAACTGTATTGGAAAATCAAACATGCAGTCATAGTAAAGTGTCAATCCAAGGAATCCTCAGATAAGCAAAACGCAGCTTTGACGTAGTGCTCTACCAAGTGAGGGGCACACCAGGATGCACGATAGGAATTCTGGAAGATGAATATAAGTCAGTGTCTGGGGAAATATAATACACTAAAATTCAGAATCTGGTGTCTCTTTATGGAGTATTTCTAACTGCACCATAGATATAATACACTAAAATTCAGAATCTGGTGTCTCTTTATGGAGTATTTCTAACTGCACCATAGATAGAAGGAGGATTTTTTTTTTTTTTTTTTTGAGACATGGAGTATACTGGCATGAACATGGCTTACTGTAACCTCACCTCCCTAGGTTCAAGCAATTCTCCCACCTCACCCTCCCAAGTAGCTGGGACTACAGGCACATATCACCAGGACTGGCTTATTTTTAAATTCTTTTTGTAGAAATGGGGTCTTACCATGTTGCCCAGGCTGGTTTCAAACTCCTGGGCTCAAGTGATCCTCCCGCCTCAGCATCCCAAAATGCTGGGATTACAGGTGTGAGCCACCATACCCAGTCAGAAGGAAGGATTTTAAGGTCAAACCAAGGTTGTGAATTAGGGAAATTCAGAGGTTTTCATCAAGCAAGTGGTATGTTTCAGGATGTATTTTGGGTGATGCGTGAAGGGAAGAAGAGGTACAGGAGGTATAGGAGATGGTGAGGATGCCGGAAATGTGGATTACAGCATATTGTGACCAAATGCTAAGGTTGGTGAGGTTCTGATTTGAATAATAAATGATGAAGTGTTAAATATTTTCTTTCAAGAGGAGACACACGATCAACTCTCTTCTTAAAATAATTATCTTGCAGGACCTGTGATTGGACTAAAGGAGGAAAGATTGGAGAGAATAACAGTTATGAGACTCTTAAAATAGACAAGGTAGTGGTACTGCAGTCTTAGGTAAGAATAGTGGAAAGGAAAAGAAGACTAAAGAAATTTGAGACGGGGGAGGGGGGAGGAGGGAGGGATTGCATTGGGGAGTTATACATGATATAAACGTTATGCACATGTACCCTAGAACTTAAAGCATAATAAAATAAATAAATAAATAAATAAATAAATAAATAAAATAAAAAAAAGAATTTGAGAGACACTACAGAAATTGATACCTTCGGATGATTTTTCAGCTGATTTGATATAGGATGAGGGAAAGGAAAGAAGTCAAAGATGGTAATAACAACCATAGTTCAACTATTATTTAGTTATCTATGTGCAGGTCATGTATCCATATTTATATATTTAATTTATATTCATATTTTAATTTATTTATATACCATTACTACAAGCCTTTTTTTATTTTGAAGGAAACTGAGACTCAAAGAAGTAAAGTAACTTGCTGAAGGTCAAGATCAAAGTCCTTGGCCCATGTAACAATATTAATTTAATTATGACCCCCTGAGACCACGTGTTAATATTGAACATCTATTCAGGAAGACAGCAAATTTTTGTGGAATATTTTCGTGTTTAATAATTTGAGTTTACACATACATTTCTTTCATGACTGTTGCAATAGCATGTGCATGTAATATACAAGAATGAAACTTTTATGTCTTATATATTCTTATGTCTTAAAATGTTTTTCAAGAATCATAGCCACTAAGTTTCAAGAATATAATAGAATACAAGTCTTATAATCAATAAAGTACTAAAAAGAGACTAATTGACAATCTTTCTGATTTATTGTTTTCTTGATGCTTGAAACACTTTATGTCAGCTTTTTCAAAGAAAGGGAAAACTAACAATAATGTAATTTTCTAAATTCCCTTCAGTTTTGAAAATGAAAGTCCAGTTCCAGATAATGAAGTTGTGCATGGTGGGTTTTAAATTCTATCCAAAATGGTCACATTAATTTGCAGTTATTTATCCCAACAAAGAAGAAGGATCCCTGGATAATTGAAATCCATAGATAATCGAAAAACTGCAGTTAGCAGTATTTCTCAACTTCAACCCATACCAAATTTGTTTATTGGCATTATAATCAAGTAACAAAAGCATCTCATTTAAATTTCACTTCCTTTGCCTTTTCTTCTCACTTAATGGGAAGGAAAATGCCTAAATTAATAAAGACCAGAAAGTAAAAGGTGCCCAGTTACTATCTGGTGGAAAGTCAGAACCCAGATACCTGAAGCATTTGTAGTATGTAAAACTATGACAAAACCATAAAGTTTTAAGTATAGTGGTTAAGAAAATTTTGAACACTTTGAAATTAGAGAAATGAATTTTAACTAGTTTTTATTATCAAGTAGAGGTTGAACTTTATAATTCTTTGAACTAAAAAAAATAGCCTATTGGCCTTTCTGCTGCCATTTATTAAGTAATATGGTCTCATGAACAGAGTGGTAGGTGTATAACCTGTCACTTATTATTTGGTAAATTTCTTAACATATCTACATTTCAATGTGGTATCACAAGGTAATGATATCTATAGTAATTTGGCAAATATACATTATGCCTTGTTCAACTAATTAAGAGTTGCAAGGTATATTTACAACACTGAGTTTGTTGCCTATTGTGTTTTAGTAACTCCAATATTTCATTAAATAATACAATATGTGTTTACCAATAACCTAATCTATTCCTAGGAGTAGAATAATGAATAATAAAGTCCTTGGTGACCCTTCTAAAACTGATATGTGATTGGTCTCATGAGGTGAGTAAACACAGGGTGCTAAGGCTCTAGGTCAATGAAAGATTACAGAGGAGATGTCCTACAAGATCAATTAGGAAATAATGTGGCATAATGAATTTGAGTAATCAAAATTATTCATACACTGTTTATTTGTTTATCACAGAAAATTTTTTAAAGTGAAAACATAGCTATATTAACACAAATTCAGATAGTAATGATCTCCTTTGATAGAAGCTCGAGTGGAGACCTGGAACTTTTTCTTTTCAGCTTTCCATCCTTCTTTTCCTTCATTTATTCCCTAGATAGAAATGAATTTGATTGGGGGTAGATGGTGCTAAAACCACCACCAACTTGCTAATCAGAGTTAACCCTAGATAAGACTTATCTCTAATTTCCTATCACCTGCATTTCATGTTTGTCACTCCCTCCCTTCCTCTTACTGTCTGGTAAACGTGCAGAGATCCATGGCTGCTTAGTGCTCCTGCTCTGTTGCCACTACCAATGGGCAAGGTGCTTTTCTCTGTTTCCTGTGAGATTTTATACTGACTCATTGATTCATTCATTCATTGATTCATTCACCTGATCAGCATTATTAAACATGCTATGTGCTAGGCACTGTGTACAATATAGGGATTTTATTTTTATTTTCCTTTTAAAAAATAATTTTAACTTTTATTTTAGGTATGGGGGTTCATGGGCAGGTTTGTTACATGGGTATATTATGTGATGCTCAGGTTTGGGGTATACATCTTATCACCTAGGTAGCAAGCCTCGTACCCAATAGGTAGTTTTTCAACCCCTGCACTCCTTGCTCCTTCCCTGATCTAGGAGTCCACAGGGACTATTGTTCTCATTATTATGTCCACGTGCACTCAATGTGCACTCAAATTATAAGTGAAAATATATTGTGTTGGTTTTCTGTTTCTGCATTGATTCAATTAGGATAATGGCTTCTAGCTGCATCCATGTTGCTGCAAAGAACATTATTTCATTCTTTTTTATGACTCTGTACTATTCCATGGTTTACATGTACCACAGTTTCTTTATCCAGTCCACCGTTGATGGGCACCTGGATTGATTCCATGTGTTTGCTATTGTAAATAGCACTGTGATGAACATATGAATGCATGTATCTTTTTGATAGAATGATTGATCCTCCTTGGGATATATACCCAGGAAGGTGATTGCTGGGTCAAACAGTACCTCTGTTTTAAGTTCTTTAAGAAATCTCAAAACTGCTTTCCATAGTGACTGAACTAATTTACATTGCTACCACCAGCTTTGAGCATTCCATTTTCTCCACAGCCTTGCCGCATCTGTTATTTTTTGACTTTTTAAAAATAGCCATTCTGTATGATAGTATCTCATTGTGGTTTTGATTTGCATTTCTCTGATGATTAGGGATAATAAGCATTTTTTCATATGTTTTTTGGCCACTTAAGTATTCTTTTGAGAAGTGTCTGTAAACAACGTCGGTAAAGGTTCAGGATGTAAAATCAACGTACAAAACTCAGTTGCATTTTTATGCACCAATAACATTCAAGCTGAACATCAAATTAAGAACACAATCCCATTAGAAAAGGAAAATGCTTGGGAATACAGCTAACCGAGGATGTGAAATATCTTACAAGGAGAGTTACAAAACACTACTGAAAGAAATCAGAGATGACACAAATAAATGAAAAAATATCCCATGATCATGGATTGGAAAAACTCAACATTGTTAACATAGCCATATTGCCCAAAGCAACTTACAGATTCAATGCTATTCTTATCAAAACAGCAATGTTGTTTTTCACAGAATTAGAAAAAAACTATTCTAAAATTCTTATGAAGCCAAAAAGAGTCTAAATGGCCAAAACAATTCTAAGCAAAAAGAACAAAACTAAAGGCATCAGTCACATTACCCAACTTCAAAGTATGCCATAAGGCTACAGTTACCAAAATGCGTAGTAGTGGTACAAAAACAGACATGTAGACTGATGTGGAACAGAATAGCGAACTCAGAAATAAAACCACCTACAACACATCTACAACCATTTGATCTTCTACAAGGCTGACAAAAACAACCAATGGAGAAAGGACTCCCTATTTGATAATTGTGCTGAGATAACTGGCTAACCACATGCTGAAAAATGTAATTGGACCCCTACCTTTCAACATATGCAAAAAGTCACTCAAAAAGGATTAAAAATTTAAACGTAGGTCCTCAAACTATACAAATCCTAGAAGAAGACCTAGGAAATATCCTCTCAACATTGATTTTGGCAAATAATTTTGGCTAAGTCCTCCAAAGCAATTGCAAGAAAATCAAAAATCAACAAGTGAGATCTGATCAAACTAAAGAGCTTATATGCAGCAAAAGAAATTATCAGTAAACACACAACCTACAGAATGGGAGAAAATATTCGTAACGTATGCATCTGACAAAGGTCTAATATGCAGAATCTATAAGAAATGTAAGCAAATCAACAAGGAAAAAACAACCCCATTATGAATGGGAAAATATGGGGGTTTTAGAGACAAATAAGACCATCAATCATATTTTAACAACTCTATGAAGGTATAATTTTCATATTATATATTCAGCCATTTAAAGAGATTTTTCGTAAATACACAATTATGCAACCAGCAACAAAATTCAATTTTTGAACATTTCCATCATCCCCAATGGTCTCTTGTGCCCACTTTCAGTCACTATCCATTCCCTCTCCCAATTCCAGGCAACCGCTAATTTGCTTCTGTCTTTATAGATTTGCCTTTTCTGGACATTTCATATAAGTGGAATTATGCAACATGTAGTATTTTGCATTTGGTTTCTTTTCACACAGAGTTTTGAGGTTTATTCGTGTTGAATCATAAATTAGTAGTGCTAATTCATTACAAAATAATATTGTGCTGTATATGTTGCATTTTCTTTATCAATTAAGGCAATCATGTTTTGTCATTAAAATAAGCTAAAGGTTTTAATATCCTGTCTATAGAAAATAATTACTACAATTTTCACATTTTAAAACATTGGAAAGTTGCTAAAAGTCATATTTGCTATTTAAGTCAGACCTCGGTGAGGCTGAGATTCTTATTCTCCTGGGAAAATTTTGAGGGAAAGGAAAAGCTCCAAAGCTGCAGTCACCAAGATGGAGCTATTACAATACCCTATTCTCGAAATGGTTAAAGGAAAGAACATGATTACAGCATACAGTTCCCACCTATGATAGTTAGAAGACTGTCTCAAAAACTAATAATGACAGTAGAGGTTCCACTTCTGGAATGGCAACATGTGGAACCCCATAAAAATATTCCCCAGTGAAATAAGTACTGTATATATATGTATTTAAGGATGCATATTTGTACATGTGTGTGTACATACACTCACACCCCTCCACCACACCCCTAACTTAAAGTTTCTGAAAATTGTCCTAAGGGCATATAACAAATAAATGAAGAAACATTTATTCTGAAATTTGAGCTACATCCACTTTCTTCTTCTGCCTTCTCTTGACTCCCTCACCAGACCTTCGCCCACCAGCTCAGCTTGACAGAAGGGCCACCATTCTGGATGGGTATGGCTAAGAAGACAGTGTTTCTCCTCTTTCCAGCTCGCTATCAAGGGACAGGGCATCTGATAGGAGGTGTGGCCATCAGCATTTCTAATCCCCTCTAACTTTTAGTTTTAGGGGCTAAATTGTTGGATGAGTTGCTAGAGGTTTCATTTCTTTATCCAGCCTCTACTCATAGAGCTCTAACCAGACTAGACAAGCCAAGAATATTAGGGCAGTGATTACTTGCACTCTAGTTCACTCATAGGGCAGACTCTCAATGTCAGGAGAGGCAAATTGAGAACAAAGGGTACTCGCCCCCACCCAGTATCCAGAGCAGCAGCTTAGAGACTAATAGTGCTCTCAAAAACAATGAAGATTTAGATGATAAACATTTAAGAAGATACTGTTAGTCCTAAGAGAGAAACAAGCTAAACTGTAAGCCAGCTATTTTACTAGAGACAACCAGGGAAATAGACAACTATGAAAAGCTCTTCTAGAGTCAAAACAAACCTCCAAGAAAGTACTGAAAGCACATTCCTGCCCAAATTTAATTGGACCAGACTGCAGAGTAATTTATGCCCCAAGACATTGTCAAAAACAATAAAGCAATCAGCTCACAATTAGTGGAGTCTTAACAGTTGGGTGTAATACCAATAGAGGCAAGATAGCTTAACAGAGATCAGAAAAAGAGACAAAGAGAGCCCTACTAAAACAACTGTTATCCCATGATGGTTGTGCACATACCCTAGCCTATACGCTACGAAGAATGAAATCAGAGTCTTCACACAGTAGGAAGAATAGACTTCACTAAAATATTTCAGCCAAGTCAGTAAACAAGTAAACAAGCAAACAACAATAAAAATAAACTCTAGAGAGAAAGATGAAAATCAACATTCAGAGGTGTGACAATATATCACCTAAAATATTCAGTTTTTTAATGTATTTTTGTATTTCTTTATTATACTTTATGTTCTAGGGTACATGTGCACAACATGCAGGTTAGTTACATATGTATACATGTGCCATGTTGCTGTGCTGCACCCATTAACTCATCATTCACATTAGGTATATCTCCTAATGCTATCCCTCCCCACTCCCCCCTCCCCATAATAGGCCCCAATATGTGATGTTCCCCTTCCTGTGTCCAAGTGATCTCATTGTTCAGTTCCCGCCTGTGAGTGAGAACATGTGGTGTTTGGTTTTCTGTTCTTGCGATAGTTTGCTGAGAATGATGGTTTCCAACTGCATCCTTGTCCCTACAAAGGACATGAACTCATCCTTTTTTATGGCTGCATAGTAGTCCATGGTGTATATGTGCCACATTTTCTTAATCCAGTCTGTCATTGATGGACTTTTGGGTTGGTTCCAAGTCTTTGCTATTGTGAATAGTGCCATAATAAACATACATGTGCATGTGTCTTCATAGCAACAAGATTTATAATCCTTTAGGTATATACCCAGTAATGGGAAGGCTGGGCCAAATGGTATTTCTAGTTCTACGTCCTTGAGGAATTGTCACACTGTTTTCCACAATGGTTGAACTAGTTTACAGTCCCACCAACAGTGTAAAAGTATTCCCATTTCTCCACATCCTCTCCAGCACCTTTTGTTTCCTGAGTTTTTAATGATCGCCATTGTAACTGGTGTGAGATGGCATTTCATTGTGGTTTTGATTTGCATTTCTCTGATGGCTAGTGATGATGAACATTTTTTCAAATGTCTATTGGCTGCAAAAATGTCTTCTTTTGAGAATTGTCTGTTCGTATCCTTTGCCCACTTTTTGATGGGATTGTTTGTTTTTTTTCTTGTAAATTTGTTTGAGTTCTTTGTAGGTTCTGGATATTAGCCCTTTGTCAGATGAGTAGATTGCAAAAATTTTCTCCCATTTTGTAGGTTACCTGTTCACTCTGATGGCCGTTTCTTTTGCTGTGCAGAAGCTCTTTAGTTTAATTAGATCCCATTTGTCAATTTTGGCTTTTGTTGCCATTGCTTTTGGTGTTTTAGACATGAAGTCTTTGCCCATGCCTATGTCCTGAATGGTATTGTCTAGGTTTTCTTCTAGGGTTTCTATGATTTTAGGTCTAACATTGAAATCTCTAATCCATCTTGAATTAATTTTTGTATAAGGTATAAGGAAAGGATCCAGTGTCAGCTTTCTACTTATGGCTAGCCAATTTTCCCAGCACCATTTATTAAATAGGGAATCCTTTCCCTTTTTCTTGTTTTTCTCAGGTTTGTCAAAGATCAGATGGCTGTAGATGTGTGGTATTACTTCTGAGGGCTCTGTTCTGTTCCATTGGTCTATATCCCTGTTTTGGTAGCAGTACCATGCTGTTTTGGTTACTGTAGCCTTGTAGTATAGTTTGAAGTCAGGTAGCGTGATGCCTCCAGCTTTGTTCTTTTGGCGTAGGATTGTCTTGTCAATGCAGTCTCTTTTTTGGTTCTATATGAACTTTAAAGTAGTTTTTTCCCATTCTGTGAAGAAAGTCATTGGTAGCTTGATGAGGATGGCATTGAATCTGTAAATTACCTTGGCAGTATGGTCATTTTCATGATATTGATTCTTCCTATCCGTGAGCATGGAATGTTCTTCCATTTGATTGTTTCCTCTTTTATTTCATTGAGCAGTGGTTTGTAGTTCTCCTTGAAGGGATCCTTCATATTCCTTGTAAGTTGGATTCCTAGGAATTTTATTCTCTTTGAAGCAATTGTGAATGGGAGTTCACTCATGATTTGGCTCTCTGTTTGTCTCTTATTGGTGTATAAGAATGCTTGTGATTTTTACACATTGATTTTGTATCCTGAGACTTTGCTGAAGTTGCTTATCAGCTTAAGGAGATTTTGGGCAGAGACAATGGGTTTTTCTAAATATAAAATCATGTCATCTGCAAACAGGGACAATCTGGCTTCCACTTTTCCCAATTGAATACCCTTTATTTCTTTCTCTTGCCTGATTGCCCTGGCCCGAACTTCCAACACTATGTAGAATAGGAGTGGTGAGAGAGGGCATCCCTGTCTTGTGCCAGTTTTCAAGGGGAATGCTTTCAGTTTTTGCCCATTCAGTATGATATTGGCTGTGAGTTTGTCATAAATAGCTCTTATTTTTTTGAGATACGTTCCATCAATACCAAATTTATTTAAAGTTTTTAGCATGAAGGGCTGCTGAATTTTGTCAAAGGTCTTTTCTGCATCTATTGAGATAATCACGTGGTTTTTGTCTTTGGTTCTGTCTATATCCTGGATTATATTTATTGATTTGCATATATTGAACCAGCCTCGCATCCCAGGGATGAAGCCCACTTGATCATGGTGCATAAACTTTTTGATGTGCTGCTGGATTCAGTTTGCCAGTATTTTATTGAGGATTTTTGCATTGATGTTCATCAGGGATATTAGTCGAAAATACTCTTTTTTTGTTGTGTCTCTGCCAGGCTTTGGTATCTGTATGATACCAACATCAGGATGATGTTGGCCTCATAAAATGAGTTAGGGAGGATTCCCTCTTTTTCTATTCATTGGAATAGTTTCAGAAGGAATGGTACCAGCTCCTCCTTGTACCTCTTATAGAATTTGGCTGTGAATCCATCTGGTCCTGGACTTTTTTTGGTTGGTATTATTATTTAATTATTATAATTAATTATTGCCTCAATTTCAGAGCCTGTTATTGGGCTATTCAGAGATTCTACTTCTTCCTGGTTTATTCTTGGGAGAGTGTATATGTCCAGGAATTTATCCATTTCTTCTAGGTTTTCTAGTTTATTTGCATAGAGGTGTTTATAATATTCTCTGATGGTAGTTTGTATTTCTGCGGTGTCAGTGGTGAAATCCTCTTTATCATTTTATATTGCATCTATTTGATTCTTCTCTCTTTTCTTCTTTATTAGTCTTGCTAGCAGTCTATCAATTTTGTTGATGTTTTCAAAAAACCAGGTCCTGTATTCATTGATTTTTTGAAGGTTTTTTTTGTGTCTCTATCTCCTTCAGTTCTACTCTGATCTTAGTTATTTCTTGCCTTCTGCTAGCTTTTGAATGTGTTTGTTCTTGCTTCTCTAGTTCTTTTAAAGGTGATATTAGGGGGTCAATTTCAGATCTTTCCTGCTTTCTCTTGTGGGCATTTAGTGCTATAAATTTCCCTCTACACACTGCTTTAAATGTGTCCCAGAGATTCTGGTATGTTGTATCTTTGTTCTCATTGGTTTCAAAGAACATCTTTATTTCTGTCTTCCTTTGGTTATGTACCCAGTAGTCATTCAGGAGCAGGTTGTTCTGTTTCCATGTAGTTGAGTGGTTTTGATTGAGTTTCTTAATCCTGAGTTCTAGTTTGATTGCAATGTGGTCTGAGAGAGTTTGTTATAATTTCTGTTCTTTTACATTTGCTAAGGAGTGCTTTACTTCCAACTACATGGTCAATTTTGGAATAAGTGCTATGTGGTGCTGAGAAGAATGTATAATCTGTTGATTTGGGGTGGATGTCTATTAGGTCCGCTTGGTACAGAGTTGATTTCAGTTCCTGGATATCCTTGTTAACTTTCTGTCTCATTGATCTGTCTAATGTTGACAGTGGAGTGTTAAAGTCTCCCATTATTATTGTGGTGGAGTCTAAGTCTCTAAGGACTTACTTTATGAATATGGGTGCTCCTGTATTGAGTGCCTGTATATTTAGGACAATTAGCTCTTCTTGTTGAATTGATCCCTTTACCATTATGTAATGGTCTTCTTTGTGTCTTTTGATCTTTGTTGGTTTAAAGTCTGTTTTATCAGAGACTAGGATTGCAACCCCTGCCTTTTTTTGTTTTCCATTTGCTTGATAGATCTTCCTCCATCCCTTTATTTTGAGCCTATGTGTGTCTCTGCACATGAGATGGGTCTCCTGAATACAGCACACTGATGATCTTGACTCTTTATGCAATTTGCAAGTCTGTGTCTTTTAATTGGAGCATTTAACCCATTTACATTTAAGGTTAATATTGTTATGTGTGAACTTGATCCTGTCATTATGATATTAGCTGGTTATTTTTCTCGTTAGTTGATGCAGTTTCTTCCTAGCATTGATGATCTTTACATTTTGTCATGTTTTTGCAGTGGCTGGTACTGCTTGTTCCTTTCCATATTCAGTGCTTCCTTTGGGAGCTCTTGTAGGGCAGGCCTGGTGGTGACAAAATCTCTCAGCGTTTGCTTGTCTGTAAATTTTTTTTCTCCTTCACTTATGAAATTTAATTTGGCTGGATATGATATTCTGGGTTGAAAATTCTTTTCTTTAAGAATATTGAATATTGGCCCCCACTCTCTTCTGGCTTTAGAGTTTCTGCTGAGAGATCAGCTGTTAGTCTGATGGGCTTCCCTTTGTGGTTAACCTGACCTTTCTCTCTGGCTGACCTTAACATTTTTTCCTTCATTTCAACTTTAGTGAATCTGACAATTATGTAGATTGGAGTTGCTCTTTTCAAGGAGTATCTTTGTGGCATCCTCTGCATTTCCTGAATTTGAATGTTGCCCTGCCTTTTTAAGTTGGGAAAGTTCTCCTGGATAATATCTTGCAGAGTGTTTTCCAACTTGGTTCCATTCTCCCCGTTACTTTCAGGTACACCAATCAGACGTAGATTTGGTCTTTTCACATAATCCCATATTTCTTGGAGGCTTTGTTCATTTCTTTTTACTCTTTTTTCTCTAAACTTCTCTTCTTGCTTCATTTCATTTATTTGATCTTCAATCACTGATACACTTTCTTCCAGTTGATTGAGTCGGTTACTGAAGCTTGTGCATTTGTCACATAGTTCTTGTGTCATGGTTTTCAGCTCTGTCAGGTCATTTAAGGACTTCTCTACATTGGTTATTCTAGTTAGCCACTCATCAAATCTTTTTCCAAGGTTTTTAGCTTCTTTGAGATGGGTTCGATCTTCCGCATTTAGCCCTGAGAAGTTTGATCATCTGAAGCCTTCTCTCAACTCATCAAAGTCATTCTCCATCCAGCTTTGTTCCGTTGTGGGCAAGGAGCTGTGTTCTTTTGGAGGGGAAGAGGCGCTCTGATTTTTACAATTTTCAGCTTTTCTGTACTGCTTTTTCCCCATCTTTGTGGTTTTATCTACCTTTGGTCTTTGATGATGGTGACGTACAGATGGGGTTTTGGTGTGGATGTCCTTTCTGTTTGTTAGTTTTTCTTCTAACCCTCAGCTTCATGTCTGTTGGAGTTTGCTGGAGGTCCACTCTAGACCCTGTTTGCCTGGGTATCAGCAGCAGAGGTTGCAGAAGAGTGAATAATGCTGAACAGCAAATGTTGCTGCCTGATTGTTCCTTTGGAAGCTTCGTCTTAGAGGGGTGAGGTGTGAGGTGTCAGTCTGCCCCTAGTGGGGAGGTGTCTCCCAGTTAGGCTACTCAGGGGTCAGGGACCCACTTGAGCAGGCAGTCTGTCCATTCTCAGATCTCAAACTCCATGCTGGGAGAACCACTACTCTCTTCAAAGCTGTCAGACAGGGAAATTTAAATCTGCAGAGGTTTCTGCTGCCTTTTGTTTTGCTATGCCCTGTGCCCATAGGTGGAGTCTACAGAGGCAGGCAGGCCTCCTTGAGCTGCTGTGGGCTCCCCGCCAGTTCGAGCTTCCCAGCCACTTTGTTTACTTACTCAAGCCTCAGCAATGGCAGGCACCCCTTCCCCAGACTCGCTGCCGGCTTGCAGTTAGATCTCAGACTGCTGTGCTAGCAATGAGGGAGGCTCCGTGGGTGTGGAACCCTCCGAGCCAGGCGTGGTATATAATTTCCTGGTGTACTGTTTGCTAAGACCCTTGGTAAAGCTCAGTATTAGGGTGGGAGTGACCCAATTTTCCAGGTGTTGTGTGTCACGGTTTCCCTTGGCTAGGAAAGGGAATTCCCTTCCCCCTTGTACTTCCTGGGTGAGGTGATGCCTGGCCCTCCTTGTCTCTCACTTGGTGGGTTGCACCCACTGTCCTGCCCAACACGCCTCAGTGAGATGAACCCAGTACCTCAGTTGGAAATGCAGAAATCACCCTTCTTCTGTGTCGCTCACGCTGGGAGCTGGAGGCTGGAGCTATTCCTATTCAGCCATCTTGGAACCATGCCCCAATATCTATTTTTTAACAAAAATTGTGAGACATGGGAAGAACAGAAAAGGGTGACTCATACATGGGGGGAAAAATCAGGCAAAAGAAATTGTTTATGAGAGGGGCCAGATGTCAGAGTCAGTGAAACAGTAATCCCTCTGGAAGGAAGCAACTCCTGTCCAGCCAGAATGGAAAGACTTTCTAGAGGTTCAGGTCTTTAGATTCCTGGTGAAAGACTCCTAGAGAGGGACCAGAGTGATGGTAATGAAAAGACCTGTGACTGTGAGTAATAAGAAGCTGCAATATGTTGTATAGCTTATATTTTAAAAAATTTAATACTTTGCTTTGTAGATGTGCATATATATATGTAATATAAAACTAGAAAAATAATGAAAAAATAAAATATATTTGTATCTGGAAAGTTAATTTATTCCTAAACCTCAAAAATGTTCCACCTTTTTCTAAATACTAAATGGGATACTAAATAGAAACATTACGAGTTGGATTAAATTTAATGATTTAAGAAAATACATCACTAAATAGCCTCATCTTTATTATTGTATATTGAACCCTAAATACTTTCCCGCACTTATATCAAGAATATAAAACACAATTTATAAGATCATTTCCCACTTAAACTGATTTTTCTTCTTTCCTACCAAGAGGTTGTTTTAATCTATTTTTTTTTAGACTGCTACCATAGATATTTATAGAGCTGACACAACCATGTTACATATTTGACAGATTTGTTGTAATATGTTTACTGTGGGAAATAATTATATCTAATAAAATAAATTATTTGTTGCTTCATTGCTTCTAAAACCCTCTGGTATATGAGTTTCCTCTGTATTTTACACATTGTGATGAAAATACCAGATGTTAAACTCATAAATCCATACAGAAGTTAAAGAACACAAATTAAAAGAGATTTCCTAATTTTTCCACAGGGGACCAAATTAATAATTGAATAGAAACATGAAGGCTGTTCACTTAAGATAGAAAATAGTGAATTCTAAGATGTTTTCATATCTTACTGAAGAAAAAAGCCATGTAAGAGCATCTTAATGCTACTTGCCCACATGTAAAACTTCCTCTATGCACCCAGTTTGGATAAAATAGAAATAAAAAGAAAATTGATAAATGTTTAGAAATTCTTCCATGGCAAAATTATAATATTATTAGAATATATATTGTGTATTAATTCAAAGAATCATGTAGATTACCTGTGAAATTAAAAAAGAAAAACATTTCAATCAAGATACAACTATGCTTTAAGTTCCTATCATTCTTTTTTTTAAAAAATCATGAGGATCTATACCACAAGGGTTAAAGATTTTAAATATTTAGCAAAATGTACCTTTTAACCTTCTCTCTCTCTAAAGGCAATCCAAACTTTATTTAATTCATTAAATTAATCCTTTGTGGCCACAGCAGAATAAAAATTTCATTTCTTTAGCATGCAAATGATGCTATTAATGTGCGGAAATATACAGCACAAAAGTCATTTACCTGTCTGCGTTAATTTTGTTCTAAACTCCATGATATATTTCATATACAAGAAATAAAGATCAAATGCAATTTATAACTTTATCTGTCAGAAAATGCCAAACATTGGTTTTGTTTTTATGGATAAAAATTTTGTTTTAAAAATTGTTTTGGAAAGATTATGGGTATTTTCTTTTGGCATAAAATTTGAATGGGCTGTCCACTTAGATTTATAGAATTATTTCAAAGAGAGTAATGAGTATTTGTTCTCTTTAGCTGGTTTTCTCTATAATGAACAACTAGAATTAGTGTGGTCCATTTGTCACAACTCACGAAATGATATTGGTACAATATTATTAACCCACATCCATACTTCACTTAAATTTCTTCAGTTTTTTTTTTTTCTGTCCTTCCCAAAATCACATCCAGGGTGCCACATTACAATTGGTCTTTATATTCCTTTAAGCTTCTCTTGGTTGTAACAAGTTTTCAGACTTTCCTTGTTTTTGATGACCTTGAGAGTTTGAGGAGTACTAATCATGTATTTTGTATAACGTCCTTCAATTGAGATTTGTTTGATGCTTTTCTCATGATTAGTATATAGTTGTGGGTTTGGAGAGGAAGACTTTAGATGTACAGTACCATTCTCATCACATCATATCTAGGGTACATACTATCAATTTGACATAACTTTTCGTGTTAATCTTGACCATGTGGCTTGGGTAGTGTTGTTCAGGCTTCTGCACTGTCAAGTAATTCTTTTTTTCTCCCTTTCCAAAGTGTACTCTTTGGAAGCAAGTTGCTATATATGAGTTTATACTTAAGGAGTGAGGAGTAGTGCTTCATCTCCTTAAATGTGGAATAATTACCTAAATTATTTGAAATTTGAAATTCTTTTGCTCCAGAATTTGTCTGTTCTCCCTCATTAATTTATTTTTTCAATCATTTTTAATATAAGGAGGCACACATGGGTATTTAATTTATACTTTGTGTTGCAACCCAAAATTACTTTATTTTCTTGTTCAGTTGTTTCAGATTTGTCCATTAAGAGCTCTTTCACTTGACTCCTGGATCCCTTTGATATAACCCCATTTTCCGCCTCTTTTGAACCCTTCCATATTTTCTGGCACTGCAAGATACTCTAGGCTCCTCTTGTATATTTCCTGTCCCATTCCTAGAATCAACAACTTTCTCAAGGAGCCCTGGTTCTTTTTATTGGAGAATGACATTGAAAACCAAGATCTGTGCAGTAGGTGTGCTCATTACTACTTGATTCTTGTTGCTTCTATGCTCTATAAGCTGAATAAATAGATATGTGTATGTATATTAATCCATGTGTATATGCACATATACAAATATGTATACATACACATACAGGTATATATATTCATCTGTATCTATATTAAAGTAAAAAAGTTCGTTAGATTCTCTAATTCATTACCACGTACATCATTCTAACCTCCTTTTCTTGCTTGTATTCCTATTCCAAAAGCGAGAAACCTGGCTTTCACCATCTGCTGTTCATTTACTTAATCATTTAATTCCAATATCCACGCACAGGAGTTTCAGGATTGCTAACACATATGCCAGTGGGAAATAACTTTACCACATAGAGAACAGTGCTAGGGACAGTTACTTTTGCCTTTAGTCTTGTAGATTTCATTCATTTCTAAAGTTATTAGGTTAGAATCTTTGTTTTATACTTTTAAAACATATTTAGGTTGTTTCATACTTTAAAATATATTTAGATTATTTTGTCATCTTCTCTGTTCCATCTGAGGATCTACCAATCTGCTAAATATGTATTTTAGATTTATATATGTTAAGGTTCACTCTTTGTGCTATAAAGGCATAGGGTTTTTAATGAATGCAAAATGTTATGTATTCACTATTACAGTATGGTACAGAATACTTTCACTGCCATAAAAATGTCCTATGCTTCACCTATTCAACTCTAGGTCCTACTCTGACCCCCTGTGAACCACAGATCTTTTTTCTATATCTTGTTTTTTCTTTGCCAAAATGACACATTATTGGAATCACATAGTGTGTAGATCTTTCAGACTAGTTTCTTTCACTCAGCAAAATGCATTTCAGATTTATTCATGTATTGATAGCACATTACTTATAATCATTGAATAATGTTTCCTCATATGAATGTACCATAGTTTGCTTATTCATTCATCTATTCAATGACATCTTGGTTGTTTACAGGTTTTGGAGATTTTGAATAAAGGTGCTATAAACACTTATGTGCAGATTTTATGGTGACATTTTTCAAATCAGTTGGCTAAATGACTAGGAACATATCGTTGTATTTTATGGTAAGATTATGTTTAGCTTTGTAAGAATGTCTCAAACTGCATTTCAAAGTGGCTTTACTATTTTGCATTCCCACGAGCAATGAATAAGAGTACGTGTTGCTCCATGTTTTACCTCTAATTGCTATTTTCAATTTTTTGAATTTTAGAATTTCTAATAGATGTGCAGTGGTATCTCATTGTTTATTTAATTTGCATTTCTCTAATGACAAATATGTCAAACATATTTTTAGATTCCTATGTGTCATCTGTATATCTCCTTTGGTGAGGTGTTTGTTAAGATAATTTGCCCTCTTTCTCATTGAGTATTTTATTTTCTATTGTTAAATCTTAAAGATCTTTATATATTCTGGATATGGTATTTTAGTATATGAGTGATTTGTAAATATTTTCTCCATTGTCTTTTATAGAACAAACATTTTTATAAGATCTAATTTCTCATTTTTTTCTCTCATGAGTCATTATTTTAGTGTTGTATCTAAAATCTCATCTCCAAACACAAGGTTACTCAATTTTTTCTATGTTTTCCTTTGGAAGCTTTTAAGATCTAGATCCATTTTGTTTCAATATTTACGTAAATAGCGAGGTTGTATCTGGGTTCATTTTTTTAATGGACATCTAATTATTCCAGCATCATTTGCCGAAAAGACTTTTCTTCATGGAATTGTATTTGTGCTTTTGTCAAAAATCAGTTGACTACATTTGTCTGGGCTTATATTTTAGTTCTCTGTTATGTTCCATTGATCTAGTGTCTTTATTTTTCCTGCCAATGCAATGGTATCTTAACTACTGTAGACTTGTATGAACTCTTAATATTTTGTAAAAGTAGTCCTCCAACTTTACTCTTCTTTTTCAACGTTGTGTTGGCTATTCTAGACCTTTTACCTTTCAAAATACACTTTAAAATAAATTGGTTAATGTCTACAAAATAGTTTGCTGATATTTTATTGGAATTGTCTGAAATCTACAGATCGAATTGAGCATTGTCATCTTAACAATATCGAATCTTCCAATACATAAACATGTCATATGTGCCATATGTCTTTGTTTCCTTAGATCTTATTTGATTTTTTTTTCTCCATCAGTGTTTTGTAGTTTCCTGCGTGTAGGTTTATGCCTAAGAATTTCGTGTTTGGGAATGCTGTTGTAAATTATATTTTTTAAAATTCCAAATTCCTATTGTTCTTTGTTGATATGTAGATAAGCAATGAAATTTTTTCTATTAACTTTTTATCCTGTGACCTTGCTATACTTTTTTTTTAGTTCCAAGAGTCTCTATTTATTTACTTTTACAAATTCTTCGGATTTCTGCAGAGACAAACCTATTATTTGTGATTAGAGATGTTTTATTTTTCTTTTCCAATCTGTGTGTCCTATTAATTGACAAATCATAATTATACATATTCACAGGATATATCATGAATATATTACATACATAATGTATAATGATCAGATTAGGGTAATTCACATATCTGTCATCTCAAAAATTTATCACTTCTTTATATTGGGATCATTTAATATCCTCCTTCTACCAATTTGAAACTATATAATGTATTATTGTAACCTGTAGTCATTTTACAGTGATATAAAATGATAGAATGCATCTCTCCTATTTAGCTATAATTTTCTATCTTTTAAGACATTTCTCCCTAATCTTGCCTTCTCCCATACCCTTCAGAGCCTCTAGTATCCTCTGTTCTCCTTCTTACTTCTAACATCAACTTTTTTTAGCTTCCACATGTGAGTCAGAACATGTGATGTTTGATTTTATTTCCTTTTATTGTCTCAGTGAACTACCTAGGACTTTCAGTGTGAAGGGTGATGCCATGTTCTTGACTTTAATAGAGGGAAAGAGTCTAGTTTCTTACCAAGAAGTATAATGAGTATGATGTTAACTGTTTCAATATATTTTTAATCAAGTTAGGGAAGTTCTCCTCAGTTTCTAATTTGCTCAATGTTTTTATAACAAATATTTACTGAATTGTGTCATGTGCATTAATACATAAATTGATATGCTCATATGATATTTCTCCTTTAGTTTGTTGATGTGGTGGATTACATTGGTTGATTTTTGAATATTGAACAAGGCTTGTCTTACCTGGAACAATGTTCATTTTGTGGTGCTTATAATTCTTTGGATACTTTGTTGGTAATTGTTCATTCTTACAGTGTTTTTATCTAGTTTAGGTATGAGGTTAATGATGACCTCAAAGAGTGACTTAAGAGGTATTCTCTCTGATTCTACTTTCTGGAAGAGATTCTGTGTATGTGTTATAATTTTACCCTTAAAACTTTATCAAAACTCTCTGGTCTCTGGTCTTGGTATTTATTTGGAAGAATATTTGTATTATTTCAATTTCTTTAGAAGATATATGGCTTTTAGGCTTCTCCTCCTTCTTCCCCCTTCTCCTCCCCACACTCCTCCGCCTCCTTTCTCCACTAACAACTCTCCTCCTCCTCCTCCTCTTTCTTCTTCTTCTTCTCTTCTTCTTCTTCTTCTTCTTCTCCTCCTCCTCCTCCTTTTCTTCTTCTTCTTTTTCTTCTTCTTCTCCTTTTTCTTCTTTTCCTACTTTTCCTTCTTCTCCTTCTCCTTTTCCTTCTTCTCCTCCCTCTTTCTCCTTCTTCTCCTTCTCCTCCTCCTCCTCCTCCTCCTCCTCCTCCTCCCTCCTCCTCCTCCTCCTCCTCTTCTTCTTCTTCTCTTCTTCTTCTTCTTCTTCTTCTTCTTCTTCTTCTTCTTCTTCTTCTCCTGCTCCTTCTCCTTCTCCTTCTCCTTCCTCCTCCTTCTTTCTTCTTTTTCTTTTCCCCAAGAAACAAGGTCTCATTATGCTGCCCAGGTTAGATTTGAACTCCTGGGCTCAAGCTATACTCCTGCCTCAACCTCCTGCGTAGCTAAGACTACAGTCATGGGCCACTATACCCAGCTTATTTCTTCTTATTTGAATTTTTATAGTTTGAATCTTCCAAAGAATTGGTCAATTAATTGATCAAATTTGTGGATTATAGACTTCTTGGATTATCTCTTTATTATTCTTTTAATTTTCATGGGATCAGTAGTGATGACTCATACTTCATGTCTGTTATTAACAATTTGTATCTCTTTTTGGTTATTATGGCTAATGGTTGTTTAACTTTATTGACATTTTCAAAGAATAAGGTTTTGGTTTAGTTGATTTTCTCTTTTCATTTTCTGTTTTAAATTTTGTTAAATTCTGCCTTATGTTTTATTTATTTTATTCTGCTTGCTTTAGGCATAACTTGCTATTCTTTCACTAATTTCTTCAAGAGAAGCAGAGCTTACTGATTTTAGATCTTTCTTCTTTTCTAATCTATGCATTTAATGCTACAAAATTTCCCTTAGTCACTGCTTCACCGAATCTCCCAAACTTTGACAAGTTGTATTTTCATTATACTTGAGTTTCAAATACTCTTAATTGCTCTTGAGACTTATTTTGGGGCCATGTGATATTTTAAAGTGTGTGATTTCCAAATGTCTGGGAATTGTTTAGCTATCTTTCTGTTATGAACTTCTGTTTTAATTCAACTGTGGTCTGAGAACAAAGTTTGTATGACTTCTGTATGACTTCTGTTCTTCAAACTCTCTTGTGTTTTATACTTTATAATGTGGTCTATCTCATTGCTTGTTTTATGTGAGATTTTTCTAGTGTTGTATGGATTGTCCAAAAAAAATGTCTATTCAATTAAATTGGTTGATGTCGCTATTCAGATTAACTATACCCTCATATCTATTGTGTCTGCTTGATTTATCAACTACAGAGGAAGGTGTTAAAGTATCCAACTGTAATTTCTCCTTTCAGTTCTATCATTTTTTGCCTTATGTATTTTGCTTCCTGTTGCCAGGTGCACATATGTTTAAGATTGCTATGTCTTCTTAAGAAATCACTCCTCTTATTATTATGTAGTGACCATCCTTTTTCCTATTAATTTTCTTTATTCTCAAGTGCTTATTGTCTAAAATTAGATAAATATGTGAGCTTTCTTTTAATTAAAGCTAATTTTTAAAAAGTTTCTTTTAATCAGAGTTATAACTTTCTCCATCTTCTTTTAACTTATCAGAGTCTTATACATAAAGTAGGTTTCTTGAAGATAACTTATAGTTGAATCTTGTTTATCTATCTACTCTGAAAATTTCTATCTTTGAATTGGTATTTTCAGGCCATTAATATTTAAATTTTTAAAATATATTTGGATTAATACCTACCATGTTTATAATTACTTCATATTCATTGCATTTGTTTCTCTTTATCGATTTCCATTTTTATTTCTCTGAATTTATTGAGCATTTAAGTGATTATACTTTGTCATCTCTATTAGTGTATCAATTATAATTATAATCCTTTTGTAATTTTTTAGTGGTTGCACTGTGTTTAAAATATACATTTTTAATTAATCTAAGCCACCTTCAAACAACACTAATCCACTCTCATGTAGCAGCAATACTTTTTAATACAGTATTCCCAATTCCTACTTCCTTTCCCTTGTGATGTTACTTGTCAAACATTTCATTTATCCATATGCTATAATTGCCCATATCTTGTTGCTATTATTGCTTTAAACAATGATTACCTTTTACATCAATTAAGACTAATAAATATAAAATAATTTAACCTTGCTTTATTTCTTATCCGACACCCTCTGTATTAGGAATTATATCATTTTTTTCTCTTTCCTTAAGAAATCTTTTAACATTTCTAGCATTACATGTCTTCTGATGGTGATTTCCCTTAGTTTTCATTGTCTGAGAAAGCCCTTATTTCTCATTAACTTTTGAAAGGTAATTTTGCTAGAGATAGAATTCTAGATGGGTGAGTTTTTTTTTTTCTTTCAACACTTTAAATATTGTATTCCATTATCTTATTGCTTGCAAGTTTTCTATTAAGAAATATACTGTAATTCTTATCCTTGTTACTCCTTAGGTTGGTGTTTTCTCCCTCTAATTTCTTCAAGATTTTCTTGTCTTTCGTTTTCTGTAGTTGGAAGATAACATGTCTAGGAATGATTTTTTTTTTTTTCGTACGAATTCCACTGGGTTTTTATCAAATTTCTTGGATCTGCGGTTTGAAGTGATTTGTCATTTTTGGAAATATTTTACCCATTATTATTGCAAATATTTCTTCTGCTGAGATCTCTTTTTTTCTCTGCATGGTATTCCAGTTACCTCTGTATTAAACCTTTTGAAAATTTCCCACCATTGTTGAATGTTCTCTTCTTTTTCTTAAACTGCTTTTTCTTTGCAGTTAAGTTTAGAATTTCTACTGACCTGTCTTTAAGCATGCTGATTCTTTCTTTGGGCATGTTAAATTTACTTAGAAGCCCATCAAAAGCGTCTTCATTTCTCTTCCAGTTTTTAAACATTTATATTATATCTTTTTAATTCTTTTTTTTGTTTCATTTATCTGCTTTTATGACTCATCTGTTCTTGTAAGTTGTCTTTTTTTTTTTTTTTTTTTACATTAGAGACCTCAGCATATTAATCATGGTTATTTTCCATCCCATGATTCCAAAATCTATCTCATAGCTGATCTGGAACTGCTGCTTTTCTTTTCTATTCAATATGTTTTCCTTTTCCTGATTAGCAGGACTCATATTTTTTAGTTGAAACCTGGATACAATGTATCAGGTATGGAAATTAAAGTAATAGGCATCTAGTGTGAGGCTCTGTGTTAATATGGTTAGGATTGGAGCTGTTCTTAATGTTTGCTGTACTGGTAGTTCTGATTACAGCTTTTACACCTCAGAATATGATTTCCCTTGCCTTTTGGTGTCCCTTGTCATTTTTTTGTTGTTGTTGATTTTGGAAAACCAGATGAGGTGTACTAAGAAATAGAAAATGAATTAAATGGGCCTTTGGTTTATGTGGCTATGTGTTGGGCTCTGTTTAATGTTTGCTATAGGTATAAGTGGTAATGTCTTCACATTTCTCTGGTATTTTTGTCTCCATTTTCTAGACTCACTAAATTATTCTTCTTAGAGAAAAAAGTCTATGTCTTGCAACTTTTTAAGTGACAATTCACTATAATGCTGAAGCCCTGTTGGTGAGATGATGAGAGGAAAAACAACTTACAATCTTTCAATTAAGTCTTAGCCTTTTGGGGATCTGTATTTCTGACTGTGACCTTCAAATATGCTGCTTCTTAAACAGCTTCCCATTCTGCCATCTAAACCACCCACACCTGTTGAGACAGAAAGGCTAGAAGAGGCTGGAGCAAATGGCTTTCCCTCATGGTCCTGGAACAAGGCTCTGATAAATTCTTTCCCCCTAGGAAATGGTTTTGTCACGTAGACGACACTTAGCAGGTTTCACAATGATTACTTCTGTCCTCACTTGGCTATATTTAGAATGGCAGCTTTCTCAGATTTTCACTGGGAGAATCTCGTGGGGCTTCAGACAGGAAATGAAAGTGTAAGGCTCCCTTATGCCTGAGGCTCCCAACACTCTCTCACACTTGTGGTAGTTCACACTCAACATCCAGTAATTAAAATATTATTTATTTGACATTTTTTATTTTTAGTTTTTTGGAGACATAGTAGGCATATATATTTATGGGATACATGAGATGTTTTGATATAGACATGCAATGCACAATGATCACATCATAGGAAATAGGGTATCTACCACTCAAGCATTTATCCTTTGTGTTACAAACAATCCATTATACTCTTTTAGTTATTTTTAAGTGTACAATCAAGTTATTATTGACCCTAGTCACTCTGTTATACTATCAAATGGCAGTTCTTGTTCATTCTTTCTATTTTTTTGTACCCATTAACCATCTCCACCTTCGCATTACACTTCCCCACTATTCTTCCCAGTCTCTGGTAACCGTCCTTCTACTTTCTATGTCCATGAGGTCAAATGTTTTGAGTTTTAGATCCCACAAATAAGTAAGAATATGTGATGTTTGTTTTTCTGTACCTGGCTTATTTCACTTACCATAATGATCTCCAGTTTCATCCATATGTTGCAAATGACAGAATTCTTTTGTTATAGATGATTAGTTCTTCATTCTGTATATGTAGTACTCCATTGTGTATATGTACTACATTTTCCTTATCTATTCATCTGTTGGTGGGTACTTAGATTGTTTCCAAATCTTATATATTGGGAACAGAGCTGCAACAAACATGGGATATCTTTTTGATAAACTATTTCCTTTCTTTTGGATACATACCCAGCAGTGGGATTGCTGGATCATATGGTAGCTACATTTTTATTTTGTTGAAAAACCTCCAAACTGTTTTCCATAGGACTTGTACTAATTTACATTCCCACAATGGTGTACAAGGGTTCCCTTTTCTCCACATCCTCACTAGCATTTGTTATTGCCTGTCTTTCAGCAATAAATGATTGCCAATAAAATAAGCCATTTTAACTACGGTAAGAGATATCTCATTGTAGTTTTGATTTGCATTTCTCTGGTGAGCGGTGATATTGAGCACCTTTTCATATATATGTTTGCTATTTGTATCGTTTCTTTTGAGAAATGTCCATTTGAATCTTTTGCCAATTTTTTGATGAGATTATTAGATTTTTTCCAAAGTTGTTTGAGCTCCTTATATATTCTTGTTATGAACCCTTGTCAGATGAGTAGTTTGCAAATATTTTCTTTCATTCTGTGGGTTGCATCTTCACTTTGTTAACTGTATCCTCTGCTATGCAGAACCTTTATTACTTGGTGTGACCGAATTTATCCATTTTGCTTTGGTTACCTGGACTTGTGGGGTATTACTCGATAAACTTTTGCTCAAATCAATGTCCTGGAGATTTTCTTTAACTTTTTTTTGTCATAGTTTTATAGTTTGAGATCTTACATTTAAATCTTGAATCCATTTTGATTTCATTTGGTATATGTCAAGAGAAGAGGGTCTAGTTTCATTCTTCTGCGTATGGATTGAGTTTACCCAGCACCATTTATTGAGGAGACTGTCTTTTCATTAATGTATGTTTTTGGCACCTTTGTCAAAAGTGAGTTCACTGTAGGTGTGTGAATTTTTTTCTGAATTCTCTATTCTGTTTCATTGGTCTATGTGTCTGCTTTTATGCCAGTTTTTATGTCTGTTTTTATGCCATGCTGTTCTGGTTACTATACTCTGTAGTATAATTTGAAGTTAAGTAATATGATTCTTCCAGTTTTGTTCTTTTTGGTTAGAATAGCTTTGTCTTCTTTTGCTTAGAATGGCTTTGGCGATTTTAGGTTTTTTTTTTTAATTAATTAAACAAAATTAATATAAGTATCTCTACAAGTTTGTGGTTCTACTGCTTCTGCTACAGAAAAGGAGATTTCATCTGACTATCTGAAGTCACCTGTCTCTCACGATTTTGGGGTGGCTGTTGTTGATGAATCCAGGAAAAGTCATTGATTTTTCAGTGTGTCAAGGTTTTTCTTGTTCTTCCTAGGCTTTTACACGATGGAGTTAAAACTGGAAGTCCCTGGTAGGTTTTTAAAGCAGTTTAATTTCAGAAAATTATTAGAAATTTTACTAATTTTTTCCCAAGTGGCCATATGGTAAAATCTATAGTCATGTAAAGACCTCCCATTTCAAATTTGTAACAAATTCTCACTTTGGACAAGGTGTGGAAGAAATTGTTAAACTCCAATAGGGTGAGGAAGGGGGTTTCAAACTCAGTGGTTACCTTCAACATCTGAGATATTGCCTTCCACAATTCTGAATTTCAATTTTGAGTTTTGAGTTAGATATATATTAAATATTTACTGAACAGATTTGAATTCACTTTAACTATGCAGGGCTTCAAATAAGATTAGATTTGTGTGATGCAAATAACCATAGAATCAGTATTTCCAAAGAATTGTTAATTGATACAATATAGGAGGATTTTTTATATTCAAGGAATATATTTTTTATCTAAAACACAGATGTTTAATAAGGGTATGGTTTAAAAATGTATTCCAGTTACCTTAATCCCTTGCTTCTGGAAGTGGTTTATTGAAATACAGAACAAAATTAGTCCATTTCTTGATTTCCCATTTATCTTCTAAGACTGAGTTAACAAGGCTAGTAATGAGAATCCATTACTTAGATGTGACTTAAGTAGCCCAATAGACCGATGACCTCTCAGATTATATTATGCTGTTATGAAGACAATTCTCAGACCTTTACTTACAAAATGAGTAATTATACGATTCTATTGTATGGGATTCAAGGCATTCTATATGATATCAAGGCATTCTATATGATATACTATCTATATATCTCACTTGCAAAACATTTCCTTCTACATTTCTCAAGTGGGTCATTAAACATACACCAACAGACTTGTGCAATCAGTCCAACACCTTTCTCTTACCTCGGAAAGACTTTTATAGAACCGGCACTCATCTTTTAAGATGTGAATAATTTACATCTTAATCCACCTAAAGACTAGAAGATTGTCTGCTAACTCAGAAATCTGTAGTAGGCATAGGAAATACTGAGCTGGAGATTCAATTCATCTCACCAGCCCACTCATATAAATTCACAGCTTAGTGGGAGAGACAGAGAAGGAACAGACAGTTACACTACTCTGAGATAAATACTATGTTTGAGGTTAATGTACAATCTTCCCCAATCCCTATGTTTGGAATAATTTGATCATTTTTCTTTGCTTATACTAACCTTATTTTACTTATTTTATTTTATTTAGTGTTATGATAAATTATTTTCATAATCTGTTAATTCAATATAACATTCATGAAGACAGATAAAATGTTATTCATTGCTTTATTTAGTATAATGCTTTGACCAGAGAACAGCTTTGACCAGACAACAGTTGTTCAAAAAGTTTTGCAAAATAAACCTTTAATATTTTACTAGTATATAAATAACACTTCTTATCAAAATAATCTTTCTATTACGAAGCATATAAAAATTTTTGGAAGTCTTTACAGTTAGTACTACATGATATAGCTTGTAGGTAAGCATTTAATGTTTAGAGCTCAATAGCTCCTTTCAGTTAAAGTTTATGATTTATTATTGGAGCATGGTTAGACATTGTGTAAAAAAATAGAATAACAACATATCAAATGTGAAATGCTTCTAAAGAATATGACAATTGTGAAATCTAAAGACACTTGGTGAGAAGTTTTAATATAGTTAAAAACAGAAAAAAGTTTAATCTGAAGTAAATATTAAGAAAACTTTGATAAAATCAAGTTCTTTTGAAAGTTAAAAATGAGTAAATATTGATATAAATCACGATTTTGGTTGAATATTTAAAAAGTTATGTCAAAGCCTATATTTAATCATTGATTTTAAGACACCATTAACATTAGTACGTACAGGCCAATGAAAGCTAAAAAGTAATGAGTTTAATAAAGATATTTAACTTCTATTTATTTTCATTTGCATTCATTTTCAGTCAAAAGAAGTAAAGTCCAATTGCCTGCATTGTATTGTTTAACAACAGTAAATTTCCTCCAAAGTGTAAAATGTACCTACACAAATTGATTGTTGCTATGAGTTGATATTCAGCAATAATTTGGAGTGGGGAAGGGAAGGAAGGAAAGGGAGGTTATAATTCAATCAGAGCTCCTCCTTGAAGAAGTGGACAGTCTGGTGCAAAGATTACATAAACACAACATCATTTACTTGAATGACATCCTAATGAATGATAACAGGCATGAGTGAGGCAAGCCCTCTTGAAGATGTTTAGAATTAAGTAATATATGCATGTGTTTTTTTAAATAGTATTAAGTGGGAAATCTTTTTTTTTCATTTATTCACTCAGCATATATCTATTGAATACATACTATGTACAAGGATAATGACTGGTGAGAAGAGGTTTCTGAAAATGTTACCTCATCCTTCTCTTTCTCTCTACTTTGCTCTTTTCCTTTGTTCAGAAAATGTATAATGTAATATTTATTCTAGAATTTTATGTGGATATTTGCTTTATTTGTCATTGTCCATCTTATTTTGGTAGTTGAAATAACTTTGTACAGCAGATGCTGTAGAGTGTCAGCCAGAACACTCCCTTCAGAGAAGAGGCACTCCAAGCTGACAGGCAGCTCACAGTTGCATTCATCCAACTGCTCTCACCTAAATGCTGTATCCCTTCCTCTGGAGCAGCCTGCATCCAATGTCTGGTTGAGGTAGAGGGAACAAGGCCTGGCCCCTGTGCCTCAGTTTGGGAAAACCTTAAAGTGTCAACTTAGCTCCTGTGCTGTCTGTAGAACTGCCTGAAGGCCTGAGGCCTCTGTTGCACCTACATTGAATTTGAACTTATCCCTCTGCCAGTCACTTCCTGTCAAGGGTTGTCTCCAAGTATAAGTCAGCATAATCTTCACACATATAGCTCCTCAGTTTCTATATAGAGATGATCTAAAAGAGTTAGTACTAGAAGTGACCTAGAAAGAAGGCTCTAAAAGGAGATTTTGGAACTACATCACCTCTGCTCAACTGACAGGAAGTACAGTTACTGGACTGTTAGGATGGTGTAATTGTTAAGAATTGTACTGGTGGCAAGCTGGATAGAAAGAAATGTGTTAATGATTGCACTATTTTGAGTATTTCAGAGATACAAGAAAATTAATAAATGTAAAGACAATTGAATTAAATGGCTGTTTCTGAGTAGTATTAATTTCTTAGAGAATGACAGGCTGAGAGTGATTAATCATTAAATAAAGCTCAAAAGTGAACATTTGACAGTTTCCTTGGCAGCATATGAAGAGACTTCCATCTCCTGCATCCAGAGAACAGAAAAAGCTGAGGATGAGGTGAGCTCTAGAGAAGATTCAATTCTCAATCCTAGGAATTTTCTTGTAGCAGAGTTAGAGTTCTAATTGAGAAGAAATGGGACTTGAACACTTGGATGGAGATATGTGATATGATGCACTTAAGACCTTGGAACTCAGAAGGCATCCATGAACTTATATAAATGGAACTCTGCTCCTTGGTAAAGTGTAGCAAGTCCCTTTTCCTGAGGCTAATGGAGAGACTTCTGCCTCGTAAGACAACAGGAGGGCTGTTCTGAGCCTGCTGATGGAGGAAAGGGACTATATGCAAATAGAGCTACAGGTTCTAGCCAACACGTGCTGGCCATAGCCGTAAGAGTACATATGGAATTGATCTTGAAGTGCTCAATCAAGATGGGGGGTTAGAATATAAAACTCGAAAAAACAAAATTCATTGATATGGAAACACGCTATCTAGAAAAGAATTTAAAGTCCTACATAAGACCTCTAGTGGTATCATGCTGTGAGGATGGGTCTTGCAAGCTGGGGAAAAGTAATGGCCTATACTATATTAGTATTAAGAGAAATCTATGGCTGGGCATGGTGGCTTACACCTATAGCACTTTGGGAGGCTGAGGTGGGTGGATCACTTGAGGTCAGAAGTTCGAAATCAGCCTGGCTGACATGGTGAAACCCCATCTCTACTAAAAATACAAAAAAAAAAAAAAATTAGCCTGGAGTGGTTGTGGGTGCCTGTAATCCCAGCTACTCAGGAGGCTGAGGCAGGAGAATTGCTTGGACCCGGGAGGTGGAGGCTGCAGTGAGCCAAGACCGTCCCACTGCACTTCAGCCTAGAAGACAGAGCAAGGCTCCATCTCAAAAAATTTAAAAAAAAAAATTAAAAATGTACATATCAGATAGAGGAAAGAATAAAAATTCTTAGAGAAGTGGGCATTCTAGATAAACTATGTGACCCTGGAAAATATACAAGCTGGTCATAATTCAAGGAAAGCCTGAAGGTCATGCCAGTTACCAACTTGGTAAAGAATGGTACCAGTGTTATTGAGAAGCTCCATGGTAGCTCTCTTCTGTAGGCCAGGGATAAAGTTGGGAGACTTTATCCCAACAGAAATGGGCTCCCTAGAAACAATGGATATAATGGGACCACAAAATGAGAGAAAACAGGTTTAAATATTGGAAGAAATGTGGGAACAACTATTACAATCAGTGGCAAGCTTAAGGTGTCAGCCAGGTGACCTTTCCTACAGAGAGCTGTGAAGATACTTAGTAGACAGTTTTCAGAGGGGCAAGGTAAGATGGTCAGTCAGTAAAGGTATTTATTAATTTATAAGGTCAAAATGAATTAGAATTTGTAATTGGGAGGCAGAAGGCAATCATCCTAATAAAATTTAAAAGTTTATATTCTTAACTCAGTTCTCAGATCTGGAACCTATTGACCAAAGAGGATGAGGCTCCATGAGAGAGGATCTTAAACGACTACAAAAATCGTGTATAATAATGATTTCTCCAATCTTTTTCCTGAAGGGAATTATGGCTACTTGCTCAGATAAGCATTTATTGGAGAAGGAGGACTGCCTGGACATTTAGAGAACTATTAAGTACAACATCCTCGTTGACACTTACAACTTGATCCAAAATGCCATCATGATCCCATGTTAGAAAGATTATAGGTGTCACTTGTGGCTGCCAAAATTTTCATTCAAATATTTTTTGTTCCTGTAAATTTCCTTAACAAACAAAACAAATTGGAGTCCTGTTCTGTCCAAATATTCTATTAGAAGAGAATTAGCAGCATAAGAGTGTAATAAGTAAATTGAAAGTGATATAATTCTCTGATCTCCTATTTAGAACAGAGACACTCACTCAGCGTCCGGAAGCATGGGTTGCTAAGAGCTCGCATCAGTAACCCTCATCAGGGTTTGTCTTTGGCTTAAAGAAGCTTTTCTCCCTTTTGCTTTCATTTCATTCCTAAAGCCAGAATGTAGATATGTCAATTTAGAACTTGAGAAATATGCAATTGGAATCAGATGCTGTCTGTTCCAAAACATGCTGCCACAGTACTGCTGCTGTGAAACAAGCCAGAGGTCCTGGTGATGACAGTGAAAATCAGACAGCTCAAAGAACTGCTTTTGTTTGATTCTGCAGCTGCTACTATTGATGCTGAATTGTGTGTCTTGGATGGTCTTTTTTGGCACTAGACCTATAACTCAGACATAGTCCCTTGAGGTTAGAAGACAACCAAATTGCTACCAGATACTGATTGCTCAAGAGCCTACCTAGCTTTTTTCATGACACAACTTAGAAACACATATACACTCCATGCAACACAACTATTTTCCCACTATTTGCTTTTAGATCTACTTACTGGGCTTGATCAGAACCAGATCATTTGTCCAGGCTCTTTCTAAAAAGGAAGAGGTTGGGATCCAAATCATTTTCCTTCCACTTGGGTGTTCATGCCTTATGCTAACTTTCTCCCATACTGCCCAGAAAATTTGAATTCTACATACCAAAAAATTTCGGGTGAAGTTGTTAAAAAAACAACAGCAAAACACACACACACACACACACACACACACATAATCTGTTAAACGTTCTCCTAAGCAATGGGTACTCACTGTCTTATAACTGTTTTTGAAAAGAGATTACATGAGAGATTCTTCCCAATGCAAAAACAATAATACCAAAGGATCTTATCCCTCTGTATTAGATCTAGAAGTTTAAATGTCAGGTTTTTACTGATAACGTTAATAAAATATTTAATGGACCACCTTACCAGACATGCTTTAAAATATATGTGAACTTTATCAATGAAAAAGGAAAGACAAAGTAGATATATGTTTTAAAGTGTATTAATCAATGTTGTTATGCTGTTAAATTAATCAATTAAAAATAAAATCCAGTCTAATGGCTTGTTTCATTTAACTATGTCATACATTTGCAGTCTGTCACCTAATGTTTGCTATAAAGTTGGATTTTTTTTTAAGGCAGAATATCATACAAGCAAAGTAAATAGTGCAAGTTTGCTGTAGAAATGAAATGTTAGAACTTTGGTTATACAGACAGGTAAGTGAAGTCAAAGTTTAAATAAAGGATTTTTTCCCTTGAAATGCACAGATTGATTATCTGCATTTGATAAATATATTTTTATGATTGCTCAAGTCATATTTCAAGCTGCCTTTATGAATAGTCTTCCTTGAATATTTTAAATCTTTCAATGCTTTTATTAGGTGCATATATTATAAAGTGTGAAATGATTACTTAATGAACTTTCTCTTCTGCTTCAGTTCCTACTATGATGCACCCACCCACAAAACTATATTGAAGTGAAAGTAATGTGTCATATATAGAACATTCCTAAAGACTGTGTTACAGAATAATTTTAAAACTTTAAGTGCTAACTGGTGATAAATGAGGTTTCAGATGGAAATAAAAAAACTTCAGTTGATATTTTATTGGATATCAATGGGTAGCCTATCTGATAAAAGAAAACAGTGTTTAAAAATAAAGCCTGAGGCGGAGGGTGGTGACTCACGCCTGTAATCCCAGCACTTTGGGAGACTGAGGAGGGCAGATCAAGATGTCAGGAGATGGAGATCTTGGCCAACATGGTGACATGCTGTCTCTACTAGAAATACAAAAATTGGCTGGATGTGGTAGCACTTGCCTGTAATCCCAGCTACTTGGGAGGCTGAGGCAGGAGAATCGCTTGAACCAGGGAATTGGAGGTTTCAGTGAGCCGAGATCATGCTACTGCACTCCAGCCTGGCGACAGAGCAAGACTCTGTCTAAAAAAATATAAATAAATAAATAAATAAATAAATAAATAAGTAAGTCTGGAACTGCTGTATCCAGTGGAGGAGTGTGTGTTACACAGGCAGTGTGAGGAGGTTCATGACTTGTGCATGGACAGAGGTGATTTTTTTTGGTTCAAATACAGAATGGAAGTTCCTCATAAAAGGACAGAGACTATAAAATTTTCCAATTACTTTAATGAAATTCAGAAATGACTATTAAAGAAAGGCAGAAAACTACAACCCCATGCAAAAAGACTGATGCCATTTTCTAGTAGCAACTTGGCATTGCATTTTTCAGAGGGTATTGGAAGAACAATCTCCTTGATATTGTAGCCGAAGTCTCTTGATTCTTATTTATATCTTTACTTGGTAATTTTCTTTTACAGGGGTGGGAATTTCAGAAAATGAAAAGCACTATACAGAGGTAAGTCCACAGGTAGCCATTGATCTGTACACTGAATGCCATACTAAGATGTTTTAATGGAATATAGGTAGAAAAAGAGAAGTGGCTAGAAGAATATTCTATGCAACACTCTACTATATGCATTGTCATTGGCAATACCAATAATTTACTTTAAATATTCCTCTCTCAGGTTTTTGTTGCTCATACAGGAGAATTAACTGTCTCCACAGAATCAGGGGTGGTGGTGGGGTAGAAAGGGCCTACAGACTGGGTAATTCATTTGATCTTGCTAAATCTCTGGCACGATTCTCTGTATCTTTCCCCCAAGCAAAATAAACCAGACATTTCAGGTTTACATAATAGTGTCAGAGCCAAACAATGAACAAAGCTTATTTTAGTTTAGAATAATTAGTGATCTTTCAGTGTAATGACTTCTGATTTAATCTTAATTTTTTTTCAACATTAAGGATATACAACTGAAAATACAAATTAGACCAAAATGGTACTCATTAATAAAATAAACACATCATCCATTTTGACCCTTTTAATGAACTTGTTGGAGAATCAAAACCAGAATGGGAAGAAAATTGCTATTGAAATAAAATCAATTTATTTTTTATTACATTATAAAGTATAACATTACTGGGTGAAGATTCATATAATTTCAACAAACAAATATTAAACATTTATTATATGCCAAGAACTGCACAAGTTGCTCAGGATAAAAATGTAAAAAAGACACTATTTCCTGCCCTCAACTTGCTTACTGTGCAGCTATGAAGCCAGAGATGTGTTAAGACAGATCAATAAATGGTATCTAGCATTTATCCCATATTGGTGATGTTGTGAACTAAACTAACTGTAAATATGGAAGCAAAAGAGCCATTTTTTAAGCCATAGCTTTTGAAAATTATGAGTATATAAACTGGGAAGGAAAGGATACTGTCAGTTACTACCCTGAAGTTCAGACAGAAACAGATAAAAGGAAAAAGAGAGGGACTGCCAACTTGTATCGGGTTTTAACAATGTAGTTTCATTATTTGAAAGGGAGTGAATTTTTAAGACCATTAGAAACACCTGTATAGCCAAGCTATACTCACACCCAACAAAACCATAAACATTTTTTGAATTATCTGATACTTTGTACTATTTATGCTTCAGCTCCTCTCCATTAAAATAAAGACTGCATGTTGAATACTGGTGGACTTGCTTTCCATTTCCCCTGTCAGTGTGATTAAAAGGTGAACACGTATTATTCAGCCCTAGGCAACATCTTGCACAGGATCTCCGACATTCAGTGGGGAATTATTTTGCAGTTAATGAACTACTGAAAACCTTTTTAGCCAAGCAAAATGTTTTACCAAATTCATTCTCCACTTTTAAAATATATGCTCATAATTTTGGGCACATGAAGGAAATGCCAACTTTAAAAAAGTCATTTAAAGTTAAAAATGGTTTCTACTCGAACACTGTTGGAGGGTTGAGGTGAAGTAAAGAGCAAAATATTAAAGCAGCACAGCCCCAGACAGAAGCATGAGAACTCCTCACTGCTAAATGCTCCTGTGATTGCCTGAAAAAGCAGATGACTTTGAACTTTGCTTAGAAAGTGTGATTGTGTATTTTTAGGAAACTAAGCATCATTAATATTCACTGCAGAGAAGGTAATTAAAAAGTGAGTAACATTGTTTTCATCTTTCCAAATGTAAATATATTTGCTGTTCTCTATTGTAAAAGTACTTCATGCTAATTGGAAACATCCAAACCATATGAATGTGTTCAAGTATGAAAAAACAAACCAGTGCCCATGAAGCCTGCCATGCATGACCAGCTGGGTGTTAATTCACTCTGCCCCGACCACCTTGGTCTGCTGGTTCTCCTGGAACCATGAGAGCATGCTCCAGCTTCAGGCTTTTTCATCCGCAGTTCCCTCTGCTTGGCTGTAAGAAGCACTCACTCCCTCACTTCTTGCAGTTTTCTTCTTAAGTCTTTGGGAGGTCTCCTATAATCATCCTAACTGAAATACCACTTCCCATACTGTCTCTCTTTATTATCCTCACTGTATTTTATATATATATATATATTTTCATTGCACTCTAACACTGACAGAGTATAAGTAACTTGCCCAAGTCCACACAGCTAGTGAGTGGCAGACCCCAGAATTCACTCCAGCTATCTGGCTCCAGAGTCAGCGCTTGTAACCACTATGCTATGCTGTCCTTCTGTGCTAGGCATTTAATCAGTATTTATGGAGCGAATTTAAGATATTTCCAGACACCTTCCTATGTATATATGCTTTCTTTATTTTATAAATAGAAGCATATAAAATACACTTTAATTTATTAAAATAGATGAAATTAACAAATTTATATGCCTATGCGTGAATATCTCTATCTCTAAGCTAGCTATACATCATAATTATTTTCATCAATACATTTTTGCTGGATACTAGTTATCTGATTATTTCCTCAGAATAAATTTCTAAATATGATATTATTGGATCCAATAAAGGATAAGCATATATTAAAGGTATTTTAATCATTTTTACAAATTTCTGTTTAGTCCTTGGTCCCGTCTTGCTCCTATGGCCAACACTTTGCCATTTGCCACATGTACTGTGAGCCCTGCAGTACATGTTTACTCAGCAAAATTCCAGCTTTGTCATACTACTTTCTTAGCTATACAATTTTAGGCAAACAATTAAAACTTCTACCTTTTTAATCTTTTGCATTTTTAAATATTATATATATAATTTATACTTTATTGTACATGTGACACTTTTTTTGTTTCTTCAGTTTCTTTGTTTTCTATACATTGCTTTCTCTTTTTTAATTGGAAGAGCTGCTTTTGTAGTCTTGTTTTAGATTTTTAATAATCAAATTTACTAAACATCATTATTTCTGCCTAGATATAAGAATAAGAACTTTTGGTTAATCTATTTAACTTTTTGCTTAACCTTTATTTTTTTCACAAAAGACTGGCCTAATAGCAACTTATTCTTTCTCTACTGATTAGACATGCTATTTCATTATGTACTTAATATGAGCGTATATGTGGGATTTGGGGATTCTAAGTTTCTCTCTGTTGATGGACCTGTATGTATCTGAAATTGTTTTACACTATTTTATTTGCAAAAACCTTCTGAAATGTTTTGATATTTAGTGGGGCAAAAGTCTTTTATTACTACAGTTTTCTCAGCAATTTTGGGCTATTCTTTTGTGTGTGTGTGTGTGTAATTTTTTTTATTTTTTTATTTTTATTATTACTATACTTTAAGTTCTAGGGTACATGTACACAACATGCATGTTTGTTACATATGTATACATGTGCCATGTTGGTGTGCTGCACCAACTCGTCATTTACATTAGGTATATCTCCTAATGCTATCCCTCCCTACTCCCTGCTCCCCACAATAGGCCCCAGTGTGTGATGTTCCCCTTCCTGTGTCCAAGTGATCTCATTGTTCAGTTCCCACCTATGAGTGAGAACATGGGGTGTTTGGTTTTCTGTTCTTGCGATAGTTTGCTGAGAATGATGGTTTCCAGCTGCATCCATGTCCCTACAAAGGACATGAACTCATCCTTTTTCATGGCTGCATAGTATTCCATGGTGTATATGTGTCACATTTTCTTAATCCAGTCTGTCACTGATGGACTTTTGGGTTGATTCCAAGTCTTTGCTATTGTGAATAGTGCCGCAATAAACATAAGTGTGCATGTGTCTTTATAGCAGCATGATTTATAATCCTTTGGGTGTATACCCAGTAATGGGATGGCTGGGTCAAATCGTATTTCTAGTTCTAGATCCTTGAGGAATCGCCATACTGTTTTCCACAATGGTTGAACTAGTTTACAGTCCCACCAACAGTGTAAAAGTGTTCTTTTTTCTCCACATCCTCTCCAGAACCTGTTGTTTCCTGATTTTTTAATGATTGCCATTCTAACTGGTGTGAGATGGTATCTCATTGTGGTTTTGATTTGCATTTCTCTGATGGTCAGTGATGATGAGCATTTTTTCATGTGTCTGTTGGCTGCAAAAATGTCTTCTTTTGAGAAGTGCCTGTTCATATCTTTTGTCCACTTTTTGGTGGGATTGTTTGTTTTTTTCTTGTAAATTTGTTTGAGTTCTTTATAGGATCTGGATATTAGCCCTTTGTCAGATGATTAGATTGTAAAAATTTTCTCCCATTCTGTAGGTTGTCTGTTCACTCTGATGGTAGTTTCTTTTGCTGTGCAGAAGCTCTTTAGCTTAATTAGATCCCATTTGTCAATTTTGGCTTTTGTTGCCATTGCTTTTGGTGTTTTAGACATGAAGTCCTTGCCCATGCCTATGTCCTGAATGGTATTACCTAGGTTTTCTTCTAGGGTTTTTATGGGTTTAGGTCTGACATTTAAGTCTCTAATCCATCTTGAATTAATTTTTGTATAAGGAGTAAGGAAAGGATCAAGTTTCAGCTTTCTACTTATGGCTAGCCAATTTTCCCAGCACCATTTATTAACTAGGGAATCCTTTCCCCATTTCTTGTTTTTCTCAGGTTTGTCAAAGATCAGATGGATGTAGATGTGTGGTATTATTTCTGAGGACTCTGTTCTGTTCCATTGGTCTATATCTCTGTTTTGGTACCAGTACCATGCTGTTTGGGTTACTGTAGCCTTATAGTATAGTTTGAAGTCAGGTAGCATGATGCTTCCAACTTTGTTCTTTTGGCTCAGGATTGTCTTGGCAATGTGGGCTCTTTTTTGGTTCCATATGACCTTTAAAGCAGTTTTTTTCCAATTCTATGAAGAAACTCATTGGTAGCTTAATGGGGATGGCACTGAATTTATAAATTACCTTAGGCAATATGGCCATTTTCACAATATTGATTCTTCCTATCCATGAATATGGTATGTTCTTCTAGTTGTTTGTGTCCTCTTTTATTTCACTGAGCAGTGGTTTGTAGTTCTCCTTGAAGAGGTCCTTTACAACCCTCGTAAGTTAGATTCTTAGGTATATTATTCTCTTTGAAGCTATTGTGAATGGGAGTTCATTCATGATTTGGCTCTCTGTTTGTATGTTACTGGTGTATAAGAATGCTTGGGCTATTCTTATACATGGAAACTTATCCTTTATTAATGAACATATTTTAGCATAACTTTAAAAAATTATAACAGAAGAACTTGCTTCTTTTGAGAAAATCAAATATTAAACAAATACACAGAGTGGAAATTCTCATCTCCATTTTTCCTCCCTACCTTTACCTATTTTAGGATTGTTATTAACAATTTCTTGTGTATCTTCTATACATATACAACTGCAACTTGCTTCTCAACTATGTAATGTGCTCCTTCTATATCAGTAAATTTGTATATAACTTATTCTTTTAATTGCCTACATACATTTCCATATTATAAAAATATTGAAAATTATTTAATTATTCATAAATGATAAATTTCTAGTCTAACTCTAGTTTTTACTATTTACATAGTGAAGTAAATTATTTTACCTATATCCTTTCATATTTGTGCCAATATTTATGAAGTAGTTGAATATCCAGGTATAGATACCTGGATATTCACTAAAAGAATATGCACATTTAACAGTTTTGTAGAAATTGTCTGTTTACTCTGTTGATAGTTTCTTTTGCTGTGCAGAAGCTCTTTAGTTTAATTGGATCCCACTTGTCAGTTTTTGCTTTTGTTGCAATTGCTTTTGGCATCTTCATCATAAAATCTTTGCCAGTTCCTATGTCCAGAGTGGTATTGCCTAGGTTATCTTCCAGGGTTTTTATAGTTTTGGGTTTTTCATTTAAGCCTTTAATCCATCTTAAGCTGAATTTTGTATATGGTATAAGGAAGGTGTCCAGTTTCAATCTTCTGCATATGGCCAGCCAGTTATCCCAGCACCATTTACTGAATAAATAGTCCCTGCCTCATTGCTTGTTTTCGTCAGCATTACAGAAGATCACATGGTTATATGTGTATGGCCTTGTTTCTGAGCTCTCTATTCTGTTCCATTAATCTATGCACAAAGTGAGAGACAATATTTGCAAACTATGCATATGACAAAGGTCTAATATCCAGCATCTATAAGGAACTTAAACAAATGTAAAAGAAAAAAACAAACAACCCTATTGAAAAGTGGGCAAACTACATGAACAGACACTTAAAAGAAGGCATATTTGTAGTTAATGAACAGGAAAAAAGCTCAATATTACTGATGACTGGAGAAATGAAAATCAAAAGCACAGTAAGATACCACTTCACACTGGTTAGAATGGCTAAATAACAGATGTTGGTAAGGTTGCAAAGAAAAGGGAATGCTTATACACTGGTGGTGAGGGTTTAAATTAGTTCAACCGTTGTGGAAGACATTGTGACTATTCCTCAAAAAGCTAAAAACAACTATCATTGGACCCAGCAATCTCATTATTGGGTATATACCCAAGAGAATATAAATTATTCTGCCATAAAGATGTATACACATGTATGTTCACTGCAACACTATTCACAATAGATAAGACATGGAATGAACCCAGGTGCTTATCAATGGTAGATAAGATAAGGAAAATGTGGTGCATATACACCATGGAATATTATGCATCCATAAAAAGGAATAAAAATATATGTCCTTTGCAAGAACATGGATGAAGCTGGAGGCCATAATCCTAAGCAAACTAATGCAGAAACAGAAAACGATTACCACATGTTCTCACTTCTAAGTGGGACATAAGTACTGAGCACACATGGACACAAGTATGGGGACTTAGACACTGGGGGCCTACCTGAGGGTGGGAGGAGGGAGAGAAATGGAAAAATTAACTATTGGGTAGTAGGTCTAGTACCTGTGTGATGAAACAATCTGTAAAACAAATTCCTGTGACATGAGTTTACCTGTATGACAAACCTGCACACATATCCCTGAACTTAAATAAAAGTTAAAAAAAATTGTCAAATTCTCCAAATTTATACTTTCATCCAAAGTTAATAAACCTGTTCATTCTCTATTCCTCAGCAAAAATTGAGTATTTTAAGTCTGATTCTCAATCTAATGTAAATAATTTGTTTTTCATCCTGAATATGGTAAGAATGTGTCTTTATCTTTTGATGTCCCAGGTTTCATGAAGATCTATCCTAGCTGTGTGTCTCGAAGTAAAATTTTATATATTATTTCACCATATTCCCTATTCTTTTATTTCTACCCTCTATTTGTGGAATATTTACACTGCTTGTGTATTTTCTATTGTATAGATATTGGTCTTTCAGATGTACTTTCTGTGTCTTAAATTTTCCTTATAATTGTATATCATTTTTTATTTCATACTGTACTGTGGGAATGGTTAGGCATATCTTCTAGCTTAATAATTTCATCTTGTTTGTTCTTCAACTTATTCTTTGTGTAGAAATTTTAAATTATTTCAATAATCATGTTTTTAATTTCTGAGCACTCGAATTACGTCCTTCCTTGTGCTCATTATTGCTCATTTTCTATCATTTCATCCTTATCTTCTTTCTACAGAATATTGGATGGCAATGTGCTCCGTTAAAAAAAATATATATATTTTTCAGTGTTTTGGGCAGCTATGGCCAGTTGTGTTCTGGTAAATATTTAACAACTGATTCTCTCATTTTTATTTTTTTACTTGACAGGAATGTGACTATGAAACTGGAGTAAGGGGCTGGGCATGATGACTCACGCCTGTAATCCCAGCTCTTTGGGAGACCTAGGAGGGTGGATCCTTTGAGGTAAGGAATTAAAGACCAGCCTGGCCATCATGGTGAAGCCCTGTCTCTACTAAAAATACCAAAATTAGCTGGGCATGGTGGTGTGAGCCTGTAGTCCCAGGTATTTGGGAGGCTGAGGTAGGAGAATAACTTGAACCCAGGAAGTGGAGGGTGTGGTGAGCCAAGATCACACCACTGCACTCCAGCCTGGCAACAGAGCAAGACTTCCTCTCAAAAAAAAAAAGAAAAGGAGAAGAAAGAGAAAGGCAAGATAGAAAGAAAGAAAGAAAGAAAGAAAGAAAGAAAGAAAGAAAGAAAGAAAGAAAGAAAGAAAAGAGGAGGAGAAGGAAGGAAGGAGGGAGGGAAGGAAGGAAGGAAGGGGAGGAGGAGGAGGAGAAGAAGAAAAAGAAGACGGAGGAGGAGGAGGAAAGGAAGGGAGGGAGGGAGGGAGGAAGGAAGGAAGAAAAAAAGGAAGGAAGAAGGAAGGAAAGAAGGACGGAAGGAAGAGGAGGAGGAGGAGAAGAAGAAGGAGGAGGGAAGGGAGGGAAGGAGGGAGGGAGGCAGGCAGGAAGGCAGGAAGGCAGGAAGGCAGGAAGGGAGAAAACTGGAGTTAAGGTAGCAATCCTGTGATAATGAGGGTTGCCACTTCTGAGGAGAGTGGTGCAGAAGGATAACACTAATAGGAAACATTTAAAACATTGTGGAGTGCTATGACATTTACCTCTAAACTTCTCGTGCTACTTTCTTTTAACAACCAAACCAATTCTCAAACTACTAGCAGTCCTCTAGTTACACTGTAGTGAGGTTATAAAAATAATCATTAAATTTGAAACTATTTAATATAATCTTAATAATCAATGGGGAAAAGTATAATTATTCCTTGTATTAAGCAGGTTCACTGTGCAGTGATTACCAATATGCTTGAGACCAGTGAGACAGAACACACTCATATGCAATGCATTACGTGAAGTAGATTTACTACTTACAGGTAGGCGGCAAGGGACTAAATAAGCCAATGATTCTTTGTGAACCAGTCCCCCAGGCTCAAGAAAACTACCTAGGGTAGCATTGTCTTAGCTGCACAAGCCTTACTTGCACTGCAGCTACGAGACCCTGAAAAATAGTGCATTCTGGGTTATATGCCTCGGAGTCCACATGACTCACTGTGAAAAGCTTTGAAGGACATCCTTCTTCCAAGAGAGAGATGAATAAAACCCAGGCTGTCCTGGGCAGTTCCTCTCTAACTCATAATACTACATTTCCTTGGAGGGACAGGAACAAGGTTTATGCCGTTTTAGACAGTTTCTCCCTATCTCAGGATATTGCACCCACAGAACATTTTATATTTAATCTTTGGAACTACAAACAAGAAAGGGGTAAGAGCTAGTTTGGTCCAGGGCCATCTGGAGAACAATCCTGCACCATGATCTCTAGAAATTTTTGCCAAAATATTAAAAATTTCCTTACTGTCAGTTACAAATACATAGAAAAAGTAAAAGTAGAACCAATATATATTTAAACACACTAATTCAAAACATTAAAACATTGAGAATTAAAGTGTTTTGTTTCTTTATAAAAAATTTGAGAGTAGTTTGAGCAGTGTTTGTCTTCTCGTCATGGAAGTTAAGATATAGAGTGAGCATCTTTTCTATGTCTTTGTGAATTGTTATATATTTTTTATTTTTTAATTAATTATTGTTCTAATTGATGATTAAAAATTGTATATATTTACAGAGTACAAAAATGTTTTGATATATATGTACATTGTAGAGTGGCTTAATCAAGGTAAGTAACATGCATTACCTAATTTATTATTTTTTGTGGCAAGAAAATGTAAAATCTACTCTTGGAAATTTTCAAGTATCAAATACATTAACTATAGTCACCATGTTGCACAGTAGCTCCTCTGCACCATTCCTTCTGTCTAACTGAAATATTGTATCCCTTGACACATACTTCCTCATTCCCTCCACCTCCCCCAGTTACTGGAAACCACTTTTCTGTTTTCAGTTTCTGTGAGTTCAACTTTTCTTGATTCCATGTTTAAGTTACACAATTTGGCATTTGTCTTCCTGTGCCTGACTTATTTCACTTTATATAGTGTTCTCCACTATATAAGTTAGTCTATGTTGTCACAGGTGAAAAGATTTCTTTATTTTTTAAGGCTGAATAATATATAGAATTAAATACTATTCAGCCTAAAAAATTAAAAAAAGAAGAAAAGTTTAGAAATCTCTCTCTCTCTCTCTCTTTCTCTCTCTCTCTCTCTCTCTCACACACACACATACATTTTCTTCAACCATTGATGAACACTTAGGTTGACTCCATATCTTGGCTATCAAGAGTAATGCTGAAGTGAACATGGAAGTACAGACATTGTTTCAATATATTGATTTATTTCCTATATATACCCAGAAGTGAGATTGCTGGAGCAATGTAATAATTCTATTTTAGGTTTTCTGAGGAACATCCACATTATTTTCCATTATATCTGTATTAATTTGCATCCCCACCAACAGTGTACAAGGGTTCCCCTTTTTCCACATTCTCACCAACACTTACCTTTTGTCTTTTTGATAATAGCTATTCAACAGGTATGAGGTAATATCTCATTGTGGTTTTAATTAGCATTTCCCTGAAAATTAGTGATGTTGAGCATTACTCTTAGCTTCTATGAGTTCAAGATTTTTAGACTCCACACTTAAGTTAGGTAATTTGATATTTGTCTTCACGTGCTTGGCTTATTTGTGTTTTTCTTCTTGTATTTTTAATCCTGTGTTGTTAGAATGCTGTACTTCTATCTAAGTTTGAATCAGCTTCCAATTTTTTATTCTCTACACTTTCAATGTTTTAGAATATTCCTTAGAATTCCTTTAGCATGATGTTTCTTGCTGGGACATCTTTATCTTTTTCATCACAATGTTTCCTTCCTTAATGCAATACATTTCATCTTCTACTTTTATTTATAAAATTATGTTTAAGTTTAGTTAATTGATAACATAATTTTCCTCCAGAACCATAATTATCATCCTCCTACGAGGATTAATGATCCTAATTATAATAAGAATTTGGGTGGAGACTTGTAGTCTGGTGGGTCTTTCCTTTTAAAGACTATGGGAACACCTATATGTGAGGGCTTCTTATTTGTCACAAAATCTGATATTAGCTGAAGAACTCCCATCTCTCTAGTTGCAAAGTCTACTATTTAACCCTATCAAGAAATATGCTCAAAATTATTCCAAGAGTTGATTTTATGATGTTGTCTGGACACAAACATCACAACAATGCACATGGATTACTCAACTTCTCTGGTATGAATGACATTGCTGACTACTTCTTGTCTTATTCTCATTCTATTTTGCAGGTATCTTGGGTCCCGGTTTCCTAAGATAATTGCATTTTATTTAGAATTTCTCCCATTTTCCTGATGAAACTGCATGTTGTTTGGTATTCTAAGGTTCTCTTATTAATTTGATGGAATTTTCTTTATATTTTCAGATGATTCCTCAGTGTTGCTCAGTAGATTGTTCCTTATGATTGTTTTTCTATTCATATTTTTTTCTTTTTATAATCACTTTTTGGTAGAGAAGAGGTACATATTTTGCTATGTTGAACTGGAACCAAATGAATTTTAAAATTAGATAATGACAGTTTGAAAAATCCAGATACTGAATAGAATTTCCTGAATGCAGTACATAAGGAAAAATATATTAAAGTTTTAAGTTTGCCATGGTATTGTTTTGCAAACTTCTTAGTATTTATAAACACTTAGGATTATATACTTAGCAAACATTTCCCATATCACTAATATTTGGGAATACTCTTGCTACCACAAAAGCACAGTTAAACACATAGCCCACAGGCACTACAAAGCAACCATGTAATCAAATCTACATAACAACCAGCTAACAATATGATGACAGGATCAAAATCATACATATCAATACTAACCTTGAATGTAAATGGGTAAATATTGCACTTAAAAGACAGAGTGGCAGGCTAGATAAAAAGACAAGACCTAAGCATCTGTTGTCTCCAAGAGACCTATCTCACATATAATGACACCCAGAGGCTTGAAGTAAAAGGGTGGAGTAAGATCTGCCATGCAAATGGGAAAAAAAAAAAGATCAGGAGTCACTATTCTTATATCAAGTACAACAGATTTAAATTAATAAATATTAAGAAGGACAGTGAAGGGCATTACTTAATGATAAAGAGTACAATACCACAAGAAGTCTTAAGTATCCTAAATATACACACACTCAAACTGGAGACCTCAGATTAGTAAAACAACTTCTTCTTGCCCTGTGAAGAAACTTAGATAACCACACAATAATAGTGTGAGACTTCAGCCTCCCACTGACAACATTAGACAGATAATCAAGGCAAAAAAACTAACAAAAGAAACCCTGGACCTAAACTCAAGACTGATCAATTGGACCTAATAGACATCTACAGAACACTACAGCCAACAATGACAAAAAAAAAATACCCTTTTGATATTCTAAGATAGACCACATGCTCAGTCATACAGCAAATCTCAAAGAATTTTTTAAAAAAGTGAAATCATACCAAGCACAGTCTCAGACCATGGCAATAAAAATAAAAATCAATACCAAGAAGAGCTCCCAAACGATACAAATACATGGAAATTAAACAGCTTACTCCTGAATAACTCCTGGATGAACATCAAAATTAGGACGTGAATAAAAAAAAAATTGAAGTTAATGAAAATAAAAATGCTACTTACCAAAATCTATGGGATGCAGCTAAAACAGTATTAAGAGGGATGTTTATAGCCATTAACACATTTATCAAGAAGTTAGAAAGGTGTCAAATTAGCAATCTAACTTTTCTTTTTTTTTTTTTTTTTTTTTGAGACGGAGTCTTGCTCTGTCGCCCAGGCTGGAGTGCAGTGGCCGGATCTCAGCTCACTGCAAGCTCCGCCTCCCGGGTTTACGCCATTCTCTCGCCTCAGCCTTCCGAGTAGCTGGGACTACAGGCGCCCGCCATCTCGCCTGGCTAATTTTTTTATATATTTTAGTAGAGACGGGGTTTCACCGTGTTAGCCAGGATGGTCTCGATCTCCTGACCTCGTGATCCGCCCGTCTCGGCCTCCCAAAGTGCTGGGATTACAGGCTTGAGCCACCGCGCCCGGCCAGCAATCTAACTTTTCATCTAAAGGAACCAGGATTAAAAAAAGAACAAACCAATCTCAAAGCTAGCAGAAGGAGAAAAATAACTAAAATTAGAGAATAATTTAATGAAATTGAAATGCAGAAACCCATACAAAAGATCAATAAAATCAAGAGTTGGGTCCTCAAACAGATAAATAAGATGGATAGACCTCTAGCTAGATTAACAGAGAAAAATAAAGAAAAGATTCATAAGCACAATCAGAACCGACAAAGGTAATATTACAGCTGATCTCACAGAAATACAAAAGATCTTCAGAGATTACTATGAACAACTCTATGCACACAAATTAGAAAATCTAGAGGAGGTGAATGAATTCCTAGAAGCACACAATCTCCTAAAATTAAATCAGGAAAAGATTGAAACCATGACTAGACCAGTATAAACTTATGTTATTGAATCAGTAACAAAGAACCTGCCAACCAAAAAAAGCCCTGCACCAGATGGATTCACAGCCAAATCCTATCAGGCATTGAAACTATTCCAAAAAAATTGAGGAAAGGGGTCTCCTCCCGAGTTCATTCTATGAAGCCAGCATCAGCCTGATACCAAAAATCTGGCAGAGAAACACCGAGAAAAGAAAATTTCAGACTGATGTCCCCCATGAACATAGAAGCAAAAGTCCTGAACAAAATACTAGCAAATCAAATCCAACAGGACATCGAAAAGTTAATACATAATGATCAAGTAAACTTTATTACTGGGATGCAAGGCTGGTTCGATACATGCAAATCTATAAGTGTGATTCACTACATAAACAGGATCAAAAACAAAAACCATGTTATCATCTCAATAGATACAGAGAAAGCTTTCAACAAAATCCAACATCACTTCACGGTAAAAATCCTCGACAGACTAGGCATCAAAGGAACATAACACAAAATAATAAGAGCTATTTGTGACAAACCCACAGTGACCATCATACTGAATGGGGAAAGCTTGAACCATTCCTCTTGAGAACTGGAAGGATACCTACTCCCACTACTCCTATTCAACATAGTATTGGAATTCCTAGCCCCAGCAATTAGGCAAGAGAAAGAAATAAAAGTCATCTAAACAGTAAAGGAAGAAGTCAAACTATCTCTCTAGTCTAGTGATAAGGTTCTATACCTAGAAAATTATAGAGTCTGTCAAAAGGCTCTTAGAATTGACAAACAACTTTAGTAAAGTTTCAGGATACAAAATCAATGTACAAAATCAGTAACATTTCTACACACAACCAATGTCCAGACTGAGACTGAAACCAAGAACACAATACCACCTGCAATAGCCTCAAAGGAAATGAAATACCTAAGAATACAGCTAAACAAGGAGGTGAAAGATCTCTACAAGGAGAATTACAAAACGCTGCTGAAAGAAATCAGAGATGACACAAATAAATGAAAAAACATTCCATGATCATGTACTGGAAGAATCAATATCATAAAAATGTACACACTGCCCAAGCAATTTACAGATTCTATACATTTAATGCAATGCTGTTCGTATCAAACTACCTATGTGATTCTTCACAAACTGTGTATCAAAGGCCTGATATCCAGACTCTATAGGGAACTTAAACAAATCAGCGGCCGGGCGCGGTGGCTCAAGCCTGTAATCCCAGCACTTTGGGAGGCCGAGACGGGTGGATCACGAGGTCAGGAGATCGAGACCATCCTGGCTAACACGGTGAAACCCCGTCTCTACTAAAAATACAAAAACTAGCCGGGCGAGGTGGCGGGCGCCTGTAGTCCCAGCTACTCGGGAGGCTGAGGCAGGAGAATGGCGGGAACCCGGGAGGCGGAGCTTGCAGTGAGCTGAGATCTGGCCACTGCACTCCAGTCCGGGCGACAGAGCGAGACTCCGCCTCAAAAAAAAAAAAAAAAAAAAAAAAAAAACAAATCAGCAACCAAAAAATAAATAAATAAATAAATTATCCCATTAAAAAATGGCCAAAAGAGATGAATAGATGCCTCGCAAAAGAAGACATACAAGTGAAAAACAAACATGAAAATATGCTCATATCACTTATCAAATGCAAATCTAAACCACAATGTGATGCTATTTCACATTAGTCAAAATAGCTATTATTAAAAAGTGAAAAGAAAAAAAAAAATGCTTGAGAGGCTGTGGAGAAGAGGAAATGCTTATACACTATTGGTGGAAGTGTAAATTAGTCCAGCCACTGTGGAAAGCAGTTAACAGATTTCTCAAAGAACCCGAAACAGAGCTACCATTCAGTCAAGCAATCCCATTATTGGGTATATACTCAAAGGAAAATAAATCACTCTACCATAAAGACACATGCACTTGTAGGTTCACTGCAGCATTATTCACAAGAACAAAGATGTAGATTCAACCCAGGTACCCATCACTGGTAGATTACATAAAGAATATGTGTGGTACATATACATTATGAATACTATACAGCCAGAAAAAGAATAAAAGTATATCCTTTACAAGAACATGGATGAAGCTACAGACCATAATACTATACAGCCAGAAAAAGAATAAAAGTATGTGCTTTCCAAGAACATGGATGAAGCTACAGGCCATAATCTTAAGCAAATTAGTACAGGAACAGAAAACCAAATACTACATGTTCTCACTTCTAAGTGGTAGCTAAACATTCAGCACGCATGGACATAAAGATGGGAACAGCAGACATTGTGGACTACTAGAGGGTAGGTGAGGAGAAGTGGTTTAAAAAGCTACCTATCAGGTACCATGTTCACTACTTGAATGACAGGATTTATACTTTAAAACTTCAGCAAAACACAGTATTCCCATGTAACAAACCTGCATATGTACCACCTGTATCTACAATAAGACTTCAAATTTACAAATATAAAATAAAGAGTAAAACTATTTTTCATAAGAAATTGTATTTATCCAAAAATATAAATCTAAATCATTATTTTGATAGTGCTATTTCAGATAAAGATGCCAAATGAAAAGAAAATTGGGCTTAGAAGTCAAATAGGTGTTTATTTTAATGTCATCTCCACTTTTTACTAGCTGTAAGACTTTGGGGATATATACGTTAATATCTTTATATCTCAATTTGTTTACATGTAAAATGGACAATAAACAACTTTCTTTCTTTTTTCCTTCTTTCTTCCCTCTTTCTTTTTCTTTCTTTCTTTCTCTTCTCTCTCTCTCTCTTTCTTCTTTCTTTCTTTCTTTCTTTCTTTCTTCTTTCTTCTTTCTTTCTTTCTTTCTTTCTTTTTTCAGATAGAATCTTGCTATGTTGCCCAGGCTTATCTCAAACTCCTGGGGTCAAGCAGTCTTCCCATGTCATCCTCCCAACTAGTTAAGATTACAGGCACAGGCCAATGTACCTGGTACATATTAAAAACATCTTGCTATGAGATTGTTGTGATGATTAAATGAGATGCTTCATGCATATCATTCTGTGCTTGATTAATAATGATTTATCAGTTATGTTTAGGTATATAGGTTGCACATTGCAGTTGTACAGCAAACGTCTGTGTGGTTGTACATGTAAACACTGGCCAAAAGTAAATTGTTGCTCTTCTTATTAATGTGTCTGATAATTATAGATGTCAAAGTTTTCTAATTTTTTTCATTAGTGTTCTAAACTAAAGCATCTAATCAATTATCTCAGTTTTCTTCAAGTTATAGTTTCTTAGGTCTACATTTTACAGTTTTATTGAAAATTTCACTTTCACATAGTTCTATTTGATGAAGTTCATATTGGCAAATAATTTGGTTAAATTTCATCCTGAACTTTTCGAAGAAGTAGCTCTGCTTTATGAAACTGGCTTCATGCACATTCTTTATGGAATTTTAGGGTCTTCAGAAAAATTGTTGCGGTTTCCCTCATTCCTCCAGGATTTGTCCATATTGTTGGAGAGAACAGGGTTCACTTTGTGAGTAGTTTTGCGTTTTGATCTTTTAGACTATAGTCTATTGGCTTTCTTGTGGATTTTTTTTTTTTTTTTTTTGCAAAAATCTAACAGGATAACACTTGAGACAAAAAACATATATAGCAACAAGAACACATGTTGCCAAAGTAAGAGAATAGAGGAAACATGTAGGCTAGCACCCAATTCTGAAGCAAATATTGAATACCTACCCTATGGCAGACTTTCTTGTAAGTGCTGGTAAACAAGACACATATGGTACAAGAGATTCAAAAACATCCCAGAGCCAAAATACTTCATTTCTCATTGAATACATACATACAAATTAAATCCTTCTTGAAGGAATTACCAATTGGGAGACATCCAAATTAATGACATATATAAAGAGATACACACAATGAGAAACCTGACAGTCATTAGCAATTATCTTCCATTATCTACACGTACATGAGAAACAAATCAAGAGCTTTCCTCTCAGTTTCTTATGCACATACCAGACTTTAAAAGTATAGCCTTGGCTAAACAGCGTTGCCAATGCAATTGCTTCCCACTGAAGTCTCTAGCTTTTTCCAATCTGTAAAATAACATGCATAGAATTCTTACTTCTCCCTGAAGCTTATCCACTACCTCAAAGAAGAATCTCTGCTTTATTTGGCAATGGAGGAAAATACTTTAAACATTTTCTACTTATGTATGAATATATTTTATATTATTATAACACATACATTGTGTCATAAATATATATTATATTAATATATAAAATAAATAAATATATATATTTATGATGTGTGTGTATATGTCACATGTTTGCTTTAAAATCTATTTACTCATATTTCCCTTTAGGTTTCAATTTCCTATTAAACATTTTACTGTTTCGTTAAAATACTAAAAACTGACCTCAGCGACAGAGAAAATGTATACCAAAGAGTTTAGTTCTGGTATAATCTAAACCACAAAGGTGCATGGAAATATCCAGTAAAGCAGTTGGAAATATTAGACGAGTTCAGAAGAGAAGTATTTTATAAAAATAAAAATTTTAGAGTTGTTAATATTCAGATGGCATTATAGTCAAATATCTGAATACTGTTATCAACACTGTTTCATATGTATATAAATAGATGTGAAAAAGAAGACAAAGAACTGAGTCATGGAGCACTCCGACATTAAACATAGAAGTTCCAAAGTTTATATGGAGAGGCAAAAGACCCACAATGGCCAACACAATATTGAAGAAGAATAAAGTCGGTGGACTGACACTACCCAACTTCAAGTCTTACTATAAAACGACAGTAATCAAGACAGTGTGGGACTGATGAAAATTCAGACGAAGTGATCAATGGAACAGAAAAGAGAGCCCCAAGATAAAACCTAACAAATGTAGTCAACTAATCTTTCACAAAGGGGGAAAAGCAATGCAATAGAGGAAAGATAGTCTTGTCAACAAATGGTGCTGGAACAACTGCACATCCAAATGCAAAGCTATATAACTCCTAGAATATAACACAGGAGAAAATCTAAGTAACCTTGGGTATGGCAATGAGTTTTAAAATATAATGCTAAAGGCATGATTTATGAAAAAAGTGATAAGTTGGAATTCATTAAAATTAAAAACGTATGCTATGCAAGGAACACTTCTTAAGAGAATGAAAAGATAAGCCACATAGTAGAAGAAAATATTTTCAAAAGATATATCTGATAACAGACATTTACATAAAATATACAAAGAACTCTTAAAATTCATCAGTAAGAACACGAATAAGTCAATGAAAAATTTGACAAAATAGGGAACAAACCCTCATCAAAAAAGATATACAGATGGCAAATAAGCATACAAAAATATGGTCAACAACATATGTCGTCAATGAAATGAACATTATAACAGCAATGAGAAACCACTACACATGTATTTAAATAGCCAAAATCCAGAACACTGACAACACCAGATGCTGGTGAAGATGTGGAGCAACACAAACTCTTATTCACTGCTGTTGTAAATGCAAAATGATATAGCCACTTTGATAAATAATTAGGCAGGATTTTTTTTTTTTTTGTAAAATTAGACATACTCTTACTATACAATCCAGCACTTGTGCTACTTGATATTTCCCTAAGTGAATTGAAAGTGTATGCTCATACAAAGATTTGCATATGGACATTAATAATATCTTTATTCATAATTGCCCAAACTTGTGGGCAACCAAGATGTTCTTCAATAGGTAAGTGGGCAAACTGGTACATTCAGACAATGTAACATTATCCAGTGCTAAAAACAAATAAACTATCAAGCCATTGAAAGATATGGAAGAAATTCATCTGTATATTGCTAAGTGAAAGAAGCCAATCTGAAAGGGCTACATACTGTATGATATCAACTATACAGCATTGTGCAAAAGGCAAAACTATGGAGACAATAAAAAGATCAGTGGTTGCCAAGGTTGGGGACAGAAAGAAAAATACATCAGTAGGGAACATTGGCTTTCTAAGGCAGTAAAACTGTTAAATATGATACTCTAATGATAGGTGCCTGCCATTATACATTTATCCAAACCCACAGAATATTAAACACCAGGCCTAAACCCTAATGTAAACCATGGACTTTGGGTGATGTGTCAAGGTAGTTTCATCACATGTAACCTATGAACCACTCTGATGCAGTATGTCGACAATAAGGGAGGTTGTGCATGGGTGGGTGCAAGTGAATTCTCTACATTTTCTGCTTAATTTTGCTGTAAGCCCCAAACAATTTTAAAAATCTTTTTTTTTTTAATTTAAAAAAGTGATGGAAGAGAAGAACCAATTGATTCTTCTGAAAATAGAAGGAAACTAAGATTATTGTATCCTGAGAGTTAAATGAAAAACATACATCAAGGAAGAGGGAGTGATTGACTGAATCAAATCTTGTTGATGTGTTAAGTCTGAAGACAGCCAATATTTAATGAGTATATATTTTTAATGACAAGAGTAATTTTATGTTGTAGTGGAGATAGAAGCCTTACTAGAGTCAATTTAAGACAGAAAGAAAGGAGAGAAGAGAAAGTTAGAACTGGAAAGTATTAGGATTTTAAAGAGGGCAGAAAAGTGGAATAGTTTCTGGAGAATAATGTGACATACTGAAAAAATATTTTTTAAAAGATGGGCGATGTTATAACCTTTATGTATGAATATTAAATAATCTACTTTTACCAGAAAAAACTAATGATGCAATTAAGAGAGAAGTGAGTTGCTAGGGTCAAATAGGTAAAGTGGAAGGAATCTGGTTCACAACTGTAGAAGATGGCTTTATACAGGGAACATTTCATCATTTGTAACAGGGTGACAGATAAAGTCTACAGACATAGATTCTGGTGGTTGGAATATTTAGTGGTGGGAGCATGTGAACATTCTCTTTTGATTGCTTGTATTTTCACAGTAATGTGGGAAGAAACATTAAGAATGAAGATGTTTAAAGAGGAGTTCATTTCTGAAGAGTGTAAAAAGTGTGAAATAATTGCTTAGGAATATAACTGAATAGACCAAAGAAATGTAGGGTTATTCAGAAACACTAAGGACCGTATGACATTGGGGGTCATTAATTTAAATGAGAGTGATTACAATGAATGATCATTTAGTTTAAGTTGATGAATCTGGAAGTCAAGAACTGGATGAAGAAAAAGGGAAAGGGGAAGGAGGAAGGAGGACAGAGGAAAAAGGAAGAAGCGAGGAAGAGGGACTGAGAAGAACTGAGGCACAGTGAAAAAGTAAATTCAATGGATTGTAGTCCCATGGATATGCAGTACTAAACTGTAGTGATAGGAGATTGTTTTCAGTGAATGGAATCAATTTTAAGAACTGTGCGTAGTTATTAATAGTGATGAAGTATAAGAAATAAACCATAAGATGATATGGCTAAAGTAGAGAAGATGAACCTATGGAAGCAGTGGAGTCAAGGAACTAAGACCAGGGGATTGGAAGGATCATCCAAACGAATAGTGACATTATCAAGAATTAAAACCATTGACACAGAAAAGAGTGAAATTAAGGCTCTAAGGCCTTCAAAGAATTATAGCAAGGGCTCAGGATGAGTGCAACATGGAAGGATGGCAAGCAGCATGGTCTAACGGCATGAACTTCAAACCTAAGTTTTTTTTAGGGAGATGGAGGAAAATGGTCATGAAACACTAATGTGCGTCAAGAAGAACATGTCACACCCTCCTGGCTCAGAACATAGGAGCATGAGACACATAGTCAATATTTAAGAGTGACTCTGCAAAGAAAGCAGAGACTCCCAAGGGAAGAATGCAATCATTAGAACAACAAAAGAGTTTGAAAAATTAGGGGATTTTAATGACCAAAACCTCTGAGTTGTAGAAAACAGAATAGTAAGGATAAGTATGGAAGAGATGGGAAATAGTGTTATATAATATTAATCAGAGAATGGAGGAGTGGATTCATGGACTTAATGTGGGTGAGTCCTTCCTGATGTTGTCGAGTCTCTGTTCCTTAAGATTCTGATATTTGAGTTTCTTCCTACTTCTAACTAAACTGATCCTAATACAGTAGATATTGGTAGGTTTTTTGAAAAAGTCTGCTTGAATCTGATGTACTTTTTAGAAAGAATATTCTCGTTGCTCTGTGAAGAATGAAATAGATGGGGACAAAGGTAGAGGCAAAAGTGCAAATGCCCGGTAATTTACTGAAAGATGCTCAAATTGACTTGTAATATTCATAGGCCATTTGTATTTGTTTTTATGTCAATTGCTTAGTGTGTTCATTTTTGAGGACCACCATAACAAATTACTGCAACTGGGGGGCTTAAATCAACAGAAATGTATTCCTTCATTCTTCTGGAAGCCAGAAGCCTCTAGCGTAGGATCCTTCCTGACTTTTCCAGCTTCTCTTAGCTCCAGGCATTCCTCAGCTTCTGGCAGCAAACTCTAATCTCTGCCTCCCTCTTCACATAGCTGTCTGCCTTCTGGATCTGTGAGTCCAAATTACTCTTGCCTTTTAAGGACATTAGATATTGGATTAGAATCCTATTTAACTCACAATACTTGGTCATATTATTTGTATATTGTTATCACTAGAGGATTTATCTCTTTCTTATTTTGTAATCTCTTTATAAATGTATGTGCAGTGCAAACATTTTTAAAGTTAGTTTTTATTATTTTATCTAAGAAAAAGTAGACATGGGAAACTAATTTTTAATCAATAATAGCCTTTTTAAATTTATATCATTGTATGATTCTTATAAAAATATGCATTATTCCAAGATTATCTTTACATGCCCCTATTTTAATCAATTATCTTTTTAATATTTAATGAATTAACTTTTAAATTATGTCACAATTAACTTTGATTGGAATCTTAATTATGTTGTTTTTCTTCTGCCCTTTAATATCCTCCTTTAACAAGGAGATAGACTTGTGTTTATTGCTCACATATTGGATGCCTGATACAGACCAAAGGGATGCATTGTGTAGTCCCTTCTGTCACCTGATTGCTCCTCTAATATTCTCTTCTCTTGGTTATCAGGGTGAACTAAGTTATTTATGAGATATCCCGAAGAGCTTTTTGGTAAGTAACTTTGAAAACTTCCAGGCTCGTTCCTTCTGGTCCAAAATAGAGGATCCTCCTGGGGAATTCTGCTCCAGTAAATCTAAACTTTTCCAAGTTTCTTTGTAGACTATCACTAAATAGATGTACTACTAAGGATTAAGGAGAAAAAAACAGCCTTGGGTGGAGGGGCAGGGCATGGAGTATAGAGTAGAAGAAACTCCAAGTCTCAATGCTCAAGAGAAAAGAACTAGTGAATAAAGAACTTTTGAGCCAATATGAATTATGAGTTGTCATTGTTTGCATATATACATGCTTTAAAAGAAATAAGGACATTCAGTCTTATGGTTGACAGTCAGGCTTCCTTTAGTGGCCATAAATTCCTCCCAAATGCTAAGAATCTGCTAAAAGTTGGCAAGACAGCTGAGTAAAAAGGTCATCCTCTTGCCTAATGGCAGGTTCTGTATTTTTACCATACAATTCCCTTTATGGTCATAATTGTCCCATGCAAAAATATAGTGTTACAGCTGACTCCTAAAACTGCTGCATCTGGAATAAATAGGAAAGGGCACATTCTCATTTCAAAACAATGTATGCATCAACAGAGCTTAGTCCATTTAAAATGGAAAGCAGTGATTCCACTAACAATGCAATACTTTTGATACACTGCCTGTTTGACCTTTTAGTTCATAGATGAATCCGTTTGCACTTATTTGAATATGTGTATCTTTTAGATGGTAGATACAGATATGACTCTCCCATATTTATAGTTTTTATAGGGAAGCAATGCTGACTCCTTCAGTTATTCCAGGACTCAGCAGAGTTTTAAGTGTAAGGAGGAGCTTAATACATGTGTTTCAAAGTAAAATTTGTTACAGTTTTTATTCCTGAAAAATAGTAAAAAGAAAAAATAAACAGTGCATAGTGAAGAAAACCGTGCATGCTGAAAGAGAATTTAAATTGACCTCTATACTTTGAAGTTAGCGAGAACATCAGGAGTAGAAAAAGAAATGAGGAACAGTGAAAATCCACATGGGGAAAAAAATTGAAATCAGGCAGGGTTGTCGTGGGTTACTTCTTTTCTTTCTATCTTTTTTCTTTTCTTTTCTTTCTTTCTTTTTTTTTTCTTTTTTCTTTTTTTTTTTTTTTAGTGATGAGAGTGATGGATTTTGCATACTGTGACTTGGAAAATGAAATACAAATTTTGAGGGATAGCTTACTGAGCAAAGGGACTTCCCAAGGGACCTGATCTGTAGAGAAAAGAGTGTCTTACAGATATGTAGCCAGAGGGAGGAGAGATGATTAGACCACATGAAAAACAGAAGCCTTTGTCAAGCTCTAGAGTTTTAAGTCCTTTGATCCAGTTGTGTTTTGTTTCTGACCAAGGATGGTATGCAGATGTTGAGAATGTGAGCTCTAAAGTTAAATGGCCTGGTTCTAAACCTATATTCCAAAATCTCTCATTGTGTGAGCAAGTTAACTCTTATTTGCTTTTAATTTTCTTTTTCTGTAAAATGACAATAACAAAAATGTTTACCTTATGGAATTTGCATTGGCATTAAATGGGTTAATACATGTAAAGCACTTAGATTGTTATCCGGTATTGCATTTTAAAAAAAATTTTGGTTATTAGAAGTAACTGTAGAAACAGTAATAGAAGTTGTTTTCATTTGTTTGAACTGCCATAATAAAGTACAAAACTGGTGATTTAAACAATAGAAATTTATTTTTCTCATAATTCTGGAGGCTAGATGTCCAAGACCAAAGTGTTAGCAGAGTGAGTTTATTCTAGGGCCATGAGGAAGGATCTGTTTCCTTTATCTCTTTTTGACTTGTAGATGGCCATTTCTTCCTGTGCCTTTACATCTTCATATGGTCTTCCCTCTGTGTGGGTCTATGTTCAGATCTCTTATAAGGATACCAGTCATACTGGGTCAGGACTCAAACTAATAATATCCTTTTAGCATAATTACCTCTGAAAAGATGCTATTTCCAAATACAGTCACATTTTGAGATATTGAGGGATTAACACATGAATTTTTGGGGGAAAACAAATCCAGTCCATAACAGAAGTCTACATTTAGATGTTAGCACAATCACTAATTGTATCCTTCTACAACATCCTTCTACAAAACTTTGAACGAGTTTTACTTGCAACCAAATAATTGATGATAAAAATACTGCTTTATAGGTTTGATGAGACCCTTAAGTGATTTTATACATAAGCAATGCACAATAGGTGCTTAATGCATGACTTTTTAATTAATAAAGACAATTTAATGAAAACTAAGATCTAAGAATAAATCAAGAATAGAAATGAACTGATTTGATTTCAATTAAACCAGTTTTCTGAGTGTGGAAAGATATTCTACTTTTATCTTTCATTACGCCTCTTTATGTTTTTTAATATTTTATAAATCCTGATTCCAAAATAATTTTTACGAAGTACAGAGTGGTTATCAAAGACTGGTATTACACCACTGAAGCTCTCATAGCATGTCACAGTCTACTTACCTTTCAAGTTCTGTAGAATGTGGTCTTTTTTTTTTTTTCTTTTTAACAAATTGTATTTTATGTTTTCATGCTGCTGATAAAGAAATACCTGAGAGACTGGGAAGAAAAAGTGGTTTAATTGTTCTTACAGTTCCACATGTCTGGAAGGCCTCAGAATCATGGCAGTTTCCAGAATCATGGCAGGAGGCAAAAGGGACTTCTTACATGGTGGTGGCAAGCGAAAATGAGAAGAAGCAAAAGTGGAAACCCCTGATAAACCCATCAGATCCCATGAAACTTATTCACTATCATGAGAATAGCATAAAAAAGACCGGCCTCATGATTCAATTACCTCCCTGCTCCCACAACACATGGGAGTTCTGGGAGATACAATTCAAGTTGAGATTTGAATGGGGACACAGCCAAACCGTATTACAAAGTGTTGCCATTGTCTTAATATAAACTTCAACTACAATTAGTAAATTCTTGCCGTATTGAACAAAGGTGCTCAAAACACAAAATCAAAAAAGTTAGGTAATTCTTTGATGTTAGCTTTGGAAAAAAAGAATTATATTCTTACTCAGAATTTTTTTTTTTTTAACCTATAATACATGTATTAGTCCGTTTTCATGCTGCTGATAAACACATACCCTAGACTGGGCAATTTACAAAAGAAAAAGCTTTATTGGACTTGCAGTTCCACATGCCTGGGGAGGCCTCACAATCATGATAGAAGGCAAGGAGAAGCAAGTCACGTATTATGTGGATGGCAGCAAGCAAAAAGAGAGCTTGCGTAGGAAAACTCCTGTTTTTAAAACTATCAGATCCCATAAAACCCATTCACTATCATGAGAACGGCAAGAGAAAGAACAGTTTCCATGATTGAATCATCTCCCACCAGGTCCCTCCTGCAATGTGTGGCAATTATGGGAGCTACAAGATAAGATTTGGGTGGGGAGTCAGAGTCAAACGATATTGATATGGAACTGGGGACTAGAGCACTCTTCGTCTTCCCCCTGTAGGAATGAGACTCACAACTTCTTTTTGCTGTGCCTATGGAGAATAATACATCTGGCAGATGAAGACCGGCACAGATAATGGTCTTTTTAATTATTTTCTGAAGAATTTCATTTCCTTCTTTCAAGGGGAGTTATTTAATGATATAAGTAGAATAAGACTAGTAGAAAATGTAGCCAATGTTATTTGTGTGGTTTTTCTTCTTAGGAAAACCACCTCGTATTAGTTTTTTGGGGGCTGCCAAAGATGCATAGAGCAAAAATGAGCCTCAATCCTAACTTACAGTTTGGGAGACAATAAATCTAAAGTGAGCGTGCCAGCAAAGGATTCAGGGATAATTCTTCCTTGCCTTTTCCAGCTTCTGGTGGTTCTTGGTGTGCTTCGGCTTGTGGCAGCATCACTCCACTTTCTGCCCCTTATTTTTACATGGCCTTCTTCCTTGTGTCTCAGTGTCTCAAGTCTCCTTCCCTTTTCTCTTATAAGGATGAAAGTGACTGAACTTAAAGTCCATGCTAAATTCAGGATGATCTCATTTTAAGATATTGAACATGACATCTGCAAAGACCCTATTTCCAAATATGGCCAAATTCATAGGTACCAGAGATTAGGACTTGGACATATCTTTTGGAAGGAACACAATTCAACTACAACATACCACAGGCCCTGGGATTCAGATGCGTCTTATTTCACATATTGTAGCCCCATGTGGGCAGATGTTTTAAGCCTGGGTTGTTTAAAGTAGTCCATCTCTTCAGTCTCAGTAATAGGTTTAGAATGGGTTGATAATTCTAACTGGGTTAATCTGGTCTTTCCTAGAGTTTTAAGACTTTCCTGCTGTGGTGATTTTAAAGTTTTTCTTTTCTTTTATTAATTGAAAATTAAGTCTTACATAAGTAAGAGTTGCTTGACGCCATTGTATCCAAGCACTCTAAGAAAGCCACTTACGTTCTAAGACAATGAGGGCAACATACAAAAAGCACAGCTTTGACAGTGGGGAGCTGAGGAGGGAGAAAGGGAAGGGAAAATGGAGGTTGAGAGGAAATAAAAGAGAAAGAGAGAAGAAGAGGAGAGAAGAGATGGGAGGAAAAGAGGGGATGAGTGATAGGGGAGGGAAAGGGAAAGGAAAGGAGACACACATATTAACATAATGTAAGTTGTCAGATCCGGGTAAGCCTGTAAGTCAGCCAACCCTGGAACTTGTGACTGTGTGAACAATTTAGTATTTTTTGCGTCAACTGATTCGTGAAGTGCTTCTGGTATTTGCAACCAAGAGAATTCTGGTAAATATTGAATTTTTGGTAAAGATCTCATAAAAGGACCCTTTTGTAGAAGATAACTTTGTAAAATACTATGTACATTGTAAGCTCCAGGCTTCCTACCTTTGTATGAGCATTCAGATGAGTTTTGTGACAATAAAAATGATAATAAGATAACTGTCTACAAAATTGAAAACTCCATATGGAGTCAGATCAACTTTCTATCTATTTCATGACCTGTGGTAATGAATGAGCATTTATGGTATTATTAGTTAATTGTACTCTGTATTTGCAACTCTGAAGTGAGTACGACACAATGTAGTTGGTGAAATTACAAGAGCTCTGCCATTGTACAGATGACGAAACAGATGCTTAAGGGGCCTCACAGATATTCAGTTCCTCTATAAGGCAATTAATCTAAATCTCTTGATGGCCATTCCAATGAACTGCCTGTCATATCATACTGTTATAAAATGTCCCTAACTACCTTGTGAGAGTCATTAAGAAAGTCTCAATTTTATTTATTTATTTTTAACTTTTAAGCTTGGGAGGTACAAGTGCAGGTTTGTTATATAGGTAAAATTGTGTCATGGAGGCTTGTTGTACAGATTATTTCTTCACCCTGGTATTAAGCCTAGTACCCATTTGACTCAGCAATCCTATTATTGGGTATATATCCAAAGGAATATAAATCATTCTATCATAAAGACACATGAACACGTATGTTCATTGCAGCACTATTCACAATAGCAGAGACGTGGATTCAACCTAAATGCCCATCAATGATAGACTGGATAAAGGAAATGTGGCACATACACACCATTGAATACTATGCAGGCATAAAAGTGAATGAGATTATGTTCTTTGCAGAGACACAGATAAAGCTGGAGGCCATCATGCTTAGCAAACTAGCACAGGAACAGAAACCCAAATACCACATGTTTTCACTTACAAATGGGAGCAAAATGATGAGAACACATGGACACATAGAGGGGAGCAACACACACTCAGTCTTTTGGAGGGTGGAAGGTAGGAGGAGAGAGAGGATCAGGACAAATAACTAATGGGTACTAGGCTTCATACCTGAGTGATGAAATAATCTGTACAACAAACCCTTATGACACAAGTTTACCAATGTAACAAACCAATGTTAAATTTTTCTGAACAAGTTTAGTATATTTTTTTACAGATATTACCAGTATAGATTTTGTTGTGATATTTTCATAATCGTGACCTATTTTGTAAACGTATTTTATCTTCTCAAATAATGTTTTCTTGCAAGTTTCAAAATGTGGTCTCTAGTATTTGAGAATTTAGTGCATATTTTAAAATGTTTTGGGATATATATATATATATATATATATTTTTTTTTTGAGATGGAGTCTCACTCTGTTGCCCAGTCTGTAGTGCAGTGGCACAATCTCGGCTCACTGCAAGCTCCGCCTCCCAGGTTCACGCCATTCTCCTGCCTCAGTCTCGCAAGTAGTTGGGACTACAGGCTCCCGCCATCACGTCTGGCTAAATTTTGTATTTTTAGCAGAGGTGGGGTTTCACCGTGTCAGCCAGGATGGTCTCGATCTCCTGACCTCGTGATCTGCCCACCTCGGCCTGATAATTTTTTAATGTATCAGTTTATATCCCAAACTGTTATCTCCCAAATAGATACTCCTTATTTCTGGGTAATGTACCAAGTATTGATGCACGAAAAAAGTTTTAGTCCTTTATTGAACGCCCATTTTGTGTCAGATACCACTGGTCATGTTCACATTTATTTCCTCATTTAATTAATTTGATATTTAGACACACATCTGTGAGGTAGCCATTTAGGAGAGGAAGACAGAAGTTTAACCATGAGTAGATAAGTGACATGGTCAGTCTTTGGCCAGATTACTTTTGATTACAAGTTCAAAGCATTTTCCACTACAGTTCTAAAACCGTATTATTAACTAATTGTGAATTAAAGCTATGGACTTACTAAAAAGTAATAATGTAAAGCAATATAAATGTCAACTAAATACTATATTGTCCGGAGCCATGAGGCCCGGAATTAGCCGACCTCTGTTGCTTGATCTCCGCAAAGCGGAGACAAGACGGCACATTTCCGGCTTCTTTATTGCTGACCCTTCCCGCGCGCGCCCAAAGCTTTTCCAGCGCGCGCCTAAAGCTTTTCCCGCGCGCGCCCAAACTGTTCCCGCGCGCGCCTAAACTGTTCCTGCGCGCGCCAACCTTTCCCGCGCGCGCGCAAACATTTTCCCGCCCAGGAAGATATGCAGCCTAGGGCGCAGGCGCGATCCCGCGCCTGGGAAAATTACAAACCCACGGCGCATGCGCAATTGTAATTTGAGAAGACCCGGCCCCCCGTCACCGCCCTGGCCCAACCGCTTCCCCTGCCAGCCTATATAAGGCATGACCCTACATTCAATAAATGACTTGGTCAGGCTATTTGTCTTGTCTCCATTTCTCGTGTTTTCTTGGCTCCTCCATTCCCACTCCCCCTTCCAGGGCCCGTTCAACTGTCCTGCAGGTCGGGACACTATATAGAGTAAACCTTTCTCCCCACTGGTAGAAATGCTTTCTTTCTCTTTTTGGTTTAAATAAAATTTAGCTTTCCCCTTATAGTAGGTATCATTTTATACCATTGCACTATCGACATTGCCTGCATGTCTTCTGTCTTTTATTACATGAGGCATTGAAGGCTCCTTAAAGGTAAGGTCTGTATATAACTGATATTTGTAACCTTTCACAGTTTCTAACCAATTGTTTGTTCCAGTGGGAACTAAATAGGCATTCATTGAATATATTGGGAAAAGGTGGGATTAACAAAACTAATCTGTTAAAATCTCTGTGTTCCACATTCCGTGCTTTATACTTTCCATAAATTGCCCCATTTGTTTTTTATTTTTTAATTTTTTCTATTTTCCCCTATTAGGTAATTTCCCATTTAGGTAATTTTCTATATTACCTAAATGGAATGTAAGCATCCTAAAACTAGATAAATGTCTGTCTTGCTGTTAGTTGCATCTCTCCTTCCTAGATCTCTGGTAATCACAAGCCCTTAGTAGCTATCTGCCGAATGAATGAATAAGAGTACAATAGTTGAGAGTGACTGTGGATTGGCAGGAGCCACAATAATGGAAATTAAACTCGGATGTTACAGATTAAATACTTGAAAGTGGTTGGCAAGAGTGCAAAGTGAATTAAGGATGTCTGGATGTTAAGTAGGACATTTCGATATAGCCATTTTTATACTACAGTTTTTTTCTGATGCATTTGCATCAGAATGATTCTGACAAAATGTATGTGACCATGGCAAGAACGTCACATCGCAAGTATGAGTAGGCTTTTCTTCCCTTATGCTGGCAAAAGAAGAACCTATATTTTGTTGTTTTACATTCTATCCTTTGTCATGCTGATCAGATAATGGGAGTTATCTATCATTAGAGAGATATCTCCATTATCTCTATCTCCAACAGAGAATAATTAGCGTGAGGTAAGAAAAACTGTGATTTGTTTCCATTAGAAAGGTGTTGCAGTAAGTCATGAAAGAAAATAATTTTTCAAGAAGGTAAGGAGTGGTAGAAGGGGAGTTAATGTTCCCAGACAGAAAAGAGGAGTAGCAGCGTTCCTGCAAAGAGGGGTTTTGAGAAGTTGGATGGATAAACAGGATTGAGTGGGACATTTGAAGTGTTTTGTGTGATGTGCTTCTCCTATTTGACCATCTCTTCAAGGTACTCCAGTAGAGAATTGTGTAATTTTCCAAGGTTACTGTAGTTGGATTTTTGTTTCTTACTTTTTGATCTCTCATTTAAAAATATCGTCTCCAAATATGAATAAGTAGACTAAAAATAAGCCTAATAATGGTACTTTTCCTATTTGTATATATGGGAAACTGTTTCTGGTAAGATTCCTGATTTTACCAACTCTATTTTACTGAGAATATTTATCTACAAAGAAGAATTTATGGGAAATAGAACAGAGAGTTAGGACATAATATTATTACCTATCTCAGACTCAAATTGCACAGAAAATTCTCAATAACATCTTTATTATTTCTTTTAATAACCAATGGTATACATATATTTAATTTTCTTTTGTCAGACTTTTTTATAATAGTATAAAAGCATTTAATGTGGCAGGAGCAGAAGTCAGGAAGGAAGTCATGATCGGGAACACATGTTGCAGCATGACTTACTAATAAAACTAAACATACCATGTAGCTCAAATAAATAAATCTACGTACATTTCCAAGCTGCAGGGCCTACAGGACCTTCAAAAATTACTGACTTTGCACATAAATGTCCCATAGGAGAGACAGTTGGCAATGTGTCTTCAACTTGGGGTACTTGTTGTCTCTGCATACACTGGATTATGAAATGCAAATAATTTTGACAGTACACATACTGAAGTTAGAAAGAATAGTAAAAGAATCCAAATAAGCTAGATGGCATATAGTACTATACTGCCTTAAAAGCAGGGGAATGACAGTTTAGGAAAAAAATTCTTAATGCTGTAGTAGGTACGAAACTTTTGAAATATTTAGGATAAAATAGACATTCTTGAGATATTAATTATCGCCTGTACAAATCTATAAATATGCATCCCTAATATTTTATTAGCCTCTATTTCTAAGTGTAATTGAATATTTTCATCTTTAATTAAATGTGACATGTGTCAAACTCATTATAGCTTCCTCTACCTATTCTCTTTTCTGTATAATATATTGGTCTCATGCCTCAATCTCTCAAGCTCTAAATAAGTATTCAACTTTTTAGAATTTTTGAAATACACATTTTTATTAACTGTAGTCACCTTGCTGTGCAATAGATCTCAAAACTCATTCCTCCCATCTATCTGAAACTTTGCAGTCTTTGACCGAAAAGTCCTCATTCCCTATCCTTACCTTAGTCTCTAGTAACCATCATTCTATTCTCTGCTTCTATGAATTCAACTTTTTAAGGTTCCACATATAAGTAAGGTCGTGCAGTATTTTACTTTCTGGGCCTGGTTTATTTCACTTAGCGTAACATCCTCCAGGTTTATTTACTGAACTGAAAAGTTCTTCTTAAAGATTGAATTTTATTCCATTGTGTATATATGACACCTTTTTTTTATCCATTCATGAATTGATGGGCACAGGTTGATTCCAGTGCTTGGCTATTGTGAATAATGCTGCAATATGCATGAGAGTACAGATGTCCTCCAACATATTGATTTCAATTTATTGGGCTATATGCTCAGAAATAGGATTACTTGATCATATGGTAGTTACATTTTTAGCTTTTTGAGGTACCTCTATATCATCTTCCATTGTAGCTGTAATAATTTACATTCCCATTAACAGTGGACAAGAATTCCCTTTATTCTGCATCTTTACCAACACCTGTTATCTTTAATCTTTTTGATAATAGACATTCTACTAGGTTTGAGGTGATACCTCATTGTGGTTATAATTTGCATCTCCTTAGAGATTAATGATGCTGAGCACTTTTTCATGGACCTACTGGCCATGTGTATGTGTTCTTTTGACAGATGTCTGTTCAAGCCTTTTGCCCATTTTTAGTTGAGATATTTGTTTTTGTTTTTGTTTTTTTGCTATTGAGTTGTCTAAGTTCCTTATATATTTTGAATCTTAACCCCTTATCAGATGTATGGTTTGCAGATATTTTCTTCCATTCTGTAGCTTTTCTCTTTATTCTATTAATGTTTTATTTGCTGTTCAGAAGACTTTTACCCTGATGCCATCTTATTTGTCTACTTTTGCTTTTGCTGCCTGTGCTCTCAGGGTCCTATACAAAAAAGTTGCTACTTCTTCACACCGGACTTCCCATTCATCCAGCCAGATTCATCTTTGACTCTTCCTTATAAGTACCTGAGAATTTACCAAAAACTTTTACCTTGTAGTTAGGTTACTAATCTCTTTCTACATCACCATTTTCTCCAACTTATTTTAATATCCTATTTCCAAAATTATTTTCCTAAGAACAAATCTAACGGGGTCACATACACACTGTGCTAGAAATACTGTAATAGTTCCTGGCTGCCTAAACGATGGAGTCACACGTCTAAGTGAGGGCTCATGCAACTTCGTCTAGACTGCACTACTGCCATTTCTTCCTCATCAGAGCTGAGGCAATTCCCTGATAGGACATAGGAGTTAGGTCTGTATATCATTTGTACATGTTGTCTCCTCTACCCAGACTGTTCTTACTGTATTTTCTCTATGTGATGAAGACTCCCTCATTCTTTAAAATTGCTTGCTTGCTCTTTGAAATCAGTTATGAAGGTATTATATATAGCTGTCATCATCTCTGACATACTTCAGTGTTGTCATTTAAATAAAGAAAACAAGATAGTTCCATCTCTGTATTCTCGAAGTCAGTTTTCTCTTTGTAAGTAAGCATTTTCTCCAAATTTCTGGTGAATTTATTGACCTGGAACTTTCCCAAGACTTTCTAAAAGTTGACATAAATTATTCCCATTGGTTTCTCTGTTGTCCCACATTCATCAAAATATAAATATCATTCAGTTAAATTTTATTTCATTCTATGACCTGCTTTACCTTTCTTAAAACCACTTATTTCATTACTAATATTTACCTTGTAATTTGCTACTTTCTAACTCCAAAGCATCAGATCAATTCCAAGGTCACTTTTCAAGTCTTTTTAAAAAACAAGATGGCAATGAGCCGATGGTTGGTTACAGTGTCCAATTCCAATGAAAGATTAAACATTTTAGTGAGCAATTCCAGTGTCCTCTGACGGCTTTAAAAACATTTGGTTGAATGCCATCTGTTCTTGGCGATTTATTTATGTCTTGTTTGTCAATTTGTTCTTGAGCATATTCTCCATTTATTTATTTATTTATTGATCAATTCTGTTGGCCTATGCACTACGAAAGGCAATAATGTATTAAACATCTAAACTGTGCCTAGTATAGTGCTGGCTAATGTGGGAAATGCAAAACTTTTCAGATATGCATCTATTCTCAAGTAGCTTGTCTTTAGTTAAGAAAATAAAAACAAAAATATGGGAAGCATGTAACTAAAATGACCTAGACACTGTGAACTGCAGGTACAAAGTACATTAAGCTTCAGATTTTAATATCTTCTCAGCTTCTTCTTGCAGCCCTCCTCACTTCCTGCCAAGCCCTTCCATTATTCTGTAGAATTTCTAATAGGTTGTTCTCATGTGCTTCAGAAAATTTCTACTTATATTCTTTTGTGTTACATATCTTGAGCATTTATTACTCAAAAATCTTTTGAAAGATATCTCCCTATGGCCACTGCAGCCCATGGATTCCTTGAGGTACTTGTCTCTCTGTCCAATATGCTTCTGGTCTGCTGATGCTTCTGGTCTGCTATTAACACTGTAGCCTGACTCTGCTACTTCATTTGATAAATGGGAAGAGCTTAGTTCTTCCTATCCCTGCATCTCTTGACCCCTGAAGTCTGGCTGACTGCACATCTAGTCTCTGACTATCCTTTGTCAAAATGCCCCCTCATCTTCTTTGCACCTCTTATAGAACTTGAGGTGACTGGAGAATGGACTTTATAGCATTTTCTGTTTCCCTACCTTGATTTATTCTGCCTCTGGTGATTGTGAACCACCCTTTTCCTTCTCGCTTTAATCAAAAATGAAAGTTCTCATTCATACAGACCCATACAAAGCAGCAGCAGCAGCAACAACAACAACAACATAACAACTGGGAGGTATCACTGACCCTACATGTCTAATCTTCATTTGTTACTGAAGGAACCCACAATGTGTCTCAATCCTGACAAAAGTTTTACAAGGTAGGTGCTGTTGTTCAGGTTTTATAGCAGAATGCACAAAATATAGATAAAACTGAGCTCAAGGGCACACAACTAGTAAGATTCCATTATTAGAAAATGTTGGTAGCCTATTCTGTGAGTGGAAAACTTCAACAATTTTGTTGCTTTGATTTTCATTACTTTTTGCTATTAAAATTATAAAGCAATATTTTTATTACAGATAAACCAACAAAGTAAATTTAAGACATGATGAGAGCTTACATTAAATCCACAGAGTCTAATTGGTTTCTCTCTCAAAATTGTTTTTTATTTTTTTTTAACTCTAATGTAGACCTCTAAGCCAAATTTCAAATAAATAAATGATAAGGCCACTGTTCAAATCAGACATCATCTGCTTCAGAACTCATCATGTCTCAGTTTCTGATTGGCAAGTGAATCACAGACAAGTATTTATTAGACTGTTAGGCTCCCTTCCAGTGCCGTCTTCAATTATCTTTTCTATCGTACAGCAAAGAACATTTGCTTGATGAAGTAGGGCTGATTTGCTTATTGTATGTCACTGCAATCTCCTTAATTTCTCTAATTCTGCAATTTGTACTGGTTTTCTAGTTAGTAGTGTGAATTCATGAGAGCATGCTTTATGATTAGTGCTGTCTCCTACCAGTATCTAACCCTTTGGAACATGGAGAAAATGTGACAAATCTGTTTTGCAGACTGAGTATGAATGGCTACACTACAGCAAACAGATGGGAAAGAGTACTAATGTTTTAACTGGCAGCACAAAATGGTGCAAAGGAATTCATTAATTTTCTTAGACATTCCTGTGTCTTAAATGTAGCTTAAAAATGTATTTCCACGCGCTTGTGAGGTGTCAATTCTTCATTTTCTTCCTTCAACCTTTTGGTAGTATATTCCATAGTGATGCTAGACTCAGGCTCAATTATATGGTAGGGCCTTAATTAGAGATTCAATTAAAGATCCCAACAAAGATCTTTCCATTGGGTAAACATACTAACTCTCCAGCTTATAATTAAATCTTTAATAAATATTTTTTATTATGTCTCTTCAGAAGATCCCATATTTCTAGACTTTGGGGAAAACTTGTCTTTTCCATTCACTGGATTTCCCTAAGAATCTTCATGTAGTACATGTCCCAGGGTGGATTCGATAGGTGTTCTGACCTCTCTTAAACATTGCTTCAGGGGAAAAATGAAACAATAAGAAAATTCAGAGTTTTTCTAATCAGTTTTCTTCTTCAAAGTAGTATCCTGTCTCCATAAAACTGTATAACTCTTGATTCAAAGATTGAAAAACATAAATTTGCCACAGGATATGGGGATTCACGTGTAGCATGTCATGTTGTAGCATATATACAATATCCAAATAGCAAATTACTGGCAATAACTTTTTTGAAATGCAATTAAAAGGTTTTGTTAAATGGTTTTTAAGACAAGGAATAATGGAGAAAATGAACTTTTTTTAGAGGAAGTTGATAATAATCAAAACATATTTTGCTCTCACACAGGGAAAACGCCTGTTTAATTTCTCTGAAAATTGAAGCGCCATTCTTTCTAGGTAAATATCCAGAAGCAAAACAAACATACATTCTCTAATTTATGTACCTTATGTATTTTGTATTTTGGTAGCTGATCATGTACAGTCTTGTGACTTTCTTTGGTGTTGACTAGTATGCTGGTACTGTATTACCTAAAGGGATTCTGTTGTAAAACAGATCTACAATAAGTCAATTCTATGAGAAGGAAAACAAACTACAAATTTATTGAAGTGGTAAATAGACGATGCCAATGGGATATGACCATTTGCCTATTTCTGATCAAGTCTTATGATACTTAATATTATGCAAAGATCCCCTGGTAGGCAAAGTGCATGAATAATTATGCTTTATGGCTGCAATTATTTCTCTGTTGATTATTCATTATTCATAGTGTGAACCTTGAGTGAAAGTTACATTCTCTTCCTATAGTTAACTGTGATTATCATTTTAGCATTATAAGTTTCTGCCGGATGTAGAGTAATCATGCCTCATTTCCGATATCGAATTGCCTTTAAATGAGTGATCATATGTCTTTACCAAGCCAATTTCTATTAATTACTAATATTTTCAAGCTTATATAGTACCATAAATCTTACTCATTAAATGAGAAATTATGGCTAGTTCTGACTCATTAAATGAAAATTAATAACTAAATCTAACTCAATTCATGATAGTATTTTTCTAAATTCCATGTTTGCCCTAATGTCTGTGAAACTGGATGTATTTATGTGCTTACTTCGCATTTGTGTTTTAGCCTTTATAGTAGTTTATTCTCTCCCAAACAGTTCTCGATTTGTTCCTTGCCTTCTTCCAAAAGGTTTTAAGGCAGCTTTCTACATGGTTCACCTGGATTGAATGTCTGTCTCAAATTACTTTTCAAATCTCTCTTCCTAGGAAAATCTCAACATCTTGATCTTTATTTTCTCTTCAAAATATTTTGAATAGATTTTCTGTTTGTTTGTGTTTAATACCACAATGTGTTACATGTCCAAAAACATCTAAAAAATGATTATATAAGGCATTCATATAAACAGGGAATAATTTTAGTTATGTGTACCCTTTTCTTCATTTTTTTGCTATTATAAATAAATAATGCTCTGTATCTTTATTTATATCTGTATCTGTGTACTGTATCTATGTCCTTATACATATCTTTTTAGACATTTTTCTGCTTCTTTCCTTGGGTTAAATCTTTAGAAGTTGCATTGCCAAGAAAAAATTCTTAACTAGACAATTTCTGTCTTTGCCTAAATTTGCTAGTTGAAAAATATTCTGTGTGTGTGTGATTTGATACAATTGTTTTTTGTTTATTTGCTAACCACTGATATTTCTTCATTTATTTCTTCATTTATGAGTTGCCTGTTTGTTTTCCTTTGTCCCTGTGCCTATTGGAGTTCTTAATCTTTTTATTGATTTGTAGAAAACATTAATAAATTTGTGGCATCAATCCCCTTATACATACTCTTCTCTAGTTTGTTATTTGTCCTTTAATTCTGTTTGTGATGCCTTTCATACACAAATTTCGTTTGGTGAAATTTATAAATCTTTCTTTACTTTTTTTATTTTAAACTAGTGACTTATTTTGCAATGCCATGCTAATATTTACCCATATCTTCTTTCAGATTGTTTTTTCACTTTTTTCTACTTATCACTTTAAAAATATGTAGTTTGTTTAGTTTCTCAAAGAACTTATTGCAGATCTGCTTTACAATATAGTCTCTATGGGTAGTATAGTACTGTGCACGTCAACATTTATTGACAGCAGATCTCGTGTGTCTTTGTCCATTCGTGCTGCTATAACAAAACACCTGAAACTGAATAACTTATAAATAATAGAAATCTGTTTCTTCAGTTCTGGCAGCTGGGAAATCCAAGGTCAAGGCATCAACAGGTTTGGTGTCTGGTGAGGACCTGGCCTCTGCTTCCAAGATGACAGTTTTTTGCTGTACACTCTGTAGGGGACAACCACGGTGTCCTCATGTGACAGAACACAAAAAGGCAAAAAGGCCTGGCTAATTCCCTCTTGCCCTTTTATGAGGTTACTAATCCCATTAACGAAGGCAGGGCCCTCATGGCCTATTTACTTCTTAATGGCCCCACCTCTTAATACTGTTGCACTGGGGAATAAGTTTCAACATGCATTTGGGGGAGTACACAAACATTCAAACCACAGCATTATGTTAAGTGTTCTTTCCACAACCACCCCCCCCCCCCCCACACACACAAATCACAAAAACCATACAAACAGAAGAAGCAAAAAGACAAAAGAAAACTTTGGAAGGTATGAGATATGTCTTTTACCTTGAGTGTGGTGATGGTATCATAGATGTTCACATATATCCAAACTCATCAAACTGTACACTTTAAATATGTGGATTTCTTAGTATAACAATTATACTCAATAAAGTTGTTAAAAACAAATTGATCTATTTTACCCATACTCTTTCACCATTGACCTCTTGATTACTATGCAATTATTGCCTTTTAGAAAGTTTGATTAATTTTACACTCTTGTTTATGATACTCATTCTTCTCCTTTTCTGTCACTAGCAGCTTTATTGCTGTGACTCCAACTGGTCCCTAGAACACATTAGAGGTGCCGCAGTTTGGTAGGCAGAATGGTGGCCTATAACAGATGCACATGTGTATTAGTTCGTGTATGCATTGCTGTAAAGAACTACCTGAGACTGGGCAATTTACAAATAAAAGAAATTTAATTGACTCAGTTCCACAGGCTATACAGGAAACATGGCTGAGAGGCCTCAGGAAACTTACTATCATGGCAAAAGGGGCGCAGGTACTTCCTACATGTCTAGAGTAGGAAGAAGACAGGGAAGGGAGAGGTGCTATATACCTTTAAACAACCAGATCTCCTGAGAACTCTATGAAGAGACAACACTAGAGGGATGGTGCTAAACCATCAGTAACCACCCCTGATCTAATCATCTCCCACCAGGCCCCACCTCCAACATTGGGGATTGCAATTCAACATGAGATTTAGGTGGGGACACAGAGCCAAACCATATTAACATGCCTTCATCTCTGGAACACATAAACATGTTCCATTACGTGGCCAAAGGAACGTGGAAGAGGTAATTGAGGTCATGGACCTTAAAATATGGATTTTCTCTTGTATTATCTGTGATGGCCCAATGTAATCACATTAAAAGCATATGAAGAGGGCAGAAGTGTTGATAAGAGAGATGTGACAGAAGAATAGACAGAGACATTTGAGGCATGAGAGGGATTTGACCCCTCATTGCTCATTTTGATGATGAAAGAAGGAATCCATGAGAAAATGATGTGGTTGGTCTTCAGAAGTTGAGAATGGCCCTGAGTTGACAGCCAAAAGGAAACAGGAACCTCAGTCTGACAACCATAAGGAACTGAGTTTTGCCAAGAATGGGTATGAGCAAGAAAAAAGATTCTCTCCGAGAACCAGGCAGCCCTGACAATCTTTGGCTTTAGTCTGGTGAGACCTGCTCTGGACCTCTAACCCACAAAACTGTAAAATAATACATTTGTGAAAATTTGGGGCAATAGGAGACTAATATACAAGGCCTAATAGACATCAGTATTAGACATATTTGGTTTAAATTCTCACTTAATCCCTTAATAGCTGAGGAACTAGAGAGCTTTATTCACCACATGCCTCACAGGACTATCATGAGCCACAAAGTAGTTATGATAATGATAGTAATAATGATAACAATACTCATACTAATTATATTTTAACAATGTGAAATTTCACATACATATGCATATTTTAAAATAGTGATTATGGACAACACTTATCAAATATTTATATGCCAGATAATTTTTAAGTACCTAAATATATTATGTTTTTTAAATCTTATAATAACCCTATTAGATATTATAGTCCTCTCTGACATATATATATATGTGTGTGTGTGTGTATATATATATAAACAGCTGTAGCATAATGATTAATATTGAAATAACAACAGCAACAGTGATAACAGAGTGGTTGTAGCAAGGTGATTAAGCCTGCAGGCTGTGGATCACACTGCCTATTTATATCCTAGCCCCAATGCTCTCTCTCTGTATAGATAGATAGATAGATAGATAGATAGATAGACCTATATATAACAGTGTACTAGGCAGTTCTTGCATTGCTATATGGAAATACCTGAGACTGGGTAATTTATAATGAAAGAGATTTAATTGGCTTATGGTTCTGCAGGCTGTACAGGTAGCATAGCAGCAGCATCTGCTTCTGCAGAGGCCTCAGGAAGCTTCCAATCATGATGGAAGCCAAAGACAGAGCAAGCATATCATATGACAAGAATGGGAGCAGGAGAAAGAGTTTGGGGAGAGGTGACACACCAGATCTCATGAGAACTCAGAATGAGAGCTCACTTATCACCAAGGGGATGGCCCAGACCACTGATGAGGAATCTACTCCCATGATCCAGAAACCTCCCATCAAGCCCCATCTCCAGCACTGGGATTATAATTCGACATGAGATTTGGGTAGAAACAAATATCCAAACTATATCAGACAGTTATTTATTACTTTTGTTTTTAAAAAGGGACAGAGGAACAGAGAGGGTAAGTAACATGGCTAAAGCTCATAAAGTCAAAGAACATTGGGGCACGGCCGGGTGCAGTGACTGACGCCTGTAATCCCAGCAGTTTGGGAGGCTGAGGCAGGCAGATCACTTGAGTTCAGGAGTTCGAGACCAGCCTGGCCAACATGGTGATACCTCGTTTCTACTAAAAATTCAAAAATTAGCTGGGCATGTTGGTGCATGCCAGTAGTCCCAGCTACTTGATAGGCTGAGGTGGGAGAATTGCTTGAACCCTGGAGGTGGAGGTTGCAGTGAGCCAAGATTGCGCCACTGCACTGCAGCCTGGGAGACAAAGTGAGATTCCATCTCAAAAAAAAAAAAAAAAAGGAGCACTGAGGCTAGAATATAGATAGAAATGTGATTGACAGCCTGCAGCCTGCAGGCTTAATCACCTTGCTACAGTCACTTTACTATCACTGTTGCAGTTGTCATTATTTCAGTATTAATCATTATGCTGCAGCTGTTTGATTACAACTGTTTTTCTTTTTGTTATCCTAATATCAATAAAAAGCCCACAGATGATAGAAAGGATAGTGGTGAAAATGAAAGTGCCTTTGCAAAAATTATATCAGTGAAAGAGATCTGAGTTAACCCATCATCTTGGCTTTTCCTTAAGTATTCCTTGGCTATTGGGCCAAGCTAACTTGGGAAGACATTTAGGCTATCGTTTAAATGATAATAGGCCTCCTCTGAAAGTCGATCACTTTTGTAAAGTTAATGGAGATCATCAGGCTGGGAGAGAGGGGAGGAGCCTGCATCCTGCTAATGCACAGACATAAATGATTGTCAGTTATTATTCCGGAGGTTATAAGATATGCATCTTCGCCAGTTACTCCTGCAAGTAACACCACTGTTGTGGATGGACGTTTTGATGTATGTCTGCAGATTTTTTGGATGTCTGATACCCATGACTCCACCTAGAACCACCTGGACCCACCAACCCAGCACCTATGACCCTACCCAGAAGTGATTAAGCATGCAGGAAGACAGTTTTGATCCCCTGTGATTTCATCTCCACCCCAACCAGTCAGCAGCAAGCCTAGCCACCCCATCCCTTCCCCCAAACTGCCTTTGAAAAACCCCTAACCTAGGAACTTCAGATGAGACAATATGGGTACTAAGTCTGTCTCCCACATGGTGTGGCTGGCCTCATGTCTATTAATCTCTTTCTTTACCTCAATGCCATCTGCAATGCCATGGTCTTTCTCTATGCAGCTGGCAGTAAGAGCTACTTGGATGGTTACAAGGAGACTTACATATGGAATTTTGACTGTAAATAAAGGTTCCCCTGGAGCTTACTCTGTGGTTTGATCAAGGGGCCAGTTCAGAGCCTTTAAACCCGATCTAGGAGTTGGCAATTCATCCTGGAATCTGGAGACCTGCCTCAGTAATTACTAAATTGCTCTGTAAATTTGAATAGTCTATTTAACTTCCATGTTCTGGCTGCATAATTGATCTCCCTAGTCACACACGCTTTTGGTCATGAACTAAAATCAGATAGACGGCTGTCAAAACTCCGCAAATATGAGCTATATCATTCAAATATGATGCTTTATATCAGCCTAATACCTTTTGTTTTTAGGATTTATTTTAGAAAAGAACAGAACAATGCATTGTTGGATTTGTCACTTATATCCAGAGGGTCTGTATGTTTTGTTCATCAGTATTGTTGCTTTTATAACACATTTCCTCTGGTTTTCACAGTGTTTAGCCATGGGACTTGCGACTGATAAAGCAGAAGTGTGCGAGGAATGAGACAGTGAGAAGCAGTGACCAGCTGTTCAATATTATGATACCACTGAAATGAATAAATCTATCTTCCTGTAAGAGACAAAAAGTGCCTTGCTCTAAAGCAGCAATGTGTGTAGAGAGGAGATACTCAGAGTGTTGTGGATGTGATGACAGGGACAGGGCTAAAAGCTGCAAGTGAATTCTCGGATTAGACTCCTCCTTGACCCACAAAGTAAATGCTATACCTGGTTGGCCTTCTGTAGTCCACAAACAGTGTTTGCATTTCACTTGCTGAAAAAGCAGCTGTCAGGCTTTTCCCCCCAATCTGAACAGAAAGAATAATTGAGAGCTCTTGAGGGTTGTAAGAGAGGTTGAGGGGCAGGAGTTTGAGGAGGATGGGGAGAATAATTTAGTCAAACCTGGAAGTGTGACAAGCTTGAGCTGAAGGAAACAACTTTACTTACCCCCGTGACTCCTCCTCATCCTGCTCAGTACTCATTCGGCTTTTCAATTAGCATTTAATTTCTTTGGCATACTATTTACTCTGCTCATGGTGTACATGTAATACTCACTTCCTTTCAGTCATGGATAATGGGTAACTCAGCAAAAGCTCAGCTTATCGATTTTAACATCCTCCTAATTAGCCTACTGATTAAACTACCAACCCATCGTCCACCCAGAAGCCACCAGGGTGTATCTAAAGAGCAGATCAGGTAGTAACTTCCCTTGTCTGATTCCAAATTCAAAATCAAAGTCAAAGCCTTTTGATATCAGTCACTTTACTTGGAGAAGAAATTCCACATTCCTTAATAAAATCAAGAGTCTTGATTCCCAAAATACCTCTCCCTCGTTAAGGTCTCCAGTTTCAGATTTTGCTGCAAACAAACTCTAGTTTCAGTTTGCTTCAGTTTCAGTTTTTCCTCTGTTTTACCCTCTGATGCCACATGCCAGCCGCCATGAACTGGGTTCTCGTTACTAGTGTTTTCCACTTGCTTTTACTTCCATGTGTTTGCACTGTGACTTCTCTCCATTCTCCTACCAACAAGTACTCACCTTTACCAGGAAATTGCCTTTTTATGCCCCAGTCCCTGATTTAGGGGTTTCTTAAACATGAGGATGAATTTGTGTCTTGAATCTGTATTCCCATTGTGTCCCCGATCAACCTGTTTTCATACTTTGCCACAGCGAATAGTGTATGTCTATTTTCTGCAATCATCTTTCAGTATACTACAAGTTCCCTGAGAACATGACTCCTCTCTCGTGAACCATTTATTTATTTTTATTTTTTTTGAGATGGAGTCTCACTCTCTTGCCAGGCTGGAGTGCAGTGGTGCCATCTCGGATCACTGCAACCTCTACCTCCCGCGTTCAAGCCATTCTCCTGCCTCAGCCTCCAGAGTAGCTGGGACTACAGGCATGTGCCAACACACCCAGCTAACTTTTGTATTTTTTGGTAGAGATGGGGTTTTACCATGTTGGCCAGGATGGTCTCGATCTCTTGACCTTGTGATCTGCCTGCCTCGGCCTCCCAAAATGCTGGGATTTCAGGCGTGAGCCACCACATCCAACCTCTCTTCATTGCCCAGCATAGAACCTGGCAATGAGCATTTCTTTGTTAAAACTTCATGTTAACTTGGTGTTCTCATTGCCCTGCGTTTAGGGGAAGCATTTGGGTTGACTAGCTAAATACAAAACTACAAGGTAGGAAATCCAAAGTTATGCTTTGTGAGGCTACAAGATGCCTTGATACTATATTATCAAATAACAAACAATTAAAATTATGAATAACTTATTCTTTCCTGCAATCACTTTCAAATGTATTATCTATGTGTCTACATTAGCAGAAACCTCATAACTTCCCAATCTGGTAGTCACTGTTGCCATCATATCACATAATTATTACTTTTCTTAGTTTCAGATAAAGTCTTCCTCTGTTGGTCAGGCTAGAGTATAGTGGTATAATCATAACTCACTGTAGCCTCAAACTCCTAGGCTCAAGCAATCTTCCCAACTCAGCCTACCAAGTAGCTGGGGCGACAAGGGCATGCCACCATGGCCTGAAAAAATTTTTTAAATTTTTTGTAGAGATGGGGTCTTGTTATGTTCCCCAAGCTGGTCTTGAACTCTTGTATTCAAGGGATCCTCCTGCATTGCCTCCCAAAGTGCTGGGATTACAGGCATAAGTCATTGCCCTTGGCTAACTGTTATTTTGATAAGATAAATATATAATGTCTTCACCTTGAAAAGTATAATGATTATCCTTTTATGTATGTATATATATATACACAGATGTATGCATCTATCTTTGAATATTTGTGATAATTTCACATACATTATGTTATTTATTCTTTACAATACTATCTTGAGGTGGATAGTGCAATTTTTATTATCTCTATTTTATAGATGACACTCATCTATAAGTATGTTTACTATTTAGCATGTGTCAACAGCCGGTAAGTAATAGAGTAGGCATACCTGACTCACCACATAGAGTCTCAATTTATGAGGAGTTTCTTCTCAATTTTGAAGTGTTTTGGAAAGGCTCAGTCTCAAAGCCTAAAATAATCTGTACTGTAAACCCCATGAGAGCAAGGCCCACATCTATTTCCTTCATGACTGTGCTTTTCACCAGTAGGCTTGACAGAGACTAGGTACTTAAGAATTATTTGTTCAATCAGTGAATGAACCTATACTTGAAATTCTTTTCATTGCCTTCCAAGCTTTTTTATATTTGCAAATGGCACACAGAAAAGAGGTGTGATATTCTATGGCAGCTGACATGGAATAGGTTGGTGGAAAGAGACAGGCTGAGTTCAATTCTGGCTCCGTTATTTATTAGCTCTGCACTCTTGGACCATTATTTAAATTCTGAATCTCAATTCTATCATTCAGAAGTTCCATCATCTGACTAGAACATAAATACAGTATTACTCGCTTCATAGGGTATTTTGTGGGAAGTAAATGAGAGAATGTATAAAAAGCATTGACACAGGTCTAGCATTTAGTAGATGCTAGATAAATATTAGTAGTTATCTTCCTGCTGTGAGGGAGAAGTGTTAATTCATATCCATTTAGGTCAGCAAGAGATTCAATCATTAAATTTTTTTTTCTAAACGGTTATTACATATTTATAATTTCAGGCTGCTTGATTTATATGTGCCCTGTTAGCTGCTTCTAAGCAGTTTCCAGCTTTTGCATACCCTTGGAGTTTATCTTATTCTGCTTTATAGGTTGAAAATAAATTTTGAAAATCATACCAATATAACTCAACACTCTTTTACGCTGATGGATTTAGTTGTGAGTTTTAGCTAGGAAAAATAACAACAAGAATAAAATGTTTTGTAAATCCGTACCTGATTGGAGAGAGGATATTAGAAGTTAAGCTCTTGATTTTAATATATCTAGGCATTAAGCTACCTTTTGTATTTTGCTTGGTATGCTAATCCACACAGAAAGCATCACAGAAATTTCGATTTCACGAAGCCCTCTCAAGGGATTCTTTTAACCATGTGAGTGCTGAAATGTGCAACTTTCCATCCATTCTATCTACTTAAGGATTCAGAAAACAACATTACTTTCGCTTTTAAACAAAAATTGTTTAAGGCATGAGCACCGTTTAGGGAATTAGAAAAGATAATGACATCTTTTTTGATTCCTTATGTTGCTCTATTAATTAAATTAGTTCATTTCATTTCTTTCCTTTTTTTAAAAATAAGTTAAAAATACATTCTTGTCTATTTCTGCAACTGAAATTGCTGCGTGTTAGGTTTTGGGGGCTCTTTCTTTTCTGGTGAAATATATGTGGATTTCTGAAGCAATATAAAAATCTATATAAACGATTTCTGTAGAGTCTTTTGCAATCAGGCTATGGTTTGAATAGTGGCTCTGATTTTTAAACTAGATTGCTTTAACTATTATATTCCCCATTGGTCAAGAGCAGTGATTAGTATCCACCTAACCAGTTTGTTGTGTAGGTAAAGTAATATATGTACATCTCTCTGTATGGAGCAAAAGCTCGATAAATATTAATCTCCTCTTCTCTCAAGTATTCTTTCACCATCTATATTCTGTTGATAATTTTACGTTTGTTAATAATACCGTGCTGCATTTATGTACCACTTTTGAATTTTGCCAAGTACTCTCCTGTGCTATCTTTTAACCTCATAAGAAAGCTGGGAAGTGGGTAGCACAGTGATTATCATTTCTGTTTGAGAGACTAAAAAACTCATTTAATTGTAAGCTTCTTAGCTGTAGGGGACTTTTGCTTTTTTTTCTGTATCTTGGACTGAGTCTAACATAGAGCTTGGCATATATTAGGAGTCATATATATACTTGTTGTACTGAACTAATGATAGCAAGAACAGCAATTTGCCCAAGGTCACACAGAGAGATGTAATGTCAAGACCAGGATAGGGCTACTCTGATTTTCAGGGTTTTCCATTAGACAAGGGGTGAGCATATATATATATCTCCCAAAAGAGTCAATTCAGGGAAAATAAAAATATTGATGTGCTACAATTTAAATGAAACTAGCTTTGTTGAGTCTTGAGGAAAAAAGTACTGCTTCTACTTAGATTACTTACTTCTGCAGTAGAAAAGTGCCAATGGGAAATATTAGCATTCTTTTTTTCACCACTAAAATGTTAATATCTGGGCATATTTGAGAAGGAACCACCCAGAGGCAGCTTTCCAGTATTTTATCCCTTATATTTGCAGAGCACTTTAGGGTTCACAAAGTGCTTTCACAGGCATGATCTAATTACATTTTGAAACAATCCCAGAAAGAGGTTTCATTACCAACCACCCTTTGTAAGGGACATACTAAAGTTGGAGATGGAAAATGACTTGCCTACGGTTGCACAGCAAGCGTGCAATGAACAAGGCTATGTGCATTGCTTCCTATACTGTATATAAGAAGCACTTGCCCTGTTGGCATTGTTCTTGGTACTGGGGATAGATATAAGATAGATACCCCAATTAAAACTGAAGAAATCTGATTTTATCTCTTACACCCTCCCAATTTATGCTTATGTGCTTTTTAAAGATTTTTAAAAATTATTTATTTATTTTTCTATTTTTTATCTGCTGAGTACTGTACAGCTTGGGAATGGGCCGGTCCAAAAAGGATATTGCACAATACCCTGGAGGTTTTCTGCCATAAATGCTCTGCTTTTAATGACATGGAAGTCTACAGTGAGAATTACTCCTCAGAAAGTAAAGGTGGGTGGTCTTCATGCTGCCCTACATGACCTACTTGGGTGATACATTCTGCTAAGTCAGGTTTTGTTCTGGTGTGTAGAACACTTGCGATTCAGCAAAGTCTTTACTTGAAAAACTAAAAATTAAAGTTGTGATATTGTTAAAATTGTGAAGGTGTACACAAATATAATAATATTTTGGAAATGTTTCATTAACTGTGCATTTAGTAATCTATCTTTCTGACATTTATCCATGCAGTATTTTCATACACTCATTCTTTGATTTAGTTTGCTTGCAACCTTGGAGATTGCAGTAAAACACGTTTATTTAACCTGATTGCCCAATGGTGGCAAGCGAAGACACCCCCCTCCCCAAATCCCCAGCTCTCTTCAGGGAGTTCTCCAGGCTTCTCTAGACAGTGGAGGAAATCTGTGGAAATGTGCTAAGAATAAGGGGCATATTTGCATAAAGCGCCAAAGCTGGGAAGTGTGAGGAGGGAATGAGAATGTCACAAGAGGTCTGGCTTTCTAATGATGTAACTGTCTCTCTGTGTGCAGTCTCACCCACTGGTCTCCTTCTGTATCTCTCTTCTAAGGTTTCTCATTTGCCACAGCTACATGAGGTAAGAATTAATTTTGAAGGGTTTGAATTTTTAAAAAAATATTTTTAACTTACTTCTGCTTCTTCCCTCATCTATATTTTATAGTTTACTTTGCTTGCAAATGACATTTTTGCACCAAATTCCTTTGAAATTGTAGGGTTGTCTACTATGGAAATATTCACAATATCTTTTACAGGGAGAAAGAACACTTAAGAAAAGTTCTGTTGGCCTCAAAGAACACGCTACTTTTGAAGAAATCCAGACATGCTTTATATTTGATTTTCTCCTTTCTGACGCAGTAGAAGTCATCATTGACTTGTTTTAGACATGACCGTGTTTGCTAGCTGATTGATGAAGTCCATATTTAGTGGACTTGCTAGGTTTTTCTGTTTGTTCTTTGAGTAATGCTGCTGAAAGTGAAATTGGACCCTCCAGAGCAGGTGCTGTTTCAGTGGGTGGGTGGATAGATTTAGTCTGTGGTATGGAGGTCACCTTAGATTGGGTACATATAATTTTTTCTTCTCAAATTTTCTTAAATCTGCATTTATAAACTATTGCTATACTCCTTTTATCAAAAAATATAAATGCAAAGATAAGTCAATAGGAGTTCACTTAATTGGAAATCTTCTCGACATGCAATTTGCAAATATTTTATCACTTTTGTGTTGTTTGCAACTTTCCATATTTCCAGCATGCTAATGACTATATAAATAACATTTCCCAATGTGTTTTTATTTAATAAGAATTAAAATATCAAAACACATGCTAAAATACAGAACTTCCCAATAAGGTAATTAGTATAGCTGATGAGAAAAGCTTGTGTCCTTCTCTCTATCTGGTAACTCAGCTTGTTGTCAAAGATAACCTTCACTCCAATATCGTTCACCTTCAGCGAGTATTTCAGAAGCACTTACAGCCCAAGACACTAGCCTCAGGTCTTAGAATACTAAGATGTGATCCTACGGTATTGCAATGGTGTCTTCACTGATTTTTCATGCATTTTGTCTTTCTGTTACTGAATCAATCCTCTACACTGGCAATTCCTTTATGAAGCCATTTCTGATTCTTCATGAGAATTACTTTTATCTTTTCTAATTTATGAAACAATGTTTAGTATTGTTTTATGGCATGTAGGTTATCATTAGGTACGTCTAGTTATAAACATGCGGCAAATATAGATACAATGTGTCTTCCCCGTATTCCATTTTTTATTGTTGTTGAGACAGTCTTACTCTGTCACCCAGGCTGGAGTGCAGTGGCATGATCTTGGCTCACTGCAACCTCCATCTCCTGGGTTCAAGTGATTCTCCTACCTCAGCCTCCACGTAGCTGGGATTACAGGCGTGCAGCCCCACCCCCTCTGAACCCCAGCTAATTTTTGTATTTTTAGTAGAGATATGGTCTCACCATGTGGTCAAGCTGGTCTCAAACTCCTGACCGCAAATGATAACCACCTCAGCCCCCCAAAAGTGCTGGGATTACAGGTGTGAGCCACCATGTCCAGCCATTCCACTCATTTTTAAGTATAACACTGACGTAAGTGCAAAAATCATGAATATGTTTTTCAATAAATTTCACAAAGTGAGTATGTTCCTATAACAACTATTCAGAGGAAGGAAGAAAACATTACCAGTTCCCGTGTGGTCCTCCTTAAGCTAGCCCCTGGTTACACCTCCCCTCATCAAGGCAACACCACTCCAGCTTCCATCATGATAGGAGAGTTTTAGTTTTGTGGGCCTAGATGTTTTTGCTCAATATTATGGATGAGTAGTTGTATATTCATTAGTAATGCTATTTAATATCACATTTTATGTACATACTGTAACTTACTCATTCTACTGTTGATGTAAATTTGTTCTTGCTTGTTTGTTTACAATTTTAAAGTTATAAGAGAATGCTGTTATGTTCATTTGAACACATAGCTTTGGGTAAGCAAATAATATGCATTTCTGCTTATTAATTTACTCTTTGGAATATATTATTGAAAATATGAAATCAAGAATTGATTTAGTTAAAAATACAGGAATGTATTCTGCAATTATTTGCATTTTAAAAGCAAATAAAGGGAACCTTGAAAGCTGATCTATTTCCTAATCTCAAATTTTGAGGATTTTAAGTTTATTTCTCCCCTAATTCCCCAGAAGTAGGAAGGCTAATTAGTAGATATTATTAGGTTTAAAAAATGTTCCTAGTTTAAAAGAATTTAAAAAACAAAATATGCTGAAGCATCAACAATAAAGGAGAAATCATAAAACCCTTAAAGGTGATATTAGCTTCTGAATAACTTTTTTGTGAATATCAGGAATCTTTGGTAAAACCATTCATACCAGTGCTTAGTGAACTGAAACTTCATTTTAACAATGAGCTCAGAAAAGACTAAAGTCATTTTAAGATAGAAAAATAAAATCATAATTGAAAACACTCAATACAGTGTAGCAGAATTGTCCTTAAAGAAAATCAGATAAGTGAAGTACAAGATAAACTGGAGTAATTTGAAAAGTGTATATAGACAATTTCAAGAGAAGTTTGAAAATAAGAATATACTAAATAATAGGAGTCCCTAGAGAAGAACAAAAAATAAAGATTAATGAATAAATAAGCAAAGACATTATAAAAGGAAACATTCCAGAACTGAGGTAAGGGGTAAATAGATACATCTTCAGTATTGGGAATTGAGAGAAATTTAAATGGCCTAGTGTCTTCCGAGTAAAATATGTAAGTGTAAACAACTATTAAAAGAAGTTATTTTTTTTTTTAATTTAAGACTTTGTGTTAGTCCATTTTCACACTTCTATAAAGAAATACTGGATACTGGGTAATTTATAAAGTAAAGAGGTTTAATTGACTCACAGTTCCATATGGCTGGCAAGGCCTCAGGAAACTTACAGTAGTTGCAGAAGGCAAAGGGGAAGCAAGCACCTTCTTCACAAGGTGGAAGAAGAGAGAAGAGCAAAGAAGGAACTTCCAAACACTTTTAAAACCATCAGATCTTTTGAGAACTCACTCACTACCATGAGAACAGCATGGGAGAAACTGCCCCCATGATCCAATTACCTCTCACTATGTTCCTCCCTTCACACATGGGGATTACAATTCAAAATGAGATTGGGGTGGGGCCACAGAGTCAAGTCATATCAAACTTTATTTTATTAGAGAAGTTTTAGATTCACAGTGAAACTGAGAGAAAAGTGCAGACATTTCCCATGCATCTCTTGCCTGCCCCACGTGCCTTTCCCATTATCAACATCTTTCACCAGAGTGACCTATTTGTATAATTGATGAACCTACACTGACACATTATAATCACCCGAAGTCTATAGTTTGCATTAGGGTTCACTCGGTGTTTTGTATTCTATAGGTTGGGACAAATCTATTATTTCATTTACCCACCATTATGGTATCATACAGAGTGTTCTTACTGCCCTTAAAATGCTCTATGCTCCACCTAGTCAAGCCTCCTACAGCCTGTGACAATTGCTGATCTTTTTACTGTCTCCCTAGTTTTGCCTTTTCCAAAATATCATATAGTTGGAACGACACAGTATGTAACCTTTTCAGATTGGCTTCTTTCACTTCATAATATGCATTTAACTACATTCTTCACTTGATAGCTCATTTCTTTATAGTGTGAATAATATACTACTGTCTCTCTGTACCATAGTTGATTTATCCACTCACATACTAAAGAACATCTTCATTGCCTCCAAATTTTGGCAATTCTGAAAAAAGCTGCTGTAAACATTTGTGTTTAGGTTTTCTTATGCATGTCAGTTTTTAGTTTCTTTGGGTAAACACCAAGAAGTGTGATTGCTGGATTATGTGGCAAGAGCAGTTTAGTTTTGTTAGAAACTGCCAAACTGTCTTCCAAATTGGCTGCACCATTTTATGTTCCCATCTACAGTAAATGAGAGTTCATGTTGCTCCATATTTTTGCCAACATTTGCTGTTGTCAGTAATTTGGATTTTGGTCATCTAATAGGTGTGTAGTTGTATCTCATTGTTTTTTCCGTTTGCATTACCCTGATGACATATGATGTTGAGTATCTTTTCACGTGCTTATTTGCCTTTTAGTGAAGTGTCTCTTAAGGTCTTTCATATTTTACATTTGTGTTTATGACCCATTTTGAGTTGAATTTTGTAAAGGGTATAAGGTCTATGTTTACATTTATTTATTTGTTTTTGCATGTGTATGTCCAGTTGTTACAGCACCATTTGTTGAAGAGACTTTGTTCTATTGCATTGCTCTTGCTCTTGTCAAAAATCACTAATTATCTTTTGAATTTCTTTAGTATTAGTTGTGATTTCTTTATTTCTGATTTTATTTATTTATTTATTATCTTCTCCTTTACTTTCTTCATTAGTTTGGCTAAAGGTTTGTCAGTATTGTTTATCTTTCCAGAAAAAAATAAACTTTTGTTTCATTGATCTTTTGTATTGCTTTGTTCATTTCAAATTTATTTATGCCTGCTCTCATCTTTATTATTATTTTATTCTTTTACTAATTTGGGATTGATTTACTCTTTTATTCTAGTTATTTAAGATGCATTGTTAAATTGTTTATTTGAAGTTTTCCCTCCTTTTCATGTAGGTAGTATAGATGTTAACTTCCCTCTTAGTACTGCTTTTGCTGTGTCCCATAGGTTTTGGTATGTTGTTTCCATTATCATTTGTTTCAAAAATTTTTTCAATTTTCCTCTTCATTCACTCTGACCACTGGTCATTCAGAAGCACATTATTTAATTTCCATGTATTTGTATAGCTTACAAAATTTCTCTTGTTATTCATTCCTAGTTTTATTCTATGGTGGTCATAAAAGACATTTGATATTGTTTCAGTTTTTTTCAATGTTTTGAGACTTGTTTTGTGTTCTAACATATGGTCTATCCTTGAGCATGATCCATGTGCTTAGGAAAAGAATGTGCATTCTGCAGCCTTCGGATGAAATGTCCTGTAAATATCTATTAGATCCACTGGGTCCACAGTGCAGATTAAATTTGTTGGTTCTTTGTGGATTTTCTTTCTGAACTATCTGCCCAATGCTGTAAGTGGGATACTGAAGTCTCCAGTCATTTTCATATTGAGGTCTGTCTCTCTCTTTAGCTCTAAAAATATTTCATTCATACATTTGGGTACTCCAGTGTTGAGTGCATATATATTTTAAATTGTTATATCCTCTTACTGAATTTACCCTTTTATTACTATATGGTAACCTTCTTTGCCTCTTGTTACGGTTTTTGTCTTGAAATCTATTTTGTCTGATACAAGTATAGTGACTCCTGCTCTCTCTTTTTTTCTTTTTTTTTTTTGAGACAGCCTTGCTCTGTCACCAGGCTGGAGTGCGGTGGCGCAATCTCGGCTCACTGCAAGCTCCACCTCCCGGGTTCAAGAAATTCTCCTGCCTCAGCCTCCCAAATAGCTGGGACTACAGGTACACGCCACCACATCCCTCAGCTAATTTTTTGTATTTTAGTAGAGATAGGGTTTTACCGTGTTACCAAGGCTGGTCACAAACTCCTGAGCTCAGGCAATCTGCCCACCTTAGCCTCCTAAAGTGTGTGGATTACAGGCGTGAATCTCTGTGCCCGGCTGACTCCTGCTCTTTGTTGGTTTTCGTGGGCATGGGATATCTTTTCCATTTCTTTATTTTCATTCCATGTGTGTCTTTACAGGTGAAGTGTGTTTCTTGTAGGCAATAGATCAATTGGCTTTTTTCTTTTTTTCCATTCATTCAACCAGTCTATGTCTTTTGGTTGAAGAGTTTAGTACATTTACATTCAATGTTATTATTGATAATTAAGCACTTACTCCTGACATTTTGTTACGAGTTTTCTTGTTGTTTTGTGGTCTTTTAAAATTCTTTCTTTTATTGCTGTCTTCCTCTAGTGAAGGAGATTTTCTCTGGTGATATGATTGAATTTTTTGCTTTCTGTTTCTTGTGGGTTCTCTGTATGTTTTTTGGTTTCAGGTTACCATGAGACTTGCAAATACCATCTTATAACCTATTGTCCTAACCTGATAACATCTTAACATTATTTGTGTAAACAAACAAACAGGCAAAATAAAATGAATAAAAACACTATGTTTTAACTTTATCCCCACACTTTTTAACTTTTTGTTGTTTCTACTTATATCTTATTATACTATATCTTCAAAACTTGTTGTAGTTATTATTTTTGAGTGGTTCACCATTTAGTCTTTCTACTTGAATTGTTTATACAACACATTTAAGGTGTTATAATGTTCTGTGTTTTTTGTGTACCTACTATTAACAGTGAGTTTGGTACTTTCAGATGATTATTTATTGCTTATTAATGTCATTTTATTTCTGATTGAAGTACTCCCTTTAGCATTTCCTGTAGGCTGGGTCTAGTATTTATGAAATCCCTCAGCTTTTGTTTGTCTGGGAAGTCTTTATTTCTCCTTCATGTTTGAGGGATATTTTCACCTGTGTATGAGTCCATTCCCACCCTACTATAAATAACTACCTGAGGCTGGGTAATTTATTTTTAAAAATAGGTTTAATTGACTCAGTTCCACAGGCTGTATATGAGGCATGGCTGAGCAGGTCTCAGGAAACTTACAATCACGGCATAAGGGTGAAGGGGAAGCAAGCACATATTCACATGGCAGTGGGAGAGAGAGTGAGGGAGCAAAGAGGGAAGTGCTACACACTTTCAAACAACCAGATCTTGTGAGAACAAACTGTCATGAGAACAGCAAGGGAGAAATCCCCTGCCATGATTCAGTCACTTCCCAACAGGTTTCTTCCCCAACATTGGGGATTACAATTCAACATGAGATTTGAATGGGGACACAGAGCCAAACCATATCATTCTGCTCCTGGCCCTTCCCAAACCTTGTGTCCTTCTCATATTCCAAAACACAATCATGCCTTCCCAACAATCCCCCACAGTCTTAACTCATTTCAGCATTAACTCAAAAGTCCAAGTCCAAAGACTCATCTGAAAGAAGGTAAGCATCTTTCACCTATGAGCATGTAAAATAAGTTAGTTACTTGCATGGTATAATGGGAGTACAGGCATTGGGTAAATGTTCCCATTCCAAAAGGGAGAAATTGGCTAGAATAAAGGAGTTACAGGTGCCATGTAAGTCCAAAAACCAGCAGGGCACTAATTAAATCTTAACACTCCAAAGTAACTTATCTTACATCCAGGCAACACTGATGCAAGAGTTAGGCTCTCAAGGTCTTGGGCAGCTCTGCCCCTGAGGTTCTGCAGGGTACATCCCCTGAGGCTACTTTCCTGGCCTGACAGTGAGTGCCTGTGGCTTTTCTAGGTGCACAGTGGCAAGCTGTCAGTGGATCTGCCATTCTGGGGTCTGGACGACAGTGGCCCTCTTCTCACAGCTCCACTGGGCAGTATCCCAGTGGGGACTCTGTGTGGGAGTTACAATTCCCCTCCACACTGCCCTAGTAGAGGGTCTCCATTAGGGCTCTAACCCTGCAGCAAACTTCTGCCTGGGCATCCAGGTGTTTTCATACATCCTCTGAAATCTAGGCAAAGGCTCCCAAGGCTCAACTCTTGCCCTCTGGCCACCAGCAGACCCAACACCATGTGGAAGCCACCAAGGCTTGGGCCTTGCACCCTCTGAAACAACACGTCTAAGCTGTACCTTGGCTTATTTTAGCCATGGTTGTAGCTGTAGTGGTCCCAGTGTACAGAGCATGTCTGGAGGCTGCACAGAGCAGCAGGCCCAGGGCCTGGCTTATGAAACCATTTTTCTTTCCTGGACCTCCAGGCCTGTGATGGGAGGGGCTGCCACAAAGGTCTCTGAAATGTCTTGGAGACATTTTTCCCATTTTCTTGGCTATTAACCTCATCGGTTCCTCTTTACCTATGCAAATTTCAGCAGCTAGCTCAAATTCCTCTCCAGGAATTTTTTTTTCTATCACATGGTCAAGCTGCAAATTTTCCAAACTTCTATGCTTTGCTTCTCTTTTGAATATAAGTTCCAATTTCAGACCACCTCTTTGAAAAGCATATGAGTGTATGCTGTTAGAAGCAGCCAGGTTACATATTGAACGCTTTGCTGCTTAAAACTTCCTGCCACCAAGTGTCCTATATCATCTTTCTCATGTTCAGAGTTCTACAGATCTCTAGGGCAGGTGCACAATGCTTCCAGTCTCTTTGCTAAAGTATAGCAAGAGTGACCTTTACTCCAGTTCTTAATACATTTCTCATCTCCATCTAAGACCTCCTCAGCCTGGACTTCATTGTCCATCTCACTGTCAGCATTTTGGTCACAACATTCAACAAATCGCTAAGAAGTTTCAAACTCTCCCCTATCTTCTCATCTTTTTGTAAACCATGCAAATTGCTCCAAGCTATGCCTGTAACCCATTCCAAAGTCACTTCCACCTTTTCAGGTATCTTTAAAGCAATGCCCCACTTATCTGGTACCAATTTTCTGTATTACTTTCCTCTCAAACTGCTATAAGAAAACAACTGACACTGTGTAATTTATAAAAAAAAAAAGTTTAATTGACTCACAGTTCCATTGTTTCATTAAGCCTCTTCTGTACAGAAGGTATGGCTAAGGAGGCCTCAGGAAACTTACAATCATGGAAGAAGGATGAAGAGGAAGCAAGCATGTCCTCACATGGTGCCAGAATAGAGAGGGAGTGAGAGTGAAGTGCTACACACTTTTAAACAACCAGATCTCATGAGAAATCACTATCTTGGGAACAGCAAGGGAAAAATTTGCCCCCATGAATCAATCACCTTCCACCAGGTCCCTCCCCCAACACTGGGGATTACAATTCAACATGAGATATTGGTCAGGACACAGAACCAAACCATATCAGCCAGATATAATGTTCCAGGATATAGGACTTTTCCTTCAACACTTTATATATATATATGTTATGCCACTCTCTCCTTGCCTGTAAGTTTTCTACTGAAAAGTCTGCTGCCAGATGTGTTGGAGGTGTATTGTATATTATTCGTTTCTTTTCACTTGCTACTTTTAGGATCCTTTCTTTACACTTAACCCTTGGGAGTTTGACTATTGTATGCCTTGAGGTAGTCTTCTTTGGGTTAAATCTGCTTGGTGTTCTAGAATCTTCTCATACTTACATATTAATTTTTTCTCTAGATTTAGTATGTTCTCTGTTATTATCACTTTGAATAGTCATATTTATATCTCTAACTCCTCTTTAAGGCAAATAACTCTTAGCTTTGGTCTTTTGAGGTTATGTTCTAGATCCTGTAGGCATGCTTCATTGTTTTCTATTCTTTTTTGTTTTGTCTCCTCTGGCTGGTGTATTTTCAAGTAGCCTGTCTTCAAGCTCACCAATTCTTTTTTCTGCTTGATCCATTCTGCTATTAAAGGACTCATGCATTTTTCATTATGCCAATTGCTTTTATTAGCTCAAGAATTTCTGCTTGATTATTTTTAATTATTTCCATCTCTTTGTTAAATTTATCTGACAGAATTCTGAATTTCTTCTCTGTGTTATGGTGAATTTCTTTGAATTTTCTCAGCATAGCTATTTTTAATTCTCTGTCTGAAAGGTTACATATCTCTATTTCTCCAGGACTGGTCCCTGGTGCCTCTTTTAGTTCCTTTGGCAAAGTCATTTTTTTTTTTTTTTCCTGGAGAGTGTTGATGCTAGTAGATGTTCTTCAGTGTCTAGGCCTTGAGGAGTTAGATATTTATTGTAGTCTTCACTGTCTAGGCTTATTTGTAGCTGTCATTTTTGAGAAGGCTTTTCAGATGTTGGAAAGGACTTGGGTGTTGTGATCTAAGGTGTATCTACTTTAGGGGGTACCCTAACCCCAGTAAAGCTGTGGTTATTGCAGACTCATAGAGGTACCACCTTGATGGTCTTCGACAAGATATGGGAGAATCCTCTTGATTACCTGGCAGAGACTCTTGTTTTCTTCCCTCAATTTCTCCCAAACAAAAAGAGTTTTTTTCTCTCTGTTCTGAGCCACCTAAAGCTGGGGCTGGAATGACAAACACCCTTGTGGTTGCCACCACTATGACTGCACCGGATCAGACCTGAAACCCGAACAGCACTGAGCCTCACCCAGACTGCTGTAACCATTCCCTGGCTACTGCCTGTTTTAATTCAAGGCCCTGGGTCTCTAAAATCAGCAAGTGGAAAAGCCAGTCACTCCTGTGTTCTTCCCTTCAGGGCAGTGAGATTCCCCAGGACCTGGGTGGGTCCAGAGGTGCTGTCCAGGGATCAGGGACTAGATTCATAAACCTTAGTCATCTTCCTGGTTTTCTATTGTATTGCCAGCTGAGCTGGCACACAAACCACAAGATACAGTCCTTCTTTCTCTTCCCTCTCCTTTCCAAGGACAGAGGAGCCTCAATCCCTAGACATCAGCACTCCAGGCCATGAGGAGTACTGCCAAAATACCAGCTAATATTCCCTTAAGGCCCAAGGGCTCTTAAGTCAGCTTGTAATGAATGCTACCTAGCCTGGGACTCACCATTCAGGTCAGTGGGCTCCTCCCTTGCCCAGGGTAGCTTCAGAAATGCTGACCAAGAATACAGTCCTGGAACTGGGTACTCCAGAACTCGTTTGGTTCTCTCTGAGTCCTGTGGTTGTACTGGTACCTACTGTTCAGGAATAAGTTCCCTTTTCTTTTCCCTCTGCTTCTCTCATGTAGAAAGAGTTTTGCCATGTAGCCACAATAGCTGGTAATGTGCTGTGACTCACATGAAGCCGATAAGTTTCAGAGGCTCACCCAAGTCCCTCAATGTAGTACTTGGGTATTGCTGGTTATTTAGAGCCCAAGGCTCTACAGTTAGCAGGTGATGAATGCTGCCAGAACTGGTTTCTTTCCTTCAAGATGGCTTGTTTCTATCATGCCCAAGGTATGTCTAGAAAAGTCATCTGGGAACTAGGGGCCTCATGACTCTGTCCAGTGCCTTAGCCTGCTGCGGCGAACTGGTATCCAAGATGCAAGACAAAGTCCTTCCCATTCTTCTCACTCCTCTTCTCAAGCAGAAAGAAGCGATCTCTTTTGCAGCTGCAAGCTGTGCAACATGAAGTAATGGGAGGGATGATGCCAGCATTACCTTGGCTGCCCCAGCTGGTGTCGAGGTATGTTGCATGACCCTCCTCCAGTTGAGTATCTGGGCCTAGCTCAGCACTAGGACTCACCTAAGAATTTCAGTCCTTAAGGACTAGACTGCCTTTTGAATTTACTTGGAGACACAGAGCGCCATAGCCCTCTATGGCAAGGTTTGCAGGCACTCATATTCCAACCACTGAAATCCGTGATTCCCCTCCAGCTACGAATGACTTAAATGCTCTCTCTGTGAGTGGATGCCAGCTGGGTTTGGTCAGGTTTTTCTTTCTGCTCTAACAGGGCAACACTGAGTTCAATGTCTCACAATACCATGCCGCTGCTGCGGGGGTGGGAAAGGGGTGGCATTGGTGATTCTAGCCTGTTTTTCCTATCTCTTCAGTGGCTTTTTCCGCAATGGGAAGTTAAACCAAGTGCTGTGAATGCTCTCCTGATTTTTGTTTTTGTGAAGGTATTTTTTTTTCTGTGTAGATAGTTGTTAAAACAGTGTCCTTGCTGGAGAGGTGGGGGGTTGTGTGGGATGATCAGTGGAGTCTTCTATTCCACTTTTTAATATTCACGGAATCTGTAGAGATGTCACTTCTTAAACTCTTATGTTTCTAGTATAGTAATTTGTGTCCTCTCTCTTTTTATACTAGCATATTCCCAGTATAATGTACAAACATAAACCGTTACTGAAAGATTAATAATTTTAACTATAACTTTTATAGCCAATATACAACAAATAACATATCAACCAAGTACTAATTAGTTTATCCAAATACCATTTCCTGAAGCACTGGCAGATATAATCTAGCATCCTAGACTATTTCACACATTGAGCACAATGACGATATTTTTTTCTTTGCATTTTCTACCATGTAGTTTGCAGTATATTTTCCTATTTTATCCAAATTGATCATTCCACTAGTCCCATAGAAACACATACAGTATCATGCAGGTTATATCTTCAGATGTCCAAAGACATCTCAACAAATGTGTGGGATCAATAATGAGCATTCAGAAGTTAAAGAACACTAATATCCCAAAGGATAGGTACAACTTTGAGCCAATAATGGAATAGCCAGTAAATGTAGCAGTTGTTTTTAAAAAGAAACAATTTGACTTAATTAAACAACATCACCAAAATGCAAATGGCTATTAAAAATAAATTAGACTGCAGAATAATAAAATTAAGGGAGAGATAGTACAGCAAAATTTAACTGGCATAAATACTGAAATAAAATAGAGTATAAAGGAAAAAAAGGGGAAAATTAATGGACACTACCTTCAAGATAAAAGAAGGTGTATGGTTTATTAATTCATTTTAGCATGGCTGTAAAGAACTTCCCTGAGACTGGGTGATTTATAAAGGAAAAATGTTTAATCAACTCATAGTTCCATATGCCTAGGGAGGCTTCAGGAAAGTTATAATCATTGCAGAAGGGGAAGTAGACATTGTCTTCACAAAGTGGCAGGAGAGAGAAGAGTGAGGGAGGAACTTTCAAGCACTTATAAAACCATCAGATCTAGTGAGAACTCACCCACTATCAGGAGAACAGCATGAGGGAAACCTTCCCCATGATCCAATCACCTTGCTCCCTTGACAAGTGGGGATTAAAGACCCCTCCCTTGACACCTCGGGATTACAATTTAAGATGAGACTTGGGTGGGGACACAGAGCCAAACCATATTATAAGGGAAATGTCAGAAGGTGAGAGGGAGACTATGAGAAGATTTCACATTTCTTTTTTCAAAGGTAGAACTCTAGTATTTCAAAACTTGTAATGCATTTTAAAATAATTTATACTATTAAGAAGGAGACAGTAATACAGTAACATACATTGATATGGTTTGACTGTAAGACCACCCATCTTACATTAACTCCTGCAATTCCCATGTGTCATGGGAGGAACCCCATGGGAGGTGATTGAATTATGGGGATGGGTCCTTCCTCCTTTGCTCTAGTGACAGTAAATGAGTCTCACGAGATCTGAGGTTTTAAAAATGGGAGTTTCCCAGCACAAGCTCTGTCTTTGCCTTCTGTCATCCATGTAAGACATGACTTGCTCCTCCCTGCCTTCCACCATGATTGTGAGGCCTCCCCAGCCATGTGGTACTGTAAGTCCATTAAACCTCTTTTTTTCCCTCAGTCTCAGGCATGTCTTTACCTGCAGTATAAAAATGAACTAATACAGTACATTGCTACCAGTAGAGTGGGGTATTGCTGAAAATATACCCCAAAATGTGGAAGTGACTTTGGAAGTGGGTAACAGACAGAAGTTGGGACAATTTGGACTTAGAAGAAGATGGGAAAATGTGGGAAAGTTTGGAACTTCCTAGTGACTTGTTGAATGGCTCTGACAAAAATGCTGATAGTGATATGAACAATAAGATCCAGGCTGAGCTTGTCTCGGGTGGAAATAAGGAACTTTCTGGGAACTAGAGCAAAGGTGACTCTATTATGTTTTAGCAAAGAGACTAGCTGCATTTTGCCCCTGCCCTAGAGATCTGTGGAACTTAGAACTTGAGAGAGATAATTTCGGGTATCTGGTGGAATAAATCTCTAAGCAGCAGTCTTCAAGAGGTGACTTGGGTGTTGTCAAAGGTATGCAGCTTCATAAGGGAAGCAGAGCATAAAAGTCTGGAAAATTTGCAGCCTGACAATGAGATGGAAAAGGAAGTCCCATTTTTGGGGGGAGAAATTCAAGCCAGCTGCAGAAATTTGCATGAGGAGCCGAATGTTAATCCCCAAGACAATGGGGAACATGTCTCCAGCACATGTCAGAGGCCTTCGTGGGAGACCCTCCCATCACAGGCCCTGAGACGTAGGAGAAAAAAGTGGTTTCATGTTCTGGGCCCAGTGTCCCCATGCTGTGTACAGCCTAGGAACTTGCTTTCCTGTGCTTTAGCTGCTCTAGCCATGGTTGAAAGGGGCCAATATAGAGCTCGGGCTTTGATTTCAGAGGGTAGAAGCTCCAAACCGTGGCAACTTTCACAAGGTGTTGAGCCTGCAAGTACACAGAAGTCAAGAATTGAGGTTTGGGAACCTCTGCCTGGATTTCAGAAGATGCATGAAGACTCCTGGATGCCCAGACAGAAGTTTGCTCTAGGAGCAGGGTCCTCATGGAGAATCTCTGCTACGGCAGTGCAGAAGGAAAATGAGGGGTGGGAGCCCCCACACAAAGTCCCTACTGGGGCACTGCCTAGTGGAACTTTGAGAAGAGGGCCACCATCCTCCAGACCCCAAAATGGTAGATCCACTGACAGCTTGCACCTTGCACCTGGAAAAGCCATAGACACACAATACCAGCCCGTGAAGGCAGCTGGGAGGGAGGCTGTACCCAATGCATGCACACCCATTGTATCTGGAAAGTAACTAGCTTGCTTTTGATTTTACAGGCTCATAGGTGGAAGGGACTTCCCTTGTCTCAGATGAGATGTTGGGCTGTGGACTTATGAGTTAATGCTGAATGGAGTTAAGATTTTGGAGGACTGTTAGGAAGGCAAGACTGGTTTTGAAACATGAGAACATGAGATTTGGGAGGGGCAGGGGCAGAATGACATGGCTTGGCTCTGTGTTTCCACTGAAATCTCACCTTGAATTGTAACTCCCACAATTCCTATGTATTGTAGGAGGAACCCAGTGGCAGGTGATTGAATTATGAGGGTAGGTCTTTCCTGCGCTGTTCTCGTGATGGTGAATGAGTCTTACAAGATCTGATGGTTTTACAAATGGGAGTTTCCTTGCACAAGCTCTCTCTTTGCCTGCTGCCTTCCATGGAAGACATAACTTGCTCCTCCTGGCCTTCTGCCGTGATTGTGAGTCCTCCCCAGTCACATGGAACTGTAAGTCCATTAAGCCTCTTTTTCTTCCCAGTCTCAGGTATATCTTTATCAGCCGCATGAAAACAGACTAATACGGTAAATAGAATTACAGAAGGTGATACCTCAATAACAAAGAGCAGTAAAATAGTTTCAAATCGCTATATAAATGAAATCTTTCAAATTCAATTAATTGACTATATAAAATACATTAAATATACCTTTCAATTGGCCAAAAATGTAAATACCTTTTAGCTATAGGTTTAAAAGTTCTCAGGGTCCAGGTTTTATTTTTTTTCAAATATAGAGATTGTATCAGTATTTTTTTATATTGGAGGAAAATCAAATAGCATTTTGATGTGGTTATAACTAAATTCTAAATTCAGGGCAAATTAAACTAAACTCATAGCTTTCTACCTTAAATTCATAAAATTAAAAATAAACCAATAAATACAATAACATTCAGTTCAAAATCATAGAAAAGTAATAATAGAAAGAAAAGGAAGTAAATTCTCAAATCTCATTCAGAATTATTGTCAAAGTGGTGAAGTTAGCCTGCAAATATTGATCAAAATATTACACTAATTACCTATATACCACCTTGTAAAGTACTGATGTGATAAAATTGGACAATGTTGAACTTAATTCTTATTTAGATTTCCAGATTGTATATTGAGGTTGTAAAGCAGGTGATTTTAGTGGCTTAACAGGCTAACTGCATGAGATGAGTCATGGGTATCATTATGAAATAATAATACATTTAATTTATTAATGTAGTAGATAATGTCTTCAGAGAAGAGTGATAGATTTCACAGTTGCTAGGATTAAAAATTGCCGTAAGTTTATACTAACAAGATTCCATTTGTTTCATCATTATATGTATTTTATAAATTTATTTTTAATATAACAGAAAAACCTGACATGAAATAAAGCATAGTCTTCCAAAGCTGTGTTTTCCTTTGTTTATAGCAATTGCAGAAATCCTAGGAGTATTCATGAAAATGAATGCAATAATATAGGAAACACAAAAGTAAAAAATCTATTTTATGCATCAAGTTCTTGAATATATTTATGAGTATTTGTCATGCTCAGTTACATCAACTCTTGCGCATAATTTACGGGTTGGAAGCTTTTCATATCATCATTTGGTTTTAACATCCACCCTGAGTATGTTCCTTGTAACAAACGTGTTTGATATCATAACAGATGAAATTTTTCTTTGGTTACATTTTGACCTGCCATTTCCCTAGTGCTTTATTTTAATATATTGAGATTGGTTTTCATATATGATTCATGCCAAACTACCTAAATTGTGCTGAACTACAATCCAAAAATATAAGCCATAAAATTTAATAAAATCTTTTAAAGTGATGATATGCTTTTAGTCATTACATAGGAAGTAAGTTTGACAGGCCATTTGTTATAAAAATTTTGAAACACCAGATATTGAAATTATCTTTATTCTATATTTTGTTATTCTTTTTTTCTGGTCAAAGTATATTTGATTAACCACGTTTTTAAATGTATTTTCTTATATCTGTTCCTTAAATAATATTTTTCACTCTGTTTCTTCTAATACAGTTGTCACTCTGTATCTTTGGGTTCTGCATCTGTTGACTCAAGCATCACAGAGTGAAAATATTTTTAAAAATTTGGTCTGTACTGAACAAGTTTAAACTTTTTTCTTGTCCTTGTTCCCTAAATAATACAGTGTAACAACTATTTACATAGCATTTACACTGCATTTGATATTATAAATAATCTAGATCTAAATTAAACAGGAGGATGTGCATAGGTTATGTGCAAATACTACGCAATTTTATGTCATTGACTTGAGCATCCACGGACTTTGGTATCCTTGGGAAGTCCTGGAACCAATTCGGCATGGTACCGAGGGAGGGCTGTATAAGTGTATTTAAATTCACTGATAGCCTTTCTGATGTGTTTAAAAATACACTTGATTCACTATGTCATCTAGACCTGATTTGACCTTGGTTTTTTGTTTCTACACTTTCCTGTTAAAATACACCAGGATATGTTTGGGAGTAAACTGTATAAATACAGTAGGATGCAATGAACTTTTACTAAAAAAGTAACTACCTTCTGACAATTATAACAATTAAACTCATAAAATACTTATATAACAAGTCTGGTTAGAAGCTTGTGTTGATATTATTTAATACAGGGAATACTGCAATATTTGTCTAACAAAGGAAATAATAGGATTTGGACATCCCCCCAAATAATTTGAATTTTGATAGGGGAGATATTGCAACATATGTTGCAGTGAGCAATTGATAGCCAAAATCTCCTGGGAAAAGGGCAGACATGAGTATTTTTAATGAATTTCCCATGTAATCCTCTCATAAACTGTGGAGGTTTGTATGGAATTTAACAAATATACTTTATTTAGTTCATATTTTTGTGAAGTTAGTTTTCCTGAACTTTTTAGGAAGGTTCTTGGTTTAAGCAGCTTGTCTCACTTCACTGACCTTTTTCATCTCTGTGTGTGTTTAGTGTTGAATAATATATACATAGTAGCTTGTTTTAGGGGATTTTATGGTTCTGTTGGTTTTTTCCACATTATTCTTTCCTTCCTTTGCATTTGCTGTTCTACATAGATCAGTTTTGATTCCTCTGTCAGTAATTATTCCTTAATGTGGATTCCTGTTCTAGAGAGAGCTCTTGTGGGTGAGTTTGAGAGTTAAGGGACAATCTGCTTCAGTTCCCTCAGACCAACTTGTGTATCCCTTGATTTCACTCACTGGCTTCTATAAGGGAAAAAAAGCAAAAATCAAAAAGATAAAACCCCTCAATTTTAGCTGTTGTTCTCAATTTGACCTGCTCCTTGTTCTAGGGAATATCTGTTGGCTAGTTGGTATTCTCTTGTTCCTGGGTCTGTCCAACATCCCATTGCTTCTATCACCCCCTTGCCAGTAGTATGCAATTTTTGTAGCTGCTGGCAGTTTGTCCCCATCTGCTGATATATTTGGGTTTGTGGGGATGTCTTGTCATCTACTTTTATAGAAAATGCTATTTATGTGTTTTAATTTTGCTCTGTAGTGATTGTGTTTATTTTTATGTGAGAATGCAAGAAGGTATAAGATTGTGTCACGATATTCTAAATGTGTATGTATAGACAGTTCTAAAGGAGATTCTTATGTAGCAGTGTTTTATGTCATGGCATTTCAGCCCCAGTGCCTGCTTTCAACTAATCTCAGTTTGTGCTTCTCTTAGTTTCAATAAATGAGACAATCTGAGTAATCATTATCTAGCAAAAGCTTAGTGATCCTTGTACCTATTCATGGCCTAAGAAACCGTGAATGGGAACAGGAAATGGTACACATTTCTGTTTCAAAACTGAACATAACAGATCAATGAGGGGAAAGGATATGGCTGTCTAAGATGTATTATAGCATTCAATCATGGTTTTTTTTGGAATAGTAAAACATGAGATTAAAAATGTAAAGAGGACTTCTTTCTCATTCTGTTGCTTTTGCCTGAATTCACCCCATGCCTCATAGTTTGATTCCAACTTTTTGCACATTAGTCCTGATCCTCTGTGGGAACGTTTTCCTGGTCCATCCTTTTTCCTCAGTCTGAATTAAATGTTTTCCCATTCATTCACTATATTTTAAATTTTTGTCTTGCCTTTATCTATCTCAAACACTGAATGTCTCAGGATAGGAATTGTGTTTTTTCTCCCTGTATCTATAGCATTAAGCACAGCATTGTCCCTGTAGAAGGGACTGATAATTAGTAAGGAATAACTGATGAATGAACGAAAATATAATTTTACTACCTAGCATTTATCATTGGCTATTTGTGATAGGCTGAATACCTACTACCATCCAGGATATTTATATGCTAATGCCAGAAATTGAATATGATAACATTCTCCTGAGGGCTCCACTTCTTAATACTGTTGCACTGGAGATGAAGTTCGAAGATGAATTTTGGAAGGGACACAAACATTCAAACTCTAGCACCTCTAGAAAGAGTTCAGCCCTGCCAGGAACTTGAGTTAGATTTCTGACCTCCAGAACTGCAAGAAAAATTTGTGTGATTTTAAGCCGGTTAGTTTGTGATCATTTGTTATGGCAGCCATAGGAAATTAATACATATTTTGGTACTTGGAAGTGGATTTGCAAATATCTAAAAGTGGATAAATGGTCTTGGAATTGTATAAGGGGAAGAAGTTGGAAGAAGTTCAAGGGGCATTATAGAAAAACCCTACGTTGCTTTGAACAGGCTATTCATAGAAATAAGAACGTTGAAATTGCTGCTGGTGAGGTCTCCAAAAGGAAATGAGAAGTACAAGAGAAAAAAATACCTGTTTTACTTTAGAGAATACCTAAATAATCATAAAAAAGTTTATAGATGCATTAACATTAAAGTTGCTTCTGTTGAGTGTTCAGAAGGAAATGAAGATCATGCTATTGGAAACTGGAGGAAAGGAGATTCTTACTATACAGTGGCAGCAAACTTAGTTGAATTACATCCTACACTTAGGTAGAAGGCAAAATTTATAAAGGATGAACTTGCACATTGAGCTGAGATGATCTCAAAACAAAATATTAAAGATGCATCTTGGTTCTTTTTCTTGCTGCTTATAGTGAAATACAAGAAGAAAGATAAGTCGAGCAACTGTTGAGCAAAAAGGAACCAGGACTTGATTTGAAAAACTCTTAGCCTATCTCTATTGCCAAAGATGCTAAAATGAGAAGTTGCACTGTCAGAAAGCATTGCTGTAGAGATAAAGTCAAAGGTTTGGTTGGATAACCTTTTGCCAGTTCCTCCAGTGGATCCAAAAGTCAAAGTGTTTAGTCTCACAGAAGGCTCTTTGAAGAGGTTAGGCATGTGACTCATGGATCCTTTCAACCATCTCAGCAGAATATAATATATTAATCCCCCGTATATGCAGTTTTACTTTCCAGAATTTTAATTACCTACCGTATAGTACAGTATGATAACATGAAAGAGAGAGAGAGGTAGAGCACAGTTACATCAACTTTATTACAGTATACTGCTATATTCATTAATCTCTTACTGTGCCTAATTTATAAATAAAACTTTATCATAGTCTGTGAGTGAGGAAAACACACTCAAAACATATTTTTCTACTCTTTCACTCACAACCACAATCAACATAGAAGATTTCTGTGGCCAAATGTGGGGTATTTCTCTCCACAACAACAGCAACAACAACAACAACAACAACAACAACAAAACCCAGTAAATTGTGTGGTGCACACTAGCTGAGTGTCTTCCAATTAAATTCTAATATTAGCTACCTGGGACTCTGGAATTTATAACCAACTGATTTTTAAACTGGGGTTCCCATGACCCCCTCTTTGGGTTTTATTAATTTGCTACAGTGGTATACAGAACTCAGGGAGAGGCTTATGTCTGCTGGTTTATTAAAAATGATATTTCAAAGGATACAGATGAAGAGATTCCTAGGGTGAGGTATGGAGGAAAGGGAGCAGAACTTCCATGTCCTTCCTGGGCCTGTCATTCTCCAGGATGCCCCATGTGTTTAGCCATCCAGAAGCTCCCAGAACCACATCCTTTGTTTTCTAATGGAGGCTTTGTTACATAGGCACAGTTGATTAAACCATTGGCCTTTGGTGGTCAGCTTAACCTTCCATCCTTCTCCCTCCTCTAAGTTTGGGGTGTGGAGCTGAACGTTGCAACCTTCTAATCATGCCTTGGTCTTTCCAGTGACCAGCCCCCATCCTGAGGTTACCTAGGTGCTACCAGCCATTAGTCATCTCATTAGCAACCAAATAACTTCTCACTTTGGAGATTCCAAGGATTTAAGGAGTTGTATGCCAGGAGACAGGGACAGAGACCAAATATTCATTTCAGAATATCACATGTATATATAGGATAAAGCCTCATATATGTAGCATTCATTTACTACCTAAGGTTTCAGGCATCCACTGGGAGTCTTGGAATGTATCTTCAGTGGTTAAGGGGAGATCACTATAGAAAGATCTATAGTAAGATCTTTTCTCAAATGGAGACCGTGAGGAATACATAAAAGACCCATAGGTGTTTGAGAATGTTATAGCAGCAGAAATACTGTCAACTTGAATGGAAGGAGATACACAGAGAATCAAATAAAGAGTGCTTTCAGACTTCCAAAATTCTACAGAAAATAAACAGACTAATAAAACTACTCAATTGCAAATATGTACTATCCTTCATGTAAAAAAGAAGATTGGAGGGAGTCACAGTCCCAGAGGGAAGAGCTGTGAGCTCAGAGCACAGAGTCAAGAGCCAGAAAGGCAGAACCCAAAGCAAGAGATCGTTCTAGGCTTTGAAACCTAATCGAGTTTGCCCAGTTGGATTTTAATATTGTTTAAGACTTACGACTTATGTTTTCATTTCATTTTCTCCATTTTTGAAAGAGAATGTTTATCGTTGTTAAGCTATGCCTGTCACCATTGTAGTTTAGAGGTAAATAACTTGTTTTCTAGTTTCACACATCTACATATGAAGCAGAATTTTGTTCCAAGATGTATTAACTTCAGAATCTCACACTAATTTAGATCATTTAAAATGGTGAGATTTGGGATTTCCAAAATGATCAGACTTAGATGAGATTTTGCAGTTAAATTGATGCTATGATTGATGATTTGAGACTTTTGGTTACCCTCAGATGGGCGAATGTATTTTGCATGTGGAGAAATGTGAATATTAGGAGTAGAGAATGCACACTGTGTGCTAGGCTGAATATGCCACTCACTTTCACCCTCCCAAAGATGATTACACTCTAATCTCTGAAATCTGTGAAAATGTTACCTTATTCATCAAGTTGGACTTTGTAGGTATGATTAAATTGAGGATTTTGAGACAGGGAGATTATCCTAGATCATCCAGGTGGGCTCTAAATGTAATCATCATGGTCTTTAAAAGAAGGAGACAAGAGGATGAATAAGGAATAGCAAGTGTGATGAATAGAAGTTGAAGGGATAAAAAGGGGGATCCATGAGCCAAGGAATGTAGGCAGCCTCTAGAGGCTGAAAAAGGGACAGAAAGTGATTTGCCTGTGAAAATTCCAGAAGGATCACAGCCCAACTGACATCTTGATTTTTTATTGTGAACCTCTAGAACTGCATAAATTCGCTCTGTTTTATGCTATTAAATTCCTGGCCATTTGTTACCAAAGCAATGAAATAGTAATACACTGTTGTGTTTTGTTTGCTGCCTCTGATCAATAAAGTATACTTTTAAGTTATGCAAAAACAAACTGACATTTGTTTTGTCCTCATGTAGAGAATATATTTCCAGTAAAGATTTGAAGATATTCTCTATTTTATTTTCCTTACGGTTTCCACAAGGTACATAGGGATAGATTCTGGTCTCATAAATATGACAGTTAGTACCAGATGTTTCTTTTCCTGTAAAATTTTCTGTCACAGATAAGCTTTTATCTTCCTCCTCACTATTACATTGTATTCTCAATGTCTCACTTTCAGAAATTGAGGCATCTCCTAACATACATTAGACCACACAAGGGCACTTAATCATGTAAACAGTGAAATCAGTGTCACAGCTAATCTTTTATCTAATGGCAGATTTCTTGGCTGTGTGTGCTTTGATGGTAATGATGAAAGGAAATACTTTTTATTTTATTATTCCATAATGTGCATTCCAACTTGAGAATCCCAACATGCACTGGTTGTAATTATAATAAAAAAAACTTGTTTCTTTTTTTTCTTGATTGCAGATACATTAGCATACTTTGGAATACAATGCCACTCCAAATTCACATCTCTTTTGTGGAATGTGTAATGTAGCAAAAAAAAAAAAAAAAAAAAAAAGAAAGAAAAAAAGAAACATGATGCACCTTGCAATATTTTATCCAAGAAAATGACATATACTGTTCCTTTTTGCCTTTGTTATGTTATGGTTATATTCCAGATAATGGACTATAGGGAAGCTATCTTCACTGTGATTCAATAGTCTCAGGGACTGGGGGTAACATCCACTCTGCTCTCAATGATGGGTTTCTAAGTGACATGGCCTTTTGTGCTATGAAAAAAAGAATCTAGTTCTAAGGCTTGAGAATTACATTTAGCCAGAAGACAGAAAATGCACTTATTGTCAATGGGTAAATTAAGATGACAAAAAGTATGTGGCATTGTTTAGGTTTCCTGTCTTCTGGAGAAATGAAAAGTAGGATGGTTTCTCATATAGTCGTATAACTGCAGCTCTTTTCCTACCGAATTATTAAACAACATAAACAGTTTGTGATTTGGAAGATTCCACATTTACGAGGGCAGCCGAACAGAACTGCTTGATTTAAGCCACTAATCTAAAATCATGCCTCAACTCTGAAAGAAAGGTTTAAGTCTAAATCTGATTTGTAAATTATCTAGTTTAAATAATTGGATAATTGACAAGGTAGTTAAAACAGCTAGATTATCTTACATTTTAATATATTAATCCTTCAAAATTTAAAATGCTGTCATCATCATGCATGATAGACACAATCACATACCAGTGCTACTAACTGCTGTTTTCTTAGTAAGCTTTTCAATTCTTCAGTTTATTCATTTTTCCATTTATTAGTGGATCCTCTTGTTAACTTCAATTTATTTTATTTTGCAAAATTTAATGAAGTCAGGGGTAATATAGAACCCGTATATTTAGAACACTAAAGTGAATCTTTTCACCTTTAGGCTCTTATGTAACTCCTAAATTTAAAATGTGGAAGACAAAATTTCACTGATATTCTCCAAGACATCAAATTGATCCCTCCAATAATTGCAACCAGTCTTTGGACAATTTATTACTGTTTTGTCTTTGTTAGATTAGATTACAGTCCTGTTGTCAAAGCAACGTTGACAGTCATATGCCCCCTGCTTGCTATTTCATAGAAGGGCTACAAAAAGGAGAAAATAAATAGCTGGGAAGGACTGGGATATAATCACTGAGAGCTACTTATCCACCCACATCTCTCCTGACATCTTGCCTCATTCTTGCAAACCCTTTGTATTTCAACAAAATTTCTTGATTATTAATTGAAATACTGGGAAGATTATTGTGTTAATTAGTCATTATTTTTAAGGAAAGAAGTCTGTTTCCCTTATCATTTCTAATGTATTCCTTTGAACTGATAATGTGTAATTATGCAGTGTTTCTGATGAGAGAAATAAATGAGAGAGAAATCATGGCCATCCTGATGAGGCATCTTACAACTCTACCAAGCTGACCTCTTTATGAGCCTTGTTAGTTTTATTTAAGAAGCACACATTCAACTCTTTATTTATTATCTGGAATGTTGCATTATCTCTGAAAATTGGGCCCACTACTTAATTAAAAAATAAGTAGGTTTTGCTTTGTTTATTTCTTAAGCTTGTTTATAATGGACCACACAAAATAAGTTTTATCTTTGCATATTTGATGAGCAAAATTTTTTTTCATGTATGAATGTGAATACTTGCTCAGTTTCTTTAGGCCTGGTGTGCTGGCTCATGCCTGTAATCCCAGCACTTTGGGTGGCTGAGATGGGTGCATCACTTGAGGTCAGGAGTTCCAGATCAGCCTGGTGAAACCCTGTCTCTACTAAAATACAAAAATTAGCTGGCTGTGGTGGCTCGCTCATACATGTAATCCCAGCTTCTTAGGAGGCTGAGGCACAAGAATCGCTTGAACCTGAGAAGCAGAAGTTGCAGTAGGCCGAGATTGTGCCACTACACTCCATTCTGTGCGACAGAGCAAGACCCTGTCTCAACAACAAAACCAAACCAAACAAAATGAAACAAAGCAAAACAAAACAAAACAAAGCTTCCTCACAGTTTCTTTAAGGTAGGAAAAGTTGGATGGCAAAGCTGGATGATTTTGGCTTGGCATCAAACTGACTGTATCTGATCCAAATTCAATCGTTTAATTTGGACCAGTTATCTCATCTCTATTTCCTTTTTTTAAATTATTATTATACTTTAAGTTCTAGGGTACATGTGCACAATGTGCAGGTTTGTTACATATGTATACATGTGCCATGTTGGTGTGTTGCACTCATTAACTCGTCATTTAAATTAGAAGGGCTACTCCCCCATCCCACGACAGACCCCGGTGTGTGATGTTCCCCTTCTTGTGTCCAAGTGTTCTCTTTCCAGCTCCATCAATGTCCCTACAAAGGACATGAACTCATCCTTTTTTTATGGCTGCATAGTATTTCATGGTGTATATGTGCCACATTTTCTTAATCCAGTCTGTCATTGATGGACATTTGGATTGGTTCCAAGTCTTTGCCATTGTGAATAGTGCCACAATAAACATACGTGCACTTGTGTCTTTATAGCAGCATGATTTATAATCCTTTGGGTATATACCCAGTAATGGGATGGCTGGGTCAAATGGTATTTCTCATCAAAAAGCTTATCCACTATGATCAAGTGGGCTTCATCCCTGGGATGCAAGGCTGGTTCAACATACACAAATCAATTAACATAATCCAGCATATAAACAGAGCCAAAGACAAAAACCACATGATTATCTCAATAGATGCAGAAAAAGCCTTTGACAGAATTCAACAGCACTTCATGCTAAAAACTCTCAATAAATTGGGTATTGATGGAACGGATCTCAAAATAATAAGAGCTATTTATGACAAACCCACAGCCAATATCATTCTGAATGGGCAAAAACTGAAAGCATTCCCTTTGAAAACTGGCACAAGACAGGGATGCCCTCTCTCACCGCTCCTATTCAACATAGTGTTGGAATTTCTGGCCAGGGCAATAAGGCAAGAGAAAGAAATAAAAGGTATTCAGTTAGGAAAAGAAGAAGTCAAATTGTCCCTGTTTGCAGATGACATGATTGTATATTTAGAAAACCCCATCATCTCAGCCCAAAATCTCCTTAAGCTGATAAGCAACTTCAGCAAAGTCTCAGGATAAAAACCAATGTGCAAAAATCACAAGCATTCTTATACAGCAGTAATGGACAAACAGAGAGCGAAATCAGGAATGAACTCCCATTCACAATTGCTTCAAATAGAATAGAATACCTAGGAGTCCAACTTACTAGGGATGTGAAGGACCTCTTCGAGGAAAACTACAAACCACTGCTCAACGAAATAAAAGAGGACACAAACAACTGGAAGAACATTCCATGCTCATGGATAGGAAGAATCAATATCTTGAAAATGGCCATATTGCTCAAGGTAATTTATAGATTAAATGCCATCCCAATTAAGCTACCAATGACTTTCTTCACAGAATTGGAAAAAAAATTACTTTAAAGTTCATGTGGAACCAAGAAAGAGACTGCATTGCCAAGACAATCCTAAGCCAAAAGAATAAAGCTGGAAGCCTCATGCTACCTGACTTCAAACTATACTACAAGGCTACAGTAACCAAAACAGCATGGTACTGGTACCAAAACAGAGATATAGACCAATGGAACAGAACAGAGTCCTCAGAAATAATACCACACATCTACATCCATCTGATCTTTGACAAACCTGACAAAAAACAGAAATGTGGAAAGGATTCCCTATTTAATAAATGGTGCTGGGAAAACTGGCTAGTCATATGTAGAAAGCTGAAGCTGGGCTCCTTCCTTACACCTTATGCAAAAATTAATTCAAGATAGATTAAAGACTTAAATGTTAGACCTAAAACCATAAAAACCCTAGAGGAAAACCTAGGCAATACCATTCAGGACATAGGCATGGACAAGGACTTCATGTCTAAAACACCAAAAATAACGGGAACAAAAGCCAAAATTGACAAATGGGATCTAATTAAACTAAAGAGCTTCTGCACAGCAAAAGAAACTACCATCAGAGTGAACAGGCAACCTACAGAATGGGAGAAAAGTTTTGCAGTCTACTCATCTGACAAAGGGCTAATATCCAGAACCTACAAAGAACTCAAACAAATTTACAAGAAAAAAACAAACAATCCCATCAAAAAGTGGGCAAAGGATATGAACAGACATTTCTCAAAAGAAGACATTTTTGCAGCCAAGAGACATATGAAAAAATGCTCATCATCACTGGCCGTCAGAGAAATGCAAATCAAAACCACAATGAGATATCATCTCACACCAGTTAGAATGGTGACCATCAAAAATTCAGGAAACACCAGATGCTGGACAGGATGTGGTGAAATAGGAACACTTTTACACTGTTGGTGGGACTGTAAACTAGTTCAACCATTGTAGAAGACAGTGTGGCAATTCCTCAAGGATCTAGAACTCTATTTCCTTTTCTGTAAAATAAAGATAATAAAAAGGTGCACCTCATCATGTATCATGAAAGCCAAATGAGATAATCTAGATAAAGCACTTGGTTTACTTGCATAAAGCACTCAGTGTATTAAATATATTTATTATTCATGATAGCACAATTCATGGTCATATATTGACTTTGAAAATCAGATATCACAATGTAGAATAGTCAGAAAGAATAATCTGGAATCAGCCAACTCCTGATTTTTTTCTATAAAAGTATATGTTCATAGAATAGAAAAAAGGAAAAGGCCACTGAATTTCTACATTTTAAAATAGATCGAACCCAGGATTCTTCTCAATCATTAGTCCTTCCAGTACTTTTAAAATGTATTGGAATTTGTAAACATTTAGCTTAGAGAAACTTTTTTGGAATCTAACTATTGTGCTGAGATGCTATACCTCCTTGGAGCATAGATTGATGTCTGTCGTTATTCCACTTTTTTATGGTGCTGGTTGTATTGTTGGGTTGAAGATAAACCTCCATGACAAATTCAAGTAATTTGTTGTCATATTTCCAGTTTTTATTCTCTTTATTTTTTTATTTTTATTTTTAATAAAATAAAAATTGGCCCAGGCTGGAGTGCAGTGGCATGATCTCGGCTCACTGCAATCTCCGTGTCCTGGGTTCAAGCGATTCTCCTGCCTCAGCTCCCAGAGCAGCTGGAATTACAGGTGTGTGCCACCACGCTCAGCTAAGTTTGGTATTTTTAGTAGAAACGGGGTTTCACTATTTTGGCCAGGTCAGTATTGAACTCTTGGCCTCAAGTGATACACCTGCCTTGGCCTCCCAAAGTGCTGCGATTACAAGTGTGAGCCACTGCACCCAGCCTCATTCTGTCTTTAAACCATAGTTAATTTTTGCTCACTCTTCCCCTAAAATGAGAAGGCTGGTGATTTGGAAGAAAATTAATAAGGCAGGGTTTTTTTTTTGATTGAGGAGTGCTATATTTTCTTCTATAGGAACACTCAAATGAGTATAAATACCCTGCTGGAAACCATAGTGACTCTAATTTCTCCTGCATCACTTCTTGCATCTGGAATTGTGTTTTTTTTATACAATCATTGAAATAAAAATTTTTCACTGTTTAGCCATATTTTTCTAAAGATAACTATTTTCTATATAATTTTTTGAAAACATCATTAATATCTGGGAGAGAGGGCTTGAAATTATATAATTCTAAGAATATTACTTTTGTAATTTAAACTTGGAGAACAAAAAAAGAAAGTGCAGAAAATTCCTTTTGAGCCAAATTTATTTTATTTCAATTTAATTTTTTAAACTTTTTTTACTCTATTTTACAGATGCTAAGTTTATGAGGAAATACCAACTAGTTTGTGAATTACTATGATTAACATAATTTGATAGCATAAATAACTTGTACTTTTTTTCAGTACCTACTTTTAGGTGATACGTATCGGTGACTCTGAATAAAGATCTCAAGTCAAACATAACAGTTTGAGAAATTCTCAAGGCTCATGAGTTTAACCTTGTATATCTAAATTTCACTTCCTCCTACCATTTTCTGTGTTCTTGATATCTTTACTACTATTGCTACCATTATTTATGGAGAGCCTATATTGTAATAAATGTTTTATATGTTTTACCTCATTTACTCCTCACAATAAAACTTTGTGTTAGACATTATTCTCATTTAAAAGATGAGATCAATAAAATTCCGACAGGTTAAACAACTTGCCCAAGGTTACACAGCTATTGAATGATGGACCCAGGCTTCAAACCAGGATTCCCTAATTACAGTGCAACTTAACCATGATTTTATACGCCAGAAAATTACTATTTATTGAGGAGAGAGAAAAGCCATACGCCATTACCGTCCTCTAAATGTAAAGTGTGATGCAGGTGATATAACAGAGGAGTCACATAGAATAGAGTGGGACTTAAACTGTGCCTGAAGGCATTCGAAATATTTTCATAATGTAGATGGCAACTTGGGGTGTAACTTGAAAGATGAATGGGTGTTTACCAGGCTATTAATGGTTTTAGAAAAATAGTTTAAGGTATGGAAATCAGCAAAAAAGATTGTTGGTTGTTATTTCTGTGCTGAGTGAAGTTTAGAGGGTTGTAATTTTGCGTCTTTGGTTGACTTCATATTGACTAGGCTATCCTCAACTCTTTAAGGGTAGCTGTTAGGTTTTAGAAAACTGAAAGTCACATAAATGATTCACATTCATAGGAGTGAAAATAATTTGTTTTCTAGTAAAGATAGAATTGATTTCTATTTAGTACAAATAATAACCCTAAAGGTTGCATTTTATCACCCTATCAGAATATGGAATATTAACAGGTCTTAAATATATTTGCAAACTTTTTTGAGCTTTTCTAACAACATATTGTGTGTGTGTTTCCAGTGCCATTACTTAATATATATATATGTGTTTTCATATATATACATTTGTATGTACACACATACTCATATAAATATTATATATTGTGTTTATATTATAAACTATTTATGTATGTATATATATTGATATATTATACATTGTATTTTCCTGCCAAATGGTACTGACATCTTACTCATTCCCTCACTAATCAATGAGTTAAATGAAATATTTTTTCAGGTGTTTGTCTTACATTTGCATGAGAATTATGCTTTTAACTTATGAAAAATTATATTTTAGCAGTACAGAATAGAAAATTTCATGCAATCAACCACCTTGGACCTAAAACAGATTCATAAAATTACTTGGCATCTAGTAGTTGTACATACTTCTAAAATATAAGAGAGAAGAATAGAAGGGAATTCATGAAACAAGGAAGACAAGCAAGCCCAGTTTTCTTTTTTTTTTTTGAGACGGAGTCTCGCTCTGTCTCCCGGGCTGGAGTGCAGTGGCCGGATCTCAGCTCACTGCAAGCTCCGCCTCCCGGGTTCCCGCCATTCTCCTGCCTCAGCCTCCCGAGTAGCTGGGACTACAGGCGCCCGCCACTCCGCCCGGCTAGATTTTTGTATTTTTTAGTAGAGACGGGGTTTCACCGTGTTAGCCAGGATGGTCTCGATCTCCTGACCTCCTGATCCACCCGTCTCGGCCTCCCAAAGTGCTGGGATTACAGGCTTGAGCCACCGCGCCCGGCCGCAAGCCCAGTTTTCATAGACCTTGAATTCTCTGCTAAATAAACTGCATTTATCATATAGGTATAACTGGTATGTTGACCAAAAGAGACACATAAACTAAAATCAGAAATCTGGTATACCTTTTATTTTTCTGCCTTTGCAAGGTCATTTTTGGGTATCCATATATCTATTAAATACAATTTAAGAAATGCTAAAATAAATGTTCTGAAAAATATTAAATGATACATTCTAAAAAATACAAATTCAATAATTAATATATTCAGTTCCAGGCAACAATCAAGGTTTCCAACTTCATTCAAAGCTTCTCCACACCATAGCTTAGCCCTCTTGCCTGGTTGGCAGTTAGGCAAAGGGGATCATGGTTATCATCACCCTACTTCTCTTGCCCAGAATGTGGACTTCTGTTTCTCCTCTTCCATGTACCAGATGGCATGTAACTGCTCCTGAATCTTACTTGCCTGGTTCCATCCAGGTGATGAAAGGTTGGTACTCTTTTTGCTTGCTATGCATTTAAACCTACTCTTTTCTCATAAAATACCTTTGAAAATAATTTGGGGAGGCTCCTATCAAACGAATTCTCCTACCTGCAAGTCCTTTAATACAGTAAACCCATCAAACTTTGGCTACCATAACAATTAAACAAAGTGTGCAAAAGTACATAATAAATGCTCAGTAAATGTTTATTGGTATTATCGTTACCTTTTTCCAGTTTAAAAATATCTGCAACATGTGATGGCAGTCACAAAAGAGAAATGGACGTTTGTTTGAAAAGTTCAATTTCCTGTTTCAGATAATCATAACTATCCTAACAGTGATTGTAAACATAAATTTTAAAATGACAGCAAAATACAAATAGGAATACTTTTTGGAAGGATTCTAAACATTTATATAAAAATCATTTGCGAAATCACAACTACTTTCTGGCACAGTCATCTCGAGTTATTACACGTTTTTTATTTTTTATTACCAAACTGATTGGAATTAATTTTGTTTGCTATTTTTTCTGTTCCCAGGCACCAACCTAATTGATACCATGTTTCTGCTTCTGTTGATTAGTTTTCCTGTTTATATGCAATTTGGGGTTTTCAGGGAAACAATGATAAGCAGATGAGTGTCAGGAAGTTTATCAACATGTGACTTTGCTGTCTGAATCTATAGAATGTAAAAATTCATTAAAACTCACCTTTGAAACATATAAATAAACAGTTCAGAAACAATACCTAATATGATGGCAACAGAAATTCTCCAAGTATAATTTCAGCCATTACAGTCATTATTAAAGTAGAACACGGACGGAGCAAGATGGCCAAATAGGAACAGCTCCAGTCTCCAGCTCCCAGCGCAAGCACACAGAAGACAGGTGATTTCTGCATTTTCAACTGAGGTACTGGGTTTATCTCACTAGGGAGTGCTGGACAATTGGTGCTGGTCAGCTGTTGCAGCCCGACCAGCGAGAGCTGAAGCAGGGCAAGGCATGGCCTCACCTGGGAAGCACAAGGGGGAAGGGAATCCCTTTTCCTAGCCAGGGGAACTGAGACACACAACACCTGGAAAATCGGGTAACTCCCACCCCAATAGTGTGCTTGAAGCAAATGGGCACACCAGGAGATTATATCCCACACCTGGCCGGGAGGGTCCCACGCCCACGGAGCCTTCCTCATTGCTAGCACAGCAGTCTGCGATCTAACTGCAAGGCAGCAGTGAGGCTGGGGGAGGGGCACCCGCCATTGCTGAGGCTTAAGTAGGTAAACAAAGCCCTGGGAAGATCGAACTGGGTGGAGCTCACAGCAGCTCAAGGAGGCCTGCCAGTCTCTGTAGACTCCACCTCTGGGGACAGGGCACAGCTAAACAACAACAACAACAACAACAACAAAAAGCAGCAGAAACCTCTGCAGATGCAAACGACCCTGTCTGACAGCTTTGAAGAGAGCAGTGGATCTCCCAATATGGAGGTTGAGATCTGAGAACGGACAGACTGCCTGCTCAAGTGGGTCCCTGACCCCTGAGTAGCCTAACTGGGAGACATCCTCCACTAGGGGCAGACCGACACCCCACATCTCACACGGTGGAGTACACCCCTGAGAGGAAGCTTCCAAAGCAAGAATCAGACAGGTCCACTCACTGTTCAGCAGTATTCTATCTTCTGCAGCCTCTGCTGCTGACACCCAGGCAAACAGGGTCTGGAGTGGACCTCATGCAATCTCCAATAGACCTACAGCTGAGGGTCCTGACTGTTAGAAGGAAAACTAACAAACAGGAAGGACACCCACACCAAAACCCCATCAGTACGTCACCATCATCAAAGACCAGAGGCAGATAAAACCACAAAGATGGGGAAAAAGCAGGGCAGAAAAGCTGGAAATTCAAAGAATAAGAGCGCATCTCCCCCTCGAAAGGAACAGAGCTCATCGCCAGGAACGGATCAAAGCTGGATGGAGAATGACTTTGACGAGATGAGAGAGGAAGGCTTCAGTCCATCAAACTTCTCAGAGCTAAAGGAGGAATTACGTACCCAACGCAAAGAAACTAAAAATCGTGAAAAAGGAGTGGAAGAACTGATAACCAGAATAATTAATGCAGAGAAGGTCATAAACGAACTGACAGAGATGAAAACCATGACATGAGAAATACGTGACAAATGCACAAGCTTCAGTAACCGACTTGATCAACTGGAAGAAAGAGTATCAGCGATTGAGGATCAAATGAATGAAATGAAGTGAGAAGAGAAACCTAAAGAAAAAAGAAGAAAAAGAAATGAACAAAGCCTGCAAGAAGTATGGGATTATGTAAAAAGACCAAATCTACGTCTGATTGAGGTGCCTGAAAGTGAGGGGGAAAATGGAACCAAGTTGGAAAACACTCTTCAGGATATCATCCAGAAGAACTTCCCCAACCTAGTAGGGCAGGCCAACATTCAAATTCAGGAAATACAGAGAATGCCACAAAGATACTCCTCGAGAAGAGCAACTCCAAGACACATAATTGCCAGATTCACCAAAGTTGAAATGAAGGAAAAAATCTTAAGGGCAGCCAGAGAGAAAGGTCGGGTTACCCACAAAGGGAAGCCCATCAGACTAACAGCAGATCTCTCGGCAGAAACTCTACAAGCCAGAAGAGAGTGGGGGCCAATATTCAACATTCTTAAAGAAAAGAATTTTCAACCCAGAATTTCATATCCAGCCAAACTAAGTTTCATCAGTGAAGGAGAAATAAAATCCTTTACAGATAAGCAAATGCTTAGAGATTCTGTCACCACCAGGCCTGCCTTACAAGAGACCCTGAAGGAAGCCCTAAACATGGAAAGGAACAACCGGTACCAGCCATTGCAAAAACATGCCAAATTGTAAAGACCATCGAGGCTAGGAAGAAACTACACCAACTAACAAGCAAAATAACCAGTTAATATCATAATGGCAGGATCAAGTTCACACATAACAATATTAATGTTAAATGTAAATGGACTAAATGCTCCAATTAAAAGACACAGACTGGCAAATTGGATAAAGAGTCAAGACCCATCAGTCTGCTGTATTCAGCAGACCCATCTCACATGCAGAGACATACATAGGCTCAAAATAAAGGGATGGAGGAAGATCTACCAAGCAAATGGAGAACAAAACAAAAGCAGGGTTTGCAATCCTAGTCTCTGATAAAACAGACTTTAAACCATCAAAGATCAAAAGAGACAAAGAAGGCCATTACATAATGGTAAAGGGATCAAATCAACAGGAAGAGCTAACTGTCCTAAATATATATGCACCCAATACAGAAACACCCAGATTCATAAAGCAAGTCCTTAGAGACTTACAAAGGGACTTAGACTCCCATACAATAATAATGGGAGACTTCAACAGCCCACTGTCAACATTAGACAGATCAACGAGACAGAAAGTTAACAAGGATATCCAGGAATTAAACTCATCTCTGCAGCAAGCAGGCCTAATAGACATTTACAGAACTCTCCACCCCAAATCAACAGAATATACATTCTTCTCAGCACCATATCACACTTATTCCAAAATTGACCACATAATTGGAAGTAAAGCACTCCTCAGCAAATGTACAACAACAGAAATTATAACAAACTGTCTCTCAGACCACAGTGCGATCAAACTAGAACTCAGGACTAAGAAACTCAATCAAAACTGCTCAACTACATGGAAACTGAATAACCTGCTTCTGAGTGACTACTGGGTACATAACCAAATGAAGGCAGAAATAAAGATGTTCTTTGAAACCAATGAGAACAAAGATACAACATACCAGAATCTCTGGGACACATTTAAAGCAGTGTGTAGAGGGAAATTTATAGCACTAAATGCCCACAAGAGAAAGCAGGAAAGATCTAAAATGGACACTCTAACATCACAATGAAAAGAACTAGAGAAGCAAGAGCAAACACATTCAAAAGCTAGCAGAAGGCAAGAAATAACTAAGATCAGAGCAGAACTGAAGGAGACAGAGACACAAAAATCCCTCCAAAAAATCAATGAATCCAGGAGTTGGTTTTTTGAAAAGATCAACAAAATTGATCGACCGCTAGCAAGACTAATAAAGAAGAAAAGAGAGAAGAATCAAATAGATGCAATAAAAAATGATAAAGGGGATATCACCACCGACCCCACAGAAATACAAACTACCATCAGAGAATACTATAAACACCTCTATGCAAATCAACTAGAAAATCTAGAAGAAATGGATAATTTCCTGGACACTTACACTCTCCCAAGACTAACCCAGGAAGAAGCTGAATCCGTGAATAGACCAATAGCAGGCTCTGAAATTGAGGCAATAGGCCGGGCGCGGTGGCTCAAGCCTGTAATCCCAGCACTTTGGGAGGCCGAGACGGGCGGATCACGAGGTCAGGAGATCGAGACCATCCTGGCTAACATGGTGAAACCCCGTCTCTACTAAAAAATACAAAAAACTAGCCGGGCGACATGGCGGGCGCCTGTAGTCCCAGCTGCTTGGGAGGCTGAGGCAGGAGAATGGCGTAAACCCAGGAGGCGGAGCTTGCAGTGAGCTGAGACCCGGCCACTGCACTCCAGCCTGGGCGGCAGAGCGAGACTCCGTCTCAAAAAAAAAAAAAAATAAAATAAAATAAAATGAAATTGAGGCAATAATTAATAGCCTACCAACTAAAAAATGTCCAGGACCACATGGATTCACAGCTGAATTCTACCAGAGGTACAAGGAGGAGCTGGTACCATTCCTTCTGAAACTATTCCAATCAATAGAAAAAGAGGGAATCCTCCCTAACTCATTTTATGAGGCCAACATCCTGATACCAAAGCCTGGCAGAGACACAACAAAAAAGAGAATTTTAGACCAATATCCCTGATGAACATCGATGCCAAAATCCTCAATAAAATACTGGCAAACCAGATCCAGCAGCACATCAAAAAGCTTATCCACCATGATGAAGTGGGCTTCATCCCTGGGATGCAAGGCTGGTTCAACATATGCAAATCAATAAACGTAATCCAGCATATAAACAGAACCAAAGACAAAACCACATGATTATCTCAATAGATGCAGAAAAGGCCTTTGACAAAATTCAATAGCCCTTCACGCTAAAAACTCTCAATAAATTCGGTATTGATGGAACGTATCTCAAAAAATAAGAGCTATTTATGACAAACCCACAGCCAATATCATTCTGAATGGGCAAAAACTGGAAAAATTCCCTTTGAAAACTGGCACAAGACAGGGATGCCCTCTCTCACCACTCCTATTCAACATAGTCTTGGAAGTTCTGGCTAGGGCAATAAAGCCAGAGAAAGAATTAAAGGGTATTCAGTTAGGAAAAGAAGAAGTCAAATTGTCCCTGTTTGCAGATGACATGATTGTGTATTTAGAAAACCCCATTGTCTCAGCCCAAAATCTCCTTAAGCTGATAAGCAACTCCAGCAAAGTCTCAGGATAAAAATCAACGTGCAAAAATCACAAGCATTCTTATACAGCAGTAATGGACAAACAGAGAGTGAAATCAGCAATGAACTTCCATTCACAATTGCTTCAAAGAGAATAAAATACCTAGGAATCCAACTTACAAGGGATGTCAAGGACCTCTTCAAGGAGAACTACAAACCACTGCTCAGTGAAATAAAAGAGGACACAAACAAATGGAGGAACATACCATGCTCCTGGATAGGAAGAATCAATATAGTGAAAATGGCCAAACTGCCCAAGGTAATTTACCGATTCAATGCCATCCCCATCAAGCTACCAATGAGTTTCTTCACAGAATTGGAAAAAACTGCTTTAAAGTTCATATGGAACCAAAAAAGAGCCTGCATTTCCAAGACAATCCTACGTCAAAAGAACAAAGCTGGAGGCATCACGCTACCTGACTTCAAACTATACTACAAGGCTACAGTAACCAAAACAGCATGGTACTGGTACCAAAACAGAGATATAGACCAATGGAACAGAACAGAGTCCTCAGAAATAATACCACACATCTACATCCATCTGATCTTTGATAAACCTGAGAAAAACAAGAAATGGGGAAAGATTCCCTATTTAATAAATGGTGCTGGGAAAATTGGCTAGCCATCAGTAAAAAGCTGAAACGGGATCCTTTCCCTACTGCTTATATGAAAATTAATTCAAGATGGATTAGAGACTTAAATGTTAGACCTAATACCATAAAAACCCTAGAAAAAAACCTAGGTATTACCAATCAGGACATAGGCATGGGCAAGGACTTCATGTCTAAAACACCAAAAGCAACAGCAATGAAAGCCAAAATTGACAAATGGGATCTAATTAAACTAAAGAGCTTCTGCACAGCAAAATAAACTACCATCAGAGTGAACAGGCAACCTACAGAATGGGAGAAAAGTTTTGCAATCTACTCTTCTGACAAAGGACTAATATCCAGAATCTACAAAGAACTCAAACAAATATACAAGAAAAAAACAAACAACCCCATCAAAACGTGGGCAAAGGATATGAATAGACATTTCTCAAAAGAAGACATTCATACAGCCAACAGACACATGAAAAAATGCTCATCATCACTGGCCATCAGCGAAATGCAAATCAAAACCACAATGAGATACCATCTCACACCAGTTAGAATGGCAATCATTAAAAAGTCAGGAAACAACTGGTGCTGGAGAGAATGTGGAGAAATAGGGACACTTTTACACTGTTAGTGGGATTGTAAACTAGTTCAACCATTATGGAAAACAGTATGGCAATTCCTCAAGGATCTAGAACTAGAAGTACCATACGACCCAGCCATCCCATTACTGGTTATATACCCAAAGGATTACAAATCATGCTGCTATAAAGACACATGCACACGTATGTTTATTGCGGCACTATTCACAATAGCAAAGACTTGGAATCAACCCAAATGTCCATCAGTGATAGACTGGATTAAGAAATTGTCTCACATATACACCATGAAATACTATGCAGCCATAGAAAAGAATGAGTTTGAGTCCTTTGTAGGGACATGGATGCAGCTGGAGACCGTCATTCTCAGCAAACTATCGCAAGAACAGAAAACCAAACACCGCATGTTCTCACTCATAGGTGGGAACTGAACAATGAGATCACTGAGACTCGGGAAGGGGAATATCACACACCGGGGCTTATCACGGGGAGAGGGGAGGGGGGAGGGATTGCCTTGGGAGTTATACCTGATGTAAATGACGAGTTGATTGGTGCTGACGAGTTGATGGGTGCAGCACACCAACATGGCACAAGTATACATATGTAACAAACCTGCACGTTATGCCCATGTACCCTAGAACTTGAAGTATAATAAAAAAAAAAAAAAAAAAAAGATACTATGCCCTGCTGATAATCCAGCAGGGAAAAAAAAAAAAAAAAAAAAAAAAAAACACTAAAATCCTTCCTATTTTATATATAATAAAACTGGAGCTTGAAGGGTTAAACTGTCTTGCGCAAGATAATGTGCAAGTACATGGAAGATCCCAGAAGTGAATCCAGTCCTTCCAACTCTGCACTTCAGTTTGCTGTTCCTGGGTGCACCCAGGGGACCTAACATGGTGACTGAAACATAGAGCGCATCAAATAACTTAAAAAAAAAAATCAATGAATGAGTTAGTACAATGTGAGTTATAGGCTATACATACTTTTATAAATTTCATGATTAAAGAATTTTTTGTATTTAATGTTTTACTCAGCATACGCTTAGCAAGCATCTACCATATTCTAGGCATGGTTATAAAACCTAGGAATATAAGGAAAGATGTGATATAATTTTTACCTTTAGTAAATTCATATTAAATAATTAGAATAGGTGCTTTTGAAAGCCATGTGCAGTGGTGCATTACTGCAGTCCCAGCCACTCTGAAGGCTGAGGTGGGAGGATAGCTTGAGACCAGGAGTTCCAGCCCAGTCTGGGCAACACAGAAAGACTCCATCTCCGATATAACAAAACACACACAAAAATACTTTTAATATTATAAATGCTGTAATAGAGAGTACTACAAGTGTTGTGGTTAGATGATTGAAGAAGTGATTTATCTTGGCTATGTGGTGATGGATAATGTCTCATAAATGAAAGGTCATTAGAAGATACCAAGTAGAAGAGAAGAAAGAGAAATCCTAGGCAGAGAGAACAAGAACTCAAACAGTAGGAACTGTGAGAGTACAACTACTTTAGAAAACTAGTCTTCTCTGCGTGGCTGGTGTATGGATAGGGTAAGAAAACAAGAGAGTAGAGTTAACCTCATATAACGTTGGTTTCCTGTAGCTGTAACCCAGAGCAACTGCTGGCCTTATCCAGAAAAAGACTGCTTGGAAAGTGAAAGTCAATAAATGGAAAAAGGCATAAGGCATACATATTCTAGTAGATTCCTAGGAGGAAGATTTCACCATCTCTTACTACTCTAACTGAAAGCCTTGAACTAGCCCTTGATCTTGCTAGAGGAGGCACTGGCGTTTCCTTTATCAGCTGGTCATAAGCCTCACAGGCTAAGGAGAAGGATCTCTCTCCCTGCCAACAGGCCCTGTTAAGTTCTTTGTGCTGCCTCAGTCCGTGGACAATCAAGGGACTGTGAACTTGTTATTAGATTTTCCCAAGTAACCAAGGCCCCAGGCTTATGAATATGCTATCTAGTTACACATGTTCAAATGATCAATGATTGATAAAACAAAAAGGGCTAGTTGGAGTCATTTAATAAAGAACACTGTCATGTCAGAACTATGTACTGAACTATGTCTCCTCTCCCTCTGATTTATAATGTAGAAGTTCTAACCCACCGTGCAAACGTGTCCAGAGATAGGTAATTAAGGTTATTATATGAGGTAATAAGGGTGGGGCCTAATCCAATAGAACTGGTGTGCTTATAATCAGATAGAAAGATCTTTTTCTCCCCACTGTGTGAGGACGCAGAGTGAAGGCAGCCTTCTGTAAGCCAAGAAGAGAACCTTCACCATCACCTGACCACGCTGGTACCCCGATCTCTGATTTTAGCCTCCAGAATTATGGGAAAATACATTTCTGTTGTTTAAGCCACATTTGTCTATGATATTTTGTTATGGCAACCCAAACAGAATAAGATAACCGAGGATTAGAAATGTAGTTTGGAAGCAATGGAGAGACAGTGATGAGTAGTGGAAATAAACGTCATCTATAATTGTGAGACAACAGAAAATAGAAAGTGAAAAAAGCTTTCTAATATCAATTCCATCTTTGTCTGAGGTAATTTGTCTTTTACCTACAGTTGCTATTAAGTCTCTAACAGAAGAACGTGTTTTGGAAAAACAACAACAACAACAAAAAAACGCATTTTCACTACAGAATTGAATGTGTTATATCTTCTATAATTATACTGAAGTAGGAGTGACATAAAGGTGAAAATCCATGATAAACAAAAAGGAAAGAATTTGATCTCAAACTTCAGTCATTAGCCAGAGACAATTGCCAGGAAAAGAAATGTCAAATTCTTGAAAATATTTAAAATAGTGTTAAAAGTGAACAACTTCAGTTCTATATTCTCTCCCCACCGCCATCTTGTTTAGAAAACCTGAAGGGTGGATGTGAGTCTTGATAGAGAAGAATCTTCATTATATTTAGTGAAAGAGAAGTCCTTCTGTTAAGGCTTCATCAGTCCACTCTTGCTCAAAATCCCATCTTCTAGGGAACATTGTTTAAGCAGTTGTCTCCTTTTATCTATCATTATACTTCATATCATGTGATCAATTTTTCTTCATGTTTAAGTTTTATATATCTTAAAATAATAGCAATGACAAACCTATCCATTCCTTAAATCTTGCTAGTTTCTTCTCTGTATTCATAGCAAAGTCCCTTTTAAAAGTAATTATCAATTTTCTATCTCCACTTACATTCTTCTTAGTCATGCCTCCACTCACTGCTGTCTGATTTCAGCACTGAAGAATTAACTGCTCCTTCTCTACTTCAAGCCACTCCTAACCTACTAAATGCTATATCCAGATGACATACTTCATGCTCTACTACCTGAGTAATATGCAGATTTTAAACTTTAAAGCATTTTTGTCCTTCTTGATGTTTTTCTACCTTGCCCTCTCACTTTTTTCTGTAGGTTTGCTTTTCATCCTACTTCTAGAAAATTGGTCTTCCCTAGAGTTTTACCTTTGGTCTTTTCTTCTAATTCTATGCCTTATAACTGAGTAAGTGTATCTACTTTCATGATTTCAACTACAAAGCAGGCAGATTCTACACCTAAATGTTCACAGGAATGATCTCCTTTGAGCTTTCACCATATATACCCAACAGTCTTTGGACATATAATTTAATTATCTGAGTAACCTTGGAAAGGTTACTGGGTTTCTTTAACTTTCCTTATTTGTAGCATGGGATAGTAATACTACTAACAATAATTTACCTCACAAAGGTTTTTTGGTAAGGTGAAAATGAGATAAAAATAAAAGCGGGTTAGCACCGTGTCTATTAGTTGCTGCCTATTTACAAATTTTATTGTTATTTCACAATATATAATTTACTCAAACTCATCATTCCCCCGCCAGCAACCTTACACTTTTTTATGTCAATGACTCCATCAATTGTGACATTCTAAATTTCTTACTTTCCATCACCTTCCCCATCTTGTTGGTCACCAAGGTGGTTGACCTTTCTATGACCCATTTTGTCTGTATTCTCAATGTTATTGCCCTAACTCTAATCACTTGTTATTTCTCCCTGGGAGAAGAAATGCATTTTAGTTACTTCTAACCTAGTCTTTAGTTCAATTTGATTAAATTTTTTCTCCACACAGCTTCCAGATTTAACTTGATTAAATCTATTCTCTGCAGCACTTTCACTGTGTTCTTTCAAAAACATAATCGTGCTCATTTTCTTCTCTGTTTAAATCCTTCTTTGATCATTCTAATATTCTAGATATAGCCAAGACTTGGTAGGTTACACAAGACCCTTTGGAAACTAAACTTGGCCTACATTTCTTATGTTCTCTCCTATAAAATATCAATTATTTTTAAAGCATAATTCTCCTTCTTTCTAGAGTGTCCATCTTCTCTTCTCTGCCTAAATATATTTTTAATCAATGGTTCTTAAAAGGCTCCCAGACTGAGTCAGAGCTAAGATTGTCACCTATGTGTCCCCATCACACCCTGTTTTCACATCTATTATATCACTAATTATGCTGATGTTTTTAAGAATCATATTAATAATAGAGAAGAAGCAATATGAAAAAGAAATTTAGAGTCTAAGGGACCAGACTATATTTGGGGAACAATAAAGGAAACAGTCTTTATAAGTCGGGGAAGGCTAGCTGTACTGGGAAATTGTAGTACCTTGTGTATATGTTTAGTTATATGGCTGGGTTGATCTATCAGTTGTAGGAAATTTGAGGTAGATCATCTGTTATTTAAAGTTGCTAATATTCTTTCCTGATAAACTGAGTACCTAGCTACTCAGAAAATTATTAACCTGGGCAAAGGGTATTAAGATATTTAAATGTAATTATTTTATTTTGACAAAGAAAAAATATGTTGAAGTGATTGTCATATTCTTTACATTATGGCCACTGGAATAAGACTGTTTAATGTTTAAATTCAAAATATCCCTTAAAAATGGATAATAGCATCTTACAAAATTTTAAATGCTTCATGGTGGGAGACTTCAAAATTGCTTGACAAAAATATTAACTTGCCTCCTTTCTTTTGAAGTTTTCTTTCAACTGACTAATATAAAGCATGTTACAAATATTGGCTTATTGGAAAATACATTTGGTTTTAAATAAAACCATAATATTTGGCACTAATTGGTTTATTTAACCCAGTCTCCAAGCCTGGCTTAAATTTAAAGACAAAAATCACTTTAGACGGTTTCTTAATTATAATTCACATTGGGGGCATTGAGACTGTATTCTTGTTCTTTTGCACTCAGTGTTATCTCTGCATAGAAGAGCAGTGACAATGAAGGGCCTATAACCACTGTCTATTCTACTGCTTTTATTTATTTTTCTGTAAGGATACAAGTACAACTTTATCCCTTGGGTGGTATGGTTGTCTGTTGTTGGCCTGATTACTAAAGCTCGTATTTGGAAATAAGTAAATATATGTATGATCTGCAAGTCAGGTACACATAAAGAAGAGGACATTGTCTTGGTGCTTGTACAGGAAGAATTGCAAGGACTGGATCTTGCAAAGCAGGCGCTGTAATGTGATTAACTGAGTAGAAGAACATAAGCTGCTGCTATGAACTGATGTGGCTCTGAATATAAAAGTCAGGGAGTCCACCATACCATGAGCCTCTGACCCAGGGAACCTCTCTCTACACATAGACTTCTGAGAGCTCTGAACTCGAGAAAACATTTCAGAGTAATACAAAGAGGCAGTGGAAAGCTCTGTCCACTCCTTTGCTTCTTTGTCTATTTTAGATTCATTGTAAAACGCATTAGTTGCTCTGGGGGTAATCATAGTAAAGGCAACCTTGAATGGAGCCCATCTTTTGAACTGTGGTAGAGTTTGTGATCTGTCAATCAAAGATAACCAAATATGCAGTGTTTGTACTACTAGATTTAAAGACTAAATACTGATGTATAATCCTAGCCATAAAACCTGTCATGTACAGCTTCCTTTTCACTTTATACTACCAAACCCCAGAGGAAACAAGATCTTGGGAATTTCTCACATAAATTTCTTATTCATACTCATTATACATATGTGAAAAAAAAACCAGAAAATGAGTTTCAAATAACATTTTTCATAAGAGAAAAATATATTAAAAGCAGTTTTTTGGAGACTAAAATCTTAGATCAAAAAGTCAAAAGAAAAAAGTATCATGAAGCATACTATAATTAGGTTTCTTTGGCAACCAGAAATAGTCTTAATAATTTCAATTTAGAACTATGGCCAAGTGTCATTTACTTAATGTTTTTAGAGAATTTTTCTTATAGATATGTCTCCCCAGCCTTACTTTTCAGAAAAACAGCAGATGTATATTTTGAAGTTAAGGCTCTGGATAAATGACATTTATGAGTATTTTGCTATATGTTCAGTTGTTTTCAATTGGCAGGTAGTAATATCTCAGTTTCACTCATCATAAATACTCATTATTAAGTCTCTTAATGCTTTCAGTGTGACCACGTATATCTCTGAAAGTTTCTTAGATGGAAATTACTATAAATGTTTTGCACATTATCTACTCTGTGTGTGCAATGTGTGTGTAAGTATGTGTGTCGGTGTGCATTATTAAGTAGTAGAGATTGTTTGTGTCTATAGATATCTTTTTTCTTAGAAAATTCAAAGCTAGTCCTCTCTAGATTCCTCCTCTCTAGGCAGGGCATCTCTGAAAGAAAGGCGGCAGCCCCAGTCAGGGGTTTTTAGATAAAACTCCCATCTTCCTGGGACAGAGCACCTGGGGAAAGGGGCAGCTGGTGGTCCAGCCTCAGCAGACTTAAACATTCCTGCCTCATGGCTCTGAAGAGAGCAGCGGATCTCCCAGCACAGTGCTGGAGCTCTGTTAAGGTACAGACTTCCTCATTGAGTGGATGACCCCGTGCCTCCTGACTGGGAGACACCTCCCCGCAGGGATTGACAGAACCTCATACAAGAGAGCTCCAGCTGGCAGCTGGCCAGTGCCCCTATGGGATGAAGCTTTCAGAGGAAGGAAAAGGCAGCAATCATTGCTGTTCTGCAGCTTCCACTGGTGATACCTAGGCAAACAAGGTCTGGAATGGACCTCCAGCACACTCCAGCAGACCTGCAGCAGAGGGATCTGTCAGAAGGAAAACTAACAAACAGAAAGGAATAGTGTCAACATCAAGAAAAAGAACATCCACACAAAAACTTCATCCAAAGATCACCAACATCAAATACCAAAGGTACATAAATCCAGAAAGATAAGGAATGAATCAGTGCAAAAAGCCTGAAAATTTCAAAAACCAGGATACCTCTTCTCCTCCACAGGATCATAACTCCTCACCAGCAAGGGAACAAAACTGGATGGAGAATGAGTTTGACAAATTGACAGAAGCAGGCTTCAAAAGGTGGGTAATTACAAACTCTTCCGAGCTAAAGGAGCATGTTCTAACCCAATGCAAGGAAGCTCAGAACCTTGAAAAAGGGTTAGAGGAATTGCTAACTAGAATAACCAGTATAGAAAAGAACATAAAGACCTGATACAGTTGAAAAACACAGCACGAGAACTTTGTGAAGCATACACAATTATAAATAGTTGAATTGACCAAGCGAAAGAAAGGATATCAGATGAAGTAAAGTGTGAAGACAAGATTAGAGATAAAAGAATGAAAAGGAACAAACAAAGACTCCAAGAAATATGGGACTATGTGAAAAGACCAAACTTACATTTGATTGGTGTCCCTGAAAGTGACGGGGAGAATGGAATCAAGTTAGAAAACACTCTTCAGGATATTATCCAGAAGAACTTCCTCAACCTAGCAAGACAGGTCAACATTCAAATTCAAGAAATACAGAGAACACCACAAAGTTACTCCTTGAGAAGAGCAATCCCAAGACACAAAATCACCAGATTCACCAAGGTTGAAATGAAGGAAAAAATGTTAAGGGCAGTCAGGGAGAAAGGTTGAGTAACCTACAAAGGGAATCCCATCAGACTAATAGCAGATCTCTCTGCAGAAACCCTACAAGCCAGAAGAGAGTGAGGGCCAGTATTAAAGAGAAGAATTTTCAATCCAGAATTTCATTTCCAGCCAAACTAGGCTTCATAAGTGAAGGAGAAATAAAATCCTTTATAGACAAGCAAATTCTGAGAGATTTTGTCACCACCAGGCCTGCCTTACAAGAGCTCCTGAAGGAAGTACTAAATATGGAAAGAAAAACAGGTACCAAACACTGCAAAAACATAACAAATTGTAATGACCATAGACACTATGAAGGAACTACATCAACTAACGGGCAAAATAACCAGCTAGCATCACAATGACAGGATCAAATTCACACATAACAATATTAACCTTCAATGTAAATAGGCTAAATGCCCCAGTTAAAAGACACAGACTGGCAAATTGGATAAAGAATCAAGATCCATCGCGTTCTGTATTCAGGAGACCCATCTCATGTGCAAAGACAAACATAGACTCAAAACAAAGAGATGGAGGAATATTTACCAAGCAAATGGAAAGAAAGAAAAAAAAAGCAGGAGTTGTAATTCTAGTCTCTAATAAAATAGACTTTAAACCAACAAAGACCAAAAAAGACAAAGAAAGACATTACATATTGGTAAAGGGATCAATGCAACAATGAGAGCTAACTACCTGAAATATATGCGCACCCAATACAGGAGCACCTAGATTCATAAATCAAGTTTTTAGAGACCTACGAAGAGACTTAGACTCCCACACAATAATAGTGGGAAACTTTAGCACCCCACTGTCAATATTAAACAGTTCAACAAGGCCGAAAATAAACAAGGATATTCAGGACCTTAACTCAGCTCTGGACCAAGCTGACCTAATAGACATCCACAGAGCTGTCCAGCGCAAATCAACAGAATATACATTCTTCTCAACACCACATCACACTTATTCTAAAACTGACCATATAATTTGAAGTAAAACACTCCTCAGCAAATACAAATGAATGGAAATCATAACAGACAGTCTTTCAGACCACAGTGCAATCAAATTAGAACTCAGGATTAAGAAACTCACTCTAAACTGCACAACTACATGGAAACTGAACAACGTGTCTGAATGACTACTGGGTAAATAAAAAAATTAAGGCAAAAATGAATAAGTTATTTGAAACTGATGAGAAGAAATATAGAATGTACCAGAATCTCTGGGACACAGCTAAAGCAGTGTTTAGAGGGAAATTTATAGTACTAAATGTCCATGGGAGAAAGCAGGAAAGATCTAAAATCAACACCCTAACATCACAATTAAAAGAATTAGAGAAGCAATAACAAACAAATTCAAAAGCTAGCAGAAGATAAGAAATAACTAAGATCAGAGCAGGACTGAAGCATATAGAGACACAAAAAAACACCTTCAAAAAAAAAAACAATGAATCCAGGAGCTGGTTGTTTGAAAAGATTTTCAAAATAGACTGCTAGCCAGACTAATAAAGAAGAAAAGAGAGAAGAATCAAATAGACACAATAAAAAATGATAAATGGGATATGACCACTAATCCCACAGAAATACAAACTACCATCAGAGAATACTATAGACACCTCTATGCAAAAAATTAGAAAAATCCAGAAAAAAATGGATAAATTCCTAGACACATACACCCTACCAAGACTAAACCAAGAAAAAGTCAAATTCCTGAATACACCAATAGCAAGTTCTGAAATGTAGGCTGTAATCAATAGCCTACCAACAAAAAAAAGCCCAGGCCTAGATAGAGTCACAGCTGAATTCTACCAGAGGTACAAAAGGATGCTGGTGCAGTTCCTTCTGAAACTATTCCAAACAATAGAAAAAGGGGGACTCCTCCCTAACTCATTTTGTTAGCCAGCATCATCCCGATACCAAAACCTGGCAGAGACACAACAAAAAAAGAAAATTTCAGGCCAATATCCCTGATGAACATTGATGCAAATATCCTCAATAAAATACTGGCAAACCGAATTGAGCAACACATCAAAGCTTATCCACTATGATCAAGTCGGCTTCATCCCTGGGATGAAAGACTGGTTCAACATACACAAATCAGTAAATGTAATCCATCAATAAACAGAACCAATGACAAAAACCACATGATTGTGTCAATAGATGCACAAAAGGCCTTCGATAAAATTCAGCACCCCTTCATGTTAAAAACTCTCAATAAACTAGGTATTGATGGAATGTATCACAAAATAATAAGAGCTATTTATGACAAACCCACAGCCAATATCATACTGAATGGACAAAAGCAGGAAGCATTCCCTTTGAAAGCCAGCAAAAGACCAGGATGCCCTCTCGCCATTCCTATTCAACATAGTATTGGAATTTCTGCCCCAGGCAATCAGGCAATAGAAACAAATGAAGGGTATTCAGACAGGAAGAGAGGAAGTCAAATTGTCTCTGTTCGCAGATAACATGATTGTATATTTAGAAAACCCCATTGTCTCAGTGCAAAATCTCCTTAAGCTGATAAGTGACTTCAGCAAAGTCTCAGGATACAAAATCAATGTGCAAAAATCACAAGCATTCTTATACACCAACAATAGGCAGACAGAGATCAAAATCATGAATAAAGTGTCTTTCACAATTGCTAGAAAGAGAATACAACATCTAGGAATACAACTTACAAGGGAAGTGAAGGATCTCTTCAAGTAGAACTACAGACTGCTGCTCAAGGAAATAAGAGAGGACACAAACCAATGGAAAAACATTCCACACTCTTGGATAAGAAGAATCAATATCATGAAAACGGCCATACTTCCCAAAGTAACTTATAGATTCAATGTTATCCCCATCAAGCTACCATTGACTTTCTTCACAGAATTAGAAAAAAAAAAACAACAACAACACTTTAAATTTTATATGGAAACAAAAAGAAGCTTTTATAGCCAAGACAATCCTAAGCAAAAAGAACAAAGCTGGAGGCATCACAGTACCTGACTTCAAATCATAATGCAAGGCTACAGTAACAAAAACTGCATGGTATTGGTACCAAAACAGATATATAGACCAATGAAACAGAACAGAGGCCTCAGAAATAATGCTACACATCTACAACCATCTGATCTTGGACAAACCTGAACAAAACAAGCAATGGGGAGAGGATTCCCTATTTAATAAATAGTGTTGGGAAAACTGGCTAGCCATATGCCAAAAACTGAAGCTGGACCCCTTCCCTATACTTTATGTAAAAATTAACTCAAGATGGATTAAAGACTCAAACTTAAGACCTAAAACCATAAAAACTCTAGAAGAAAACCTAGGCAATACCACTCAGGAAATAGGCATGGGCGAAGACTTCATGATTAAACACCAAAGGCAGTGGCAACAAAAGCCAAAATTGACAAATGGGATCTAATTAAACTAAAGAGCTTCTGCACAGCAAAAGGAACTATCATCAGAGTGAACAGACAACCTACCGAATGGGAGAAAAATTTTGCAATCTATCTATCTGACAAAGGGCTAATATCCAGAATCTATAATGACCTTAAACAAATTTACAAGAAAAAAAACCCCATCAAAAAGTAGGCAAAGTATATGAATGAACACCTCTCAAAAGAAGAAATTTATGTGGCCAAAAAACATATGAAAGAAAGCTTATCATCACTAGTCATTAGAGAAATGCAAATCAAAACCACAATGAGATACAATCTCACACCAGTTAGAATGGCAATCATTAAAAAGTCAGGAAACAAAAGATGCTGGAGAGGATGTGGAGAAATAGGAATGCTTTTACACTGTTGATGTGAGTTTAAAGGTTTAAATTAATTCAATCATTGTGGAAGACAGTGTGGCAATTCCTCAAGGATCTAGAATCAGAAATACCATTTGATCCAGCAATCCCATTACTGGGTATATACCCAAAGGATTATAAATCATTCTACTATAAAGACACAAGCACACATATGTTTATTGCAGCACTATTCACAATAGAAAAGACTTGGAACCAACCCAAATGCCCATCAATGATAGACTGGATAAAGAAAATGTGGCACATATACACCATGGAATACTATGCATAAGTAAACAAGAATGAGTTCATTTACTTTGCAGGGACATGGAAGAAACTGGAAACTATCATTCTCAGCAAACTAACACAGGAACAGAAAACCAAATACTGCATGTTCTCCATCATAAGTGGGATTTGAACAATAAGAACACACGGACGCTGGGAGGGGACCATCACACACTGGGGCCTGTCACAGGTGAGGGGCTAGGGGATGGATAGCGTTAGGAGAACTACCTAATGTAGGTGACGGGTTGATGGGTGCAGCAAACCACCATGGCCTGTATATACCTATGTAAAAAACCTGTACGTTCTGCACATGTATCCCAGAACTTAAAGTATAATAATAATAATAATAATAATAGAACACCAATGCATAGGTATTCCTAAAGGTGCAAACTTTATGGCACCTTTGAGAAAAAAACAAGAAAAAAAATTGAACCCTAATATAATTAATCTCTCTGTGAGAAAATGAGTATTGAGAAGCTCAGCTCTCTTTGTGGCAGTCATTAGTTTTGCTGCACATTCTGGAGACAGAAGTATTTTCAGCTCTCTCTAAGCATTGCTTAGGCACTGAAACAATTTAATGCAAGAAACCTGATCATTCCAATTTTTTATTCAATAAGTACAGGATGTTTTTAGACACCTATGAGTAGAAAGGGATTGAGTTTGTGATTCATTATTTCTTTTTCTTTTTCTTTCTTTTCTTTCTTTCTTTTTTTTTTAAGACAGAATTTCACTCTTGTCGCCCAGGCTGGAGTGCAATGGTACAATCTCCACTCGCTGCAACCTCCACCTCTTAGGTTCAAGCGATTCTCCTGCCCCATCTGGGATTACAGGCACCCGCCACCATGCCCGGCTACTTTTGTATTTTTAGTAGAGATGGGGTTTTGCCATGTTGGCCAGGCTGGTCTCAAGCTCCTGACCTCAGGTGGTCCACCCACCTCAGCCTTTCAAAGTCCTGAGATTACAGGTGTGAGCCACCGTGCCAGGCCTGATTCATATTTTTCTAAATTAAATATTGCATTGGCTTTGTTTCTACTCAGGCATAAATCTTTACTTTGTAATCAATGTGCCACTGTAATATATAGCTGGAAAGATACATATGTTTACCTTTGTCATGCGAAATATCCATTCAAGCATAGCGCTGTTGAAGGAAAAAGGTGAGAAGCTAGATGTGGAAGTCCTGGGAGAACCCAAGCACTTGGGTAATGGCCAGGATATTTGAAATCCTTCTGACTCAAAAACTAATTGAACTCTCTTGGCATTAGTTTCTTCATCTGTAAAATTAGATTAATTTCAAAGCTCATTCCAGATTTAAATAATTTTTAAAATCACATATTCAAATGTATTTCTAATCACAGTTTTCTTATTTGTAATCAAATGATTTATATAACAGTATTCACTTCAGGCACTCTTAGTAAATCAAAATAATAATCAGGAGAGGTGCTCAGCAAGCATTTATTGAATGTTTACTATGTGTTAGGTGCATAAAACTTACTCAAAAGAGCCAAAGAGTCATGATTATCACTGTATACTGTGAAAAGTACTATGTTAGAGACATACGAATAGTGCTAAGATCTTCTCTGTCAAGAAAGGTTGACAGTCTGGGGCGAGAGTACATAAGTTTCAGAGTTAATGACATTTAAGCTGGGCAGTGAAAGATAAGAAGGGGTAGGATATATCAGAAAGTAAAATGGGTTTTTGAAATAGCAAGAACAAACAGAAACACAGATCTGAGTTAGAAATATCAGTTAGGAGGCTGCTGTAATCATCCACGCAAGAGGCAAGGAAGGCCGAACACAAAGTGAAGGCAGAGCAGGAGAAGGAGCCATTGTCTAAAGCCAAATCAGAAGACTTTTGCAGCAGATTATATGTGAGGTGGTAAGAAAAAGAAATCCTTCGTTCCCATCTCTTTCTTTCTCCGAGTCTAGAAACAGAGTCACTCAGTTGGTGATTGATCTCTTATCTTATATTTTTAACACTATCAATCTAGCATTGTCCAGTAGAACTTTTGGAGATGATGGAAATTGTATATCTGGGTTGCTTAATATGACACTGCTGGGCATACATGCCACTAGCCACGTTGAGCACTTGAAATGTAGCTTTAAAAACTCATTGAATTTTTATTTTATTTTAAAATGAATTTAAGTTTAAATAGTCACATACGTCTAGTGTCTACTGTTATAGGATCTTTGGGGTGTCATTTTTCTGGCTGGAAACCTCTGTGGCTGGTGGTGCCTTTGCTCAGGTCTGCTAGGCTTGTTTCACCCACTCAGCATGGCAGGCTGTGCTCAACTCACGCTACCGGCCTGGGTCCCTTGCCTGCCAAGGGTGTCAGGCATAGAAGGGTGAGCAGTGTGTGAGTGAGCATGGGGTTTGGCCACTGTGCAGTCAGATATGCCAGCTGCTGCAATGGGGCCGGCAGTTCCAGGTGCTGGCATGGGTGCCAGCTCTCTGCAAGACTATAGCCAGACCAGGTGCACTGCAAGCAGCTTCCATGGCTGGCCCCGGGAAACATGTTGGTGGCTGGAAGCTGCGAGATGCTAGGAACGACAGGGTCCCAAAGAGGGAGTCACAGCTGTGGCTTAGGGAGTTCCCAGGTCTGGGTTCCCTGAGGGGCCACAGCTCTTCTTTCCTTCTCTTTGCCGACAATGGAGCAAGCAAGGGGCATGTCTCAGTCCCCTATGTTACAGCTCTTTCAGCCTCACCATTCCATGGGCCCCAACTTCTTGTCCTGTGACCAGGAAGAATGAGGTACACGGACAAGTGAAGATTGAGCAATACATAGAGAAGCTTTGTGAGTGACAGAATAGCTCAGATGAAACTTGCAGTGGGCTGCTCCTTTCCACAGGCAGTGTGTCCTGACAAGTGTTCAGCTCCTAGAACAGAGGGTAGCTTCTCTCTGCTAGGCAAATTGTCCTGGCAAGTGTTCAGCTCTCAGGAGAGAGGGTAGCTCTTTGCTCCAGCCAGTCATCCCATAGCCTGCACAGGTCTCAGAGGAGAAGAGGCCCCAGAGTGGGTAGCTCCCCTCTGCAGCTGGTTGTTCCAATGTCTGCTCCACTCTGGCTGAGCCCTGATCTTTAATGGGCCTCAGAGGGGAGCAAGTGCATGACAATTGGTCTGTAGGTGGTCATGGGTGGGCCCAGAAAAGGTACCACAGGTTCCCACTCTGGTCGGTGAGACTGGCAGCCCAGCCCCCAGCCTTTAGGCCCTCCCTGGCCTGAAGGTGAACCCTTGCCAGGGACCACTCCCTTCCACCCAGGAGCCTGTCTGGCTCCTCCTGCTGTTCATGGCACCCAGGGTGTAGGTGCCAAGGGTTGCCTACAGGCCAGTGCCAAGGTGCCATCAGCCCAAATTCAGGTTTCCTCCATGCTCCTTGGTGCCCAAAGTTGGGAGGGGGACAAGGAAGCAAGGGACTGGCATGTTAACACTTCCCTGAGCATGTGCACACCCTGCCGGGCTGTGACAGATCCTGGGCTTGGCTCTGACTTTGTTCCTAGATCAGAGTGGGCGCCAGCAGAAGGGAGAAGTCAGGTGGCAGGAGCAAGCACTTTTGAGCCTGCGAGGTCAGATGGGGCCTTCCCAGGCCCCCAAGAGTGCAGAGATGCCTGGACCTGCAGCTGCAGTTTGCATGGCTGCAGCTGTTCTCGGGAGGGCAGGGCTGCTGCCTGCTCTGTGGGATGAGAGGCCCAGGTCTGCAGCTGCAGTTTGGGTGGCTGAAGCTGCACCCAGGAGGGCAGGGCTTCCACCTTGGAGCTGGGAGCCCGGGGTCGTGGACTTAGCTTAAGTGCTACAGTGGCACCAAGGGAGCGCCCGCCCAACTTGGAAGGGGTGAGGCTTCCACTTGTCTGTGGCTCCCCCTGGCTTCATGAAGCATGCAGCCCTGGCTATGCCTCCCTTCTGCAGCCAGTGTGTTGGCAGCAGCAGACACTCTAGAGGGCCCATGGCTTCCATCACTACTATATTGGGGAATAAAAATGCCATCTCCTAAATTTATGTGTCCAGCTTGGGTTATTCTCCTTACTGCATGACTATATCCAATTGCTTGCTAAATATGTTCACTTAGATTTATTTTTTGTTTTGTTTTGTTTTGTTTTGTGTAGTGGCATAATCTCAGCTCATAGCAATCTCCGCCTCCTGGGTTCAAGTGATTCCTCTGCCTCAGCTTCCTGAGTAACTGGGACTACAGTTTTGTACCACCATGCCCGGCTAATTTTTTTGTATTTTAGTAGACAAGGTTTCACCATATTGGCCAGTATGGTCTCGATCACTTAGATTTTTAATGGACATCCCAGGCTTCATAATTTAAAATCAGATTTTTGGTCTTTTCTTTGAAATCTGCTCATTCAATGTCTTCTCCATCTTAGTAAATGGCAACTTGACTTTTGAATTCTCTTTGAGTTCTCTTTTTCTCCAACATCTACATATTGTGTGTCAATCCATCAAGTAAACAAAATGTTTTCAGAATCCAGCTCATCCTTTCCACTTAGTCCACAATAATACTATCTCCTGTCAGGATTATTGCAGTAGCCTCCTGAGTGGTCTCCTTACTTTCATCTGTGAGATTTTTAGTAGTCTAGTAAAAAATATGACACATATTGTATTATTCTTCCATTCAAAAATTTTACTCTGAGTAAAATCTAAAATCTTTGCAATGGTCTATAAACTCTGGCCCTACATTTCCTCTGTTATCTCATCTTCTCCTTGCTACCCCAGGTTCTCTCTGCTCCGATTGCACTGGATTTCCTTGCTGTTCCCTGAACACATGGACGTGCTCCAACTGCAGGGCTTTGCATTTCCAGTTTCTTCTGCCTGGAATGCTCTTCCTTTGTAGCTCCACATGGCTTGCTTCTTCATCTTCTACGTGGCTCTGCACAAATACACCTAGTAGTTCTTCCCTGACCACCTTATTTAAAATCTCATTCTTCCAGGCTAACACTCTTAATTCCCCTCCCCTACCATGTTGGTGTCCTCAATGCTATTTAGAACCAACTGGCATAGCAAATATATCATTTTGTTTATTGACTGTGGTCCTCCTATCTAGACTGTAAGCCCCTGCAGATGGATACACTATTGTGTTTGTTACTATATCCTTAGCACACAGAACACCGTCTGAAATATGGTAGGTGCTCGACAAATGTATTGATTACATGACTAAGTAATTTTCAGATTTCTAATTCAGGTTGAATTGTTGTATCACTAGAGTAGAAAATATAGGAGGAATGGGCATGGCACATAGTAGGTGCTCCATAAATATTTGTGTAATGTGGTTTTTAAATGAATTAGTTGGAAATATGATATGTTTAATTCTGTGTGGCAAAAAGTAAATGGGTGGAGATCATTCTGAGAATGAGAGAGCTAATGTAACAAAAGATAAGACTGCTGTGTTAATGAGATTTACGTTTTACTTTCTATGAGGGACCCTTGAATATTTTAGCTGTGGACTGATATCTGTGGATTATGACAAAGATATAAGCTGTGTATGCACTATCTCCTAAGATAGCCAAACTTATTTCCACCATCACTCCAGTTGAGATCCTCATTCATTTTTACCAGCGACAACCTCCCAACCGATCACTTTGTCTCCAATTTTAATTTATCAAATGTCTCCTTCATCTTGCCACATACTGATTTTCTAAAATGTATATTGATTCACATATTGTTGACTTTCTGCCTCACTGATATTCCTCATGTTTATGTATAAACCTATAGGTAGTTGGGTCTGAATATTTAGGGGCAACTAACAGGATATATTGTTATATCCTGGAAAGTTATTACGGGACAAGGCCTAGAGGAATAAGGATTAGAGCCTGATATGGAGTCAGGGACTTCTTTTTACTTATCAAAAAAAAAAAAATCAATGTATAACAAGTAAAAAAAAAATCAATGTATAACAAGTAAAAAAAAAAAAAAAATTTCTTCAAGTGTTGGTACTTGTTAGAATCACCCCTATTCTCTATTTTGCTTCATAATGACAATGGTTGTCATTTTGTGGCTGGGCTTTGGGGATAAGTACAAGGTGTGCCATAAGTGTGTCCATAATGGGTACCTTCACCAGCTCCAGTGTCAAGTGATTTCTGACATAGAATTGTAATTAATGGGAATGTGCTTTCTATGGTGTATGTCAGTAATTTGGCAATGACAAAAGCATACTTTCTGTGATGAGCCTGAAAGTTAGCGGAGGTGAGAGCAAACTTACTAGAAAGCTTATTCTATTTGACAGTCTACCCCAAGTGATATTAACAGGACTTTAAGTATGTTGATATAAATCAAGATATAGCCGAAAGCAAGGTTAAGGCAGCTTGAAGAAACCGTTAAATCAGCTGTATTTATGTCCCTGGAGCAGATAAAGCAATGATGCTGCCTTCAGCATAGAAGGAATTACTGACCCCTTCAGACAGTCAGCTAATGAAAGGGGGAAAAAAATCAACATTTACTATCACAACCTATCAATGCAGACATTCAAGGCATAGAAAGGGGAATTCACTAATAAAACCACCAGTTGCCTAAGTTAGTTATCTGGGAGTCATTCTCATTATTTTGCTCTCAAAATCCAATTTATGCTCAAATTCTATAGCTTTTACTCCCAAATATTTCTCAAATTTGATCCCACTTCTCTATCCCTCCCCAAACTGTATGCATTTGGCATACATTGAATAGTCTTTTAACTGGTCTTATTTTTAGAATTTCCCTCTATTGAATCCAGCTACTAAAAAGCTATCAAAGAGCGTTTTGCCATAAAGTACTCGGGGGCAACATGTTGACTCCAGCCATAAAATTAATGACTAATGTTTATTGTGTGCTTATGTTCCAGACACTTTCAAAAATGCTTTATGTGTTATTACTTTATCTAAATAATACACCTATGAGATAGGATTACTATCCTCAATTATAGATAAGAAAACTGAGTCACAGAGCAGTTGAATGAATTATTCATATTCTCAAATCTTTTATAAGAGGTGCTTGAAATAGACTCCAGGTAGTTTGTCCTCTGGTTCTGTGCATTTAATCACTACACGATAACCCTTTCTATGGATGGCATACAGACGTCATGACCATACCTCTACCTCCCTCTCCTGTTACAGTCATGACCTGCATAATGATCTGTCCATGGCGGACTGCATGTGTGAGGATGGTTTCATAAGATTATAATACTGAATTTTTACTATTTTTTTCTATGTTTAGTTGTGTTTAGATACATAAAAACTTACTATTGTGTTACAATTGTCTACAGTGTTCAGTACAGTAACATGCTGTACAGGTTTGTAGCCTAGGCACAATAGGCTACACCAACTAGGTTTGCGTATGTTTTATAATATTTTCACAGCAAAATCACCCAACAATGCATTTTTCAGAACGTATCCCCATTGTTTGGCAACACATGACTGCAATCTCTCTAATACTGCCATGCCCACTCTAAGTCTCAGCTATAATTTCTGGAATGTGCCCTGCATGCCCAAACTTGTATGTTGTGATATTGGCCTAGACGTTCATCTGCTTCCATTTTCTACCTCCTGCTTTATATATGATGAAGTGTTACCTTTTTTGTTATTTATTTTATTTTTTGATACAGAGTCTTGCTCTGTTGCCCAGGCTGTAGTACAGTGGCACGATCTTGTCTCACTGCAGCCTCCGCCTCCTGGCTTCAAGCAATTCTAGTGCCTCAGCCTCCTGAGTAGCTGGGATTACAGGTGCATGCCACGATGCCTGGCTAATTTTTGTCTTTTTAGTAGAGATAGGATTTTACCATTTTGGGCAGGCTGGTCTCAAACTCCTGGCCTCAAGTGATCTGCCTGCCTCAGCCTCTCAAAGTGCTGGGATTACAGGTATGCACCACCATACCTGGCCCCAAGAATTACCTTTTTACTTCTTCCAAAGACTGGATTTATAGCACATTGTCATGTACCATGAAGTGTGGTCTTGGATCTCCTGAATCAGCAGTGATTGGATAATTGCTTAAGGAAAAGGGAGAGAGAAGCCTATTTCTGAGCTTCATCCTAGATTCACTGGAGACAAGTCTTTTAGAATCACTTTTTCAAACTCTTCAAGTCATGCTTATTCACATTAATTTTTGAGAGCCATTGGTACAGTGATAGTATAATTGGGCTCTAGAATTAGGCAGATCTGAGTCAAAACCTCAGCTTTGTCACTTACTGTGTGACCATGAGTTGGTTACCTAAACTGACTGAGTCTTTCTTCAACTATAAAACAAAGCCATGAATAGTGACTGCTTATAGGACCATAATGAGAATGAAGTGAAAAAATACATGTTATGCCTGTAAAGGGTGTGGGACACAACAAAAACTTAGAAATGCTAGCTGTAATTACTCTTGTCCTTTGCTTATTTAGCACTTTGCTAATACCATTATTATAAGAATTCCTTGCCATCCTGTAATTTGGGGTTATGCACTTACCTCCTTTATTAGACTGAAGAGAAGCAAGCTGCCTCCAGCTCTGTGCTCCTCAGTACCCAGTACGGTCACTCACATATTACAAGTGTTTAATATAGGTCAGTTGAATGCATGATTAAACAATTTTTAAATGTCACACTTTTGTTTTAAAAACAATTTTCTAATCTTGTTTTAAAACGATGCTTTCTGAAATTTTATTTTAGAGTAGCTTTAAGGTAAGATAGAATCACTAATGAAAACTTGGTACTTTTCAAAAATATAATTTTGTTTAACATATGGAAAGCCTACTAGGTGCTGAGTAATCTAGGCAATGGAGACATAGTTTGAAACGCAGGCCAAACAAAGAAAAAAAAACAAAAACAAAAACAATCCTGTTTATCTTGAGGTTATAAGCTATGTATGTGTTGATGCCAGGACAAGAAATAGAGAATAAAAATGTAGATATATAGATAAAGCAAATAGTGTATTAGTTTTCTACTGCTGGGTAACAAATTGCCACAAACTAGGTGATTTACAACAGCAAATATTTATTAACTCACAGTGTCCACATGTCAGGAATACAGAGGTAGCTAATCTGGGTCCTCTGCAAAGCTGCAATCAAGGCATTGGTCAGGCTGCATTCCTTCCTGGAGCTTGGGATCGCTTCCAAGATCACGTGATTATTGGTAGACTCCAGTTGCTTCAAGCTGTAAGACTGAAGTTCCCATTGTCTTGCTGGCCGTGATCCGGGACACTCTCAACTGCCAGAGGGTCCCACAGTTTGTTTCCATGTGGTCACAGCCTCTTACAACCTGGCAACCTCTTTCTTCAAGGCCATCAGGAGAAGCTCTTGCTCCAGTCAGCTAACAAGGAGTTTTATAAGCATAACCTAATCGAAGGAGTGCTATCCCATTGCCTTTGTCACACATTATTATCTAGAAGCAAGACACATGTCCTGCCTGGACTTAAGAGTAGGGGTTTAATATCTAGGTGCAATTCACTGGAGGTCATCTTAGAATTACACTTTCCCCATACACAACGGTATGTCAGAAGGTGATAAGTTTACCGGAAAGAAATACAATGAGGACAGGAGACAAAACGTGTCAAGGTGATTAGCACGGCAGCCATTGCTGCGTAAATGAGAAGAAGACGGCAGTCATTGCCGTGTAAACGAGAAGGGGCAGGAGAGGAAAAGTTCTCTTTTTTATTTCGGTATATTTAATACATTTTCTTAACAGCTTTGACTACAAATAATATATCAATTAAAGGATGTAAAACTCAGTTAAAACAATCACAATTATATGGCAATCTTCTCCATCTAGACAAATCTGAGCAGAGAAGAAGCATCTCACACAATAAAAGCAACATCTTAGAAATAAGCCACACTAAAGAAGGAATGTACAAATGAGCACTTTTCTCCTCAGGGATTTCTATTCATCAGTTAAGAGTGTGGTTTTCTTCTTTTATTACTTGTAATTCATCTCAGAAAGTTCTTTATTCCCCAGAGGCTGTGCCTTACTCATTCCCACTCACTGTGCGATTGGGTCCCTACGAAGCAGTTATTTTTAGTCAACAATTTATACTCCTAATTTGTTTGCTAAGTATTATTATTGGCTATCTCACCAATCTTACAAACTCTATTTATATCCCAATCATATGAGCATCTCAAAAGTCATTAGTATTAGAAGAGTAAACTTGTTTTCATAATTAGTTTTATTTCTGATTGAAACAGGAGGAACCTAGAAGCAATAAGAAATTTCTGAGCCATATGTTCTATGCTGAAAACATTGTAACTTGTCAAGGGAACAACAATCAACAAAGGAAACCCTCCTCCAACCAAACTATAGACTTTCATTTTTTTGAAGGAGCAGTGACCATTCTTTACTTGCTTGGCTTTCTTGTTCTTGAGCTATATCAATATTTTGTTCTCTATAGGAGGATTTTCCTGGGGGTAAGAGGGTGTAGATAAAAGAAGGTGGAATAAAACTAGTCAGTTTTGCAATCAATTGTCAGTACCACTCAATGGCTTGATAACAAAATAATCTTACTAGAAAGAAACTTTGATCTTATTTTCAGCTTTTGATTATCTATTATCTGTCCACATTATGAAATCTAAAATTAAGATAATATTAATCATTTTGTATAATTTTAGGGAATTATGATATTTTCTTTCTCCATTTAGTAAGCAGACCCAACTATAACTCCATATGTTCTTCTAAAGTATATCATGGAGGGGGGATGTGTGATCTGATTAGTATTGTCTGCTTAAGCATAAATTTCTTTGAAGTATTATGTTTATGTTCAAATTCCATATAAAATTTTTATATAAATTTGTTTATTTTCATAAAACAATAATGTTATAAAGTACTGACCATAATTGGCACACACACACACACACACAGAGATACCTCCGATAAAGCTATTAAAGCTTGAAGTACCACAAACACAAGAAGTACTACCAGGTAACCTAATTTTAGCAAAACAATAAAAGGGTTACCAGGCACCACTCTAAGAATGAAATTAAAATACCTGCATGATAACAAGCAGATATTTTGTTATAATCCTCGACCTGCTCTTAGTTTTATATTGAATTGCAGGCATATGTCATTTTATTGCACTTTGGAGACACTGCATTCTTTACAAATTGTAGGTTTGTGCCAACTCTGCATTGAGCAAGTTTTCCCAGCAGAATGTGCTCACTTAGTGTCTCTGCATCACACTTTGGTAGTTCTCACAATATTTCCAACTTTTCATTGCTATTATGTATATTATGGAGATATATGAGCAGTGATATTTGATGCCATTATGGTAATTTTTTTGAGACACCATGAACCATGTCCATATAAGACAATGAACTTAATTGATAGATGTTGTGTGTGTTCTGACTGGTCGACCACTGGACCATCCCCGTCTCTCTCCCTCTCCTCAAACTTCCCTTTCCCTGAGACAGAACAATATTGAAATTAGGCCAGTTAATAACCCTACAATGGCCTCTAAGTGTTCAAGTTAAAGGAAGTAATTGTAGGTGTGATAGAAATAGCAAGATAACTAGAATTAGAAGTGGAGTCTGAAGCTGCAACTGAATTGCTGAAATCTGGTGATAAAACTTGAATGAATGAAGACTCGCTTCTTACGAACGAGCAAATAAAGTATTTTCTTGAGATGAAATCTACTCCTGGTGAATATGTTGTGAACATTGTTGAAACACCAACAAAGAATTTAGAATATTACATAAACTTAGTTGATAAAGCAGTGTCACGATTTGAGAAGAATGACTCTAATTTTGAAAGAAATTCTACTTCTGTTTTGCATAAAATGCTGTCAAACAACACACATGCTACATATAAATCATTCAAGAAAGGAAGAGTCAACTGGTGTGGCAAACTTCATTGTTGACTTATTTTAAGAAATTACCACAGTCACCCCAACCTTCAACAATCACCACCCTGATTGGTCAGCAGCCATCAACATCGAGATGAGACCTTCCACCAGCAAAGTAGTATGACTGCTGAAGGCTTAGATGATAATTAGCATTTATTTTTAGCAATTAGATCTTTTAAAATTGAGGCATGCACATTTTTAAAGATAAAATGCTATTATACACGTAGACTACAGTATGGTGTAAGCATAAGATTTATATGCACTGGGAAACTAAAAACTTAATGTGAATCACTTTATTGTGATATTTGTTTTATTGGTACAGTCTAGAATTCAATCTGCAGTATTTCTGAGATATGCCTTTATTTTCTTGAAATACCACTGTGGACAGACTTATGAAATAAATATATCGACTATTTATATGCATGCAAAAATTAGATATATGAAAGTCTTTACATGTAGAATTTTGTTCAGATCATTAATTGTTTCACTTACAGGAAGTTGGTTAAAATTCATCAACCCAATGTAGATTTACATAGTTTTTCAGTCTACTTCTTTCTCTTTTCCCTTCTCTCTTGTTCTCCTTCTGTTTCTCTGCTTTTCACCTCTATCTTACAATGTCATCATCAACCTCTGTTTTTTTCCCATAAAATGTGTTGCCTTTCTAATAAAGTCTCTCTGCTTCTCTAGTTTTTCTCTTGTTTCTACTTTCATCTTGATCAACCGATTCTTCTCTTGCCAGCTGTTCGTATTTGTCCTCCTTATACCACCATCTGCGTTGAGTTGTGTCTTCTGGTTTTCTTTTCTTCCCCAGTTGCTTCTGTTTTGGCTGTTTATTTGCTGAAAGAAAATTCTTCACCTAGCATTTACTAGTTTCTGTTTCCTTACTTGAAAATAGTCCTGAGTTAGTTTTGTGGGCCAGGACAAAATTAGGCATTGACAAAGTTAAATTCATGTTTTCAACTCCATTCAGTCCTTCAGTCAAGTCAGTCCTGATACATGACCAGTCTGATCATCTATTAGATATTTCAAACATAATCACGAGTGAGCTCTTGGATATGGTATGCTATGCAGTAGCCTCATATCTGGTGGTACTGGAGTAAGTCCTAAATTCCCATTGCCTATCAAATCACAGCTTTCACCAGGAACATCCACTGTGTTTGCTCATCCCTTACGAAAGAGGTTGGTTTTGGTTTTTAGAGTTTATACCTATTCATCCCTTAGAGCTGGATCCCAGGATTGGAATTCCAACCTATTTTGTGGAGACCAATTTTCCTGACTGTCTTATTTTACATTCTTACTCCTGGGTGTTGGACTCTTTTCTTTCAGCAATAGTTGGCATCCTGAGATGGCCACTTAAAAATGTAAAGATCACTCAGAAACATAAAGCTACCAGTGCCACCATTCCCAGAGACTTTTGACTTCATGTTTAATCTAGAAGGCAGACTCCATCTTGAAGTCATCAGGGATTTGTGATGATACAATATGATTCAGGGAGTTGGTAGCCACGTAAGAGTCAGGCCCACTGCAAATGTCCCCTAGCCCGTGACTTTCACATTCTTAGCTTTTTCTCCCTTTAGATTGATCTGCCATTGAAGTCCTATAAGCTTCATTCACTAGACTTCCTGATTTATGAAATCAGCTCACCAAAAAAGGGCAGCAGAAGCATCAGCGCAGCACTTCTCACTTATCATTAATTAATAGCAACACATAGGCTCCTTAATGATATTTTATTAGCAACACTTGGACTTCAACATTAATATCAATGGTCTTACTGAGAAATTGTAGGCTGTAAAGTACTCTTTGTACAAACTAGTACCTCGCTACTGGCTTATTTCCAATGGATGTGTTATATATATGTGTATGTGTGCACACATCTGTCTTTCTCCTTATATATAATATAGACATATCATATACATACATAATATATATTTTTGTATACATAAATATATAATCTATATATTACCTATACTCTTATATTACCTTTAAGCACTTTTTAATATAAAACTATTATTGAAAGGTTAAAATTTTTATTCACTTTAAAAAATGTTAATGTTTTATACTGTAATGAGATTATGATTTCAAATATATGATACTATGTCTTTAATTAGAGCTTGTATTCAAAGTACTGATGAGATCACAGCAAAATCACTCAAAATCAAGGACATTATTTTTCACTTCAAGAAGGCAGAAAATCTTTTGAGCATCAACTAATGAATGCTAACAGTTTTTTTTTTTTTTCATTTACTTTGTTTTATTCAGGGAAATGGAATGTTTTGCCTGGATGTTAAAAGTCTGACTAATTGGAAAAGAATGTTCAGTTTCAGCAAGTATTAGATTAATCCTTCAAATTGTTAGCTTCTAGAAGCAGCTACATCTTTCATCCTTTGAGATTTCTACTCATACTTATTTAACAATAAGTTCATTCATAGAAGCTTGAAATAGAAATGGGCAAAATGGATCATTCTATATATTCTGTCAGTAGAGTGTGGTTTGCTGCATTTTAGTTGGGGAAAGGATATACATTTCAATGTCCCCAATATTAGATTCCTTAGACAGCAATTTGTCAGACTCTTAATATTTTATAAATTTAAATATTTATTAAATTAATTTCTTAGTTCACTTGTATATTCAACTTTCCTCCCAGCATAGGCTCAAAGATGATCACAGTGGCTCCTTGCTCACTCAATGTCTATTTCTAAGTGTTCACATCTGTGACTATATACCCATAAGTCCAGGGTTCTATCCCAGACAAGCTGTATTAATTTTCCCCTTTTATCTTACAGCATAAATTCTGTCCTTAATTTCTGGCTATGCAATGGATTTTGTCCCCTAATATTCTCATATTGAAACCATAATACTCAAAATGATTTTTTTTTTTTTTTGGAGATGATGTCTTTAGGAGGTAAGTAGGATTAGATGAGGTCATGAGAGGAGCCCTCATGGTAGGAACAGTGACTTTATAAGAATAAGAAAAGAGATAAATAGTTTTCTCTCTGCCATGTGGAGACTCAGAAAGAAGGTGGCAGAAGGTGGCTATCTACTACGCAGGCAAAGGGCCCTCATTAGGAACCAAATTGACCAGCACCTTGATCACAGACTTCCCAGCCTCTAGAACTGTGAGAAATAAATGGCTGCTGTTCAAGCCACCTGGTCTGTAGTATTTTGATACAACATTCCAAGTAGAATAATATATTCCTTTAACCAACTTATCTGTTAAACATGATTTATCTTAATCTCTTCAAATACATTGCAGTTTTAACTGTGTATGACTATAAATTCAGTTTGTCTTTGTATGACTGCAAACGTAACCTTCGTGAGGTCAGGATCTTTCTTTCTTTTTTCCTTTGTTCACTGGCAGATGCTAACACTTAGGAGACCACATTTTCTTAAATGTATGTATCTTGTCACATTAGTATATTGTCACACTCTTGGTTACCAGAAAGTAATTGAAGTTTGCAAATCCTCAGGCTTTTAAAAAAAATCTTTTGGAATATCAATTTTATATACATAAAACAGTAAACATGTGGATCTAGGAAGAAGCTCTATCAAGCCTTCTGGATAGATGTGGTATTCATTTATTTACTCAACAAATGTATTATTAAGCACTACCATGTTTCATGATGTATTATGTGCTTTGCTAGTTCAGGGAGTTCTGCTGTGAACAAAATAGAAATTTATCTTATGGAATGTATGGAATAATGGAGAAAATAGACATTGCTCAAATAATTATTGAGCCAATAATTATATGAACAAAAATTTAGTAAGTGATACACAGAATGAGTACAGGTCAGTGACACTCCCCTCCTTATTTTAAACAGGAAGAAGCTAGCTTACGCTCTTTTTCTGACTTATGGAGGCAGGCATTTGACAATATGTTTATTTCAATATGCCTTGTAGGATTTTATAATATTTTATAAGTCTCTTGTAACTCTTATTGTACATTATAATTCATTGATTAATTGTGCAATTCATTGTTTAGTGGCTATCTTCTCACACAACCAAAGCTCCAAAGACTACAGGAACTGTGTCAATAATATTCAATTCTGACTCCCCAGTGCCTAACAATAGTGCCTTATGCTTAATAATAGTATTGTATTTGTTGATGAAAAGAATGAGTCAGGTTCATTATTTAAAAGAATTCTCTGGCCGGGCACAGTGGCTCACGCCTGCAATCCCAGCACTTTGGGGGGCCGAGGCGGGCGGATCACGAGGTCAGGAGATTGAGACCATCCTGGCTAACACGGTGAAACCCCATCTCTACTAAAAACTTCAAAAATCAGCCAGGCGTGGTGGCAGGCGCCTGTAGTCCCAGCTGTTCAGGAGGCTGAAGCAGGAGAATGGCGTGAACCTGGGGAGGTGGAGCTTGCAGTGAGCTGAGATCGCGCCACTGCGCTCCAGCCTGGGCGACAGAGCGAGACTCTGTCAAAAAAAAAAAAAAAAAAAAAAAAGAAAAAAAAAATTCTATGAAATATAACGTCAAATTGGGCTTTACTCTCCTACATTTTCAGGAACATGTTGCTGTGTCTACTGGACACACTGCTTCCTAATAGTATAACTGAGCCTGAAGATCAGAGTATTAAATGATGCAATTTATTTGTTGAGCAGGTGTTTTGTACTTACCAGGAACAAAGTAGGCCCTAGAAGTTGTAAATACAAGATAAATATAAAACAAATAATTACTGAAAGACCCCCTAGAATTTGGTTGATTACTCCAAGTGGGGTAGTAAGTTTTAGAAAATGCAGAAATTTAAAAAAGCACTAAAACTGGCTTAGAAAAACACTTAGAAAAACAATGAAAATCACCATCTTACACTGAACAAAAGTCCTGATATCTTCCCAAGTTTAAGGAAAGTATAGTGAGATTCAATGTAAAAACTGACCTACTAAAGTTTTTAGTATCAGGATTCCTTTATACTCTAAATTATAAAGAATACCAGAGTTTTTGTTTATGTGGGTCATATTTATAGATATTTTCACCATTAGAAATTAAAGCTAGTAATTTAAATATTAATTCATTAGAAATAACAACAATAAATCCATCATGTGTTAACATACATAACACACTATTTGAATAACAACTAGATTTTCCAAAGCAAACAAAAACTTGTGAGAAGGGTGGCATTGTTTAACATTTTTGCAAGTTTCTTTAATGCCTAGCTTAATAATAGATGAATGCTCAGAAAAATAGGTAGAATAAAATCTTGAAGCTTAAACAAATTTATTTAGAAATATATGTTGATTGGCTCTTGAGTTTGTTCTGTTATCTAGTGATGCAGAATCTTCAACTGAAAAGTTGCTGAGGTCACTGGATGACTGAAAGTAGCGGCTGTGAGATGAGAAAGTTAGAGGCTTAGAGTCATAGAAATTTAACTGAAAGTCTCAGTTTTACAATCGCATTTACTTGAGAAAGTTGTTTAACCCCTGAATTTTGGTTTCCTTATTTGGAAGAGGAGCTGTAATGCTTCAATTATATGATATGTGATAAAATTAAATTAAATCATATATCTGAAATGGCTGGCACATAGTTTGGTCTCAGTAGATGTTAGTTACTTTTCCTCTTTCTTTCCCCAGTTCCCAGATCTTTAAGTAATTTAGTAGAACTGAAGCACGACAGTCATTATATTTCCATGCACAGTGAAGAATTCTATGCATTAGACATTGTTTCTCTTATACATGTTGACTGGCTTGTAAAACTTTTGTGCAATTTCATAACATAAATATTATCTATTAATGTTATATTTGAATCCTTTAGAAATATCAAAGATACTGTTGCAATTGCTCTCAAGTTTTGTGATACTGAATTGACAAAGAAGACTTACCAATTGCAAACTTCAAGAACCCATTAAGAAGTGAGAGACAACATCAACAAAAATTATATCAGAGCTGAGGGATTATAAGATAAGATAAATACCACCAAAAAGGTGGACAGACACCCAAAGAGTCCAGTGGGAATGAACTGAATATATTAAATATACATGTTCAGTTCAAATGTGTGTCTATGTGAAGAAATACCCATGGTCGGAATAAGGCAGAACATCAGCTAATGCAAACAAATTCACTGGAATGTAATGGCAGCTTTCATACAGTGCAGATTAGGGGGAAAGGGAATGGCTTCTAGAATCTGAAACATCTGGATTCAGGTTCTGGTGCTGCAGTACAGAGCTATGTGACCTTCAGTAATTATGTAAATGTTCAGACCCTCATTTACTTATCTCATGGGATTTTAGTAAAGGTTATCATTACCTGCAAAATGGTAATACTACTAATAATACGTATTCATCAGGTTATTCAGAGGATTACATGTTGTAATGTATGAAACACATACGCTCAGTGTTGGGCACGTAGAGAATATGCAGTAAATATTAGCCACCATTACTATCATTGTGAATACATCTCCATCTTGGTGAACATAAACTGATAATCAGTTCTCTTGAATAAGTCACAATAATCATAACTCAATTTTTTTAAAAAACTTTTGTCATATATTTCAGAGAGCCTAATTTTCAATTAAAACTTTATTACATTGTGATATTGAATAAAAATTTCAAATAATAGAACTATATTATGAATATACATTTGTGTGTTCTTTATTTTCTGAGGATTTTGTTCCATTTCTCATTCTGCTCCAATAAGAAGCTTCTTCTATTGCACCTAGCTCCTCTTTGATTTGCTGAGTAACTCTCCCTAACTATGCAGGGGATTTGGCACATTTTGATTGAGGGACTGGGTGGCAGTTTTAGATCTCAGTGCCAATTATTACTGACACATGGCCTCCATCATGTCGCATTTCTATTTCTGTAATAATTCCTAATTTATGCACCAGTTTCCTTAATCCTATCTTCCCTATAAATTTTGCATACAACCTCCCACTCAATTATGTATCTTAGTCTGCTGGCATAATTCTAACCAAATGTTCACTGTAGCCAATGCCCTACCATGGTTTTGTTTTGACTAAACTAGAGTCAGGCTACTCTCTTTCCTAACAGTTTTTGAACCCTGCTTGCTTCTAAGCCTAAGCAAGCACTAAAAAGTGGAATGAGCCCCCCTTTTCAGCTTCTTCTGGGAACTGGCAAGACACTTTCCTGTCAGATCCAATGGTTCACTTCTATTGGCTTCTCTAACTTCCCTTTATATGATACTGCTTATCTTTGCTTGCCATTCTTACTCTACAAATGAGGGTTTTTTTCCCGTTGATTTTGAGATGCTTGTAGATATCTGAGAATAGCACTTTCTCTCTATTGCAACAGTTTTTCTCCTGAATAAGGTCTCTTCCTGTATGTCTGGATTGCTTTTATTTGTAAATATCTTGTTTCTGCTCTCCTAGGAAATTCTCCATTTCTCATTGTCTTTGCAGCACTCCATCTCTTTCCCTCAGTATCCTAATCTCCTACTTGCTTCTTGATAAAAATATCAGCAACATTTTCTCACATGGCCTGTTCTCTTGACCTTGGGTAGATGAGCCTGAGTCATTAGAAACAATGTTGGTGTTAAATTTGGAACATATTTCTCGAAGTCTAATGAAAATCACCATCTTACACTGAACAAAAGTCTTGATATCTTCCCAAGTTTGAAGGAAGGTATAGTGATATTCAATGTAAAAACTGACTGGCTATAAGTGGCATGGAGGACCAAAAAGAAAACAAGAGCAGTGGATTTTGTCAACATGCTCTTTCATTTGCTTTGCTTAATTATTTTAATTAATGTTTTGTTGATTCAGTTATATGCTGAAACAAATTATAATATGTTGGTTTATGTGATAATTGTATAGGAATCACTGTATTGTTTTTCTACTCCTATTGAGGCTGTTAACATTTCCCAATTTAGTTATCTGAAAATAACATGTCTTTCACTTCTCTTTTAAAGAACAGATAGGAAGGCTAAAACACTAATATTGCACACTGGCTTCATTGTGTTCTGACTTCTGCTTTTTTCATCTGGATACAATTTAATTATTGCCTTCTTGTAGCCTTTCACCATGTGCTAATCATCCTCCATATAAGTAGTAAAAAACAAACAAACAACCAAACAAACAAACAAATACCTGAACCATCATTTAGATCTTGGCATTCTCTTTTTCAGAAGCCTATAATTTTTTTATCTGAGTCCTAATTGTCATAAGAACTTCTGTAACTATTGTCTCCTCATGTCCTTGCTCCTGGTCTCCTGCTTACAGCCAAGTTGGTTCACATAAGATACACAAATCTCCACTTTACTTCCTTAGAGTATATTCATACAACTCTGCCTTTCTTCCATCCATTGCTTGAAACTCTATGCAAACATATTTAGAATATTTGAAGTTTTTTTCCCCAAGGATCACAACACTTACGTTATAAATTTTTTTGGATAATTTAAGAAGACTGTGCCAAAATGCATTTAATTTCCAGGTAAACCTCTTAGATTTTCAGTCCTTTGCCCCCAAATTTATTAATTCTCTTAAAACCTAAAATGGTCATTGTTTTGAATGAATTTGCCTTTCTGTTGACCTTTTCCTCATGTCTTTATTAACATCTTTGCAACATTGTTCATCTATCATAATCTCTAAATCATTCCGAAAAGAATAATAGTAACCATTTTTAAACACTATTAAAAGTGTTTTCTAAACATTGTCTTTATCACAGTTTGGGAGGCAGGAATATTATCTAAATTAGATGACATAAGACCTCTAGCTTCTTTTTATATTACAATGTAATTGTAATTTGAAATACCTTTGAGCAATCTTGCTTTGGGTATGTAAAAAGAAAACATTTTGGGGAATATTGTATAAATATATAAATGCAAGGATTTCTATGTGAGAGATCATGAGATAATGCAGATATATTGCTTCCCCTGCTGAGACTGGTCAGGTAAGTGTAGCCTTACACTTAACCTGTTCTGACACATGTTAAAAACTATGGCCAAGGAGAAGACAGAAAATCTCTTGGTGTCCTTGCCACCTGTCCTGACTAGGAGAGGAGCCACCTGATATCCCTAAGAGCCCCCATGCTCTTGCCAGCCAAACCTCACCCCAGGATGTTTGAACCTGCCAGGAGAAGTAGTAGAACAATAATGACACAAAATAACAGTAAGAATTAGATTGTCTAACATTTACTAATTAGTTAAGCCCTGCCAAGTACTATGTTAAATGTTTTATGTAATCATTTTGATTTAATCTTGACAAACCATATAAGGAAGATACAATACTGTCAGCAAATTTATGAAGGTAAATTGACGTTAAATGTTCGTATTTTCAGATGTGTTCACAATGTCTTGACCTGAGTCTCTAAACTTTCCTTACCTTGTTGCTTATGCTTTTGCTGGCAGAGAAATAAACAAATGGAAGTATATTGGATGTTTTTACTATAAAGTAGTCTAATGTGCATATTTTCTAAAAGAAAGGTATATTGTAGTTTGTGATAGAGATGCACAAATTGTGACCACATAATTTATTATCCAAAGATAACATTTATGATGCAGAAAAGGGAGGATAAAATATTTTAATATGTTTGTCAGCTGATGTACATTAGGCATAACTGGGTTGTCCTAGGAAAGTGGGATTTGTGTTTACCTTACATCTAAGTCATTGCCTGGTAGCTGTATAATATCAGAAATTTTCTGGATACATATCCAACAGCTGACCACATTATTTATCTGTTATATGAAATGTATGAATGAAAAGTCAAAATGTTTTCAAATTATAAATTGTATTATCCAGTTAATTAAATAATAACAAAATAATTGATATTCAGGCTTTTTACTCCAATCCTGTTGAAGATATTTCCAAAATATTACAGTATCATTTCACATTAGTTAGATAAAAAATTATTGTCCATTATCTTCACCTCATTAGATGGTTAAAGTGAGAAGCAAAACAAAATTTCTAGAATAAATAAAACAGCATGTAAATTATAAGAGTTTGTAATTTTCATATCTTTATGTCATTACTTATTAGTAGTTAGTTTTTATAAGTCATTAAGACACTCTTTGAATTATGTTAATTTTCTTCTTAGAGTACTTCAATTTGTTTTAATTACCTACAAAATATTGTCTCGTTAACCTGATATCCAGGGCCTTCTATAGACTTGTCCATTTTGTGCTATCCAGTACAGTAGACCCCGTGGCAACGATTTAAATTTAAAATTAAATTAATTAAAATGGGCTGAAATTTAGTGTTTCCAGCACACTAGCCACATTTCATGTCCCCAATCATCCAGGCAGCTAGTGGCTACTGTTTTGGACAGTGCAAAATTAAAAAGTTTCATCATCACAGGGAGCTCTATCTCATAGCCCTGCTCCATATGTTTTCTAGGATTGTTATTTATTTTTCTCCTTCTGAAAATCTCTTTTTTCCAAATTAGATTATTTTCTCTCCTCTAATGGGTTATGCCTTCATTTTCTTTAGCCATCTTGCAAAATTTTGTATTATAACTTGAAATATCTCCATTACTTCAACAATTCATGTATTTATTCTTGAGGTTTTGAGATTAAATATGTAAAAAGATTTTTGTTGTTGTTGTTGTTGTTTTGTGATGTCAGGAAGTCTTTTAGGCATTGGAAAAAAATACCAAGAAACATAATTCTTGCCCTGCGAAAGGTCATAGTGTGATGGGGGAAAATGATAAGCAGACAAGTGAGAATAGATGATAGCTGTTAAGGCAGAGAGTTTTGTGGGAGCAGATGAACACTCCTTATCAGAAATTGGAGGAGAGAGTCAGCAAAAGCTACCTGTGAAAGATGGTGTATTATCTGAACCTATAAGCATAGTAGGCATTAGAAAAATAAAATGAAGAAGCAGGATGGGGAAAAGCATAGTGATCTGAGAGTGTATGGGCTAGTTGGAATGTGCACATTGTTTGCTATGGCTAAGTTTCAGCATGCAGACCATGGCACTTGAATCATGCAAGAGTTCATATTCCCTGATGGAAATGATGGGCTTTATTTGAAAACCCAAAAAGCAAATGAAAGATTGAATGCAAGGATGTGACAGAATTAGATCTGTTTTTGCAAAGTTCACCCTAAAAACAAAGAAGAAAGTAATTGGAGGAGAATCTTAGCCTATAGTTATTCTTAGTATAACAGAATACTACAGAATGGAAAATGTATAATGAACAGAAATTCATTGGCTCATGTTCTGGATGCTGAGAAATTCAAGATTGAGGGGTCAGTATATGGGGAGGGCCTTTTTGCTGCCTTATAACAGGCAGAGGTATCACATGGTAGAAAGGCAAAAAAAGGGAGAGAGAGAGAGAGAGAGAGAGAGCAAGTGGGATCTGAATTTAGTCTTTTAATAATAAACCAGTCCCAAAAAAACAAACACAGTCCCATGGTAATGGCATTAATCAATTCATGAGGCTGTAGCCTCCATGACATAAACACTTCCCATTAAGCACCACTTCGCAACCTTGCTCCACTGGGAATTAAGTTTCCAACACATGAACTTTGGGGGACACATTCAAAGTGTAGTGAGGTGAAAGTCAAATAGAAATCTTTTTCAATAATCTAGGTGACAAGTAATACATTCCTATATTAATGTAGTGGGTGTTGGCTTTCAGATTACAAATGCACAATTTTTTGGTGATAGTGGATAGATATTGTGAAAAGGAATTTACTTTCAAACTGCTATTGATCCTGAAAAGTCCAATTCAGATGCCATCTTTAAAGTGAAGTATTCCACATCTAGGAATTTCTGCCTTTACATTTTTATGGTGCTTTTTAAAAAATTACTCATTTTTAGTGCTTGTTTCTATTACTGAGCTCCTTGACACCAAAGACTATGGTATACCTCTTAGCATCCACTACAACATTACCCAGTTCTTTGCTTTAATGATAATTGAGCTAGATAGACAGATAGATAGATCACTGATAGATTGTCTCCAAAATAATAATGTTGGGCAAGTGCCTAAATGAGCACTAATCAAAACACATCTGAGCAAAATAATGAAAAGAAAGTTACGAGTGGCAAGCTTAATACTTTCATAACACACAATGCTTCTTGGTTGCACTTTTCATAATTGCAGTTAAATAACAAATTGTGTAATTGTTGAGCCCTGGTTTTCCCAATCAGAGTATATAAATTCTGTGAGAGTAAGAATCATGTTTGTCTTGCTTATTGTTGGATTTTAATGCCTAGAATGGTGTCTGTATTATAGTTAGTGCTTAATGCATATTCAGGAAATGAATAAATCTGAAATTTTCAAATGGGAAGGGAATTATCATTTGAAGGCCATTTATTATTTTCCAGATATCACCTTAGGTATATATATTTAAAATATTGTGAATTTTATTTCTCAAAATATTCCTAAATATTAGTAACATCATAGAATAAGTATTAGTGTCATCATTTTATGATTAAAGATACTCTGGTTCAAAGAACCTGGGTGACTTACAAGACAACCAATAAATAATAGTTCTGGAATTTTAAGGATATTTTTTCTGTCTCTAAAATCTATGTTTTCTTGCTATGATAAGTTGCCTGTAAACATGTAAGTTCCATTTGGGAAAGGATATTTGTAATGCATAAGTATCACTGAATATCATATCAGCATAGTGGGCTAATGTTCAGATTATCAACCCCTTAGTCCCGCTAAGATATCAGCTATGGCTCAAAATAACAAAAATTAACTATACAAGGATCCTGTCCTAAAGAGCCTTACGCTAGAGATGAAGGCAAATGCTTAAGCAGATAATTTATATTCAATAAAAAACACATGTGCACACATACCCATACATTTAAGCTGATATAAGAATGGTGTGCTTAAACAATTTAGAGTTTCAAGGAATGTTTCTGAAAGAAGTGGAATATTAATCTAAACCTTAAGGAATAAAAAATATCTAGTAAAGGATAGGAAAGTCAGTCAGAGAAACACTTTAGGTTGAAACAATATGGGTTTTCAGCAAAAAAACAAGTTTAGTAGTTTAATTTGCCACAACACTGATAAATAACAAAGCAAAACATGAGAAGAAATTAAGAAAGTTGACTGGGCTTCTTATCCCAAGTTACAATGCTTCAACTTAATTCTATTACCAGCATGGAAGGTGTTAAAATAGTAGTTTACCTGATCAACTCTGCTTGCAATTTAGAGAAAGTATTTAAAGAATGAGAAGATTGAGGAAGAGAGAGTATAAAGTAATCTAGGTAAGTGTCTGAACTAAAACAATGGCAGTAGAGATGGGGAAAAGGAGCTGGATTCAAGAAACAGAGGGTAAATCTGACAGTTTATAATAATTGACGGGATATGAGTGAGTGAGACAAAGGAGTGTAGAAAAGTTTCCATAGTCTTGTCTTGAAGGATGAAGTTGACAGTGGTGCCTTACAGAAATCTCCAACAAATATAAAGTTGTTTTATCTATCTTAATAACAAAATCAAGTGAATACAACAAACAAAAGCACAAATCCTCTTGTGACCTTACTTCCTCTTCTAGTTGTCACTTTATTTCTTTTCTACCTGTGATCATACAACTTTTTGAAGATGTCATCTCAAGTTGCTGATTCCATTTCCCCGTCACCTTGTCCTCTCACCTTCTGTAATAGGGTCCTTGCCCTCACCATTTCACTGTGACTGTTCCTGTGTAGGTGACAATTGACTTTCAGGTTGTCAAAATAGAATGTTCTCATCATTAGTCTTTTCTTATTTGGCCCAAAACAGTATTGTTTATTTTCTCCTTCTTAAAATACATTTTTCTCTTGACTTTTATAATATTTTACTCTGGTTATTTCTCTTCTAGGTCTCATTTGCTAGCTTCATATCCTCTTTTGATGACTAAATCTTGAAATCAACCAGTGCTCCATGCTCCTCTCCCTTTGTATCAATACAATCTCCCTTGTAGACCTTATCTCGTCCCACAGCTTTAAGTACAAGTTATATGTAGTAACTTCTAAGTTTATATGATCTGCATTGTGCTTTCCCTTGAATTCCAAACTGATCTATTTCAAATTCCTAGCTGACACCTCCATAAGCATGTCAATAATAACCTCAAACGTTGCCAAAACAGAACTCTTCGTACCTGTTTCCCTACTGTAACTACCACTCACCCATTCCTCCTCACAATGAATTATATCACTAGTGCACGATGATCTAGCCAATCATTCATTATTTCTTTTCCATCATTCTTTATTCTCAATTTACTGGCAACTTCTGCCACCACCTCCAAATGTACTCCAACATGTCCTCTACTCTCATCTTTACTCCTACTGTTCTCAGTTGCCCAGGAGGCCATTGCTATGTCCCAAGCAGTTCAGTGTAAAAATCATCCAAGTGGTCTTTTTGCTGCCACTCCGTGCTAATTTCAATATACTTTCCCAAAGCAGCCTGACCTTATAAAGATCCACATTTTTGGAGGGGCTTCAAAATAGATCACTAAAGGCATCTTGTAACTCACCTGCATCACGATGAAGCAGCAAAATAGTGGGTAGACAATCACAGTTTCATCAAATCATTTAAGGAAAGACAGTGCATTCAATGGAGGAGTGAAAGGAAACATTTAAAGCAAGAAGGGAGAGGGAAGCAAGGTAGTCTGCTCAGATGGAAATCTCTAAGAGTCTGGAGTGGCTCCTGAATTGGGGAAAGTGTAAGTGATTGACCCCCAGTAGTTCACACTCTGACTATAAACTCCTACATCCAGGCCACAGGAAAGCACCTAGACATGGGTGGGCGTGAGGCTAAAATAGGGAGCTTCCTGAAAACTACACGAAGGCATTGCTCCAGAGAGGGAACTCACACTGGGCCTCATACCTACTCTGAACCCTGAGAAGCTGCAGCATGACAACATTTTGAGAGACTAGACTGTATTCTGCCCTGGGGACCAAAAGCCCTTTCATCACGACATCTCTAGAGCACCATTTACATTTTTCACCTGTAACCACCACCATGGCATGCTGATGCCAGCTAGCCTGAAGCAATAGCCATTGGCAAAGTCTGTACTGCTCCAGCATCAGAGCCACTGAATTTTCATGTGCCCTGAGGACAAACTTTCCACGAGGGAACTATGTGCTTCCCAACTGCCTACATACAGCCAGCTGCTGCCACTGACAGCAAGTCCAGCCTCCCAAGGAGCAAGAGACAAAGAAGGTCATTATATAATGATAAAGGGATCAAGGATATAACAATTCTAAACATTTATGCACCCCACACCGGAGCATCCAGATATATAAAACAAATATTAGTAGAGCTAAAGGAAAAGATAGACTATAATACCATAGTAGTGGGAAACTTCAACACTCCACTCTCAAATTAGACGTACCGTCCAGACAGAAAATTGACAAACAAACAAAAAACATTGGATTTAAACTTCACTTTAGAGCAAATGGAACAGAAATTTACAGAATATTTTGCATAACAGTTACAAAATACACATTCTTCTTAGCACACAGAACATTCTCCAGGATAGATCATATGTTAGGGCACAAAACAAGACTCAGCAAATTAAAACAAAAATCAAAATCGTATTAGGCATCTTTTTGGATCACAATGTAATAAAATTAGAAATCAAAAATACGATAAAACTTTGGAAACTGTAAAATATATGAAAATTAACATGCTCCAGAATAACCAATAAGTTAAGAAAGAAAATAAGGAGACAAGGAACAAATTGCTGAAATAAATTAAGATTGAAACCCAACATTCCAAAACCTGTGGGGTGCAAAAAAAGCAGTGCTGAGGGGAAAGTTTATAAAAATAAATGCTACATCAGAAAAGTGGAAAGATTTCAAATAAACTCTCTAGTGATGCACCTCAAGAAACTAGAAAAGCAAGAAAAAGCCAAGCCCAAATTTAGTAAATGCAAATAAATAATAAAGAACGGAGCACAACTAAACAAAATAGAGACTAAAAAAACACAATAAGAAGAGTAAACAAGACAAAAGAATCAATAAAATACTAGTTAGATTAACCAAGAAGAAAGAAAACAAAACCCAACTAAACAAAATTACAAATGTAAAAGGAGACATTGTAGTTGATACTTCAGAAGAGTCTGGTATGGAAAACTATATCCTAATCAATTGTAAACCCTAAAGGAAAAGGATTAATTTCTGCATTAATTAATGGATTAATTTCAACCTGTCAAGATTGAATCAGAAAGAAATAAAAAATCTGTACAGATCAATAATGTGTAATTAAGTTGAAACTGTAATTAAAAAAAAAATCTCCCAACAAGGAAAAGTCCAGGACTGAATGGCTTTACTACCAAATTCTACCAAACATGCAAAGAAGACTAACACCAATTCTCCTCAAACATACAATCAGATAGAAGGTTGCAATGTCTGATAGAAGAGTAGGGTGATTACAGTTAGCAAGAATATATTGTATAATTCAAAATAGCCAGAAAAGAGGACTTGAAATGTTCCCCACACATAGAAATACTTGAGGTGGTTATTACTGCAAATACTCTGACTTGATCATTACATATTACATTCCTTTAACGAAGTATTGTATGTGCCACGTTAATTTGTACAAATATTATGTATCAATACAAAGATACAAATTATATCATATTACTTTCCTGTTTCTGGTTAAAGCCTTCTCATATTGACTTTAAAGCTCTACTGATCTGGCACATTCCCTAACTATATTTTTCTTTATCACCCACTAGACTTTCAACCCAATAGACATCTCTGTCCTCTTAAAACACGGTAAATTCATTCACAACATCAGATAAGCATTTTTCCTCTTGAACTATTCTTACTAGCAATAGTCTGTGGCTGCTTCCTTCTATCATTCAGAGATTAGATTTATCAACCTAAATATAGTCTCAATGAAACATCCTCTGACTCCCAATCACTATCACATCAGCTTAATTACATTATCTGAATAGCACATATCAAAATTTGTTATCATTGTTTATTTTATTAAAGACTGTTTGCCTGTATCTGACTTAACTTATTCCACACAGACACAAACAGGAATGCAAACTATACGGGTGTAGAAACTTTGTGTTGCTCACAGGTTTATCCCAAAGTCCTACAGTAAGTAGCTTGATAAATTAGACTAAAATACAAACTAACAGAATCTGCTGAGTGTAATAAAGAGCCTGAAAGACAATGGGAACCATGTGAAATAGGCTAAGATGCTATTATTGGTTAGGTGAAATGTTGTGAAAGAGTGTATGCCATGGAATCCACAAAAATGAAGAATTTTCAAGAAGAAAAAAATCAGAAGTATATCAAAAGCAGCAGAGATTTAGTAAGATGGGAACTGCAAGAAGTGTCCATTGGATTAAACAATGGGTTAAATTGTTGGTTTAGGCTCTCATGACTTTGGCCACAGTTGGTTCAGAGGAGTGGACAGAGCTGAAGGTAGAGAACAGTGGCTGGAGAAATGAATGGAAGAAAGACATGAAAAAGTAAGGATAGTGCTTTTTCAAGATGGTGGGCTGAGAAGAGAAGGAATGTCCACTAAGGGTGTACTTTGGATCAAGAAATTACCTGATATGCTGAGAGAGATGTGAGGGAGAAGAAATAATAAAAAAGTTTGAAAACATAAGAGAAATGGAGCAAAGACCCAAAGGAGGCATAAGGAAATGTGATTACAACCATACATGGAAGTTGGCCTCAAAAGACATGACAGGAATAAAAGGCAACTACTTCTAGTTTGAGGTAGCTCATGTTGATACGTTCAATTTTCTTGATAAAGTGGGTGGCTAGTCAGCCTTCTGAAAAAGAGAGATTTAAATATTGGATAGACTGCTGGCAGAGGACGATGAAAGTTTGGAATGTTTTAGAAAGTGAGTGGGAGATAGTTCTGAACAAGGGCAGTGCGATGGTTAATACTGAGTGTCTACTTGATTGCATTGAAGGATATAAATTATTGATCCTGGGTGTGTTTGTGAGGGTTTTGCCAAAGGAGATTAACATTTGAGTCAGTGGGCTGGGAAAGACAGACCCACACTAAGTCTGGGTGGGCACAATCTAATCAGCTGCCAGCACAGCTAGAATATAAGCAAGCAGCAGATGGTCTATAATTCTGTCCCTTTAGAGAACCTTGAATAATACAGATTTTGGTACCAGGAGTTGTTCTAGAGGAAAAGAATTCTAAGGATGGAGTTCTTTCATTTGTTTTGGTGTTTCTGGAGTTGACTGCTTAATATAATTAGAACTAAAAATGCTAAGGACTCTACTTCTAATAGTATGGAGAACACTGATAGTCCTTGATGTAAACTGTTTAGAGAGTTATGCAAAATAAATGCATTTGACACTTGTGATTCATCACTCATGAGAGGCAAGGAGTTTAGTGACTCCATACATAATACCTTTGACCATATGTGGAGAACATATGGAACATAATGAAGCTGGTTGGTTGTCCTAAGTTCAATGAATGAAATAATGAAAGAAAATGATGAACACAGGGATTCTGTCACCCAGCTTCAGAAGCAGATACTGAGCTTCAAATCTGATAAAGATTGCCCTCCTTGAGAATCTTATCTCCTGTAGAGAAAGAGCTGAAATTATGGAAAAACAGACACAAGCTCTTATCATGCAAGTAGCTGACCTACAATGAAAGGTGCATGCACAGTCTCACCAGATGTCTACTGTTAAAGTAGGGGCATTGATTGGAAAAGAATGGGACCCTGCAACTTGGAATGGGGATGTGTGGGAGGACCCTGATGAAGCCAGATAAACCCTGTGCTGCCTGAGGCAACAGTGATGGCCTCCGCTGAGGCAGTTGTCAGGCAAGATAATGTTGATTCTCATCAGGAGCCACCTCCAACACCCCTGTTTGCTTCTATACCAATAACTAGACTAAAGTTCTGGCAGGCCCCTAGAAGAGAGTTTGAGAGTGTGACCCATGAGGAGGTGTTCTACACTCAAAAAGAACTGCTTGAGTTTTCTTTTTTTTTTTTTTTTGAGACGGAGTCTCGCTCTGTCACCCAGGCTGGAGTGCAGTGGCCGGATCTCGGCTCACTGCAAGCTCTGCCTCCCGGGTTCACGCCATTCTCCTGCCTCAGCCTCCCGAGCAGCTGGGACTACAGGCGCCCGCCACCTCGCCCGGCTAGTTTTTTGTATTTTTTAGTAGAGATGGGGTTTCACTGTGTTAGCCAGGATGGTCTCGATCTCCTGACCTCGTGATCCACCCATCTCGGCCTCCCAAAGTGCTGGGATTACAGGCTTGAGCCACCGCGCCCGGCTGTGTTTTCTAATTCATATAAACAGAAATCTGGAGAACAAGCATGGGAATGGATATTAAAGGTATGGGATAATTGTGGAAGGAACAGAGTTGGATCAGGCTGAATTTATTGATTTGGGCCCACTAAGTAGGAACTCTGCATTTAATGTTGCAGCTTGGGGAATTAAAAAAGTTCTAATAGTTTATTTGCTTGGTTAGCTGACCTGATGGCCTACTGTGAGTGAGCTGGAAATGCCTGATCTTTCTTGGTTTAATGTAGAAAAAGGGATCCAAAGGCTTAGGGAGATTGGGATAGTGGAGTGGATTAATCACTTTAGACCTACTCATCCCAGCTGGGAGGGTCCAGAAGATATACCCTTGACTAATGCCTTGTGAAATAGGTTTGTGAGGACAGCCTCTGCATCTTTAAAGAGCCCTGCAATTGCTCTTCTCTGTATTCCAGATGTAAAACTGGGAACTGCAGCCACTCAACTACAAAATTTAAATATGATGGGAATAATTGGATCTCAAGATGACAGGGGTCAAGTGGTGGCACTCAACTGCAAAGACAAGGTAGGCATAGCGACTGTAATGGACAACAGAGGCAAAGTGGCAATCAGAATAGTCTGATTTGTGTAGAGCTCTGGCACTGGCTAATTAATCACAGTGTTCCTAGAAGTGAAAATGATAGGAAAGCCTAATGCATTCCTGCTTAATTTATACAAGAGGAAACCTACGTCGAATGAACAAAAGGCTGATTTGAATTATAAAAACAGAGAATCATAGCCCCTCAATCAGTTTCCAGACGTGAGCCAGTTTACAGACCCAGAGGCCCCTTGAATGAAAAGGAGGTCTGGTCCCCTTGAGGAAGGACCCTGCTACATTTCTGACAATTTATGCAGTGAATTTTTCTCTCATCCTTCCCAAAGGAGATCTCCAGCCTTTTACCAGGGTAATTGTGCATCAGGAAAAGGAAAATGATCAGACATTTCGGGCACTGCTGGGCAGTGGCTCTGAGCTGATATTGATTCTAGGGGACCCAAAACATCATTGTGGTCCTCCAGTTAAAGTAGGCACTTATGGAGGTCAGGTTAGAGTTATAGTTCAGGTCTGACTTACGGTGGGTCCAGTGGATTCCTGGACTCATCCTGTGGTCATTTCCCCAGTGCCAGAATGCATAATTGGCATAGACATAATTGACACCTAGCAGAACCCCCAAGTTGGCTCCCTGACTGGTAGAGTGAGGGCTATTATGAGTGAAAAAGCCAAATGGAAGCCATTAGAGCTGCCTCTACTTAGAAAAATAGTTAATCAAAGACAATACTACATCACATCCCTGGAGGGATTGCAGAGATAAGTGCCACATCTAGGACTTGAAAGATGCAGGGGTGGTGATTCACACCACATCTCCATTCAGCTCTCCCATTTGGCCCCTGCAGAAGACAGATGAATCTTGGAGAATGACAATGGATTATCAGAAGCTTAACCAAGCGGTGACTGCGATTGCAGCCACTATACCAGTTGTGGTTTCATTGCTTGAGCAAATTAACACATCTCCTGGTACCTAGTATGCAGCCACTGACTTGGCAAATATCTTTTTCTCCATTCCTGTCCATAAGGCTCACCAGAAGCAATTTGCCTTCAGCTGGCAAGGCCAGCAATGTATCTTTACTGTCCTACCCCAGGAGTTTATCAACTCTCTGGATTTGTATTATAATCTTCTTTGGAGAGATGTTGATCACTTTTCACTTCCATAAGATAGCACACTGGCTCATTACATTGATGACATTATGCTAATCGGATCCAGTGAGCAAGAGGTCACAAACGCATTGGACTTATTGGTGAAACATTTGTGTACCAGAGGATGGAAAATAAATCCGACTAAAATTCAAGGAACTTCTATGTCAGTAAAATTTCTAGGCGTCCAGTGGTGTGTGTCTTGTCAAGATATTCTTTCCAAGGTGAAGGATAAGTTGCTGCATTCGGCCCCTCCTATAGCCAAGAAAGAGGCATAATGCCTAGTGGGCCTATTTGGATTTTGGAAGCAACACATTCCTCATTTGGGCATGATATTTTGGCCCATTTATTGAGAGACCCAAAAGGCTGCCAGTTTGAGTGGGGTCCAGAACAGGAGAAAGCTCTGCAACAGGTCGAGGCTGCTGTGCAACCCACTCTACCACTTGAGCCATATGACCCAGCAGATTCAATGATGCTTGAGGTGTCAGTGGCAGATAGGGATACTGTTTGGAGCCTTTGGCAGGCCCCGTAGGTGAATCACAGCAGAGGACTCTCGGGTTTTGGATCAAGGCCCTGTCATCTTCTGCAGATAATTACTCTTGTTTTAAGAGACAGCTCTTAGCCTGTTACTGGGCTTTGATCGAAACTAAACGTTTGACGATGGGTCATCAAGTCACCATGTGACCTGAATTGGGTGCTTTCTGACCCATCTAGCCATAAAGTGGGTCCTGCACAGCAGCAGTCCATTATCAAATGGAAGTGGTATATACATAATCAGGTTTGAGTAGGTCCTGAAGGCACAAGTAAGTTATATGAGGAAGTGGCTCAAATTCCCATGATCTTCACTGCTGCCAACCTCCTCTCTCCTCCAGTCTGCACTGATGGCCTCATGGGGAGTTTCCTATGATCAGTTGACAAAGAAAGAAGACTAGGGTCTGGTCCGCAGATGGTTCTTCAAGATCCATCACCTGAAAGTGGACAGCTGCAGCACTACAGCCCCTTTCTAGGACATCCCTGAAGAAAAGCAGTGAAGGGAAGTCTTCCCAGTGGGCAGAATATTGAGCAGTGTACCTGGCTGTGCACTTTGCATGGAAGGAGAAATGACCAGATGTGCGATTATATACTGATTCATGGGCTGTAGCCAATGGTTTGTTTTGATGGTCAGGGATATGTAGGAAGCATGATTGGAAAATTGGTGACAAAGAAATGTAGGGAAGTGGTATGTGGATGGACCCCTCTGAGTGATCAAAAACCATACAGATATTTGTATCCCATGTGAGTGCTCACCAATGGGTGGCCTCAGCAGAGGAGGATTTTAATAATCAAGTGGATAGGATGACTTGTTCTGTGGACACCACTCAGCATTTTTCCCCAGCCACCCCTGTCATTGCCCAATGGGCCCAAGAACACAGTGGCCATGGTGGCAGGGATGGAGGTTATGCATGGGCTCAGCAACGTGGACTTCCATTCACCAAGGCTGACCTGGCTACAGCTGCTGCTGAGTGCCTAATTTGCCAGCAGCAGAGACCAACCCTGAGCCCGTGGTATGGCACCATTCTTTGGGGTGATCAGCCAGCTACCTTGTGGCAGGTTGATTATATTGGAGCTGTTCCATCATGGAAAGGGCAGAGGTTTGTTTTAACTGGAATAGACACTTAACTCAGGTATGGGTTTGCCTATCCTGCACGCAATGCTTCTGCCAAGACTACCATCCATGGACTCACAGAATGCCTTATCCACCATCGTGGTATTCCATGCAGCATTGCCTCTGTCCAAGGCACTCACTTAATGTCTAAAGAAGTGTGGCAGTGGGCTCATGCTCATGGAATTCACTGTTCTTACCATGTTCCCCAACATCATGAAGCAGCTGGATTGATAGAATGTTGGAATGGTCTTTTGAAGTCACAACTACAACTCCAGCTATGTGACAATACTTTGCAGGGCTGGGGCAAAGTTCTCCAGAAGGCCATGTATGTTCTGAATCCGCATCCAATGTATGGCACTGTTTTTTTCATTACCAGGATTCACAGGTCCAGGAATCAAGGGGTGGAAATGGAAGTGGCACCGTTATCCCTAGTGATTCACTTGCAACATTTTTGCTTCCTATTCCCATGACATTAAGTTCTGCTGGCCTAGAGATCTTAGTTCAAGAGGGAGGAGTGCCACACCAGGAGACACAACAACGATTCCATTAACATGGAAGTGAAGATGGATTGCCACCTGAACACTTTGGGCTCCTCCTACCTTTAAGGCAACAGGCTATGAAGGAAGTTACAGTGTTGGCTGGGGTGATTCACCCGGACTATCAAGATGAAATCAGTCTACTACTTCACAACAGAGTTAAGGAAGAGTACGCATGGAATACAGGAGATACATTAGGGCGTCTCATAGTATTATCATGCCCTGTGATTAAGGTTAATGAGAAACTACCACAACCCAATCCAGGCAGGACTACAGATGGCCCAGACCATTCAGGAATGATGTTTTCGGTCACTCAGGAAAAAAACAAAACAAACAAACAAACAGAAACACAAACTGCTGAGGTGTTTGCTGAAGGCAAAGGAAATACAGAATGGGTAGTAGAAAAAGGTAGTCATCAATACCAGCTACGACCATGTGACCAACTGCAGAAACGAGGACTGTAATTGTCATGAGTATTTCCTCCTTCTTTTGTTAAAAACATGTTTATACACTTGTACTAAGAAAATACCTTCATTTAAAATCCTTTCTCCTTTATCATGTGACATAAAATTTATTGACTTCACATCAGTATTTAAATACTGTTAACTTTATGTTATAGTATTTGGGTTGGTGATTGATGTATTTCTGGCTGTATGAAGGATAGTCGTTTTATGCTAGGTATAATTATGACCGTACTGTTGTCTTTATTTGAAGATTATGTATGATCTCAGGAGATGTTAGATGTTTATGGGTTCAAGTTAACAAGGGGTGGACTTGTGATGGTTAATACTGAGTGTCAACTTGATTGGATTGGAGGATGCAAAGTATTAATTCTGGGTGTGTCTGTGAGGGTGTTGTCAAAGGAGATTAACATTTGAATCAATGGGCTAGGAAAGGCAGATGTACCCTTTATCTTGGTGGGCACAGTCTAAACAGCTGCCAGCACAGTTAGAATATAAGCAGGTCAAAAATGTGAAAAGAGAGACCAGCCTAGCCTCCCAGCCTACATCTTTCTCTTGTGCTGGATGTTTCCTGTTCTCGAACATCAGACACCAAGTTCTTCAGTTTTGGAACTCGAACTGGCTCTTCTTGTTCTATTGTGGGACTTTGTGATCATGTGAGTTAATACCTAATAAACTCCCCTTTCACACACACATATATATACACATGTATATACACACACACATATATACACACACATATATATACACACATATATGATCACAGGTAATTTGTATACTTGTCTTTTATTGTAAGTATAACATTTTAGTGATTGCATATATTATGTTTCTGGCTAAATTTTGAGATCCTCAAGAGAATGACTACCTTGTATTTAACCTTGTTTTCTCAGTTTGTAGACCATGGCCTAGAATGGCCATGAATAATGCCATAATTTATATTAAATAGAGAATAAGACTGAAGTAACTGAAGATATTAATTTTCTCTGGGGTTGAGAGACAGGGGTTATGTAGAGACCTATGTTTAGTGCTCAGTTTATAAAGAAGAAGTCAACTGGGAAAGTGAAAGTTAGCTGAGGAAAGTAAGCTGCCAAGATTGACTAGCAAGCTTGGAATTAGTAGGAGGATCCGGCCTTGGGAGCGTAACTAGGTGTGTGGAGGAGCGAAGGTTGGCAGCAGTGAGTTAGTTGAGGTGTGACAGTCCAACAATTATGGGAGTCAGTGAAAAGAGGGTCTGTGCAAGGTCAGAAAGAAAATGACATTCTGAACAAGGAGAAAAGGGAGTCTTATCTTCCTTCTCTAACTCCTGTCTTTACCATTCACATAAATACTGTCAAAAGATACAATTACAGCTAATTTACCTTAAAGATCTTAATTGGCTTTTATTTGTGATTCTAGTATCAGGCAATAACTTATTCTATAAAACAGAATGACTGTTTCCATGAGCCGAGCAGAGAAGGGTGTTTTATAGACAGAAAAGGGCTGAGTAAAGCAGAAATAAAGAACAAAAAGCAGAATGGTCATTTCAAAGTTACTTTTCTTGTAAAGGTTAAAGCAGAGGGAACGTCCTTATCATGCCAGCTAAAACTGTCCTGTTTGGAATTTGACTATTATTTCTCTCTCTTCTGTTCTTGGAAGGTCAGATAAAGATGTTAGTTTTGGCTTGGTGGTATGGAATTTCAGGATGAGTAACTCCATTTTGTTTTGGTCTGTTAGACCTAGTGCAGAAGCTCAGTTCAAACCAATGGCCTCCTCTAAAGTTTATTATACAAAGTTGGACTCATTTTGAATGGTTAAATTTTCTTCCAACTGAGATTTCATTTGCAGTAGGTACTTAATTGCAATAGTTGACATTCTTAGGATGAGTTGGTGGGCAGAACCGCTGAGCTGAAGGAGAAAAAGAGCTAGGTGAATGACAAAATCGCTAGCCAGGTGGTGCCTCACTGGTGGCTTCCAGGATTTGTGTTGCAATTTTTTGGGAATTTAAATATGTCCATTGACTTTTTAATTAAATGTTTGAACTTGATCTCTGCCTAATATGTGATTCTTAGTCTATTAAAGAATAACCAAATAGCATCAATTAATATATTATTCTCATGGCAATTAATGTTTGTTTTTAATGGTAAATCATATTAACAGTATCAGATGTTAAGCTTGAACAAATAAATAAAATAAAATCATGTTGATAACTTTCTCTTACATATAATTTTATTGTGGATATTGTCTTTTATCTCATCTATTTATTGTGAATATAATCTTTTATCTCATCTATTTATCTATCTTTATCTCATCTTTTTATCTCATCTCATCTCATTTATATCCATTGTGGATATAGTCTTTTATCTCATCTATAAACTCCATTTCTAAATAAGCATTGAGAGTTTGAGTTAGAAAAAGCATATCTACTTTCTTTTTTTTATTATTATTATTTTTTATTATACTTTAAGTTCTAGGGTACATGTGCATGACGTTTATATCATGTATAACTCCCCAGTGCAATCCCTCCCTCCTCCCCCCTCCCCATGATAGGCCCCAGTGTGTGATGTTCCCCTTCCCGAGTCCAAGTGATCTCATTGTTCAGTTCCCACCTATGAGTGAGAACATGCGGTGTTTGGTTTTCTCTTCTTGTGATAGTTTGCTAAGAATGATGGTTTCCAGCTGCATCCATGTCCCTACAAAGGACGCAAACTCATCCTTTTTTATGGCTGCATAGTATTCCATGGTGTATATGTGCCACATTTTCTTAATCCAGTCTGTCACAGATGGACATTTGGGTTGATTCCAAGTCTTTGCTATTGTGAATAGTGCCGCAATAAACATACGTGTGCATGTGTCTTTGTAGTAGAGTAATTTATAATCCTTTGGGTATATACCCAGTAGTGGGATGGCTGGGTCATATGGTACATCTAGTTCTAGATCCTTGAGGAATCGCCATACTGTTTTCCATAATGGTTGAATTAGTTTACAATCCCACCAACAGTGTAAAAGTGTTCCTATTTCTCCACATCCTCTCCAACACCTTTGTTTCCTGACTTCTTAATGATTGCCATTCTAACTGGTGTGAGATGGTATCTCATTGTGGTTTTGATTTGCATTTCTCTGATGGCGAGTGATGATGAGCATTTTTTCATGTGTCTGTTGGCTGTATGGATGTCTTCTTTTGAGAAATGTCTGTTCATATCCTTTCCCCACTTTTTGATGGGGTTGTTTGTTTTTTTCTTGTATATTTGTTTGAGTTCTTTGTAGATTCTGGATATTAGCCCTTTGTCAGATGAGTAGGTTGCAAAAATTTTCTCCCATTCTGTAGGTTGCCTGTTCACTCTGATGGTAGTTTCTTTAGCTGTGCAAAAGCTCTTTAGTTTAATTAGATCCCATGTGTCAATTTTTGCTGAAAAAGCATATCTACTTTCATCAACAATCTACAGGTTTATTTATGTTTTTATATTGACAATAGATTAAATGCAAAATCTGCAAATTCTTACTTATATTCCAAAGATATGGAACCTGTTTATGGACTCAATTAGCCTCCTCTAACGCATACATTTACTCTACCTGTTCTGTGCTAAGAGTTACATAACTACATCAACAGCAACACTAATATTAACATTGGTAGTAATAGCTAATACTTACAGAGCAATTATTATGTACCAGGCACTTTTCCATTCCCTGTGCATACTGAATTCACTTAGTCTTCAAATCATTTTTATGACATAGGTACAATTATTATCCTTATTTTGAAATAAAGAAACCGAGGCACAGCGAGGTTAAGTGTTTCGTACAAGATCACATAACTAGTAAGCAGAAGAGTGGGACTTCAGTCCAAGCAGGGTGGCTCCAGATTCCAAGATACTGCCCTGCTCCCCAAATCCAGATCTAATCCAAATTATGATGGTGCAAACTCTCATGTCTTGGGAAGTGGTGCCAGTGTATTATTTCCTGACTGGTTCTAGAAGCTTCCCTGGGCATTGGCAGTTGTGAAAAGGACAACCATTCTCCAATGGTGATAGCCTAATTACCCAACTCTGGTCTTAGGAAAGTAACTTCATGCTCTACTTGTCTGCTTCTCCCTAAGCATGGGGGAGGCTCTTATTCTCCAGAGCATATAGGCATACAGACTATGACTTTAATATTTTAATAAAAGCTCTGAGATAATTTTAAAAGAAGCTCACACAAATTTGCTTTTAACCACTATAGGGGGCCAGACTTATCTTTAGGTTCCCTAGCATGTTCTGCTTTTTGTCTTATTCCTGTCCTATGTCCTATATCTGCTAATCAGCGGAGATACTCAGCTGTGTCACAGACCCCTGAAGATGGTTCACTTATTTGGTCTTAGCTCCTCAGCTTGTTGAAAGTTTTTGTCTTTTTCTGTGTGTGTTTTTTCTTTTTTCCTTTCAAAATTTTGTTTTAGGTTCAGGGGGTACATGTATTGGTATATTGCATGTTTCAGGGGCTTGATGAACAGAATATTTTGTCACCTAGGTAATAAGCACAGTACTCAATAAAGAGTTTTTCAATCCTCATCCTACTCTCATGCTCCACCCTTCAGTAGGCCCTAGTGTCTATTGTTCCCATCTTTTTGTCCAAGTATACTTAATGTTTAGTTCTCTCTTGTAAGTAATACGATGTGGTATATGGTTTTCTGTTCATGTGTTAATTTGCAGAGGGTAATGGCCTCCAATTCTAATACATGTTGCTGTAAAGGACATGATCTTATTGATTTTTATGGCTGTGTAGTATTCTATGGCATATATGTATCACATTTTCTTTATCCTGTCTACTACTGATAGGCATTTAGGTTGATTGAATGTCTTTGCTATTGCGAATGGTGCTGAGATGAACATACACATGTATGTGTCTTCATGGTAGAACAATTTATATTCCTTTGGGCATATATCCAGGAATGGGATTACTGGGTCAAATGGTAGTCCTGTTTTAATTTCTTAAAACAGTGGTTCAACTAATTTACATTCCTAACAGTAGCGTATAAATATTCCCTTCACAACCTTCACAACCTCACCAGCATCTGTTATTTTTTTGACTTTTTTAATAATAGCTATTCTGACAAGTATGAGATGGTATTTCTCCATGGTTTTGATTTGTGTTTCTTTAATGATTAGTGATGTTGGGCAAGTTCATCAATGCTTATGTGTCTAGAATAGTATTTCCTAAGTTTTCCTCTAGGGTTTTTTATAGTTTTAGCTTTTACATTTAAGTCTTTAATCCAACTCAAGTTGATTTTTGTATATGGTATAAGAAAGGGATCCAGTTTCAGTCTTCTGCATATGGCTAGCTGGTGAGTCCAGCACCATTTATTGAGTAGAGGGTCCTTTCTCCTTTGCTTGTTTTGTTGACTTTGTTGAATATTAGATGGTTGTAGGTGTGTCCATATAGGACCACAGCTGATGAGCTCTTGAAAGCACCACTTTCTGGGCTAGAGGCCAACCAAGAAAAAGCCAGCACACTAAACAAAAACACAATCAAGGACCCTCACTTTGCTCCCCTGCTACATCACCTGGAGCAGGTGTTAGTAGTCATGGCTGCAAGACCTGAAGATGGTTCACATCACAGGAGTCTCTGTAGATATTCCCCAGTACTAGGCTGGAACTCAGTAGCTCTACTCGGTGGCTAGACCTGGAAGAGCAAGAACAATAACTACAGTTTGGCTCTCAGGAAGCCCCATTCCTAGGGGAAGTCGGAGAACACCACATCAAGGGATCCTTATGTTTAAAACCCTCAGCAAAATTGGCATAGAAGGAGCATACCTTAAGGTAAGAAAAGCCATCTAGGACAAACCCACAGCCAACAGAATCAATTTTGTAAAAATGACCATACTACCAAAAGCAATCTACAAATTCAATGCAATTCCCATCAAAATACTACCATCATTCTTCACCAAACTAGAAAAAAAATCTTAAAATTCATATGGAATCAAAAAAAAAAAAAAAAAAAAAAAAAGAGTCCACATAGCCAAAGCAAGACTAAGCAAAAAGAACAAATCGGAAGGCATCACATTACCTGACTTCAAACTAAACAATAAGGCCATAGTCACCAAAAGAGCATGGTACTGGTATAAAAAAATAGGCATGTAAACCAGTGGAACAGAATAGAGAACCTAGAAATAAAACCAAATACTTACAGCCAACTAATCTTTAACAAAGCAAACAAAAACAAAGTGGGGAACGGACACTTTATTCAACAAATGGTGCTGAGATAATTGGCAAACCATGTGTAGAAAAATAAAAACGAATTCCTATCTCTCACCTTATGCAAAAATCAACTCAAGATGGATCAAAAGACCTAAATCCAAGGCCTGAAACCGTAAAGATTCTAGAAGATAACACCAGAATAATCCTTCGAGACACTGACTTAGGCAAAGACTTTGTGACCAAAAATCCAAAAGTAAATGCAACAAAAGCAAAGATAAATAGATGGGGCATAATCAACGTAAAAAACTTTTGCACAGCAAAGAAATAATCAGCATTGCAAACAGACAACCCACAGTGTTGGAGAAAATCTTCACAATCTGTACATGCAACAAAGAACTAATACCAAGAATCTACAAGGAACTCAAACACATCGGCAAGAATAAATCAAAACAAAAAAGCCCATCAAAAAGTGGGCTATGGACATGAATAGACAATTCTCAAAAGAAGATATACAAATGGCCTATAAGCATATGAAAAAATGCTCAACATCACTTTATTATCAGGTAAATGCAAATAAAAACCACAATGCAATACCACCACACTCCTGGAAGGATGGCCATAATCAAACAATCACAAAATAATGTATGTTGGCATGGATGAGGTTAAAAAGGAACACTTTTATACTGTTGATGGGAAAGTAAAGTAGTATAACTGCTATGAAAAACAACATGGCAATTCCTTAAATAACTAAAAGTAGATTTACTATTTGATCCAGTAAGCCCACTACTAGGTATCTACCCAGAGGAAAAGAAGTCATTATTCAAAAAAGATACTTGCACACAAGTTTATAGCAGCACAATCTGTAATTGCAAAAATATGGAACCAGCCCAAATGCCCATCGATCAACGAGTGAATAAAGAAAATGTGGTATTTATATATACCATGGAGTGCTCCTCAGCCATAAAAAGAAATAAAATAATAGCATTCACAACAACTTGGTGGAACTGAAGACTGTTATTCTAAGTGAAGTAACTCAGGAATGGAAAATCAAACATGGTATGTTCTCACTCATATGCAGAAGCTAAGCTCTGAGGAGACGAAGGCATGAGAATGATACATTGGACTTCAGAGACTCAGGGGAAAGGGTAGGGGGTGGCAAGGGATAACAGACTATACGTTGGGTACAGTGTACACTATTCAGGCGATGAGTGCATCAAGATCTCAGAAATGACCACTAAAGAACTTATTCATGTAACCAAACACCACCCGTTCCCCCAAAATGTACTGAAATAAAAATTTAAAAAATATATGAATACTGATAACAAAACATGATGTGTATAGTAAGAAATATAACATAAAAGAAACTATAAGGGGTGACACAATATAGCCTGACCTTCACTTAAAAGGTGGTAAAGTCTTACACCTAGCAATTCTGATTTATTAATAAAAGGACTGAGGAGAGCCTAGCCATTGGTCGTTTTGGTAAAGTATCCAGTTGCCACAGTTGGGAACCACTGATCCGGATCAGTCTCTTCATAGTACATACAAAATTATAAGCCCAAACCAGACGTTTTTACATAAATTTTCTGTGCTTTTTATGGACTTTTGTGTTGGAATATATCAACATTTAAAAAATTACAAAGTTATGTTCACTTATAAAAATCTGATAAAAGAAGTAGACATATTTTCTAATGTCTATATGATTATAATCATTATGTTATATAGCTCTAACTTTTTATTTAATCAATATAAACCCATGGTCAGGGAAGTCATGTTTTTTCTTAATATTCTTTTGAGAGCTTAATATAAAAAGCATTTTCATAGAATCTTATCAGTAAAGAGAAATTAGATAAAAGGAAAATATTTCTAAGGTCTATTTTATGTTCTAAAGTTATAAATTTATAATTTTTCCACTTTTATGCATGCATACCAAAAGATAACTTTTTATTCAAAGTATTCTAAATGATTTTAGTTATTTTGTAGAGATTAATGCATAAAAATGTATTTGTTTAAATGACATTTTAAATATCCCTCATCAGTAATTCAGGTGATATTCTCAAACCAGATGAGGACTTCTCTGATTAAGTATTCTTTTCATGCCCAAAGTCGGGGTTCCCTGGATATTTTAAAATATATGGACAACCGTTTTATCTTGGCATGTGTCTTTGATTTCACCTATGCAGTGTGTGCTTAGTATGGGATCTATTATTTTTTTTTAAATATTTATTGGTTACCTTGAAGACTGGTCACTAGGATCATCCATGAAAAATGTAGATAGACTTCCTGCCTTCCTTATTCTTCTAGTTTAATCTAGTGTTTCCCAAACCTTATTATACATATAAGTCACCTGGATCGTATGAACTACAATTGAAATACAATCTCAGATGTAGTAGATCTGGTATATGACCTGAGATTATAGTTCTAACAAGCTCCCAGGTGATACTGATATTGCTGGCCTGTGGAGCACACATTAAGTAATAAGCTTTCATTCTTCCTTGGTGACTTTAGATTTCAGTGATTTCTACTATTTAATTATTACAAACATATATTTTTGTTACGAAATACACTATTTAAATCAAATTCTTAAAAAATACTTGCCACTAATTTGATTGTAGTTCTGCTCTCTAACTCAATTATAACCTGCTTGAGGCATGGCCCAAGTTTCATAATTCCTTACTTCTGATAACATCTGTTGTGCCTGGGACCAGGGGAAGTAGTCAATGAATACTTAATAGAAGATATTTGATAATTTGATTTTAACCTTGCAGAAAAGCTGAAAGGAGCATTGTATGATTTCTCAAAAATCCCAGTAAAACTATATAAAAAAATCAAATAGATTTAGTGATAATAATCTTTGTATTGAAAGGACTTCTGCCTCCCTCTCGACCACACACCCTAATCATCAATCTCCTTTTTATTTCCTGCATGCGTTTCAAGTAGATGATATGTTCAGTAAGCCGCAGCAGTTGCTGCATTGCAGAACCCTTCTCACCATCATAAAGCAGCTCTCAAAGCAAGTGCCTATGGATTAAAAAGGTTTGTGGAGAGGAACCAGTGGTGTGCCTAATCTGTAGAAAATGTTTGCAGAAAAATATAGGTTCTGATTATTCCCACAGTGCCTCTTCTGAAGATAAATGGGAATTGTGGGCTTCATTTTATTATTTTAATTAGACTTACGTAGTGCATTACGGATTCCAAAGTGGTCAGAAAGCCACAGTACTTCCATGTGTTTATTTCATAGTTCTGTTTGCCATGGCAATTGGCTTTCAGATTTCAAAAATTTTTTATCCCAGGGCTTTGGTTAATTGTGACAATAATGCAAGCATAAATGAGCACATGCACTATTATTTGTTGCATAACCACACACCAAACTTTATCCAGCGTCCTTATTTTTAAGTCTTTTTTTTTCTTTGAGAAATGTCTTCTCTCAAGCTGACCTTACAAAAATGTTTCTCCATGTTTAAGTTGCCTTTTTAGAGCACTGACTATTACATGCAAACAGTGAAATTTTTGTCATGTAACAAAAGTCCATTTTCCCTACTGACAAGGAGTCATTCCCAACCGCTGCACTCATGCAGCTTCCTGCTGCTTTGGACCTATCACTGTCACCCAACGAGTGGTGCTTTTTATTTCTCTAGCATAGGAGACTTAATATAACAATTGCAATTAGTTCTCAATACTGAATGAGTTATAGAGAAAGCACAGAAAGCTAAAACTCAAGAATCAAGGTCTTATTTGAAGCATAGTGATGTTTATTGTAAACTAGAGTTTGTCTGTTTGCTTTTAATTGCAGGTAACACCAGCGGAATCATGTCATACACATTGCCTGTAAGAGAGTGGGTCTTGAGAGTTGAGACAATGCTGAACACTTTACTTAGATTGCAAATTATTTAGCTACCTCAGCCTACTGTGAAATCAACTGGAAGCCTTTCAGCATTTAATTAAGCAGGACCAAAGAAAGCTCCAATAATAACAGTGTGAAACTGCCAGAGAAAAATTATGAACACAAAGGGAGAAATCATCAGTAATTAACCCCAATCTGAGACTACAGAGGAGACTCCAAAACAAAGGGGAGCACATATAAATAATACTAAATTTGCTTGTCTTAAATGATTTCATTGTGTTCAATTGAACGATAATTTCACAAGAACAGTGGCCCAATTACTAAGAAAAACATGCTCCATGTAGCAATTCTCCAAACCTTACTAGGGCACATGAGTTTCTCATCTTGTGTGAGCTTCCTCCTTGCTTTATGCGTAGATTTTTAAAATTTACTTTATCATCCCCAGCTGAGATATTGTGTGGAAAAAAAGGAACCATAGACATGATGTTTGAGGTTGAGGGAGAGAGGGAATTCTGCCTAAAGTAAATTTACAAAATAAGATTCATTAGCACCCTAGAAAACAGCATCTTTCCTCATCATTTGTCAACCTGGAAATTTTATCTTAAAAAAATTTAGCTTATATATTATCTTTTTAGCGATATCGTCTATGAACTGCAGTGCTTGTCTATTCTTAGCCCTTTGAACTATCTCAATTATTTAGCATAGCTCACAATACTTTATGATTATTTATTCTATATTGACTCATTTTTTAAGCATCTTTAAAGCGTAATCTAAATTTAATGTTATTCGTCTTTGTATTCCAGCACCTAGTACAGTGCCTGACCACATATTCGCATCTCAACAAATGGTTTTTTTAAAATTTTAAGTGCTTAACATTGTACCTATATGATATTATATATACTAGATATATAACATAATAAATCTAAGGATATGCTGATTTTTAATAAAGATTTGATATGAATATCACAAATACAGATTGAGATTTCAAAAGAAGCATCTTAATAATAAAAATAATGTTATGAATGAAATAAATGCTTTTTCTAAACATCTACAGCACTATACATTGTTATGTAGAGTCTGTGAGTTTAGTTCGTCTTGTGCTGTCTGATTAATAATTACTACAGATATAAAGACAATGAAAGTAATGAATTTTGTTTTCAGAATCTTGAGATTTAGAAAAATTAAATTTATTCTATAAATATTATTACAAATCATAGAAAAGATATACATAGTAAGCCTGTATTAGTCCATTCTCATGTTGCTGTAAAGGTCTACTTGAAACACGGTAATTTATAAGGAAAAGAAGTTTAATTAGCTCACAGGTCTCCAGGCTACGTAGGAATCTGGCCGAGGAGGCCTCAGGAAACTTACAATCATGGTGGATGGTAAAGAGGAATACGCAAGTCTACATGTGGCAAGAACAGGGGGAAAAGAGAACAAAGGGGGAGGTGCTACACACTTTCTAACAACCAGGTATTATAAGAACTCTATCATGAGACAGCATTAGAAACCATCCCCCTGATCCAATCACCTTCCACCAGGTCCCAACTCCAACACTTGGAACTACAATTCAATCTGAGATTTGGGTGGGGACACAAGAATCAAACCATATCAAAGTGTATTTATTATATTATCAGTTAAATAGCTTTATGTGGTATATTATTCATATAATTATACATAGAAATATATATGTATGAATACATACATATGTATTCATATGTATACATAGAAATTATACATATTTTAATAGTGCATGATATCCACCCATCGAAATGCTTGAAGAAATTTAATTTTAAAAAAACTTAAACATTTTTAAGAATTAAAAAATTCTTGAAAAAGAAATTTTTAAAGATTTTGGAATATTATTCACCTGGAAGATTGGGGAAATGCAGAGTTATATGTACATGTTAGCTAAAGTACAAATTATATAGATATACTGGCTTTTATTTATATGCCTCAATTTGAGTGGTATACAAGTAGCTCTCTCTATATTTGACCATGAAATAGTAATTATAATTTTAAAAAGTTAACTTACAATTTATAATTCTAATGCCACAGTTGGTTTCTCAGTTATTTCAAACCTAATATTTTATTGTTGTCATGTTATCTGTTATTCAATCAATTCATTTTAATTTAATTTAAACAGACGACACATTGTTAGGTTTTACAATGATTCAAAGACTATTTATTAAATGGAGGTATTACTTTAAAAATAATTTCCTAAACCATTGTTAAAACTGTTATTTTGAAAATTAAAGAGAATTTGGCCTAATGATTGTTTAAACAAATTCCTTTGCTAACAGTGTTCTACCATTGTAAATATCAGCTCTGAATGACATTACATATTTCAGTAAAAATAACCCCCTGGTAATTGATTCTTGACTTTTATTCTTTAGCTTATTATGATTTGGGATTAGTCTCAGTTGTTTAATTTTCCTGCCTCTGTGCATTTGCTCTAACTATTCTCTCTGCCTGCAAACCCCTTACCTCATATGTCTGTCTATTTAAATCCCAACCAATTTTTCAGTTTCAGCTAAATTTTCATCCACGTAGTGTATGCCATCCCATTGTCTTATCATTGCAAGCATGCACTGAGTATCTATAGGCTTTTTCTCTTGTAAGATGGATTTGTAGTACAGTTCATAGCATTTCTTCTTCCAGTATGCCTCCAGCAATTGCATTAAACATTCACTTAATAAGACAAATTCAACTCAATGTGCACGGATGGAGATTGGCGAGATAGAAAGTGGGATTTTAAATAGATGGTGATTTTATAGATCCCAGTTATATCCTGTTCCACCCAAAATAAATGTTCTTAAAGAGCGTGAGTTTCTACACTGGTCCTCTAAGTTGTTCTTAATCATCTACGTCTCAGGAACTGAAATCTTGCTATCACATTAAGTTCATCCAACATGGCTCCCTACACAGAGTCTTATGCTTGATGTGATGATCAACAATAAAATAATGATCTGTTTCAACACTGAAGAAAACCTAACTGAAACAGGGTTTAATGCAAAATTTAATCTTTAATGAGGTATGTTCCTTAAGGGTTTTCTGGAACATTTTTAACTATACACAATTTTTCTCTAACTCACTGATTTTATACTTTAACCTTCACTTTAAATGCGACTCCACTGTATCATATTATAAATATATCTTTGCATATCTAATTTCTCTATTAGACTATAGTATTACTGTAGATTAGATTACTGCTTTCAATTCTCATTCTCTTTTTCTCATTAACATCATTCATCCTCACTCTTGTTATGTCTTGATGGTGATCAGAGTTTACTTTCTCACTCTTTGATACTTGTCTTGATGATGGGGTGGGACACACGCAGACTTTAAATGTGCTATTGAGATGTGACTTTTCCTCTTGTGTTCTTATGATTCAGCATGAGAGGCATAGGGTTTAGGTAGCAACTGTTCCAAGGAGAATAAAGAAACACTTGGAGATATCCTGAATCCAAACTGCAGCATGGAATGGAGACATCCAATCACAGTCATTTGTCAAACCCACAGCAAATAAACTGTGGTGTGTCATTATTTCCTCATTTGTTTAAGGATGATGATGATGGTGGTGGTGGTATAATATCTATAGCAAAGAGTTCCTTTGTGTGTTACATGAATTACTATGTGTCTTAGAACACTGCCTGACTCAGTAAGTGCTCAATAAATGTCAATTATTATCTTTACAGTTTTAAAGCATGATTTAATCATTTTACATATAGTATCTCACTGAATATTAAAACTCCTTTATGAGAGAAATACTATCATTATTTCTATTTAGCAGATGAGACATTGAGAAACAGAGTTAAATAATTTTCTCAAGGTCACACAGCTCTTAAAGGGCAAAGTGAGACTCTGAATGGAGATGTGCTGACTCTAGGGTCCACTTTTAATCATCTCTATCTTTTGTATATTATTTTTACTCTGGTTTCAAATTTTTAGAAACAAAAGCTAAAAACTCTATAATGTCACTTTAACCTTCTGACTTATCACACACATACCCTAAGGCAATGTGGAACAGAGCCAGTTAACTGACAAAGGGAACAAAAGGGAAATAATACAGGACAGAAAAATAATAATATCTCAGAACTGTATCCAACCATCCTAGGATTTTTGACTATAAATAATGATTTTACTTTCAATTTATTTCTGAGTGAGAACATGACAACACTTAAAAAGTCTGTTTTCATGAATTTCCTTATGTAAATGTGGTTCTTAGGAGCTAGAACAAAAGATGAAGAAATTAAGAAAGGGAAGAAAGCCAGAGGTATACCCTCCTTCCATACTAAACTTATTAAAAATGTTTACTTATTTATATGTGTAGATATTTCTCAGTATAATTTCAAGGAAAGTGAAGGGTTTTTGTTGTTGTTGTTGTTGGAGCACTATATTTTAAATCCTAATGCTTAGTTGTCCAAGAGTGTTAAGGACATTGAATTTCCTTATGGAATAGAAGATTCTGTTTTAGGTAATTCAATCTTTTATCTAATGTCAAGTTAAGTAGACTAATGTTCAGCTGATAGCTGTTTTCTCACGCTACCTTGTTTCCCCAAAGGCATTGGTGGATGGGTGTAGAGGGAAGAAAAACATACACCATCTGTACTAGAATTATGGAAATTTCCACGAGAGAGAGTTTCTCCTTACAGTTCAAAAAGTTATGCTGAGGAATTTACTAAGCTCTTTCAGTGGGTTCAATTGATAGCATTATCTTTTCATAAAGAGAGAATATTGAGTTATTCTGGCAGGGTTTTTGTTGTTGTTGTTGACATGACTGGTACACTAAAATGTTTTTGAAAAGCTTCTTTTCCAGAAAACAGAGCTCCCTATATTGCTATAGGACATAATCCAAAATTTATGACATATTGCCAAAGGTTGGAAATAAGAGTTAACCTGAAGACAGACCATGGCTATAGTTCACATATACCTAAGTTAACAGTTGGAGAAAGACAATAAAACCATCCTCCCAGGGTTGACAATAACTGCATTCTGGTTCTAGACAGAAATATGGTTATAAAAAGCATTAAGCAGGCTGCACTTCGGCCCACTTCCCTATAGTTGCTTCTTAACCAAAAGTCATGCAGCTCTAGATACCGAGCATTTACAATTCCCTCGTTCCTATTGATAAGATCTGTGATGTTAGAATCACTAGGCTTTTGTTTAAGAATTATTAAGATATTTTTCAAATCCAGAATTCTGGTGGAACAGCTGCTGCCAACCAGTTTGAAGGCCACTTACAGTGGAACCAAATCAGCATAAGAATATAGTTTCTTCATCTCCTGATCCCATAACTTCACTCTTTGACCAATCAACAGTCTCTATACCTTTGCCGACTAGCTGTCCAAACCTCTTAAAATTCCTAACCCCAAACTCCTCAGGGAGGCAAATTAGTAGTTTCCTCTTATTTGCTCAGGCGGCTGCCCTACAATTAAACCTCTTTCTCTGCTGCAACTCAGTGTCTCAGTATATTGCTATACCGTGTAGTGGAAAATGAACCTGGTATGGTTACATCAATGATGCAAGAACTCCCTAGTCTACCTTGGTTAAAGTTTACAGCTACTTATTTAGTGGTAGAAAGGAAATTTGTCCAACATTCATAAATATAACTTATTATCTCTGCCATATATATTTGGATTTTAGGAGTTTTGGGAGTAACCTGGAAAGTGGACTCCCCTGATGACCAATATTCTCACCATTATGCCAATGAAAATGAATCTTTGCACATCAAGGTTAGAGACCTGGAAGGTACTATCTTTTTAAAGTCTTGAGATATCTGCTATTGAAAATAATTCAACAACAAATATATAGTGTAGTCCTCATTATTCTCTCTGTTGTTACTAGTAGAAATAAGGTGGTACTAGATTAGATCCCAAGAGACAAAGAAGCCAAGGCTCTGTATCTCCTTTAGTTTCCAAACTGGAATTTTCATTTGTTTGGAATTCAAATGTAGTGTTGCCTTCCAAATTCTGGTAAACGTATTTAAACACAGAAGTTATTTCGGGGAATGATATTGCTCAGTTCAGCATGCTAAAACATATGCTTTTACATCCCCAGAAAAGCCAATACAATCCCACTGTAGCATATATTTCAATAAGTCTTTGGAATTGAGATTATCAATAGCATTTCATATTCTTTTATAATATAAAAAATTACTGAAACAAGAGTTTTTCTTTTGATGGATATGTGATTATTCTGCTGACACTTTTTGACAAGTTGGCCTTTTGGCCTAAAATAATACCAAAAGAGAAAACATTTGAGTAAGCTCGCTAAAGCATAAATATCTAGAGTAGAGAAATAACCCAAATACTAAAGAGAAGACATTTTGAGTAAGATTTCTCATAACTGATAAAATGACAGGCTCTTGTATGCAAGGATCTCCATGACAAAATAGAGTGAAAATGGGACTTGCAATGAAAAATATATTAGTTTACAGAGAAAGTAGAAATTATGAGAAATCTGCTCCAATTGAAGAGATTAGTAACCACCAAATTATAGGAGGTCATTGTTACTGCCAATTGCCTTTATCTCCCCATGATAATAGAAATATGAACTCATTTTTTCTGGCTTAATCTCTCTGTGTCAATGGTTTTCAGACAAAACCATTGTGGTGAGAATATGAAGAGTCAGGCCATCCTTGGGGAAATTTATATTCTGCCAGATGATAATTAATATGCTTCCATATCACTGTAAAAGATAGACTTACTTCATGGATTAAATCCATTCATATCTGATAGGGGTATGCCTCTGATGGCCACTAGCCTGCTGACTTCCCTGAACCTGGTCTTGGGAAACAAGCAGCCTATGCCAATGCAAGACAACTTTTAATTGAGCCCTAGAACCTCCGTCCATTTCTACCAGCATATTTTGTCAACTAACCCTTTTCATTTTTATCAGGTACAGGGGCTCAGGGTTATTGGATAGAGAAGAGAAAAGTGAGAAAAGTGGCAATCATTCTGTATTTGATTCCAATAGGGCAGTGATTCTCAGACTTTAGTGTGCATCCAAATCACACGAGGAACTTAATCGTGCACAGGTTGCTGGGCTCCAATTCTAGAGTTGCTAACTTGGTAGGTCTGAGATGAAGCCTGAGTCGTCCCGGGTTGGGGCTGCTAGTCGGAGGACCACATTTTATAAGAAGCATGGCAATGGAGCATATAGATGTTGTTCTTAGAGTTTAAACAAATGCTTTCCCAGTTTTGGTGCACAGACTGTACTACAGTTGCCTGTAAGGGAAACAAAGGACCAGAGACCGGGGATATGTGTGTAGCCTGGGAGCCAGGGACACCCAGGCTTCTTAAGGCTGATCATTCAGGTAGAATCAAGTCTAAAGATTTGCCTACATAATGAACCTATAGTTTAATATGAGTTTTATATATTCTACATACTTTTAAAATAAGAGATTATTGAGAAACCATTTCAGCCATTGTATAGATCAGAAACATTAGTAGGAATAAACCGGAGAAGTGTCTGGCTTGAAGCATGGGCATTTCAGGCCAGCAGACTCAAGAAACCCTTCTAGTAGAGTTGAGGGAGAACCAGAAACAATTGTAGCACTTGTACTTGTCATTTACTAGACTTTTTGTAAATTTTCTTTCCCTCTTCTTCTTTACATTTTTCTCTTCCTCTTTCACTCCCCCTCCCTCCCTCCCTCTCTTTCTTTCTTACACATGCACATAACCAAAGTAAATAAGATATTTTTAGGAAGCAAATGGCATATACTTAAGACATATAGCGAGAAAAAAATTTTCAATGTACTTAAGATGTATATTACTAAATTTCAATCATGGAAGAAAGTATGCTTAAGAAGTAAACACTTGATCTTCTTGCTCAGAAAGATCTGCTTCTTTTAGTATTCCATTGGGAGTACATTTAAAAACATTCTCTTCCCCTTCTAAGTAAGTAACCATTTAGCTTCGGACATGAAATAGCTAATAACCATCTCTTCCCTTTCGAATGATTGAAATCGCTGTTGAAGGTATGGTTAATTTTTAATGCACTTGTTTCAAAAGTTAGACTAACTTTTAAAAACTCAAGTCAGAAAGTGAAACGGATGTTATCCTATGGATGGAGGACATCAATTGAAATGTACTTTTTTTCTTCAAAGTGATTGATGTAATTTTCTATTAAAGTGACCTTTGCTAGAAATGTTTTCCCTTTAATGATTTCCTGTCCCTTTGGCTCAGCAGCCAGAACAGAAAAACTGGTTTAAGCCTGTTTCAGCTACTTAATGTTGAAATGGGAAGAAAAGTGGACTCTGAAGCAAGCATAGCTAAGGTGCCATGTGATAGCCATGGCAATCCTAACCGAGCCTTCTAGCTTCTACCATCACAGCCCTCCTTGGTCTTCTCATTGAATAGTATCTGTTACTTTTATGAAGTCCCACTCCCCCATTTTATTATCAAGCATCTGTCATGCAGCTACACTCATAGAATTCCAGATGAATATGCTAACATGATATGTACCAGATGTAGAAATATAAATATATTATAATCTAAAGAAAAATGAGGCAAAGAGGAAACTGAGATCCAGATATGAAAGGACATTGTAACGGGATGGAGTGAGAATATACATATACAACTTGAAATGCCTTGCTGTTCTTGGGTCCGTGGTTGAGAATCAAGTGTGTGTATGTGCGTATGTGTGCGTGCATGCATGCGCACAAGTGTGTGTGCGTGTGTGTGTGTAAACCAGCCCTTTCTAGTTTGTTATTCTTTGCCTTTTTTTTTTTTTTTTGTCTGATCTCTCCCTATCTTTAGAAACTGGCTCTGGTACAAAAATTCCTCAATGTGTTACTGATTGCATCTTAGAACTTGTTATTTTAATACTTTCATTAATCTAAAAGTCATACTGTTTTCTGACCCATGTATTGACTACCATAAAGAATGTTAGAAAAACACACCAGCATTTACTTGGTTTGCAGAGTGATCTAAATTTTAATTGTGAAGAAGGGTTGTTTTCCTTTAGCATGTGATCCTGTTTGTAATTTTCTATCACAAGAGGCAGAAACGTTTTTGTGTTAGTATTATCTAATAGAAAGTGACTCTGACATAAAAGCCTTAGCCATTGAAATTTCTCTAGGAAATGAACAAGAAGTAGTACACAGAAACAAAAAGACATGCTTTTAGGTAATAATCAGTGATAAGTAGTTATTATGATTTATTTCACTACTTGTATGAAAAGTATGGACAGAGTTATTTGAAAGAGCATGGATAGTGTCCTCCCTTATAAGACTTCAACAAAATCCGTGCTGCTTTTCAGTGCATATGTACACACATGCGTCAACATACATGCTCACACATATTTCCATAGCCACTTGTTACTACCACTTTCTTAGGGATAAGAAATACCAAAAATAGATAGGAAATAATGTGTGATTTTTCTCCTTTGAACTTATACTTGAATTTGTTGGAAAGGCCCCCTTTAGCTTTAACGTTATAAACTGTGCTCAGCACACCAGCCAGTCTCCCTATACATATTTATTCATGATATTTATTTATAGATCCTATCTGAAATAGAAAATACTGAGATACAGAGTAAAGAGATTAAGACAGAATGATTTTTTTTTTCCATTACTTGTAAAGGGACTATTACTTGGGATTATTTCAGTAAAAAGATTCACTTAATCCAGAGGTCTTAAGTACAATCCAAATTAATTTAGGCCAGTTGAGTTAATTTCTAATTGGTCTAGAAAGAAATAAAAGCAATGATTTTGTTGCAGGAGGATCTGGAGTTTGACATCCATGTGTATCTGTAAAATCAGCCAAAAAAAAAAAAAAAAAAAAAAAGATTGAATAATGTAAGAGTAATTACAAATGAACAAAAGTAGGGGAGAAAAAATGTGAAAAAGATTATAAAGTTGAATTAAATTTTCCCTGGGTCTCCAAATATCTCTAGATACATACCTGACCCAACATATTACTCGACCCTGGGTTGCCACTCTTTCTTTCCCAGCTATGTTATGTCAAAACCCCTTGTGCTTGTGACAAGACATCATGCTTGGTACTTCGGTTACCCATATAAAGTGAGTGGTGAGGTATTTCTCAAATAAGTCAAGTCCAACTGGCTTGTCCTGTAGAGGACAGAGAAATCGCTATTACTCTCAACCTTTCTCTGATTTGTAGTTGGACAACATTCAGTAGACACAAGAGAGGTTTGTTTGGAGGTGAGGAGTGCTTCCCATTGAACACCTTTCTATCCAGAAAATATAATTCTCATGGATTAACGGCAATGCTGAGTTCAAAATCTTTGAAAATAAAGTATAAATAATATATATATGATTTTCTGTAAATATTTTACATTTCTATCATTTTTATTATATATTTTAATCTTTTTACTTTGGTACTCTGTGCCTTCTATTGTTTTGAGTATTTCATTGCATAATTCGCTGAAAATGATGGATTCTACTTTTAATAACATTTTATTTTTAACGAAAAGTTTTAAAATTCAAACAGTTCAGCTAGCACATTTGAGAATTTTATGAGGATAAATTTGGTGAAAGTAAGCATTTAAATAAAATATTACACATTTAAAAATCACTTTATTTGGAAATAAATTATATCAACTCTAACAACATATTACATCAGAGATTCATCTTATAAACATAAATATTTTCTCTATTATCTATCTCACAACTGAGCTTCAGAGCTTAGTGGATAGTCACGCTGTTTACTGATCTGAAAATCTTAGAGTTGCAAATGAAGAACCTGCTTTTTCCACAGGTCCAAGAAGGAGAGAATACTATGTAAGAAAGACAATCTTCATTTCTACAAAAATAACTCTGCCAAGGCCAGGCATATTACCAAGACACCGAAGTTGAAAGTGGAGATCATGCTAGGCTATCTTATTCATGCTGATGTATGATCTAATTTCAAGTTTTTTCACTTCGTAAAAGTTCTTGTTTCAAGGAAACCAGTTCTCCCTGCCTACACCCTATTTTTATCTCTGAAATAAATAAACAAATGCAGGATACCCTTGGAATGAAATTTTTTCTTATTAGGAGCCGACTCTGCCCCTCTTTGAACCACAACTGCATATTATCACTTAACAATAAATCATTTCAATGACTTCCGTCACCCCATCTCAGGCTGGAAAGTCACACTTCCTCTGGTCTGACAAACCTTTTAGGTTACTTCTTTAATGTGTGTCAAATATATCTATACATCAAATGACATTTCAAGAGCTCGAAAGTTCTCATTAGGGTGGTGTTTTACAATAGCTGAGTTCTATTTTACTGTAAAGGAGAAAAAATATGTAACTTTAAGTGACTATGTATTTACCTTTCAGGTATTTATGTGTTATGTGTTTACCTCTCTACCCCTGTAGACCGTGAGCTTCTTTGGGCTGGGTCTCTGCTTAATTATTTTTATTTATTTTTATTTTTTTACACTCTCCTTTGGTGAAATGCCTTGAACAAACGAGATTATCAGCAAATTTTGAACTGAACTTTGAAATTTCTAGAATCACATATTTTGTCTGCCTCATGCCCCATTCTATGCCATGGAATGTGGACAGGAGGAAGAACAAAAGGAAAGAAGATCTCAAGGACAACATTAAGACATGTGTGGAAATAGGTATGGTTTTCCTTAGCTTCCCTCCTCCCTCATCACACACACACACACACACACACACACACACACACATCCTTCTATCTTGTTCATGTTCACTTATAATCTAATATTAATATTAATTTAAAACCCCGTGCTTTACTTGCTTTATTTAAACTACTTGCCCCATCTGCTGAGATAATATTAGGAATTTGATTTGTTAAATTGTCTAATGTCACAATTCTAAGTGGCAGGGGTGGAATTGAACATTGTGTTTATGTGTCTTTTCTTGTAAAGAGAGAGATGGAGGTCTTGCTATGTTATTCAGGCTGGCCTTGATTTCCTGGGATTAAATGATAATCTCAATTTAGCCTCCCTAGTAGCTGGAGCTACAGGCTGTGTAGCTGTGTTTTATTCTCAAAGGTGAGGTATCTCTCCTCCTCATTCCACCTGTCCTGCTGTCTCTGAAACTCCATTTATATTGTCCCCTCTAAGCTTGCTCTAGCTTTTACTCTATCATGTCAACATCTTAAACTTCCACATTCTATTGTGTGTGTGTGTTTTTCTCCTAAGCATCCTCATTTCTCTCCTATCCTAAATTTGACTACGCTGACTTTGTGCCTCTTTGTGGTTATGACCTTTTTACCCTCTTTTCATGAAAGGATAGTCTGCACTCTTTGTCCCCACTTCCTCATCTTCCATTTACCATGCAACTCGCAGATGTTTGGCTTTTGTGCCAAACAGACTGAAATTGCCCTAGCAAGGATAAACCACTAAAAGACCTATTTAAACTTTTATGTTCCTGAAATGAAGACCTATAGTAATACATTTCACAGGGTGGATACATAAGCTCTTTGACTTTCTTAATTCCTAGTTGCCTTCTGTGAGACCAGTTATCTTCTTACCACCTGACCTCTACTTCTAAGTTTCTCTCATGAACATCTCTTCTGCATAGCATTTAAACTGGTGATATTTTGTATTCTATTCTCACAGCCTACTACTCATCTTACTGTAAATCTTAGCTTCCTTAGGTATTATCCTCTTCTCTTTTACTGTCCCCATTTCCTGTATGCATGTGAGATACACATGTAGACACTGAGAGAGATATTGTAGGTAGATATCAGATAGGACATCTATAGCCTTGATTTCTATAGGGGCAATCAAACTTATTGCCACATATTTCTTGTCAGATATTCCAGAAATATTAGTATTTAATAGGCTCTTTTTGAGAAAATTCATGTTTTCTTCCATATTTTCTTATTTCTCCACATCTCATAGCTTTGTAAAAAGCATCACTGTACACCCAACCTTCCAGTTTTTCATTTCCCATTGAATCCTATCCCTCACCCATCACATTCAATTTATTGCCAAATCCATTTGATCTTTCCTCCTGAATTGTTCTGAAACCTATTTCCTATTTTGCATGACACCAATTAATACCGAGTTCAAGCAGGCTTTTGTTTTCATTAGCATGAAATAGTGAAATACCAAACGAATAACTCTTTACCTTCAGCATTTCCCTTCTTCCACATTTCATCAGCCTATTCATCTTTCATCTTGTAGCCAGAGTGAGCTTTCAAAGATAAAACTTAGTTCATATCACTCTTTTATAAAAAATTCTTTATTTTAATTTTTGTGAGTACATAATAGGTATATGTATTTCTTGGTTACATGAGATATTTTTATTCAGGCTTGCAATCTATGATAATCACATCAAATATTTGGGGTTTCCATCACCTCAGACATTAATTTTTTGTGTTACAAAAAATCCAGTTTTGCACATTTTGTGATTTGAAAAAATATGTACAATTAAATTATTTTTTACTATAGTCACCCTGTTGTGCTAGCAAATACTAGGTCTTATTCATTCTTTCTATATTTTGTACCAATTAACTATCTCCACTTCTCCCCCACCCCTCCCACTACCCTTCCCAGACTCTCATAACCATCCATCTACTCACTGTCTCTATGAGCTCAATTATTTCAATATTTAGCTCCCACAAATAAGTGAGAACATGTGAAGTTTGTCTTTCTGTGCATAGCTTATTTCACTCAACAAAGTGACTCATGTTGTTGCAATTGACAGGTTCTCATTCTTTTTGTGTGTGGCCGAATAGTATTCCACTGTGTATATGTACCATATTTTCATTGCAATCTGTCTGTTAATGAACACTTAGGTTACATCCAAACCTTGCCTGTTGTGAATACTGTTGCAATAAACAGGGAAGTGCATATATCTCTTCAATATACTGATTTCCTTTCTTTTAGGTATATACCTAGGAGTGAGATTGCTGGATCATATGGTAACTCTATTTTCAGTTCTCTGAAGAACCTCCAATTTGTTCTCCACAGTGGTTGTACTAACTTACATTCCCATCAACAGTGTACAACGGTTCCCTTTTATCCACATCCTCACCAGCATTTGTTATTGCCTTTCTTTTGGATAAAAGCCGTTTTAACTGGGGTAAAATGATATTTCATTGTAGTTTTAACCTTCATTTCTCTGATAACCAATAATGTTCAGCACCTTTTCGTATACCCATTTGCCATTCGTATCTCTTCTTTTGAGAAATGCCTAATGAATCTTTTGTCCATTTTTAAAATAATCCAATTATTATATTTTTTCTATTGAGTTGTTTGAGGTTCTTATATATTCTGGTTTTTAATCCCTTTTCAGGTGGGTAGTTTGCAAACATTTTCTTTCATTCTGTGGGTTGTCTCTTCACTTTGTTGACTTTTTTTTTTTTTTTTTCCTGTGTGGAAGCTTTTTAACTTGATGCGATCCCATTTGTCCATTTTTGCTTTGGTTTCCTGTGGTTATTGGGTATAGCTCAAGTAACCTTACCCCAGTCCAATGTCCCGGAGAGTTCTCCAAAGTTTTCTTGTCATAGTTTCATAGTTTGAGGTCTTATATTTAAGTCTTTAATCCATTTTGACTTGAGTTTTGTACGTGGCAAGAGACAGGGGTTTAGTTTCTTTCTTCTGCATATGAATATCCAGTTTTCCCAGTACCATTTATTGAAAAGATTGTTCTTTCCCCAGTGTATGTTCTGGGCACTTCTATCAAAAATGAGTTCACTGTAGATGCATAAACTTATTTATGAGTTCTCTATTCCATTCCTCTGCTCTATGTATCTATTTTTACACACATGCCATGCTGTTTGGGATACTACACTTCTGTAGCACAATTTCAAGACAGGTGATGTGATTCTTCCAGTTTTGTTATTTTTGCTTAAGATAGCTTGACTATTCTAGGTCTTTTGCGATTCTGTATAGATTTCAGGATTTTTTTTCTATTTCTGCAAAAAATGTCATTGGTAGTTTGCTAGTATTGCATTGAATCTGTAGATTGTCTTGGGAGTATGGACATTTTAACAATATTGATTCACTCAACCTATGAACCTGATATATCTTACCATTTTTTGCTGTCTTCTTCAAGTTCTTGAATCAATGTTTCATAGTTTTAATTACAGAGATCTTTAACTTCTTTGATTAAGTTAGTTCTTAGGTTTTCCATTTTATTTGTAGCTATTATAAATAAGATTACTTTCTCAATTTCTTCTTCAGGTTGTTTGCTGTTAGCATATAGAAATGCTAGTGATTTTTGAATGCTGACTTTTTTTATCCTAAAATTTGAGTGTATTTATTTATCAGTTTGAATAGTTTTTGGTGGAGACTTTAGGTTTTTCCAAATAAAAGTTCATATCACCTGCAAACAGGATAATTTGACTTCTTCCTCTTCTGTTTGGATGCCACTTTATTTCTTCCTCATGTTTTATTTCTCTAGTTTTAGTACTTTCTGTACTATGCTGAATAACAGTGGCAAAAGTGGGCATCTTCATCACGTTCCCAATATTAGAGGAAAGTATTTCAGATTTTTTTCTCCAAACTCCATTTCAGTTTGATAATAGCTGTGGATCTGACACATATGGCTTTTATTATGTTGAGATATATTTCTTCTATCCCCAGTTTTTTAAGTGTTTTTACCATGAAGGGATTTTGAATTTTATCAAATGCTTTTTCAGCATTAACTGACATGATCATATGGTTTTTAATCTTAATTCTTAATAGGATGTATCACATTAATTGATTTGCATATTTTCAGCCATCCTTGCATTTCTAGGATAAATCCCACTTGGTCATGATGAATGATCTTTTTAATGTATTATTGAAATCAGTTTGCTAGTATATTGTTGAGAATTTTTGTACTAATATGCATCAGGGATATTGACCTATAGTTTCCTTTATTTGATGTGTCTCTTTCTGCTTTTTTTTTTTTTTTAAATTATACTTTAAGTTCTGGGATATATGTGCAGAACACACAGGTGTGTTACATAGGTATACACATGCCATGGTGGTTTGCTGCCCCCATCAACCCATCATCTACATTAGGTACTTCTCCTAATACTATCCCTCCCCTATCTCCACCCCACAACAGGCCCCAGTGTGTGATGTTTCCCTCCCAGTGTCCATGTGTTCTCATTGTTCAAATCCCACTTATGACTGAGTACATGTGGTGTTTGGTTTTCTGTTCCTGTGTTAGTTTGCTGATAATCATAGTTTCCAGCTTCATCCATGTCTGTGCAAAGGGCATTAATTTATCCTTTTTTATGGCTGCATAGTATTCTGTGGTGTATATGTGCCACATTTTTTTTTATCCAGTCTATCATTGGTGGGCATTTGAGTTGGTTCCAAGCCTTTGCTATTGTGAACAGTGCTGCAATAAACATATATGTGCATGTGTCTTTATAGTAGAATGATTTAAGATACTTTTGGTATATACCCAGTAATGGGATGGCTGGCTCAAATGGTATTTCTAATTCTAGATCCTTGAGGAATCGCCACACTGTCTTCTACAACAGTTTAACTAATTTACACTCCCACCAACAGTGTAAAAGAGTTCCTATTTCTCCACATCTCCTCCAGCATCTGTTTCTGGACTTTTTAATGACCACCATTGCAACTGGCATGAGATGGTATCTTATTGTGGTTTTGATTTGCATTTCTCTAATGACCAGTGAAGATGAGCTTTTTTTCATACGTTTGTTGGTCACATAAATGTCTTATTTAGAGAAGTGTCTGTTCATATCCTTCACCCACTTTTTGATGGGGTTGTTTGTTTTTTTCTTGTAAATTTGTTTATGTTTTTGTAGATTCTGGATATTAGCCCTTTGTCAGATGGATAGATTGCAAAAATTTTCTCCCATTCTCTAGATTGTCTACTCACTTTGATGATACTTTCTTTTGCTGTGCAGAAGCTCTTTAGTTTAATCAGATTCTATTTTGCAATCCTAGTCTCTGATAAAACAGACTTTTGCCCAACAAAGATCAAAAAAGACAAAGAAGGGCATTACATTATGGTAAAGGATCAATGAGAAAAGAAGAGCTAACTATCCTAAATATATATGCACCTAATACAGGAGCACCCAGATTCATAAAGCAAGTTCTTAGAGATCTACAAAGAGACTTAGACCCCCACACAATAATAGTGGGAGACATTATAACCCCACTGTCAATATTAGACAAATCAATGAGACAGAAAATTGACAAGGATATTCAGGACTTAATAAAAATCTACAGAACTTTCCACCCCAAATCAGCAGAATATTCATTCTTCTCAGCATCACATTGCACTTATTCTAAAATTGACCATATAATTGGAAGTAAAACACTCCTCAGCAAATGCAAAAGAACAGAAATCATAAAGAAGAGTATTTTTTTACTTTTGGTATCAAGAGTTATGCTGGCCTCATAGAATGAGTTTGGAAGTATTCCCTTCTCTATGTTTCAGAATAGTTTAATTTTATATTTAACATAAAATTATCAAAATAGATTAATATGGGTATTAGCTCTCCTTTAAATATTTGATAGAGATCAGCAGCGAATCCCTCAGTTTCCTGGTGTTTTGTTACTGAGAGACATTTTATTATGACTGTGATTTTGTTACGTGTTATTGCTCTGTTCAGGTTTTGGATTTCTTCATGGTTTCATCTTGGTAGGTTGTATATGTTTAGGAATTTATCAATTTTTTTTTCTAGAATTTCCAATTTATTGGCATATGGTTGCTCATAGTAGCCAAAAACGATCCTTTTAATTTCTGCAGTTGCAAAGTTTCCTTTTTCATTTCTAATGTTATTTGTTTGGGCCTTTTTCTTAGTCACTCTGGCTAAATGTGTGTCCATTTTGTTTATCTTTCGAAGAAACCAGCCTTTGGTTTTGTTTATCTTTGGTATTGTTTCCATCATTTTAATTTCATTTACTTCTGCTATGATTTTCTTTATTATTATTTATTTATTATTCTTTTTCATCTTTATTATTTCTTTTACTCTACTAATTTGGGGTTTGAGTTGTTCTTGCTTTTGTATGTGTTTAAGATAAATCATTAAAGCATTTATTTAGAGTTCTTCTTTTTTGATGTAGGCACTTATAGCTGTATTACTAATTATAGTTTAGTACTACTTTTGTTGTATCCCATTGTATTTTGCATGTTGTTTGCATTATCATTTGTTTCAAGAAATTTTTCATTTTCCTTCTTAATTTCTTCATTGACCTACTGATCTTCCAGAAGCATATTGTTTAATTTTCAAGTATTTCTATAGTTTCCTAAATTCCTCTTATTATTGATTTCTACTTTTATTCTATTGTGGTCAGAGAAGATGCTTGATGTTACTTAAATTTTTGAATGTTTTACAACTATTTTGTGACTTAACATGTGACTTATCCTTGAGAATAATCCATGTGCTAGAAAAGGAATGTGTATTCTGTAGCCATTGAATGAAATGTTGTATAAATATCTATTAGATCTATTTGGTTTACAGTGCAGATTAAGTCCAATATTTCTTTATTCATTTTCTGTCTGGAAGATATATCTAATGCTGAAAGTGGAATGTTGGTCTCCAGTTAGTATTGTATTAGAGTACATCTCTTTCTTTAGTTTTAATAACATTTACTTTATATATCTGGGTACTCCACTGTTGGGTGCATATGTATGTACAATTGTTACATCTTCTTGCTCATTTGACCACTTTATCATTATTTAATGAATTTCTTTGTCTCTTCTTATAGTTCTTGCTTGCAATCTATTTTGTCTAAGTGTAGCTACTCCTGCTGTTTTTGGTTTCCATTGGCCTGAAATATCTTTTTCTACTCCTTTATTATGTGTCTGTGTGTATATTTATAGGTGAAGTGTGTTTCTTGCAAGCAACAGAAAATTGGGTCTTTTTTATTAAATCAGCCATGCTATGCTTTTGATTGGAGCCTTTGTGCATTTACATTTATTGTTATTATTGATAAGTAAGGATTTATTCCTGCCATTTTGTTATTTGTTTTCTGGTTGTTTTATGGTCTTCTCTCCCTTTCTGTCTTCTTTTCATTAAAGGTAAATTTCTCTGGTGGTGCAATTTAATTTTTTGCTTTTCATTCATTGTGTATCTGTTGTATACATTTTCATTTGAACTTGTTATGAGACTTGCAAATAATATCTTACTACCCATTATAGTAAGCTAATAACAAGTTAACTCTATTTACATGAACAAACAAGCAAAAAGAAAACTAATAAAATTGTAAACTTTAATTTCATTCATTTTCTTTTTAGTTTTTTGTCATTCCTATTTATATCTTTTTGTACTGCGTGTTGTAAAGAAGTTGTAGTTATTATTTTTAATTGGTTCATCTTTTAGCCCTTCTACTTAAGATAAGAGTAGTTTACACTCCACAGCTATAAGTGTTATATAATATGTTTTAACTGTGTACTTACTACTAGCAGTGAGTTTTGCACCTTTAGATAGTTTCTTATTTCTCACTAATGTCATTTGCTTTCTGACTGAGATACACTCTTTAGCATTTTTTGTGGGACACATCTTGTGTTGATGAAATCTCTCAACTTTTGTTTGTCTTGGAAAAATCTTTATTTCTCCTTCATGTTTGAAAGATATTTTCACCACTATTCTAGGGTAATTTTTTTTTTTCTTCAGCATTTTAACTATGTTATGCCATTCCCTCCTAGCCTGTAAGGTTCTGCTGAAAAGTGTGCTGCCAGATGTATTGGAGCTCCATTGTATGTTACCTGTTTCTTTTCTCTTGCTGCTTTTAGAATCTTTTTATTTACCTTTGATTTTTGGGAATTTGATTATTAAATGTCTTGAGGTGGTCTTAGTGTTAATCCTGCTTGATGATCTGTAACCTTTTTAAATTGGGTATTGATACCTTTCTCTAGGTTTGGGAAGTTGAATAAACTTTATACCCCTGTCTCTTTCTCTACCTTCCCTTTCGAGCCAATAACTCTTAGATTTGCCCTTTGGAGACTACTTTGTAGATCTTGCGGGCATGCTTTATTGTTTTGTATTCTTTGTGTGTTTGTTTGTGTCTCTTCTAGTTGTGTGTTTTCTAATAGCCTGTCTTGAAGCTCACCACTTCTTTTTTCTTGTTGATCAATGCTGCTATTTAGAGACTCTGATGCATTCTTCAGAATGTCAGTTGCATTTTTCAACTCTAAAATTTCTTTTTGGTTTGTTTTAGTGATTTCAATATCTTTCTTAAATTCATCTGGTAGAATTGTGAATTCCTTCTCTATCTTGAATTTCTCGGAGATTCCTCAAAACAATTATTTTGAATTCTCCATCTGAAAGGTCACATATCTCTCTTTCTGTAGGACTGAGCCCTTGTGCCATGTTTTGTTTGTTTGGTAAGGTCATGTTTTCCTGTTTTCCTGGGTAATCTTGATGCTTGCAGATGATCGTTGGTGCCTAGGCACTAAGGGTTAGGTATTTATTGTAGCCTTCACTGTCTGATCATGTATGTGCCCCTGATTCTTGAAAGGAATTTTCAGGTATTCAAAAGGATTTGGATTTTGTGATATAAGCCATGTCTGCATTAGGGAGTACCCCAGGCATAGTAATGCTGTGGTTCTTTCAGACTCATAGAGGAACCATCCTGATGGTCTTGAGAAAGATCCAGAAGAATTCTCTGGGCTATGAGCCAGAGACAATTGTTCTCTTTGTTACTGTCTCCCAGACAAATGGGGTTTCCTCTTTCCACTCCCTACTCTCTCTCTCTCTCTCTCTCTCTGTGTTAAACTACCTGGAGCTGGGGGTGAGGTGACATCCATATTTCTGTAGCCACCAGTACTAGGACTGTGCTGGGTCAGACCTGAAGCCAGTACAGCACTGATTCTTACCCAAGGACCTCTGTAACCACTACCTGACCGTCGCTTATATTTGCTCAAGGCTGTACTGCTTTCCAATTAGCAGGTGACTAGGCCAGCTATGCCTACTTCCTTCCCTTCAGGATGGTGAGATTTCCCCAGACCTGGCTGGTTCCAGAGATGTCATCCAAGAACCAGGGACTTACAAAAAAAAAAAAAAAAGAAAACATCTTAGAATGTTGTCTGGTATTCTAGTCTCCTGTGGCTGAGCTGGCACTCAAACCATGAGACATAATCCTTCTCACTCTTTCTTCCCCTTTCCATAGTCAGAGGAGCCTCAGTCTACAGCTACCACCAACACATACCCATGGGGAGTGTTGCCAGGCTACAGCCAATGTTCAGTTAAGCACCAATGGTTCTTCAGTCAGCTTATGGTGAATGCTGCTAGGCCTAGGGCTCACCCTTCAGGGAAGTGAGCTCCCGTCTGGCTCAGGACAGGTCCAGGAATACCGTTCAAGAGCCAAGATCTGGATTACGAACTCAATTGCCCACTTAGTGCTCTACCCGACAGTGGCTGAGCTGGTATCTAAAGTACAAGGCAAAATCTGCTTTACTTTTCCCTCTGCTTTTCTGAAGCAGAAGGAGTATCTCATTGTATACACTACAGTGATTCAAAACGTGCTGGTTCTCACCTGAAGCCAGTAAATCTGAGTCCCACCAATGGTCCATGATGATACCACCTGGGTATCATTAGTGATTCTTCAGTGCTCAAGGTTTCTTCAGTCAAAATCCATCACTTTTTAGTCAGTGATGGATTTTGTCATGACTGAGTCCTTTTTTTCAAGGAAGTGGGTTCCCTTCTGACCTAGGATGTGTCTAGAAATATCTGGGAGCTAGTACATGGAATGAGGGCCTTATGACCCTGTCTGGAGGCTCTATCTTCCTGTAGCTGACCTGGTCTCTAAGATGCAAGACAGAGTCTTCCCTACTCTTCCCTCTCCTCTCCTCAAGGAGAAGGAAGATGTCTGTTTTGGAGTCATGAGCTGTGTTACCTGAGGTTGAGGGATGGGTAATGCAAAAGCTTCCATATTTGCCCCTGTTGGTTTCTCAGTAAGGCACAACACCCTACTGAGATATGTGTGTGTGTGTGTGTGTGTGTATGTGTGTATATATATATCTCATAAATGTATCTCATATATACAAATATATATCTCATAAATGTATCTCATATATATGCTTAAAAGGAAAATAAAGTTTTATTTTTGCTTTATTGTTCTTATAGATATCCTTTTTATGTAGAATAGGAAAAGATTTACTCTGTTTCTTTTGTGGATATGGAAACTAAATCTCAAGTGAAGTCATATCCAATTACAAAGATGTTTAAGAAACAACAATAAACCAGAGTTCTTACAACCCAATCTCCACCAGGCCCAAGTGTATGACCAGAACATATTTTCAGTTTCAGTGAAAGACATGATTCATTGAAAAAAAAAACACTGATTATAATATTTCTTAAACATCATCCATACCCTAAGTAATATACTCATACCAATGAAAAGATAGGTATGAGATGATGGGGTTTTCTAACTATAAGATCATATCACCTGCAAACAAAGACAATTTGACTTCCTCTTTTCCTATTTGAATGCCTTTTTTTTTTACTCTTGCCTAATTGTCCTGGCCAGAACTTCCAATACTATGTTCAATAGGAATGGTAAGAGAGGGCATCCCTGACTTGTTCCAGTTTTCAAGGGGAATGCTTCCAGCTTTTGCCCATTCAGTATAATATTGGCTGTGGGTTTGTCAAAAATGACTCATTATTTTGAGGTAGGCTCCTTCAATACATAGTTTATTGACAGTTTTCAACACGAAGGAATGTTGAATTTTATCAAAGACCTTTTCTGCATTTATTGAGATAATCACATGGTTTTTGTCTTTAGTTCTGTTTATGTGATGTATTACATTTATTGATTTGTGTATGTTGAACCAACCTTGCATCCCAGGGATGAAGCTGACTTGATCATGGTGGATAAGCTTTTTAATGTGCTGCTGAATTGGTTTGCCAGTATTTATTTATGTATTTATTTTTTGGACAGAGTCTCACCCTGTCCCTGTCACCCAGGCTGGAATACCATGGCACAATCTCGGTTCACTGCAAACTCTGCCTTCCAAATTCAAACGATTCTCCTGCCTCAGCCTCCTGAGTAGCTGGAATTACAGGCTCCCGCCACCATGCCCAAGTAATTTTTGTATTTTTAGTAGAGACAGGGTGTCACTGAACCAGGCTGATCTTGAACTCCTGACCTCGTGATCTGCCCACCTTGGCCTCCCAAAGTGCTGGGATTACAGGCGTGAGGCACCACGACCGGCCTGTTTGCCAATCTTTTATTGAGAATTTTTGCATTAATGTTCATCAGGGATATTGGCCTTAAGTTTTCTCTTTTGTTGTTGTATCTTTGCCAGATTTTGGTGTCAGGATGATGCTGGCCTCATAAAATGAGTTAAGGAGGAGTCTCTCTTTTTTAATTGTTTGGAATAGTTACAGAAGAAATGGTAAGGGCTCCTCCTTGTACCTCTGGTAGAATTCAGCTATAAATCCACTGGGTCCTGGGCTTTTTTTTTTTTTTTTGGTTTGTAAGCTATTTATTACTGCCTCAGTTTCAGAACTTGTTATTGGTCTATTTAGGGATTCAACTTCTTCCTGGTTCAGTCTTGGGAGGATGTATGTATCCAGGAATTTATCAGTTTCTTCTAAACTTTCTAGTTTATTTGTATAGAGGTGTTTACAGTATTCATGGATGGTTGGTTGTATTTCTGTGGAGTTAGAGTTAATATCCTCTTCATCATCTTTTTATTGTGTCTATTTGATTCTCCTTTCTTTTCTTCTTCATTAGCCTAGCTAGTGGTCTATTTTATTATTTTTTTCAAAACACCAGCTCTTGGATTCATTGATTTTTTTGAAGGGTTTTTTTTTTTTTTTTTTTTTTTTTAGTATCTCTATCTCCTTCAGTTCCACTCTGAGCTTAGTTATTTCTTGTCTTCTGTAAACTTTGGGGTTTGCTTGCCTTGGTTCTCTGATTCTTTTAGTTGTGATGTTAGCATGTCAATTTGAGATCTTTCTAGTTTTTTGATATGGACATTGAGTGCTATAAATTTCCCTCTTAACACTGCTTTAGCTGTGTCTCAGAGATTCTGGAACAGTGTCTCTTAAGGAACCTCAGCAAAGTCTCAGGATACAAAAATCAATGTGCAAAAGTCATAAGCATTTCTATATGCCAACAACAGACAAGCAGAGAGCCAAATCATGAATGAACTCTTAATTCACAATTGCTAAAAGAGAAGAAAATACTAGGAATACAGCTAACAAGGGAAGTGAAGAACTTCTTCAAGTATAACTACAAACTACTGCTCAAGGAAATCAGAGAGGACACAAACAAATAGGAAAACATTCCATGCTCATGGATAGAAACAATCAATATTGTAAAGAAATTTATAGTTTAAATGTAATTCACATTAAACTACCATTGACATTGTTCACAGAATTAGAAGAAAGTATTTAAAAAATTTTATGGAACCAAAAAGACCTTGTGTAACCAAAACAATCCTTGAGAACAAAGCTGGAGGCATCACGCTACCCGACTTCAAACTGTACTATAAGGCTACAGTAATCAAAAGCATGGTACTGGTACAAAAACAGACACATAGAACAATAGAACCAAGTAGAGAACTCAGCAATAAGACTGCACATCTACAACCGTCTGTTCTTTGGCAAGCCTAACGAAAACAAGTAATGGGGAAATGATTCCCTGTTTAATAAATGGTGCTGGCAGAACTGACTAGCCATATGAAGAAAATTGAAATGAGACTCCTTCCTTACACCTTATACAAAAATTAAGATGGATTAATGACTTAAATGCAAAACCTAAAACTATATAATCCCTAGAAGAAAATCTAGGCAATACCATTCAACACATAGACATGGGCAAAGATTTCATAACTGAAATCTCCAAAAACAATTGCGACAAAGGTAAAAGTTGACAAATGGGGTCTAATTAAACTAAAGAGCTTCTGCACAGCAAAAGAAACTATCATCAAAGCAAATAGGCAACCTACAGAATGGGAGAAAATTTTTGCAATCTATCCATATGACAAAAGTCTAATATCCAGAGTCTACAAAGACCTCAGATAAATTTACAAGAAAAAAACAAACAACCCTATTAAAAAGTGGGCAAAGAAAATGAACAGACAGTTATTGAAAGAAGATATTCATGTGGCCAAATATGAAAAAAAAATGCTCAACATCCCGATCATTAGAGAAATGCAAACCATAACCACAGTGAGATATCATCTCTCACCAGTCAGAATGGCAGTTCTTAAAAAGTCAAGAAACAAGAGATGCTGGTGATGTTGCAGAGAAATAGATATTCTTGTACACTGTTGGTGTATTAGAATTTAAATTAGTTCAACTGTTGTGGAAGACAGTGTGGCATTCCTCAGAGACGCAGAGGCAAAAATACCATTTTTGGTATATACCCAAAGGAATATAAATCATCTTATTTTGAAGCTACATGCACGTGTATGTTCACAGCACTGTTCATAATAACAAAGACATGGAATCAACCCAAATACTGACGTGTACACCAGGGAAAAGTATGCAGCCATAAAAAGGAATGAGCTTAGGTCCCTTGCAGGGCTATGGAGGGAGCTGGATGCCATTATCCTCAGCACACTAATGCAGAAATAAAATACCTAACATCACATGTTCTCATTTGTAAGTGGGAGCTGAACAATGAGAACTCATGGACACAGGAAGGGGAACATACGGCCTGTCAGAGGTAGACAGCTTCAGAAGGGAGGGAAAGTGGAAAGCATTAGGAAAAATAGCTAACACATTCTTGGCTTAATACCTATGTGATGGATTTATAGGTGCAACAAACCACTATGGCACACATTTACCTATGTAACAAACCTGCACATCCTGCACATGTACGCTGGAACTTAAAATTAAAAATTAAAATTAAAAAAAAAAGAAAAAAGATAGATATAATCTGATTCAGAGAGAAAATTCAGAGTTTTGACAATTTACTTTCCTTCTCCCACGTATTTTTTCAGACACCTACTGATTGTATGTCCACTTCTTTCAATTACCCAGTTTCTAATATGGGGATAGTGATATCTGCCTCACAGAGTTAGTAGGATGGTTGCATGAGACAACTTACGTAGTTTCTGGCCCTGAGCTTGATAAAAATGAAGTGAGCAATAAATACAAATCTCCTCTTCTTCCTCTTTTCCATTCTGGTCCCATATGTCTTCTGCATTACTCAGCAGATTATTGCTGTACTGTCCTCAGTGGTCCCTCGTTCTCTATATTCTTTTGCAATTCACCTTCTACTCAATTTTGGGCTAAAAAAAAAAAAAGAGCTAATAACAAGGCTACTGGAAAGATCAGGCTGCTAATCCCCCACAAATGTTTATTAATGAAATCCATAAGATTTAATTTATATTTTGAATGTCAGGTGAAAAACATGAGACATTTGTGAAATTCTAGACCAAGCCATTTTCATGACATTTTAAAACACGAGTTGTGGTCCTGGCTTAATCTATGCCCAATGCTTTCTTCTTAATAACACATTCTGAAATCCTTCCCCTACGTTAGCTAGCTAGAATTATCATCAATGTTTTTACTCTCTTTGCTGAGGTAGGAGAAAGTATGTAAGTCATTCTTAGTTTAATGTTTACTCTAATTAGGAACAATTTCTTTAAAGGAAAGTGGAACTATTACTGTATACAATTTAGAAACCTTAAAAGTAAGTTTTAAAATCATTACAAAATATAATCTTGTGCAATTTTTTGTGTCTGTTCTTCATGCCACAAAACACCTTCAAATAGGGCAATGACCAGAGCTGATGAAATTATACTCCGCTACACCCTTTACAAAGCTCCCTGTCTCCAAAGAAGCCTTTGTTTCCATGGGCAACAAAGCCACAATGGCACACTGATTCTGAAGCACTCAGATTGACTTGCATGCCCCAAGGTAAACAGTTGCCTGCACCACATAAATACTGAAAGCAAAACTCTCTTGGTAAAAGACCTGACCAGCATGAATTGAGGGGTAAGCTACAGGCTGCTCCAAAAAGCCTGCCTCCAACAGCTCCCGGATAAAAGTTCTCAGAGAGAGTGCTATATGCCCTGTGGTTTCAATAATTTCTACCACTTAGGGATAGGAGTTTTTTTGTCAGATATTTGCAGCTTTTATATTGGTTTGACATACAATAGAATGGCATTCATGTCATCATTGCCCTTCAAATTCTAGGGAGAACACAGTGTCCAGCAAATTTGTTTATTTCTAAACCAAGGCAAGTTGATGGAATTTTCTTCATGCTTTGAAACCAATAGTTTTGGGCATGTGTATGTATAAACACACATTCATGGCTATAAACAAAAGTGGGAATAATTATCTTTATATCAACTTTACAGTTAATTTTGTCTATCTTATTTACAGGTACAAATGTGTTTCATTGTATGATGTTAGGCTATTTCTAAACAGTTTCATAATAATTGTAAAAATTCAGGTGATCTCAGCAATATTGTTTTAATAATGTGAGTAATTAGAATAAGAGCTTGTTCAACCTGGATGTTTTCCTTATTTTTCTCTCAACAAAATGTTCAAGTGAGAAAGTAGAGATAACATATCTGGAGGGAGCGATTCCTAGAATGTGGTGGTGTTGGTTTTGTGTGGTGTATTTCCAGCTATAACACAGTTTACTCATACTCTGAACATTGTATCTCTTCCAGAAGCACTGAGTATTTTAGAATGTTTTTGTCCCATCCTGGTGGTGCATTTGTTCTGTGAAGAGAAGAAGCATGACATGTAGCTCCCTATTGTATTCCCATCCTCCAGTATAACTTGCCACTTAAACATGGCACTTAGTAAGACTTGTTGAAAGATTGGAATGTAAGTTGACAAAAGCATATTCAGAAACACTAAAAGGATTAAACTACACAGTCTACACTAGAGGGAGAGATGCATAAACCAGTATGTAAAACATGCAAGTGTTGCAGTAGAAATATCCACTCATCTAGGACTCTGCCTCTCATATCTCAAAACATATCAAAACAGTGAACTGATGCTCAGCAATAAAAGTATCTTACATTTGTGTGATTGTTTATGAAGCACGTCATCTTATGTGATCTTCACCACTATACTATGAGTTCAGGAGAAAATCTATTTAATGATATATACAATGAGTTTAAGTTAAGGGAACTTGAATTATTTCCCTAAGGTTACAAGAAAGTTAGTCAAGTCCTCTGGATTCTTTCTTAATACCCTGTCTATTACTCCCTTGTCTCCTCAGATTCTGAGTGGGAGAAAAGAGGATAAAGACTTGAGAATGCAGAGATAAGACGGCAGAATCATTTAGTTGCAGATGGTCATTTAGCCACACAGAATGTAGATAAAATCCATTCAAAATTTTTGGAAGACCCATTCATTTAGAGAACTGTAGATTTATTGACAGAATTTAGACCGTGCTGTTAAGGTGTTAAAAGAGAGATACTAATAGAAATGTGATTTTAGACAGTTAATGCCAATATATTAATTAACAGCTTTTGTAAAACGTTTTAATATTTAAAGACCTTTTCTTCCGATGATCGTATTTGATATACACACAAATCATAATTGGGAGGCATTGAAACTGGCCTACACTTTCAGTGGACTCTATGTCTTATGATCTTTTTCACTCCTAAGCTATTTGGCAAACATCCTGAAGGACTTGGCAGTGTTGCCACTGTGGTTTATAACCATGGCTAAGTCCCCAGCTGGACCTGTTTAACTTCCAGTCGGGTCTATGGGCACTGCCTGCGTGGAGCTTTCTGAAGTAAGCTCTCCAATTCCATTAGAGACAAAGCACAACAGTAGGACTTCATCAGTTCTAATCCATACCATTTAATGGAAAAGTATTCATTCAACATTTATTGAATATTTTCTATCTGCCAGGTACTGTATGGTGCTGGCTTTCCTTCAAACAATGAAAATGAGTCTCTGCTCTCAACCAGATTATCAACCACTCAACAGTTTCTTCATCTTTCTATATGAAGAAGAGAACATAAGGTTACAACAATTAAGAAATGTCTTAAGCAAAATTTCTAAAGAATTAGTTTGCTGAATTAAGTCATAACTGTTGATGTTATATCAGATTACTTATCACTTAAATAATTTTTCACAAGAATTCAAATTTAGTCTCAGTTTTCAGAAGAATATTTTATTTAAAGTTACAGTTTAATGTCTTCTGTAAGCATTTAGGACAATTTTTTCTATTGGTAAAAATAGTTTATTTTGGTTTCCCAGGAGTGTTTATAACTGCAGGATTGATGTTTCTGTTATTCTGTTTGGTTTTTTTCTTCAAACAGACAATCTGGTTTCAGGTTATTCAGTAGTCCTCTCTTTTCCATGTGCTGAAAAGTTGATTTTGTAATGTTTCTGCTGGTACTATTTTATACAGAAAAATGTCAAGGTCCATTTAAAAAATCCATCGGAGGTAATATAATGCAAAGAGAAAAGGAACATGGGCTTCAGACTCAGTTAAGCAAAATTTTGAACCTCAGTTTCATGGATGAGTATTTATATTTACTTTGGAGAGTCAATTAGCTTCTCTGGCCTTAAATTTCTTCATCTGTAAATGGAGGTAAGATTTTCTGTCTTTAGGTTTTATTTAGAGTTATAAGGCAATTTTGGAAGGGTCATATGGAACCAAAAAAGAGCTCACATTGCCAAGATAGTCCTAAGCAAAAATAACAAAGCTGGAGGCATCATGCTACCTGACTTCAAACTATACTACAAGGCCACAGTAACCAAAACAGCATGGTATGGGTACCAAAGCAGAGATATAAACCAATGGAACAGAACAGAGGCCTCAGAAATAACACCACACATCTACAATCATCTGATCTTTGACAAACCTGACAAAAACAAGAAATGGGGAAAAGGATTCCCTATTTAATAAATGCTGCTGGGAAAACTGGCTAGCCATATATAGAAAGCTGAAACTGGATCCCTTCCTTACACCTTATACAAAAATTAATTCAAAATGGATTAAAGACTTAAATGTTAGACCTAAAACCATAAAAACCCTAGAAGGAAACCTAGGCAATACCATTCAGGACATAGGTATGGGCAAGGACTTCATGACTAAACAACCAAAAGCAATGACAATAAAAACCAAAATAGACAAATGGGATTTAATTAAACTAAAGAGCTTCTGCACAGCAAAAAAAAATCTACCATCAGAGTGAACAGGTAACCTACAGAATGGGAGAAAATTTTTGCAATCTACCCATCTGACAAAGGGCTAATATCCACAATCTGCAAGGAACTTAAACAAATGTACAAGAAAAAATTAAACAATCCCATCAAAAAGTGGGCAAAGGATATGAACAGGAACTTTTCAAAACAAGACATTTATGCAGCTAACAGACTCATGAAAAAATGCTCATGATCACTGGTCATCAGAGAAATGCAAATCAAAACCGTCTCACATCAGTAAGAATGGTGATCATTAAAAAGTCAGGAAAACAACAGGGGCTGGAGAGGATGTGGAGAAATAGGAATGCTTTTACACAGTTGGTGGGAGTATAAACTAGTCCAACCATTGTGGAGGACAGTGTGACGATTCCTCAAGGATCTAGAACTAGAAATACCATTTGACCCAGCCATCCCATTATTGGATATATACCCAAAAGATTACAAATCATGCTACTATAAAGACACATGCACACGTATGTTTACTGTGGCACTATTCACAATAACAAAGACTTGGAACCAACCCAAATGTCCATCAATGATAGACTGGATTAAGAAAATGTGACACATATACACCATGGAATACTATGTAGCCATAAAAGAGGACGAGTTCATGTCCTCTGTAGGGACATAGATGAAACTGGAAACCATCATTCTCAGCAAACTATCACAAGGACAGAAAACCAAACAGCGCATGATCTCACTCATAGGTGGGAATTGAACAACGGGAACACTTGGCCACAGAGTGGGGAGCATCACACACTAGGGCCTGTCATAGGGTCAGGGGATGAGGGAGGGATAGCATTAGGAGAAATGCCTAATGTAATGACGAGTTAATGTGTACAGCAAACCAACATGGCACATAAATACACATGTAACAAACCTGCACATTGTGCACATGTACCCTAGAACTTAAAGTAAAATAAAAAAAAAGTAAAAAGAGTTATAAAGCAAATATCAAAATAGTTACAAAGCAAAATTTATAAAAACCAACAGTCATTATAATCCTTGTCACAGCTATCTTTCCAATTCTTTAGTGGCCCTTATATTGATTGATAATGGCAGTTCACAGATTGATTTTTTTATGCATTTGTAGAATTAAATCATAAGACCGATCCCCACAGAGTAGACAAAGCATCAAAGCACACGTGTGTTCCTCTGTTAAGCATACTTTGCCCATATACTTTCAATAACCCTGCCTCACAATTGGCTTTGAGTAACTAAAATGAATATTGATTATTCATGATTGTATTCAACTGATTGATAAACATGTGAAATTCATTGATAAAACATTTGATTAATAGATTAAAATTTCAAGAACTGCAAGTATTTTTAGGTAATGTCAAACATTTAAATGCTATTACAGATGAATTGTGGAGCAGTGTAAAAAGGGTTCTTGCTTGGTTTCAAATAGTTTTCCTAGGACTTCTTGAGAGTCAACAAAACATTAAAAAATAATACTAAACTCTCATGTGCCAGCACTTATAACAGGCTGTAATAATATGTAGCTATACTGAGACGTGAGAAATATTCATTTGTTTAACTATTGTGCCAGGCACTCTGCTAGACACTGTGGAAATAATGGCGAGTGAAAACAGACAATGTCTCATTCGCTGAATTTTAGACTGTAAAGCACTTCTTGATCTGCCAGGTACCTGCAGCATCAACTAGCTCTCTGGGCCATTACTAACTGAACCGGAGGTCAAGATACTTGACACAAACAACCGGTCAAAGTATCTCTCTTGAAAATGAAAATAAGAAGCATCAAAATTCCAGGTCAACTGAGTCAGGCAAATGGACTCTGTCTCACTTCATGGAGAAGCTGCTTAGGTTACCATTTCCCCACCACAGATTCTCATGGGCTCTGGTGGTTTCTGGTGCAGTAACTGAGAGACCGGTCCTTCCATGTTCTACCTGCAGGTATAGCTGGCAGATGCGATCTTTGAGGCAGACCCAGCCATCATTTAGGACTGGAGTGGATGAGCCAGTCCCTGTTGATGGTGGACATAGTGGACTCTGGGATACAAGTCAAAAATCACAGTTTTTGGACAACTCTGTGTATAGAATCAGGTAAAGACAATGTTCCTGTGCTTGACATGGCTTCACCAAAAACATCATGCTTAAGCTGAGAAAATAAAACACCCCGAGGAGAACTTGAAAGCCTCCACAGTCCTCCACATCTTGTTGCTTAAGACAACACAATTATTGTCAGGTGACTTTTGAAAACTGTCCAGCTTTTGCTTTTGAAGAGAAACAAGTCCAGCATTCCTAAATCTCTGTATTCCTTTTTCCTGTGACTTGATGAATATGGCTTATTTTGTTGCAAGAGTGAGTTTGAAAAACTATTTTAATAAGGAAATGGCTATTTTGTCCAATGGCATACGTATTTTTGCACACTTTAAAAAATAATACTATACTATACTTACGAAGGAAAAAATAATATCATCCAAGGAGGATCATAAGCTGATCCAGTGAGATGCCTGAGATTGCTTGATCTTCATCTTTCAGTTTTGTTGGGCTAACCTAGTCTACTATTACTAGATCTGCTCTTACATTTAAGCTGACTTAAAGCAATCCATATTTTACAAACCCTCTTGCCACCAAAAATATCTAAAGTAGTATATCAAACAACAGTTAATAAAAATCTGTAATTTCCAATTATGTTCTGCACAATATTTACTAGTTAAATATTTTTTAATTTGGTCATATTCATGTTTAAAATGGTTTATCACATTTTAAAAATTCATATTACTTCCTGTTTTCATAGCATTCTGTATGTCTAAGGTAATATCCTAGGCTTCATTGTAGATTATGAACCTGACTACTATGTCAGGAAGCTCACAGTCCTTGTGAATTTAAACTCAATTTGTACCTGGACAGATCAATGGGTGTGAAGTTCTTTTCAGTGACTTGATTTTGTTTGTTTGTTTGTTTGTTTGTTTTTGAGATCGAGTCTTGCTCTGTCACTCAGGCTGAAGTACATGATCTCGGCTCACGGCAACCTTCCCCTCCCAGGTTCAAGCCATTCTCCTTCCTCAGCCTCCTGAGTAGCTGGGATGTGCCACCACACCCAGCTAATAATTTTGTATTTTTAGTAGAGACGGGGTTTCACCATGTTGGCCAGGTTAGTCTCGAACTCCTGACCTCAGGTGGTCTGCCCACTTCAGCCTCCCAAAGTACTGGGATTACAGGCGTGAGCTACCATGCTTGGTGGAGTGACTTGATTTTTATTATAATTAGGAGCTTGGTCTCCTTCTTAAAGTAATTTATAGGTTTTGAGAGTATGCTAGCTAAAAAAAATCCTTTAAATATTTCAGTGACGTATTACTCATTGACTAATACCAATTCTCATCACTTCATATCCTCTTCATCTACTTTATTTTTCTTCATCGTATTAATCACAATAAAACTTGTATATGTATCTTGTTTATTATATTTCTCCCTAAACTACATAGTTAGCTGAAAAGGAGCAGGGGCTTTGTCTAGTCTGTTCCTATCCAGATCACCAGCATCTGAATTGTGCTTTATACCCTTAAACATCCAGTCTTTATCTGTCTAATGAATAAATGAATAGATAAGATGATTAGGCTCACATGCTGGTATTAATCAGAATTGGATTCAAATATGAGCTTGTCACTTATTCGCTATACAAATTCAGAAAACTAGTTAACTACTCTAGGGTACCATTTTCTCATCTGTTGATATGGTTTGGCTGTCTCCCCATCCACTTGAACTGTAGTTCCCATAATTGTGGGAGAGACCTGGTGGGAGGTAATTAAATCATGGGCGTGGTTACCTCCATGCTGTTCTTGTGACAGTGAATTCTCATGAGATCTGATGGTTTTATACGAGATCTGACGGTTTTATAAGGGGCTCTTTCTGCCCTTCATTCTGCACTTCTCCTTGCTATCACCATGTGAAGAAGGGCATGTTTGCTTCCCCTTCCACCATGATTGTAAGTTACCTGAGGCCTTCCCAGCCCTGAGGAACTGTGAGTCAATTAAACCTCTTTCCTTTAGAAATTACCCAGTTTCAGATACATCTTTTTAGCAGTGTGAAAATGGACTAATACATCTGTAAAATGGGCGTAATAGCTCACTTGTTCTTTTGAACAGTGACTTGTATGATATGATCTATGCCTGGTTCATTCTAAGTACTCAGTAAATGATAGATATTGTTGCATAGATATTAGCTTTGTGAATGCTCAGAACACAATTTGCAGTTATTCTTTTTCTAATTATCTCCAACATAAGCTGGTGTTTTGTTTAATTTTATATTTTGGTTTTGATTTTATTTTAGTTATTGAGTGATTAATGAAGCACACATTATTTTCTTTTTTGCTGTTGACTTGTGGTCATATCTTTATGACTATTACTATAATTCAAAATTGCAAATCATCCCTTTATACATTATATTCATTTTCCTTTTGACAAGAATCAAGTAATGTTTAAAAATCTTATAATGAGGCTGAAGAATTGAGTATACTGGTTTTGAACTAGTTTCATGTTTAGCCTGTTCTTGTTGATCAGATTAATTCCTAAGTAAAGTTACCACCACCTAACAGAAACATCTAGATTTACTGGGTGAAAAAATGAATAAATATCAAAATATTTTCATTGTCTTACTAACTACAGAATATATGCTTATTTTTAAAGGAAAATAAAAATAAATCCAAATGTAATGGCATGAACTTTCCAACCATAAGAAAAATCTATACTGCATTTATTGAGAGGATTTTATTTATTTATACAACAAATACTGCACACCATGCAGTATAACAGGTCTCTGTCTTCATACATCTTGTGATATAGGGATCTTTGAGTCTTCTTTTGTTGTTACATTGTCTGCACATAAATAACTGCCCCCAAACACTGTTATTAACCATGCTCAAAGGAAGAGTTTGCTGTGATCAAGTTAAGTGAAACAGCAGTATCTTATCCATAAGCTCATACTCACTGAAGTGAATATGATTTAACATAGAGCCCAAGTTGCTATAAATTAATCAAGCATACCTTTGAGTTACGGAATTTAGTTTTAGTTATATAATACAATGAAAATACTTCTAGGAGATGCCTTTATCTCTAGGTCACAAATATTTACTTATTCTTTGATATATCTAAGGCACCATGCTAAATTACTTCTGCATTGCTCTTTTAGTGCCTTGAGTGGCCATGCAAGAAGTCCTATTATCTTGTAGGAGACACCTTGTTGCGAGGCCTTTAGGCTACATGGCAGAGAAAGGTGCGCGGTTGAGCCCAGCCTTCCATCCAAGGCATGGTCATATAAGTAAATATCATGTCCCTTCCATACTAGCTGTGACACAAGTACCTCTAAGTGACCTCAATTTATTGACTATAGAATAAAAGTACCATTCCTTATACTTCTGGGAGAAGCCTGAATTTCTGACTTACAAAATAATACAATATAATAATAGTTTTGTGCTTTCCAGCTGTTAAAACTGTACATTTTGTCAGGCAACAATGGATAACTAGTCATCCAAATTGATATATAGTTATAAATCACTAAAACTGCAATGGCTGAAAAGATACACATTGCTTTAAAAGGTTTTAATGGAGAGTTCTGGTGTGGTGTAAATGATTTTTTTCAATTATTTTACCATAATAAAAAGAATGTGAATAGTGTGTGTTTTAAAAGGTGAGTGATTGGTAATAGGTTATAAAAGTGCTGAAACCATTATTCTGAATGTAGATATTCAGTTTTCCCACCACAGTTTATTGAAGAGACAGTCCTTTCCTCATTGTGTGTTCTTGGCATCTTTGTTGAAGACTAATTGACTATAAACATGTGAATTTATATCTTGGATCTTTATTCTGTTCCATTGATTTATAGATCTGTTTTTATGGTAGTACCATGATGTTTTGATTACTATAGTTTTGTTATATATTTTGAAGTCAGGCAGTACAATGCCTCTAGCTTTGTTCTTTTTGCTTAAGATTTTTGGCTATTCAGGGTCTTTGTGACTATATGAGTTTTATAATTTTTGTTTTTTTACTTCTGTGAAGAATGTCTTTGGAAGTTTAATAGAGAGGGCATTGAATCTGTAGACTGCTTGGATAATATAGACATTTTAATAGCATTAATTCTTCCAATCTATAAACATGGGATATTTTTCCATTTGTTTTCTTTGATTTCATTCATCAATGTTTAAGTTTTCTGTGTACAGATCTTTTATCTCTTTGGTTAATTTTTTCCCTATTTTTTGATGTTATCATTTAAAGGCTTAATACAATAGGCTGCAAAACCACTGGAAGAAATATAGGAGAAAATGTTTCTCGAAATTGGTCTTGACAAAAATATTTTGAATATTACCCCAAAAATATAGGCAGCAAGGGCAAAAATTAAAGGGATGTCATCAAACTACAAAGCTTCTGCACAGCAAAGGAAACAATTAATGGCATAAAGAAACAGCCTACATAATAAGAGAAAATATATGCAAACCATACATCTGATGGGGGTGAATATCCAGAATATATAAGGAACTCAAATGACTCAATAGCAAGAAAGCAAATAATCCAATTGAAAATGGGCAAATAACTTGAATAGATTTTTTTGTTTGTTTGTTTGTTTTTTTTTGAGACGGAGTCTCGCTCTGTTGCCCCGGCTGGAGTGCTGTGGCCGGATCTCAGCTCACTGCAAGCTCCGCTTCCCGGGTTTACGCCATTCTCCTGCCTCAGCCTCCTGAGTAGCTGGGACTACAGGTGCCCACCACCTCGCCCGGCTAGTTTTTTGTATTTTTTAGTAGAGACGGGGTTTCACCGTGTTAGCCAGGATGGTCTCGATCTCCTGACCTCATGATCCGCCCGTCTCGGCCTCCCAAAGTGCTGGGATTACAGGCTTGAGCCACCGCGCCCGGCCTGAATAGATTAAAAGAAGACATAAAATGTCTTCTTGAATGGTCAAATGGTCAACAGATATACAAAAAAGTGTTCAATGTTTCTAATCATCAGGAAAATTCAAGTTAAAACCACAATGAGAGATCATCTCACATTTCTTAGAATATCAAAAAGATGAAGATAAGTGTTAGAGAGGATATATGGAAAAAGAACCCTGTACAGTTTGTGGGAGTGTAAATTGGTACAGCCATTATGAAAAACAGTATGTCAACGTCTTAAAAAATTAGAATTAGGAAAAAAAAAATTAGAATTAGAACTACTAATTGACCCAGAAATCCCACTTCTAAGTATATTTCCAAAGGAAATGTAATCAGTGTGTGAAAAAGATATATGTTCCCCATATTCACTATAGCATTATTCACAATAGTCAAGATATGGGATCAACTTAAGTGCCCGTCAAGGGATGAATGGCTAAAGAAAATTTGGCATATATATAATAGAATTCTATTTAGCCTTAAAAAAGAAGGAAATCCTGTCATTTATGAGAACATAGATGAAACTGGAGAGCATTATGCTAACTAAAATAAGTTTGGCAAAGAAAGACAAATAGTGCATGAACTTATATGCAGAATCTACAAAAAAGTTGAACTTAGAAGCAGAGAATAGAATGGTGGTTACCAGTGTCTGGAATGAGATTTAAGGAATGGTAAGATGTTTGCCAAAGGGTACAAAATTACAGTTAGATGGAATGAATAACTTCTGGGGATCTATTATACAGTGTTGTTAATATAGTTAGTAGAAAAGTATCGTATACTTAAAAATTGCGGCCGGGCGCGGTGGCTCAAGCCTGTAATCCCAGCACTTTGGGAGGCCGAGACGGGCGGATCACGAGGTCAGGAGATCGAGACCATCCTGGCTAATACGGTGAAACCCCGTCTCTACTAAAAATACAAAAACTAGCCGGGCGAGGTGGCGGGCGCCTGTAGTCCCAGCTACTCGGGAGGCTGAGGCAGGAGAATGGCGGAAACCCGGGAGGCGGAGCTTGCAGTGAGCTGAGATCTGGCCACTGCACTCCAGTCCGGGCGACAGAGCGAGACTCCGCCTCAAAAAAAAATTGCTAGGAGACAAGATCAAATGTTCTCACCAAAAACAATAATGAGTATATAATTGGACAGACATGTTAATTAGATTGATTTTATAATTTCATAATGTATACATATATCAAAACACCATATCAGACACCATAAACAGATACAAATTTTGCTTTTCACTTAAACCTTAAAAGTTGGGAAGAAAATGCTAAGAGAAGCATTTAAATTGACCTGGTATGATGGCTCAGGCTTGTAATCCCAGCACTTTGCGAGGCCAAGACGCGCAGATCACTGAGATCAGGAGTTTGAGACTAGCCTAACTAACATGGCAAAATCCTGTCTATACTAAAAATACGAAAATTAACTGAACATGGTGGCATGCACCTGTAGTCCCAGCTGAAGGGGGGCTGAGGTGGGAGGATCACTTGAACCCAGAGGCAGAGGTTGCAGTGAGGTGAGATCATACCATTGCCCTACAGCCTCGGTGACAGAGCGAGAATCCATCTCAAAAGAGAGAGAGAGAGAGAGAGAAAAGAAAAAGCACCTAAATTGGGTGCAAAGAAAGTTGAAGGTTAACATCACTTATGTGACAATTGTCTCCTAAACCATTTCTTTTGTTTTCTTCCCCCCTGAACCCCACCCCCACCACGAGATGGAGCTTCGCTCTTGTCGCCCAGGCTGGAGTGCAGTGGCGTGATCTTGGCTCACTGCAACCTCTGCCTCCTGGGTTCAAGTGATTCTCCTGCCTCAGTCTCCCAAGTAGCTGGGATTACAAGTGCCTGCCACCATACCTGGTTAATTTTTGTATTTTTAGTAGAGGCAGGGTTTTGCTATGTTGGCCAGGGTGGTCTTGAACTCCTGACCTCAGATGATCCACTTGCCTTAGCCTCCCAAAGTTCTGGGATTACAGGTGTGCTCCTAAACCATTTCTATGAACTCACCTTGAAGGGATACTATCTATTAACTGCCTTAGAATATCTTCTTATTTTTAGAAAGGGTTTCAAAAAGAAAATTCAGTAATTTCAAGAGAGAAACTATATCAGAAAAGATATTTATTAATAATAAATTTAAAACATACCATTTATTTAGTTTCTACTATGTATCAGGGACTAAAATAATGTCTCCTGTGGCTATTATTCCTTTAAATTAATTTAAAGACACTGATATTTTGAAGTTGTAGGATTTAATTAATTTTGATTCTACTTTACTGATGCTTCAAAGACTTAGAATGGTGTGTTACTAATTTTCTCAATGTCTGAATGTAACTGGAATGAATCTAGGATTCAGGTACCATTTGATTTAAATGTCTGCCCTGAACACTATGGTATTATTTATAAGGAAAATACTGGTTATGACCATTATGACCCAGGACTAGAGTTTGTGAACAGCAACTGAATAAGAGAAGGTTTATGTTGTGTTGCCACTGAGAACCAGAAAAGGTTTTCTGTTATGTATTTCACTAAAGTGGTCTATTTTGCTTTGATTTCTGAAGGAAAATGTGGTTTTCGCAGAACTACTGAGACACACACACACTGCTGCACACACACAAATGCATGTGAATATACCACTGAGGTTACCTCAGCAACTTTACACCAATTGTTTCTTTAACCTAAGAAAAAGCCTTGAGAAAGATCTGAAATAGACACAGCAGCAATAGCTCTAAAGAAAGGACAATCAAATAAACACTGTGAAATTGCAAAGCAAACAGAGAAACAAACAACAACAGCAAAGAAACCCAAAACAATGTGAGTTGGCCTTCACAGGACCGGCTGCGGCAATATTTTCTTGCTAGTAAATATTGCAAAGATTCCTTCAATTCTGTTTGACGTTAAGCATATTTGGACAGGTATCAACCTAATTCAATTTATTATTCTGTAAATAATATTTTTACAGAAACGGAAGACAAAACTAAATCATTAATGATTTCTAAGATTCTTCTCTGGACATGTTATGTAAAAGATTCTAAGTTGGTCCCTAGATCAAATATCGATTAACCTTGAATCTAATTTTAATCTGATTTATGGTGAAGGTCAATAGATCTGGCTCTTTTTTAATTACCAACATTTATAGGCAGTGTACATGTATGCAAGACTTTTGTATGAGTCTTTCATTCGGTCATTCGGGCTTTCTTTTTTTTTTTCTTATTACTAAGCTTCATTTTAAAGTACTTGCTTCAGACAGCTGTGGTAGAATCTACTCTATTGTCACTGACATCTCTTTTAGTCGTTACCCTCAGAGGATGCAGATTCCACGCCTCTGAGTCTGTCCTGTGAAAAGAGAACTAGATTAAAATAAAATTTGTGGCACAGCCAACCTTGTTTCATCTTTGACTCTTCTTCTGTTATTAAGAAGTCTCAAACATGATTCTCTGCACTAAAAGGACATCACTTCTGATTTCAAACACATTAACTTTCTAGTGACTTTTTACCCTGGCAGATATAAGAAAACAGAAGAAATCTCTTGGTAAAGATGGCAAAAATGTTAAAAATGGTAAAACCAGGGTTCTTTTATTAAATGGTATAATGTAGTGTACAAGGAAAAATTTTCTGTGAATTCTACAGCCACACATTTTAAAATTGGCATGTCTATCTTATATTGTACATATAATTTGTATTTCAGATAAAAGTACATATTTGTCAAGTGACTTAGAAAAAACAGAACTGAGGTTGAGGAACTAAAAATATAAAGATATAAAAAGTATACCCTGAGCCTTAATGCTCATTGTAGCTATGAAGAGCTTTTTGCCATGGCAAACAATGTGAATGTTGACATAAATGTGTTTGTGGAAGTGTGTAACCCTAGGAAAATTGCTGTTGATTTTCTTACACAGCTACAGAAACTCAACATTCCTAAATGAAATGCAATAGCATGAAGTGTCTGACCCAATAACTAAAGCAGCAAGTACTTAATTACAAGGTATTTGGAAAACTGAATGTCTGGCAAATCTCCTGTTGCAGATTAGTTATATTTGGCACATTTAAAAGACAAATGGATAGCCCTTTCTTATCAGTGAGTCATTATGTGCAGTATGGTATGGCATTCATGTGACAGTGGAAAGCCTATAGACTCTGGAGACAAATAAGTTACTTTGGAGATTTTGTGGAGAGTTTTATAAATGGATTACTTGCCAAGAGGTGGACAGAATTTAGGAAACTCAACAAGGGATGGTTTAGTATTCCTGGCCTCACAGCAGGTAGGAACCCTTACCCTATGTCCGAAGGAGCAGGGAAGGAGCAGTTGCCCATATTCTGAGAGAGCTGCCTGACAGGTAGTCTGCAACAGAGGGACACAGATGATCCACAGTGACCCAGCAGAAAGAATAAATACACAAACCTTACTGTTCTATAGTTGGCCCTCAAGTTATCTCTTATCTTCCACTGGAAAAATCTAAGAGAAGAGGGTAAGGAAATACACTAATGTGGGTCATTAAGTTCAGCTTTAAGGCAAGGTGGAGGAGGAGAGAAGTCCAGGAAGGGGTTCAGAGAAGGCAATGGAGTAGACGCAGCACATATATCACGTTTGTGGACATTAGATAATCGAAGATAAATTATTTTATTATTTAACTTCAATGACATGTATATCTCTATTTTTCAATTATTTGCAGCCCCCTCTTTAACTTTACAAAATTAGAAAAGAGATGTTACTGAATCAACCATGTTTTCCTTTTCAGTTCTATTGCCAACAGGAAACCCTAGGTAAAAATCTATGATCAATAACAGTAACTATATTAACAATAACTATAATTGATTTTATTTGTTTCCTGTTCCTTTTCATGTCTTTATTTTATTTCTTGACAATTTTCATAGCTTAACTGCACTTTTAACTATTGGCTATATACGCACACTGATTGAATTCAAATTCAGCTCTACTGCTTGTTAGCTGTGCAAACTTGGATAAATGACTTATATTTGCTAAGTATTAGTTTGCTCATATGAAAAATGAAGATATTTTTATATGTCAGGATTTGTCAATTCATATGGGAGAAACTCAATAAATTTTATTTGCAATTATTTTTCTGTGAAATGATATGAGTAATTCATAAGTAGTTAATAATTGATATGAACTATTAATTTGTGTAAATAATCATACATTATGAAATAACCACACTTTCTTAATCTGAACTCAGAAGTAATATTTTCCTCACAATATTGTTGTGAATATGAAATGAGATAAAACATTGGAAAGTTTTTTGTTATGTATAATGCACACATACACACATGATTCTATTGTTACTGGCAGTAATGGACCCTTCTCCTTTGGAAACAAGTTCTCTCCAGTGGGAGAGGTAGGCTGGGGAGCTTTAATGGTGTCTCAAATGGCCCAACAATGTGTGTCTTGTGGCTGAAATACCACCAGAAGGGGGAGTGCAGTCAGTTCCTACCTTGTTTTTAGCATTTGCTATAGGAAGTGAGAAGTTTGAATAAAAAAGAGAGACTGACTTAGGTGTATTTCTTTGCAGAGCAAGAATAAAAATTGTGATAAGGAAGCAAGGAGAATGTTTTATAAATGTACTTACCCAAAGTTTTTTTAAATAGTTAGAACTCAGAAAAGTAAGGTACTTTTCCAAGGTTATATTTTAAGTGATTAGGCCAGCAAGGAAAATGATAAAGAACAACCCAAGAAACAACAGAATAACAAGGGCATTTCTTTGGCATAGATATTAAAGCCCAGTAGCAAAGCACTTATGATTTACTATTCTTCCTTAATGGAAGTATTAAAATATGTATATGTTATTTATAATGTATACAAAACTATATGGTTTGCAATCTCTAAAGAGAATCCATGTATTTTAGAAGAACAAAATCCTGGGTTAAATCAATCTACTGAAATACCCTTTCTTTATGATTTATACTGGTAAATATGTAAACCTCTGAAAAATATCTTAGCACATCTTTAAAATATAGTAAAGTTGTAAGTATCTCTATATGTGTGTGTGTGTACAATCACAATTCTGACCACTCCACATACATATTTTTTTAATGTACGGAAGATTTAGTAATCTGTGTAATGTAGATGGGTATGGAATATGAATCTAGAATTGTCTTGCAGTTTGGAATCTTTTAATAAGCTTATATGCAGTTTGCCCTACGAAAGCTTCATAGAGTGGTAGAATTACAATGAAACACTTTCAGGAGTTCTTGGTTGTAATCCCAGTGCAGTCCTAGATGAACACTGTGACCTTGGTCAAAATCATTTAACCTCTCTGGATCTGTTTATTCATCTCTAAAACCTTGAGGTTGAACTCTTTGCTCTCTAGGGTCCTGATGAGACGTAAACTTTTATGATTCTCTATGAGTTGATTATGGAGGTCTTTTGTGGTCAAGTTTGCATTCTTCATTGTTTAAGACAGCAATGGACTAGAATAACCTCTTCTCCAAAATTAGAATATTCTGTAACTCATTAGAAATGGATAAAAATATTTCAGGGATAATAATGATTACATTACTTGGTCTAGACACAAAACTGAAAAATTCAAAATAAAGCCTATTTACCATCTCTTTAAGTGTTTCCCTTGTTCAAAAACAAATCAAGACAGAGACTCGGTATTCCCTATAGCTCAAAGCTACATGACACTGTGGGTGCTTTGGTTAATACCTTTGCTGTAGTCTGACATCCTCTTTGGATCTACTACTGTTGCTTGTCAGTGCCAGTGACAATACCTAGTTTCTGTTTCATACACAAAGTGCAAAGTGGATTTAAAAGAAAGGCAGGACAGCGTCTTTTCTGTTGCTTAGATTTTTTTTTTTTTTTTTTTTTGTCTCACATTGTATCTCACCTCTATTCTGAGGCCACTGGTCTGTATTCCAACTTTAATTCCCTCACAGATGTTAAAGACACATAATATCCCCAGGGCCTGTCTTAGAATAGCATAGGAGGCAAAGGCTGTCTTTGGGAAATTTTAACCTCCCTTTTCAGAACCATCATCAAGTGCCTAGCTCATGCCCCATTCTCTCCAGGCTAGATTTCAATACTATATTATCTGTTAGCTGGTAAGTATTTAAGAGCATGCCCACTCAAGGGAGTTTGCCTTATGATAGTGCAATATAATGGTAAAAAATCTTGAGAACCAAAGGGATTAGGGCTGTAAATGTTAAACAGAAGTGAGTGCCATTGACAAAAATAAGCCTCCCTGGGACAAAGAGGAAAGCTAAAAGTCACCGTAAATATATGAATTCCCACATGTAGATCCATTTTGGTATTATAAACAGATAGATGGGGCAGGTAATATGGTATAATGGAAAAAGCAGACCTATATTTAAATTTTAGCCCTCAGCAAGGTTATTTCCCTTCCCTCAGCCTAAATTCTCTAATCAAAAAAATGGAAATTGTGTAACTCCATGCGGGCTTTCTATGAAGTGTAATTGAAATGATTTATTTAGAGTCTCTGGCACAATTACCTTGAAACTCATAAGTATTTCCTAAATATTATTTTCCTCTTAGAAACTTATTGTATAAAATAAAAAGCTGGTCATTTGCATGTTTCACATAACATTAACCACAATTAACAGAGGCATAATAATTTTTTTTTTTAACATAACAAGCAATCTGGAAGTAGGTAGATGCTGGCATCAGTTCACAAGGTCAATGATATCAGGGTTAGACTCTGCAGCTCTTTTGTCCTTCCCATCCTGTTTACACAATGGCTGAAAATTTTTTCTGGGCATCACATCTATATTCAAGATGCTAAAGATAAAATGGTAAATCTTTTGTTAGTTAATAATAAGGACTTCTAAAAGTCCAGCATCAGAATTTCCTTTAATTTTATTGGGCACAGTGGGCCATGTGACATGGTCTAGCTGCAAGAGAGGCTAGGAAGCAAAGAACAGGATATCATTCTAGAATTAAACCAATAATGATCCATTTTTGGGGGCCAACATAAACTCCATTCTGGAAACAGGTTTCATCTTCCTGTCAGAATGGAAAACTATTGTGTCCTGCTGGAACCTTCTCTCCAAAGCAAATACATGGAAATCAAGGAGAACATGGATCTTAGGAACATACAAAAAAGTGAGAAATCCTTGGAAAGAAAAAAGGCTATCACGAACTGTTGTGGGTCTGTGTGACTCTTTGTGGAGGGATAGCTGCAGCCAGGCACTGATGGTAACTAAAAGTGGCAGCAAGGGGATAAGTTAGAGGAGCACTTTCCATTTCCACTTTGCCCCTTTCCTGCATTGCCTTGGATTATCATGTCCTCCTACTCTGTGAGAGAAATCAAAAACTACAACAGGTTTTGGGTGGGCAACGCCAGAGATGTCAAAAACCCAGCTGCAGAGAGGAAAACAGGTACATGTTGACCTTCTCCCCCTACAACACCCAGGACTCTTGGATGACAACCTAAAAAAATTTCCTCTGCTAATGTTGTAGATTTATATGAGCTAAAATCAGAAGAGTTTCTTGGTAGAGAAGCATCACATAGGAGCTATTAATTTGCCCTGTTTTAGCAGGTTGTGTCTTTCAAGAAATCACTTCATTGCTTGTAAGTTATCAAATTTGTGAGTTATTTATTTTTTTCCTGTATTATATTTTTATTGTTTATTATTTTATTTATTTGTATTATTTTATTGTTTCCTATATTACATTTTTAATGACTATGGCGTCTATAGTGATATGTTCTCTTTCATTGCTGGTATTACTAATTTGTTTGCTTTCTCTTTTTCTAGTTAGACTGGCTAGAGTCTTAATGACTTTATTGATCTTTCAAAGACTAGCTTTTGGTTTTGTTGACATTTTTCTGTTGACTTCCTGTTTTCAAATTCATTGACTTCTGTTCTAATTTTTATTATTATTATTTTTTTTAACCTACTTTAAACTTAATTTGCTCATTTTTCCTGGTTTCTTATGTGGATGCTTAGATAATTGATTGTAGATATCTTATTTTCTAATATATACATTTAATGCTATAAAACCCCATTAAGATCTGGTTTTGCTGCATTCCACAAATTTTGACAAGTTGTGTTTTCATATACATATTGTTCAAAATACTTGTGAATTTATCTTGATATTTCTTATTTAACTTACGTGTTATTGAAAAGTTGATCATTCTCCATGTGTTTTGGGATTTTCCAGTTATCTTTCTGTTATTGATTTGTAGTTTAATTTCACTGTGGTTTGAGAGCACACATTGTATGATTTCTATTCTTTTAAATTTCTTAAGGCATGTTTTACAACCCCAAATGTGGCCTGTCTTGCTGAATATTCCATGTGAGCCTGAGAAGAAGGTGCAGTCTGCTGTTGGTGGATAAAGTAGACTACAAATATCCATTATATCCAGTTGATTGATGATTGTGTTATGTTCAACTACGTCCTAACTGATCTTCTGGCTTCTGAATCTGTTCATTTCTGACAGAGGAGTGTTGAGTTCTTCAACTATAATATTGGATTCATCTATTTCTCCTTGCAGTTCTGTCAATTTTTGCCTCACCTATTTTGATGCCCTGTTGTTAGACATATACACATTAAAGATTGTTATGTCCTCTTGGAAAATGAATCCTTTATCACAATGTAATAACGTTTTTACAATTTTTATTTTAGGTTCAGGGGTACATGTGCAGGTTTGTAATACAGGTAAAGTGTGTGCCGCAGAGATTTGATGCACAGATTTTTTTGTCACCCAGACATTAAGCATAGTACCCAAGTGGTAATTTTTTGATCCTCTCCCTCTGTCCGTGCTCCACACTCAAGCCCTGGTGTTTCTTGTTTCCTTCTTTGTGTCCATGTGTCCTCAATGTGTAGCTCCCACTTATAAAGGACAGAATGTGATATTTAATTTTCTGTTCCTGTGTTAGTCAGTTAAGGCCACCAGCTCCATTCATGTTGCTGCAAAGAACATGACTTTGTTCTTTTTTATGGTGGCATAGCATTATGTGCTGTATATGTACTGCATTTTCTTTATCCAGTCTACCATTGATGGGCATTTAAGTTGATTTCATTTATTTGTTGTGAATAGTGCTACAATGAACATATGATATGCCTGCATGTGTCCTTATGGCAGAATGTTTTATATTCCATTTAGGTATATACCTAATAATGGGACTGCCAGGTTGAATGGTAATTCTGTTTTCAGTTATTTGAGGAATCACGCACACCCAGCTTTCGACAATGACTAAACTAAATTACATTTCTACCAGCAGTGTATAAGTGTTCCCTTTTCTATGCTTACTAGCATCTGTTATTTTTTTGAATTTTTTAATAATAACAGTTCTAACTGGTGTAAAATGGCATCTTATTGTGTTTTTGATTTGCATTTCTCTAATGATTAGTGATGTTGAGCATTTTTTTTTCATATGCTTGTTGGCCACATATGTGTCTTCTTTTGAAAAGTAGCTGTTCATGTCTTTGCTCACTTTTTAATAGAGTTGTTTTTTGCTTGTTAATTTGTTGAAGTTCCTTATGGAATCTGGATATTAGACCATTGTCAGATGTGTAGTTTTTAAATATTTTCTCGCATTTTGTGGGTTGTCTATTTACTCTGTTGGTAGTTTCTTTGGTTGTGCAGAAGATCTTTAGTTTAATTAGGTTACGTTTGTCAAGTGTTGTTTGTGTTGCAATTGCTTTTGGTATCTTCGTCATGAAATCTTTGCCAGAGACTATGTTCAAAATAGTATTTTCTACATTTTCTTCCAGGATTTTTATAGTTGTAGGTTTTATATTGAATTCTATAGTCCATGTTGAATTGATTTTTGTATATGGTGTAAGGAAGGGGTCCAGTTTCAGTCTTCTGTATATGGCTAGCCAATTATCTCAGCACCACTTATTGAATAGATAGTCTTTTCCCCATTCCTTGTTTTTGTCATCTTTGTCAAAGAATAGATTATTGTAAATGTGTGACATTATTTCTAGGCTCTCTATTCGTTTATAGCTCTATATGTCTATTTTCGTAAGTTTTCTTGCTTTAAACTTTGCTCTGTCTGAATTAATATAACTAGACCCACTTTCTTTTGATAAGTGTTAGTATAATATATCTTTCTCCATTTATTTACTTTTAGTCTGTATGTGTCTTTACCATTAAAGTGAGTTTTTTGCAGACAAGATGTATATGAGTCTTGTTTTTGAACCACTCTAACAGTCTGTCTTTTAATTGGTACATTTAGATCATTGTCATATAATATCTAATATCTATAATATTTGTACTTTTTCTATTTGTTGTACTTGTTTTTTTTTTCTTTTCCTTTCACTCTTTTTCTGCCTTTTGTGGCTTTAATTATGCATTTTATATGATTCAATCTTCTCTTCTTTCTTAGCATGTTATATATCTTTTATTACTTTTTAGTGTGAGCTCTAGAATTTGCAACACACATTTACAATCCAGTTACAGTGTTCCTAACACTGTACCATTACACAGGTATTGTAAGTACCTTATAATAACAAAATAATTCTAATTTCTACCTCCTGTACCTTCTATCATTGCTGCCATTCATTTCACCTATATATAAGCATATATAAACATGAATATGTACATGTATAAGATATATACATAAGCATCTGTAATCAAATGCATTGTTGCTGTTATTATTTTGAACAAATTTATCTGGTAGATTAAGAATGAGATGAAAAATTGTATTTTACCTTCCCTTATTCCTTATTCCTTATTCCATAATTTTCATGTTCCTCCTTTAGTTATGCTGATCTGTATTTCTGATAATTTTCCTTCTTTCTAAAAAATTACTTTTAGTATTTCTTGCAAGACAGGTATATTGGCAAAACATTTTCTCAATTTAATTTTTGTTTATCTGAGAAAGTATTTTATAAGACATAAAATTCTAATTAGATAGTCTTGCTTTTTCTTTTAACACTTTAAAAATTTAACGGGGGTATGCCCAAGATGGCCGATTAGGAATAGCTCCAGCCTCCAGCTCCCAGCGTGAGTGACACAGAAGATGGGTGATTTCTGCATTTTCAACTGAGGTACCGGGTTCATCTCACTGGGGAGTGCTGGACAATCAGTGCTGGTCAGCTGGTGCAGCTGGACTAGAGAGAGCTGAAGCAGTGCGAGGCATCGCCTCACCTGGAAAGTGCAAGGGGGAAGGGAATCCCTTTTCTTAGCCAAGGGAAACTAAGATTCACAACACCTGGAAAATCGGGTAACTTCCACCCTAATACTGTGCTTTACCAAGGGTCTAAGCAAACGGCACACCAGGAGATTATATCCCACACCTGGCCTGGGGGGATCCCACACCCACGGAGCCTCCCTCATTGCTAGCACAGCAGTCGGAGATCTAACTGCAAGGTGGCAGTGAGGCTGAGGGAGGGGCACCCACCATTGCTGAGGCTTAAGTAGGTAAACAAAGCCACTGGGAAGCTGGAACTGGATGAAGCCCACCATAGCTCAAAGAGGCCTGCCTACGTCTGTAGACTCCTCCTCTGGGGACAGGGCATAGCTAAACAAAAAGCAGTAGAAACCTCGGCAGAGGTAAATGCCCCTGTCTGATAGCTTTGAAGAGAGCAGTGGATCTCCTAGCATGGAGGTTGAGATCTCAGAATGGACAGACTGCCTGCTCAAGTGGGTCCCTGACCCCTGAGTAGCCTAACTGGGAGACATCCCCCACTAGGTGCAGACCTACACCTCACACCTCACATGGTGGGGTACATCCCTTAGACGAAGCTTCCAGAGCAAGAATCAGACAGCAACACTTGCTGTTCAGCAATATTCTATCTTCTGCATCCTCTGCTGCTGATACCCAGGCAAACAGGGTCTGGAGTGGACCTCAAGTAAATTCCAACAGACCTACAGCTGAGGGTCCTGTTTCTTAGAAGGAAAACTAACAAACAGAAAGGGCACCCACACCAAAACCCCATCAGTACATCACCATCATCAAAGACCAAAGGCAGATAAAACCACAAAGATGGCGAAAAAGCAGTGCAGAAAAGCTGGAAATACAAAAAATCAGAGCGCATCTCCCCCTCCAAAGGAACACAGCTCATCACCAGCAATAGAACAAAGCTGGACGGAAAATGACTTTGACAAGTTGAGAGAAGAAGGCTTCAGTCGATCAAACTACTTAAGGTTAAAGGAGGAACTATGTACCCAGTGCAAAGAAACTAAAAATCTTGAAAAAAGATTTGACGAATGGCTAACTAGAATAACCAATGTAGAGAAGTCCTTAAAAGAACTGACAGAGATGAAAACCATATTATGAGAAATACGTGACAAATGCACAAGCTTCAGAAACTGACTCGATCAACTGGAAGAAAGAGTATCGGCAATTGAAGACCAAATGAATGAAATGAAGCGAGAAGAGAAGCGTGGAGAAAAAAGAGTTAAAAGAAATGAACAAAACCTCCAAGAAATATGGGATTATGTGAAAAGACCAAATCTACATCTGATTGGTGTGCCTGAAAGTGACGGGGAAAATGGAACCAAGTTGGAAAACACTCTGCAAAATATTATCCAGGAGAACTTTCCTAGTAAGGCAGACCAACATTCAAATTCAGGAAATACAGAGAATGCCACAACGATACTCCTCAAGAAGAGCAACTCCAAGACACATAATTGTCAGATTCACCAAAGTTGAAATGAAGGAAAAAATGTTAAGGGCAGCCAGAGAGAAAGGTCGGGTTACACACAAGGGAAGCCCACCAGACTAACAGCAGATCTCTCGGCAGAAACTCTCCAAGCCAGAAGAGAGTGGGAACCAATATTCAACATTCTTAAAGAAAAGAATTTTCAACACAGAATTTCATATCCAGTCAAACTAAGTTTCGTAAGTGAAGGAGAAATGAAATCCTTTACAGACAAGCAAATGCTTAGAGATTTTGTCACCACCAGGCCTGCCCTACAAGAGATCCTGAAGGAAGCACTAAACATGGAAAGGAACAACAGGTACCAGCCATTGCAAAAACATGTCAAAATGTGAAGTCCATCGATGCTAGGAAGAAACTGCATCAACTAGCAAGCAAAATAACCAGCTAATATCATAATGACAGGATGAAGTTCACACACAACAATATTAACCTTTAATGTAAATAGATTAAATGGTCCAAATAAAAGACACAGAATGGCAAATTGGATAAAGAGTCAAGACCCATCAGTTTGTTGTATTCAGGAGACCCATCTCACATGCAGAGACACACAAAGGCTCAAAATAAAGGGATGGAGGAAGATCTACCAAACAAATGGAAAACAAAAAAAATAAGCAGGAATTGCAATCCTAGTCTCTGATAAAACAGACTTTAAACCATCAAAGAGCAAAAGAGACAAAGAAGGCTATTACATAATGGTAAAGGGATCAATTCATCAGGACACCACAATTAAAAGAACTAGAGAAGCAAGAGCAAACACATTCAAAAGCTAGCAGAAGGTAAGAAATAACTAAGAGCAGAGCAGAATTGAAGGAGATAGAGACACAAAAATCCCTCCAAAAAATCAATGAATCCAGGAGCTGGTTTTTTGAAAAGATCAACAAAATTGATAGACTGCTAACAAGACTAATAAAGAAGAAAAGAGAGAAGAATCAAAGAGACGCAATGAAAAATGATAAAGGGGATATCACCACCGACCTCACAGAAATACAAGCTACCATCAGAGAATACTATAAACATCTCTATGCAAATAAACTAGAAAACCTAGAAGAGATGGATAATTTCCTGGACACTTACACTCTCCCAAGACTAAACCAGGAAGAAGTTGAATACATGAATAGACCAATAGCAGGTTCTGAAATTGAGGCAATAATTAATAGCCCACCAACCAAAAAAAGTCCAGGACCAGATGGATTCACAGGTGAATTCTACCAGAGTTACAAGGAGGAGTTGGTACCATTACTTTTGAAACTATTCCAATCAATAGAAAAAGAAGGAATCCTCCCTAACTCATTTTACAAGGCCAACATCACCCTGATACCAAAGCCTGGCAGAGATACAACAAAAAAAAAAATGAAAATTTTAGACCAATAACCCTGATGAACATCGATGCAAAAATCCTCAATAAAATACTGGCAAACCGAATCCAGCAGCTCATCAAAAAGCTTATCCACCATGATCAAGTGGACTTCATCCCTGGGATGCAAGGCTGGTTCAACATACATAAATCAATAAACATAATCCAGCATATAAGCAGAACCAAAGACAAAAACCACATGATTATGTCAATAGATGCAGAAAAGGCCTTTGACAAAATTCAACAACCCTTCACGCTAAAAACTCTCAATAAATTCGGTATTGATGGAACGTATCTCAAAAAAATAAGAGCTATTGATGACAAACCCACAGCCAATATCATACTGAATGGGCAAAAACTGGAAGCATTTCCCTTAAAAACTGGCACAAGACAGGGATGCCCTCTCTCACCACTCCCATTCAACATAGTGTTGGAAGTTCTGGCTAGTGCAATCAGACAAGAGAAAGAAATCAAGGGTATCCAGTTAGGAAAAGAAGAAGTCAAATTGTCCCTGTTTGCAGATGACATGATTGTGTATTTAGAAAACCCCATTGTCTCAGCCCAAAATCTCCTTAAGCTGATAAGCAAATTCAGCAAAGTCTCAGGATACATAATCAATGTGCAAAAATCACAAGCTTTCTTATACACCAGTAACACACAAACAGAGAGCCAAATCATGAATGAACTCCCATTCACAATAGCTTCAAAAAGAATAAAATACCTAGGAATCCAACTTACAAGGGATGTAAAGGACCTCTTCAAGGAGAACTACAAACCACTGCTCAGTGAAATAAAAGAGGACACAACCAACTGGAAGAACATACCATGCTCATGGATAGGAAGAATCAATATTGTGAAAATGGCCAAACTGCCCAAGGTAATTTATAGATTCAATGCCATCCCCATTAAGCTACCAATGAATTTCTTCACAGAATTGGAAAAAACTGCTTTAAAGTTCATATGGAACCAAAAAAGAGCCCGCATTGCCAAGACAATCCAAAGCCAAAAGAACAAAGTTGGAGGCATCACGCTACCTGACTTCAAACTATACTACAAGGCTACAGTAACCAAAACAGCATGGTACTGGTACCAAAACAGAGATATAGACCAATGGAACAGAACAGAGCCCTCAGAAATAATATCACACATGTACAGCCATCTGATCTTTGACAAACTTGAGAAAAACAAGAAATGGGGAAAGGATTCCCTATTTAATAAATGGTGCTGGGAAAATTGGCTAGCCATCAGTAGAAAGCTGAAACGGGATCCTTTCCCTACTCCTTATATGAAAATTAATTCAAGATGGATTAGAGACTTAAATGTCAGACCTAAAACCATAAAAACCATAGAAGAAAACCTAGGTAATACCATTCAGGACATAGGCATGGGCAAGGACTTCATGTCTAAAACACCAAAAGCAACAGCAGTGAAAGCCAAAATTGACAAATGGGATCTAATTAAACTAAAGAGCTTCTGCACAGCAAAAGAAACTACCATCAGAGTGAACAGGCAACCTACAGAATGGGAGAAAAGTTTTGCAATCTACGCATCTGACATAGGGCTAATATCCAGATCCTATAAAGAACCCAATCAAATTTACAAGAAAAAAACAAACAACCCCATCAAAACGTGGGCAAAGGATATGAACAGACATTTCTCAACGGAAGACATTCATACAGCCAACAGACACATGAAAAAATGCTCATCATCACTGGCCATCAGAGAAATGCAAATCAAACCCACAATGAGATACCATCTCACACCAGTTAGAATGGCAATCATTAACAAGTCAGGAAACAACAGGTGCTGGAGGGGATGTGGAGAAATAGGAACACTTTTACACTGTTGGTGAGATTGTAAACTAGTTCAACCATTGTGGAAAACAGTGTGGCGATTCCTCAAGGATCTAGAACTGGAAATACCATTTGACCCAGCCATCCCATTACTGGCTATATACCCAAAGGATTATAAGTCATGCTGCTATAAAGACACATGCACACATATATTTATTGTGGCACTGTTCACAATAGCAAAGACTTGGAATCAACCCAAATGTCCATCAGTGACAGACTGGATTAAGAACATGTGGCACATGCACACCATGGAATACTATGCAACCATAAAAAAGGATGAGTTCTTGTCCTTTGTATGGACATGGATGCAGCTGGAAACCATCATTCTCAGCAACCTATTGCAAGAACAGAAAACCAAATACCGCATGTTCTCACTCATAAGTGGGAACTGAGCAATGAGATCACTTGGACACAGGAAGGGGAGCATCACACACTGGGTCCTATTGTGGGGAGGGGGAAGGGCGGAGGGATAGCATTGGGAGATATATCTAATATAAATGACGAGTTAATGGGTGCAGCACACCAACATGGCACATGTATACATATGTAACAAACCTGCACGTTGTGCACATGTACCCTAGAACTTAAAGTATAATAAAAAAATATATATATATAATTATTATTCTTACAAGTCACTTAGTTTTGGAGTAGTTTTAGCAGCAATAGATAACTAATATAGGTCAATATAAAAATCAATGCATTTTATAAAACATTGAGAAACAAAAAATAAAAGGATTTAAAAAATAATAATAATAATTTCACTTCACTCTCTTACATAGGTTTGGAGGAGAAGTCAGATATAATTCTTACCTCTGTTCCTCTATAATAAGATGTGATTTCTTTCTAGATTTTTAAAAAAATCTTTGATTATAGTTTGAATTTAATATATCTGGATATAGTTTATTTATTTTTATTTTATTTTACTTTTTATTTATCATACTTGGTGTTTTCTGATTTTCCTGAATTTGTGGTTTGTTGTCTGACATTAACTTGGGAAATTGTCCGCCATCATTGTTTCAAATGTTTCTTCTGTTTCTTTTATTTTTTCTCTTATTCTCATATTCCCATTACATATATGCTACACATTTTGCAAGTGCCCACAGTTCTTGGATATTGAAGTTTTGGGAAATCTTTTTTTCCCTTTACTTTTCAGCTTTGGAAGTTCATATTAAGATATCTATAAGGTCAGTAATTCTTTGTTCAGTCATGTCCAGTATACTAATTTTTTAATAAGAACAAATAAACTAAGCAATTGTGATAAGCAAAAGGAACTTTGCAGATGTGATTAAATTAGAGTCATGAGATGGAAGATTATTCTTGATTGTCTTGGTGAGTCCAAATGTGAAAGGAGAAGCAGAGAGAGATTTTTGAAGAGGTTATTCTCTGGCTTTGAAGATAGCAGAAGGGACCATGAGCCAAGAAATACAAGAAATGCAGCTCTCTTGTTGACCATATGAGTTCTTCTTGCCTGCTGCCCAGAAAAATCCAGTAATCTGAGATAGTAGAAGTTGCAGCAGAGAAAGAGTTTAATAATTGCAGGGTGACAAAGAAAGGAGGAGGGGAAATATTTCTCATATCCACCTTCTCTAGAATTCAAAGGCTAGGATTTTTCCAGGAAGGTTTGACAGGCAAGGAGCTAGGGAATGGGGAATGCTGACTGGTTGGGTTGGGGATGAAATCATAAAGGCGTTGAAACTTTCTGATGTGCTGAGTCAGTTTCTGGATGGAAGTTACGGAACCTGTTGAGTCAATTTCTTGGAATGGGTTCCTGGTTCAGATGGTACCGGTTGGTCTACCAAAATGCAAGGTCTGAAAAATTCTCAAACACCAGTCTTAGATTTTACGATAGTGATGTTATCTATAGGGGCAACTGAGGAAACTATAAATCTTGTGACCACTGGCTACATGACTCCTGAACAGCAGGCACGTACAAATAAGCAAGTTATACAACATTGATTTGTTAGAGTTAACTGTATCTATATCTTAGTAGAAGAAACAATGGCTTGTAAGAATTAAACTATGCCTACATCTTAGCAGAATTTAGGCCTCTACCATAATTTTAACCTGGTGACCTTTCATTACTTTTACAAAGGCAGTTTTGGTTCCTGAACAAGAAGCTTAGTTTTAGAAAGGAGTTATCATTCTTGCTTTAAAGTTAAACTAGAAAACAAATTCCTCCCATAGTTAGCTTGACCTACATGTAGGAATGAGCAAAAACAGCTTGTCAGGTTTGAAGAAAATGGCTAGCTATGTTAGATTTCTTTCACCGTTATAATTTTGTAAAGGTGGTTTCAGCTTTAGAAGCTGAAACAGGACAGAAAACAGATTCAGCCCTCAGAGTGAGTAAGGCCCTATGCATTTTGGTTTTGGCCAAGTGAAACATGTTTCAGACTTCTGATCTTCAGAACTTTAAAATAATTAATTTGTGTTTTAAGCCACTGAGTTTGCAGTAATTTCTCATAGGAGCCATAGGAAACTAACACACATTTATAGAGGATCAAGGACATTAACATCTTGAAATTACAAATCCCTGAGGGAAGTAAGGAGAAAGGATAGAGAATATTTGTAAAAATAAGAAGTATTTCTAAAACTAATGGAGAAACACTTGTCATATATAGACATATGAAAAAATTCATAAAATGAACATATAGGGCAGAGGAATACCCATACTGAAATGGTAAAAAAAATAGAGCATATATATAGTCATTTAAATTTTTTTTAATTCCTAAAAAATCATTATTCTACAGATTTCCCTCTCTATCTGAAGTACAGTAAAATTAGAAATTAACATTTAAATCGTAGCTTTAAAATGTTTCATATTTGAAGACAATTTAGTATATTACTAAATAATCTTTAGGTTAGAAAAAAACTCATAAAAAACTTTTAAAAATGAGAGATACTCATAATTATTTGACATTTTAAAAATTGTATGTCACATTCTATGTGACACAACTAAAATAATCCTTACATGGACATAAAGACCCTAAATATATTTAAAATGTATATTTAAACTATATAAATAGATGACTTAAACAAATGAGATAAGCATTAAACAAAATTAATTAGAGAAAGAAAAAGAACAACAGAGGAAAGAACAACAGAGGAAACCCAAAGTAATATGATGAAAAGAAAGAATAAAGATAAAATCTGAAATCAATGAAATAACCAGGAGAAAAAAATTAAACAAACCAAAAACAGGTTCCACATAAAGATAAGTATATCTCTGACAAGACTGAATTAGAAAAAAAAGAAGAGTTGCAAATAAACAAAATGCATACAAAACGAAGTCTATCTTAAAACAAAATATTTAAAAGCATAATTATTAACTATGCAATAATAATTTTAAATATCACGAGACCAGTATAATTTGATTCCAAGAACCAGATAGCAGTAATACAAAAAATGAATGTATAGCTTCATGGTTTAAGAAAACAACAAAAATTGTAGATATCATATAAGCTAAGAGAATCTAGCTATGCATTAAAAATTAAAATATGGTTGTTTTCCTTGGTTTCTCCAAGAAGCAGACACTGAGACATATTTGTCAGAGGCATTTGAACCAGAGCAGCTCCATCCTGAATAGGGGCTTGGTAGAATAAGGCAGCAACATACTGTGCTGCATTCCCAGACAGTTAGGCATTCTAAATCACAGGATGAGATAGGAGGTCGGCACAAGATACAGGTCTTAAAAACCTTGCTGATAAAACAGCTTGCAGTAAAGAAGCCAACCAAAACCAAGATGGCCACAAGAGTGACTTCTGGTCATCCTCACTGTTCCATTCCCACCAAAGCCATGACAGTTTACAAATGCCATGGCAATCTCAGGAAGTTATCGAATATGGTCTCAAAAGGGGAGGGATGAATAATCCACCCCTTGTTTAGCATATAAGCAATAAATAACCATAAAAACGAGCAACCGGTAGCCCTCAGCGCTGCTCTGCCTATGGAGTAGCCATTCTTTTATTCCTTTACTTTCTTAATAAACTTGCTTTCAGTTTACTCTATGGACTCACCTTGAACTCTTTCTTGTGCAAGATCCAAGAACCCTTCTTTGGGTTCTGGATCAGTATCCGTTTCCAGTAACAAATTCACAAGCAAGCAGGATATTTAAAAGGTGATTCCAGAAAGCATTGGTAGAGAAGTGAGAAAGAGATTAAGACAAGGCTGTTAAAGAGTTCGTTAGCCAGGAAGTCACCACTGTGGCAAGTGAAGTTATTTCATGGGGAAGTTCTAGGATCTCGAGTAGTACCTGAGTGTAAAGTCACCTAAGTAGCATGCCAGTTTTGTTTATAAATGAATCTGCATCATTTTTTTGATTGAGGGTTGCTCTTTATAATTATAATGCTACCAAATAAATCAGTATTCCATAGTACTAAATGTTCCCTGAAGTAGTCTCAATCAGTTAATACAATTTAAACTATAGTATTCTTTGAGCTATATTATTTAAAGCAAAATCCTCCTTTTCCTCTATACAAAAACATATGCAAAATATGTGAACTAAGAATGTTTTCTTCCGTTTGCAAAATGATTTTCCTGTGTAATGTAATTAAATCTTTGAATTTTCTGAGGAATTTTATTTCTGAAGAAAAATGGCTATTGACTTTTAATAGAAGAATATTGCCTGTTCATTTCTTAAAATAAAAAGTTAAAGTGTCTTCTTAACATTTTTACTCCTTCTTTCAAGTGAAATTTGGATTGAGGGTGAGAAGTTGAAGAGAAAAAGTCTTTCTTGAACACACACGCACACACAATGCAGTCTTTGAATTAGGCTGCTGAAATGTTCTCTTCTTACGGAGATTGCTTACGGCTAAGTCTATTTTCCCTGCAATGCCTCATTAGCTCTGAACACATTTTTCCCAAGATAAATTTAAAAGCTCATTCTAATTAGACTTCACTGGGGTGGTCTGAATTATTTGATCCATTCAGAAAAAAGATAGAAAAAAGACTACCCTGCGGGGGGCAGGTGGGGGGATGCCTAGCATGAATGATAGTGAGCGTTACCATTGTGATTTTTAAGCTTTGGGTAAAGTTACATGAAATTTTCAAAAATCTGACCTCAACACCAGGCAATAAATAGCGTTCTCAAGCAGAGAAAGCATTTTTTTTCTTTCATTTTATTAAGTACTTTTGTAACTGTAATACTGTTTTCATCTTCCCTGGAATCATTTTGCTCCTGACATCATTTTATCTCACCAAATCACTTAAAACAAAGCGGAGTTATTTCATGGTAAAGGGACTTGGATGTGCATTGTTGCATTTTAGGATGTACCCTTCTCCAACTGTATTACCAATATCCTTCATGAACTTTTCTTCTTACCTGTACTATTGCAAAAACTTCAGTCTATCCTTTATGCTGTGAAAGGAAAATTAATCTTGGGACCCCAAAATAACTAAACTGAAGGGAAAAGCCAACTACAGAACTGCTTAGAGCAAACCTGCTTTTCATTCTATTCAAAGTTTACTCCTCTGCTTACTGAAATAAATGCATATCTGATTGCTTCCTTTGGAAAGGCTAACCAAAAACTCAAAAGGATGCAAATATTTGTCTCTTATCTACCTATGACCTGGAAGCCCCGTCCCTACTTGGAGTTTTACCCCCTTTGCTTTAAGTTGTCCTGCCTTTCCAGAGCAAACCAATGTTCTTTTTTTTTTTTTGAAATACAGTTTCACCGTGTTGCCCAGGCTGGAGTGCAGTGACGGCATCGTTATCTCTACTCACTACAACTTCCACCTCCCGGGTTCAAGTGATTTTCAAGCCTTAGCCTTCCAAGTCGCAGGGATTATAAGCTATCACACCCGGTTAAATTTTGTATTTTTAGAAGAGATGAGGTTTTGCCATGTTGGCCAGGCTAGTCTGAAACTCCTGACCTCAAGTGATCCACTTGCCTTGGCCTCCCAAAGTGCTGGGATTACAGGCGTGAGTCACCGCTCCTGGCCCATCTTTTAAATTTTAGTAATTCTGGCTTTTGTGATGTGATACCTCATTTTGGTTTTCATTTGCATTTCCTTGATGACTACTGATGTTGAGCATTTTTTTCCCCATGCTTATTATTTGTGAATCTTCTTTTGTGAAGTGTCTCTTAGTCATTTGTCTAAGTATTAATTGAGATATTTTGTCATTTTATGGTTAACTCGTAGGAATTATTTATCTATTTTGATATATTCATTGTCAGATATAAGTGTTCTGATTATTTTCCACGAGGCTATTTTCCTTTATAACTTTCTTGAATGCTGTCTTTTTTGATGATTATGTTATTAATGTTTTCCTTTTGTGACTATTTCCTTATGTACCCTATTAAGAAAAACTATGATTACCCTCATATTGCAAACATATTATCCTATGTTTCCACTAAAAAACTTTTGCTTTTATGTTTAGCTGTATGATAGTTTTCAAATTAATTTTTGTGAATGGTGAGGTAAAAGTCTAAGTTCTCTCCTATATGAATACCTTTCTCCACTAAGCTACCTTGACAACTCTGTCAAACACCAAGTGAAAACATGCATCAGCCATTTTTGAAATTTTGTTGGTAAAGTTGATCTATGTATCTGTTGTTTTTCCATTACCACACTCTCTTTATTTTTGTAACTTTATAGTAAATCTTGAAATCAAGTAGTGTAAGTTCTTGTACCATATGCTACCTCTTCATGGTTACTTTGTACATTCTAAGTCATTTGCATTTTTGAATAAATTTCAGAAATTGGTTATCCATTTTCACAAGATGTTTGTTGAGATTTTTATTAAGATTTCAAAAAGCTATACATAATTCCAAAAAATTGGTATCTTAAAAATATTGATTCTCCCAGTTTATACACATGCTGTGCCATATGTCTTCATTTATTTAGGTATCCCTTAATTTTTCTCAGCAGTGATTTACTATTTCTAGAATAGATGTTTTATAGACCATTTATAAACTTATTCCTAAATATTTCATTTCTGATGCTATTGCAAATAAGTTTTTTAAAATTTTGTTTTTAACTGACTCCTTCCTTCCTTCCTTCCTTCCTTCCTTCCTTCCTCCTTCCTTCCTCCCTCCCTCCTCCCTCCCTCCCTCTCTCTCTTTCTCCTTCCTTCCTTCCTCCTTCCCTCCCTCCCTCCCTCCCTCCCTCTCTTTCTCCTCCCTTCCTTCCTTCCTTCCTTCCTTCCTTCCTTCCTTCCTTCCTTCCTCCCTCCCTCCTCCCTCCCTCCCTCTCTCTCTCTCTCCTTCCTTCCTCCTTCCTTCCTCCCTCCCTCCCTCTCTCTCTCTCCTTCCTTCCTTCCTTCCTTCCTTCCTTCCTTCCTTCCTTCCTTCTTTCTGATGGAGTTTCACTCTTGTTGGCCAGGCTGGAGTGTAATGGCGCAATCTCAGTTTACTACAACCTCTGCCTCCTGGGTTCAAGCAATTCTCCTGCCTCAGCCTCCTGAGTAGCTGGGATTACAGGCATGCACCACCACAAACTGATTTCTTTTATGTATTTCCTTAATTTAAAAATATTTTTATAGAGATGGGATTTTGCTATGTTGCTCAGGCTGGTCTCAAACTCCTGGTTTCAAGCAATCCTCCACCTTGGGCCTCCCAAAGTGGTTCATGCTGAGATTACAGGCATAAACTACTGCTCTTGGCTTGTGTTTTCTAACAGAATATATAATGCAAGTGATATATATATTATATATATATATATAATATATGTGATATATATAAGTTCATATATATGAACTGATAGCTATGACCTTGGTAAGCACACTGATTACTTCTTACAGAATTTTTAGATTTCTCAGGGTTTTCATCATAAAGAATCATGTCAATAGTCTGAATAGAGAGAGTTTTCTTATTTCTGTCTGATCTTTAGTTTTTGGTTTTTCCTTTATTTTTCTTGCTTTATTGTATAGGCTTAGACCTCCTAAGCAATCTTTAATATAAATGATAGGAGTAGATATTCTTGTTTTATTTACACGTAAGAGTTATCCTTTCTTTAATCATTATGATTGCTGTAGGCTTTTATAAATGCCCTTAGCATATGAAAGAAGTTTCCTTCTGTTCATTTGCTGATCTTTTAAAATTATTATGAATAGATTCTGAAATTTACTAATTATTTTTCAACAGTTATTGATATAATCATACTGTTTTTATCTTCTGTTTTCTTAAAGTGGAAAGTACACTGATTAATTTTTAAGTCATAATTCAACCTTTAATTTCAGGAATAAATCTCATTTTGACATAATATATTATTTTTTAATGTATCATTTAGTCTAATTTGCTATTATTTTGTTAAGGATTTTTCCTTCTATGTTCATAAGGAATACTGGTGTGTAATGTTATATTGCATACTATCTTCATTAAGTTTTGCTGTTTGTGTAAGCTAGCCTCATAGAATGAGTTTAAATATCCCCTGTACTCAAAAATCCTGTTTCCTGTGTGTATAATGCCTAATTTTCTTCTCTGCCTAAATAATTCCTACTCATTCCTTATAAAATAATTTTGGTGTATCTTCTTTTGCATAGCTTTTCTGACTCTAAACTTAAGCAATCATTCTCTTCTCTGTTGTTAGTTTCTTGTATATCATTCTGTAATAGGATGATGTAATAAAACCCTTTATCTCATAATCGTAGCTGATTACTTAAAGCCAAAAAAATACGTATTTAATCCATTCATATCCTAAAACAAATTTCTGGGTCATCTCTATGAGACTTGTATTTTGAGGCATTCATAAATGCTTCTGCTTCCATTGGCCTACAAACTACCTCTGGGTTACTTGAGAAATGCTAAAAATTTACAAAAGAGGTGAGGTTGACAATAAGACTTACTTGGGAGAGTTGTGGGTGTGATGCACATTCTTTTTTTTCTTTCTCTGTTGGTTGGGAAGGGGATCACAGCACCTCAAACCAACTGAGCAGGAACTTCAAGAGGAATTCAAGAATGCAATGTGTAACCTCAGCAATTTGGGGAAAGCTCAGAGATGAGTGCCTGATACCTTCTGTGATAGTTTTATATGTCAATTTGGCTAGGCTCTAATACCCAAGTATTTAACCAAACATTAATCTAAGCATTTCTGAGAACTGATTTTTATATGCATATGTATATGTAATCAATTGACTTTATGTAAAGATTACCCGTCATAACGTGGAAGGGGCCATTATTGAATGGTTATAGGTCTTTAGAGCAAAGACAGGTTTCCTGAAGAAGAAATTATGTATTATCTGTATTACATCTTATATATACACATCCACTCACTTATGTGTCTTTTATTGGCTCCTGTTTCTCTGGAGAATCCTGAATAACACATCTCCATTAAAAAAAAAAATCACAGGGCAAATGGAGCCTCAAGGGAAGAGCTATTGCTGATAAGATCTAACTTCCACAGATTGGGCAAGAATATGTGACTACTGAATGTTGCCTTGGATCAAGTAGACATAAGGAAGGGAGCCTGATTTTGGTAGTTATGAAAATAATTATTTCCAAAGGTCCACCTGGAGAGGTAACATAATTCCACAAGGGGCTGAACTCCTTGAAGTCAAAGACAGGATGTTGTCATAAATGCTCAGCTAGAGAAGGTATCATTATGTTAGAGACCTCAGTTAAACCCAATCTAGGAGCTTATAAGGACTGCTAAGAGTGAACAAAATCACCCCATGAAACTTAAAATCAACATTTGAGTAGTTGCACTGAGACCAGATCATAACCACATCAATCACTTTGTTGTTTTTTGAATTCTTTCTGCTGCCTTTGCTCTAAGGAGGAGAATCTAGAAATAGCAGCTAATAAAAAGGGGCAAAGCAAGTAAAGGGAGGGGTAAATTCATCACTGTTCCCTTTCTAGGCTTCAAGGCCTTAAATTAGAACTGACTATAGGAGGTAAAATTATTAAGTGTAGGTAAAAATGAGAGAATAAAATTATATTTAGATTACTAAGAACTTATAATATATAAAAAATACGTTCGTTAATACAGATTTTAACTGAGAAAACTATGTTATCTGCCTAAAAGCTATTTTGTCCAAGTTCACGAAAGAATGACCTTTGGGAGCAAAGGTACAGAAGAATAGTATTTATTTTATAAATTCATGTGAGAAATTCCAGTTTAGGCAGCAACTGGTTATATTTGTATAATAATGTATTTTATCTAAAATATATTTGCTCCACAGAAATATTATTACTTAAGAAAATATATATTATTAGAAATGATACCATAAAGTAATTATAAATTGAAAAAACTTGAAGAGGAGCTCAGAGTTTCAGAGTCCTAAAGTTATTTTTTCTTATGAAAATTTTTGATATAAAGTTTTTAACAAAGTAATATCTTTAATGCTAAAGTATTAATTAAATACCAATCAATCATTACTTGATTATTCATCTATTAATTAGGTAAATATATTTGTTCAATAAAACTAATCAAAAGAAATGTAAGACCCTTAATTTAATACTTAACATGAAGGTCAGACCAACATTTATGCTTCTGAATCATCATTATTAGTTATTATAATAAAACAAAAACGGAAATGTGATTGTTTAAAGAAAAAGTACATGATTTACAAGACAATTCATAGCCAGCATTTATAAGGAAAACAAATTATATGTCAATGAATAGTCACTAAAAATGGTTTTGCTATGCTGCATTGCAGATTTCCTCACTTTTAACCAATATCTAACCAGCTGTGTTCCCACTGAATCACTCAGCAAGTACTGCTGAGTGCCTGGTAAGTGCAGTGACTACAGGAAGAAACAGAATTGATGAAGTTAGGTTTGTTGAGCTTCTACTCTAGGGGGAAGAGATAGACAAATAGATACATGAGTGTCATGAAGTGCCATTAAAATCGTACACCAGATGAGGACTAGAGCAAGTGGCTTAGTGGTTGCAGGTGAGGTGGAGGAGGAAGTTCTCTCAGGTGAGGTGGCGTTGAAGTGAGGGTGTAGCCAAGAGAGTGTAGTGGGAAGAACACGTTTGTTCTCTAGATAGTATGTAACAGATACTAAATCTGGCTGCTCATTTACCTGTATCTGAACGCCATACCCTTTAGTTTTTCTTTCATAGTTTTTTCTTCTAAATGAGTAGAAACCTTAGTATTTCTAATCTATTCTTGTGTTTTTATTATTCATTTTTATTGAAATTATCCCTGCATTGGTAGTGAAGATAAATACTTTGATTTGGCTTTAGCTTCAACAATCTTATTTACAAATACAGAGATCTAAAATAACTTCTGGTTAAGTTATTGTGGTTTAATTTCATTCTTAGCAGTCATCACTATAATATCAAACTTTTAATAAATATTTTGTTTCCTTGTGGCCTGTACTCAACCAAGAACTTATACACTTAGTTGGAATCTGTTTCATATTTTAAAAAATAATGGTTAAAGGAAATTCATAAAGTAAAAATCCAAGCTAAATATCTGTGATGAGAGAAAAATGTAAACATTTTCATAGCAGGCAAAAAATGGTATAGACCTGTATTATTAGATTTAACTGTATGTTCCATGTTTCAGACAACCATTTGTGCAATAAGTAATTCATATATTTTATTTTTCACAAATTTGTATGATACTTTTTTGACTTGTAAATAACTTTAGTAATATACAATTATGTTATTTTAAAGTAAATGAAAATATGGAATACAACTAAAATTATAAGATACTAATATAATTACATATTTAGTGAGTATAAGTGCTCATATGTATTTTTTCATTCATTTTCTTTTTTCAAAGCTTTTCTTTCATTCAGTGTATGTAATACCACTCCATCATCTTCTCTAGGGTGACTAAGTACTATAGTTTCTTGAAACTCTTTTGGGATAGAATATATTACAACACTACTTTTTCCCCAATAAGTATAATAATCACCTTGCTATTTACCTTTTAATGCTTCTCCTAACCATGTGGCTTGCCAAAGCTTTTAAACTATCGATCTGTGTGTCAGCTATAACATTGCCTTTTCATAACACATGTTGTAGGCTGTCCCTATGCATGTGTACTTCTCTTTTCACGTGGACACACTCTCTTAGTGTGTAAGCTTCCTTATATTTTGGAACAATCATAAAAGTTCCATTTATTATTTTAGGCATTAAATCCAATAATATAGTCCTTCCAGTGTAGTGCTATGGGTTGATCAGTTATGCTGAACTTGGAATACTGGACTTGGAAAGCAGACATTACGACTTAGATTGTAGATCTCTTCATCATTTACTAGCTAGATGATGTCAAAAAGTCACTTCATCTCTTTGAGTCTGGTCTTCTTAGCCTTAAATTATTAGATAGGTATTATGTAAATTATTACTCTTTACATTGGATTCTTTTATTATAAAACTTTAGAAAACATTGCCTAGCAAGGATAATATGTAGCTAAAAAGCAGAGGGAAAGCAGTGATAGATACCTCTAGCAATCTCAAATGCATTAAAAACCCAGTCAAAAGATCACATTTAAAAACATAACTTAACATGAAATACATTGGGTGAAAATAAATTGGCAAATATCTTCAATCTCTCTTGTAGAAAGTTGACTAAATTTTTTGAAAGGTTATGAAAAAAATAATGTAGTAGAATCATGTCTGAATAAGAACTGTGGTAAGAAGAAAAGGTAAACTCATAAAGTGAAGGAACAGTGAGATGCCTCCAGGAGCTGAAAATCCCCTTCCACTTCCAATAGCCAGCAAGAGAAAGAGGGCCTTAGTTTTACAGCAGAGCATGTACACACATACACACACACACACACACACACACACACACACACACACGGGAACTCTACCAACTCTCAGGTGAGCTTGAAAGAAGACCCCAAGCTCCAGAAAAAAATGCAATCTGACAGAGTGATTTCACCTGTAAGACCTTCAGTTCACTCCTGCTCAGAATTTCTGACCCAGGGAAATTGTGAGATGACAAATTTGTGTTGTTTTAAGCAGTTCAGTTTGTGGTAATGTGCTATGAACACAGAAAACAAATACAGTGCTCTTTAAAATACATTACTTCTTCAGATTTTTTTCCAAATTAGTTAAAATAAAGTCATTAAACAAACGCATGTAACATTTAGTTAAAACGTTACCAGGATTTTATACTTAAAGAAAAACTTCTTCCCCCCAACAATTTATTACATTCATGTAATCCATGTAACTACCCTAGTACCAGTGAGAGAAATAATCTCATATCACAAATATTAAAGCATTTATGTGAGTATAGGCTCTATCTCGGCACTCAAAGTGCAAACAAGGAATGAGAGCATCAGTATCTTCTAGAATCTTGGTGAGTATGCAGAATTTCAAGGCTTATCCTAGATCTACTGAATCGTAATCTGTATTTTCACAAGATACTTGGGTGATAATGCTTTCACATTAAAGCTTGAAATTCATTTTTCCACCTATTTGTTAACAATACATACCTCGAGTATCTTCTGCTGGGGAATGTTTAACTATCCAGCTCAGGAAGTGTCGTGAAATGATTCAAAGTGAGATCAATTTCCAGGACTCCAAGAGGGAAGGAACTACCTCCAATAAGGCAGTTAGAGAAAGAAACATATACATGGCCTTTATTTGATGTTGGAACTTAGTCATTAAAAAGAGAAATACTTGTTTGTAGCCATAAAATTTAGTGGTGGGAATTAGGGTCTGATGTAGTTACCTATAAGGAATAATGTTTGCTTTACACTGTTGCAGTAAAGATGCTAAGACAAATTAGACAAATTGAGATAAGCAGTGTCCCTCACAACTGTATTTCTCAAAATCTGATGGTTGTATTCCTCAGGACTCTCTGAAGGCCTCCTGAATTTGGAATCTTCACTCATCAGTTTTAAGTATATGAATTTTAACAATCGTCTGTAGGTGATTCTGAGTTATAGTTTGAAAATTACTTTAAATTCTAAAATAAATTGCTTTATTTTGTTGTGTAACATGTTACTAGGTACATAATCAATTTGAAGTTGTTGACATTTTCAACTTCTTAGTTTCATGGCTGTAAGACTTATTTATTGACTTTTTGGGGTTTGCTTTCATTTGTATAGTCCTATTTTGTAAATACATTTTGTGATCTTATGTTATTGGAGGAGTTTTCATATGCCACTAAGCCATGTGTGTGTAATGTTACAAATTGTCAGATAATCTTAATGGATCTGAAAATGGATTCAACTAAAATAATTAAAATAGGCATAAAAAAGCATTACCTCTTAGTAAATGCATTAAGTTTATGGGATAATTTTATATATGAAGGTTTAGATCATTAAACAATCATTTATTAATCTGATCCAAGGTTAAGCAAAATGAATCTTGCATCCTGTCTACCCACGGATCAGAATAGGATTGGAGGAGGCATGGGCAAGTGCTGGGCATGAAGATAGCAAATGGAGTGGCAAGTCCATATGCAGACCAGACACCCTTGCCCTGAGGACAGCTTGTGTTTAAAAAAAAAAAAAAAAAAAAGAGCCTCTGATATTGGAAGCTTCGTTACAAACAATAGATCGGTTGCTGAAGGTCCTAAGTAGATGATGTACCTCTAGATGAAATTAGCAAAACAGATATCAGAGTGAAAGCAATAGAAGACAACACCATGATTAGTTAGAACAAAGGAGAAGAAAATAGCGAATGACTCCATACAATGAGAATTATTTGAATGAATTCAGCTATACTTAGAAATTTAGAAGGGATTGGTTTAAAAAGGGAGCAAGGGTCCATTTCTACAGATAGCCTACGAGAAAATCAGAGCAATATTAAATTATGGCTATCATTGAGACATAAAGAAAATGTAGCCTGGGAAATAAGGGATATTCCTGAATCATATAGTGGCCCCATTTTAGATTTTATACCCAACTTCTCCTTTTATGCTAACTATCATTGATTTTGAGGAGATCTCCATTTTCAGAAGTTGCTATGGAAACAGGTGCATCTGTTTAAAAGTGACCTCACTACCTCACTCCAGAAAACTGATTGTATGAATTTGGGGCATTTTAGCTAAGACGGGTCAACTAGTTCCTTCCTGAAATATTTAGATGAGCGACTAGGGAATTCAAGACAGTCTTTTCACATAGTTGCAATGGCTACATTTACCCTCAGAGATTGTGGTGACCATACCTTTCTCCACATAAACTTGTCTGCAATGGGAAAGAAGAAAGATAATTTGCAGGGAAGGAGTGTTGTCATGGTTAATTTTATGTGTCAAGTTGACTGGGTCATGAATTGCTCAGATATTTGGTTAAATATTATTTCTGAGTGTGTCTGTAAGAGTGTTTCTGAGAGAGATTAGCATTTGAATCTGTAGACTAAGGAAAGTGGATTGTCCTTTTGATCTAGTTTGGATATTTGTCCCCTCCAAATCTCATGTTGGAATTTGATCCCCAATGTTGGAGTTAGGGCCTGGTGGGAAGTTTTTGGGTCATGGAAGCAGATCCCTCATGAATGATTTGGAGCTGCTCTGGCAGTAATGAGTAAGGTTTCACTTTATTAGTGTCCAGGAGATCTGATTAAAGATCAGACTGAAAATAACCTGGCATTTTCTTTCCCTCGGTCTTCTTCCTCCCTCTCTCATCATGTGATCTCGCCGGCTCCTCTTTGCCTTTGCCATAGTAGAAGCAGTCAGAGGCCCTCACCAGAAGCAGATGCTGACATCACGCTTCTTGTATAGCCAGTAGAAGCATGAGCCAAATAAATCTCTTTTCTTTATAAATTACCCAGCTATAAATTATCCTTTGTACCAACACAAATGGACCTATCCATCTCTTCAGCATAGAAGGGCATCATCCAATCCCTTGAGGGGAACCAAAAGGCATAAGAAATAATTTTTTTTCTGCCTGACTGATTGATCTGAGACATTGATTTTTTCTTATCTTCAGACTGGAACTTACACCATCAGCACACCTGGATTTCAGACCTTCAGATTAAAATTGGAAATATACCAATGGCTTTCTTGGGTCTCCAACTTGCATATAGAAGATTAGGGGAATTCTTAGCCTCCATAATTCAATAAATCAATTCTTTATTATAAATCTCTCTTTCTCTCTCTTACCTGTTAGTTCTCAAGAGTCTTGACTAATGCTCTAAAAATAATAGTAAAGATTCAAATATTTTTAAAACATGACTTTGGCTGTTTACTAAAACATCTGTGCGTTAGAAGTTGACTATGGCAATTCTTCATAGACCAATTTTATGTTTTATTTTTTCAGCCCTCCCACCTGCAGCATGGACACACATACATAATGTTCTGAAAAATGGTTTGCAATCCTCAAATAAGGGAGACCCTTATATTCATAAGTATGTAATATAAACTAAAAAATACACACATAACACACACACACACACACACACACAGAGAAAGACAAACATAAAGCAATTAAGAACATATTTTGAAAACAGGAAGAGTAGCATTATATAAGGTCAAATATACATTAGAAAGCATATTTAAATTTCCACTTTGAAAATTAATATAACAAACACAGGAAAGTATACATATCTCAAACGTGATTTTGATATACATTTGAAAAAAGGCAGCGACAGTATTTATTCAGAGGTTTTAACTTTTAAAATATAAGTTATAACCTTAGAGGATAGCAGGTTGATACCTCTCAATAGAATACACTAAAGGAGAATAAGAATTTCATCACCCCCAGTGTGTGTCTCCTCTTATTTCTGAAACCTGAATAAATTTTGTTTCATAGATTTTATTAGACTCTTTAAAAAGACCTTTTAAGCTAAAATTTATTTCTCTTACTACCACCCAGAAAAATCTGGGTAAAGGAGTATTAGAGAAGAGGTATGGGAGACATACATGAGGTATGGCCAAGAATTAAGATGTCCAAGTTGGTTAGGAAACAGAGTGAGGGTAGGAAAGAATCCCAAGATAAGGACAGAAACAGAGTTTGCCTTGTCTTCTGAGCTACCAACTCCATACAATGATTGGAGTAAGAACTTCGAGATCTTTTTTGGAATGACTGAGCTATGTTATATGTAAATTTGAAGGATCACTATCCTGCGAAGCCATAAGACATTTAGTAGAATATCAAAGTCCTAAGAAGTACTCTCTTCAAGCATTATTTAAAGTACTAGTTAAAAATTTCATTAACCTAATTATGACACGCATGGATAAACTATCCTTAGGACCAAGAAATCCTGGTGGGCAAGAATATGTGTACATTTGCCTTGAGTTTATTTCTACTAAAATAAGCATCGACTAATGTGATCAGTAAGTTTGAGTACAGTGGAAGCACAACAATGAAAAATATTCTCACATCTCAAGAACATTAAGATAGAACTTTAATTACACATATTCCACTGTCAATTATTTTGTTGTTATTTTAAGTCATAAATCACCAAAACAAAGGAGAAGCCCTAAAGTCATGTTGAAGCAACTAAAAATTTACTATGCTTCAAGGAGAAATGTTAACACAAGATTGTAACATGAGCATCTAAACAAAAATCATTCATTCTTTATTTATTCACTCATGTATACACTCACCAAGTGTTTACTGAATAGATACTGTGTGCCATGCACTATAGCTTTTTTATATAAGTTAAAACAGAGTGATGTTTGTGTGTGTAAGAAAACTGAGAGTGTATTTCTAAAGCACCTTCTGTCTATGACATCCTATTGACCTCCTAAAGATTCTGCCTCTAGGGCATTTTGAGTGAGAAGACCTCTGCAAGACCAGTATTGTATTTTATTTCATTTTGTGCTGCAAATAGCCTAGGGCACAAGCACATGTTTCCTGGTGTTTCCAAGCACAGGTGCAATGGAAGATTATTCCAAAATTCTGAAACTACTTCACAGAACTCCCAACAGACATATCAATAGTGTTATGGCCAGTGTTAAACTTGTCAAAAGAGTGTGGATTATATGGATTCTTTAATCAGTAACAATTTTTAACTCTGAGTTCTGGGGGACCTACATTCTCCTTGGACTTTTATTTCCAATTTTAATAGATTCAAGAGAAAATATCTATTTATCCACCTATATATTTATTTACTTTTTTTTAAGAGGTAGAGACTTGCTCTGTCCCTCAGGCTGGGATGCAGTGATGCGATCACACCTCACTGCAGCCTCAAACTCCTGGGCTCAAGCGAACCTCCTGCCTCAGCTTCCTGAGTAGCTGGGACTACAGACGTACACCACCATACCCACATTTATGTTTTAAAGTGTCAAAATCTCTTTCTGAAGCTGACAATATTAATAAAAGTAGACTACATTTATGAGTGCCTATCAATACACAGATTGTTGTAAGTGCTGTCGGAAACCTATAAGGCAGGTACTCTTTTATATGAATTTTACAGAAAAGGAGAGAAGATATCGAAACAATAAGAAATATTCCTAGGAGAAATAGCTAGGAAATTTTAGTAAAGTCCAGTTCCTAAAACTGTATGACCCTGCTATACATACTGCCTTTTTAGCAGATTTAGTAGTATTTGGGATGCTGATAGATATTTGTCTAAGAAAACTAGAAATATCCAAATCGTGCTGGGATAATTTTTCTCCTCTCTAGGTTTCAAGGGACATTTTTACAACTTCAAACAGTAACAAATGAAGAATCAAGAAATCACTTAATTACCAACTAGGCTAATTCCCAAACACCTACCACAGAACTCTTTTTTTAAATTATTTTTTATTTTATTTATTTATTTATTTTTTTGAGATGGAGTCTCACTCTGTCCCTCAGCCTGGAGTGCAGTGGCCTGATCTCCGTTCACTGCAACCTCCGCCTCCCTGGTTCAGGCCATTCTCCTGCTTCAGCCTCCCAAGTAGCTGGGACTACAGGCGCCAGCCACCACGCCCGGCTAATTTTTTGTATTTTTAGTAGAGACCAGGTTTCACCGTGTTAGCCAGGATGGTCTCGATCTGCTGACCTCTTGATCTGCCCGCCTCGGCCTCCCAAAGTGCTGGGATTACAGGCGTGAGCCACCGTGCCCAGCCCAGAACTCTTAATGAACTGGACTAAAGTAAAAGTTTATACCTAAACTCTAAATAGTAGTAGTAATAATAATAATATCCAATATTGGATGCTTATTATCTGGCAAGTACTGTGCTTATCAGTTTATATGATGCAGTTAATCTTTCCAATAACATTATTATTATCACCATTATATAGATGAAGAAACTAAGGCAAAAAAGTTCTAATAACTTGGCCATAATCAGAGAGTTAAATAGTGGTGCCATGCACCTCTGCCAAGTGTCATGAAAAGCTTGCGTCCAGGCAAAAAGAACTTAACCTGGATGCATACTTTCTTGCAAAAGGTGGATCAGAATACAGATGGCTTGACCTCATTATTAACTCACATTTGGCCAATTGATTGCTCAGAACTGATGTAATAATTATTAGTATTCTTTTTCTTTGGTTAAAAGGGAGTGCAGCTTGAGGAAGAGAGTGGGAGGAAGAGAAAGAGACCTCCTATCCCCACATATCCCCGCAATAACTACTATACTAAATGATACTTATATTTATTCCACTATTTATTTTAATAAAATACTTAAAAATGTAAAGTTTCTAGTTATATATCTTTCTTACTGTAACAAATGATTCTTTTAGTTGTGTGATTTGTATTGTATGCTCTATAAACTAAAAATTGAACTGAGCTCGTTATTTTTGTAGTTCAAAAACGTTTCTCAGGATCATTATAACAATGGTGGCAAATCTACATACCACGGCACATGAGAAATGAATTATAACAATATTGTTCTAGAAACGAAATAATCTGTGTTAAATATCTCTTCAAGATTGCCTCATGATAATTTTCCTCTTTTTGATGTTTGCTTGCTCTTCTCTCTCACTGCCTATTTATCATAAGGAATAAGACCAGATTTAACTTAAATCTTATGTTTAATTCCATATATGCATAACTTTTCTCTTGATCAGAACCTTTAGCTTTTGGCAGGCTTTGTACACATGTACCATGAAGGGACTCTTAATTTTCATCCCTCCCCAGCATTCCACTGCTATTGCTTGTTACTCTGCAAGATTTATGGGGTTTATGTTCAGGGTGGGAGTTGAGAGTCCATTCTCTTGCTCTGGTTTCTGTCTCAGTCATGGAGTTTCGTCAATATTCTTATGTCCCACGTTCCTGGCTCCCATGGCAGCTAGGTTCCGCCCTATATCTGGTATAATAAGTCTGTGTCCTGTCTTTCCAGCAGTGGTGATGACATTTTCTTCTACCTTTCCTCTAGCAGAAGCCAACTTTTGCATCAGACGACACTTACTTCTATTACTTTTCCAACAGCAACGCATATTTGCTTGAAACTGGGTGAAAAGGGCATCTCATTACTTCTGTAGTCCCAAGTGGCATTTGCTTCATAAGAAACATGCTTCTGTATACCAAGGAGGAAAACTTTCTCAGGTCTTTGCCCTACCCAAAGTCTTTCTCGTGATCAGCCAGTAGAGGCCAGCGGATACGAGTTGGAAGTTGGACTTTGACTCCATTGGTATCTGCAACTCCCAAGAATTTTTGGATTCAAAAGGTCAACTCCCAAGGAACTGATACTCTGGCCTATAGTGGTCTTTAAGAATTCATTAAAATTTTAATTTTAGTTATTTTCAGCTTATCCACTTTTTTTTTTTTTTTTTTTTTTTTTTGGAGATGGAGTCTTACTCTGTCACCTAGGCTGAAGTGCAGTGGCATGATTTTGGCTTACTGCAAACTCTGCCTCCCAGGCTGAAGCAATTCTTCTGCCTCAGCCTTACCAGGAGCTGGGATTACAGGCATCTGCCACCATGCCTGGATAATTTTTGTATTTTTGATAGAGATGGGGTTTCACCATGTTGGCCAGGCTGGTCTTGAACTCCTGACCTCAGGTGCTCTGTCCACCTCGGCCTCCCAATGTGTTGGGATTACAGGCTTGAGCCACTGTGCCTGGCCTCATCCACTTTTGCGATTGTTTTTCATTTCTCCTGTGCTCTGCTGAAGGTTAAATAACTATATATTCTGTACCTGTTTAGGTAGTCTTGTCACCCTTAAGAACTGACTTGATTTGGTTACCTTGTGACCTCAGCTTCCTATCAACTCAAGGTTATAATTTTGCAGAATATCTGGATGTGAATGGTGAGGATACCATTCACTTGAGATATTTTACATCTTAAATAATCTATAACTATATAACAGTTTTTTTGGAATTCCACCAAATATCTGATTTTAATATAAAGAACAAAGATAACTTAAAATATAATTTATGGTTTCACTACCATCTTTATAATTATCATAATTAAAAATAAAAATATTAATTCGATTAACTCTAAATAAATAATTATGCTATTTTATATTTAATAATCAACATTATGGAGACTAGGAAGACTTCAGAAATGTAATTAGAAACAAACTTTTTTATATAAAAATAATTCATGACTTCATGACTAGAATTTATTTTGATAACATGCAAATACCTTTTGTGTGTATTTACCTGAACTTAAAATAAATATTTATAATGGGAAAGAATTTTTCCTATAATAACTTGTTTTTCTTAGTAAGACATTGTTATTTGTGATGCTCATGTAATTATATGCCAGTGTAATTCAAGTATGTAATGACATTTTTCTTTGAAAACATTTAAATAAGTCAGGAAATTGCTTTACTCTTCTGCTTCCTGACTTAAAGCCCACTTTTGCTATGTTTATTTTATTATACAATCTGCTTCAACTCATCCAGGCAAAATATGTTCCACAAAGTATAATGTGCACAGAATGTTTTAATGGTTGATAGCCGTATAATTGTATCCATTCTTGCATTTTTATTTGTATGTAGACTTTTAGCATATAATATACAAATAGTTGGGTTTCTAAATGTGCATGCAAACATATCTGAATAAGGATTTGCACATTTTTATTTTCCTTTCTTTATTATTCCAGTTGATTTTAAAAATCAGATATTTCATGAATTAGTATTTATTTTATGGATTATAAAAGATTCACTAAGGAAGGATAAAGAAGAATAACTGAATCAAACTGTAATGCGTAATAAGTGTGATTAGGAAGTAGAAAAAGAATTAAGCTTTTTACCTCTCTAAATGTATTGCTGTTTTTCAGTTCATAGCACATAACCACCTTGTGTACAGATTACAATGAATTAATACAATTCTAGGAGACAGCATACATTCACATATTATGAAGGTAAAAGAGCTATTTGCACTCAGGTGTCAAGATAGCCACTAACATTTATGAACACACTTGTAAGTACATGCTTATTAAAACCCCTTTCCTGTTGATATCAAGAATTGTCATTGGCAGGAATTTGACCTCCGTTACAGGGGGGGACCTTGCTTTGTCACCATTTTTATTTTGAAACTTTCTCTTTTATTGTCCCTATAATCATCTCTTGATACTTTTTCAAGGTAACAAGTATGTTTATATTCTGTGTCTTTGTTATGCTTATTTTAATAGGCATTAAAAAAAAAAAACCCTTCTGAAGTAGGGATGATTTTTCTTTCATCTGCTGCTTTCTTTCCCAATTTGTGAGAAGCTGACCTCACAACCAATTGTTGACCCTTTGTGAAAACTAACTTACATACATATTCCCTTCTCAATTCCGTCTTGTTCCTGTTATACTTCCTACCCTTCATGTGAATTTGTTCATGTGAGGCATCAAGCAGATTGGAGATACATTGGACTCTGCCATTAGCTAATGTATATGAGATTGAGAAGTTATTTGGTTGCTCTAGGTGTCATTTTCTTCCTCTGAAGACCATTCCAATGGTTATGGAAATGGATGCCAACTGGGACTCAAATAGGCATGTGAAGTTAGCTAACTTGTCTCCTTTCAAAACCAAGTGTTTGTTCATATCTACTGCTTTATGTGGTTTTCATGAAGCCTCCTAAAGAGAGACAATAAATTGTCCCTATCCTCAATCCATGATCAAATGCTTAAATTTTGCCTGGAAGCTTGAGATGGGAAGAGGAAGGAGCAGCCATTAAAGCTAGAGTTCTGCAATGCACAGACAGGTGCTACAAGAGAAAAGTTATCACAAAGGAAGAAGAGTAAGCCAGAAAAGAAAAGAGGCCTTTTTAGGTGGTTCTGAGATCAGCAAGATAACAAATTCTAGAATCCCTGCAATTTTTAGTTATGTTGGCTACAAACAAATGCCTTGATGATAAAATGGCTTTTTGTATGTGCTAAGTATGATAAGGCTTAGGGAAGCCCATTCTTGAGTGTGGGCATGTAACCAAAAAAAGATGCATTCTTGATTTGCCTAAATCTGACAATCTACTGGAACACTTTGTGTCTTGAACAGCCCGATGGAATTGTAGCGATACGTAACTTCTCACTGACAGAATCAGATGGCATGATAAGGGTCACCTGAGTTCAGAAGAGACCCACAGGAATCCTGTTGAGGCCATAGAATAGCTTAGGCCAGTAGAGTACCAGCCTGAACTCCAGTGTGAGTGCCTAGAAGGCAGTCCCTTTCAGTATGGGATTTTCGAGCCATCATGTTTGGGCTTTAGTATTAATGTGACCTAAGTTGTATCTGTGGGATATGGAATATCACAATTATATTCTGTTTTATGTATCACCTCTTCATTGCCTAGTCCCAAGAAAAAACCATTTTATGTGGAATTTTAAAATTAACCTTTATAAAAGGTAAACATTTCTCCTTCATGTTCATGTCCTCTCAATCCAATGTCCAGAAAACACTCAATGCCTTGAAAACCTAGCTGTGGTATCTCTGATTTGCATTTCTTTAGGGTTCAGATGAAAGTGGCTATGGCTATTTTTTTTTTTTTTTTTTTTTTTTTAGGTCTGAGATATCATTGGTACCTTACTCTGTCAGAAATAACTGTGAAATTTTCTTATTTTAATTTACATCATTCATTTAACTTCTGTTTGTTTTACTTTTTGCTATTATATTTCCAGATATCTACAAATATTGGTTTATTTAATTAATTTTTAAGTAAATACATTTCTGTAATATTTCACTTATACAGCATAGTACAATGGAGAGTACTTACTCATCAGAGAAAACAGAAAATATATTAACTTTGGATATTTAAGCATTAAAATATTAAGCATTTTCTTTATTAAAAGAATAGAAGTGGAAAGCTTGTTTTTCCAAAGATGATCATTTCTTAAAATAGTAGATTTTTAAAGGTAATATAAAACTGAAGAACGTTAGACAGTGGTAGATGCATAGCCATGGTGTCAAATATTGAAGATAAGGAAAGAAAGATTGTGCCATGGGCTTATGTACGTCGCTGTCACAAGACATGAAAGTGTGAGTAGCCTAAGAACCCCTCACCTCATGAAGCCCACGCTATGTGGAAAATCCATGGAGGAAGAGATGACATATATACATAGAGAGAGAGGTAGATAAAAAGAGAAGCTCATGTAAGTTACTTAGTTTTGACACAGTTACATAGCAAAGGGGCAACAAAAGCACTTGACCAAGGTCATAGCTAGTAAGTGTTGGCATTGAAATTCGACTCAGCTATCATGTTCCAGAGGCTGAATGTCAGACCTCTAGGCTGCCCAGAGTTTTCTTAGTTATAAAAAGGAGATAATAGCATATATTTAATCAAACTGTTATGAGAATTTAATGTTATTATATTTCAAGCAATATTTCAGAGAATAAACTCTGGTATGTAACAATAATTATATATTTAACTTTTGATTTAGTTTTCCTGATTATTATTAATCAATATAAGCAAATATATGGAACCACATTTTTAAAAACCTTTTAAAAATTCTCATCTAGATATTTTATTTTATTTTTTATTATGCTTTAAGTTCTTGGTTACATGTGCAGAATGTGCAGTTTTGTTACATAGGTATACACATGCCATGGTGGTTTGATGCACCCATCAACCCGTTACCTATGTTAGATATTTCTCCTAATGCTATCTCTCCCCTAGCCCCCCACACCCTGACAGGCCACTGTGTGTGGTGCTTCCCTCCCTGTGTCCATGTGTTCTCAATTGTTCAACTCCCACTTATGAGTGAGAACATGCGGCATTTGGTTTTCTGTTCCGGTGTTAGTTTACTGAGAATGATGGTTTCCAGCTTCATTCATGTCTCTGCAAAGAACATGAACTCATTCTTTTTTAGAGCTGCATAGTATTCCATGGTGTATATGTGCCATATTTTCTTTATCCAGTCTATCATTGATGGACATTTGTGTTGGTTCCAAGTCTTTGCTATTGTGAATAGTGCCACAATAAACATACGTGTGCATGTGTCTTTATAGTAGAATGATTTGTAATCTTTTGGGTATATAAACAGTAATGGGATTGCTGGGTCAAATGGTATTTCTGGTTCTAGATCCTTGAGGAATAGCCACACTGTCTTCTACAATGGTTGAACGAATGCTCATCTAGATATTTTAAAGTTTTGTTATGGAGAGATCCTTTTTTTGAAATTTTATAAACAAATTCATTAAAATTAATGAAGTTAATGAATAAGTTAATTCATTACTTTAATAAGAAAGTATTAGCTAATCATAGCAAGCTACTTTGCCATCGAAGGTTGTAGCCATTATGTCAAATGCATATTTTTGAGATCAAAGGGTAGACCAATAACAATGAAAGTAAAGGATTCTAGCATGTGCTAGTTACACAAATGATTATAATTTTATATATATATAAATATTCTAAATGAAATTCAGGTAGGTCTAACTGCTTATTAAATTATTTTTAAATTTAATATAATTTTACACCATAGACAACATAAACTATTGTCAACTTTCCTCTGAAAATAAATTATTTTTATGTTGATACATCATTTTTTCTTTAAAAATATATCAACTTTTATGAATTTGAAAATAACCCATTGAAAATCACCCTATTATTTAATCTACTTATTTATTTACTCCCCATATATTTAAAATAGGTTACAGAAATACATATAACATAAGCAAGTCGAAGAATGTAGACGGTATCTGGGTGAAGGAGAACAAAGAAAACACTGGAAAAGAAGCTAGTAAAACAAAATTAAATGCCCTAAGGACCTTTTCAGTTGTTAAAGATACACTGGGATTGGGTGGGAAGGGGAGATGGAAATGTTATATACCCTGATAGAGCTCTGGGTTATTTAGTGTATCAAAATTTGATAGTTAATATTTGTGCAGTTTAAAATATGTAAATTTTACATAAAATAACTGTGATTATCATGAAAATCGTACAAATGGGAAGTGGTTATATGAAACAAAAACTGCAAATTAGTTGTTCAATTTTAACGACAGATACATGAGAGTGCAAATAACTATTCTGTTTATTTTGAATATACTTTAAATTTTTCATAATAAAATGTTAAATAAAAATAGAGGACAAAAACTTAATTCTAAAAATTCTATTCCGTTAAAGCAGACTTAACATTACTATTTATAAGCTTACTAGGATATACCAGACAATCAGGAGAGGTGCATGTTTCCTTGATTTTGATGCCTGAAAGAAATTGTTCCCTTGGGCTCTCATAAAAAAGAACGTAATATGATGTATTCGACCACATTTTCAGTAAATAAAATAGTACATCCATGAGTCATCTTCCTTTGTGGCATAAATGCAAAAACAGTTCTGAAGGTAAAAGAACAATTAAATGATACTGACAAGTGTTTCTCTCCAGTTGTTTAGCTTGACAGAAATCCACTAATTTAAAAAATAATTAATTTGCAAGTTCCAGAACCTTATTACAAATAACAAATTATTCTCAATGCCTTTCTCTTTTGTAATAGCAAAACTGAGCACTGATTTAGACACACAAATGGGTTTCAAATTTTTTAGATAGTCATCGAGTTTTATAGTAAGAACTGAGACTTAAAATGCAGCAGTCTGGACATTTGAAGTAGCCAGGTAAGCTTCTATGCATCTGCTTTGCATCCTTAACTGACTTCAAACATAACTAGTCAAGCAAATTAAGTTGATTAACCAAATCACATGCCACCACACTGCCAGAGAAATATAGCTTTAAACTTTTATACCAAAAGAGGTGAATCTGTCTGACTATAGACCAGGCGAGATGGTGTTGATGGCTGAAGGCACAACAAATCCTAGGGTACATACTAAAGCTTGTTTCCTCTTAATTTGGAAATATTTGTTTAACAATTATTTCAGTAGCATTCATCCATGTTTCACTTTCAAAACTCTAAAATTTGACCAAACTTCTGAGGTGCATAGTTATGAAGGGATTACAGCAGTGGGTGCTTCAGTCCTATCTGACTGCAATTGTTCTATCCAGTATAAGAGATTCATGTTAACTCTTCCAACCTACCTGTCAACTTACCCAGGTGTGAAGAAATTATAATTACCTATTAGAAAGACCTAACTTTAAATACCTTTGATATTTTCAGAGCAAGACCCTCCTCCAAAACATACTTTAATTGCTTGAAATTCTCTTGTTCATCAGTCTATCAAAGATGTACTCTGTCATAAACATTGTCATCTTTAATTTGTTGGTTTTTTTTTTTCTTTTTTTTTTTTTACTCTTTCTTCTACACTTAGAAAAGGATGACACAAAATTAGGGAAACTTGTTTTTATAATCTAAAAAAATAGCTTTAGTCTATTAATTCCCCTGGGTTTTTATTTTGTAATAATTTATTAAACTTCATTTTCAGGATGGTGATCTTTTGTTCTATGATATTTATTCATTAGCAGAGCCTTCCTCATTTCATCATTCTTGGGTAAAATTATATTTTAAAATGACTTTAGGCAATTGATTGCACATTTCTATGTTGTAACTTCTGTATTAAAGCATTCGATAATTAGTTTTAAAAGAGATCATTATATCATTGATGGAAAGGGACTCAGTCATAAATTTTAACATTACAGTAAAATTGATTAAGTCAGAAATTATGAGATACTATGTATAACAGTTTTACCCTTCTCTGACCCTCAAAGGTCCTATATTGGACATACCATCTGCTATGCACATCAAACGCTATTGACAGTACTTTAATTATCAATATTGCATAGGATGAATTCCAGGGAGTTCACACCTGTCATACAAAGCTTGGGACCCAGTGCTTTTCCAGAAATGTTCACATTTTTCAGAAACTGTATCAAGTCTTTGTCAGACTGATGAGGATTCAAGTTTGGCTCTTTATGACATTCTCTCATGGATACCATTGTGGGATAAAGTGTAAAGCATTAGTGTATTAAGTGCTAAAGTTCTACTTAAGAGCTAGAATGGTGGAGAAACACAGAGCCCCATTAAACAAACTCTGACTATAGACTTAGTCTGTGCCAATACGATGTTAAGCGTATCTATACTGGGCCTACTCAATATTATCTGTCCACCAACAGCACCTTATTTAGTCTGATCTTAACTTATAACTCGCCATGCTTCACAAGTCAACTTTCTTTCCTCGAATGAATTCATACTTTTTTGTGTGGCATTCACGTACACCTTCAGCCTTACCTACCAAGTCCCCATCCTTGCCGGGAAATTTCATAATTGATATTTATTTTGATATAAGACTTAAAATATTTGCTAAATCAATTCTGTTATCCTTGAGTTGCAACATGTAAACTAGCACAGAATTTCTGTAGCAACACTTAATTTATGTGAGCATTGCCTCTTAGTACAGTGTTGAGTCCAAGCAATTTATCGGAGTAGATAGGACAGAGATTCAGTACTCCAGTGGTGCCTTGAGAACCAGGATGGATTGATTAGAGTCAAGTTCTCTGAGAAGCTATGTGATTTTTACCACTTAGGTAGAAGAGGAAAAATAGAAGAGGTGGCTCCACGATGGGAAAGAAACAAGTATTAGAAACACATTACGCCTTTGGTCCATCAGTATTCTTTCACAACTACATGCAGATGAAAATACCAGAACAATTTACGATTTCTTTTTTATTTTTGAGACAGAGTCTTGCTCTGTTGGCCAGTCTGGGGTGGAGTAGCACAATCTCGCCTCACTGCAATCCCCACCTCCCAGGTCCAAGAGATTCTCCTGCCTCAGTCTCCCTAGTAGCTAAATTTATGATTTTATCACCTGTTCTAAAGCAGAATTATTTCTGGATTTCTCAGAAAGCAATTCACTAGTTTATGGTTTATCTAATCCTTTTGTTTTTTCTTTAATCTCTTTCCATTTCTTGTTGTAATTTCTCTTTAGGCTAGAAAAAGGATGAGGATGGCATATTATAAAGCTCCGCTAGGTAGGTTGAGAAAAGCTGAATTAAACTGGGAGGCTTTTCTATTATATCTCACTGAATGTAGAGGAAATTTAATTATAATAATTAAACCTTTTTATTTTTAAAGTAATTTAAAATAAAATATTTATTATGAAAATAATAAATAAGATAAATAAAATAAAATATTTATTATTAAAATAATAAATAAAGGATAATACAGTAAGGTAGCCTAACCTCCCACCCAGTAATAACATTTTGTCTCAAATCTTCAAATGCTTTTTAAATAAGCTATTGGATCTAATATTTGCCAAAGCAGTAAATCATGTACTATAATAATAACAACCATAATAATGATAGTATTCATAATAAAATAATATAACTGCTATTTAATGAGTATTGACTGTATCCTAGGCAATGCATTTAGTGATGAACATAATTGTTATGAGGTAGATAATACTACTATTCCCAATTATATGCCTCTATTCAATGAAATATTTTCTCTTTTCTGCAAAATAATAATGAAGAATCTTACCATTTATACAAAATAGTAGTATGCCTAGAATAACTTGCATACTGGTTGTCATTCTACATGCAACTGTACTGCCTACTTCTTTCAGTGACATCACTTCATGATAATTTTTCCAAACAAGTGCAATTTTCCCCAAATTTTCTTTCTCTCCTATAATCATCTCCTTTCTTCTGTCCATTATATTATGCTCCACCTATGAATCTTCTTCAGGGTTTCAATATCTCCTTTATACTGTGCTTCCCAGAACTGAGCATAGCATTACAAATATAATCATGCAATTGCATTTAATTTCCACTCGACAGTTGAAAACCGGCTTTCATACAATTGAACAGTGTTCCAAATACTGTGTTCAGATGCTGTTCGAAGTTTGGGAGCAATTTCTAAGACCTAAAAATTTTTGGTTGAGTTATGGACATTTTAATGAATAAATAACATTTTCTTTATCACTTAGTTAACATATGCACCTAGTTAGAATTAATATCCAATTAGTAGCATAAATTCACAATGAATACATCTAATAAGAGAGATAAGGGTGAAGAGTATACCAGCTTCTCTGTACTGATTGTGCAATCTATGTGAATATAAATTTGTCTCAACGTTAAAAGTTAAAAATAAAAGTTAATTCCTAGTGTTAGTAAGCATGTAGATAAAAGCAAATATTCTCTTGCAAGCTACCAGTACAAGTGAGGCCAGGTGGCCCAAGAGGTTAGAGCTAAATTTAGTAGTAAGCATCTAAGGCCTTGAAAATATATATGCTACGATCATAGTTTCCTCATGGAAAAGTTAATCCTGAAAAACTCATGGTAAAAGTGTTAAATATTTATCTACATATATTATTCTATTGTTATTTATTGTATCAAATTATTAGAAATCTCCAACCTTAGGAAAATAAATGAAAAATGAAACTATATTATACATATAATAATATATTATTAGATATATTATTTACTATATCAAATAATGTTATAAAAAACATGTGTAAAGTACATTTTATTTTAAAATTTTGTAACACATACCTTAATATTTAACACTTTATTTAAATATTTGTAAAATAATTTCAAGCACTGCTATAATCACTTCGCAAATATTGATATGTTTATCCCTCTTACAGCTCATGGAGTGAGTATAATTAAAATCTTTATTTTAGTGATGACAAAACTGAGGCACAGAGAGGTTAAACAAGTTGTTCAAGGTCACACAGCTTCAGTGGCAGGATTTGATCCAGGCTGTCTGGCTCTAGAGCCTATAATCTTAGCAATCACATTTACTTTGTTTACCAACAATCAAGTGAAAAAAATAGTAATTTGTATGCTATGACTATGTAATCTAGCAAAGAAAACAGGGCTGCAAATATTTTTAATCACAGTCAGCACTGACACTTTTACTCTGAAAAGCAGCAGCAAATAAGCCCTCACTACCCTCACTATCACTTTAGAGGATTTTTACAAATTGCATATGGGGTGGAAATTAAGAAAAAAAGAACAAAACAAAACAAAACAAAAAACAGAAAGAAAAGAGAGAAAGAAAATTCATTTGGTGATATTATTTGCAATTAAAGCAAAGAATAGTGGGCATATAGAGACCAATGTTATTTCTTACAAAACATGTTATTATAATTCGAATTGTTATTTGCATATAACAAAAAAATAGGGTTGAATGCTTAAAGATAGGCTCTGTAGTTTAACGAAAACAAAACTACAACAGTGGGTGAGTCCTTAGCTTCTTATATTGAGTGGAAGGAAAACACAACAGAGAAAATCTGCCCCATAGGATAGAGAAGAAAACATATTTAAGTAATCTTATTAAGTTCTTTGTTCAATTTAAAGAATCAGTTCACTAAAGTGTGCTGTATGACTTATTATGTTATAAATTTAGTTTATTATCAGTACAGACTAAGATATTTCAAAGCACAAAAGCTAAGTGAACAAATATTTTTGCACATAATGAAGTTGCTTTGTGTATGTATAACATTATTTTTAATCCTATGGTTCCCTTTTAATACAAAGCAGGGTAAAAAGGAAACTAATAATTTTTATTTCATATTGTTTTTCAGATAAAAATAAGACCAGTTCCACAAAGAATATATCAGCAATTTGCCAGTAATTTTTAACTGCTGAGTACATTTACAGTCACAGTATCTCCCAATACCTGCCAGAACCTCAATGGGCCAACAGAAAATAGTCATTTTCTTAAGAGATATTCTTCACCAGTACTTGTACGAGTCCCCAGTTATGTTCATGTACATACTCTGGCATTCCTCAGGCCTCACCAGTTTTGTGGGCCAGAGCAATGTCACTATTCACTATTACATTTTCCCCTAAGACTGCAGGATTAATAATAGCCTCCACCTCTCTGGGAATCCCCAGGGAGAGATGACGCCTGAGTCATGGTCAGAGTCTTTGCCTGGCCATTTCCTGTCTCCTACTCTAGCTGCCTCTTTATAGACTGATGTCTTTTTGCTTATTTCAGGTCATTCTTCATGCCACTTGCTGAGCTATCTGTACTGCTAATATCCATTTAGTCCATAAATTCCTTGCCAACTTTGACTTTCAACATCACTTGGGTTATGTGGCATTGCTTTTTCTGCAGTGACAACTTTCAACACCACTTGGGTTATGTGACATTGCTTTCTCTGCTGTGACAATAGAAAACTGTCCTCATTGTGTCCACTTCTCTTAGATAGGGTTCCCATAGCTAAGCTGCTTGTAAAAGATGTGTGTGTGTTTCTATATATATGGTTATTATTATTATATGCATAATATAATGTACATATTATTAATTAATATATTTATGTTTAATTTCTACCACCGTCTTCTCTATTCTAGAGCAGAGAGATACTCAGAGTTAGAAGGTTGGGTTTAAATAAAAGTGAAGCTACTGAACTATTATTATTATTATTTTTTTTTTTTGAGATAGAATCTTGCTCTGTCACCAAGGCTGGAGTGTAGTGGTGTGATCTCAGCTCACTGCAACCTACACCTGCCAGGTTCAAGCGATTCTCCTGCCTCAGCCTCCTGAGTAGCTAGGATTACAGGCCGGTGCTACCACAACTGGCAATTTTTTTTTTTTTTTTTTTTTTTTTAGTAGAGACAGGGTTTCATTCATCCTGTTGGCCAGGCTGGTCTCGAACTCCTGACCTCAAATGATCCACCAATCTTGGCCTCTCAAAGTGCTGGCATTACAGGCATGTGCCACCTTGCCCAGCCTGAAGCTGCTGAATTAGGTTTATTAAAGTGGCACTATATATTCTGCATGGTCTTAGTTACTGGGGAATAATCATAAACAGGCAAGTCCTGAAACCTTAAGAGATTTTTCATCCGGTTGAGAGACAAAATTTACTCACAAGGTAATAATTTACCTTAATGGTTCTAAATATGAATAAGTATCAGAATTACTGAGAGTAACTTCTTGAAAATACAAATGTTTGGTCTGTGTTAAGATACAATAATCACACTGTGGTTTTGATTTGCATTGTGATTATTGCATCTTAACACAGACCAAGCATTTGTATTTTCAAAAAGCTACTCTCAGTGATTCTGATACTTATTCATATTTAGTACCATTAAGGTAAATTATTACCTTGTGAGTAAATTTTGTGGTGGGAATGTAAACTAGTTCAACCATTGTGGAAGACAGTGTGGCGATTCCTCAAGAATCTAGAACTAGAAATACCAATTGACCCAGCCATCCCATTACTGAGTATATACCCAAAGGATTATAAATCATGCTGCTATAAAGACACATGCACACATACGTTTATTGAGACACTATTCACAATAGCAAAGACTTGGAATCAACCAAAATGTTCATCAATGATAGACTGGATTAAGAAAATGTGGCACATATCCACCATGGAATACTATGCAGCCATGAGAAAGGATGAGTTCATGTCCTTTGTAGGGACATGGATGAAGCGGAAACCATCATTCTGAGCAAACTGTCAGAAGGACAAAAAACCAAACACTGCATGCTCTCACTCATAGGTGGGAATTGAACAATGAGAACACTTGGACACAGGAAGGGGAACATCACACACGTGGACCTGTTGTGGGGTAGGGGGAGTGGGGAGGGATAGCATTAGGAGATATACCTAATGTAAATGAGAAGTCAATGGGTGCAGCACACTAACATGGCACATGTATACATATGTAACAAACCCGAATGTTGTGCACATGTACCCTAGAACTTAAAGTAAATAAGAAAAAAAAAGATACAATAATCAGAATTTCCTGGGGTGGACTTAAGCAGGGATGTGTATTTATAAGCAACTCACGGGAGATTCTCAACTATCACCTAAGGACTGAATTGTGTGCTATGTACAATGTCTAACTCAAAACAGTTTTACCTTTCTCTTGAATACAGTAAAACTCCATCATAATACAGTAAATGTGGTCCAAAGATTCAACCACTTATTAAGAGATTAATGAAATGGCTGTCAGAGACTGGCCTGTATAGCTGGCCTGCTGAGATTTTTGAGTTTCATCTAAGATTCATTCTAATCCTGGCTATTTTAGTGTCTTTTGTGTTCCCTGCCATAATTGAGAGGAGGATCTATATCCTGGGCTGGGTGGGAGTTCCTGGACATTAGCAGATATTCAGAACTCACCAGGATAGTGAGAACTCACAATTCACATCTATCCTGGAAGATTTGAACTGAACGAATTTGAGTAAAGCTACCAATCCAACTTCCCAAGACATAGTTACCTACCCTTTTTATCTGTCTCATCTTTCCCTCTTCATTTACAAAAGGTAAGGAGTTTAGCATTTCCCCATTTGAGAGAGTGGGTTGAGATGCATTTAGATACAAATTAGCTAAGGCCTGATATCTAAACTAACAGTTATATGAAAATTTGCAATATCACAGGTGTGTTATAAAGAATGCTTTTCTTGAATTCTTTGGTCAATTATTGCATATTTACAACATACAAATAAACATGTTTAAGAAGTCTGATTTTTAAAAAATTCTCCCAAATAATTTCAACATGGACATCATTATTTGTAATGTAATATCTCTAAATGATTCTAATAATTGATTGGACTTCTAGAGTGCATATTTTCTTTAAAAGTCGTCAGAATCTAAAAGGCAGAAAGCTCAGGTATAGCAGTTGGAATCACTCATAGATTTTTCATTTATTTGAGTTTATTAAATTAAAAAATACATCTATTGTTCCGTCACACAGATTCAAGCCACTCTTTAGGATGAGTGATTAATAAAAGCTTTACCTAAATCCTTAAAGAAAAATTGGAGTCAAATCCTAATCCAAACACAAACCCTGTTTGCAAATTAGAACCCAAATCCTAATCCTTCTGAGGCTTGTCCATCTCTACTCAAAATTGCATTGCTGTTCTGATTTAAAATCTAGCCTTCCATAACCTCTTTTAAAAGTGATTGCTATTTCTTTGTATTATTAAACACAAAGGCTTTTAAGTGATTTTTTTCTCCAAAAATGTGCTCCTAAATAAAGTTGAATATTCAGCTTACCTAAAAATAAGAAGAAATGTGCATTAAAAGAAAACTGTTAAACGGAGACCATAATAAAATATTTTTTGTTCAATATGACTCAGTTTTCAGGTTTAATTTTGATAGATGAACTGAAACTAACATAAGACCAAATTATTTACACCAATGATCTCTCTAAATTGTTGGTAATTCCTAAGATGTATCCATTAAGATTAGATTTAGCTAACATGACAGTGACTTCCTTTAGTTTTCAATAATTCCAAAGATAGGGAATCCAGAACTGGTGGAATAATTACACAGAAGATTCATGAATCTGGGAACTTTCAGATCATTGTTAAACCGTCTCTGCATGTGACCTCTATTCTTGGGTTCAAATTGTCTGTTGAACTCCAATCTCTCAACTACATGAGATGAAGAAACAGAACTGGAGGAGAAAGTAATATGCCTTTTATTTACCTTACAAAGTAAGTATTTTGTAGAACAACCACTTAACAACTTAATCTTTCCATTTATATTACCCAGTTGTATGGTCACAACAAATAATAAAGCTGGAGAATGAAGTTAGAAAGTCATGTGACTAGATAATTATTATGTTTTACTTAAGTAACAAGAGGAATATAGATGTTATAGATAACTTGAAGCTTTTGCCACTGAGGTGCAGGGCAATACTGTTTAGAATAAAACAAAATCTTGTATGTGCAATTAAGAACATAATATTTATTGTGCATGTACCATACTTCTTAAACCTCAACTAAGATAGATTTCAAATGGCCTTGACTTCTTCCCCTCCCAGACATGACAAATGTCTACTCATCTTTAAATATCCAGATAGGATGTGACTTCTGGGAGAGAATTCTGAGCAGATGGCAGAATAAAAAATACCAAGAAACTGTCTCTCTACCTAGACAAAAATGTACTGGCAGAATCTGTCTGACGTAATTATTTGAGAACTCTGGATTCTATTGAAGGGTTGCAACTTTGAGGAAAAGGCTTGGAAGGTAAATTGTGATAAATTTCAGCCAACTTAAGATCTTAGTCCAGTAGATATTACCTGTCTCTCACCCCAGCCCTGTGGTGGGCAGCTGTGAATTTCTTCCTGAATCAGTTTATACATAACCTGTGGGAACCAGGATGACCAAAAAGGATCTTGTCCTCCATTATTGGAGATCAGTATTCTGACTGCTGAAATGCACAAAGAGGCAGACTGCCATTGATATTGTACTTCCTGTCATTTTTGTGAGCCACCCCTTATCCCCTGCAGTTGAAATAACCTCCATAGGATTTAGGGCCAGGATTTTCCTATCCACTTCATTTCCCCCACCTTTCAGAGCCAGACTTACGAAGACTAGGACATTTAAAAACAGCTCCATACACAGATAAAATTAGAACATGACCACACATGCCCAGGGAAAGGCTCAAAAACCTGAGAAGAACTTATGTTCATACTGCAGGCTGAACCTCAGCATAAAGACAACATATAACATTGAAAAAAATTGCAAAACTCAACAAATCCTTGGGAAAGGGGAGGATGTGCTTTCCAGTTACCATATTTGATTGAAACGTCCAGCTTTCCAAAAAAAAATAATCACGATGTATAAAAAGAAACAGGAGACAAGGGCCCATTTGAAGAAAGAAATCAACAGAAATTATTCCTGAAAAAGATGTGATGGTTGATCTACTAGACAAAGACTTTAAAACAACTCTTAAAGAGGCTTAAAAAATGAAAGAAATACGTGGTGAAAATCAAGAAAATGATGGATGAACAAAATGGAAATATCAATAAGGGAAACAACTAAGAAGAAACCAAAAAGAATGTCTGGAGCTGAAATATATGATGACCTAAAATTAAAAAAAAAATCACTAGATGAGTTCAAAGGCAGATTCCAGCCGGCAAAAGAAAAAAATCAGCATACTTAAAGATAGGACAATGGAAATTATTGCATCTTTCAAACAAAAAAAATTTGAAAAAATCAAATAGAGACTAAGAGAACTGTGAGACACCATGAAGCAGACCAGTGTATGTACTGTGGGAATCTCAGAAGATAAATGGAGAGAGAAAGAAGAAGAGAGAATATTTGAAGAAATAATTGTGAAAAGTTCCCATATTTGAAGAAAGACATGAATACAAATGTCCAAGATGCTCAACAAAATCCAAGTTAGAAGAACTCAAATAGATCCACATTGAGACATGATATAATCAAACTTTTAAAAGACAAAGAGAGAATGTTGAAAGCAGCAAGAGAAAAACTTATTATATACAAGAGATCTTTAATAAAATTACAGTCATCTCAATAGGATAATTTTTCAACAAATATTACTGTGAAAACTGGATATCTGCATGTAAAATAATACATTTGAATCCTTACTTAACAGATACATAAAAATTAACTCACAGTTGATCAAATCCTAACTGTAAATCCTGAAACTATAGAACTCATAGAGGAAAATGTATGGCAAATCTTCAGGACATTTGATTTGGCAATCATTTCTTGATTATGACACAGAAGACACAGGAAGCAAACAGACAAATTTGCACTTCAAGAAAACATTTTAAAATTATGCATCAAAAGATGATAAACATCAACCGAGTAAAAAGACAATTATGGGATTAAAAAAATTGGAAATTATATATCTGAAAAGGGATTAATGTCTATAATATTTAGAGAACTACTAACATTCAATAACAAAAAAATGATTCAAAAATGGTCAAAATACTTTAATAAACATTTCTTTAAGGAAGATATATCACTGGACGATAAGCACATAGAAAGATATTCAACATCACTAACATTAGGGAAATGCAAATCAAAACTATAGACATCACCTCACACACATTAGGATGTCTACCCCTCAAAAAAATCAGAAAATAAGTGTTTGTGAGGATGTGTAATGTTTTTTGCACTGATGGGAATGTAAAATGGTACAGCTACTGTAGACAACCTTATGATGATTTTTCAAAAATTAAAAATAGAATTACCATGAGATCCAGCAATTTCACTTCTGAGTATGTATATAAAATACTTGAAAGCAGGATCTCAAAAGATATTTATACACCCATATTCATAGCACAATAGCTGAAACCTAGAAGCAGCTCAAGAGTTCAGTGACAGAAGAATAGCTAAGCAAAATGTGGTGTATACACACAATGGACTCTCTCAGCCTTTAAAGGAAAGGACATTCTGGCATATACCATTAAATTGAATGAAACCTGAGGACTATGCTAAGTGAAATAAGCCACATACTTAGAGTAATCAAAACTATAGGAACAGAAAGTAGAATAGTGGCTCCTGGGGCTTGCAGGAGGGCATAATAGGGAATTATGGCTTAATGCGTACAGAGTTTCAGTTTTGCAAGAGTAAAAGATTTCTAAGGACGGATAATAGTGATGGTTGTATAGTATTATGAATATAATTTACACCACTGACCTAAACCCTTAAAAGAGTTAATATGGTAAATTTTTATTATATGTATTCTACCTCATTCAATTGAGAAAAAATAATCTTTCTTCAGAAAGCTGCCCTTGACCACCAGACTCTAATCTAGCATGAGTGACTCACTCTCCTCCGTACTCATATGTCAAATTTCGTAGTTGCTGAATGTAGAATAAGATGCCAATATGACTTCAAGTTGCTGCTCCAAACAAGTTCTGTGTGGTTATATTTTGTCAGATCTTAATGTGATTCTTAACAAGATAACTTGTAAAGTTAAATTCCTGCCTCTGTTTACTCAAAACATAGGAGTTACAGTATGTCTGTTGTCCTCAATTGGAAGATGTTACCAGCTGGAAGCTATGGATCTCCAACCAGGGTGCAGACAGCTTTGTCTAAGTCAGACGTCAGTAACCAATTAATTAGTGTATTTCTTATTGGTACGCTTGTTTAAAAAAAAATTCTCTAAACTCACAGTTTTAATCTGCATTTACTTAACTTCGGGTGATTGTTTCTTATCTTTCCAAACTTTAGACTTTTTTTTTTTTTTTTGCTGGGCCCTAAGCTATTTACATATTTCACCCCTTAAAAACTAAGGTCCTGACTTGGATCCACCACCCCCTCAGACACGCAACATATTCTAGGATCTAGGATCTGAATCAGGCAATTTTCTTAATGAAATTTATTGTTATTTTAAATTTTGCTGGAAAACATATGAATTGGAACTCTCTTGGGAAAATGGCGATATACAAACACCCTGGAAAAATGGAGAAACTAGAATCCTATAATTTAGAAGATACTAGTGGCTATTCTTCCACTGGGCAGTGTTCTGGGAATAAATTGTAGTAGGGAAGCCTAATAGCCATACCAAAGAGAGTTAATATTAAAAAAAGAAGCTCTAAAAATCAGGACAAAAAAATGTCATAAAGGCATTCTGTGACACAGGCATGCACTGTTTGAGACTGTAATAGCTCCCCAGATCATGTTGTTATAAGCATGATAAAATAGGGTGAGGGTTTTTGTTTCTGTTTTTATTTTTTTATTTGTTTTCCTTCTTGTGCAAAGGCATGGGTAGATTACATTAGACAGCTAAAGTCTTAAACATTGCCAGTTCGAAAAAATAAGCTGTACATTCCAGCTATAGTTTTAGAATCAAAGGAAAGCCTTTATGTGTTTAATATAGTAAGGGGAAAATAAGCAGGTATTGTCATTTCAGGTGCATCAAATACTTTCTCCTGACCCTTATGTTACCAATTATGTGTATTTTGTGACAAAGTTAATTTGTGGAGAAAACCTTGTAAAGCAAATTTGATAAATCTGATGTATTTTTTAGAGGTAGTTTCTTTTTGAAAATAACCATTTTATCATCACTCTTTATGTCTACTCTCTCAATGCCCCTTACAAACATGGAACCTAGAAACATACTCTAGAAACCTACCATTTTAGAATTTAAAATGTTGAGTTGAAAAGAATTTAAAGAAGTGACTTCGATGCCAATATGTACAGCTTTTATCATTATCCCAGAAAAGTTCCCAAGGTTTCCAAGCTGCCTGAAGTTCCATTAATCTGGACTAGGCTAAATTAAACATAAGATAGTTCAGCTGTGTTTGTTTTTAATTTGCAAAGGAATTTAGTGTTCCCGAAAGTGAGGGACTAGCAAATGAGGTTTCAATCAATCAGGAATATTTTGGGCATCTCTGCCAGGAGCATTAATGGGAAAGACTTGCTGTTATAATCCAGAAGGTTTTTGGCAGGTCCTGAAACAAGATAAAAATAAATTTATAAGAGAATATGAAGCCTAAAAACCGGTCAGGGAAAGAGTCGGTAAAACTAACATACGGAATTTTAGCTAAGGTACAGGAGTTCTAGGGTTGAAGGAGACTTACAGTAGAGTGTGAGAAATTTTTAAAGAAATGCTATTTAAAAATGAATCTACAATTGTATCCATTTAGGCATACCGTTTAAAAGTTCAAGTCCTACTACAAAATCCTAAGAACACATTTTCATTCTCCCTGACCCCTGTCATGCTCTTCAGTGAGCCATTTCAAATTGTTTAATGTTTAATGTTTTCTTCTGTTATTTAGCACCCTATTCATTTTATTTATTTATTTATTTATTTATTTATTTATTTATCTATTTATTTCATTATACTTTAAGTTCTAGGGTACATGTGCACAATGTGCAGGTTTGTTACATATGTTTACATGTGCCATGTTGGTGTGCTGCACCCATTAACTCATCATTTACATGAGGTATATCTCCTAATGCTATCCCTCCCCCCTCTCCCTTCCTCCCACCCCACGACATGCCCTGGTGTGTGATGTTCCCCTTCCTGAGTCCAAGTGTTCTCGTTGTTCAATTCCCACCCATGAGTGAGAGCATGCAGTGTATTTCTAAATACTAAACTTGCACTGCTTTCTTAGTTCCTAAGTGCCTGACGTTAGCCAACAATGAACTATTACGGGAGATAAGAATTTCTGTCACCACTTTTTTCCCTCCTAGGAAGAGTTATAACACAGATTTCATTAAACACATACTTATCATGACTTTTTAAATGTGGTTCACTGCTGAACCATATAACACAATGTGATTTTTTCCTTATATATGTTGTTTCCTTGCAGTAATTATGTATTTTTAAAAAAATTTCACTTAGTTTTTACTTACAGGAAATTTTTCATAATGCTGAGACTAATAGATTAAACTGTTCTCAATGATATTTTCCAATACATGAAATAATTTATTGGTTCTATTTCTTTTTCTAACAGTTTCTTTCCTGAAAACCTCTGACCCACTCATCAATTTACACTGTTTTCTGTAGGCTGCTGGCATAGTTATTCTCCTGGGTTATCTTTTATTACTCACTTTTGTTAGAGCTCTTGATTCTGGTCTCCTAATATCTTCTTTTTTCATTTACTTTCTTATTTTCAAGGAGCATGTCCTCCAGGAGTTTCTTGAAAAAGAATGCATCAGTGGTTAAAAACAAAACAAAACAAAACAAAAAAACTGCAAAACAACAACAACAATGTGACAATTCTGAAGTCCTAAGAATATTCTTGTTGTCCCTCACGCATAAGGGTTAGCTTGGCTGGATAAAGGCTTCTAAGCTAAAAACATTTTCCTCTTACACTTATGCAGACATTTGTTTGTTTTTTTCCTCTAATGTCTTGTGATGTAGATAATTCCTGACATCATTCTAATTCCTGAAATTTTACATATAAACTTTCCCCACCCTACCTCCAAAGCTTTTATGATAATCATAATAGTGATAAATTCTTGATTTTTTTCCCTAAGATACTGCTGCAAGAACTTTGTGTTCATTTTAATAATTCAATCTTCAAAATGGCCTTAGAATAAAGATAGTATCAATATCACACCCATTTTACAGATAGGAGATAGAACACCAGCATATCCAGTGAATGGTCCAAATTCCTGCAACTGACAAGTGGTAAAGATGAGTGCTGAATTCAGGCAATTTGGCATTAGATTACACATGCATAGCCACTATACCATCTGCCTCTCTTTCACAGAAGTTCTGAAATCACTAATTGTTGGACTTTCAATTTGGATACATCTCTCAGTGACATGAAGTTTTGTTGTGTGATTATTTTTCTTTATTCTATTAGTAGGATAGGGAAACTCTTGATTAAACTTCTACTTTAAAAACTCATTATTTTGCTTTTATTTATTTATTTATTTTGTTCGTTTTTGAGATAGAGTCTTGCTCTGTCACCCAAGCTGGAATGCAGTAGCATGATCTCGGCTCACTGCAACTTCTGCCTCCCGAGTTTAACAATTCTCGTGCCTCAGCCTCCCCAGTAGCTGGGATTACAAGCATGTGCCACCACACTGAGCTAATATTTTTGTACTTTTAGTAGAGATAGATTTTCACCATGTTGGCCAGTCTGGTCTCGAATTCCTGACCTCAAGTGACCAGTCAGCCTCGGCCGCCCAAAGTGCTGGGATTACAGGCATGAGCCACCACACCCAGCCTGCTTTTAACATTTTAAAAACAGTTTTATCCTTCTTTTCAGGAAATTCCATAAATCTTCCAAACTTTCCACTGACATTATTATTAAGAGTAATAGTATAGAATTTTGCTGATCCTTGTTTTTAATTTTTATGGGACATTTTCTGTTTCCTGGCTTTTCCCGTTAAATATATGGTACCTTGCATTTCTTTATTGATATGTAATAGTTTTACATGTTTATGGGGTACATAAAATACTTTTTATATGCATAGGATGTATAATGATCAAGTCAGGAAATTTAGAATATCGATCCCCTCATGTACTTATCATTTCTGTGTGTTGGGAACATTTTAAGACTTCTAGCTCCTTTGAAATATGAAATACATTATTATTAACTATAGTCACCCTATGCTACTATCAGATTTTATATCTTATTCCTTTTATCTAACTGTATGTTGGTACCCATTAACCGGCCTCTCTCACCCTATCTCACCCCACACACCCTTTGCAAATTTTGGTAAATTGCACTCTACTCTCTACCTCCATGAGATCAATTATTTTAGCTCCCATATGAATGTGAACATATCTTGTTTGTATTTTTGTGCCTGGCTTATTTCACTTTAGATAATGATTTATCCAGTGTGGGCAACATAGTGAAACCTTCATCGCTACAAAAATTAAAAAAGTAGCTCAGCATAGTGGTGCATGCCTATAGTCCCAGCTACTCAGGAGGCTTTGGCAGGAAGATTGCTTGAGCCCAGGAGTTTAAGTCTGCAATGAGCAATGATTGTGTCACTACACTACATTTGGGTTGACAGAGTGAGACTCTATCTATGGAAAATTAAAAAAAAGAAAGAAAGAAAAAATAATTATTTCCAGTTCCTTTCATGCTGCAACAAATAACATGATTTTATCTTGATCTTTTCAATTGCTAAACAGTATTCCATTATATACATATGACACATTTTCTTTTTATTAATTATTATTATTATTTTATTTCAATAGTTTTGGGGGTACAGGTGTTTTTTGGTTACTTGAATAAATTCTTCAGTGGTAATTTCTGAGAGTTTTAGTGCACCTGTCACTTGAGCAGTATACTATACCCAATATGTAGTACTTCATCCCTAACCCCTACCCAACATACGCTACCTGAGTTCTCAAAGTTCATTATATCACTCTGTATGTCTTTGCATCCTCATAGTTGGCTCCCACTTATAAATGAGAACATATGGTATTTGGTTTTCCATTCCTGAGTTACTTAGAATAATGACCTCCAGCTCCATCCAAGTTGCTGCAAAAGACATTATTTCATTCCTTTCAGTGGCCAAGTAGTATTCCATGGTGTATATATGCCACATTTTGTTTTTCCACTCATTAATTGATGGGCACTTAGATTTGTTCCATGTCTTTGCAATTGTGAATTGTGCTGCTATAAGCATTTGTGTGCCTGTGTCTTTTTCATATGAAGACTTCTTTTCCTTTGGATAGATACCTAACAGTAGGATTGTTGGATCAAATGGTAGATCTAGTTTAAGTTCTTTAAGGAATCTCCAGATTATTTTCCATAGTGGTTGTACTAGTTTACATTTCCACAAGCAATGTAAAACTGTTCCCTTTTTACCACATCCACACATCTATTGTTTTTTGACTTTTTAATTAATGGCCATTCTTGGAGGCATGAGGTGTTATCTCATAGTGGTTTTAATTTGCATGTCCTGATGATTGGTGATGTTGAGCACTTTTGTCATGTTTGCTGGCTGTTGGTATATCTTCTTTTGAGAAATGTCTATTCAGGTTCCTTGCCCACTTTTTGATGAGATTATTATTTTTTTCTTGCTGATTTGAGTTCCTTATAGATTCTGCATACTATTCCTTTTTGAGTACATAGTTTGCTAATATTTTCACCCACTCTGTAGGTTGTCTGTTTACTCTGCTGATTCTTTCTTTTCCTGTGCAAAAGCTTTTTAGTTCAATTAGGTCCCATTTATTTGTTTTTGCTTGGTTGCACTAGCTTGTAGGGTCTTAGTAATGAATTATTTGCCTAAGCCAATGTCCAAGAAAGATTTTCCAATGTTATCTTCGAGAATGTTTATGGTTTCAGGTCTTAGATTTAAGTCTTTGATCCATGATGAGTTGATTTTTGTGTAAGGCAAGAGATGGGGATACATTGGCTTACCAGGTTTTCATTCTTCTACATTGGCTTGCCAGAATTCCTAGCACCATTTATCAAATAGGGATGTTTCCCCAATTTATATTTTTGTAGGCTTTGTCAAAGATCCATTGGCAGTAAGTATTTGGCTTTATTTCTTTGTTCTCTATTCTTTCCCATTGATCTACATGTCTGTTTTTATGCCAGTACCATACTGTTTTGGCAAATACAGCCTTGTAGTACAATTTGAAGTCTGGTAATGTTATGCCTCCAGATTTCTTCTTTTGGGTCAGTGTTGCTTTAGCTATTTAGACTTTCCTTTGGTTCCATATTAATTTTAAGACTTTTATTTCTATTTCTGTGAAAAATAATGATGATATTTTCATGGGAATTGCATTGAATCTGTAGATTGCTTTGGGCAATATCATTATTTTCATAATATCGATTCTTCCCATCAATGAGCACGGGATGTGTTTTTATTTGTTAGTGTCATCTGTGATTTCTTTCAGTTGTGTTTTGTAGTTTGCCTTGTAGGGATCTTTCACCTCCTTGGTTAAATGCATTCCTAGATTGCTTTTTTTTTTTTTTTTCTGTTTGTGCAGGTGTTGCAAAAGCGATTGAGTTCTTGATTTTTTCTCAGTTTTGTCATTTTTGGAGTATAGCAGTGCTACTGACTTGCATACATTGATTTTGTAACCTGAGATTTTACTAGATTCATTTATCAGATTTAGAAGCCTTTGGATGATTATTTAGGGTTTTCTAGGTATACAGTCATGTCATTGGTAAACACTGACAGTTTGACTTACTCTTTTCCAGTTGATTGCCCTTTATTTCTTTCACTTGGCTGATTGCCCTGGCTAGGACTTCTAGTATTATGTTGAATAGAAGAGATGAAAGTGGGCATCCTTGTCTTGTTTCAGTTCTTAGGGAGAATACTTTCAACTTTTCCTCATTCAGTATGATGTTACCCATGGGTTTGTCATAGGTGGCTGTATTAGTCTGGTTTTTTTTTTTTTTTTTTTTTTTCTGCTAATAAAGATATACCCGAGACTGGGAAGTAAAAAAGGTTTAATGGACTTACAGTTCCACATGGCTGGGGAGGCCTCACAATCATGGTGGAAGGCAAGGAAGAGCAAGTTGTGTCTTACATGGATGGCAGCAGACAGAGAGAGCTTATGCAGGGAAACTCCAGTTTTTAAAACCAACAGATCTTGTGAGACTCATTCACCATCATGAGAACAGCACAGAAAAGACCTGTCCCTGTGATTCAATCATCTCCCCTGGGTACATCCCACAACACATGGGAATTATGGGAGTTACAAGATGAGATTTGTATGGGGACACAGAACCAAACCATGTCATTCCTACCCTAGTCCCTCCCAAATCTCATGTCCTCACATTTAAAAACCAATCATGCCTTCCCAACAGTCCCCTAAAGTCTCAACTCATTTCAGCATTAACTCATAAGTCCACATTCCAAAGTCTTATACAAGACAAGGTAGATCCCTTCTGCCTATGAGTCTGTAAAATCAAAAACAAGTTAGTTACTTCCTAGATACAATGGGGGTAAAGGCATTGGGTAAATACAGCTGTTCCAAATGGGAGAAATTGACTAAAACAAAGGGACTACAGGTCCCATGCAAGTCCAAAATCTAGCAGGGCAGTCAAATCTTAAAGTTCCAAAATTATCTCCTTCGACTCCATGTCTCACAGCCAGGTTGCCCTGATGCCAGAGGTGGATTCTCAAGGACTTAGGAAGCTCTGCCCCTGTGACTTTGTAGGGTACAGCCTCCCTTTTGGCTCCTTTCATGGGCTGGCCTTGAATATCTGCAGCTTTTCCAGATGCATGGCGCAAGCTGTCAGTGAATCTATCATTCTGAGATCTGGAAGATAGTGGCCCTCTTCTCACAGTTCCACTAGACAGTGCCACAGTAGGGACTCTGTGTGGAGGCTCCAACCCCACATTTCCCTTCTTCACTGCCCTAACAGAGGTTCTCCAGGAGATCCACACCTCTGCAGAAAACTTCTGTCTGGACATCCAGGCATTTTCATACATTCTCCGAAATCTAGTTGGAGGTTCCCAAACCACAATTCTTGACTTCTGTGCACTGGAAGGTTCAACATCACATGGAACCTGCCAAGGCTTGAGGCTTGCACCCTCTGAAGCCATGGCCCAAGTTCTACTGTGGCCCCTTTCAGTCATGGCCAGAGTCGCTGGAACAGAGGGCACCAAGTCCCTAGGTTGCACACAGAACACGGATCAGGGTCACAGCCCACAAAACCACTTTTTCCTCCTAGGCCTCCAGCCCTGTGATGGGAGGGGCTGCCGTGAAGACCTCTGACATGCCCTGGAGAAAATTTCCCTATTGTCTTGGGGATTAACATTCACCTCATCGTTACTTGTGAAAATTTCTGCAGCTGGCTTGGATTTCTCCTCAGAAAATGGGATTTTCTTTTTTATTGCATTGTCAGGCTGCACGTTTTCTAAAACTTTATGCTCTGTTTCCCTCTTAAAACTGAATATCTTTAACAACACCCAAGTCACCTCTTGAATGCTTTGCTCATTAGAAATTTCTTCTGCCAGATACCCTAAATCATCTCTCTCGAGTTCAAAGTTCCACAAATCTCTAAGGAAGGGGCAAACTGCCACCAGTCTCTTTGCTAAAACATAACAAGAGTCACCTTTGTTCCAGTTCCCAACAAGTTACTTATCTCCATCTGAGACCACTTCAGCCTGGATTTCATTGCCCACATCATTATCAGCATTTTGGTCAATGAGATTTGACAAGTCTCTAGGGAATTCCAAACTTTCCCGCATTTCCCTGTCTTCTTCTGAGCCCTTCAAACTGCTTAAACAACTGCATGTTACCCAGTTACAAAGTTGCTTTCACATTTTCAGGTATCTTTTCATCAGCACTCCAATCCTGGTACCAATTTACTGTATCAGTTCATTTTCATGCTTCTGATAAAGACATATCTGAGACTGAGAAGAAAAAGAAGTTTAACGGACTTACCGTACCACATGGCTGGGGAGGTCTCACAATCATGGTAGAAGGCAAGGAAGAGCAAGTCATGTCTTATGTGGATGGTGATAGGCAAAGAGAGAACTTCTGCAGGAAAACTTCCATTTTTAAAATGATCATATTTTGTGAGACTCATTCACTATGGTGAGAACAGCACAGGAAAGACTCACCCCCGTGATTCAATTGTCTTACACACGGTCCCTCCCACAACACCTCGGAATTATGGGAGCTACAAGATGAGATTTGAGTGGGTACTCAGAGCCAAACCATATCAATGGCTTTTACTACTTTGAGGTATGTCCTTTTCATGCCATATATGTTGGGGAGGGTTTTTATCATAACAGGATGCTGAATTTTATCAAATGTTTTTTCTGCATCTATTGAGATTAACATATGATTTTGCTTTTAATTCTGTTTGTGTAATGTATCTAATGTATCACATTTTTTGACTTGTGTATGTTAAACCGTTCCTTCATCCCTGGTATGAAACCCACCTGATCATGATGTATTATCTTTCTAATATGTTGTTTGATTTGGTTTGCTAGTATTTTGTCAATGATTTTTGCATCTATGTTCATCAGGAGTTTTGGTTTGTAGTTTTCTTTTTTGTTATGTCTTTTCCTAGTTTTGTTATTAGGGATTAGGGTGATACTGGCTTCATGGAATGATTTAAGGGAGTATTCCTTCACTCTCTATTTTTAAAATAGTTTTAGTAGGATTGGTACCAGTTCTTTGAATATCTGGTAGAACTCAGCTATGAATCCTTCTGGTCTTGAAAATTTTTTGCTGGCAATTTTTAAATTGCTGATTTAATCTTGCTACTTGTTATTAGTCTGCTCGTGGTTTCTATTTCTTACTAATTTAATCTAGGAGGGATGTGTGTTTCCAGGAATTTATCCATTTCCTTTGGATTTTATAGTTTGTATACATAAAAGTGTTCATAGTAGCCTTGAATGATCTTTTGTATTTCTGTGGTATTGATTGTAACATCTCCAGTTTCATTTCTAATTGACCTTATTTGGATCTTCTTTTCTTGGTTAATCTCACTAAAGGTCTATTAAGTTTGTTTTTCTTTTGTAAGAACCAGCTTTTTATTTCATCTACCTTTTATATTTTTTGTTTCAGTTTCATTCAGTTTTGCTCTGATCTTTTTTTTTTGTTTCATTCTGCTCGCTTTGAGTTTAGTTTGTTATTGTTTCTCTAGTTCCTTGAGATTTAACATTAGATTTTCAAATTATGCTCGTTCAGACTTTTTGATGTAGGCATTTAATGCTATGTACTTTCCTCATAGTACTTCTTTTTCTGTATTCCTGAGGTTTTGACTAATTGTGTCACTATTATTGACTCTACAGATTTTATAAATTTTCATCTTGATGTCATTGTTAAACCCAAATAATTCAAAAGCAGATTATTTAATGTCCATTTATTTGTATAGTTTTGAGGGTTCCTTTTGGAGTTGATTTCCAGTTTTATTCCACTTAGTCTGAGAAGATACTTGATGTAAGTTTGAATGTCTTACATTTATTGAGATTTGTTTTGTGACCTAGCATATGGGTCTACTTTGGAGAATGTTCCATGTGCTGATGAGAAGAGTATATATTTTCCACTTATTGGGAAGAATGGTCTGTAAATATCTGTTAAGCCCATTTGGTCTAGGGTATAGTTTCATTCCATTGTTTCTTTGTTGACTTTCTGTCTTGATGGGCTATCTAGTGCTCTCAATGGATAGAAGTGCCCCACTATTATTGTGATGCTATCTACCTCATTTCTTAGATCTCGTAGTAATAGTTTTATAAATCTGGGAGCTCCAGATTTAGGTGCATGTAAATGTAGGATTGCAATGTCTTCTAATTGGACTGATCCTTTTATCATGTATCAAATGATAAGTGATATTACCTTTTTATTTTATTGTTGTCGCTTTAAGGTCTGTTTTTTTCTGATATAAGACTTGATACTCCTGCTCACTTTTGGTTTCCATTTGCATGATATGTGTGTGTGTGTGTGTGTGTGTGTGTGTGTATAGAGAGAGAGAGAGAGAGAGAGAGAAAGAGAGAGAGAGAGAGAGAGAGAGCCTTGCTCTCTCACTCTGTCTCCCAGGTTGAAGTGCACTGGCACAATCTTGGCTCACTGCAACCTCTGCCTCCTGGGTTCAAGCAATTCTCCTGCTTCAGCCTCCCTAGTAGCTGGGATTATAGGTATGCACCACCACATCTGGCTAATTTTTGTATTTTTAGTAGAGATAGGGTTTTGCCATGTTGGCCAGGCTGATCTTGAACTCCTGACTTCAGGTGATCCACCCACCTAGCCTCCCAAAGTGCTAGGATTACAGGCGTGCCCAGCCATGGAATATCTTTTTTTCATACCTTTACCTTGAGTTCTTATGAATTATTGTGTGGTAGGCTAGCCTCTTGAAGACAGTAGATTTTTGGTTGGAAGCTTTTTAGATCAATTCTGCCATTCTGTATCTTTTAAGTGAAACATTTAGGCCATTTACATTTGATGTTAATATTGAGATATGATTACTGTTGTATTCATCATATTAGTTGTTACCTAGATAGCTTTCCTTTTTATTGTACTTTTTTTATAGGCTCTGCGAGTTTCATGCTTTCAGGAGGTTCTTTTGGTGTATAACAAGTTTCTGTTTTTAGATTTATAACTCCTTTTGCCATTTTTTGTAGTGCTGTTTTAGTATGGCAAATTCCATCAGCGTTTTTCTAAAAAAGACTTTCTCACTCCTTCATTTATGAAAATTAGTTTTGCTGAACACAGAATTCTTGACTGACAATTATTGTGTTTAAGGAGGCTCATGATAGGACCCCAATCCCTTCTAGTTTGTAAGGTTTCTGCTGAGAAATCTGCTGTTAGCCTGATAGGTTTTCCTTCATAGGTTACCTGATACTTTTGTCTCACAGCACCTGGAATTATTTCCTTTGTGTCAACTTTAAGATAGCTTGACAAGTATGTGCCTTGGTAATAAGGTGTGTGATATATGTCAAGGTGATGTTTGCAATACATTTCCCAGGAGTTCTTTGAGCTTCTTATGTTTGTATAGCTAAATCTCTAGCAAAGTCAGGAAAGTTTTCTTCACTTATTTCTTCAGATAAGTTTTCCAAACTTTTAGCTTTCTCTTTTCCCTTAGGAAGGTCAACAATTCTTAGGTTTGGCTGTTTTACATAATCCCATATTTCTTGGAAATTTTTTTCATTTCTTCTGATCGTTTTTCTTTATCTTTGCCTCATTAGATTAATTTGAAAACCTTGTCTTTGAGATTTGAAATTATTTCTTTTACCTGTTCTAGTTTATTATTGAAATTTTCCACAGTGTTCTGTAGTTGCCTAACTGTGCCTTTCATTTCCATAAGTTCTGCTTGGTTTTTCTTTATGATATCTGCCTCTCTAGAACTTTTCTTAATTGAGATCCTCAATTGTTTTTTAAAGTTCATTTTGGTTTTCACCTTTCTCTGGTATCTTCTCGAGTAGCTTAATAATCAACCTTCTGAATTCTTTATCTGGTATTTCAAAATTTTCATCTTGGTTTGGATTCACTGCTGGGGAGCTAATGTGATCTTTTCAGAGTATCACAGAACCCTATTTTGTCATATAAACAGAATTCCTTTTCTAGTTTCATCTCATTTGAGTAGAGTATTTCATCAATTATTCTTGAATTTATTTTTTATTTGTGTTTTTAATTTTTTCCTCTCTTAAAGATGTGACTTTAATGTGTATAGTTTATTATAGGCTAGTTTGATTCTTGGTGCCTGGTTTGAATCTGTACGAGTACCTTGGTTACAGAGAGTCTTTGTGTGCTGACTTTCTCAAATGCTGGTTATAGTACTTATGTACTTGGTGTATGGGTAAGTTCACTGTTTCCTATGAAGTTTAAAAAGACAGAATATCTTAAAGCTTATATCATTCCCCTGTGTTGTATACTTTTTTATTTACTTAATTTTTTTCTCATTTTTTTATGTAATGAGTTGATGGTTTAGGATTCAAGCCAGCAGGAGATCTAGGCCAATATTCCTGGGTAGAAACTACATGTAGCTAAAGCAGGTGGGTAGATGCAATAGCCAATTGTGGACAGAGTTTCCAGCCTTGATGAAGGTGGCTGGGGAGCTGTCAGTTAGATGCACTGCTATTTTACCAGGGTGAAGAGTGGAAGTTACCTCAGCTCCCCTGCCAAGCCAGCAGGAAAGCTGTACATCTCCCAGCCTCAATCCTGTCCCAGTGTTCTGGCTATTCAGATCAGACAGGTACCTCTTTTTGTCTATAGAAATGTTGATGTTCCAAGTAGAAAGGAACTGTGACTCTGCCTCTCATACAAGCTGGAACCTGGAGAGTGCTCCTCCTGTGGGGATGCAATCACCCTGAATTATTCCAGGAATGCTATCTATAGGTACATTTATGCTGAGTTCTTATGGGGAAAGCCCCAACTACATCTACAGTGGTCGACAAGGGAACTACAAGAATCCCTTCTCCAAGACCCTTCATGAACATGAAGTTTGCCTGAATGTTGGAGTAGAGATACAGACTTTCCCTGCTATGCCTAGCACTTCAACTGTGTCTCTGCTATAAGAAACTTCCTAGCAGTGGAAAGATATGGAACTCAAGGCATGCCATCCAGAATTCTTTATCCCACAGGGTGTTCTCTTGATGTGGTGCTCTCCCTCTTCTCTTAGGAGTTTCTGAGAACCAGACTACAGTGATTGCTAATGTTCTTCTTGTCTAGCCACCCAGTGGGGCTGCCACACTCCATGCTGGCACTGGGCAATGTCTTCAAGGGATCCAGTGATGCGACCTGTTTTCAAATCTCTCAGCAGTGGATACCAGCACCAGCTCTGATGGAGGTGTCAGGAAAGTGATGTAGACTCTGTGATATTTCTTAATTGTAGACAGATTTAGTGTGCTGTCTTCCTTTAATACTGGTTATAATTGTATTGAACTTTTCATGTGGACAGACTCAGAACCTCTGATTAGCCATGGTGTTGCAGGCAATGGTGATAGCTGAGGTCATGAATTTATTTTCTACTTCCTGGGCACCATATTATTCTACCTAGAGGTGCTTTAGTGGACTGTGTTGGTTGGCCTCCAACCAGGAGGTGATGCTTGTAAAGTAACACCAGCTGTGGTAGTAGCAATGGGATATGAGCTTGCCCTACCTAAGGTGCCAAAGGGAGGTACTTTTGTTTCTCTGGTGCTGGAGGGGCTATAAAATTCCCAGACATTTATATCCTGCACTACCAGGGTGGGTGAAGGGGCACAATCAGATGTGGGCAAGTTTAAGTGGGTCTGCACTCTGACTCTCCTTTAGTGGGGCCATCTATAGCTCCTGTGAGGGTCAGGGATAAGTCTCAGGCTGCTGGAGGAATGATCCAGAGCTCAGTATAACTACCTCTGTTACACAAAAGAGACTGCAAAGGACTGGAGAGTAATAGGCCGCAGTAACTCTCCCCCAGCTCCTAGGCAGATAGCAAGGCTGATCTCACTTCTGCATTGCTCCACTAACAGCACTGGGTTAAGACCCACTCAGTCTGAGAGTCAGACCCATCCCAGGCCGTAAACTTTCCCTGTAGAGATAGGAACCCTGAATTTTAGGCCATGCCCCTCCCCATCTGCCAGGAAGGCCTGGTGCCCAGCTTCTGCACTCATGTCTGCAACGCACTTCCCACTTGCCATCCTGCTCTCCATAATTAGCTTCTTATTGAAGGAGTTTGGAGCTTGTCCCCACTTGAAATTAAATCGCAAAATCACAAAATTCAGTTGGGAGCTTGTTTCATCCTGCATCCCCTACCTGAGCTAGTTGGCTGCTTTCCACAAGGTCCCCTATGAGATGGATTTAGGTGTGGCTTCCCTCAGTTCATGCTGGAGACTGGGAATGCCTGCAAGTTACTTTCTGCTTCTGCTTCTACCTTTATATTTCTTGCTGCTCCCTAAATCAGTTCTGTCTCTGGGTAGGGTTAATTCCTTCTCCAGTTGCCTGTATTTTTAGATTCCCTTGCAGGCATGTATATTCTGGAGGCATTATCTCCCCTTCTCACACTCTGGGAACTAACAGCTTTTCATCTGTCTCATGGAATAGACTGCATCCCAACACTTCTTTCACAGGGTCTTTGCATTCTTTCAGTTTTTCTGTTAAGTTTCTGCATTGCTTTTTGAAAAAATCTGTACACTGTGAATCTCTACACACTATTCTGTCCTTCCAAGTGGGAGAGGCATGCTAACATTGCCTCCAACCACCATCTTGGGAAAAAATAGAACTCATATTTTCTTTTCTTTCTTTTCTTTCTTTTTTTTTTTTTTTTTTTTAAGACAGAGTCTCACCCTTTAGCCAGGCCAGGCTGGAGTTTGGTGGCGTGATCTCATCTCACTGGAACCTCCACCTCCTGAGTTTAAGCAATTCCCCTGCCTCAACTTCCCAACTAACTGGGACTACAGAGACATGCCACCACGCTTGGCTAATATTTTGTATTTTAGTAGAGACTAGGTTTTACCATGTTGGTCAGGATGATCTTGATCTCTTGACCTCGTGATCGCACCTCCTCAGCCTCCCAAAGTGCTAGGATTACAGGCATGAGCCACCGTGCCTGGCCACATTTTCTTTATTACTCATCTGTAGAGGGACACTTAGGTTAATTACATATCTTTGCTGTTATGAATAGTGCTACAATGAACATGGAGATGCAGTTATTCTTTAAAATACTGGTTTTCTTTCCTTTGGATAGATACCAAGCAGTGGGATTGCTGTATCATATGGTAGTTCTATTTTCAGTTTTTTTAGAAACTGTTATACTGTTTTCCACAATTGTTGCACTAATTTACATTCATACCAACAATACATGAGTTCCCTTTTCTCTGCATTCTCTCCAATATCTGTTATTTTTTGTCTTTTTGATCACAGCCATTCTATCTTGGTTAAGATGCTATGTTATTGTGGTTTGGATTTGCATTTCCCTGATGATTAATGATGGTGAGCACTTTTTTTTCCCATGTGCCTGTTAGCCATTTGTATATCTTTTATCTTCTTCTGAGAAATATCTACTAAGGTCGTCAACCGCTTTTTAATGAAATTATTTATTTTGTTGTTGTTGAGATATTTAAGTCCTTTGTATATTCTGAATATCAATCTCTTGTTGGATGAATAGCTTGTATTTGCTTTCATCCAATAAGTTGTCTCTTCACTCTGTTGATTGTTTCCTTTGTTGTGAAGAAGTGTTTTAGTTTTATATAAAATCATGTGTCTATTTTTTTTTGTTGTTGTTGCCTGGGCTTTTAAGGTCGTAGACATAGAATCATTGACTAGACCATTATACTGAAGTGTTTCTTGTAGGTTTTCTTCTAGTACTTTTAGTTTCAGGTCTTAAATTTAAGTTTTTACTTCATTTTGAGTTGATTATTTACATAGTATATGAAAGGGGTCAAGTTTTGTTCTTCTATATATGGATAATCAATTTTCCCAGCACCACTTATTGAAGAGGGTGCCATTTCCCCAACATATGTTCTTGGGGTCTTTATTAAAAATCAGCTGGCTGTCAATATGTGGATATATGTCTGGGTTCTCTATTAAGTGTCTATTTTTTACTAATACCATGCTGTTTTGCTCACTATGACTTCATAATATATTCTAAAGTCAGGTGGTGTGATATCTCCAGCTTTTTTTTTTTTCCCCCTCAGAATTTCTTTGTCTTTGGCCATTAGGGCTCTTTTTTGGCTGCATACAAATTTTAGAATTTTTAAACAGTTTCTGTGAAAAATGACATTGATATTTAGATTGAGGTTGCACTGAATTTGTAGATTGCTTTGATAATTCAATATGTCAGTTAAATATATTCCTATGTATTTTCTTTCCTTATTTTTGAAACTATTATAAAAAAAAGATTGCCTTCTAGAATTATTTTCTAGATAGTTCATTATTGGTGCAAAGCAATACTACTAATTTTTGTCTGTTGATTTTTCTTTTATCCTGAAATGTCATGAATTAACTGTAGCATCATGTCATCTGAAAAGAGGGACATTTTGACTTCCTCTCTTTTAATTTGGGTGCCTTTATTTTTTTCTTTCTCATGCCCAACTGCCTGGCTACGACTTCCAGTACTATGTTGCAAAACAGTGGTAAAAGTGGGCTTGATCTCTTTTTCCAATTCTTAAAGATTTTCAGCTTTTCTCCATTCAATAGAATGTTAGCTGTGGGTTTGTCACGTATGGCCTTTATCATGTAAAAGAATGTTTATTCTGTTCCACATTTATTGAGAGTTTTAATCTTGAAGGGATGTTGAATTTTATCTATTATTTTTCTTGATGTGTATTGAGATGATTATATGGATTTTGTCCTTTCCTCTATTGACATTAGCATATTAATTGATTTGGGTATATTGAACCATCCTTGCATTCCACAGATTAATCTCACTTGATCATGGTGTTGATATACTGTTGGATTTGTTTTCCTAGTATTTCAATGAGAATTTTTATGTCTATGTTCATCAGGGATTGTTGCTATTGATATGTCTTTATCTGATTTTAGTATCAGGATAATGCTGGCCTGATAGAATGAGTTAAGAATAATTCCTCCTCTTCAATTTTTTGGAATAATGTAAGGAGAAGTTTGTTAGATTTTTAAATATATTTATGTTTTTCACAGCAGTAAAGCCTTTGGGTCCTGGGCTTTGCTTTGTTGATAAACTTTTTATTACTAATTCAATCTCATTTTTATTGGTTCACTAAGGTTTAATTTTTTTATGGTTCTATTTTATAAATGGCACATTTCTAGGAATTTTTATTTTCTTTAAGTTTTGCACTTTAGTGTATAGTTGTTCTTAATAGTCTCTGATAATCTTTTATGTTTCTGTGGCATCGATAATAATGTCTCCTTTTTCATTTTTGATTTTGCTTATTTGGATCATTTCTCTATTTCTTGGTTAATTTAGTAGTGGTTTATCAACTTTGTTTATCTTTTCAAAAAACCAAATTTACATTTGTCGATCCCTTGTTTTGTTTCTGTAGTCTCTATTTTGTTTAGTTCTTTTCTGATCTTTATTCTTTGCTTTCTTTTCCTAATATTCAGTTTGTTCCTGTTTTTCTAGCTTTTCTGAATTCTCAAGAAGCAAGAATATTAGGTGGTTTATTTGAAATCATTCTACTTTTCTCATTTGGGCATTTATTGCTACACAGTTCCCTCTTAGAATTCATTTTGCTATGCTCTGTAGGTTTTGATATAATGTGTTTCCACTTTTATCTGTTTTAAGAAGAAATTTTAAAATTTTCTTAATTTCTTCATTGACCCAGTGGTTGTTCAGGAGCATGTTCTTTAATTTCCATGTATTTGTACATAGCTTCTAAAGTTCCTCTGGTTATTGACATCTAGTTTTATTACACTGTGGTCTGAGAAAATACTTGGTGTGATTTTATTTTTAAAAAATTTGTTGAGGTTTGTTTTGTGTCCTAATATATGGTCTACCCTGGTGAATGTTTTATGTGCCAATGAGAAGAAAGTGTACTTTATAGCTTTGCACAAAATATTCTATAAATATCTATTAGATCTATTTGGTCTAAAGTTTAAATCCAATCTTTTCTTGTTAATTTACTGTCTAGATGAACTGTCTAATACTGAGAGTGGAATGATGACATTCCCAACTATTGTTATATTGTATCCTGTCTATCTCTTTAGATATATTATTATTTGCTTTATATATCTGGGTGCTCTGATGTTGGGTACATATATATTTAGAATTGTTATATTCTTTTGCTGAAATGAATTCTTTAGTATTAGGTAGCAACCTCCTCTGATTGCTGTTTAGACCTTCTCTTCATTTTCTGGAATAACCAAAATTCAAAATATTTTTTGCTTTATGGTGCCCCATACGTTTTATTTGTTTTTATTTGTTTTTTTTATTATTTTTTTCTTTTGTGTGTAATTATTTCAAAAGACTTGTCTTCAAGTTCTGAAATTATTCTGCTTGATTTAGTCTATTGTTGACACCCTTGATTGTATCTTTTATTTTATTTATGAGTTATACTGTTCCAGTACTCCTGGTTTACTTTTAAAAAATGGTATCTATCTCTCTGGTGAATTTCTCATTCATATCCTGAATAATTTTCTGATTTCTTTGTATGTTTATCTGTGTTCTTTTATATCACACTGAGCTTCTTTCTTATTCAATGAAATCTGGTGGTGGGGAATTATTGTGTTCTTTTGGAGGTGCCATACTTTCTTGCTTTTTCATGTTCCTTGTGTCCTTAGGCTGATATTTGTGCGTCTGGCATAAGAGTTGCTTCTTCCTAATTTTTTGATTGGCTTTTATCGGAAAAGATATTTTCCTGAAGATGTGTCTATGATGATTGTAGTATTGGGTACTTCAGCTATAATTCTGGATGAATGCAGTAGTGTAGTCTTTTTATGATTTCTTTAGCTGTCAGTAATGCCAGTGGTGTCTGTGGTTTCCTCAGTGGCTTGGCTATGCTTGGTAGTGGAGGCTGTGGTGAGGCTTTCCTGGGTTTGTGGGTTCCAAGAAGTCCAGTTTTGGGGCTCCAGTGGTGGCAGCAGCAGGGCAAGCATGTCTGTCTTTTGGCCCTTGTATGGCATACATGAGTATCAGTGTTTGTGGGTCCAGCTGTGTCAAATCTTGGGCCTCTATGCATCTTGTTCAAATGTGAGCAGTGACATCAGTGAACCTGATGGGTGAGGTGGACCTCGGACCCCTGTGCGGCATGCATGGCATGGGCAATGATAGTAGTAATGGACTCTCAGGCAGTGCTTGCTAAAGTTATTAATAAGTGTGACTGTGACAGGCTGGGTGCATTAGACCTCAGGCTTCCAGCTGATTCATACAGGTGGGTGTTGGAGCTGGTGTTAGCAGTAGACCATGAGGGCATATACAAAGGTTCCAAGAACGAGTGAATAGATGACAGTGGTGGTGGACTGGGCAAGGTGATCCCCAGTCCCCAGGCAACGCACTCAGCCATTGAGGGAGGAGAATGACGGGCTTGCCAGGTGTATCTTCAGGTTCCCCGGTGGTATGCATGGGCACAAGCTATGATGAACTGAAGCTGGTGATCCATGGTGGTGACTGGGGAGAGCCTGTCCTCAGGGTGCATACAGATGTGCAGCAACCCTGTTGCTGACAGTGGGGTTGAAGACTTGTCAGTGGATGTAGCCCCATGTAGCAGGTGGCTTTCAGGCTCTGAGGAGTGTGTGCTTCAACCCTCAGTTGTAATGGCAGCTATAGCAGTGTGCAGAAAGAGCCTGTCCTTTGGACATGTGCTGTGCACAGTGCCTGTGGTATGGGAAATAGGTTTGCAGTCAGTAAGAGTGGCCCCAGGCAGGGTGGTGGCTTTCAGGTTCTGCCTTTCTGGGAAGTGTATGCTTTGGCTCATTTGCTCCTACAGGTAGCCTCCCAGATGAACTGCACTGCCTGTTCCCTAGGATGTAGGACCTTGTGAGGGCTAGTTGTAGAGACTATGCTAATTAATGACATGCCAGGACCAGACTCAGATTTCTCAGCAGCAATTAAATGCATTAAACACTTATTGATATTCATGGCTATTGACCAGGATCTATGATTCTTTCCATGGCACTAGTCATTCATGTTAGTGTTATTTATTACTTTTCAATAATTGTTACCTTGCATCAAACCTAATTTTGAGTTAAATATATGGGACCACTGATTAAATAAAAAGAAATGTTCAATTTTATCATAATCACTATTTTCTAGCATTTCTTGCCTCCTATATGCTGGACCGTATGTTAGATAATTGACTTTTATTTTCTCATTTAATTTTTACAAGACCATGATGCTGCAAGTATTAATATATTTATTTTACATATGTGGGAACTAAGGGACAAAAGTTGAGAAACTTGTGCAAAATCACAAAGCAATTAAATTGCAGTGTTAGCCATCAAACTCTAGTTTTTCAACCATCTAAGTCTTTTTACACTATACACTTTGACTTTTTTAAGTATTATCAATGAAAATTCACTTTTGACTTTGACTATGTACCAACTCTGTTAGTTAAAACACAATATATTCTCATTTGTGGAACTTTAATTTGGTCTTTCTAAGTAAAATTGCTATTTTATAAAAAAAAAAACTTGTCAATATGAAGCAAAACAACAATATCCTTGAATAATATGCATTATTGGGTGCACGTTATCATTTCTGAGTTGCTATGCCTATTTCTTCCTATTAAAAAATGAATGCACAACTAATGTTTACTCAAGAGATGAATTATTTTGCAAATGAAAAATTATAATTGTTATATTCAGTCACATTTCAACCTTACATCATCAAAAGGGAGCCTTTTGCTTGGAGCTCTTTTGAAACAATGTCTTTCTAAAGCTCTCCAGCCAGCTTTAATGATTGTAAAATATTTAGGTATTTTTTAAATGTTGTAGACCAAATAGAATAATGCATGAAAGCAATAAATAAATAAGCAGACAAATCACATCTAAAGCAGACTGATAGTGAAGCTTTTACAAAAGAGTTGACCACAGAGGTTTTAAAATCCATTTGATAGTTTTTATTTGTGGTAGAGAGATTCTTAAACAGCTGAACCTCCCTGCCCTTGGAAGAATACCGAGGAAGCAGTGATTAAGATATTATTATCAAACCAGTGAGACATGTTAACCACAATGAAAAATACTGAGCGTTCTGGAAGGAATACATAGTGAAGCTACCAACTTTTGGCTACGTTCCAAATCCCAATTTATCTGTAGGCATGCCTTACCCCAGGGGAAATAATGTTCTTTGGCCAAGCAGGCAAATTCTGCCTCGTCCTTGTCTACAACCTGGAAAATGCTTTTTAAAAGACTGCTCTAGACTTCTCACCAATGTGGAGTCAGGTCTTATTCACACAATACCTTTGTACCATAGACTTGTCCAACACCATTGAAATTAAGGGTTTACCAGAAGGAATCCTTTTGATTTGGAACTCCTCTTTCTTTCTTTCTTTTATCTTGTAATGTTTTTATATTTTCAAAATATCCACAATGGCACTTCGATGTGTCCGTGTTTTCTCCAGTAAGTACTTTTCTGTACTTCAATCACCTCTATTTAAGAAACAAACTCTGATATGTCCAATTTTTGACACACATTAATTTTTTATTATGAATTCATATGACTAACATGCTACCTTAGTCTTAATATTAATGTGTTCATTGAAAATGACATGGAAGTAAGAGCATTTAGCCCTATAGAGAATTAATTAGCATGTAATTCTCAGTATATCATCTATTGTTAATTAGCAGTTAAACCATCTTCTTGTACATGACCTGCTGATTTTCAATACAGTGTTCTATTTTGGAGGTCCTAGGGGAAAGAAACTTGAAAAGATTATTCTATTTTCTCTTTTTGAAAATAAAATATGAAACCACAACTATGATTTTCCCATTTTAACTAACATATATTTTCCTCATTTTGCCCATTTCCTAGATCTATGTCATAAGCATTATCCCTTCCCTTTCTAATAAAACAGTAATCAAATCACTACACATTGATGAGTAAAATTAATATTCACAACTAAGTCTTTTTTAAAGCTAGAACTTTTTCTATTTCTTCATATTTACAATTCTTAGAGGAATGTTTGATATGATTGCTAGATAAAACTGTGAATGACCTGATGTTACTGCTATTTTTTATGTTTTCATATACATATTATAGGAGACATGCAGCTTTTTTAAACAAATAAATGCATTAAGAAATCTGATAAGTCATGAAAAATAAATTTTGAATTTTTTTTAGCACACTCATATTTACTTATCTCAATAGATGCCAGTAGAGTAAGACTATGGCTAATCTATTCAAATCATTCAAATTTATCTTTAAAATGCATAATTAAGGCCGGGCGCAGTGGCTCACACCTGTAATCCCAGCATTTTGGGAGGCTGATAGGCAGATCTTTAGGTCAGGAGATCGAGACCATCCTGGCTAACATGGTGAAACCCCATCTCTACCAAAAATACAAAAAATTAGCCGGGCATGGTGTTGGGTGCCTGTAGTCCCAGATACTTAGGAGGTTGAGGCAGGAGAATGGCGTCAACCCGGGAGGCAGAGGTTGCAGTGAGCAGAGATCGCCCCACTGCACTACAGCCTGGACGACAGAGCGAGACTCTGTCTTAAAAAAAAAAAAAGTGCATAATGTAATGTGTATGTATGATATGTCAGAAACTCAAAATACTTACAAAAATGAAGAAATGTCACTTTTATATTTTTGAAAGATGTCACTCTACAGACCAGGACTGCTGACTCAGTGTCTGTGGGACATTGTGCCTCATTCTCCCCTATCTTCTGGGTTCAGGCTTGGCTCTCCCCATGATGGAACCAAATCCTTGTCCCTGTCCTTTGACTATCACTTTAGTTCACAACTTCCTTACTTTGATAGTAAGACCAAAGATGTCAAAAATACATTATTTTTTCAAGGCTTTTATGGCTTTTTGATTTATACTCATCTTGAGAAGAGGTTGGTTATTAAATTATCTTCTTCACTGCCAAGGAGCAACTTATATTTGCTCAATCCACAAAGCATTTTCACATACATTATCTCATCTGATTCTCACGAAAACTCAGAGAAGGTAGAATTACTGTCATTTTACAAATGAAGAAAAGAGTCTCAGAGAAATTAAATGATTTTCCAAGGTATCAAAAGTAGATAGTGGTGAAATCAAGAGGAAAACTTGGGTTTTTGTCTTTGGCATACAATTATTTTCCCCCTTTACTACACTTCAAGATATAGACATGAAATCTTGGTTTTTGTGTGTGTGTGTGTACTCCCATTAGGCTGCAGGTCTTGGAAGATGATAAGGTAATCAAATAAAGAAGAATAGAAATAAAGCTGATCTGGATTGAATTTAATATAAGGTTTCCTATCATATGACATTATTTCTGTATCCTGGGGGAGCAGGATTATTTGTTCCCTTTCAATATTATATCTCACATTGTCCCTTAATGATATAGCTTTACTTAAATCTGTGGTGCCACGGCTACAGGTTGACTTTGAGACAAGCGCCATAAAGACACTGCTCTCATTAAACACAGTTTTAAAGAAATTGAAATGCTCCTATCTTTATTTTATAATTTGAATAGAAATGGGCTCCTGAACTATCTGAGGCTAAGATCCCATTCTAAATATCTTCAACCACTAAAAAATTTAAATTCTGCTTACCTAAGCTGCATATTTAAATTTATAAATTTTCCAGGTAAGACTCTGGAAAATATGAAAATTGCAATATTTGAACAATCAGCTCCATCACTTTAAGTTAATTAAGAACTTGAACTAAATTTATTTCGAATTATTTATGCTTCTAGCTTCATATTTTTAGAGTTATGAGGACAGAAAAAAAGTTCAAAACACCGGCTTTGACTTCAGATGACCTAGGTTCATAACTGTTCTTACAGTTGCTGAATTCTTGACTTCCAGCAAGACAGTTGATATCTGTGTGCCTTGGTTTGTTTTAAAGATTAACTAAGGTAATGCACTTGTAATTAATCAATACACGGTGTCTATTTTTTTTTTACTATTATATATTCAAAGAGAATACAAAGTGCCTAGCATCTTATGTCATCTCTTATAATAATGGTGTTTTGAGAATGGTAACTTAATCCTTATTTATTTATTATTTGTCATCACAGCTTTTATATTTCTATACAAATTTTTGGTAATTTTGATCATTAGTTTAGATATATATTTTTATACTTTTGTATTTGTGTAAGGTGTAGATAAAGCCTTCCATACATTTCCATACTATACCCAGTCTTTGAAAACAGGAAATTTCCTTAATTTCCAAATACATTTTGGAGATATCATACCAAGTGACACATCTTACATTTAAAATTTTAAATACATGTAATTAAGACTTTTTTGTCTTTTTCTGGATAATTGAATTGAATTAATGTTGGCATTTTATATGCCTATCTTGAATTAGGCATTTTTGCTTGTTATTGTTGTTGAGACGGAGTCTCACTCTGTCGCCCAGGCTGGAGTGCAGTGGCACGATCTCGGCTCACTGCAACTTCTGCCTCCAGGGTTCAAGCAATTCTCTGCCTCAGCCTCCTGAGTAGCTGGGATTACAGGCACGTGCCACCACACCTGGCTAATTTTTGTATTTTTAGTAGAGACGGGGTTTCATCATCCTGGCCAGGCTGGTCTGGCTGCTCTTGAACTCCTGACTTTGTGATCCACCGGCCTAGGTTTCCCAAAGTGCTGGGATTACAGGTGTGAGCCAATGTGTCCGGCCCGAATTAGGCATTTTTATGCATTGTTTTTCAGTTTTTTAATATATCATGAATACATATTTCTGCCAGTGGTTTGAAAATATTCATGCAGCTTTCAGAATTTCTAATTTATTTCAATATAGTAGATTATATATTGGAAAAATCTAATTCAGCATGACGTATTTGCAGTAAAAATTATTTTGCCATAATAAATGTACTTAAAATATATTTGTACGGAAAAGTTTTTTCTCTTCTTTCAGGTATATTTCCCTTAGAGTTTTTACTGAGCCTCTCATTGTGATGACTACACAGGGAGTTTAATGAAGAGCTGTGATGTGCTAGACATAGCTACCTGGTTGTCAAGGTTATCACTTCAATTGCAGAAGCTAAGCTCAACTGTACAGAGGTGGTCCTCTCATTATTCTTTCGTCACTCCTTCCTTTGATGAAATCATTCTATAAATATCTGGTAATTTTTGCTTTCAGTTCAGAGTCACCCTGGTTTAGTCTTATGAAAATATAAAACGTGCTTTCGGACATGTGATTATATGGGCAATATAGGAACTGAAATAATTTAATCCAATTCACAGATTCCAAATCAAATACTACACATACCTGAAGAAAACTACAGATGATAGTTGTAGGTGGTAAGGCAAAGTGTAGTATATTTTTTTACACAGATGAGTTAAAAGCTATCTTGCTCCTATTATAGATGCCCAAAGGAGGTGGTCTACAATTGTTGAGGCAGCCTCAGGGCTTTCTCCTGAGATACGTCTCATGGTATGTCTTTACTGAGATTATGAGTATTTGGATATATCTATCTTCTTTTGACTTTATGATTCAGAATCTTTGGAGTTTTATTTGAAAGAGACCTCTTTAAAAATATAAGCTTGTTCTTTTTAAAAGGATAATGTTTTTCTTTCATTCATTCCTGAGTACATTTATAATTCTTTTCATACCCAAGAACGTGACAGGCACTTTGTTAAGTACCTGGGAGAATAGAATGAAATGGAAAGGATCTACTTTCCAGATATTTTATATGACTGTCAACCTGCAAACTAGACACAAACTAGACTAAACTTGCTTTCACTTTTCTGTTTCATGTCATACAACCATGTGACAGCATTTAGTTTCTCACTTCCAGTAGCCAAGTTAATAAAATTAAACAAAATTGTGTTCTTGGAAGTTAGATTTTCATTAATCCCAATGCACCTACTTTGACTTATTTTTGTAATTCCTTTTTCAATTAAAAATAATTATTTATTTTTAAATTGACAAATAAATATTGTATATATTTATGGTGTACAACATGTTTGGATATATGTCTACATCGTGGAATGGCCAAAATAAGTTAATTAATATGTCCATTAACCTCAGATACTTAATCAATTTTTTCGTGGTGAGAACACTTAAAATGTATTCTTAGCAATTTTCAACTATACAATAAATTATTATCCACTATAGTCATCTTATGGTACAAGAGATTTTGTAAATATATTTCTTCTGTCTTACTGAAATGTATTCTTTGACAAACACTACCCCATTTCACCACTTATCCCCTGCTCTGCCTTCGACCCTGTTAACCATATTTCTCTTCTGCTTTTATAAATTTGACTGTTAGATACCACATATAAGTGAGATCACTCTCACATAAGTGAGATCTCAAATACCACATGATCACTCTTAAATGCAATTTATCTATTCCAGTTGCTTTTATACTAGACAATATTATGTACTGGAGCAAAGGTTAAATGAGAATATTTGCTTCAAGTAGTATGCAACTAATAAAAATTACTTGATGCAACAAAGGAACATTCCCAGCTATCTCAGACCATTCTACCTGCTTCTAAAGCTCCTAGTGCAACCTGGTACATGAAATGTAGACCTGGTCTCAAATCAATGAAAGCTACTATGCTACCTCCCCAAATCTATGTTACTTAAGTAATGGATTCTTGAAAGACACGTTCTGTGGACAATTTAAATTTAACTATAATAGATAAGTTATTTCTCATCATATTACAGATATGACTATTCCCTTTACAGCTTTACAAAGTAAAATTACAGCATGTTTCATGATTTCAAAATATCCTAAAGTGAAATTCTAAAATCATCGTTTTGATTCTGAGGATCCCATAGACCATTAAAATCAAGTTAGCACCTTCAGATTTAAAGTAATAATTCACCCCCACCCTTGTATATTACATGTTTTGAAAATGAAGGTCAAGGCTCTGAGGTTGACCCATCCTCTTTCTGAAAAGCGTGGTGCAATCTTCAACTCCACTTGAACAGTCACTAGAGGTAAGTGGATAAGACCTCAGTTTAATGTCTCAGCTGAAGGGCAGACAGGCAGAGCCATTATTAATGCCTGACAAGCCGAGAACTCTGCCTCTGTGCAGTTAAAGCCTCAGTAACAGGCAGTGGAGGTTTATAATTTATAAGAATGGAAATAGATCGAGACTCTATTTCTGGGAAGAAAATAAAGTCGTAATGCATTTACAACTGATGCTTAGTTGCACTTAAGTGTCCCCGAGAGTGTTCCATTAATGCGGACCTGAGATTACAAGAAAGAAATAGATATGTAAAAATGTTGAATTAACATATTTTTCCTTTATTTAAACTTGAAAAAGCATATAATGTCCTTTCAGCATATTTGACAAACACATACCTAAAGGCAAAACTGTTACTTACAAAAGCCATAATACTACGGGAAACCATATGGTAAACGGTCTTTCTTGGTGATTACAAATCCCAGTTTTATAGTACCCTAGGGCTATCATAAAAATTTGGAAATTATTTTTAATTAAAAGTGTATAATAACTTCATTGTCACACATTCTCTATACACCAGATTTTTCCTTAAAACAAATTTACCTTAAACTCTGTCTAGATGGGCTTTGTCTACATTAGAGGTATTTATATGGAAGCAATTTGAAGCATTGATATGGGAGCCATTATTAAATCACATTTTCTTTAGGACTGAAATGACTCAAAAATCAAGTAGCACACAATAAGACACATAAGTCTGAAAGTATTCAGAACAACTGAGCCAGAAAATACATATTTCATTTTCTACTTTTTTTTAGAAAAAAGGTTTTCTAATGTCTGCCTCACTCAAAAAATTTGAAATAATACCTCCTATCCTTGGAAGAGACTTAAATTTTAAATCACATAAGTCATATATATGTGTGTATGTATGTGTTTATATAAATACTACTACTACACACATGTACATATATCTCCTACTTAAAACCAGAATACCAGAATTTAATACTTCCTTTGCCTGATGATAGCAAGGAGAGTTCTTAAAGGCATTCTTTCCTTTCCCAAGTCAGTATTAGGTTTAGATGTGCTTCTAAGTTAACAAAAAAAATGGAAAAATTTTAGGTTACTTAATTCACCTCTAAGGTATACAAACCAAATAAGAGCCCCTCAACCTTTCAAATGATAGGTAAGAATCCAATAGAAAGAAAATATAAATTAAATAAAGAATGAAGCTAAAATAATTGTTTGCTACAATAGCCAGCTTTGGGGCCCAAAGGGTACTTACAGTATGTTTCATGATTTCAAAATATCCTAAAGTGAAATTCTAAAATCATCGTTTTGATTCTGAGGGTCCCATAGACCATTAAAATCAAGTTAGCACCTTCAGATTTAAAGTAATAATTCACCCCCACCCTTGTATATTGCATGTTTTGAAAATGAAGGTCCAGGCTCTGAGGTTGACCCATCCTCTTTCTGAAAAGCATGGTGAGATCTATCAATACTGATAAATGAAGAAAGAAAAGTGGTCCTTTTTAAATTACTTCTCCAGGTAGTCATATATTAAAAGAGAAAAAAAAATGATCTGAGCCTTTGTAATTATGGCTGTTCTAGAAAGTCATTGGGAGAAACCATAATTCATACATTTTATCATGTTAAATACCTGAAGCCTGATGAGACTAGACAGTAATATGTGTGCAAACATCAATTGTTTCATACTTTGATGTAAAGATTCATCAGTGTCCGGAGAAGCAGCCAGATAATGAACCATGGGCAATGTGTTTTTAAATTGGTCTCATATATATTTTATTTATATTTTAACTTATGGTTTCTATTAAACCACAGAGCAGTGATTCTTAACCTTTTATATATATTTTTTCCTTAATTCATAATGAAGATTTCTCATTTTCAGTGAGCAGAGAGAAGAGCTGCAAGAGATAGGTATTAAATTAACCTTGCAAATATGTGCTGCTTAACCACATTGATTGCTATTCCTCTGTCTCACCTTTGCAAAGTGTATGAATAAATACAACAATGGCATGCCGCTAGTGACAATAATCCTACAGAACCTTCGTTCTTGCAGCTTATTCCTAATAGTTGTACAAATATTACTCTACTTGTCCTCATGGATTTCTAAATATATCTTCGAAGATACCACTCCTACATTGAGAAAAGCAATTTCTAATTCCTAGGGCACTTTTATTTTATTACAGTAATCTGTTCATTTATCCTTTAGTCAAATGCACACTAACAGCCTGCTTACACTGATACTGTGCTTGACATTGAGGATTTAAAGTAAAACGTAGTCTCTACCCCTGAGGTGCTCCCAGGGTTGTAGAAGGTGACATACATATAAAGAAATAAGAGGAATAGATTACTGTAGAGTCTATCACAGAAATGTATGTGTTACAGTCAAGTACAAAGAAGGAAATGTTTATCTCCAACAAGAGTTGAATAATAATACAGAGGAAGAATTATGCTTAATGGGTATTTATAATTGAAAATACAAATGAAGTAAGCAAAAAGAAGAAAGAATGAGTGAAAGTGAACACAACCAAAGGAAAATGACCATTAAAAGAAAAAAAAAAAAAGATTTTCACAGAAATAAGATGAGAAAAAGACTTACTGAGAAAAATTTTTAAATATTATTGAAAATAACTGAAAATGAATACTTTGATAGAATATCGTTTAGATTTTCTTTTATTCTGAAAAATACTGATGACCAATTATGGAATAGATCCTTATTGAAATTTATGTAAAGATTCTGGTTTATTTTTCCAAACATACTTCTGGAATACTACTCTTTATTCAATAACTTTTCTTAGTAGATGTTTTACTTTAGCCTATTTGTTAATTCTGAAGTAATACCTATTTAATCATCGTATTGATTGAATCATGTGACATGCAAATTAAATACACACGTGTAAATCCATTAAACCAGTATAGCAGGGTTGGTTAAATGGTTGGTAGGATATGTTCTATAAAAAATTAATTAAGATTTTGGATTCAGAAACATTATGGTTTTTCATCAAAAACCATAATGGTTATATTGTTAATATTGAGTGTCAATATAATTGACATATAATATATATATTAATAATAATATAATATAATATATATATGGTTAATATTGAGTGTCAATGTAATTGGATTGAGGGACGCAAAGTATCATTCTTAGGTGTGTCTGTGAGGGTGTTGCCAAAAGAGATTAACATTTGAGTCACTGGACTGGGAGAGGTAGACCCACCCTCAATCTGGGTGGGCACCATCTAATTAGCTGCCAGTGCAGCTAGGATAAAAGCAGGCAGAAGAACATGGAAGGACTAGATTGGCTGAGTCTTCTGGCCTCCGTCTTTCTCCCATGCTGGATGCTTTCTACCCTCAAACATCAGACTCCATGTTTTTCAGCTTGTGGACTCTTGGACTTACACCAATGATTTGCCAGGGGCTCTCAGGCCTTTGGCCACAGACTGAAGGCTGCACTATTGACTTTCCTACTTTTGAGGTTTGGGGACTTGGACTGGTTTCTTGGCTCCTCTGCCTGCCGCCTCCCTATTGTGGGACTTCACCTTGTGATCATATGAGACAATTCTCCTAATAAACTCCCTTCATATATGCATCTATCCTTTGAGTTCTGTCCCTCTGGAGAACCCTGGTTAATACATGGTTTTTGCATGAAATAAACTAATTCAGAATACTGGATATGCAGTAGTGGCAGAAACTATTGCTAACAACTGGAATAATACTATGACATCCTTTAATAGACAGCTTTAATAGACAGCTTCCATGTTGGATGGTATGAAAGGCAGAGAATGCCTCCTGCTTAATTAAAATAAATAATTTTTTTTTTTTTTTTTTTGAGACGGAGTCTCGGTCTGTTGCCCAGGTTGGAGTGCAGTGGCCGGATCTCAGCTCACTGCAAGCTCTGCCTCCCGGGTTCACGCCATTCTCCTACCTCAGCCCCCTGAGTAGTGGGGACTCTAGGTACCCGCCACCTCGCCCGGCTAGTTTTTTTATATACAAATTATATCACCAAAGCAACTATTTAAATATATATTTTTATATCAAATACACTCTGGCACTAGGTAATAAGTGTTTTATAGTTCAAGAACTTTTTCCAATGATAAGTTTTTCAGATTTTGCAAGATTATTAAAAATATTTAGTCAGGGTTGGGCATTTTGACTCATGCCTGTAATCCCAGCACTTTGGGAAGCCAAGGTGGGTGGATTACTTGAGGTCAGGAGTTTGAGACCAGCCTGGCCAACATGGTGAAACCCATTTCTAATAAAAGTACAAAAATTATCTGGGTGTAGTAGCACAGGCTTGTAATTCCAGCTCCTAGGGGAGCTGAGGCAGGAGAATTGCTTGAACCTAGGGGGCGGAGGTTGCAGTGAGCCAAGATCACACCATTGCACTCCCGCCTGGGTGATAGAGCAAGATTCCATCTCAAAAACAAGCAGATATATATATATATATGTGTATATATATATATATACACACACACGTATATATATGTATACACACACACACACACACAAATATATTTAGTCAAATGCCTTGTGCTATGGGTCATTAGGTGTTGTGAATCTCAGCCACAAAGAACCAGGGATGAGAAACCCTCATCTTGGAACTTAATTGGTTTGAATGAAATTGTCAGTAAATTATATGGTTAATATTTGGATTTTTAGTCTTTTTTAAATAATTTGCATGCATTTGGACTATATTATGTGCAAACATGATATTGAACATAGAAACCATGGAACCTGACTTAGAGAAATAATATCACACTTAATGGAAACTAAACCCACTTATAAAGTATAAATTGTTAATAGTGTTAAGCAACAAGTCAAATTGTGATGCAGTGTAACTCTCTACAAATTGAAGGTCTGGGGACTGAAATAATGAGTCAAAATGGAATAATGAGGATAGAATAAGACTGATTTCCAAAATGTTCCCAGAGTTATTGAATTTTGTGGCTTAAAATCATGACATTTATCTATCTGATAGCTTTGTACAAAATTAACTACAATTCCTATTATTCCTTTTGCAGGTTAGTTTTGGCCTCAGAAGAGTTTTGTGTGAGATTTGCAAGGCAAAAGTGTTGCAGCAGCCTCTACTCTCTGAAAGTCAGTGTAGGGAAAAGCACTACTATATCTCACACAAATTGTCACTGATCTTCTATCACACAGAGATAGTGTAGGGCAGCTACCAGGGTTGCAGAGATTCCAGATCCCACTGGATCTTTTTCTTAAGTTTCCCAAACCGTAGTCCAGATGAAAAGTATCAGCTTCTTTTCCACATCACTGTATCACCAAGCTGGCAGGTCGTGAGAGACAGAAGTGGGGTTTACAATGGTCTTCACACCCCGATGCCTTATGGCTAGCTTTTTATCTTGACTGGTGGCCTTCCCAATCTACAGTAACTTCATTCTCTTATCACAGTCAACAACTTTCTATAGTACTCACAATTTCATATGGTGGATTCCCTATAATTAGCCCTTTATTATATAACTCAGTGGTTCTACTTCTCTGACTGAACTGCAAATTATAGAGAAATTCAAATCAGAAAAAGTTCCAGGCGGGGGGGAAAAAGAGAAAACTTTTGAAAGTGTGTTCTCTGTCATGGCTCTGGGTTATCTGGAATTGGTATTTCATCTAATTATATTTCAAGACATTAATGATCCCATGGAGAATGGTAATATAGACACTGTTAATCCATGGTAAAATGTTTACTTATAATATCACCTGTAGACATCTGTCATCAAATGTTTATAAAAGGAAAGGTTTTTGGTGACAAAATACTTTCTGCCACAGATTACTTTATAAAAATAAGGAGGGTAATGGGGTTTGGCTAATTACTTCTAATTGTGTCAGAGAACTTGGGAAAAGTAAATAATGAGTTCAAAGTTTTAATTTTCCAGTCACATATAAGAGATGAGAGCACTTCTACATCTTCCTTAGAATAAATTGTTGTATTCTGTAGCCAAAGGATTGAGATTTCTGAAAACCTAACCAAAACTCCAACTCTATTAGCAGCTAAATTAAAAAGCAATTAAATTCACAACTTCACAGGATCTTTTATCTTAAAGTTAGGATATTCATTAAGGACATATACTCAGAAAATATGGATGGGATTATATTAAACAAATTCTAATGATGCTGGGGAACTTAATCCTAAATTTTTCTATGTCTCTTTTATCATTAGAAACATACTTTCTCCCCTGTTTGAAAAAGTTAGTTTTCTTCTGCCTAAGGAATGTGTAACAGCCTCTTCTGCCGTATTTGAATTATAGGGGACTGCTGATCTTTCAAACATAACTCTTAACCTCTCGTTGGTTCTAGACCTACCATCAGACTCTAATCCCAGAGCGTAAGGTTATAAATATGAGGCCTGTGTGAAGGTGAAAACCATACCAAAATTCTTAAAATGTTGCCAGTTTGTATTGTCAGAAACCTGAGGAATATGTGAGAAATAGATCTTCATGAATGTGGAATCAGATTGGAAGGAACATAATGTTAAGATTTTTCTTAAGTTTGTTGGTGTGAATATTCTAGACCACAGATTCTAAATTGAATTTGAAATGTTAAGTATCTAAGAGTGACTCTAATTGCTTGCTTACTTGCTTGTTTCATTAAAAGATTACTCTCACTACATGAAGTTAGGATGCTGGAATTTTCTTTGTATGGAGAAATGCATCAAATGGCTTAGGAAGATTGGAGGAGTAGAGTGGATTTACCACATAAGACAGACCGTTTACCTCTAATTATGTGTCCCCAAGAAGATCAGATAAAATTCCCATCTCCAAAGCTGTGAGAAAATAAATTTGGGGAGGAGATGCCCAGAATCTGTGAAGAATTCAGTATCAATATTCTCTGGAATGACAGTTAGAAATGCTGCCTTTTAATTGGCCACCTTGAAGGCAATCAGGCTGATGGGATCCCAGAGTGTCAGGGCCAGATGCCATCGTGTTACTGCAATAGGTTGCAGAGCTGGAGTGTCGCAAATGCTTTGATCCTCAGAGATCTCTGACATTAGCTCAATGATCATGGTTCCCTAGAATTGAAGTACAGTGGTAGTCTATTAAAATCCTCTTTGATTTCTATGAGTAGAAAAATTCTACACATAGTAAAAAGAAGTTTGACTTGAATCAAAATCATCACCCTCCAGGCAGTCACAGATCCACAGCCCTCTGAATGAAGGGGAAGCTTGTCTCTTTGAGGAAGGACCCTGCCCACACAGTCAAACATGTGTATCTTCTGTCTCTCTCCCTGCATTCTCCAAAAGGAACTGTAACATTTACTAGGGTGTCTGTGCATTGAAGGTAGACAAATAAGCACACTTTTTCAGGGATTACTGGGCACTGGTTCTGAATTAATATGAATTAGTGAAGACATAGTACACCACTGTGTTTTACTGGTAGACAAAAATAGAGGCTTGTGGCATAAGCTCATCAATGTAATTTTTGCTCAGATTCTTGTTTCAGTGGAACCTGTGGTTCCTAAAACCTACTTTATGATTATTTCCCGAGTTCAAAATGCATACTTGAAATACACATGTGATATGATGGCTAGATGTCAACTACTTGGTAAGTATTAGACCTTGTTCTAAGTACCACTATATGTATTGATTTATTTCTCACAATATGCTAAGACCTAGATACTATTAGCAGAAAGGTTAAGAAACTCACCCGAAGTTATGAAACCAGCACATACTGTATCCAGGATCTGAACCTAAGTAGTCTGGCTACAGAGTCATTGTTCTTAGGGTGATATGGTTGGAGACAAGAGGTTTGACTTCAGACATTAGAGTCTATAAATTTATAAGAGAGTTGCAATAAATTACACAAGAAATCAAGTGTAGGATTTAGTTAATACATCTTAAAGTGTATTTATATTTTTCCTGAAATTTTCACACATGTTTTTTCCATTCCATATACATTCGGTCAAATGATTGTCCTTTTTAAAGAATATATTAGATTTATTACAGATAAGAAAAAATAGTGCCTAATCCTCACAAAATTCTATTCAAGAGAGGGTCTGAAACAGATCAATAATGTGATGTAAATCTTCTCATAAAGGAATAGGAAGCAGTTGAAATATTAACTGAGTATGAGAGAGAGAGGGAGAAGTGAAAACAACCTCCATTCTAAAATATGACTATGCATTTATAACACATTATATATTTTCACAGTAAGATTGATGTATATGTTTGTGTACTTGTGTGTATGTGTATATTTGTGGGGGTGTTTGTGTACATACACTTTATGCTGTTACTCTGTTTTATCCTCAGACTAAACTCTTTGGAAGATAGCAAAAGCAGGAAAGCATTATAAATAGCTGTCTTGATAGACAAACCCAGACTGTTTCCAGGAGTGAGCTTCTAACTTTTCCTACCTTTTAGGTTGCGATGCTGAATAGAACAGTCCAGAGAATAGAGATACTGCTATAAGATGTCACAGCTAAACTGATCTACTTCGGAGATGTGTCTTAGGATGTGTCTGGATGGTCTGCTGAGCGCACAGAGTTGATTCTTTCACATAATAGCATAATTACGTCCCTTCATGAGCTTGATATGTTGGAACATCACCCCTTTCATATTTTCCTTTGGTTCTTTTCCTTAAAAGGAGATGGAAAGACACATGGAGAAAACATATAATTTTGGTTTACTTTCTTAAAATAGAATTAGAAATTTCTTTATTATTATGTTAGATTTTTATCGCTATGTATTACCATAAACAATATTGCTGCAAATTATGATAAACTTGGTAGATAAAAACAATAGATATTGGCCCTATGGGAAAAATCCACAAACATTATATTCAACAGTGAAAGACAGAAATATTTTCCTCTAAGATCAAGATAAAGATAAGGATGCCTACTTTTACCATTTGTATTCAACATAGTACTGGAAGTTCTAGCCAGAGCAATTAGGCAAGAATACGAAATAAAAATGGGCTGGGCTTGATGGCTCACACTTGTAATCTCATCATTTTCAAGAGGCCTAGGCAGGAGGATCGCTTGAATCCAGGAGGTCGAGGCCAGCCTGGGCAACATTATGAGATTCTTTCTCTACAAAAAATTTTTTAAATTATATAAAAAAGTATTAGCCAGGTATGGGTGGTGCATGCCTGTAGTCCCAGCTACTTGCAAGGGAGGACAGGAGGGTCATTTGAGCCTGGAAGATTGAAGTTACAATGAGTCATGATCACGCCACTAAATTCCAGTCTGGGTGACAGAGTGAGACCTTGGGAAAAAAAAAAAAAAAAAAGAAAGGAAGGAGGGAGGGAAGGAAGGAAGAGTCCAAATTGGAAAAGGAGATGTAAAATAATCTCTGTTCATAAATGACAAGGTCTTTTATGAGGAAAATCTTAAACATCTCAAAAAGAAAACCTGTTAGAACTAATAAACAAATTCAGCAAAGTAGTATACAAAGTCATCTGGTGCATTTCTATACACTAATAATCTGAACAGTATATTATGCAAACAATTCCATTTACAAGAATATCAAAAATAATACATACTTAGGAATTAACTTAGTCAAGGAGGTGACAGCCTTGCACAGTAAAAACTACAATACATTATTGAAATAAATGAAAGATTTAGCTAAGTGAAAAATGCATCCCATGTTTATGGGCTGGAAGACTAAATATTGTTAAGATGTTTATACTACACAAATTGATCTAAAAATTCAGTGCAAATCCCACCAAAATCCCAATGACCTTTCTTTTTCTGCAGAAATAATAAAAACTGATTATAAAATTCATAGAAAAACCTAAATGGAACACCCGAGATGTCAAAATAATTTGAAAAAGAACAAAGTTGGGAGACTCATACTTCCTGATTTCAAAAGGTAGTGCAAAGCTAGAGTGATCAAAATAGTGTGGTGCTGGCATAAAGACAGGAATATAGACCAATGGAATAGAATAGAGAGCCCACTAATATAACTTCACGTATATAGCCAAATAATTTTTGACAGTGATGCCAGGACCATTACGTAGGAAACAAAAATCTTTTCAATAAATGGTGTTGGGAAGTTGGGTCCTTACTTTACATCATATTAAAATTAACTAAAAATGGATTTACGACCTAAATGTAAGAACTAAAAACATAAGACTCTTAGAAAGAAAACAGAGGAATAACTTCTTCATGCTGGATTTGGCAATTATTTCTTGAGTATGACCCTAAAGGCATAAGTAACAAAGGAAAAAATAGATAAATGCGACTATATCAAAATTTAAAAGTTTGTGCAGTGAAAGACATTATTAAGAGAATAAAAAGGCAGCCTGTGGAATAGAGAAAAATATTTGCAGATTTTGTATCTGGTTAGAGATTAATATCCGGAACATATAGAGACTCCAACTCGACAATAAGAAACAAACCAATTTTTAAAAATGAACAAAGGAATTGAATAGACAAGTCTTCAAAGAATATAACAAATGGTCCATAAGCACAGAAAAGATGCTCAGCATCAGTCTTCATGAGGAAATGCTAATAAAACTCACAATGCAATACCACTTTATACTATTAATATGGCTATTACCCCAAAACAAAAAACAAAATTAAGAACAACCAACAGAAAATAACCACTCTTGGGAAACTGGAATACTCACATATTGCTGATGGGAATGTAAAATGGTGCAGCTACTGTGGAAGTCATATGGTGATTTTTTAAAAAATTAAACATCAAAATACTCGATGATCCAGTGATTCCTGTTTGAGGTATGTACCTACAAAAGAGCCAAATGGAGGGACACAAACAGGCACTTGTACACCAGTGTTCATAGGAGTGTTATTCATAGTAGCCAAAAGGAGGAAACAGTTCAAATATTTATTTAAAGATCAATAAATAGACAAATAAAATATGATACATAGACAACAGGATATTAATCAGCCTTAAAAAGATACATGTTACAACGTGGATGAATCTTGAAGACATTATGGTAAGTGAAATAAGCCAGAGATAAAGAGACAAATTGTACATGATTCCACTTATACGAGATACAGATGAGAGTTAAAATCATAGACATAAAGTAGAAGAGTGGTGACCAGCTGTTGGTTGGAGAGATGTTGAGGAATTCTTGTTTAATGGACACACAGTTTCAGTTCTGGAGATGAGAGTGGTGATTTGCAGCAGTGTGAATGTATTTAATTCCACTGAACTATACACTTAAAAATGGTTAAAACGGAGGCCGGGCGCGGTGGCTCAAGCCTGTAATCCCAGCACTTTGGGAGGCCGAGGCGGGCGGATCACAAGGTCAGGAGATCGATACCTTCCTGGCTAACACGGTGAAACCCCGTCTCTACTAAAAATACAAAAAACTAGCCGGGCGCGGTGGCGGGCGCCTGTAGTCCCAGCTACTCGGAGGCTGAGGCGGGAGAATGGCGGGAACCCGGGAGGCGGAGCTTGCAGTGAGCCGAGATCGCGCCACTGCACTCCAGCCTGGGGACACAGCGAGACTCCGTCTCAAAAAAAAAAAAAAAGAAAAATGGTTAAAACGGTAAGTTTGAGGCAGATATTTTATCACAGTTAAAAAACAAGATACTTTTATTACCTCACAGTTGTGTAGGTTGGAATTCTGTTTCATTTCTCACACAGCTTAAATAATGGTGTTCGCTGAGGCTGCAGTCTCCTTAAGAACCTTCTGCAAGTTTTTTTTTTTTTTTTTTTGTTAAAATAATTCAGTTTCTTGTAATCATAAAACTGAGGACCCTATTTTGTTGATTATCAACTGGGAGCCATTCTTACTCACTCTTTCTTGTCACAAGATTCTCTCCAAAACACGGCAGGTTGCTTCTGCTTCCTGTCTTTTTGAAAGGGTTGCCTGATTAGATCAGTTCTAACTGGGATAATCTTCCTTTTGATTAGCTCAAACTCAACTAGATTAGGGACCTTAATTATATCTTCAATATATGTTTCTCCATAAAACATAATCTAATTTTATGAGTGATAGCCTATAATATTCAAAAGTCCTGCCCATACTCAAGGGGAGAGTATTGTGTAGGGCAGATACAACAGGGAATTAAACTCTTGGCAGCCATCTAAGAATTTTGCCTACCATATTTATGGCCATCAGCACAAGAAGGAGATACACTTTTAATGCAAGAAGACACCATCTAAAATAAAAAATAACACATAAATATGTTTGTACTAAATAACAAAATACTTTAGAAGCAAAAAGTCTAAACAGATTTGAGAAGACATAGAAGCATGATAATAAGAGTCTTTAACATGCTACTTTCAATACACATCATTTCAAATGGACAAAAAGAAAACTTATAGAAGAGATAAACATCATCAATAACACAAAGCATATGGACATATATTGAACATTACACAGTGGTCATGAAAAATATACCTTCTTCTCAAGTGTATATGAAACAGTCACAAAATTGACAGTTTATTAGACAATAGTGAAAACATGAATGAATTCCAAAATGTGGAAATATTTTCAACATTTTATCACAATGCTATAGGCTAGAAATTATTAACCTTATTAAAAAGACTAACAGTCTGTTAAAACTTGTTTGAAAAGAGAAATATAAAAATGTAAAAATGTAAATTTTAAATTGAAAAATTAAATTCCTAAAAACAAGAGTAGTAAAAATACATGTATCATCATCTATGAGATACATTTAAAGCAGTGATTAGATAAAAATGCTAGCCCCATATACTTGTATTTTTAAAATTAAAGAATAAAAATAATTGAAATAATTTCCAAAATCAAAAGTGCAGAAACAACAAAACATACCAAAAGAAAATATGATAGGAAATAGTAAAGATGAAAGCAGAAATTAATACAGTAGAAGAAAATATATTAAATGAATAAATCAAAATTCTATTTTTAATTAATATTATATAAAGCATTAGTTGACTACAGAGTGAAAAAGAAAGAAAATATAATCCTGCAACTTATGTAATATGGAAAAAATAGAAATATTTCCACTAAGATTAGGAACAATCCCAACTACTAATCAGTATTGTAATGAAAATAGTAAACAGTACAATTAAGCAAATTTATTAGAAGAATAAGACATGGAAAATAAGTAAAAATATATCTATTTTCATGCAATATAACAGTAATCCTGAAAAACAAATAAATGATAAAACTATCTCAAGAAATGTAAGAATATAGTAAAGTAGAGTATAAAATTAGCATACAGAAATATGTATCTTTCTTTTTTTTTTTTTTTTTTTTTTTGAGGCGGAGTCTCGCTCTGTCGCCCGGACTGGAGTGCAGTGGCCAGATCTCAGCTCACTGCAAGCTCCGCCTCCTGGGTTTCCGCCATTCTCCTGCCTCAGCCTCCCGAGTAGCTGGGACTACAGGCGCCCGCCACCTCGCCCGGCTAATTTTTGTATTTTTAGTAGAGACGGGGTTTCACCGTATTAGCCAGGATGGTCTCGATCTCCTGACCTCGTGATCCGCCCGTCTCGGCCTCCCAAAGTGCTGGGATTACAGATATGTATCTTTCATATACAAAATTAACCAGTAATGGCAGAGAACCCAATTTACAATAACAGTAACAAAGATAAAATATTTAGAAATATAATGAGCAAATGTTCAAAAACTCTGTGAACATATATCAGACAAAATTTAAACCTTTGAACTATACAAAATTAAAATTGTACAAACGTAAATAATTTTTTCTTGTTTTTAGATAGAATTACAAGCATCATAAAGATTTTAGTTCTGCTTAAGTTAATTTATAAATGTTGCACAATCCAAATAAATATAGCAACAATGTATTTTCTGTGGCTATAAGTTTAAATAAGTAAAAGCAAACGTGAGAAAAGAAAACAATGGGAAAAAAATCTCATGAAGAGATATAATCCTTTCAGACAAAATATACTGCAAATTTTATGATTAAAATATTTTATACTACTCTCTGACTAGACATACTTTAGAAACTAATAGAAAGACTAGAAATAGATATACACACACATTTTATAAAGCATGTAAAAAGGTTTTTAAGAATTAAAAATTAAACCTCCCTCATAATTAGAGAAATGCAAATTGTAACACTGAGCTATCATATACCGCATATAAAATTGATGAATAATTAATGGAATGATAACATTTTTTATTGACAAGTTTGTGGGGAACCACAAACTCATATATTTCTCTGGTGGCCCTGAAAATTAGTATGAGTTTTGTGGGAAAAAAACTGAAAATCCACACTTATATAAATAGATAAATACGAGTAGGAAAGCTTTTCCTATAATAGAATTCCAACTAACCTACACACACACACACACACATACACAAACACACACGTGCGTATATATATAGTTTATATGAATAAACATGTACATATATAGTTAGTATTTATGGAAGAAAGGGAAGGGGAAAGAGACAGAAGAGAGCACAAACTTAAGTTATAACAAATAGTTTTTAGGGTAACATAAATGTTAAGATTATGAGAAAGGGACCATTATTAAGACCACGATTGCAAATGATTAAAATTCTTTTTTGAACTAATGACATTGCAGTAAAGACTGGAAAGAAAGCAAGGTTGAATATTTTCAAATTATTACCAAGTAAATTTGATGGTACAGATAAATATTTAGAAAAGGAGAGGGAACAAAAGACCTTGTAAAAAATTTAGTGAGACCAAGGTGTATCTTCTAACACTTTTCCAAACAGCGAGAGCTGATAGCTTGATATACGTTTCTAGAGATGTTTTGGAGGAAATTTATCTCTAGGGAGAATTTATATCAATGAAAAAGGGACTCAAAAAATTCAGAAAACTTACTATAGTGAAAATTTTTAGGGTAAATCTCTATTATTTAATAAATGCTTTAAATCCAGGTTTTACCATTCATATAAATAAGTAATTCTCCAAAAGAGCAAACAAAGCACGTTTCATTATTTATATATGATTATTTTATTCATAATTCTATATCAATACCTGCCATATTTCTGAAGTAGAATGGAATATATCTTTTAAATTTACATAAATATATGTTTTGATGTAACTGTAAGATTTAATCACTTAATTTTGTACTTGTATAACCATAAAAAATTGCATATATCAATGGGTGGTTTTCATCCTAAAGTACAGTGATAACTTGGTTGTTATGCCCCATTAGTGAATTTGTTTGAACACTGGTTATATTAAACCAGAACCACTTAAAGTTATGGGAATAAAAATGTAGCAGATAATTAAATGTGTACAGAATCTATTAATGTGTATAATTAAGACAGAACATCATTGGAGTTTATTATGAAACTGTAATATCATACAATCATCCTGAAAGGCATTGCTTGTCATGTCATATTGCTTAATTACGGCCAAGTAATTCATATAACTTGAAGTTACAGTGATTAAAACAATTAGTCTATAGTTAGACCGAGTTATAAAAGTTGTAATAAAAATATTAGAAAATTTAAATGTGAGCAGAAGAACTAGATTTTATCATGCAACATTTCTTTGGAGATTGATTAAATTTATTCTATTGCACTGTTCTCAATTAGTAAGAGATGGCAGTGCTCCATTCCACTTAGTAGTTGTTAGTGCATAATATAAAATATTTTTATGAACTTTAGAACTGCTAAATCTAAATGAAAACTTAAGAGGGAAAGCATCTCAATTAATTTATAAATAATGTATCTTACTGACTATGTAATATCTGTATGCTTCACTGTCATCATGTGCAAATTCATGGTAAAAAGTTTCATCATGAGGATAAATTTTATACATGCATATGTATATACACACTTATGTGCAAGTTATTATTACTACTATTACTATTACTACTGGTTTACTCTGATGTTTTTTCTTTTACACATTTTATTAGACTTAGAATCCAGAAAATGACATTTTCTTGCCTTTCTGATTTAGTGGTTCAGAAATACATTCCTTCCTTTTACACCTATGACTAATGGAATATGAGACTTGAATGACCCTTGAAGTTGAGTCTACAAATGGTGTGTGAACTAAATGATTACTAAAATAATTCTTCTTCATTTGTGTCATGGTGTATTTCATACAAAGAATAGGAGAGTTCACGTATGACCACCATTTGTCTTCACAGAGACTTACTCTCAAGCTAACACATGATGTTGAGAATTTATCTTATTTTCAGAAACCCCCAGAAAAGGAGACTCTATGAATTCCAACAATCTCTTATCCTCTCTTCTGCATCATCAATATTGCTTCTCTGCTGGTAATTTTGACAAGGGTAGTCTCCAAGGAATTGTGGGAATAAAGCTATGATTAGAGAAGGTTCAAGAGAGAAGAGATGAAACAGTGAATTTAGCACGTATGAGTATATATTTTGGGAAGATTTGTTTGAAAGTTAAGAAGAGAAACAATGAGGTAGATAATGCATAGGATAAGCAGAGAGGTTTTATTGGTTTTATCGTATGTTAGTCTTAACAATAAGCATTGAAGAGACAAAGCAGGTTGCTAAGAATATGTGTTCACTTGGCATGGAAGGCTAACCTGGAAGTCTCTAAAGAGAAACTTGATCACATTTGTGCACAAGAATGAAAATGAAGAGGGATTTATATGCATAGCTCCTCCATTTCCTATTGGTCAAGGTAGACCTTAAGAGTTGCTCACTCTCCCAGCATTTTGTGATTGTGCCCTCCACCCCAATTTATAGTTGCCAGATTTCACACTCTGAAATGTGAAGCTTGATCCAAGACAGAGATGAAGGGACCATCTAGAGGTAGGACATTCATCAAAGGGAAAGGTCAAAGGCATCTCAAATGTTGCAAACCTTTATGGCTCACATACTCCCTCACACCCAGAATGCCCAATCTCTTTTCTTGCATTATTTTTCTCCTTAAATATACTGATTTGTTGGTTGTCTGTTTACCCCCTCCTGGAATGTAAGCCCTATAAGCTAGGGATGGAAGTTGAGAGTATTATCTGTCTTTTTGTTGCTGGTGGTGCTGGTGCTGGTGTTGTTACGTTTTGTCTTGCTTTACTGTTCCAGTTTCTATTATATATTAGGTGCTCAATAGATATTTGTTTAAAGAATGAGGCACTCTAGGAAATTTTATTAAAATTGTCCATAGTTGAAGGAATATATTAAAGCATCTGATCATATGCAGATCAACTGTGCTAAAGCCAAATCAAGAATACTAGGCAAACAAATACAACTCCCTCATCTCTGATCTTCAATTTAAACACCTACTTACCAATTCTGATAATATTCAAGATTTTCACATCACAAGTTAAAAAGTAAAATCTCAAAGAACAGAATATTCCTTTTTGGTTTGCGTGTGAAAGATCTGAAAAAATCTTTTATAATTTGGGGCTTAGAGAAGCAGTAGTGAATTTTACTTTGATACACCTCTAAAAGTTCAAATTAGTAGTTATAATTCATTCACGTGTGACAAAAGCAATCCCTAGCTAAACAGTACTTGGAAGGAAAAAAATTACTCTGGGTTTCACCCAGATAAATTGATCAGAACTGAAAATTCATGTCTATTTCTTGGCTGGACTCTGAATTTTAACAATAATGGTGTTTGTCACTGGTTTATTTGAGATAGCCATGGTAAGAAATACCTATCTATCTTGTTTTGAGGTTGCACATTACAGAGAAGATAATTTCATTTAACAATATACAGTATCAGAGACTGTGGAAATCTTCCAAATTGATTATTTGCATAGGCCTTAGAATATCAACTTGGAAACCGTGGGGAAGATATATTTATTTTAATGAGAACATGCTTTCCTGTAGTGAATTTTTATAGCGAGGAAATGAAGATGTCATTGCTAAAGGGGGTAAAAAAGACCTCTGGGGTCTCAGCTCATCCAGCTCTTGTGATATGAGATGCCATTAACCACTAAATTAATGCAAATATAGCTTAATGAAATGTTTCTCATATTTTGATCATAAAATATTTCTGCAAAATACCACTCTATACTTGATAAATATGAAAGTCAAACCAGAATACTCCATATACTGATTTTCAAAATCTACGAATATATTCCACATACTCTTTAAACACTCATATGATCAACATGAGCCTCAAAGGTCAGCTTAATTGTCAAATGAATTTGAATTGATTTAACATCATCTCTGTCAAATGGATGGCAATAAATTCAATGATGATAATTTTGGTTACAGTGAGACCATATCGCAGGATGCCACATGAAAGCAATGTCAGAAATACAGATTATGAGGCCCTCATTGAAATAAAGATTTTATTCCCATTCCTTTTGACCAGTTTCTGTAGGTGTATGCAGGGCCATTGCTACTTAGTGTGTGTTTCACAGATCAATTACATACTGACATTTAGAGTAAGCATTTAAAAACTTTCATAGCCGTTTGACATTGTTGTGCCATGTAAGTGCATGATATTTTTATAGCAATTAATTTTAGAGCATTTTTCAAAAGTATTGGAATGCATTGGATTGCAGATCAAAAAGTAATAATAATAGGTAATCAATGATAACTTGAGAAGCAGTCCTGGGATTTATAACTGGAGAGTATTTGCTGAGTGTGAGTCAGAGATTGTCTGAAATACAGTGTGGCATATGAAAGGGAAGAATTGAAAAAAAATCTAATTTCACCCCCAAAAAGCACTGTTTGGAGCAAGAAGCATAAAACTCTTATGACAGAGACAAAATCACCAGTTATGGTAATGCTTAAAAAATAGCCTCCAGTGATCATCGTGGAAATTTGAGTGCTTTTGATTGCAAAAATATTATCTTTGTGTGGATGTTTGACTGTAAGAGAGTAGAAAGCAGTATTTATCAAGTTGAAGGATAAAGAATGTTATCATAGATTTTAAGAATATAAAATATTTCCAGAATATAGAAACGATGTCACCTTCTCAGACTGTAATGAGTGATATGAGCCAGCTGTTCAATTCACTAACCCATAAAAATTGAGAGGATTTGAAATTGCTGAAGAACTACCAAAGTATTTTACACATATGAAAAAGTATTATAAATGAATAAAAAATCTAATAAAGCTAATTATGATCCCCATAGCAGGGAAAATTTGCATAGAGTATAAAAAGGAAACCTTGAATACTCAGGTGTACACAGAAGACAGAGAAACCACTTGCCTGAAATTACATTATAACCTGCATTAAAAAAAAATAATAATAAAAGGCCGGGTACAGTGGCTCACGCCCGTAATCTCAACACTTTGGGAGGCCGAGGCGGGCAGATCACAAGGTCAGGAGTTCGAGACTAGCATGGCCAGTATGGTGAAACCCCGTCTCTACTAACAATACAAAAAAATTAGCCGAGTGTTGTGGCACATGCCTGTAATCCCAGCTACTCTGGAGGCTGAGGCAGGAGAATTGCTTGGAACCTGGAAGGTGGAGGTTGCAGTGGGCAGAAATTGCACCACTGCTCTGCAGCCTGGGCAATATAGTGAGACTCCATCTCAAAAATTAATAATAATAAAATATAAACAAAAATTATAATATAATAAGGTAACTGGTAAAACAGAAGTATGTTAAAAGGGAAAAAAGGTTGCCTAAGAAATTATGGAAAGGTTTCCCCTAGAAGTTAGCATTTGATCTTGAATATGAAGTATAAAGAGTTTGGCTGGTGAGCAGAGACACTGTCAAACTCAGTATCTTCTTATCTTTATAATTCTATTCGTAGCATGTAGGAAGTTCCTTGAACTTGTGGATAAGTAACAAAAGCTTTCTTAACTGCAGAGCAGGAGTGGTTCATGGGCTTTGATAAAACTGCAATAATAATAATGCAATGATAAATTTTATAAATCAGTTTGGCTGGGCTAAGGGATGTCCAGATACCTACTACAACATTATTTCTAAGTGTGTCTGAGAGGGTTTTACCGGAGTAAACTAGCATTTGAATTCATAGACTGAATAAAGATGATCCACTGTTACCAATGTGGGCATGCATCATTCAACCTGTCCTTCTGGGGCTGAATAGGAAGAGAGTGAGATGAAGGGTGAATTCTCTTTCACTTCTTACCTGAGGCATCTATCTTCCCCTTCCCTCAAATACAGGAGCTACTGGTTAGGTGTCAGGGACTTACACCAGCCGGGCCCCAACTTTGGCAGACCTGTGGCCTCAGACTGGATGTTACATTATCAGCTCCTCTGCTTCTCAGGCCTTCAAACTCAAACTGAATTACACATCTGGCTTTCCTGGTTCTCCAGCTTGCAGACAGGGCACATTATAGGACTTTTTGGCCACCATAATCATGTGAGCCAATTCTCATAATTAATCTCCTCTTATAGATCACTATATATCTTATACCAACAATTCTATTTCTTTGGAAATCTCTAGAACAAATAATTAAGAAGATAGGTAACATATACTGATAACTTATTATGAGCCAAACACTGTTCTAAGCATGTTAAGGATATCAAATCATTTAATCCTTCAATCTGTGAGTGACAGAAACTCAAAATTAACTGTGCTTTCTAACAAAAGAGCAGATGATTTCTCTCATATAAGAAAGCCACATTTAAAAATTTTCTGTAATGGAAAGTGGTAGAATGAAGAGGTGAGTCAGTTCTCCTACAGGTAGTAGATGAAACCTTGAAAAATACATATTAGTAAAAAACAACTGTGGAAAAGACCTGGAAAAACATTAGAAAGGAGACAGAAACCAAAGCAGAGTTATTCTTGGAATATTTCAACTAGAAAAACAAAAACAAGGAGAACCCAGAAAAGATATAAGTTGAAATGTGTGAATTTGATCCACTGCGTATCTTCTCTTCTCTTTTTTTTTTTTTTTTTTTTTTTTTTTGAGAAAGAGTCTCCTTCTGTCTCCCAGGCTGGAGTGCAGTGGCGCGATCTTGGCTCACTGCAAGCTCCGCCTCCCGGGTTCACGCCATTCTCCTGCAGGCGCCCACCACCAGACCCGGCTAATTTTTTATATTTTTAATAGAGACAATTTTTTTCCCCTCCTTTTTAATTGACCACATTCTCCAACTCATCTACAACTTGGTCAGCAGTAAGTTGAAGTCTTACAGGTTTAAAATATAGGAAGACAACACCAAGAGTTGACAAAGAAACAATAAATTGAGAGTGGATTTCCAATAATCAAGAAAGCCTCAGAAATGGTGAGACAGTAAATATGAGTAAAATCAGCATTTTATTTTCATGGGTTTCAAATCCACAGATGTCACCTTTCAAAATTATTTGAAAAATATAACTGCACAACAATGAAAAATAATATTAACAACTGTTAACATAGCATTAACATTGTATATGCTATAGTGAAAGAGATGATCTGTTGATCATTTAAAGTATATAAAGGATGTGCATAGATTAAATGCAAATACCACATAATTGTGTGTAAGGAACTTGAACATATATGAATTTTTTTTCTTTTTTTTTTTAGACAGAGTTTCCCTCTTGTGGCCCAGGCTGGAGTGCAATGGCCCGATCTCAGCTCACTGCAACCTCCGCCTCCTGGGTTCAAGCAGTTCTCCTGCCTCAGCCTCCTGAGTAGCTGGGATTACAGGCATGTGCCATTGTGCCCAGGTAATTTTGTGTTTTTTAGTAGAGACGGGGTTTCTCCATATTGCTCAGACTGGTCTTGAACTCACGGCCTCAGGTGATACGCCCACCTTGGCCTCCCAATGTGCTGGGATTACAGGCATGAGCCACCTTGCTCTGCCCATGTGTGGATTTTTATATCCTCAGGGGTCCTGGAACCAAACCACATGGTTATTGAGGGACCATTGCATATACTCTCTTCAAATCCTTGGCCTACCCTATTTTATGTAAGCCTATGGGAAATGCCAAGGAGCCAGCCTAAATAAAATAAAATAAATCAGCAACTGAAACTGTTAAGACTTGAGTAAAGATTTCAGCTACTGTACACTCAGTGGGAGGGAGTTTGTAGTTTAAATGTGTACAAATTAGTTGCTACTAGAATTAAAACAAGAGCAGCAACAGCCAACAGCAAAAAACCCTAATACTCCTCTAAAGAAGGCATCTTAGTAACAGTGATTTTTCCTGCCATGTGCCATATGTTATATATTATATTATTTTCTTTTTTTCTTTTAAGAGTTCTTTTTCATTCAAAAAAAAATAGAAATAATTCTAGAAGTAAAAAAAAGAAATTGAAAATAAGTACATGTAACACAATTTCTAAACATTTTATGGTTTCTCTATTTGAAATCAAATAAAAGCATTCTTTTTTTTAGAACTTGAGGAACACTTTAAAAATATTTTTCATGTCTTGAATGTTTTAAGCTTTGATTTGGGGAAGAAGAGAGGAATATATTCCTAGGGGAGAGGAGATTTGGAAAGTCTTTTCTTGTAAGAAGAAGAGTTTGAAGAGAAGTCACTCTATACAGAATCTATTGTGAAAAGAAGACTAATGCCCTTACAATCCAGAGGAACCTAAAGGTCACCTTTGGTCATTTTGTAAGGATAACGTCATGCAACTCTCAAGAGTATTCATGTACCTTATCCCTTATTAGATTAAAGGGTGTGATGCTCTGGTATCAAGTCAGAGGGCAGATTTTAGGGTTTCTTACTGTGATTTTAGCTATCAACATTAGTGAAGTTGCTATTCAAAGGCTAAATGTGGCTTCACATTTTGATAGTCAGCTAAGATTAGATACAGACACAATTCCCATATATGGCAAGTAATAAGCTTTTTAAAAAAGTCTAGGACTTTATAAGTTCAACAGCTGATGTAAGGCCTTAAGAATTTGTATTAATGACAATAAAGTCAAATGCAGATAATTCTGTAGGTAGCAAGAACTTTTGTTTCAAATTTATAAATAGAAGCATTTTTTGTTCCTGTTTTTGCTCTTACAATTCTCAAGACATTCTGCATTTTCGTTGTCTCTGTGTGAGAGAACAGTGAAATTTTCAGGTAAAAATAATACAATAATCACTATTGAAGATACAAAAGTTCATACATGAAGAAGATAAAACTGTATAAACTAGAAGATCCATGTAATCATTTAATCACATAGCCATCTCTTTGAGAAGATATGATTTAGCTATCATCAAAGTGAGTGGCTACATGAAGGATTGCATTATTTATGTTAGCTTAAGTGCAATATTTCCATAGCAGAGGCTGAGTTCGAGTCTGTTACCATTTGAATTCATTTGATAGACCATGAAGTATTATCTTCCAGATGAAGCAGTTTGCATTTCAGTGAGTATACCTGGGAAGTGCCAGATAAACAATCAGAAAATAGGATTCTGTTTAGTAAATGCTGAGGAAATGACTAGGATAGCAACATTTCAAATGGAAGAGGTACGAACAGTCAGTAAAATAGATTCTTCAAATAGCTAACAATATATACATTCATAAGACAATAATCACCTATTTGGGGGAGTTCATCCTCTAAAAAGTTTCCTCTTTTATCAAGAGAATTAACTCTAACTCAATCTTGATGCTTTTTAATAGACCTATAGCAGTGCATAGTAAGTGTAGTGAAAATAATGTGGATTCCAACAGATCTGGGTCTGAAACATAGCTCTATTGTTTATTGGCTCTGTATCTTGGATATTTTGTGTATGTTTTTGGACTTTTCTAAAACATACCTTTTTCTAAAGACACGCTTTAGAGAATTCTAAGACTATTGTACAAAACAAATCCATTCACCCATCTTTCTGAGTGTCATTGTCTACGTAATAGTGTAGAAATATGGGTATAGCATTCTACTTTAAAATTGAGGAAACAGATCTATTAATGTTTAAATAATTATCCTCTGTTAAACTAAATTAAACTTGGCCTAAAGCTCCCTATATACCTAGTGAACTGTAACAAAATTTAGTATAAACAAATTGCAACCTAACTAAGAGTATATATACTTGTAACAAATAGCTAAGCCTCTGCCAATTATAGCAGCCAAGTCTTAACCAATCACAGGCTGCCAACTAATCAGACCTGTCCATATAAGGCAAAAACTTCATCACACCATGTCCAAATAAGGGAAATGCTGAGCTGTAACCAATCACACTGTTTCTCTGTGTCACTCCCTTTTTCTGTCTACAAATACCGTCTGCCCACGTTGCCGAGTGGAGCTCTCTGAACCTCTCTGAACCTCTCCTGGTTCTGAGTGATGCTCAATTCATAAATCATTATTTGCTCAAGTGAATTCTGCTAAATTTAAATTGTCTAAAGTTTTAATTTTAACACCTCAAATATAAAATATATATATATATATGTTATTTTCTTTTTCGAGATGGAGTCTTGCTTTGTTGCCCAGATTGGAGTGCAGTGGCACAGTCTCGGCTCACTGCAACCTCCTCCTCCCAAGTCAAAGCAATTCTTCTGCCTCAACCTCCTGAGTAGCTGAGATTACAGACACACACCACCACGCCCAGCTAATTTTTGTATTTTTAGTAGATATGGGGTTTCACCATGTTGGCCAGGCTGGTCTTGAACTCCTGAACTCAAGTGATCTGTCTGCCTTGGCCTACCAAAGTGCTGGGATTACAGGCATGAGCCACTGTGCCTGGCCAAACTCCCACGGATATTAAAGGTACTTGTCCTCCAACTCAAGGCTATTTGTACTGAAATATACTTTCCTATCTTATACTCAATTAAAATATTCTCTGTTAATGAATGAGGCCAAAATTCACCATCTCGTGTAGAATAACCGCTATTTGCAAACCAAATGAGAAACTGCTGTTATATGATTCTGACACTTTAATAGAGTAAGATACACTATGAATTTCTTTATATTTTGGAATAATTATTGCCATATGTAGGAATGGATCTTAGAGTCAAATCTCAGTGTCATTTTTTGCCATCTGTGGGACTTAGGGCATACATTTATCTTCTTGAGCGGTTTCTTTATTTGTAAAATGGGTCAAATAATACATCTCATTTAGAGTTGTTATGAGAATTGAAGGATATTAGCTATGTAACACTCAGCTTAGTGCTTGGTGTAGAGTAGATATATACACTTTATTAAGTACTCAAAACAGTCCTCAGATATTATTTACTTATTCTTGACTCATTTGTAACAGACAAATAGGTAGCAAAGTAGTAATTCTTATATTTCTAAGAAAAAATTAACATTGTTTTCCACCCATTCCCTGTAATATTCTGCATAATGTCATTGACACCACTAAATGTAGGATGGGCATTTTAACTCAATATTCTATGCTTTTCATTTTGAGTTCCTAAACTGAAGTGTCTATGTGGTTTTTGAAAGCTAAAAGACCTATGTGGTTCATGTGATGATATAACATGTAATGTTATCTTAAATAGTATTCAAATTAAGGGGTAAGAATGAGAAGAAATAATAGCTAATACACAGGCTTAGCTGGCATAGTGCATATTGTGTGCCATTTCCTGTTCTAAGTGCTTTACTCCTATTAAAATATGTAGATATTCAGTACCCCCAAACAACCCTCTGAGGAAGGTTCTTTTAATATTTATTTCTATTAATTATTAAAGTGACTATAATTTTACATACATGGAAACAGAGGCACAGATAATTTAATCTGGTAATTTAAACTGACCAAGTTTATATTGCTGGCAGTAAGCACAGCTAGGATTCAAACTCAAGATGTCTGACTACAGAAACTGCTCTGCTCCTAACCACTATGCTAAGCTGCATTTTTAATCATAAAGTATTTTTGTAGCAATCACTCATAAGGATGTCAAAGTATGCATCTATGTAATTAAAAGTTCTGTTCATATCCTTTCCCCACTTTTTGATAGGGTTGTTTGTTTTTTTCTTGTATATTTGTTTGAGTTCTTTGTAGATTCTGGATATTAGCCCTTTGTCAGATGGGTAGGTTGCAAAAATTTTCTCCCATTCTGTAGGTTGCCTGTTCACTCTGATGGTAGTTTCTTTTGCTGTGCAAAAGCTCTTTAGTTTAATTAGATCCCATTTGTCGATTTTGGCTTTTGCTGCCATTGCTTTTGGTGTTTTAGACATGAAGTCCTTGCCCATGCCTATGTCCTGAATGGTACTACCTAGATTTTCTTCTAGGGTTTTTATGGTATTAGGTCTAACATTTCAGTCTCTAATCCATCTTGAATTAATCTTCGTATAAGGGGTAAGGAAGGGATCCAGTTTCAGCTTTCTACTTATGGCTAGCCAATTTTCCCAGCACCATTTATTAAATAGGGAATCCTTTCCCCATTTCTTGTTTCTCTCAGGTTTGTCAAAGATCAGATGGCTGTAGATGTGTGGTATTATTTCTGAGGACTCTGTTCTGTTCCATTGGTCTATATCTCTGTTGTGGACATTTCTCAAAAGAAGACATTCATACAGCCAACAGACACATGAAAAAATGCTCATCATCACTCGCCATCAGAGAAATGCAAATCAAAACCACGAGATACCATCTCACACCAGTTAGAATGGCAATCATTAAGAAGTCAGGAAACAACAGGTGTTGGAGAGGATGTGGAGAAATAGGAACACTTTTACACTGTTGGTGGGATTGTAAACTAGTTCAACCATTATGGAAAACAGTATGGCAATTCCTCAAAGATCTAGAACTAGATGTACCATATGACCCAGCCATCCCACTACTGGGTATATACCCAAAGGATTATAAATTATTCTACTACAAAGACACATGCACACGTATGTTTATTGCGGCACTATTCACAATAGCAAAGACTTGGAATCAACCCAAATGTCCATCTGTGACAGACTGGATTAAGAAAATGTGGCACATATACACCATGGAATACTATGCAGCTATAAAAAAGGATGAGTTTGCATCCTTTGTAGGGACATGGATGCAGCTGGAAACCATCATTCTTAGCAAACTATCACAAGAAGAGAAAACCAAACACCGCATGTTCTCACTCATAGGTGGGAACTGAACAATGAGATCACTTGGACTCGGGAAGGGGAACATCACACACTGGGGCCTATCATGGGGAGGGGCGAGGAGGGAGGGATTGCATTGGGGAGTTATACATGATATAAATGATGACTTGATGGGTGCTAACGAGTTGATGGGTGCAGCACACCAACATGGCATAAGTATACATATGTAACAAACCTGCACGTTATGCACATGTACCCTAGAACTTAAAGTATAATAAAAAATATAAAAAAAAGTAAAATAAAATTACTTCCAAACTAAAAAAAAAAAAGAAAAAAAAAAGTTCTGAACACTATATTTTTAAGAATGATTGAATCTTACTTTATTAATCTTTCATTAATGATTTTTCTTTTTTACCATAAGTTGTTATTATGTTTCCTGGTGTTTTTCACTACTTTTATCATAGAGAAGAATGCTTTCATAACCTACTAAGTAAAATAATAGCTAAATACTTCAGATTGAGGAAAACTTTTCAAAGAAAAATATCAAAGGCAGTTTTGGCAGAAAAAATATTTAATAAACTTGAAAACAAAAAAGGTGTGTCATGAAGAAACTCCATAAAGTTAAAAGACAAACATAATGTAATTCTTAAATATTTATACTATACATGATATAAAAAAATTCCCCACTATATAAAAAGGCAATTAAATATCTAGTAGTATACATACAATGAAATCTAGCTTTAGGTTTCTTTTGTATGATTTAAGATAGAAAATAGAGAAATAAATACAAAGAGTACAATAAGTAATAAGTATAATAAGATACTACAAGTGGAATTAACACAACAAGCCAACAACTTTCCATATATGTCATTGTTTCAATTAAACATTTATTAAGCACTTTTTTTGGTCAAAAATAAAACCTTCTACTCTCATGGAACTTGTAATGTGTTAGAAAGACAATATTCCGGTGACCCACTGTCATATAGCCAAATGCTCCAAAAGGTAATGATGTAAAACAACCACCATTTTATTGTCCTTATAGATTCTATACATGAGAATTTGGATCAGGCAGAGAGGATGGCTTATCTCAGGTACCCAATGTCTGGGAACTTATCTGAGAAAACTCTAGAGCTGCAGTCTGGAATTGTCTGGAATAGAGGATCCTTCGGGTCAGCTGGAATGACCCAAAGGCTGAGCTCAGCTGGGACTGATGAGCAGATACCCCATGTACGGCCTTTCCATGTGGCCTGGGCTTCTCACAGCACTAAAGCTGGATTATGAGATAAAGTGTTCCTACAGTGAACCTTCAAAGAGAACCAAACAAAAGTTGCCAGTCTTTTTGCTCTTTCACCTTCCACCATGATTGTGAGGCTTCCCCAGCCATGTGGAACTGTCAGTTCATAAAGCCTGTTTTTCTTTTTAAATTACCCAGTCTTTTGTATGTACTTATTAGCAGCACGACACAGACTAATACAGACACTTAACATTGTTGGAAGTCTTCCTAAAATATGATTGGTAGGATTCAATAGATACTTGCTTTGGCTTCTTGTATTTTAAATGAAAAAATATAAATTATAAATTTAGTTATGCATGGTTATTCAGAAACAATTCAATTAATTGACACACAAATCAAACCACATGCATACACATCATAAAAACTACTGAAAACTAAATTATAGACACATATTATCAGTCAGAGAAAATAGATCTACTGTAAACATTGGAATAATGATAAGAATAACAAGAAAAGAAAATAAAGACATAAGATAGTGAAATAATATTTTTAAAGAGTTAAAAGAAGAGAAAAATTGTCAAATCAGAATTCTATCTTGCAAAAGTATTCCTATGACTGAAGGCAAATTCACGTTACAGAGAGACTGAAAGAATGTAAACTCAGAATACCTGTACTATAAGAAAAAATATCAAATGTTCTGAAAATGAGAGAAAATTATATATATGAAATCTGATGGAATTATGTACCTGTAGGAAGGAATAAAGAACACCAGAATTGGTATAAATTTGGATAAATATAAAATTCAGTGTGTGTATTTGTATGTATGGGTATAATTTTTAAAAAGACATTCTTTAAAAGAAAATTAATAACAAATGTTGTGGAGTTTATAATATACATAGAAGTAAAACAAAAGAAAAATATACCAGAGAACTAAAAATAAATAAATAAAACAGGTGAGACGTTATGCATTGAATTGGGCTGCTGTTATTTTACTACGTTGCTTAAAAAGTAGTGTAATCTTATTTTAAGAAAAAATATGGTAATTTAAATTTTCATATTGTAATTTCTAGAATAACCACCAAAAAATAATAAAACAAATTATTACTAAAAAGTGAAGGGAAGATAAAGAAAGGAATAGTCAAAACAATGATTTAAATCCAAAGGTTACAAGCAATGAAAATTAAAAAAAAAAAAAAAAAACAAGAAAATAATTGAATAATTAGGAAACAATTACCATGATGGTAAACTTAAGCTCAACTCCATCAATAACTACATCAAGTATCAATAAAACAAACACACTGAAAAAAAGGCAGAATTTTTCAATCCACATAAAAACACAAAAACACAAGATCCAACTATATTTTATTCACAGAAAACCCACAGTAAGTATAAAGATACAGACAGTAGGAAACAACAGGGTAAAAACAATATATCACGACTATACCATGCATAAAAATGCTAATTTTGTTTTATTAACACTGACAAAGTACACTTCAAGAAAGACTGTATTAGTCTATTCTCATGCTGCTAATAAAGATATATACGGCCGGGCGCGGTGGCTCAAGCCTGTAATCCCAGCACTTTGGGAGGCCCAGACGGGCGGATCACGAGGTCAGGAGATTGAGACCATCCTGGCTAACACGGTGAAACCCCGTCTCTACTAAAAAATACAAACAAAACTAGCCGGGCGAGGTGGCGGGCACCTGTAGTCCCAGCTACTCGGGAGGCTGAGGCAGGAGAATGGCGTAAACCTGGGAGGCGGAGCTTGCAGCGAGCTGAGATCCGGCCACTGCACTCCAGTCCGGGCGACAGAGCGAGACTCCGCCTCAAAAAAAAAAAAAAAAAAAGATATACACAAGACTGAGTAATTTAAAAAGTAAAGAGGTTTAATTAACTCACAGTTCCCCATGGCTAAGGAGGCCTCACGATCATGGTCTAAGGGGCGAAGGAGCAAGTTACATTTTACATGGCAGTAGGCAAAAGAAAGCTTGTGCAGAGGCACTCCCATTTATAAAACCATCAGCTCTCCTGAGACTTATTCACTACCACGAGAACAGTATGGGGGAAACTGCTTCATGATTCGGTTATCTCTACCTGACCCCACCCTTGACATGTGGGGATTATTACAACTCAAGGTGAGATTTAGGTAGGGACACAACCAAACCATATCATTCCATCCCTGACACCTCCTAAATCTCATGTCCTCACATTTCAAAATTAATCATAACTTCCCAACGACAATCCTCCAAAGTCTTAACATTTCAGCATTAACTCAAAAGTCCAAGTCTAAAGTCACATCTGAGACAAGGAAAATCTCTTCCACCTCTGAGCTTGTAAAATCAAGTTAGTTACTTCCCAGATACAATGTGGGTATAAGCATTGGGTAAGTATATGCGTTCCAAGTGGGAGAAATTGGCCAAAACAAAGGGACTATAGGCCCCATACAAGTCCAAAATTCAATAAGCCAGTCGTTCAACCCTGAAGTTCCAAAATGATCTCTTTTGACTCCATGTCTCACATCCAAATCATGTTGATGTAAGAGGTGGGCTCCTACAGCCTTGGACAGCTCTGCATGTGTGGCTTTATAGCTCCTCTCCTGGCTGTTTCCATGGGCTGGCATTGAGTGTCTTCGACTTTTCCAGGGTGCAAGATGTTAGTGGATCTACCATTCTGGGGTTAGGAGGATGGTGGCCCTCTTCTCACAGCTCCACAAGGCAGTGCTCCACTGGAGATTCTGTGTGAGGTCTTAAACCCCACATTTCCCTTCCACATTGCCCTAGCAGAGGTTCTCAATGAGGGCCACCCTCTGCAGCAAACTAGTGTTTGGACATCCAGACATTTCCACGCATCCTCTGAAATCTAGGTAGAGGTTCCCGAACCACAATTTTTGACTTCTATGTACCCACAGGTCCAATACCATGTGTAAGCCATAAAGGTTTGTAGGTTGCACCATCTGAAGCAACAGTGTGAGCTATATGTTGGTCCCTTTTAGCCATGGCTGGGGCTGAAACAGCTGGGATGCAGGGCACCATGTTTGGAGGCCGCATAGAGCACGGGTGCCCTGGGTCCAGCCTACAGAATAATTTTTCCCTCCTAGGCCTCGAGGCCTGTGATGGGAGGGGCTAACACGAAGGTCTCTGACATGCCCTGGAGACATTTTCCCCATTGTCTTGGTCATTAGCATTTGACTCCTCCTTACTTATCCAAATTTCTGTAGCCCACTTGAATTTCTCTCCAGAAAATGGGTTTTTCTTTTCTACTGAATCATCAGGCTGCAAAATTTCCAAACTGTCATGCTGTCACCTCTTGAATGCTTTGCCACTTAGAAAATCCTTCCACCAGATACCCCAAAGAATCTCTCTCAAGTTCAAGTTTCCACAGATCCTGGGGTAGGGGCAAATGCTACCAGTCTCTTTGAATAGCAAGAGTGACCTTCACTTTAGTTCCCAACAATTTCCTCATCTCCTCTGAGATCACCTCACCATAGATTCTATTGTCCATATCACTATCAGAATTTTGGTCAAAGTCATTCAACAAATCTGTAGGAAATTCCAAACTTTCTGACATCTTCCTGTCTTCTGAGCCCTCCAAGTCTCTAGGAAGTTCCAAACTTTCCTACATTTTCCTATCTTCATCTGAGCCCTCCAAACTGTTCCAAACTCTGCCTATTACTTAGTTCCAAAGTCGTTTCCATGTTTTCAGGTATCTTTACAGCAGCACCCCACTCTACCAGTACCAATTTACTGTATTAATCTGTTCTCATGTTGCTTATAAAGACAAAACCGAGACTGGGCATTTACAAAGAAAAGAGATTTAACTGACTCACAGTTTCACATGGCTGGGGAAGCATCACAATCACGGTGGAAGGCGAGGAGGAGTAAGTCACATCTTACATGGTGGCAGGCAAGAGAGAGCTTGTTCAGGGGAACTCCCATTGATAAAACAATCAGATCCGGTGAGACTTATTCACTACCAAGAGAACAGTATGGGGGAAACTGTCCCCATCATTCTATTATTTCCACTTGGCTGTGCCCTTGACATGTGGGGATTATTACAATTCAGGGTGAGATTTGCATGGGGGTATTTTATTATGATAAAGTCATCAGTTCATCAGGAAGACCTAACCATTCTAAATGCACAGCTAATAAAAATAAAAGATGAAAATGTCATAAACAGGGAAATATACAAATAATTCACTGTATTAAAATCATACAGTAGATTTTAAGAGCAGTGGTAAGTTACAAAATAAAATTTAAAAATGTTAAGGAACCACACATTTATTTGTAAATAAAGCAAAGAAAAATCACGTAGGAACTTAGAAGTTATGTGAAATTGAACAAAAATAAAAACCAAATATGTCAAAATATGTGGAATATAGCTAAAGCAATTATTAGAGTAACAGTTATAGCTTTCACCATCCATATGAGAAACTACAAAGAGTGTAACATCAGTATTCTGACTAGTTTAAGAAACTAGAGAAAATAAAATAGTTAAAATTGTATTAAGGAAAAGAAAGAAAATAATAAAAGAAAAAACTAACATTAATTGAATAGAAAAGAGAAAAAAAGCTAGAGTTGAATATTTGAAAGATCAATGAAATTGATAAACTTATATCTGCATGCAGCAGATATAAATATATTTTAAAGATATTAAAGATATTTTAAAGATATTGCAATCAGGCAACAAAAGACAGTGATTTTTGAGAAATATCCCTATAGTAACCTTAGTTTACCACTTAGATAGATTTTTCAGGCCACATCATTAGAGGAGTTCTAGGAAGAACCTAGTAGTTTTTCTGATTTGAAGATACCTAGTTGAGAATACAGGGACTCCAAAATAGCTAGTTTTCGGGGTAGAGTATAAGAAAATAAAGAGCTATGCACAGAAAGAGATATATGGTATTCTGCAGAGGGTCTCCATAGCATGCATGTGAGAAAAGTACTGAAGACTGGGGTAAGAACTTCTTAAAAATATCAACATACTTTTATCCTCAGATCTTTTACAATATGAGGAATGAAGTGCTACTATCAATCAAAGCTTCATGATTTACATAAGTAATAATCAGAAGATTTTTGCCTCAGTAGGAAGAGGGTGAGTCATTAGTCCAGAAATATTGCTCTAGTACTCCCTAAGAAATATTAGAAATGACACCTAAAAGGATCATTCTCTTCCCAGCTACCTTTACTGTATCTCAGAATAAACAAAAGAAATATTTGCAGGAGTACAAAAATGTCCAGCATTCAAAAATGTAAAAGATAACAATGTCTACAATCCAGTCAAAAATTGATAAGCATGCAAACACATTTGCATGAAATTTTGAAAAACATTTGGGAAAATTATGAGAAAAAATCAAACTGATACATACATGACACAGATGATAAACATAATAGACAAGAACATTAGAAAAGTGATTAAAATATATAACTATATCCATACTCGCTCATATATTCAATTGTATTCCACTTGTTATGTGTTCAAGAAGCTAGAGGAAAACATTCACATCTTTAAGTAGAGACATAAAAGATATGTATTTGGGATATAGCTGTATATCTCTGTCTCTATATCAATATCTACCTATATAGATATACTGTATTTACAAGCTCAAACTTCTAGGGGTGAAAACTAAAATGTATGAGATAAAAATACTTGATTTGATTAGTAGCAGATTAGATATTGTAGGGAAAATCTTAGCTACTATTGACACAACAATAGAAACTATTCAAAATGGAATGCAAAAAGAAGATGACAGAGTCAAATATCAGTAAGCTGTCAATGGATGGAGGGAGAAAACAAACAAACAAAAATTCTAATAATGGCCACATATTTTCCAAATATGAGGGAAACTACAAACCCAAATATCCAGCACACACGTGCACATGCACCAACACCCATTACTAAACAAAAATGTGCATATTGTACTTGCAAAAACAGTTCGTTTCAGCTGTGTTAGTCATGATATGTAACAAAACAATGAGTTGTTTTTCAGTTGCAGGAGACCTCCAAAGTGTAAGTTATGTAATCTGAGAATGCCCCGATCAACCAAGTGTGGCAGATTCATGATCCCAGTGCCAACCAGAGTAAAATATCAACCACAGGTTAAAAGAACTTGGATCAAGGAACAGGGACCACATTAAGAAGGGAGAGGACACCAGTGCATGATGGTTCATGCCTGTGATACCAGTGCTTTGGGAGGCTGATGCAGGAGGATCTCATGAGGCCAGGAGTTTGAGACCCAATATCTACAAAAATGTTGAAAATTAGCTAGGCACGGTGGCATGTGTCTGTAGTCCTAGTTACTCAAGAGGTTTAGGTGGGAAGATACCTTGAGCTCAGGAGTTTGAGGGTACAGTGAGTTATGATCATGCCACTGTACACCCACCTGGGGAAAAGAGTAAGACCTTGTCTTTAGAAAAAAAGAAAGAGATAGAGATAGAGATAGAGATAAAGAGAGAGAGAGAGAGAGAGAGAGAGAGAGAGACAGAGAGAGACAGAGAGAGACAGAGGGAGAGAGAGAAAGTGAGGGTTGTCCCGCTTTGTTGCAGTACAAACTTAAAATCCAAGAACTCAACAATGCTTCTTTGCATGACCCAATCAGATCATGCCTCATTGCGTTTTCCTATCTCCCTCATAGTTACCTTTTGTGGATAAAAGCTGCCCCATACCAAAGCTCGTTATTACAGATTTGAGTGTTGCCTCCTGTCTTCTTGCCAGTTGACTCCCAATAAAGCTTTTCCTCTCCTCAAAAGCTGGTGCCATAGTATTGCACATCAGGAAGCGAGCCCATTGCTCAGTAATAATATTATAAAGAAACTGCTCAAAATCAATGATAAAGAGAAAATCATAAGAAGATAGAAAAAAGAGAAGTCCAGTTACAAAGAGAGAAAAAATATATGATTTCTTGTCAGAAAAAAAAGCAAGCCAAAAGAAAGAGGACAGCAACTTTAAAGTACAGAAATAATGAAAATGTTCATCTACAATTTGAAGATAATTAACTAGGCAAGCATATACTCTTTCACAATTCTCACATTATATTAGAAGTCCTAGCTAGTACAATGATACAGGAAAAAGAACTGAAATAAATAAGATTGGAAAATAATAAATAAACTGTCTTTATTAACAGTAACATGATTATCTAAGTAAAAAACCCCAAAGAATGTACTAAAGTGCTCCTAGAACTATATATAATATATAATTTTAACTATACATAATTTTATATATTGATCTTATATATTAAGCTTACTAGCAAGTAAGTTTACTGGTAAGTTTAAGATGTAAGATCAACATATAAAATTAATAGTTTGTATAAATAATAATCAGAAATTGAACATTTAACAATTGCCATTTCCATATGAAATGAGTGGTCCTCATGTATGATTGGCAAATAAACACATAAAAATACATTTAACATCACTATGTATTAGAACACGCAATTTTAAATGTCAATGAGTTAACACTGAATGCCTATTAGAATGGGGAAAATTAAAATGACTGACAATGACAAATGTTGGCTAGTTTGTAGAGGAAGTGGAATGATTTCCATACAACCTTGGTGGAAATATGAAATGTTACTATCACTTGGTAAAAAATGTTTGGCAGTTTCTTTAAAATGTCAGTGTAATGAACATATGACCCAGATATTTCACTCCTTATATTTCTCTAAAAGAGTTTAAAGTATAGGCCCAGTCAAAGACTTGCATATTAATGTTTTTAGTTGCTTTACTTATGATAGATTAAAACTGTAATGAACCTAAAAGTCTATCAACAGATGGACAGAAAGCAAAGTATGGTACATCCATACAACAGAATACTAGTCGGCAATAAAAAGAAAATCAACTGGATAACAACATGGATTAATTTCAAAACAATTATGTGAAGGAAGCCAAGTAATATTAGCATATGTTGTGTGATTCTATTTATATACAATTCTAGAAAATGAAGGTTTAATCTGCAGTTGCAGAACACATATCAGTGTTTGCCAGGAGGTCATGGGAGATGGGAGAAGCAGCAGGAAGGAGGAATATTGAGGGAAAGGAGAATATTTTTGTGAGGGACATGTTATTTTGCTTGTCATAGTTTCATGGGTGTTGATGCATGCCAAATCTTTTTAAATTGTACACTTTAAATGTGAATTTCACTGTTTGTCGTTTATTCCTCAATGAAGCTGTTAACAAAGCATAAAACCCTAAATATTGATCAAGGAAAAAGAAGAAATATTACCAATTACCAATATCAAAAATTAAAGAGGGCATTATTGATCCTTCAGACATTAAATGGATAACAATGAGCTTGATAAAAAGTTAAATGCCAATTTGACACTTAAATCAAGAAATTTCTTAAAAACACATTTTATGAAAATAGACACAAAGAAAGTAAAATGTAACTAATCCAAATATCTATCATGTAAATTGAATTTGTGTTGGTTGCTTCATGGGCTTCATACAGTTTGTTTTAAATGTTTTGTAAAAGATTTGTTTTGACTGTGTTTGCCAGTATATTTATGGACTGTTTATTATGCTTTTCCCATATATAATTGATTTAATTTTCTGTAGGGTCAATTCTGTTCTTCACTGCTTCTAAAGCATTTGTTCAATGTGCTACACAACTTATAGAAAATTTATCATTTCTAACTATGTGCCAAGCCTTTATTCTCAGAATAACACTCTGAGGTAAGTGGTGTAGTTAACATATTTTACATGAAATGATTCTAAAGTACAGTGAAATTAAGAACTTCTCTTCTCTCCAGAGCCCAAGTTATTTTTCTGAGGTCCTACAATGTTACATGTTAATTTTATAACTCAAGAAGCGAGATAAAAGAATAGTTATAAGTGAGAACTTTGGCTCCATATTCTAATGCTACCACTTCCTAGTTGTGTGACAATTGAAGCAAAATTTATTTGCTTCAATTTTCTCATCTGGGAAATGTAAAAAATAATAATCCTAGTAATATGACTTTATCAGAATAAAATGAGTTAATATATTTATAGTGGTCAGAACAGTTCCTGGTGTATACTAAGTCCTACTTAGTTTTAGATTGCATATACTACTACTACACTTTATTTAATTACTTGTTTTCCTTTATATTTTTGTTCACTTCTCAGACAAACCCACATTTTTCTTATTTTTTTACTTCTCTTCTTTCAGTTACATTGTCATAGAAACTATATATCATAAATTTTGGTGAGGCTATAATGTAAAAAATTGTACAATTTTTTACATTGTTTTGGGGGTTGTGGGGAAAAGATGTTTCTGGTATTTTAAATTTTGAATTCTGCTTCTTCAATTTAGTGGATATTTGCACAAGTTTCATACTAAATATGGAAAACTTTTTCAGTATTTTTCCCTAAAAAAAGGGTGAGACAATTCTTTGGTTGTTTCAATTTCTGGGTATAATGATTAATATAATAGTCTGCCTTCTCATCGGTAAAATGAGAACCTTAAAAATTGCCTCACAGAGTTCATGTGAGAAATAAATAAGATCATATATATAAAGTGCTCAAAGTAATTGCTGACCTACTTTAAATAATTAATAAATGTTAGATTTTAATTATTATGTTAGAAAACTCCTTTAAATTTTAGGTCAGAGTTCTAGTTATTAAAACAATAATGTCTTAAAAGTGGTGAAAAAAGTCTAAATGTTTGAAAAATTCTAACAGAATTTTTTTTTTCTGTAAGATTCTACTGTGTTAGGAAAACCTTGTTCAAGCCTCACATGTGGCATAGTTTGTTTCCTTCCTAATACTCCACAGCCTCAATATAGGAAACTACAATTTTTGAACAGGCCCCGAGACTGCCGCTGTAGGCCTTTGGGTGCTATAGCAGGCAAGATTCTAAAAGCTGTTTTCCTCCTCCTGTTCTACGCAGATCTGCTCAGACAGTTTACTAACAATTTGGGAACCACTAACCGAGAGAGGCAGAATCAGATGCATACTAGTAGAATACATTTTTTCACATCCAAAGACTAGTTAAGACTATTCTGGGAAAGGATGTAAATGGAGGTGGAAAAGTAACTCACATTGAGCAGGAGAAGAGGAAGGTAAAATTTGGAAGTCTCAGGATCCCCAAAATGAAAAGTGGAAGATGAAACCTTTCATTATAAAGATCAGAGAGCTAGCGCAAGCTTGTGATGTGTGGGAAATGAAGAAATTCGAATGTGGAAACCAAAACCACCTACTACAACCCCCTCCATTTGCCATACACCTGTGGAAAATATGCAAGCCTTACACGTTTTTGATATTATACTTTAAGTTCTAGGATACATGTGAACAACGTGAAGGTTTGTTACATGTGTACATGTGCCATGATGGTGTGCTGCACCCATTAACTCGTCATTTACATTAGGTGTATCTCCTAATGCTATCCCTCCCCACTTCCCCAACTCCACAATGGGCCCCAGTGTGTGATGTTTCCCTTCCTTTGTCCAAGTGTTCTCTTTGTTCAATTCCCACCCATGAGTGAGAACATGCGGTGTTTGGTTTTTTGTCCTTGCAATAGTTTGTTGAGAATGATGGTTTCTAGCTTCATCCATGTCCCTACAAAGGACATGAACTCATCCTTTTTTTATGGCTGCATGGTATTTCATGGTGTATATGTGCCACATTTTCTTAATCCAGTCTGTCACTGATGGACATTTGGGTTGATTCCAAGTCTTTGCTATTGTGAATAGTGCCGCAATAAACATACATGTGCATGTGTCTTTATAGCAGCATGATTTATAATCTTTTGTGTATATACCCAGTAATAGGATGACCGGGTCAAATGGTATTTCTAGTTCTAGATCCTTGAGGAATTGTTACACTGTTTTCCACAATGGTTGAACTAGTTTACAGTCCCACCAACAGTGTAAAAGTGTTCCTATTTCTCCACATCCTCTCCAGAACCTGTTGCTTCCTGACTTTTTAATTGTCGCCATTCTAACTGGTGTGAGATGGTATCTCATTGTGGTTTGAATTTGCATTTCTCAGATGGCTAGTGACAATGAGCATTTTTTCATATGTCTGTTGTTGCATAAATGTCTTCTTTTGAGAAGTGTCTATTCATATACTTTGCCCACTTTTTGATGGGGTTTTTGTTTTTTTCTTGTAAATTTGTTTGAGTTCTTTGTAGGTTCTGGATATTAGCCCTTTGTCAGATGAGTAGATTGCAAAAATTTTCTCCCATTCTGTAGGTTGTCTGTTCACTCTGATAGTAGTTTCTTTTGCTGTATAGAAGCTCTTTAGTTTAATTAGGTCTCATTTGCCAATTTTGGCTTTTGTTGCCATTGCTTTTGGTGTTTCAGACATGAAGTCCTTGCCTATGCCTATGTCCTGAATGATATCGCCCAGGTTTTCTTCTAGGGTTTTTATGGTTTTAGGTCTAACATTTAAGTCTTTAATCCATCTTGAATTAATTTTTGTATAAGGTATAAGGAAGGGATCCCGTTTCAGCTTCCTACATATGGCTAGCCAGTTTTCCCAGCATGATTTATTAAACAGGGAATCCTTTCACCATTTCTTCTTTTTATGAGATTTGTCAAAGATCAGATGGTAGTCGATGTGTGGTATTATTTCTGAGGGCTCTGTTCTGTTCCATTGGTCTATATCTCTGTTTTGGTACCAGTACCATGCTGTTTTGTTTACTGTAGCCTTGTAGTATAGTTTGAAGTCAGGTAGTGTGATGCCTTCAGCTTTGTTCTTTTGGCTTAGGATTGTCTTGGCAATGCGGGCTCTTTTTTGGTTCCATGTGAACTTTAAAGTAGTTTTTTCAAATTCTGTGAAGAAAGTCATTGGTAGCTTGATGGGGATGATATTAAATCTATAAATTACTTTGGGCAATATGGCCATTTTCAGGTTATTGATTCTTCCTATCCATGAGCATGGAATGTTCTTCCATTTGTTTGTGTCCTCTTTTATTTCTTTGAGCAGTGGTTTGCAGTTCTCCTTGAAGAAGTCCTTCACATCCCTTGTAAGTTGGATTCCTAGGTATTTTATTTTCTTTGAAGCAATTGATAATGGGAGTTCATTCATGATTTGACTCTCTTTTTGTCTGTTATTGGTGTATAAGAATGTTTGTGATTTTTGCACATTGATTTTGTATCCTGAGACTTTTCTGAAGTTGCTTATCAACTTAAGGAGATTTTGGGCTGAGATGATGGGGTTTTCTAAATATACAATCATGTCATCTGCAAACAGGGACAATTTGACTTCCTCTTTTCCTAATTGAATACCCTTTATTTCTTTCTCCTGCCTGATAGCCCTGGCCAGAAGTTCCAACATTATGTTGAATAGGAGTGGTGAGAGAGGGCATCCCTGTCTTGTGCCAGTTTTTAAAGGGAATGCTTCCAGTTTTTCCCCATTCAGTATGATATTTGCTGTGGGATTGTCATAAATAGCTCTTATTATTTTGAGATATGTACCATCAATACCTAATTTATTGAGAGGTTTTTAGTATGAAGGACTGTTGAATTTTGTTAAAGGCCTTTTCTGCATCTATTGAGATAATCATGTGGTTTTTGTCTTTGGTTCTGTTTATATGCTGGATTGTGTTTATTGATTTGCGTATGCTGAACCAGCCTTGCATCCCAGGGGTGAAGCCCACTTGATCATGGTGGATAAGCTTTTTGATGTGCTGCTGGATTCATTTTGCCAGTGTTTTATTGAAGATTTTTGCATCAATGTTCATCAGGGATATTGGTCTAAAATTCTCTTTTTTGTTGTTGTGTTTCTGCCAGGCTTTGGTATCAGGATGATGCTGGCCTCATAAAATGAGTTAGGGAAGATTCCCTCTTTTTCTGTTGATTGGAATATTTTCAGAAGGAATGGTACCAGCTTCTCCTTGTACCTCTGGTACAATTTGGCTGTGAATCCATCTGGTCCTGGGCTTTCTTTGGTTGGTAGGCTCTTAATTATTGTCTCAATTTCAGAGCCTGTTCTTGGTCTATTCAGGGATTCAACTTCTACCTGGTTTAGTCTTGGGAAGGTGTATGCATCCAGGAATTTATCCATTTCTTCTAGATTTTCTAGTTTATTTGCACAAAGGTGTTTATAGTATTCTCTGATGGTAGTTCGTATTTCTTTGGGATCGGTGGTGATATCCCCTTTATTATTTTTTATTGTGTCTATTTGTTTCTTCTCTCTTTTCTTCTTTATTAGTCTTGCTAGCAGTCTATCAATTTTGTTGATCTTTCCAAAGAACCAGCTTCTGGATTCATTAATTTTTTGAAAGTTTTTTTGTGTCTCTATCTCCTATGGTTCTGCTGTGATCTTAGTTATTTCTTGCCTTCTGCTAGCTTTTGAATGTGTTTGCTCTTGCTTCTCTAGTTCTTCTAATTGTGATGTTAGGGTGTCAATTTTAGATCTTTCCTGCTTTCTCTTGTGGGCATTTAGTGCTATAAATTTCCCTCTACACACTGCTTTAAATGTGTCCCAGAGATTCTGGTGTGTTGTATCTTTGTTCTCATTGGTCTCAAAGAACATCTTTATTTCTGCCTTCATTTTGTCATGTACCCAGTAGTTATTCAGGAGCAGGTTGTTCAGTTTCCATGTAGTTGAGTGGTTTTGAGTGAGTTTCTTAATCCTGAGTTCTAGTTTGATTGCACTGTGGTCTGAGAGACAGTTTGTTATAATTTCTGTTCTTTCACATTTGCCAAGGAGTGCTTTACTTCCAACTATGTGGTCAATTTTGGAATAAGTGTGATGTGGTGCTGAGAAGATGTATATTCTGTTGATTTGGGGTGGAGAGGTCTGTAGATGTCTATTAGGTCTGCTTGGTGAAGAGTTGAGTTCCATTCCTGGATATCCTTGTTAAGTTTCTGTCTCATTGATCTGTCTAATATTGACAGTGGGAAGTTAAAGTCTCCCATTTTTATTGTGTGGGAGTCTAAGTCTCTTTGTAGGTCTCCAAGGACTTGCTTTATGAATCTGGGTGCTCCTGTATCGGGTGCATATATATTTAGGATAGTTAGCTCTTCTTGTTGAATTGATCCCTTTGCCATTATGTAATGGCCTTCTTTGTCTCTTTTGATCTTTTTTGATTTAAAGTCTGTTTCATCAGAGACTAGGATTACAACCCCTGCCTTTTTTTTGTTTTCCATTTGCTTGGTAGATTATCCTCCATCCCTTTAATTTTGCTTATGTTTGTCTCTGCATGTGAGATGGGTCTCCTGAACACAGCACACTGATGGGTCTTGACTCTTTATCCAATTTGCCAATCTGCTTATTTTAATTGGAGCATTTAGCCCATTTACATTTAAGGTTAATATTGTTACGTACAAATTTGATCCTGTCATTATGATGTTAGCTGGTTATTTTGCTCATTAGTTGATGCAGTTTCTTCCTAGCATCAATGGTCTCAAAATTTGGTACGTGTTTGCAGTGGCTGGTACCAGCTGTTCCTTTCCATGTTTAGTGCTTCCTTCAGGAGCTCTTGTATGGCAGGCCTGGTGGTGACAAAAATCTCTCAGCATTTGCTTGTCTTATGAAGCTTAGTTTGGCTGGATATGAAATTCTGGGTTGATTGTTCTTTTCTTTAAGAATGTTGAATATTGGCCCCCATTCCCTTCTGTCTTGTAGAGTTTCTGCTGAGAGATCAGCTGTTAGTCTGATGGGCTTCCCTTTATGGGTAACCTGACATTTCTCTCTGGCTGTGCTTATCATTTTTTTTCCTTGATTTCAACTTTGGTGAATCTGAAAATTATGTATCTTGGAGTTGCTCTTCTCAAATAGTATCTTTGTAGTGTTCTCTGTATTTCCTGAATTTGAATGTTGACCTGCCTTGCTAGGTTGGGGAATTTCTCCTTGATGATATCCTGCAGAGTGTTTTCCTTCTTGGTTCCATTCTCTTCATCAGTTTCAGGTACACCAATCAGATGTAGATTTGGTCTTTTCACATAGTCCCATATTTTCCTGGAGGCTTTGTTCATTTCTTTTTACTCTTTTTTCTCTAAACTTGTCTTCTCACTTCATTTCATTTATTTGATCTTCAATCACTGATACCCTTTCTTCCAGTTGATTGAATCAGTTACTGAAGCTTGTGCATTTGTCACGTAGTTCCCGTGCCATGGTTTTCAGCTTCATCAGGTCATTTAAGGACTTCTCTACATTTCTTATTCTAGTTAGCCATTCGTCTAACCTTTTTTCAAAGTTTTTAGCTTCTTTGCACTGGGTTCCAACTTATTCCTTTAGCTCGGAGAAGTTTGATCGTCTGAAGCCTTCTTTCAACTCGCCAAAGTCATTCCCCGTCCAGCTTTGTTCCATTGCTGGCCAGGAGCTGCGTTCCTTAGGAGGGGGAGAGGTGCTTTGATTTTTAGAATTTTCAGCTTCTGTGCTCTGTTTTTCCCCCAACTTTGTAGTTTTATCTATCTTTGGTCTTTTATGATGGTGACATACAGATGGGGTTTTGGTGTGAATGTCCTTTCTGTTTGTTAGTTTTCCTTCTAACAGTCAGGACCCTCAGCTGTAGGTCTGTTGGAGTTTGCTGGAGGTCCACTCCAGACGCTGTTTGCCTGGGTATCAGCAGCGGAGGCTGCAGAACAGCGAACATTGCTGAACAGCAAATGTTGCTGCCTAATCATTCCTCTGGAAGCTTCATCTCAGAGGAGCACCCAGCCGTGTGAGGTGTCAGTCTGCCCCTACTGGGTGTGTCTCCCAGTTAGGCTACTTGAGGGTCAGGGACCCACTTGAGGAGGCAGTCTGCTCATTCTCAGATCTCAAACTCCGTGCTGGGAGAACTACTACTCTCTTCAAAGCTGTCAGGCAGGGATATTTAAGTCTGCAGAAGTTTCTGTTGCCTTTTGTCTGGCTATGCCCTGCTCCCAGAGATGCAGTCTACAGAGGCAGGCTGGCTTCCTTGAGCTGGAGTGGCCTCCACCCAATTTGAACTTCCAGGCTGCTTTGTTTATGTACTCAAGTCTCAGCAATGGCGGGCACCCCTCTGCCAACCTCGCTGCTGCCTTGCAGTTCAATCTCATACTGTTGTGCTAGCAATGAGTGAGGCTCTGTGGGCATGGGACCCTCCAAGCTCATCACAGGATATAAACTCCTGGTGTGCCATTTGCTAAGACCATTGGAAAAGCGCAGTATTAGGGTGGGAGTGACCCTATTTTCCGTGTGCTCTCGGTCACAGCTTCCCTTGGCTAGGAAAGGGAATTCCCTGACCTCTTTGCTTCCCAGGTGAGGTGATGCCTTGCCCTGCTTTGGCTCATGCTCTATGCGCTGCACCCACTGTTCTGAACCCACTATCTGATAAGCACCAGTGACATGAATCCAGTACCTCAGTTGAAAATGCAGAAATTGCCAGTCTTCTGCGTTGCTTACACTGGGAACTGTAGACTGGAGCTGTTCCTATTTGATCATCTTAGAACCACCCCTCTCAAGATATTTTAAGTCTCATGGAGCAGTGAATGTTGGATTTGTGTACTTAACATGGGATGAAAAACCTCACAGCATGCACAAAGTGGACTTGAGCAATGATAGTTGAAAACTCTTCTATAATCCTAAGCAAGCGTAGACATAGGCTACTGTTGCCACCAGTAATTTCCTCTTTTATAAATGATGGTGAGACAGTGTATTCAAGATAAAGAAGAGCAGCATTATGATCCAGTGACAATCAAAATGGAAATATAGATATATGGATACAATCATGAAAAGATTAGTATGAAAAGATACCATTTTCATTGTTGCTATATCCAATGCATTCTGGATTTCCCTTTAAAACATAGTGCTTGGAAATAACTAAAAATAATATTTGCTTTTTAAAATGAAAATAATACTAACTTTGACTCTCTAAACTGAGATTCTGATGATTTGATGTACAATGTCATGATTATTTGAAATTACTTTAAGATACAAATTAATGCAGAGAGCAGAAAGTTGTATAAATTTATGGAAGGACACATAATCATATATATTTCATGTTACATACTATGTTCAATATAACTAAAGGTTATAATTTTACACAAAGGTCCATACATAATAGGAAATATTTTAAATATTAAACTTTTATCTACTGTTTATGTTTTAAAGCTAAGAACATAGTAATTAAAAATTAAATTACAAAAAACAAATACTAGGTCTCAAGTAATATAAAAATCAAAGAACAGTAATAGAAAAATTTATTACTGTGATTAAATACTTGATTGTACAAAACTTAACCTTTTTAAAACCTACTATGGGAATACATAAAATGGAATATGTTTTTATTATTGCTTTTGATTGCTTGATGGCTAATGGTAATACTTCATTAATTCTAGTCTAGGATACAGAAAATGGCTTCCAAGATTGCTGTTCAAGTGAAATGTTAAGTGAAGAAATAGCTTTTGATGGATATCTATAATGTAGAGAAAATGTACACATTTCTATTGCTTAGTTACAATAACATATTATAGCCAACATGAAGACCAAAACACAACTTCAAAATAAACCCATTTTTTTTAAAAAAAGGTGTGCTTGCAGTATATACTCTGAAATTGGATTTCTTAAATAGGAATGATAATTCCAAAAAAGGACAGCAATTGCATTTATTGATAATTAGTCACCACAAAAATTGTCTATTTTAAAAAATACAAAGGTATATAGCCCCTTCACTTATTTTCTTTTTTTGTGAGTGTCCTTCTCACTATATTTTGCAAGAAAATATTACTGACAGGTCATGGCCCATCCAAACATAAATTCTGCTTACATTAAAACTATAATTATGCTGTAGCCCCAGATAACATCACCAGAGAAATAATTTTCAGCTCTCATGAAAGTTTCCCACTAGGAACATGAAAAGGCTGTTGGTCATAAAAAATTAGATCGTCGTCATTCAACTATCTATCCATCTATTCATCCATTCATCTATTGTTTCATCAATGTGTATCAAGTCCTTACTATATTTAAGGTAGCACACAAGTCTTAGGAATATTATACCCTGTCTTTTAAGAGTTTTCAGGGGTGTTCAATCTTTTGGCTTCCTTGCTCCACATTGGAAGAATTTTCTTAAGTCACACGTAAAATACACTAACACTAATAGAATCTACTAATTTTTCTAAATGATTTGCTTTAATTATCACTAGTCAATCATATATTTATGCAAATCTGGATGTGTTAAAGCTTAGGCAAATATACAAATACATATATATATATTTTTCCCAGCTAAAGAAAGACTTTCATTCTTGTTAATATCATATGATTAGCAATTTAGTTGGGAGAGAGGAGCACTATCTTCCTGACCTCTTGTTTCGCATGGAGGAAATTCAGCAATATTGACACATCTACCTCTTTTTTCACTATCATTGTCTCCTTCCAATGGTAGAAGTGACTTTTCAGATTGATGAGTTTGGTAAAAGAAATTGAGCATGATCCACTGAATCTCTATCATGTATTTTTCACATTTACCTGCTCACAAAAGGTATGTGTTGTAACCTGCTCTCTGACATGGGAGAAATTCTGGACCTGTGGAAGCCTGAAGTTGTCCTACTATGCTGTGATTGGGTACATAACAAGTATTTTACAATGCTTTGTCAATGGGGTGGGCTTCAATTATGTTCATTGTTTTGTTAAAGCAATACAAAATCTAGCAAATCAAGAATTAGAAAATCTGCGTTCTAGATCTTTACTTGTCAATTTTTGAGCAAACCATATACCTAATTATTCGACTCAGTTTCTTAGTCTCTCTTTGTGTGAACACTTTGAAGAAATATGTTTAAGCATGTAGTGCTTATATATACTGTCATCTCAATTTTTAATGTGCATTTTTTAAATATATGATATGGTTTGGCAGTGTCCCCAACCAAATTTCATCTTGAATTGTAGTTCCCATAATCCCTACATGTCATGGGGGAGACCCGGTGAGAGGTAATTGAATCATGGGGGCGGTTACCCTCAAGCTGTTCTTGTGATAGTGAGTGAGTTCTCACGAGATCCGGTGGTTTTATAAGGGGCTTTCCCCTCTTTGCTCAGTACTTCTATCTCCTTCCTCCATGTGAAGAAAAGCATGTTTGCCTCCTCTTCCACCAAGATGGTAAGTTTCCTGAGGCCTCTCCAGCCATGCTGTACTGTGAGTCAATTAAACTTCTTTCCTTTATAAATTACCCGGTCTTGGGTATTTCTTTATTAGCAGCATGAGAATGGACTAATACAATATACTAAGATTTAATAAAGGAAATGTAGTAGATACTTTACAGGAATTGTTCAACATAATCCTCACAATTTGCATATGGCCTTTTTATAGTTTGCATATGGCCATTTCTATTTTTTCTGCTTATTTGTTAATTTATTTGACTTGATTTAGAAATAGTCACAGCTTCTTAGAAAAATTGCAAGTATAGTACAATTTGATTTTTTTCCCAAACTGCTTCAGATTAAGTTGCCAATATAATGTTCCAAACACTTCAGTGTGTATTTCCTACAAGGACATTTTCTCATGTCACAACTATATGACTAACGAAGCTAGCTATAGTACCATCTAGTTCTGAAAGGCCATTCAACAAGTTTTGCTAGTTTAGATGCATGCTTTGCATTTAGATGTCATGTCTTTTACATCTCCTTCTATTTGGAATGGTTCATTAGTCTTCCTTTGAATTCATTAGTATTTCCTTGAATAGTCCTTTGGAAATACAGACAATGTTGAAAATTATAGCTATTTGTAGAATGTCCCTCAATTTAGACTTATATGATGCCTACATATGGTTAGGTTCAAATGATGTGGCTTTGGCAGGAACATGACCTTTGTGATAATGTAGTCATCTCCTTGCATCGTATCAGGTGGCATAGGATTTTGAATTGGTATGTAATTAATCAGTTATCTTTGATTGCTTTATTAAGGTGCTGTCTGCCATGATTCACCACAGAAAGTATTTGTAATCTCTTTGGAAGTTAATAAATATTTGGTGGCAAAGTGCTTTAAAGTTATTTAAATATCAAATTTTAAATCAATAATTTATTTAAATGAATATGGACTCTGGGTTCCTATTTTGATCAATTGGTTATGACCTAATTTAATTATTATTTTTTAAAATGCTTGTGTTTTGCTAGGTTTGGCCAGCAAAAAGCCCCTTCTAGTTGAACTCTGTGTCCTTTCAACATGTTTACAACTTTCTTCGAGTACTTCATTACTTCCTGGCTCAATAACATGTTCCCAGATAGCTCAGACTACTCTTGCCCCAGCTCTTAAATCAATCTTTTCTCCAAAGAGCCGTGGTTTATTTTCGTGGAAAATATTTTGAAAATATCATGGTTTGTGGGTTATTGCTGGTCCCCAATACTCTCAATGGATAGAGGTACAGGATATATGCAAATATACACAAAAACAAATTCATAAACATATGCATAAATTTAAATCTATATTTATTTTCAAAATTGCCTTTATATTGAAATCTGTAAGTTCACATTAATACCTTCACTCAGATCTAACACCAATTGTTCATTATAGTTTTCAATATTTGTAACTTTAATTATTTCTGAGACTCCTCCAAAGAAAGAAAATTGTCTCCTTTTATCCCTAATATATTTATATAATATATTACTTAGTGCATTTGCTTAATTCCCCTGCAGGTATTCAAATCTTCCATTGCCGCTACTCTTCCCAGCAAGACTGCTCTTAACTCCCTGTCTGGATGTTAACAACTTACTAATGTGACACCTTGTTTTTTCTATGCTCTTCTCATTCTGAGTCCTGGCTGCCCTCCTGCTTGCCCCTCTTGGGCACCTATTTTATTTTATTTTATTTTACTTTATTTTATTTTATTTTATTTGATTTTTGAGACGTAGTCTTGCTCCAGGCTGGAGTGCAGTGGCACGATCTCGGTTCAGTACGACCTCAGCTCACTGAAACCTCTGCTTCCCGGATTCAAGCGATTCTCCTGTCTCAGCCTCCTGAGTAGCTGGGATTACAGGCACACGCCACTACGCCCAGATCATTTTTGTATTTTTAGTAGAGACGGGGTTTCACCATGTTGGCCAGAATGTTCTCGATCTCTTGACCTCGTGATCCACCCGCCTCGGCCTCCCAAAGTGTTGGGATTACTGGCGTGAGCCACCGCGTCCAGCCTTGGGCACCTTTATTATGCTCAGTTTCCACTCTGGGTGGCCTTTGCCATCCCATTACAGGCTTTCATAACCTGTACTGGTCCACTCTGCTTATAGTCTCTCCTCACCCACATTCTCTCCTCAATCTCCTCCAACAGCTACACACACACAGCTTCACTGTGTGAACATTAGCTGTTACCATTATTACTATTATTTCAACCAGATGAGTGGAGGTGCCTATACTGAACCAGACATTTCCCTTGCCCTGCAGCTTAGGTGCTTACTACTTATATTACCTCCAACTGATTTTGAATGGATAATATCATCAGATTGTTCTCTATTTTCTAAAGTCCTTAACTAATTGCCCATAATTTCTTAACCCTTCAATATTCTATCAGAAATAACATATTAAAGAATTTTGTTCAGATTAATTATTGAGCTCCGCTTTGCCCTGTTCACCATTCATTCATTCCACATGTATTTATCCAGTGCCAGCTGTGTCCTGGTCACCACTTAGGGTACTACAAATACAACAGCAAGCAGGATTAGCATTGTCTGAGTTCTCATTGCATTTACATTTAGGTGGATTGACAGATAATAAATATATACAAAAATTATTCATATGGTAATAATGTAACATAAATAAAGAATGGTAAAATCTCCTGTTCTTGAAGTCTTCAGAGTTTGAAGCTGCCTGGTGAATTTATACCTTACTTAATTGATAACATGTTTGATAAAAGCATTCTTGGTTTACTCTTTCTGTCCAAACTTAGATTATTACTCTCATGCCTGGAGGTATTGAATGTTGGTAGTACATATTATGGGTCTTGATTACATTTAATTTTTATATAATAATTTCCTCATTGCTCATAGTGACATGAATATTGATGTTGGATAAAAGAGGACTGCTTTTGTGACTCAATTTTATTGATTCTTTTACTTTCAAAAATATTTCTTTATATTTTAGATATGCCTCCGGAATACAGCATATAGATTGGTTTTAGCTTGTTATCCAAACCTCGTCTATATTTGAAGCATTATTTAATGTAATTCTAATATTTTGAGGATTAAGTCTAACATCTTACTCATGCCTCTTGATTTTCTAGTGTTTATGTTTCTTTTTCTCTCTTTCTTAAACTTTTCTTTTAAATGTTTTGAAAATTGTTGAGTTTACTCTCTTCCAATATGATACACAGACAACCATAAACTCTCCTTTCTCCCCACTTCTGGCATTTGTGTATCAAATCTTTCAAAATTTGATATCAGAATATATAGCAATTGATTTACACATTATTATTTACATAGAATTACCAACAAAGTTTACATTTTGGTGTTTCTAAAATTTTCATTTCCAAAATTTCACTTAAGATGTGTGTGAGCACACACATATATGCATACACACACACACACTTTTAATTATTGTAGCTACAAAGTAGTTGTGTATATTTATGGGTTACTTTTTTTTTTTTTTTTTTGAGACGAAGTTTCGCTCTTGTTGCCCAGGCTGGCGTACAATGGCACAATCTCGGCTCACCGCAACCTCCGCCTCCTGGGTCCAAGTGATTCTCCTGCCTCAGCCTCCCAAGTAGCTGGGATTACAGGCGTGAACCACTGTGCCTGGCCAGTATATTTTGATATAGGCATAAAATGCATAATAATTGCATCAGGGCCAATAGGATATCTATCACATCAAACATGTGCTGCAAACAATCCAATTATAATATTTTAGTGATTTTAAAATGAATACTCAAATTAGTTTTGACTATAGTCACCATGTTGTGCTATAAAATAATAGGTCTTCTTCATTGCCTCTAAGTATGTTTTTGTACACATTAGCAGTCTCCACTTCCCTTCTGCCTCCTGCAGCACCATTCCCAGACTTTGATAGCCACCCTATTCTCTGTCTCCATCAGTTCAACTGTTTTGAACTCATTTGAGTGAGAACATGTGATCATGTGATGTTTGTCTTTTTCTGCCTTGCTTATTTTACTTAAAAAAAAATCGAATTTTGTCCATGTAATTGCAAAAGACAGGATTTCATGATTTTTTAATCACTGAATAGTACTCCATTGTGTATAAGTACTATATTTTCTTTATCTATTTATCTGTTGAGGGACAGTTAGGTTGCTTCCAAATCCTGGCTGTTTTGAACACTGGTGCAACAATCATGGGAGTGCAGACATCTCTTTGATATGCTGATTTCCTTTTTTGGGGGGTATATGCCTAGTAGTGGAATTCCTGGATCATATGGTCCAGTTTTCTAGCTCTATTTTTTTTTTTTTTTTTGGAGGCGGAGTCTCGCTCTGTCGCCCGGACTGGAGTGCAGTGGCCAGATCTCAGCTCACTGCAAGCTCCGCCTCCCGGGTTTACGCCATTCTCCTGCCTCAGCCTCCCGAGTAGCTGGGACTACAGGCGCCCGCCACCTCGCCCGGCTAGTTTTTGTATTTTTAGTAGAGACGGGGTTTCACCATGTTAGCCAGGATGGTCTCGATCTCCTGACCTCGTGATCCGCCCGTCTCGGCCTCCCAAAGTGCTGGAATTACAGGCTTGAGCCACCGCGCCCGGCCTCTAGCTCTATTTTTAATCTTGTGAGTAATCTCCAAACTATTCTTCATAGAGGTTGTATGAATTTACATTCCCACCAACAGTATACAAGAATTTCCTTTTCTCTACATCCTCTCCAATATTTGTTATTGCTTGAATTTTGTATACATGCCATTTTAACTGGAATGTGATGATATCTTACTGCAGTTTCGATTTGCATTTCGCTGGTGGTCAATTATGTTAAGTACCTTGTCATATGCCTGTTTGACATTTGTATCTCTTCTTCGGAGAAATACCTGTTAAGATGTTCTGTCCAGTTTTAAATCAGATTATTAGATATATTTCCCACAGAGTTGTTTGAGCTCCTTATATATTTCATTTTCTTGTCCCTTGTCAGATGGGTACTTTTCAAATATTTTCTCCCATTCTGGGGATTGTTTCTTCACCTTCTTGATTGTATCCTTTGCTTTGCAGAAGCTTTTTAACTTGATGTGATTCTATTTGTCCAGTTTTGCTTTAGTTCCTTGTATTTGTGTGGTATTACTAAAAAAACCTTTGCCCAGTCGAATGTCCTGGACACTTACTCCAAGTTTTCTTGTAGTAGTTTCATAGTTTTCAGCCCTAGATTTAAGTCTTTAATCCATTTTTATTTGACTATTGCATATGGTGACAGACAGGGGTCTGATTTCATTCATCAGCATGTGGATATCCAGTTCTCCCAGCACCATTTATTGAAGAGACCATTCTTTCCTCAATGTATGTTCTTGATACCTTTGTCAAAAATGAAGTCACTGTAGGTATGTGGATTTGTTTTTGGATCCTCTATTCTGTTCCATTGTTTATTTGTCTGTATGCCAGTACCATGGTGTTTTGGTTACTATAGCTCTGTAGTATAATTTCAAGGTAGGTAATGTGATCCTTCTTTTTGCTTAGGGTAGTTTTGGATATTCTGGGTCTTTTGTGGTTCTATATTCATGTTAGGACTATTTTTTTTCTATTTCTGTGAAGAATGCCATTGGTATTTAATAGGCATTTCTTTCAACTTGTAGATTGTTTAGGTTAGTATGGACATTTTAACAATATTGATTCTTCCAATTAATGAACATGGAATATCTTTTCATTTTGTTATGTCTTCTTCAATTTCTTGCATCAATGTTATACAGTTTTCATTGTAGAGATCATTCACTCTTCTTTGGTTAGGTAAATTCCTAGATATTTTATTTTATTGTAGCTATTGCAAATGAGATTACTTTCTGGATTTCTTTTTCAGATTTGTTAGCTATTGGCTTGTAGAAATGCTACTGATTTTTATATGTTGATTTTGAATCCTGCAACTTTACTGAATTTATCGATTCTAATAGTTTTGTTGGTGGGGTCATTAGGTTTTTCCAAATATAAAATTATCCCTTTTGCAGACAAGGATACTTTGACTTTTTTCTTTCCCATTTGGATGCCCTTTACTTCTTTCTCTTGTCTGAATACTCTAACTAGAATTTCCAGTACTATTCTGAATAACAGTGGAGAAAGTGGGCATTCTTGTGATCCTGATCTTGAGGAAAGTCTTTCAGTATGATACTAGCTATGAGTATGGCATGCATGGCTTTTATTATGTTGAGGGACATTCCTTTTATAGCCAGTTTATTGAGGGTTTTATCATAAAGGAATGTTGAATTTTATTAAATGCTTTTTCAACATCAATTGAAATGATTATATGTTTTTTATCCATTCAGTTGTTACAATGTATCACATGACTTTATTTGCATATATTGTACATTCCTTGAATCCCTGGGATAAATCAAACTTGTTCATGACAACTGATCTTTTAAATGTGTTGTTGAATTTGGTTTGCTAGTATTTCTTTTTTGTTTTTGTTTTTGTTTTTGTTTTGAGATGGCGTCTTGCTCTGTCACCCAGGCTGGAGTGCAGTGGTGAGATCTCTGCTCACTGCAAGCTCCACCGCCTGGGTTCATGCCATTCTCCTGCCTCAGCCTCCCAAGTAGCTGGGACTACAGGGGCCCGCCACTACGCCTGGCTAAGTTTTTGTATTTTTAGTAGAGACGGGGGTTTTACCATGTTAGCCAGGATGGTCTCAATCTCCTGACCTCAAGATTCACCCACCTTGGCCTCCCAAACTGCTGAGATTACAGGAGTGAGCCACTGTGCCGGGTGGTTTGCTAGTATTTTTACATCAACATTGATCAGAGATAATGGCCTGTGGTTTTCTTTTCCTTTCTTCTTTTTTTTTTTTTTTTGATGTGTCTCTCTGTTTTTGGTATCAGGGTAATGCTGGCCTTGTAAAATGAGTTTGGAAGTACTCCCTCCTCCTCCATGTTTTTTTGTTTTTTTTTTTTTAAACAGTGTGAGTAGGACTGGTTTTAGTTCTTCTTTAAATGTCTGGTAGGATTCAGCAATGAAGCCATTGTGTCTTGAGTCTTTTCTTTGCTGGGAGGTTTTATTTATATGGATCTTCTCTCATTTTTTCTTAATTAGTGTGGCTGTAGGTTTGTAAATATTGTTTTCCTTTTCAAAACACATTTTTTGTTTGTTAATCTTTTGTATTGTTTTCTTCATTTCAAATCATTTATATCTGCTCTGATCTTTATTATTTCTTTTCTCCTACTAATTTTGTGTTTTGATTGCTCTCACTTTCTAATTCTTTAAGATGCAACATTAGGTTGTTTATTTAAAGTTTTTCTTCTTTTCTGGTGTAGTCGCTTATAGCTATAAACTTCCCTCTTCATAATGTTTTTACTGTGTCCCATAGGTTTTGGTATATTGTGTTTCAAGAAAATTTTTGTTTCCTTATTAATTTCTTTATTGACCCACTAGTTATTCAGAAGCATATTGTTTAATTTCCATGTGTCCAGTAATTTCCAAAATTATTCTTGTTATTGATATGCAGGTTTATTCCATTGTGGCCAGATATGTTTGATATAACTTCAATTAAAAAAATATTAAAACTTGTTTCATGATGTAACATAAAGTCTATCCAGGAGAATGATCTGTGTGTTGATTGGAAGAATGTGTATTCTGTGGCCATTGGATGAAGTGTTCTGTAATATCTATTAGATTCATTTGGCCTATACTGCAGATTCAGTCTGATGTTTCTTTGTTGATTTTCTGTCTGGAAGATCTTTGAAATGCTGAAAGTGTGATGTGCAAGTCTCTAGCTATTGCTAGATTATTTTGAGGTCTGTCTCTTCTTTTAGCTCTAATAATACTTGCATTATATGTCCAGGTGCTCCAGTGTTGGGTGCATGTATGTTAACAATTGTTATATCCTCTTGCTAAATTGTCCCCATTATTATTATGTAATGACTTTTTGTCTCTTATAGTTTTTGTCTTGAAATCTATTTTTTCTGATGTAAGTATAGCTATTCCTACTTGTTTTTTGTTGTTGTTGTTGTTTCAATTGGCATGGAATATCTTTTTTTAATCACTTTATTTTCAGTCTATGCATGTCTTTATAGGTGAAGTATGTTTCTTGTACACAACAAATCACTGGGTCTTGTATATGTTTTTTCTCCATTCAGCCATTCTATGACTTTTGATTGGAGGATTTAGTCCATTTACATTCAGTGTTATAATTAGTAAGGAGTTACTTCTGCCATTTTCTTATTTGTTTTCTGGTTGTTTTGTGGTCTTATCTTCTGTCTTTTTTTTCTTCCTGTCTTATTTTTATTGAAGGTGATTTTCTTTGGTTGCATGCTTTAGTTTCTTGCTTTTTACTTTTTATGTACTCATTGCATATTTTTGGATTTGAGGTTACCGTGAGGCTTATAGATACTATCATAATACCCATTATTATTATTATTATTATTGAATATTTGGAGAAAACTAAAATTAATATGTATGCATGTTTAAAGTTCCAGGGTAATGTGCAGGATTTGTAGGTTTGTTCCATGGGTAAGTGTGTGCCATGGTGGTTTGCTGCACCTATCGACCCATCACCTAGGTATTAAGTCCAGCATGCATTACCTATTTTTCCTGATGCTCTCCCTGCCCCCACCTCCCACCCCACAAGCCCCAGTATGTGTTGTTCCCCTCCCAATGCCCATGTGTTCTCATCATTCAGCTCCCACTTATAAATGAGACCATGTGGTGCTTTGTTTTTCATTCCTCTGTTAGTTTGCTGAGGATAGTGACTTCCAGCTCCATCCATGGTCCTGCAAAGGACATGATTCCCTTCCTTTTTATGACTGCATAGTATTCTATACTACCCATTATTTTAAGCCGATAATAACACTCTTTTGCATAAAAATTAATAAAAACTCTATATCTCAACATAATCCTGCCATTTTTAAAATTTTGGTAGTTTATATTCATACCTTACTGTACTGTCTGTGTCTTGAATAGGTTAGTTAACCCGCATATTACCCTGGAACCTAAACACACACACACACACACACACACACACACACTTTAATTTTAACTTTCTCCAAAGCTCCAATAATAATAATAATAATAACAGTGGGTGTTAAAATAGTATTTGCAAACCTCATGGTAACCTCAAATCCAAAAACATACAATGAATGCACAAAAAATTATAAATATTTAAAACTTTTGTTTGATCTACCTTTTAGTCATTCTGCTTAAGAACAGTTTGTACTCCACAGTTACAGTGTTTTAGTGTTGTATTTTTTTCTGTGTGCTTACTATTACCAGTAAGTTTTGTACCTTTGGATGATTTCTTATTCCTTATTAACATCCTTCTATTTTCTGACTGAAGAATCTAGTATTTCTTGTAGGACAGGTCTGATATTGATGAAATCCCTCAATTTTTTTTTTTTTTTTTTTTGGTCTGGGAAACTATTTCTTCTTCATGTTTGTAGAATATTTTCACTGGCTGTGCTATTTTATGGTAATTTTTTTTCCTTTACTTTAAATATGTCATGCCACTCTCCCCTGGCCTTTAAGATTTCCCCTGAAAAGTCTGCCCTTAGTCATATTGGAGCTAAATTTTATGTTATTTGTTTCTTTTCTCTTGCTGATTTTAGCATCCTTTCTTTATCCTTGACCTTTGAGAGTTCGATTATTAAACCTCTTGCAGTAGTCTTCCTTGGGTTAAATCTACTCATTGTTCTATAGCCTTTTTGCACTTGGATATTGATATGTTTCTCTGAGTTTGGGGAATTTCTGTGTTACTGTCCCTTTGAAGAAATTTTCTACCCCTATCTCTTTCTCTACCTCCTCTTTAAGGCCAATAACTCTTGGATTTGTCCCTTTGGAGCTATTTTCTAGATCCCATAGGGGTGCTTCATTGTTTTTTATTCTTTTTTTTTTTTTTTTTTTGACTGTTAATCCTTATTATTCTTTTTTTTATTTATTTTTATTTTTTTTATTTTATTTTTTTTATTTTTATTTTTTTATTTATTTTTTTTTTATTATACTTTAAGTTCTAGGGTACATGTGCATAACGTTTATATCATGTATAACTCCCCAGTGCAATCCCTCCCTCCTCCCCCCTCCCCATGATAGGCCCCAGTGTGTGATGTTCCCCTTCCCGAGTCCAAGTGATCTCATTGTTCAGTTCCCACCTATGAGTGAGAACATGCGGTGTTTGGTTTTCTCTTCTTGTGATAGTTTGCTAAGAATGATGGTTTCCAGCTGCATCCATGTCCCTACAAAGGACGCAAACTCATCCTTTTTGATGGCTGCATAGTATTCCATTATTCTTTTTTCGTTTGTCTCCTTGACCCGTGCATTTTCAAATAGCTTGTCTTCAAGCCCACTAATTCTTTCTTTTGCTTGATCAATTCTGCTATTAAAATCTCTAATGCATTCTTCAATATATCAATTACTTTTCAAAGCCAGAATTTATGCTCAATTATTTTTAGTAATTCCCATGTCTTCGCTGAATTTATCTGATCAAATTTCGAATTCCTTCTCTGTGTTGAGTTTATGTTTCCTCAAAACAGCTATTTTTAATTCTGTGTCTGAAAGGCCACCAATTTCTGTTTGTCCAGGATTGGTCTCTGGTGACTTATTTGATGAGGTCATGCTTTCCTGGATGGTCTTGATGCCTGTGGATGTTCATCTGGGACCAGGCATTGAAGAGTTAGTTATTTATTGTAGTCTTTGCCATCTGGCTTGTTTGTACCCCTCCTTCTTGGGAAGACTTTTCAGGTATTCAAAATAATTTAAGTGATGCAGTCCAAGCCATATCTGCATTAGGGAGCACCCTAAGCCTGGTAACACTGTGTTTCTTGTAGAATCCTAGAAGTATACCTTTACTGTTTTTGATAAGATTTAGAAGAACTATCTCAATTATTATACAGAGAATCATATTCTCTTCTCTTACCCTGTCCCAAACAATTGAAGTCTCTATCTGTTCTGAGCCTCCTGGAGGTGGGGGTGGGATGACAAACACACCCCTGTGGCCAACACCACTGGAAGTGTGATGGATCAGATCTGAAGCCAGCAAAGCACTTGCTGCCACCCAGTGCTCACTTTAACCCCTACCTGGTTACCACTTATATTTTCACAAAGCCCTGGGGCTCTACAATTAGTGGGTGGCAAAACCAGCCACACTTGTGTCCTTCCCTTCAGGGTGGTGAGTTCTCTAAGGCTTTGGGTGGGTCCAGAGGTGCCACTTGGGAGACAAGGACTAGAGAAAAAATCTTAGAAGTCTACCTTGTGTTCCGTTATACTGTGGCTGAGCTGGCACTCAAGCCATGAGACAGTCATTCCTCCTCTTTCCTCTCTTTTTAATGTCAGAGGAGCCTCACTCCATGAACACCACCATCACAGGCATATGAGGAGTACTCCCAGGCTACTGCAGATGTTCTCTTCAGGCTCAAGAGACCTTCATTCAGTAATGGTGAATGCTGTCTGACCTAGGACTCATGCTTCAGGTCAGTAGGCTCCCCTGTGGACCAAGGCTAGTCCAGAAATGCTGTGCAAGGGCCAAGACCTGGAATTGAGGACCTCAAGAGCCCACTAGGTGATTAACTCTTCTGTGGCTGAGCTGATACCTAAGGTACAAGACAAAGTTCCCTCTACTTTTTCCTCTGCTTCTCTCAAGCAGAAGGAACTTCTTCCCATAGCTACCTAAGCTGGGAATGTGCTGAGTCTCACCTGAAGCCACCAAGTCTTTGAGCCTCACTCAAGGTCCATAGCATACTACCTGGAGAGTATTCAAGGCCCAACGTCTCTTTAGTAAGAAGCTGATGAATCTTGTCAGGACTGGGTCTTTCCCTTCAAGGTAGTATGTTTCCTTCTGGCCTTAGGTGAGTCTATAATTTTTTTTCATGGAGCTAGGGCTTGGAATAGGGGCTTCATGATTCTGAGTGGTGTCCTATCTTCCTGTGCCTGAGCTGGTATCCAAGATGCAAGACAAAGTCCTCTCTACTCTTCCCTTTCTTCTTCTCAAGTGAAGGGAAGGGGTCTCTTTTGGGGCTATGAGCTGTGTAACCTGGGGTTGGAGGAAGGGTGGTGCAAGCACTTCCTTAGCCACCATGGTTGGTGTCTTAGTAGGTTGTGTGCCTTCCACGTCCATTGGCTCTGAGACTAGTTAAGCGTTAGGACTTGCCTAGTAGTTGCCATCCTTATAGCCTAGACTGCCTTTCCAGTTTATGTGCAGGCCCAGGGCGCTTTAGCCCACGTTGTTGATGCTTGCCAGAACTCAAGTTCTGATGGGTAAGAGGGATAATTTCCCTCTGGCTAGGGCTGGTTTAATGTGAGTGAGCATCAGCTGAATTCTGCCTTGTTTTGTTTTTTTTCTGTAATGGAGCAACACTGCGTTTTATGCAATGTCTCACAATTGCTGAGCTCTCCCTATCCTAAGTGCACAGATTCTCTCTCCATGTCATGTGGCTGCTGCTTGGTGCTGGGGAATGGGTTGCATTGACTATTCAAGACTGTCTTCTGTACCTTCTTCAGTGCCTCTTTCAGTGATATGAAGTTAAAACCAGACACTGTGCATGCTCACCTGATTTGTGCGTCTTATAAAGGTGCTTTGTGTGTGTACACAGCTGTTAAATTGGCTTCCTTGTGGGGTTGCAGGATGATTTGTTGAGTCTTCTATTTAGCTGTCTAGCTCTGCACCTCTGGAATTCTTTTTAAGCCTCACCCTGCCTTTTATTTATACATCCTGGCAGGCTGGCAAGAAGGCTGTAAGTTTGCCTCTTCCTTTAGTACTGGCAGAAAATTTAAGTTTCTCATGTGTGAAAGTTGTTGTCTAGTTACAACCCCTAGCCATTCTAATGGAATAAATGTATTCACCTTGGTCTTGCCTCAGCCAACTGTTTGCTCTCACTCATCTATTCCCATGAGTCCTTTGTATGAATAATGCACTTTCTCATAAACTCTGTAGGTGCATTACATGTCACCAGACTCCACATCTGAACTGAATTTTGGGTGGAAATCTATTTTGTTTTTTGGGGGGGAAGCAGGTATAAAACAATTGCTTCCAGAAAGTTTTCAGCAAGTTTCTCCTTAAAAATGGTCTCTGCTTTTCCTTCGCTCCTGAACTTTAATAGAATAGCTTTTGGGAGAGTATAATTATTCTCTATCCAGTGTTTTCCATTTAGATAGAGCTCTGAGGTATTAATTGATGTTGACGCTTAAGGACAAATGCTCATCTAGGGCTACAAAGAGATTCTATCATTTTTATACAATTTCAAATCTACTTCTTAAAAATTATTAAAATACATTGAAAATTTAAATCCTTACTGCACTGTGAATTTCAAACAGCTCATATAATAACTCCTATAGTATCAGCACAAAAGAAACACTCTCATAATTATAGCAATCAAAACATTCTATTTGACAGTAACAAAAGTATTGTTTAAAAAATAGTTTAGAATCTTCATACCTATGAAAGTGAACTTCCAAATCCATTTCATGACAAGGGGCAGATTTCTACCTTGCTTCTTCTAGTATCCCCTTTTCTGCCGAGGTCAAGTTGTCTCTTTGAAAGAAATTTTTCTCTATCTTTTTTGATGGTGCACTTCTGAAACTGTTTCCGACCAACTGATTCTACCACTCCATTTGGAGCCCTTGCACCTATGTCATCAGTAAGAAAATAAAGCTGTCAAAGGGGAATTTCCACCAACTGATGTACCAGCTTCCATTTTTGCTCATATCTCCTGCATGTCTTCCTTTATTCCCAGAGAAGTTCTCTACTCTCATCAAAGGCTTCCTTCTGGGCTGTGGGATCCTTGTCCTCCATTATGAAGGGCTTGCCTCCTTCTTTTACCTGTTTTCTCTTCTTCATTCTAAATATTTCCATCTCTGTTAGATAATTTCTATCAACACACAAGCACATTTTCTTACCTCCTCTATTGAGCAAAAGAAAACAAAAGGAAAAACATCTTCCTTGACCCAATTACTTTTCTAGCCTATATGTGTATTCACTGCTCTTAACAGTGAAGCTTTGCAAATGCATTGCATTCATTGGATTCATTATACTCTTCAACCCACTTCAATTAGGTTAGAACCACTCTTGTAAAAATTTCCAATTGTACTTATGATGTCAAATACAATGCATGTCTTTCTGCTGCTTGACTTCAACTGCCTTTAACACAGTTCTCCATACTATATGAGTGACACTGCTCTCATGGCTTTCCAGACTTGGTACTTCCCTGCCTTTCCAACCTCAAGTCACCTCTAACTTCAGAATATTTTAGGCTCAGCCATCTCTTACCTTTAAATTATATCAGTATGTAGATGACTTCAAAACTTAATCTCTACCTAAATCCTCTCCACAGGTCTTCAGATTTGTATCAAATTGTCTACCTGAATTTTCTTTTCTTTCTTTCTTTCTTTCATTTTTTTTGAGACAGAGTCTTATACTGTCGCCCAGGCTAGAGTGCAGTGACATGATCTTGGCTCACTGCAACCTCTGCCTCCTGGGTTCAAGTGATTCTCCTTCCTCAGCCTCCTGAGTAGCTGGGACTATAGGCACACACCACTATGCCCAGCTAATTTTTGTATTTTTAATAGAGACAAGGTTTCACAATGTTGGCCAGGATGGTCTCGATCTCTTGACCTTGTGATCCGCCTGCCTCATCCTCCCAAAGTGCTGGGATTACACGCCTGAGCCACCGGCACCCTGCTGTCTACCTGAAATTTGTACTTGGACACTTTATAGGTGTTTCACTCTTATTAGACCTCGTAGTAGGCAGAATAATGGTCCCCACAAAGAAGTCCATGTTTTAATCCTTATACCTGTAATCATATCACTTTAGATGGCAAAAGAGACTTGAAAGTATGCTTAAATTAAGATCCTGAAATTGGAGATTATCGTGTATTATCTAAGTGAGCCCAAAGTAATCATAAGCATGCTTATTAGAGGAAGGAATAAGCGTCAAAGTCAGAGAATGTGATGTGATGCTGGAAGATTATTTTCATCTTTTAGATATTTTCTTCCAATTCACTAGCTCTGTTTCGGCCTGTGGCTTATCTGTTACTAAATAGGTAATGATGGTTTCGTTTTGTTTGATTTGTTTTGCTTTATTTCACTTATAGAATTTTATTCTATTTATTATGTTATAATCCTCAGGCACAATCATCAATATTCTCTTATCTACTTGAATACAGTAAGCATATAAATGTGTCTGTATCTGAAGTCTGTTAATTTATTTCTATTGTTTATTTTTTCTTCTGATTTCTGATTCTTGTTCTCTTTGGATATGTTTTTGACTTTGATTTTCTTATTATTTTACAGTAAATATTTGCAAAATTGTTTGTAGAATAATTGAGAGGATTTGTATATGTTCCTGCCAGGCACATGATAACAATAGGAATCTGGGATCACCTGGATGTAATTTCAGTAGTTGAGCTCTGGAGAGGCAGAGATTCAGCTGATGCAAAGGATTATCTAGTTTGATTTGCTTATATTCTGAGAATGTCTCTTTCATGACTCAATCTGAAAAAGAGGAATTTAACGGACTCTTATCTTCTCAGTTCTGGATTCCAGTGCTTCTCCTCCCAGCTACTTTTGGCTGTCAAAAGGACTCTTTCATTCATCCTCTAAGCCATCCAGTGTCAGCAAATGCCTTAGGGAAAAAAAAAGAGTTCTAACACTAATACTGGACAGGGCTCCTTGGACTTCTCTACTGGTATCTGACTTATTTATTTTTCATTATCATGGTAGTTGTCTGAGACATTCACACAGATATTTTGTTCAAGTTGTCTTAACTAGAAAGGTAAGAAAATGTTATCTAGTCTACCATGATTAAAAGCAGAATCCATTTTAATGTTCTCAGAATAATTTAATTGATATTTAAATTTTACTACATTCTAAAAAATGACAAGGCAATTGAAATGATTTTTGAAGAGTGATTTAAAAATTAATTTTGGGGAAAATGCATCACATATGTATTTTTGAATTGGTTCAAAATAAATATGTTCCAAATATAGTCAAATGTCTGTCTTCAGTGAAACCAATAGGTAAAGCAGAAAACAAACTAAATAAAACAGTTTAACATAATGAACAAAAACAGTAAGGGTAAATGGTGAAGAAAAGAATCATGCGGGCCTTGGAACATGAGAATTATATCTGAGGATAGATTTCTTCTAGGCACCAATTAATAATGATCAAGAACATATTAAAATCTCAAGTTGGCCTGAATGTTAGCAAAAGTAGTTAACGTATGGGTATCCTGTAAGAACAATAAGTGGAAGAGAAGAGTAGGTAGAATAGTGTTGCCTTCTGGTCACTGGATTGTTCTAAAGCTAGTTGGTTCAAGTTGAGTTATAGTGGAGCTCAGATAATACTCAGAAGCATAGTAAAAAGAATCTCCCTCAAGAAACAGAAAAGTTAGCAAAATCTAGGGAAGAATTTGTTCCTCCTACTTGCAGACTGGAGAAATAAGCTGCAATCAGATCATGAATTGGGAAGGAAAACCAAGTATAGGTATAAGAAAAACATGTGGTGAAGAAAGGAGGATGGTAAATTTTGCAAAATAAGCAGATCACTGAGAAGATGGCCCCAAATTCCTGCATAGAAGATCTAAAAGTTGCCTGACTACTGTTATTTCCTACTTACATATTTGGATAATTTTGTGACCTTCAGGATTTGTTAGGATTGGCTCAGGCTCTGGAGGTCCTATGTTGGCAGATGACGGTCTTCTTCACTGCAGGTGAGCAAACTAGGTGGGTAGGAAATGCTGTATCTCCTTACTCCATAAACAAGCAAAAATTTCAAGACTATAGCTGTTTATTTTAGAGCATGAGGTTCATCCTTCTACTTAATTTCTTTTTACTGTTTTAAAATTGTGTTTATATTTTTCAATATATATTTCATCTTAATATTTGATGAATTATGTATGATAAATTCTGTGATATCAGGATACCAGATATTGAATCTAAGCTAAATTAAATTTAAAACAATTAATGAGGAAATGGCATCAAAAACTTCAAAAAGAGAATAAACACTTCAAAAATGAATTTATTTTGATCTCATAAGGGAAATAGTCCATGTCTTTTTCTTTTAAAATGTCCACTGAAAGATTTATAACTAATAGATTTTAAATGCAAGTCTGAGTCATGTGACTCCCTACTCACATGACAGTGGAGTAGAATGAATATTAATGGTCAGTTCCATGAGAAAAGATAAAACTCACACAACCTTATAACAGAAATAGTTACTTCTCCTTGTATCTATGCCAATATAAAATAAACCTCCACTGTCATTTCACAATGAAAAGTGAATTTAGTATCTTCACATTTGTTAGGTGAAAGTTTATATCTAGTACTTGCTTCCATGTATTAAGACTCCCCAGACTGTTTTTAATTCTTTTTGATTCAAGTCCTTAATCGCCAAGTTTCCCAGACCCTTACATCCAGTTCACCCACTGTTTGAAAACATAAGTCATGTAAAAGTCTCCTAAATTAGATATACTTTTCATGAAGTTGTTTTGAAAATATTCATCTCCAGTGGCACCTTGTTTAGTGAGCATCTTATAAATCAAATATTTTTGCTTTCTCCTTTGACCTAAGGATACAAAACCAGGTCTGTTATTTAAAGACTGAGCTATTTAGTGGAGGCAAAGGGGAGAAATCAAATTTGTTTTTATATTAAAGCTTTCTGATTAACTTACCCCCAAACTACCCTGAGATTTATTTTTCCTCCGAGTTCCCTGTAACTTGGAATTAACTTCTATTAATTTGGATCTGTAAATAGTGGTATGAAATAGCAACTAACGTTTCTTGAAAATTTACCCTATAAGTGCTCAGCTCTGAGTTAAGTCCTGGATATTGTTTTTATCAAGTCTTGAAACACTCATCATGAAATAGGTATAAAGATCTTCATTTTTACAAATTAGAAAAACTTACACATTCACTTCTGGTTTTTAAAATAATCAGAAGTAAGCCTAGAAGAATTTTTCTCCTAATGTAATTAGGTTTAAAATTTTTTTCTTTAGTCACAAAAAGAGACAAAAGGAAATTATTATTAAAATAATATTCAGTACACTCAATATTACTTTAATAAACTAAGTCAGAACATATTAAGTAAAAAAGATAAATCCCAGCTGAGAACATATTTACAACATCTGAAATATGTAAAGGCTTAATATTGAGAATTCAAAAGAAGCTTCTAGACACTAACAATAGATAGTCATTCCAATGTTATGATGGGCAAAGAATTTTATCAGACAGTATACAAAAAAAGAAGCCTGCATAGTAATCAGATATATAAAAAGTTGTTCGAGTTTACAGGTAATTAGGAAAAAGCAATAAACAAAAAATAAGATACCATTTTATAATCATCAGGTTGATATAATTAATTTAAATGTGATAAATCAATGTGGTGATAAGTATAGTTTGAAGCACAATTTGAAACTATCTATTCAATTTAAAGATGCATATCCCAAATATATATTTTGAATATATTCAGTGATGGAGCCAATCCATTTCTATGTGTTCATTATAGGAAAATTATTTCACATCTACAAAAGAAGTACATAGACGTTTGCTGGAGCACTTTTCTATTAAAAAAACAAAACAAAACTAGAAACAATCAAAAAGCCCATTAGCTGCAGAACACGTAAACTGATTTATTTATGAAAACGATTTACAATGGATAAACATAGATTAACTAAATCTACATATTTGTATATGAATGAATTTTCAAAAATGCAATGTTAAGGGAAAATTTGCAACTTGATATTATTTATTTAATTTTGAAACTGAAAGCTATATACACTGTCTAGAGGTAAAAACATGTAGAAAGGGTATAAAATCACACCTGACAACTAAATTAGATAAGTTAATGCTAACTATGGAATAAACACGAAATAAGTTTATTTGTTGTTCTGAGTAAGCCCCAAAGAATTGCTCATATATGGTGAGCATTTTACCCAGAGTGAAAATAAAGTGGAGAAACCTGATATTGCTTTAAATTGAAAATCAATAGTTGTAACATTAGATACTTACGTAACATTTGCTGTGTGCCAGACATTTTTCTAAGTATTTTACGTGTTTTAGTTTATTTATTCCTCCTATAGATGCTATCATTATGAAGCCCATTCCCTAGATGAGGAAAAAAAAAAAAAAAAACACACACACACACAGCGAGATTAAATAATTTGTTCAAGGTCACTCAGCTAGCAGGTTTGAGGGCTAGAATTCTAACTCAAGTCTGCCTACAGTCTATGTGCCCAACCATTAAGGTATCCTGTTTCCTGCTAATACATTTACTACTCATTGTGATTCAAATGAAAGAATAACAGAAAAACATGTCCTGGCTAGGGCAATTCCACAGACAATCCAAAATCACATTTTAGCCTTTTCCCCTATAAAATTTATTGAAATTCTCCCTTCCCAACAGCAACAAAGATATGAAAAACATCAGGATAAACCTGGTAAGCAGTCAAAGAGAAAGACAGGAGACAGAAAAAAAAAAGTGTACTGGATAATTAAAAGCAGCTCAGCTTAATTTAATGGGAGCATAGATTTGTTGATGATTTAGTTGTGCATCAAACATTCAATACTATTAGACACTCTGGTTAAAGAAAATGTTAGATAAAAGTTTTATTCATTATTCTACTTTGGTTAGACCTTTTTTCTTTCAAGAGAGACATTTTAATGGCTAAGCATTTGCTGAGAAGCAACTAAAACTTTGAATGAAATGCAAACACACCGAAGAAAAATATCTACCTACATAATTAGATCTACTGAGACTTAAATTCCTATGGATGTTGCCTCAGCAATTCTTTTCCTTTTCCTTCATTTATTTCTTTTCCTTTGACTGATTAGTTTTGCAGCCTGTGGTTTGTTTTCACTGATTAACTCTTTTTCATGTATTTCCAGGAGTCAATTAAGTTTTTTCACCAGTCTATAAAATAACCATTATTTCTCACACTTCAATTTCTCCATCTTCAGAAAGACCTTGGGAAAGATTTTGTGATTGCATTATGTGGTTTGTGTATACATCAAATGAGCGTTTTTATATAGAGACTGATGATATTTATCAGGCTTCTCATTTACAGAAGCATGTACCTAGAAGCTTGCTCTGACCGACCTCAATAGAGAGTCACTAATTTTGGGATTACAGTTTTTGTTTGTTTGTTTGTTTGTTTGTTTGTTTTTTGAGACGGAGTCTCGCTCTCTCACCCAGGCTGGAGTGTGCAGTGGCCAGATCTCAGCTCACTGCAAACTCTGCATCCCAGGTTCAGGCCATTCTCCTGCCTCAGGCTCCCATGTAGCTGGGACTACAGGTTCCCGCAACCGCACCCACCTAATTTTTTGTATTTTTAATAGAGACGGGATTTCAGCCTGTTAGCCAGGTTGGTCTCGATCTCCTGACCTCGTGATCCGCCCGCCTCGGCCTCCCAAAGTGCTGGGATACAGGCGTGAGCCACTGTGCCCAGCTGGGATTACAGTACTTTGATTTGTCTTTGGATAAGAAAAAATTCAGGAATTATTCATATACATAATTAAGTGATTTTTAAAAGTCCGTACTAAAAAAAGAAATTCCACTCATATTTATTTGCCCTAACTCAATTATTCCCAGGTAAAGTATCTATAATGTACAAAACCTTTAACTATCTTCTGACAATGATTTGATAAGTCTTTTTAGCCCATCCACACATGGAGTATCATGACTTTATTTTTAACTGCTGTTTTTGCAGTGGGTAAATATTCTACTCAATAAATAATTTATCTTGGGAATTAGCCAAAATATATAAACATTCTTCAAGCAAGATTCTAAACTTCTCTTCTTGTACTTCTGATTCAAGCTTTATTGCTGTGACTTATTTATTAACATGGGAATAAGCCCTTTCTTTTGTGCTTTGAAGGGAGAAAAATAGATCCTTTTCTTAGCTTCTTTGGGAAGAAAGGAGTTTTTTTCGTATTTGTATAGGAAGAAGTTTATGAGGGACAAGACATTCCCCAAAAGCTGTCAGGAAGATCATAAACATGTCACTATCTGAAAAGGAAAAACTGTGTCTACCACGAAAGTGGTCTATTTGAGCAGAAGTATGAGAAACAAAGTTACGAACTGGTTGCAGATAGAAGCTGGCAAGCAGGAAAAGTGAAGCTAATTTATATTGACATTTCAGGTTGCCCAAAGACCACAACAAGACCATTAGTATTCTTTCATGGCCATCCAGGAGACACTGTCACGATAAAATTTTACTTAGGCTAATAATACTGATTTATTTTGGTGTGCTTTAAATATGAAAGAAAGGAAAGATTACTTCCGTCACGGTTATGTCCATGGACCATAGGAATTTGAATATGAAGTTGATTTATTTTCACTTTGTTTAATTTGTAGATGATCATTATTCAAAAATGCCTTTTAATTTCACCTGATTTCAGCCACTTTACTTCATTTTCATATTTTCCATCAGGGTGATTTTCTAATTCATAATTAAATGTACATAAATTAATTTAATCACTACTTCACCAAATATTTATTTAGTCCTCATGTGTGTCTGTACTACATTAGATACTGAGGATACAAAATAAAAAAACTGATTTTATCCTTAAGGAATTTACAGTTCACTTGGAAAGAAAGGGAAACTAATTTTCAAAGTCAAGTATGCTAAAGTGCTTTGAGTATTTTAGAGCAGTTGCCTGCTTCCAGTCTGGGGCACCTTCACTGCCGGAGGGGGCATTGAGTTGCACCTGGATGGTAGGTAAGATAAAGATAAGATGCAGAGAAAGAGGTTAGTCACTGCTGTGTTCTCTGGGTCCAGATGGCATGACCTCTGGAGTCTCACAGTTCCTGGTGTCAGACTTCTATGCTATTATGTGATGCAGCCAAAACACTCTCTTGTTCTCTTGACATTCAGGAACAGTATCTCAAATCCACTGGTTACATAGCCACTCAGCCATTTCTTCTGTTACTATGAAAAATCCTATTACTTTTGAAGAGTTGACCTTGGAAAATGAGAATACAAGTCACCATTGCACTCAGACCCTAAACCTATCTTGGGATTACTTAATTATATATCTTCTTTTGAGATCCACCTTGGAAAAGGAAGAGTAGAAAAGTACAGGATCCTGCCTAGAGGTCATAGGCCAGTTTCTATGTTAAAGTTTTGCATTAAATTATTTTTTTCTCCTCGTTGCTCCCAGGACAGAAAATATAACGTATTTTACCAATACCTTACATTTATGTCCTGATACTTCCTAGCCTTAGGGTAAAAAAAAAAAAAAAATATATATATATATATATATATCGAACTACCAAAGTTTTAAAAACTGAAATCTCCTTTCTTTCTTTGCTTTCCTGAAACATTGAATGCACCTGATTAAATACTGGGAGAGTGGGAGAACATAAATCTAAGGAAAATATGTTGGTTCATATTTTAATAAATTATCTTTGAGATGAGGGGGGTTGGGTAAGAAGGTTGAGAAATGTCTTTGGTTGCTAGTATAGCTTTCCCCCTTGTTATATTGGGTAGAACAGGTAAAATAAAGGAATAAACAAAGTACTTTGAAAACCTCTATGTATGGAAGTCATGAGGAAATAAAAGAGAATAGCCTGGTCAGGAATGATTTCTCAGAAGAAGTTGCATTTCACCTTATTTTTCCACTCTACATATGACAAAACTGAGGCTCAGAAATTGACTCCTTTAAGGAAATTATAGCTGGTGTTTCTTCATCTCATTATGTATATTCTTTTACATTGTTGTGTCAGTGGTCAAACCTGAAGTTCTCTAGTCAGAAACAAATGTTTTTCAAGTTTTAACTGTATGCTTTTCTAAATAGAGATTTAGGGGCTATCTGTGATGAAAATATAAACAGACTAACACTAGTTGGTTTGTGGCAGCATAATTGTTGTTCTTTTTTTTTTCTTCCCAAAATCCCCATTGGCTGTTTTGGAAAAAGAATCTTGTTTAGATGCCACATGCTATTTATCTAGACAAAGATCGTAACTCTGCCAGCAGAAATGAAAACTCTATTGTTTCCAGAGGCCAAGATGAAAGCTTTCTGTGGGAAATTTTACTCTCTAATTACAGGTAATTTTATTATTATCTTGTTTAGATCATTGTGGTGACAGATAAGGTTTCAATATTTGCTAAAATCAGTTTGAATGCACTGGCATAGCTGATGTCCCTGTGATTCATTTTCTTTTTTAAAATCAATGTTTGCTTTTCAGAGCTTATCTACAATAGTCACAGCCTTTATTTCACAAAGCCATTAAAGTAAAGACGTTTGAAAGGGAAGGCAGCTATAATAGCAAGGACCTAGATTTCATTATTAGCATAATTCACAATTATTTTCCAGTTCCAAAAATAGACATTTGACAGTTACTCTTGTGTTTCTGCTTTCATAATATAATGTACTCTCCTCTGTTATAACACTTACCAGGTTGTGCTCTGCATTTCTGTTTATCACATTAGGCTAGGACCTTCAAAAAGACAGGAACTGAATGTATTTCCTTCTCTAGTTCCCGTCAGTGCCTCACACAGTGCTGAGCACATTGTTGAGGCTGAAGAAAGATGGTTTTGGATAAAATAAAGATGCACACATAAATTAAAGTGAAGGAAGAATGCATCTGGTTACCTAAAAACAAAGCTTTAACTTCCTGAAGAGTTTGTATAATCATGTTCATTTTAAATTTTGCTGTATAGAAATTAGCACAACTGTACTGACAAACTTTGAGTTATCTCAGCAAAGAAAGAAAAGTAATTTTGTTTCTTATAAGAAAGCTATATATGTTCTCTGTGAATATATTTTTGTGTAGTAAAAATGTATAGGTGAGGATGACAGTGAATTGAAGATTTATAGTAAATTAAATATGTTGAGATGCTGTATCTGGGTGAATAACCTAAGGATCTTTAGATAATTTTAGAAAAAAGAAAAAACCATTTTTGTAAAATACAAGCAGTCCTGCTAAAAAGTTGACTATAATGATTATTTTAAAATAATAGTCTGCTTTAATTTTCATAGACTCGATAAACTCTTTTGAATTATATTATATGATATATCTAAAACTATACTATTTACTTGTTATAGAAAAATAAATGTTCCATGCCCTCAAAGATCTTATAGTCCAGTTTATAAACTTGACATTAAAGATATATAAAAGATAAATTGGTGAGTATTAAAATGGAAATTACGTTAAAATTCCATTAAAATGGAAAAGTACCGTTCTATGTGAGCACAGTGGTATAATAAAGCACATGGCACAAAAGGATGTAACATTAGAAAAGGTTTCACAAGGACAAAAATTTTACCTATTGTCTGCTCCCTAGAGAGTATAAATATCTCTAATTTGGCTTTATAATTAGTAAATCATAGAACCAAGATTTGAATCTATGAAAGTCTGAATTTAAAGCCCATTTTCTTTACACTCTTCTTGTCTTTCTGCTCCTGTCTCCCACAATATTATGACCCTTTCAAGCTGGTTAAATTTTATACTCAATTTGTGCAGTGAAAGATTGCTTCTGTATGTGGTATGTTTTCTGTGTTATTTAATATACTTTCCCTGTTTTGATGTTATCAACTTTATGAACATGGGATATATAGACCAAATGAAAATGATAAAAACATGATGGATAATGATAGGCACATAATGTCTCCTAATTAAAAAAAGATTTTAACCACATCTCTGTTGCAAAATTCAGATGAATGATGGGTACCGTATTTATTATATACCACTTTATTATGTTATACAACAAGCCATGTGATATCAAATTGAAATGTGTTATATGAACCACTATGAAAATTAAAAGATGATATTATTATGTGGTGAGTGAAAAGTTTCTTCAAAGTTCAGTAAACAATGTTATGAAGTTAAAATTCTGAGGCATATGCATGCTAGCTAGTTACTATTTAGAAAGCTAGGACCAAGAGGAAATAGCACCAGTTTTCATCTCTGAACACATTAAATTGGAAGATTTAGGGATCCCATGGTATTTTGTAAATGCTAAGAGATTATTTTTATTGCAAAATCCCTTTTCGCCAACCCATTTCATCCTCTCTGCCATCTTGTGTGAGAAAGCATTTGTATTTTTTCAGGCAGAGTTTTATATTTGTAATTTCAAAAGTACTGCATAGAAAGGCTTGGATATTTTTACTAGAATACATTTAATAGTATAAAGCTAACCAAAATATGACTCTTACCAAACATAATTTCAGCAGCCTGCTTTTTGTTCTAGGATATGTTGTTCTCCAATTTTACTTGTTTTCAACTTGGTAGGAACCTTGAGATTGAAAGAGGCATGGTACCCAAACTGATTTGTAAGATGGCTCTGGCGATAAAAAGAAGCATTTAGAGATGACAAACCCTTACACAAATGCAAGATTTCATAACATTTTGACTGGTATTTGAGCAAAGTAAGCGTTCATTAATGAATAAATACATTTTGTAAAGTAGGTCTTGTAGTTTATCTTTCAAAATGTTGTTGATCTTAAAAATATGTATGTGTTGAATACGTCCCCATTAGAAATCTTATTGTCAAAACAGAAAAAAATGTTTTGTAAAGCTTAATGCATTTTTTTTCAGATCTTCCCGTTGCATAGTACAAGCCTTTATAATCAGCTGGAAACTGAATAAATGATACCATTCATGTTACCTTCAGTTGCCCTTTCCCTCCAGGCAAAATTCTCATTCTTTGAGGGGACAGCTCACATATTTCCTACAATGTCAAATTTTCGCTGCTTTCCCAAAGCAGATTTAGTTTCATCTCTTTCTTGACATCGTTGCACTTGGTATCATGGAGTTTTATGATTAATTTATTTGGCCAAGTGACTCTATACTGACCAAATAAAATCTCTGCAGTCAGAAAACCAGATACAAATATCAGCTGTACGGACTATGACTTGGGGATACTACTTAATCTCTCTGAGTCTCAACTTCCTTTCTGAGAAAAAGGGTACATATACCAACCCACTGAGTTGTAGCAGTGAAGCGAAAACCATATATGTGCCTGATCCAGCAGTACCTGGAATATTGTAAACACTAAATAAATGTTGTTTTTCTTTTATTTTCCTGTATGTATCACAACTCATAAATGGATTCCAGAAGGACAAGAATATATAACGCCAACATCTAATACCCTGTCTCACATATGTTTCACGAGTCTTAATTTCATATAAGAATAAAAGGCAGATGACTTGGTAATGTTTAGGAAGGATATGGAGTTTCATGTCCTAATGCTATTTTTCTTAAAGGAATTTGAACTAATTTTTCATTGTATTATTTAGGCAAATGAAGCATCAAGGGATCCACTTAAAAATATAATTTAGTATCTTATATTTCTACTTCTTTTCTGCCCACCAGGCATCTCCTCTTTGAATGGGCCCTTTGAAAAAAGGCTACTGATGTTGAAACTTATAAGCAGGTCCACCCTTCTCTTTTCCCTGTAGTAATCACGTTTCTGATAGGAATTTACTTTCAATTAAAAGGGCTGATGAAGATCATTTTTATCTTGAAAACATAAACACAATCAGGTCTCAGAGTCACTATGAGCATTTTAAAAAATCATTCTGCTGTTGATGAGAGAGTGGGGCTAGGCTTCCCTGTGGCAGAAGAAAAGTAATAGTACTTAACTTCTTACAGAAAGGGACAATCTCAAATGAGAAGCCTCTTAAAGGGTATTCATTTATTTTTTATCAAAGATTTTTTTTTAAGATAAAGAAGTTTATGAATAATGATAGTAAACAGAGGAATTAAGCCATGTTGAGTTAATCAGTGAATTCTTCCTAGAATAGATGATTTCTTTTCCATAAGTTATTGGGGTACAGGCAGTGCTTGGTTACATGAATACGTTCTTTAGTGGTGATTTGTGAGATTTTGGTGAACCCATCACCCAAGCAGTATACACTGAACCATATTTGTAGTCTTTTATAACTTGCCCCCCTCCAACTCTTCCACCCAAGTCCCCAAAGTCCACTGTATCATTCTTATGCCTTTGCATCCTCATACCTTAGTTCCCACATATTAGTGAGAACATACTATGTTTGGTTTTCCGTTCCTGAGTTACTTTGCTTGGAATAATAGTCTCCAATTTCATCCAAGTCACTGCAAATGCTATTAATTATTTCCTTTTTATGGCTGAGTAGTATTCCATCATATATGTGTGTGTGTGTGTATATACACACATATATATGTACATATGGGTGTATACATATATACACACATATATATAATTCCATCATATATGTATATGTGTGTGTATATATGTATATATGATGTGTATATATATGTGTGTGTGTATATATGTGTGTGTATATATATACACACACCATAGTTTCTTTATCCACTCATTGACATCGACTGATGGGCATTTAGGTTGGTTCCATGATTTTGCAATTGTGAATTGTGCTGCAACAAACATGCGTGTGCAAGTATCTTTTTTGATCAGTGACTTCTTTTCCTCTGGGTAAAGTACCCAGTAGTGGGATTACTGGACCAAATAGTAGTTCTACTTTTAGTTCTTTAAGGAATCTCCATACTGCTTTCAGTAGTGGCTACATTAGTTTACATTTCCACCAGCAATGTAGAAGTGTTCCCTGATCACTGCATCTGTGTCAATATCTACATTTAAAATTTTTTTGATTATGACCATTCTTGCAGGAGTATAACATTGTGGTTTTGATTTGCATTTCTCTGATGATTAGTGATGTTGAGCATTTTTTTCATATGTTTGTTGGCCATTTGTATATCTTCTTCTGAGAATTGTTTATTCATGTTCTTAGCCCACTTTTAGATATGATTTTTTTTTCTGACTGATTTGTTTGAGTGTGTCGTAAATTCTGGATATTAGGCCTTTGTCAGACTGTAAATTGTAAAGATTTTCTCCCATTCTGTCATCCAAGGATTTTAGAACTTGAAGAAAACTTAAAGATTGTGTATCTCAGATCCTTCATTTTACAAATTAGCCAGGTAAGAGCTAGAGTTGTTTAAAGACTAGCTTATACAATTGGCTTTTAGAGGGTGATATTGTTTGGCTCTGTGTCCCCCCCACCAAATCTTATGTTGAATTGTATCCACAGTGTTGCGGGAGAGACCTGGTGGGAGGTGATTGGATCATGGAGGTGGATTTCCCCCTTGCAGTTCTCTTGATAGTGAGTTCTCACAAGATCTGGTTTTTTGAAAGTGCGTAGCGCTTCCCCATTCTCTTTTTCTCTCTTGCCACCATGTGAAGATGTGCCTGCTTCCCCTTTGCCTTCTGCTATGATTTTAAGTTTCCTGAGGCCTCCCAGCCATGCTTCCTGTACGGCCTGTTGAACTGTGAGTCAATTAAACCTCTTTTCTTCATAAATTGCCTAGTCTCAGGTAGTACTTCATAGCAGTGTGAGAATGAACTAATAGCAAGGAAAACCTAAAATATAGGTGTGTTTGACATTTCGGTCCAGCTACTTCTAAGTGGAAACTTTCTGACTCATCTGAAATAATTCTAGTATGGACTTAATAGTGGAGCTTGGGTATAATATTAAGTGGGTATGTATGTATGTATATGTATATGTGTGTGTGTATATATATATATATATAATTACGTCTTTCAAATATAGTTATTTCTCTCTCACGAAATTTTCATTCATAATTAGTATTCATTCACATACTGGCAGAATAGCAGTGTTGAGGTTCAGGAAAGCCCTATTTTTGGAAAGTCTGTATGAGATAAGCAATCGGTCTCAGAAAACCCATAATTAGGAGAAAATAGATAATTCTACCGTCAAAAATGGGTTGAACTGAATAAGAATGAGAGAAAATGAATTTGTGTTTAACTAATATCTTTGCTATTTAAACGTGAATAAATCAATCTATAGAAAGAATTAACTTAAAAATAATGTTACTTGGCTAAAATTAGGAAAAGAAACACATTATTATTAACTTGTGGTCACAACTCTCCTTTTAGGCAGTGCTGACCCTATTATCAGCCCCTTTGTTCTCAAGCAGAAATCTCACTGCTTTTTGTTGTTACACATTTTAGCCATCTGCTTTGTCTTTCAAGTCATCTTAAGCTCTACGACTGGGCTAATCAAAATGTCCGAATACCAGCAGCATTGATATCACCAGGAACTGTTAGAAGTGCACAATCTGAGGCCCCATTCAGACCCATGGACCCAGAAACTGTATTTTCTTAAGCTCCAGGGCATTTGCAGGCATCTGAACATTTGAGAAACACTGTCTTGAGAGAATACATGTTCTCTTTCTATTTTCTGTATTTGTAGCCTCCTTCTTGGCTTGACAAAAGGGACTAATATTTTAACTCAGCCATACCTAAGGTTCTGAGGAGACACATAATGTCAGCTGCAGGAGAATCCCTTCAGGAAAACCAACCCAATGGTATTTTCTGATTTCCTCCCTGTGCTCCACCCTTTGAGTCCCTCCAGCAAGCCCAGAGCACATCACTTCCTGTGATCTATAGGCACGTACGTAGTGTGGCATTGAATTTTTATTTCCTTCAGTCCTCTTCCTGCTTTCTATGTGTTGCATAAGAAAAGGTTGAAAGTGGTTGCAATACACTCTGCTTTCTTCTTAAATTATAAAAATATTTGCCACTTTTTGCTTTTATTGATATGATAATTCCTTATATCACCATTAAATTCATCTGGAGGTCATCACCTTTATGTATGAAGACAAGTATAATAGCTTTCAGAGAGGCTGAGTAAGGACATTGCTAGCGTGGACCAATCGAGAAGAAAACTTCATTAGAAAAAAATATTATCTTTTTCTTTAATCCTCATCCCTGAGCCTTTAAAGTGGGCAATCTCTATTCCATTGTGTTATAATAGAAGCATCCGTTAGTGGATTTCAAATCTCAGACAGAAAATGCCCACCTTTCATTGTAGTCACAGGATAGTGTTCTCCCGATTGCCATCAAATCTATAGATTGTAATCTGTCAGTACTACCAAACAGAAAGTGGTGATGGTTATCACAAGAAGCACAATATCACCGAAGAATCTTTACTCACTTTAGAAAATGGACCATTAGAAGAAGCTTATTTAAAAGAAAAAAAAAAAAAGCTATCCTAGCACTGCTATAATGTAATTCCTCTCATCTGTCACCCTTCCCTATAAGCTTTTTTAGGTGAGGGATGATCCCTCTTGTGAGGCCCACCACTTATTGAATGTATGACCCGCAGTCAATTATTTTATAAATGTTCTGTTTTAAAGTTTCTCTTATTTGGACAACACAGTCCTAATAAGCTTCCTCTGAATTTTTAATGTACTTGTATTTTAGAAATTATTGGATATATATAAAATTAAAGATATCCGATGCAAATGTAAATTAAATATTGTAATTAAATTATAATTTTACTTAATAAGTCCTCCTTGCACTCAATCAGATTGTTTACTCTAATTTTTCAATTCTCTGCTTGTGACACTGGTAATACACATTTTGGCATTTCAGATAATTTTACTCATTGTGAAAATATTTTCTGCTTTTTGTTGAAATTTAGGCTGAAAAAGTGCTGATGATTTAATTACATGCTTTATTTTTTGAGTAGATTTAAAAACCAAGTTGCTTTTAATTCAATCAATCCTAAGTCATTCCTTCATGTTAGATTTTGGGGTTTTTTTGAAAAAAATAATAGAATGATTATAACCAAGGAGCTTCCTGCCTTTTCATATCCTTGACATATTGATAAGGTTTTATAAATCTTTCTGTCTTAATGATATGCTATGCAATTAGCAGCTTTCTTTAGGGGATAATTCACATACATTGGTATAGTTCATGTACAAAGTTATCTCACCACTAGAGAAAGATTGTGAAATACTTTTGATCTTCACTAGTGACTGTGTATCTCTAAGGCAACAGAGGAGAGAATGCTTCAGTTCTAGTTAGACAGAATTATCTTAGTGCATTTTTCCTTTGAAGGCATTAGCTTTTTAGTAGCAGCAGAAATATATTTATGAAAATAGCTATAAGCTCCTCTGATAGATTATAAGTGCTTCATGTACAATGGCAATGCCTTTCCTTTGTTTACTTATTTAAAATTTGAATGTCACATATTAAAAAAATCCAACACAAAGTGAGAATTCACAAACATTTGATTCAATAATTGATGACTAATCAAGTTCTTATGATGCAACCAAAATAAATAACTACAGAAGAGAAAAACTGAATTATCTCCAAAGAGAATATATCAACATTAAACTAACTTCAAATGTGTGCCTGCTTCATAGTGGCCTGAAATAATTGATTAATTTTCATAAGTTGATGATACTGCCTTTGTGTTTGTTTATATATTTATATTTTTATAACAGCAGCAAGCAAATCCACTGGTTAGCAACTGTATTTAGCTTGGTGTATGACCAGTGTGAAAAGTATGAACTTAATAAGCTTGCTACTTTACAAAATAAATTGCTACACATTTTTCTGTGATAGATATATTTGTAATTGAAAAAGTTTACATTTTCTGTTTCATTAGCAAGAAACACAAATGTATGCATATGCTTTCTATATGTATATAAATATATATTTTTATTTAAATATATATGTATAGATTCATTCATTTATTTGTTAATTCACTCAGGTTATCCACTCACCAGTTATAATACATGCTAAAAAACCCTTTCGATCTTCACATTTGAATCACTTGAAAAGTTTAAAGCACTTGGATCCCAAGTCAAGAAATACTTATTTAATTGGTCTAGGAGTTATCATGGACATTAGATTTTTAAAACCTTCCAAAAGATTCTGATATGCAGACAGAATTGAAAATTTCTTTTTCATAACACTATTTCTTTAAACAAAGATCCATATTACAGCTAAGAACAGAAACTATGTCAAATAGTTTTAGTGGTATCACCACATAGATAGACATTGAACTTATGGGTACCTCAAGTTAAAATGTCATGTAAGTGCACACTTTATTCATTGGAAGATCCCAAAGTACGAGGAGATGTAATTGTAGTCCTCATGGAACTTGGGATATAATTGAATGCAAAATATGAAAGAGGTTGTCTTAAAAAATATGTGTGCTGCCACTTATTTTATGAATCAAATACTCTGTTTTCTTGACACTGCTTGCTCTTAGTCATGCACTTAAGTGGATGTTGGTGAGATGTAAAGGTTTACTAGATGAACACGTTCTCTACAAGCTAGTCTTCTAAAGAAAGAGTTGACCTCTTGCAGAGCAGTTTGAACACCAAAACCTACTCTAAGGACACTGATGAAGTGCTCAAGCCCATCACACTATGGAGAATGCTGAGGTGGTAGGTCAGGACTGAAAGTCCCTGGTAGCACAGGACCTAGAGTTGTAGATGCAAGTCTTTGAACCCAGCCCTAGATCACAGCCAGCACAGTAATGGTTTGCCCCAGGCCTGAGTGGTGAGGTGATGGTGACGTTCTTGAGGCCAAGATTCTAGACAACTTATAGAGGTAAAATTATGCAACTTATATTCCAGCCCCTGATCATGCCAGAAGAGAAGCTGACTGAGCCCCAAACATGCAGACTAAAAACGTCACATTCCAGGGATGAACTCTCTGTTTTGGCATCTAACTTTTAGCTAGATTTTGGTGCCTGAACATAGGCTAGGGATACAACAGTGAATAAGCTATGTGCTCAACTATCACGGTTTATACTTTAGTAAATGTGTGTGTGTGTGTGTGTGTCTGTGTGTGTGTGTGTGAATTAAAAAAAAAAAAAATCTTCCAGCAAAATCAGCTTTTGTTTGATTGCTTGCTTTAGACTTTTCCAGGGAGTCAGAAAACCTAGAATTAAGATATACATTTACATTATATCTCACAGACCATTAATAAAGGCTTTTAGGTATTCCACTTCCTCCTCTGCTAGTTAAATGTTAGCAAGATGATTAGTAAAGTTTGTCTCTCCTTTAAGATTAATGATTTTACCGGGCATTTTTTCCTGGAAGTGATATTGCCAGCCTGGGGTGCCTGACACAGAGTTCATTTGGCTGATCGGCCCGACTAGGGGAGCGGATCTTTCTTTGACCACAGTTCCTCTATACCTCTTTCGTTAATCTTCAAGTTCAGTGATGAATCAGGGAGGCATTCAGAACAAGAATGCATGATGGGAATATGAGAGGACAGGTTTTGTCACTGGCCCTGAATGCCAGTCTTTTTATTCTTGAAGAGGTGACAAGCCAAATTGAAAGTGGAGCTCCTACCCAAAGTCCTGGCTCCTTGCAGAGACAGGAATTACAATAAAATGACACTAGAGCAAATTGAGGATCTTTGTGAACCCTTTCATTTTCTTCCTACTGCTTAGATACCACAAAATAAACAATTGGAACAAGTTTATTTTATCTTTAGATAACAGTTGGGAGTATTTAATAATCAATATATTTTACAAACAAAAAATTAAGAACCTGTGACAAACTGGTGATTTTATACTGTAGACTAAGTTCAGCCTTCTTCCCTGGACATTCATTCACTAAGTTGAATGTATATGCTTTAGAATTAATATCAGGAGATAATGCTTTATTTTGCTTAAGATTATGGGCTTTATGAATGATAAAAATACTTTTCATTTTTGATCTTGCATTAATTAGCTGGGTTATTTTTAAGCAGACGACTTTATGTCATGAACTTTAATTTTCCATTTGTAAAATCTAGGTAATTTTTTTTTATAGAATATTTTGGATAGCAAATAAAATATTGCATTTGATAAACCAGGTGGTTTTTGCCAAGGCCTGACATTTAGTGAATTATCAATAATTGAAATTATGTAATATCATGTTCTACTTATTATCGTATATATGTATGCTACTGCTCCATATACTACGTGGAAGAAAAGAAATGTAAATTAATAACCAAAGGAGGTGCTTGCTAAGATGTAGCCATGTGTTTTTTTTTTTCATTTTTCTACTGATTTGTAGCTGCAGTCTCATAAAATGAATGAATCTTAATAGGCAGAGAAAAGGGGGTGAGAGTGGGATTCGCCATTGTTTCAGAAGAAGTTATCTTTAAATTGCTCAGGAAGATGCTTTGTCATTTGTTTGAAAGTCACAAACTAAAGCTTCGTTTTCAAGAGGAAAATGTAACTGTAAAATTGGACGAGAAAGATTTGTCATATCTAGTGGAAGAGCATATTAACAATTACTGGATGTGTTGCTCCTCCTCCAAACCATCAGCCTTGGTAAAGAAGCCCAAAAGTTTCAAAAAGGAAAGTTTCAACATGCAGTAGCTTTAAAAAATGCAAATGAAAGCCACTTAACTCCTCGTAAGGGAGTAAATGAAGAAAAGGAGCGCTGGCAGAGGAGTGTGTCGAGTCAAGCATCAGTTGTCACCAGGTGTGACATGTGCCTGAGTGCAGGTCACAAGTGCTAGAGAAGAGGCGGGGAATGTAGCTAGGCCAGACAAGATTGCCAGCGCTGGGAACCTTAATGGATCCGTAGGAGCATACCCACCATTTCATCATGCAAAGCTCAGTAATTGCCCTGACTTCCTAAAAGGATCCTTAAAGATAGTCAGATTGTAGTGTGGATGTGGTTTGAATCTATACATTTTAACCTTTTGTCCCTATTCGGTTGCTGGGACCACAGGACACAAGGTCAGGATGCCATATCTCTTCTACTGCCTAACACACCCCACTCTCCAAACGCCTTTTACCTGTGAATCAAACTTTCCAGATATGGGTGGGATTTCAGGAGCCCAGACAAAATGTGAGAGGTTCAAGTTTCCATGTGAGGCACTCAAATGAGAGATCGAAAAGAATGACTGGGGAAACTACAACTCAGATAAACCTAGGGAACAAAATTAAGCACGTCACAGAGTCCTCCACAACAGGGTTCATTTACTCATAAAGCTGGAGTTGTCATTACACAATCTGAGGACACCAAAGATTGAAAACTTCCCAAAAGACTTCTATTTTTTTTTTTTTTTTTTGAACTGGTATGAGTTTGAGACTAACTTGAGTGAACCCATTCTGACCTCCTTAAGGATACTTCTGCCTGTGTTTATCTTCCTGTGCCTTTAGTCATTTCTACTCTCAGTTTTTGCCCAGTAGGTACTACAGTGTCAATTCTCCAAATATTTATCAAGTGATTGTTATGGACAAGGCATAGAAATTGTCTTATTCACTTATCCTTGCTAGTGCTACATTATTATTTTCTTTTTTGGAACTAGAAGGGAAATAGAAGACCATAGAGTCTCACTTTTCAACTTCCTTTCACATTAGTATAAGTGCTTCTTATAGGAAAATATAGGCAAGAATCCAGAAAGCCTTGAAAAGAAAATAACATTATTCTTTTATTCGTTCTGTTATTCCTTCAAAAAAGCTACTCTAAACTTAATTGTACCCTAAATACCTGAAATGTACAGTTGTAGAAACATAAATGTTATGGCAACACTCACATTAAATCTTAGTAAGCCAGAGAGTCCTAATATGAATTAAGGTCTAGAATCTGCAAATGGCTTGCCCAAGTTCTGTTGATTACACTTAATTTTATTTTCATGGCATTTCTGACTGAACTGTCTTAATAAAGTCCTTAAAGTTCACTGGGTATTTCATTTGGCCACATTTTGGAAATCTATTTATTACATAGATAATGCTTCTGGACTTCTCCCTGAAAGTTTTCCTTGGTTATTTCATATGATTATGGGCAAAATTGTTGTTGTTGTTGTTTTCACTAAGAAGCCTGGAATCATCAAAAATGCTTAGTTTTTATCACTGAAATCAAACCTAGTCAGAAAAGATTTAGCAGTGCATGCTGGTTATATAGATACAGGACAATTGTAAATTAGTATTTGAGTAAGAAATGGTCTATATGTCATTGGGGTATTATGTCTGAATAATAGAAGTAAATGTACCTTGAAGCTAATTTGAATCCTCCCTCACCCCTGCCATCACTCCAGAGACAATCAGAAATGGCTCGTAGCAAAATAAAGCTGCTTTGGCGCCTAAGAATAACTAGAGAATGGGGTGACTGCTGAAGACTAATGATTTATATACACAGTAAAATTACCTACCTGGAGCGATTAAGATAGAAATGGAAAATGGAACATAGCTGTTATCATTACTTTATTATCGTACATTTATACTTTTCAATCTGAGCATGAGTGCATAAAACCAAATCAGCTGAACAAAATGCATACTCTTTCTACCACTAACGGTGTAGAAAATGAGCTTTTTTTTACCCAGATAATAGTTACCTATCTTACTGAAGCTCTGAACATAGAATAATTTATATCTCAACCTCTCTAACAGGGTAGGGTATAGATTATAAATCATGTCATCAACATTTTTAGCATCTTCTATAATCTAGTCCATTTGAAATTGTGTAGATGGATTATATAATTGGTTGCTTGGATTTTCTCAAAAGTCTTTAAGTCTGGTTAAAGGCCATCTATTTATATGTTAATGAAACTAGACTGTGAATTGATAGTTGACAATGTAAGCAAGTGGCTACAGATCTCACGAATGTGCAGAAAGAATAAAAATCTTTGGAATAAAATATATACAACAGATGTAGAATTGGAATCAAGTTTTTTTTTTTTTTTTCATTCTTTTTTGTAGCAAGGGTGGAGATTATAAAGCTCCCCTTTCAAGTGCATTTCAGATGGTTAGAACACCTCTGGAATCTTCAAGAATGACAACAGAGGGAGGTATATATCACAATTAATCATAAATATCGTGTCAATTAATTGATAGATTCTGAAAGATATATAACTGCTCAGGTAGAAAAAAAAAATTTAGGAGGACCATCATTGAATGGAAGTCACAGAAACTTAGCAAACAGGATACCTGGGAGTCTTAGACTGACTCCAAACTTCCTTTGTAACCTAATAACTCTGTGCCACAGGTTCTCTAAATGTAACTTGGAAAAGGTAAATACATGTTATCTTACTAATTTTGTATAATTATTTGACAAAAATATATTGCCTATGAAATAAAAGTCTGCAAATATCTGTTACTATGAGATTTTAAACTTTTCTGTTTTCCCACTCTTACATATTTCTGATAGAAATAGGGTTTCATAAAAGGAAAAACTAGTCAATTACATTATTGCTTCCAGTTTACTGTCAGAGGGAAATCCATAGCTAATGATATTTAGACAGCAACTTTCATTTTCTAATTTCTAAAGTGAATGTCAGATATTGTATATTTTGAAGGAAAGTTGCTTTATCTCTTTTAATAAGTTGTTTTCTTACAAGAATAAACAGTTACTTTATTTTGTTGTATTTTATTTTGCCTTATTATTATTATTATTATTATTTTTTGCTTGGAGTAAATGGGATATACACTTTATTCTGAGAAGAAAATGTATTTACTTAGACATACATTTTAAATTTGTCAAGCAACCCCCCAGTTTTACCAAAGAACCACTAGAGAATGTTAAAATAACATAACAGTTCTAAATTCAGATGACTCTTGAAAGAAAATGTAGGCTTTGGAAATTTTTTCTAAGATATATCTATATACACAGGTATTAATCTTTTGTATATTTTTATGGTAAAGATTTATATGTGCATGCACACACAAATGATTTCAATTTTCAAGTTTTTTTATGTCTAAAATTGGATGTAAGTTACCCTTTGTCTGCTCATTTTGTGAGTTTACTTCACTAGGATAGTATTTTGACATTTGCAACTCCAGTATGCAAAATAACCATAAGTATATAAATCTGTTTCCCAAGAAGATAAATAAAATTTTACACTAAGTTTTTATATGGCTGTTGCATGGACCTATAACAACATGGCCTTTGGAATTAGATTCTACTCTTCTTCTGTATAAAATCAAATTATGAATAGGACTTTACCAGATTCCACTCTTTTTATACCCACTAGGACCTGCCACTCTGACTTTCTTTTGGTTTCTTGGGCATTTGCATTTATTTATTTATCTCCCTGGAGCCCCTTTCCCCCAAGATTTTCACATGATTTACTCTTTTTTTTTTTTTTTTTTTTTTTTTTTTGAGGCGGAGTCTCGCTCTGTCCCCGGACTGGAGTGCAGTGGCCGGATCTCAGCTCACGGCAAGCTCCGCCTCCCGGGTTTACGCCATTCTCCTGCCTCAGCCTCCCGAGTAGCTGGGGCTACAGGCGCCCGCCACCTCGCCCGGCTAGTTTTTGTATTTTTAGTAGAGACGGGGTTTCACTGTGTTAGCCAGGATGGTCTCGATCTCCTGACCTCGTGATCCGCCGGTCTCGGCCTCCCAAAGTGCTGGGATTACAGGCTTGAGCCACCGCGCCCGGCCACATGATTTACTCTTTCACTGTTCATACAAATGCCCTCACCTTAGATTGCCCTTTCCTGATTATGACATGTAATATTATCCTACTTCTCCTCAATCACTCTGTAACATAATCCTGTCCTATTGTATTCATAGAGATTATCACAGTCTGAAAAATAGCTTATCTCTATAGATACCAATAAACTCTTGCTAAATCACTGATTGGTGGCTATTCTGTGAATTTTTAGGTCACCTTAGAAATAAGAATAGTGAGTAAAGCAGGATGCTGCACTTATTCACCCATCCATCTTTTTCTTGTTTTTTCCTGTCTGTGTCACTGGATTTTGAAATTTGTGGGAATAGCAACTTTGACTTGTCTTATTCAAACAAGTTGTATATCTTCAGAGGACATAGGAACTTTACAAAATGGAATAAATGGGTGAAACTTAGTATAGATTAATTCTTTAAATATTATAAATTGTTATAGGAGTAGAACTACCTCATAAAGTTGTCATAAACCTTCACTAATTAATAAGTAAATTTTATTGAATATTTATCATATCAGAAACATTGCGGTGGGGCTATAGAACTGAACAGGACATAAACGTTGCCCTCAAAAACTGTGTAGTGTAACAAAATAATACAAGTAATGTACCCAGGATAGTCAGACGTTTAATCAGTAACAGTATATGCTACTTTCCTTTTCCTCCGTCAGATATGACTCCATTAACCCACACTATTTGTGGGGCTATAAAGAAAAACATAATAATTTGATTGATGGCTATCATTTATTCAGATTCACTCAAGTTTGGTATTTAGCATAGGCATAAGCAGTCTTCCTGCATGATGAAGGCTTAAAATATTGTAGCCCAGAAGAAATGTGACAGGTCTCATGGAATCTGGGAGTACAGTGAATGCTAGTTAGGTTTTCATATATGTGATTACACTCCTGAGCCTGAGGCTATTTGATTCTTTTTACCTAATAAATTGCTTAATAAAACATATAGTATAGACCTAGGTAAGAAATAATGTAAGCTGAGAGAAGAGCAGTATGGATGAAAGCAAAATAAAGAATTGCTTTGAGATATATTTAGAGGTAGGAGAAAAGGAACTTAGTGACTATTGCAGTATGGTGAGATAAAGGAGAGAGATTAATCGAGAGAAAAACTTTTATTTCAGATTTTGGTTCAAAAGTGGTTAGTAATATCATTCACTCTAAGGTGGAAGCAAGATAAAGAGAAGTTTACAGTGGGAGAAATGATGAGCTCACTCACTTGGAGGACACTGTGTGGGGTAAAATGAAAAGGGGCACAAATAATGTCTTGGTTTACACCAGCAGTTAAAGAACGTCTAGTATAAGAGTAACCACTGCCCTTGAAAGAAAGAAAGAAAGAAAGAAAGAAAGAAAGAAAGAAAGAAAGAAAGAGAGAGAGAGAAAGAAAGGGAGAGAGAGAAAGAAAGAGAAAGGAAGAAAGAAAGAGAGAGAGAAAGAACGAACGAACGAACGAAAGAAAGAAAGAAAGAGAAAGAAAAGAAAAGAAAGAAAGAGGAAGGAAGGGAGGGAAGAGAGAGAGAAAGAAAGAAAGATGAAAGAAAGAAGAAAGAAAGAGAAAGAAAGAAAGGAAAGAGAAAAAGAAAGAAAGAAAGGAAGAAAGGAAGGAAGGAAGGAAGGAAGGAAGAAAGAAAAGAAAGAAAGAAAGAAAGAAAGAAAGAAAGAAAGAAAGAAAGAGAAAGAAAGAGAGAGAGAAAGAAAGAGAGAAAGGGTTGGGAGAATTATTGGAAGGCAAATAAGAGAGTGATGCTTGAAAGCCAAGAAAGGAGACAATTTCAAGACAGGTAACTCAGCACTGATAAGTTGTTAGAAGTCAGGTAGATACTGAAACTGCTAGTAATAAAGTCTCCGGTAAATTTACAAGTATTCAATTTAATAGCCACTTGCCTACACTGATAATTCAACTTACATCTTACTGCCACTGAGGTTTTTAAAAGGTGACTAAAGGTTTTTGAGCAAATCCAACTGACTAATTGCATTATCTTTCCACATATCTGAAATGGCTTGAGTATTCTGTGAATATGCGACCACAGGCCATATTGTAGAGAGAAAAGGAATGAAAATCAATGGGAGAAACAGAGACTAGAAGGAGATAGAGGAGCCTTTAAGAAATTCATCCAGAGAAGGAGATAAATTAGTTTGTAAGTGAAGAGGTAGAGGTCCCTACTACTTCTCCTTCTCCTCTTACTCTTTCTTCTTTTGTTATTGTAGAATTCCCTAGTTTATTAGAGTCTTAAAAATCTAAAAATTCAATGGTTTCTTAATACTTCAGCTTTGGCTAATAATCATTAATATTTACATATTTATAAAGTGTTTTTCTCTATAATATGTCTCTGTGTTATTTTTTCATATGTAATTATTTTCAAAACCCAATAAGTTACTTTTTTTTTTTTCAGAAAGAGTCTCACTCAGTTGCCCAGGCTGGAGTGCAGTGGCGCGATCTCGGCTCACTGCAAGCTCCGCCTTCTGGGTTCACCCCATTCTTCTGCCTCAGCCTCTGGAGTAGCTGGGACTACAGGCGCCCGCCACCATGCCTGGCTAAATATTTTTGTATGTTTTCAGGAGAGATGGAGATTCACCGTGTTAGCCAGGATGGTCTTGTTCTCCTGATCTCGTGATCCACCCACTTCAGCCTCCCAAAGTGCTGAGATTACAGGCGTGAGCCACCGCACCTGGCCATAAATTACCATTATTATGCTCATTTTACAGGTAAGAAAACTAGGCCTTACAAAGTATTGGCTAGAGTCATATTGTTAATGCAAGACGGAGCTAGAAATGAAATCCATATCTCCATAATTCCAGACTTGTTTTTAAGCCATTGGTCTATACTAAATTTTATGGATACTTATCATCTTTGATATAATAAATTTTAACTGTTATTTTTCCCTCCCCATTTTTATTGAGGGCTTTATGTAATTAAAGATTCTTTAAGATTTAGTAAGTTACATATTTAACAGAGTAAAATTGTCTATTTTTTTTAGAACATGTATACTCCATACAATGAGATTTTTGGTACATCTCCATCTCTTAAAATAATAACTTCTAATTAAAAAATTAATGTTTATTATTTATATTTTGATTATGTGAGAATATTATAAAAATGCAAATAGGCAAAGCTAACAAGAAGAAAACCATGTTATATTTTGACAAAAAATAAAAAGGAACAAAGGAAAGAATGTTACTTAGACAAAACAATAAATAAAAAAACTATTCATATAACAAAATAATGTAAAGAATTGGTGATAAACATCACTTAATTGTATCAAAATATTGCAAAGGTAATAATTCATATTAATGGTGGTGGGAAGACTAACAAAATGGAAAAGAAATGCTGCCTAAAGACAGAGGTATTGCATTTGTGGAGAAATTATGACAGTGAGGCAAAAAAAAAATCACTTATCATTTTCAAATTTGTTCATTTCTGGGTCCTGTTGGTAGAAGATGTGGCAGGATTAGAGTGAGGACAGGATTAAGTTCAGGACACTGGCAACTTCTTCATGACTTTTGGTTGATACCTTAAGTCCCCTTGCAGAATATGGTGGTTAATGCACCTAAGACCTATTATAAAAAAAGTGATCTAGGGTGACTAATGAATTAAGATGTCTTGTATGATGTTGGTCAGGGACTATGGAGGTTGGGGATTGTATTAATTTGTTCATTTGTTGTGTTAATAAAGAAAAAATTATAAATATATGTATTAAAGTAATGTTTTAAATTTAGTTATGTTCTAAAGGTCATAGCAGCCTTTTCATTCAATTAAAGTGAGATTCAGTGGTTATCATTGAGGGTAAATTATTAGAGGCCATATGGAAATTTTAAAAGGTGTAGTTTTTGCCTTACTATGAAAAAAATATTTACAGTTTTCCTTTCTTTTTCTTTTTCTTTTTTGAGATGGAGTCTTGTTTGTCACCCATGATAGAGCGCAGTGGTGTGTTCTCAACTCACTGCAACCTCTGCCTCCCACGTTCAAGTGATTGTTGTGCCTCAGCCTTCCAAGTAGAGGGGATTACAGGTGCATGCCACTGCACCCTGCAAATTTTTGTATTTTTAGTAGAGACGGAGTTTCACCATTTTGACCAGGCTAGTCTCAAACTCATGACCTCAAGTGATCTTCCTGCCTTGGCCTCCCAAAGTGCTGAGATTACAGGTGTGAGACACTGTGACTGGCCTACTTATTTTATAGTTTGATATTTTTAATTTTTTCTTTGATTACCTGTTGGAAGTCTAAAATAATCTTTCTTCAGTGACTTTAATAAATTTTCCCTTAGAAAATGTTTCTTTTATGCCTTTCATCATAAGGTATTTGTCATAAAGAAAGACATCAATGACTTTTTAAAGAAATTTTTTAAGGAAATCTTAAATGGGAATACATTTTCTGCTTTTCTTCTTGTGATTATTAGTGAGAGGGCATTTTATTTCAATTGCACTTCAGTGCTTCCAATCTAATATCAAAATCAAGTACTTCCTTCAAAAGTGACTTCTGAGATTCCATATCTTGATTTATTTTATTTTAATACATTTATTCAGGAGGAGGTTAAAAATATACTTTTGTACTTGATTATTTGAGCTCCATTTGTAAATAACAATATCATCAACTTTGCAGAATTATTGTTACTACAGTCGGATCTATACAAAGTACTTAGCACAGTGTCTGACCCCTTATGTGTATCAATCACATGTTAATTACTTTATTATTACCATTTTTCTAAATGGTGCACAGTCCACTTTCCCACCCTCACTCTTTTGAAGTGTGTTATAATATACTAATATGGCCTTACTATATCTTGTGATGTATTATACTATAGCATTATTATAACTAGTAGCTGCCTTCAGGAAAACACTACAGTAGAGTGAATTCACATAGACATAAACTTTCCCTGATTTAGAACCATAAGCAGCTCAGATCATTTATTTAATGCTTTTCTATGTTCCCAATTCCTTATTCTATAAATTTTAACGAAATCGCATTAGAGAGTTTTGCTTCACGAAGTCGAAAGACTTTCTAAAGTAATTATTGCAATAAATTACAAATAAAAGATACCAAAAATAATAAAAAAGTTAAACAAAATGATTACTTGGTGATGAAAATGTTATGGAAAATGAGCACATTTTGATAAAATATGACATATAATGGAGGTAAAAGGGATTCTACAATGACTTCATAGTTAAAAGTGACGCATTTGGACACTTGGATGAATTGAAGGAGCTAATATTACTTCCAGTGTTAATGTTTCTGGTTGTTATTATTTATTCAGTGGAGAAGGTGCTAAACAAGAAAAAAGCTATTTGTACTACTGGTAAACCAGAATTCTCTTTCTCTCCACAATCTTTGAGGAGATTTTTAAATAAGCTCGACTATATTTACTATTATAAGCTAGAGTAGAAGGATATTGTGATGAAATACAGCCCCTCTATAAAACCATGCCCCAAGCACTTTTGCTCTCAACCAAATATCTTCAGCTACAGCCTTAAAATATCAGGCTTATCTATTACTTGACTACACATTTACAACATATTACCCTCATAAAGCTCAGGGAAATAAAATACATCTTAGCTTTCTAGGGTGCAAACCTGGACACTATCATTAAGACCTCTGAGTTTGCATTTAATGAGTCTTCTGATGTCTGAATTGGGCAGTCCAAAGTTTTTTGTTAATGAAATTTAACCAGAGTGTTTTCTTTCTCAATGGGAACACATGGCATAAGTTTCACTTCTTTTGGTGTTCAGGTAAATATGTATATGTGTGTTCATAAAACTTGTGGTTTGGCAAGTCTGAGATTTTATTCCGTTATCCTTACTTGTTTCTTTTTGAGTTGTTGTTATCGTTGCTAAATCTTAAGAAAAGTTTAGCTTTTGCAAATTCCTGCCAAAGTCTAGTGCTGAATGCTATCCAGGTTTAATATGTCATTTAATTAACTGCCAACATTAAGAAATAAGGGCTAAAGTACCAGAATTTGACATATTAGATGCTTAGTGGTAGATTTTTCTTAGTATCTGACAGACTTTCTGTGTTTTGGTAGTAAAGATGTCAATATTATTATTATTCCAAATAACTTGGAAAATAGTTAATTTCTAGGTGATATTTTAAATACATTTTTCTACAGAAAAATAATCATTTCAAAATCAGTGGCACTATGAGTGAGAAATTACTGAATGCTTCAGGTAACATTTACATTTTAACAAATGGAGTGTTAGTAATTCATGCTGCAATATCCTTGTGTGCTAAATTTGTATTCTACCTATTATGAGTTTTATTGTGCTTCTCCTCAAATTTATATGTTGAAATCTTGACCCCCACTACCTTAGAATGTGATTTTCTTTGGAAATTGGGTCGTTGAAGATAATAATTAGTTACTGTGAGGTCATTAGGATGGGCTCTTATTGAGTATGACAGGTATCCTTACAAAAAGGGAAAATTTGGGCACAGAGGATCACATACAGGGAGAATGCCATGAAAAATTGAAGACAGAGACTAGGGTAATGACTCTACAAGTAAAGGAATGCCAAACATTGCCAGACAACCAGCAGAAGCTAGAGAACAGGCAGGAAACAGATTTTTCTATTCAGCCCTCAGAAAGTATCAACTCTGTTTACTTTCTGATGTTGGCCTTTTAGCCTCCAGGACTTTGAGACAATACATTTCCATTGTTTAAACGACACCATTTGTGGCTTTGAAACACCTCTACAGCACCCTTAGCAAACTAACACATTACCAAACCAGTACACGCTATTGAGGCATAGTAAGTTATTTAAGACGACTATTCTAGTTAGCTTGTCATTAACTTTGCCTGTTGGGTTATCCTGTTTTGCCAGTTTTTAAATTTGTGAATATCAGCACTCTTACTTCTCTCTCAGCAACCATCCTTATGCAAGAAGCAAAACTACAGTTGAGCCCAGATACTGGGCTTCAGTTTCCAGATTTGTAAACATATTAGCATAAATGATCTTTAGGCTGTCATAGAAATCTGGTGCTCTCTGAATTTATAATTCTAGAAATGGCAACAGACAAAAAAACCTAAAACTCAGAGAAATTGAGCTTGATGAATGACACGTGTCCAAAAAGTACCAGAAGAGGGATTCAATTTAAATCTTGTCATTCTAGGGTTTTTCAGTTTGCCACTGTGCTCCTAACATGGTGGTTTGTTACACAAACATTGACCAATTCTATTATGACTATAGAATTGTCATAATATAATTGGTATAATAAAACACGGGTCTAAATTAAAGCCTGGCCAAGTGAGTTCATTATACTGATTGTCAAGAAAGTGATTGTTAACATGCTTTTTAAGTTAAAAGATAGTTATTTCCAAATATACTGTAATTAGACTCCATTATAAATGTTGCTGTGTAATGGATGCCCTTGAAGGAAAAGAGTTGCTCAAGCAAAGCCAGCTGCAAATCAGCAAACTGTACTTAAGGATTACATCTATGGCTGTAAATAGATTTTTAGAGTTCACATTTTATTTCTGTGTTTTTATAGCAATCAATAAGAAGCCATCTATAGCATTTAGGTGTTCCCATGCTGATTGTTGCCACAGCTACTGAATCACTGCTAGGAAATTCACTGTGTTAACAAGTTATATTGGCTAGCTAAACACATCACTTGAATAAGATAGAAAATAACAGTAGAGGATCAATGTGAACTAAAATTATAAATGTCTACTTACCTAGGGAATATATGTGAGCTTAAGGAAGTTGCCTAAATTTTCTCTTAAGGATTGAAACTCTCCATACTAATAATATTAAATAATATGTCATAAATATACATTAACAATAATTCCAAATTTGGTCATTGTCATATATTCTGCAGAAACTAAAACTGAATTATTGCAAAGATTACATTGAAATTTTGATTTTTTGTGTATTTGATACTGGTGTCTAGTGGTGCTACAATCATCTTTTTACGCACCACTCTAAGTAAATGAAAGCCTATGAAAATTTATTGTTCCACTCCCTAAGTATCAAGAAATTTGACTTCATTGGGGCAAATTATATTTTACATATGACCTCTCCAAATTAAATCTGAGAATTCTGGACAAAAATGTCTTAGAGATTACAATTTTCTTGGCACTAGAATTTTAGAAAGTATTCTCTAAGATGGGTAGAATATAAACTACAAAGGAATTTATATTTCAAACCGATACCTTGGAACCATGTACAAGCAGTCTTATTTTGCTTTTTCTTTTCCCATTATGGGCCACTGAGTAAACCTAAGTGACAGAAAAGCTGCCACTGGATTGACATTTAGTTTGGAATGGTCTTTAAAGGATGTTTCCAGGGATGAAAGTTACAGGATGATTAATCTGGAAAAAGTAAAAAATAATTGTCACACACTTTGAAAGTTTGAACAAGAACATCACAAAATAGAGATATATTAGATCATTGATTTAAAAATTATCAAGAAAAATCAAAGTGACTAAGAAAAATTAAAGCCTATAATATCTAAATTTTATCTAAATTAAATTAGACAAAAATCTAATAGTTCAGATGTTTGCATGCTTGTTTTGAAAAGTTCATCTGAAAAATTTCTAAAACATTAATATATTCAGAGATTTTAAAAATGAATTGGATGATAGAAAGCAGACATTTTCCTCTATGTTTATTACCAGTATATTACTTATTTGGTGTAAAAGGTTCTATTGCCTGTGGAGAATAATGAAGTGGGGCAACATAATTGCATTTTTTAAAAGGCATATAGCAGTCAGGTAGATATAATAAATTCATGTGTTTATTCAAATATATAGAGATTTATGGCAGTTGTAAAAAGTAAAATAATTAAGTTATTAGAAAAAATAATTTAATAATTTTCTGGTTCTTTTCTAGAAACATTCACTTTTTTTTCATTTTGGGTTTGTAAAATAGAGGTAATCTGTGTAATTAAGTATGAAATGTACTTCAATATTTTTAAATTAAGGAAAAAATAAATCATCAAATTTATATAAAGAACAAAGGAAGGTCACTAAAAGATCTCTACAAATGATTTTATGTTCTTCCATTAATTGTAGTATTTACAAACATACTTTTATTTGAATTACCTATATTTAAATTATGAATAAAAATCCATCACTACTTAATATACGACCATATTAAATTATTCAGTGACTTGCTAGTATGATTTATTTTGTAATAATCTTAACTTTCTCAGGTTATTTTGGGTATCTTTGTATAGAGATTTAAGGAAAACTTGACCAAAGGAGAGTAGCTATAAAAATGTAGAATTATAAATGTATTTTTATGTTTAGAATATTATATAATGATATTGTGTAAATTATGTATTCCTTAGTAATTTTTAGGAGGATATCTGAGCTGAATTTTGATGTATTTTTTTTAAGATTGGTTATCAGGTTCTTTATTCGAAATTCATTAAGGGTTTTGAATGTCTTTCAAGAGACTTCAAAAAAATGTTTCATCAGCAATATCAATGCTTCTTAGAATAATGTTTAATTATTAATTTCGTAAGATTTCCATCTTGATTTATTTTGCTGTCCTAGTAAAATAAAAAAGAAGGTACAATAACACTGCAGAGAAAATGGATCCAGTAGATTAAAAAATAAACAATCCAGGCCAGCATTTAAAATATGTTAATGTTTGGGGAAGGCTGAACTGTCTCCTGAATCAGTGTTTTCAAATCAGATCCTGAAGTGAAAAACTCTTTTATTTTGGCATTTGCAAAATTATGCTATAAATTATTATTATTAAAAATATTTTTTAGCCTTTCAGTCTGGTATGTAAGTTTAGAGGTCACCACTCTATCCTAACAAGTTAGATTTGTCAGAGAAGTGAGATTTCAGGGCAAGTTGCTGACCCTAAAACTGAAAAGACAAATAGGTGGATACAGAGAATCACAGTTTACCAGATCAAAAGCTCATGGGCAGAAACCTTCAAGGATCCAGCCCATAACCTGTCATTTATGAAGTGCTGGAGGCACAGTGTGGATGAGTCCGAGTTTAAAACCAAAAGGACCAGTCACTGGGGGGCTACCCACACTTTTGTGAGTGTTATCTCTGAGGACCAGATCTAGTTTCACAGAGAGTGTCTGAGAAAAAAAAAATCCCCTCATACTTCTGGAAGGAAGAGAAGAAGGAACAATTTTAAAATACAAACCACAGCATTCTGTTTTTCTTAATAAGACTTGCCCTCAGAATAAACTATTTTGTCAGAAACTGACCTTCTGTGGTTTTATCAGAGCCAACCAGATGGGAAAAGAGAAATATTCAGCTGTAACCCCCTATAGCCATCCTCTCTCACCTAAGGGAGGTGTAGGGACAGAGAAGCACTGGTGAAATCCACAGCCCAGGGTCACCAGCTCACCAAAAGAAAGACTGAAACATAATCACAGGACTACAGAAGCTTCCCAACACTACTTTAAAAGGCCATTTTAGTGAAGTTCCTTTTACCAAATATGTCATGATAACCTTTTAATAAGAAATTACAAGGCATACAACAGGCATAAAACACAGTTTGAAGGTACTGAACAAGCATTAGAGCCAAACATGGCAGGGATGTTGGAATTATTAGATGGGCCATTTAAACAGCTATAACTAGTATGCTAAGGATTTTCATGGGAAAAGTAGACAACATGCAATAACAGATGGCTAAGGTATGCAAAGAGATGGAAATTCTAAGAGTGACTTAAAATGCTAGAGTTCAAAAACACTGTGACCAAAATGAAGAATCAACTTGATGAGCTCATTAATAGATAAGACACAGCTGAGAAAGAAAATCTCTGAGTTTAAGGATATGGCAGACAGAAACTGCCAAAACTGAAAAGCAAAGAGAAACAACAGCAAAAAAATGAGCAGAATATACAAGAACTATGGGACAACCAAAAAGTTGTAACACATGCATAATGGGAATACAAGAAAAAGCAGAAGGAGAGAAAGGAACAGCAGAAATGTTTAAAGCAATAATAACTATTTCCCACAAATTAATGCCTGACATTAAACAAAAGATCCAGGAAGCTCAGAGAATATACAGTAGGGTAAATGCCAAGAAAACTACCCATAGGCATATCATATTTAAACTGCAAAATATTAAAGATAAAAACAAATTACTAAAAGATGCCAGAGGAAAAAAATCAATAGAGAAGTAAAAAATAAATTTCACATCTGACTTCTTTTCAGAAATCATACAAGCAACAAGAGGGTAGAGTAAAATATTTAAAGTATTGAAAGAAAAATAAAATGTTAACCTGGAATTCTGTGCCCTGAATAATTATCATTCAAAAATGAGATAGAAATAGATTTTCTCAGACAACAACTGAGAGAATTTATTTCTAGTAGATCTGTCTCCTAGAAATGTTAAAATTGGTTTTTCATAGAGAAGAAAAATAATAATATAGGTCAAAATAGACCTACAAAAAATGAAAGCCATCAGATAATGAATAAGAGAAAGTAAAATAAAAAATTAATTATTCTTATTCTTATTGTTCTGAAAGATAACATTTTGTTCCAAATAATAAGAGCAACAATGTACCTGATTGTGTATGCTTAGTGTGTGTTTATATATTCATATATAAAATTATATATGTGTATGTGTAAGTGAAGTAAATGATGTCAGTAATAAAAAGGACAGATGAGAAAAATTAGAAATATTTTCTTATTATAAGATATTGGTTATATCCATAGTAATACAATGTTATTGAGAGGTGGACATGCATTAGATAACCACTCAAAAAGGAAAAAAAAAAAAGTATCGATATCTTAAGAAAGGAGAGAAAATTGAATTATATAAAATGTACCATTTAAACTACAAAAGGCAGAAAAAGTGTGGAAGCCAAAATTAGGAACAAAGAACCAGGGCAACAAATGTAAAAGAATAACATACGGTAGATACTCATCTACAACAATAATTGCTTTCGATGTTGTTGGCCTAAATACAAATGCTAAAAGACAGAGATTATCAGAGTGAATCAAAACCAAAACTCAATAACAGAGAAGTAAAAGATAAATTGCACATCTAACTTCTTTTCAGAAATCATACAAGCCACAAGAGGGTGGAGTAAAATGTTTACAAGGCATCCATTTTAAATATAATGACATTTATAGATTAAAAACAATGGAATGGAAAAAGATATACATGCTAACACTAAAAAAAAAGCAGATTTAGCTATATTAATTTCAGGCAGAGTGTACTTCAGAACAAGGAAAGTTACCAGGGATAAAGAACACAGTACATAATGATACACAGATCAACACTCTAGAAGATATATCAATCTTTAATGTGTATGAAACTAACAACAAGAACATCAAAATATATGAAGCAAAGAATGATTGAAATAAATGCAAGGAGAAATAGATGAATTCACTATTATAGTTGCAGATTTCAACATCCCTTTATCAGAAATAGACAGCTTCATCAGCCAGATAATCAGTAAAGTCGCAATTAAACTCAGCAACACCAGCCATAAACTGGATATAATTGACATCTATAGGCTATTTTATCCAATAACAGCATATTGTACATTTTTTTTTAAGCTGAAGGTAAAATTTACAAAGATAGACTACATTCAGGGCCATAAAATGTATCTTAACAAATTTAAAATAATCCAAATCATAAAATATCAGTTCTTTTTTTTTTTTCTTTTTTTTTTTTTTTATACTTTAAGTTCTAGGGTACATGTGCATGACGTTTATATCATGTATAACTCCCCAATGCAATCCCTCCCTCCTCCCCCCTCCCCATGATAGGCCCCAGTGTGTGATGTTCCCCTTCCCGAGTCCAAGTGATCTCATTGTTCAGTTCCCACCTATGAGTGAGAACATGCGGTGTTTGGTTTTCTCTTCTTGTGATAGTTTGCTAAGAATGATGGATTCCAGCTGCATCCATGTCCCTACAAAGGACGCAAACTCATCCTTTTTTATGGCTGCATAGTATTCCATGGTGTATATGTGCCACATTTTCTTAATCCAGTCTGTCACAGATGGACATTTGGGTTGATTCCAAGTCTTTGCTATTGTGAATAGTGCCGCAATAAACATACGTGTGCATGTGTCTTTGTAGTAGAATAATTTATAATCCTTTGGGTATATACCCAGTAGTGGGATGGCTGGGTCATATGGTACATCTAGTTCTAGATCCTTGAGGAATCGCCATACTGTTTTCCATAATGGTTGAACTAGTTTACAATCCCACCAACAGTGTAAAAGTGTTCCTATTTCTCCACATCCTCTCCAACACCTGTTGTTTCCTGACTTCTTAATGATTGCCATTCTAACTGGTGTGAGATGGTATCTCATTGTGGTTTTGATTTGCATTTCTCTGATGGCGAGTGATGATGAGCATTTTTTCATGTGTCTGTTGGCTGTATGGATGTCTTCTTTTGAGAAATGTCTGTTCATATCCTTTGCCCACTTTTTGATGGGGTTGTTTGTTTTTTTCTTGTATATTTGTTTGAGTTCTTTGTAGATTCTGGATATTAGCCCTTTGTCAGATGAGTAGGTTGCAAAAATTTTCTCCCATTCTGTAGGTTGCCTGTTCACTCTGATGGTAGTTTCTTTTGCTGTGCAAAAGCTCTTTAGTTTAATTAGATCCCATGTGTCAATTTTTGCTTTTGCTGCCGTTGCTTTTGGTGTTTTAGACATGAAGTCCTTGCCCATGCCTATGTCCTGAATGGTACTACCTAGATTTTCTTCTAGGGTTTTTATGACACAAAAAACCCTCCAAAAAATCAATGAATCCAGGAGTTGGTTTTTTGAAAAGATCAACAAAATTGACAGACCACTAGCAAGACTGATAAAGAAGAAAAGAGAGAGGAATCAAATAGTCGCAATAAAAAATGATAAAGGGGATATCACCACCGACCCCACAGAAATACAAACAACCATCAGAGAATACTATAAATGCCTCTACGCAAATCAACTAGAAAATCTAGAAGAAATGGATAATTTCCTGGACACTTACACTCTCCCAAGACTGAACCAGGAAGAAGTTGAATCCCTGAATAGACCAATAGCAGGCTCTGAAATTGAGGCAACAATTAATAGCCTACCCACCAAAAAAAGTCCAGGACCAGATGGATTCACAGCTGAATTCTACCAGAGGTACAAGGAGGAGCTGGTACCATTCCTTCTGAAACTATTCCAATCAATAGAAAAAGAGGGAATCCTCCCTAACTCTTTTTATGAGGCCAACATCATCCTGATACCAAAGCCTGGCAGAGACACAACAAAAAAAGAGAGTTTTAGACCAATATCCCTGATGAACATCGATGCAAAAATTCTCAATAAAATACTGGCAAACCGGATTCAGCAGCACATCAAAAAGCTTATCCACCATGATCAAGTGGGCTTCATCCCTGGGATGCAAGGCTGGTTCAACATTCGCAAATCAATAAACGTAATCCAGCATATAAACAGAACCAAAGACAAGAACCACATGATTATCTCAATAGATGCAGAAAAGGCTTTTGACAAAATTCAACAGCCCTTTATGCTAAAAACGCTCAATAAATTCGGTATTGATGGAACGTACCTCAAAATAATAAGAGCTATTTATGACAAACCCACAGCTAATATCATACTGAATGGGCAAAAACTGGAAAAATTCCCTTTGAAAACTGGCACAAGACAGGGATGCCCTCTCTCACCACTCCTATTCAACATAGTGTTGGAAGTTCTGGCTAGGGCAATCAGGCAAGAGAAAGAAATCAGGGTATCCAGTTAGGAAAAGAAGAAGTCAAATTGTCCCTGTTTGCAGATGACATGATTGTATATTTAGAAAACCCCATCGTCTCAGCCCAAAATCTCCTTAAGCTGATAAGCAACTTCAGCAAAGTCTCAGGATACAAAATTAATGTGCAAAAATCACAAGCATTCTTATACACCAGTAACAGACAAGCAGAGAGCCAAATCAGGAATGAACTTCCATTCACAATTGCTTCAAAGAGAATAAAATACCTAGGAATCCAGCTTACAAGGGATGTAAAGGACCTCTTCAAGGAGAACTACAAACCACTGCTCAGTGAAATCAAAGAGGACACAAACAAATGGAAGAACATACCATGCTCATGGATAGGAAGAATCAATATCGTGAAAATGGCCATACTGCCCAAGGTGATTTATAGATTCAATGCCATCCCCATCAAGCTACCAATGAGTTTCTTCACAGAATTGGAAAAAACGGCTTTAAAGTTCATATGGAACCAAAAAGAGCCCGCATTGCCAAGACAATCCTAAGTCAAAAGGACAAAGCTGGAGGCGTCACGCTACCTGACTTCAAACTATACTACAAGGCTACAGTAACCAAAACAGCATGGTACTGGTACCACAACAGAGATATAGACCAATGGAACAGAACAGAGTCCTCAGAAATAATACCACACATCTACAGCCATCTGATCTTTGACAAACCTGAGAGAAGCAAGAAATGGGGAAAGGATTCCCTATTTAATAAATGGTGCTGGGAAAATTGGCTAGCCATAAGTAGAAAGCTGAAACTGGATCCTTTCCTTACCCCTTATACGAAAATTAATTCAAGATGGATCAGAGACTTAAATGTTAGACCTAATACCATAAAATATCAGTTCTTAGTCCACAGTAGAATAAAACTAGAAATCAATAACAGAAAAATAGCTAGAAAATCCCAAAATACTTTGAGAGGAAACAAAATATTTGTAAATATCACATGAGTCAAAGAAGACATTTCAAGTAAATTTTTAAAATATTTTGAGCTAAATTAAAATGGAAATACAATTTTTCAAGGTTTGTGGGATGTAGCAAAGGCAATGTTTACAGGGACTTATAGTACTGAATGCATATACTGGAAAAAATAAAAGTCAAGAATTAATAAACTAAGCTTCTACCTTAAGATACTAGATAAAGAAGATCAAATTAAATCCAGAGCAAGCAGAAGAAAATACGTAATAAAGATTACAGCAGAAATTAACAAAATTGAAATCAGTACAGAAAATAACAAAAACCAAAAAGTGGTTCTTAGAAAAGGTCAATAAAATAGATAACCTCTAGCCAGGCTAAGAAAAAAAAAAAAAGAAGAAGATATACATTACCAGCATCGGAAATTAAAAAGGAGTCATCATTACCTTTTCCATGGATATTCGAAGTATAATAAAGGAATATAATGAACAAGTCTATGACTACACATTTGATATCCTAAATAAGATTGGCCAAAACTCACAAGAAGAAATAGACAATCTGAATAGAATAGACATATACCTATTAAAGAAATTGTATCAACAATGTTCCAAAATAGAAAAAAAAAGCTAGCCTAGAAGGGTTCACTGGTGAATTTTACTCAACATTGAAGGAAAAGATTATGCCAATTCTCCATAATCTCTTTCAGACAATAAAAGCAGAGAGAATATTTTCTAGCACATATAAGAGGCCAATATTACCTTAACACCACCACCAGACAAAGACATTACCAGAAAAGACAACTACACACCAATATTGCTCATGAGCTTAGATTTAAAAATCCCCAGCAAAATATCAGCAAATTATATCCAACAAAGTACAAAAGGAATTATACAGATTGACCAACTGGGATTTATTCCAGTATGCTCAGCTATGTCTACATTCAGAAATCAATTAATGTAATCCATCACACCAACAGCCTTAGGAAGAAAAATCACGTAGTCTTATCAATATATGCAGAAAAAGCATTTGACAACACCAAATGCCCACTAATGACGAAAACTTTCAGAAAATTATAAATAGAGAGGAAAGACTTCCTCAATTTGATTTTTAAAAAAGCATGCACACACACAATGTACCTACAGTTAACATCTTACTTTTTGTTGAAAAACTTAGTTTTTCAACACTCTCACTACTGCTTTTCAACATTCAACTGGAAGTTCTAAATAATGCAATAGATTGAGGAAAGGAAATAACACATATAGAGAGATAGGGAAAAAAGAAATAAAACTTGTCTTTTTTACATGATCATCTATACAGATGAAATGATAATCTATGTAGAAAATCAGAAAGAATAAACAAAAAACCTTGTTGGAATGAATAAGTGATTATAGCAAATTTGACAAACACATGGTTAATATGAAGTCATTTTTTTCCTAAATGCTAGCAATGAAAAGCTGGAATGTGACATTCAAAGCACATTGCTATTTTCATTGGCATGTCAAAGGATGAAATATTTACATATAAATCTAATATATACATTTATGTAAGGAAAACTTCAAAACTCTTATAAAACATATCAACAGCTAAATAAATGGAGATACATTTCCTGTTCTTGGATAGGAAGACTCAATGTTGTCTAGAGAAACACAAAATACAGACCAGGCAAGCCAGAAATCAGGAGAAAAAAATTACAAAAGCCACACTTGGTAAAGGACTGTAATTTAAAATATAGAAGAAACTCTTAAAACTCAACAATAAGAAAATGAATAACCTGACAAAAAAAAAAGGTCAAAGACCTAAACAGACACCTCACCAAAGAAGATATGCAGACAGTAAATAAGCATATATGAACATGCTCAATATCATCATATTTTATTAGACTATTGCAAATTAAAACAACACCGAAATACCACTATATACCTATTTGAATGCTAAAATGCAAAATGCTAACCACATCAAACGCTGGTGAGGACGTGGATCAACAGGAACTCTCATTCCTTGCTGGCTGAAATGCAAAACAGTACAGCCACTTTAAAAGACTGGTAGTTTCTTACAAAACTAAATGTGCTTTTGCCATGTAAACAAGCAACCATGCTCTTTGGTATTAACTCAAATAAATTTAAAACTTATGACACACAAGGGTGTACAGGAATATTTATAGCAGCTTTATTCATAATAGCTAAAACTTGAAAGCAATCAATATGTTCTTTAGTAGATGAATAAATAAGTAAACTGTGGTACATCCAAGCAGTGGGATATTACTCAGCACTAAAAAGAAATGAGCTATCAAGCCATGAAATGACTTGGAAGAAATTTAAATGCATATTAGTAAGTGAATAAAGCCAATATGAAAAGGCTACATACTGTATCATTTTGACTATGTAACATTCTGAGACAAACAAAACTATGAAGACAGTAAAAAGATCTGTGGTTTCTAGGGATTCAGCAGCAAGAGAGGGATAAATAAGGAAAGAACAGATCATTTTTAGGGCAGTGAAATTATTGTGTATGATACTGCAATGGCAGGTATAAGTTATTCTACATTTGTAAAAATTTATAAAATGTACACCAGGTTGAACCCTAATGCAAACTATGCATTTGAGTGATAATGAGGTGTCAATGTAGGTTCATATATTATAACAAACTTACCACTCTGGTGGTGGTGGGAGATGGTAATGGGGCAGGCTATGTACATGTGGTTACAAGAGGTATATGCAAACTGTATCTTATGCTCAATTTTTCTTTAAAACTAAAATTGCTCGAAAAAATAATGTTTATTATTTACACAAAAAATGAGTTTGCTTCCTATATGAGACTAACAATTAGCAGAGAAGGTTGAATTTTCTGAAAAGTATAGAATATTTTGAAACTTAGAGGCATTCTAGACAGTAGCATAAAATGTTGACATGCTAATGTGTAAAGTTTTAGTTTGCCTATTAAAGGGTACAGAAAGAGTAAAAGAGCCTACCAGTTAATGTCATTTTCATATGCTTTCACTGTAATTGTATTTGAGGCTTTAATAGTTTGACATTCAATTTATATAACATTTATTGTTATAACACAAAAATTGCTCGATAAATGGCATGTGAGTCATACTTTTAAAAAAACCACAGTGCTTTGAGTATTTTTAACAGTAGTAAGATTGATAATCATAATAATGCTAATAGTTTATATTTATTGAGTGCCTAATCTCTACTATATCTTGTGTTTAGCAGGTAATAAACATGATTGCATTTTCCCTTTTAACAAACCCCTGAGCTAATTACTATTATATTATCTGTCTTACTTTACATTTCAATGAGAGTTTAAATAGTTTTTCACTTGTGCCAGTTTTTAAAATATTTAGTACTCAAAATAATGAAAAAAGTGATACATCTGCAATATGAATGTTTGACTTAAAAGTTCATATTATGAATTATTATTTACTCTTATAAATTATTTTCTATAATTATCCTGCCCTAGTTGCCCTTTAACAATTTTATAGAGGATATATCAATAATTTACATTATTATGGGTATCTTGTTCACTCTCTATGTAGAAAAGTATATATAGTTTAGGGAAACTAGATTATCTTTGTTTCAATAATATTACTATGAATTAATTTTGGTTGTTGAAACTCTCTAAAAATTTGAATGTTGATTTGCCTTGCGGTATGCGTGATATGGTTTGGTTCTATGTCCCCCTCCAAATCTCATCTCAAATTGTAATCCCCACGTGTCAAGGTAGTGACCTCGTGGAAGGTGATTGCATCATGGGGGGAGAGGTTTCCCAAAGCTGTTCATATGAGAGTGAATGAGTTCTCATGAGAGTTTTTGGTTTTTAAGTGTGTCACTCTCTTTCTCTCTCTCTCTCTCTCTCTGGCTGCCATGTAAGACATGCCTTGCTTCCTCTTCAATCATTATTGTAAGTTTCCTGAGGTCTCCTCAGTCATGTGGAACTGTGATAGTCAATTAAAACTCTTTCCGTTATAAATTACTCAATCTCAGGTTGCTGTTTATAGCAGTGTGAAAATGGGTTAATACACAAAATTGGCACTACGATAGTGGGGCATTGCTATAAAGATAACCTGAAAATGTGGAAGCGACTTTGGAACTGGGAAATGGGTGTATGTTAGAACAATTTGGAGGGCTTGGGAGAAGGCAGGAAGTGGGAAAATTTGGAACTTCTTAGAGACTTATTGAATGATTTTGACAAAAATGCTGCTAGTAATATGGACAGTGAAGTCCAAGCAGAAGTGGTCTCAGATGTAAATAAGGAACATATATGAAACTGGAGGAAAGGTCACTCTTGCTACACTTCAGCAAAGAGACTGGTGGCATATTTCTGCTGCCATAGGGATCTGTGGAAGTTTGAACTTGAGAAAGATGATTTAGATTATCTGGCAGAAGAAATTTCTAAGGAGCAAAGCCTTCAGGATGTGACCAGGCTTTCTCCAAAAGCATACAATCATATACTTTCACAAAGAAATGATCTGAAATTGAAACTTATATTTAAAAGGGAAACAGTGCGTAGAAGTTTGGAAAATTTTCAGCCTGACCAGGTGGTAGAATGATACAGATATTTGCATAAGTCACAAAGAGCTGAATTTTAACTGCCAAGACAATGGGGAAAAATGTCTGCAGGACATTTCAGAGATCCTCAAGCAGCTCCTCCACACATCACAGGTGGGAGGTATAGAAAGAAAAAAATGGTTGCATGGTCTGAACCCAGGGCTCCTCTGCTCTGTTCAGCCTTGGGATATGGCACCCTGAATCCCAGCTGCTCCAGCTCCAGCCATGGCTAAAAGAGGCAAAGGCACAACTTGGACTGTTGATTCAGAGGGTGCAAGTCCAAGCCTTGATGACTTGAACATGATGTTGGGCCTTTGTGGGCACAGAAGACAAGAGCTGAGCATTTGCTCAGAACCTCTGCCTAGATTTCAGAGCATGTATGGAAATGCCTGGGTGACCAGGCAGAAATCTGCTACAGGAGCAGATTCCTCATGGGGAACCTCTACTAGGACAATGCAGAGGGGAAATGTGGGATTGGAACCCCCACACAGAGTCTCCACAGGGGCACTGCCTAGTGAATATGTGAGAAAAGGGCCACCATTCTCCAGACCCTAGAATGGGAGATCCACTGATGGCTTGCACTGTGCACTTGGAAAAGCCACAGGCACTCAATGCCAGCCCACGAAAGCTGACATAAGGACTGTGCCCTGCAGAGCCATGTGGATGGAGCTGCCTGAGGGCTTGGGAGCCCACCTCTTGCATTTTCATGAACTAGATGTAAGACATGGAGTCAAAGGAGATTATTTCAGAGTTTTAACTTTTAATGAGTATCCTGCTGGGTTTTGGACTTGCATAGGGCCCATGGCCCCTTTGTTTTAGCCAATTTCTCTCATTTGGAATGAGAACATTGACCTAATGCCTTTACCCCCCATTGTATCTTGGAAGTAACTAACTTGTTTTTGATTTACAGACTAATAGGAGAAAGGGACTTGCCTCAGATGAGGCTTTGGAACTGGACTTTTGACTTAATGCTGGAATGAGTTAAGAATTTGGGGAACTGTTGTGAAGGTATGACTGATTTTTAAATGTGAAATAGACATGATATTTGGGAGGGGTCAGAGGCAAAATGATATGTTTTGGCTCTGTATTCCCACACCCAAATGTCGTCTCTAATTGCAATCCCCAAATATCAAGGGAAGGACCTGCTGGGAGATGACTGGATCATGGGGGTGATTTTCCCATGCTGTTCCTGTGATAGTGAGTTCTAATGAAAGATGATGGTTTTGAAGTGTGGCACTTGGTCACTGTCTCCCTCCTGCTACCATGTCAGATGTGTCTTGCTTCCATTTCCGCCATGATTGTAGGTTTCCTGAGGCCTCCCTAGCCATGCAAAACTATGAGTTAATTAAACCTCTTTTATTAATAAATTACCCAGTCTTAGGTCATTCTTTATAGTAGTGTGAAAATGGACTAATACACCTTGAAAATGCAATGTGTAGCCAGGTGACAGGAGATACTGCTGTACTAACCTCTCAGCTATTAAAGGTGGGTTGTGAATCACTTTCTTCTTGAGTAATTTTGCTAGAAGCTCAGCTTGTTGAACATTAAGAGTCCTCATTTACGTCACTAATTTCTCTATTTACAGTTTCATGGATCTAAGGAAAATTCCTGACACTGTACACAGGGATAATAAAATGGTTCCTGAGTAATTATTATTGTTATTATTATCATTGTAACCAGAAGCTTTTTATTTATTATTGCTATTATTAGGAATTTCAGATAAGCCATTTCTTCCTTTTCTTATAAATGTAGGCACTCTTACCTGGTGGAGAGAAAACTACACTGGGAATAAAGAAGCAGAAATCCATTCTCAGTTTTTTCTCTTTCTTTTGGTCACATTGCCTTGCCTTAGAATTATTATGTTAGACATTTACTGTGAAAATTCATCCTGTTTCTAAAATTTCAATATAAATATAACACTAGTTATAGCAACTCATGATATAAAATAAATACCAGACATATTAATTGATCTTTCAAATGCTATAAGGTTCTCTAATTATATTTTAAAATGGCTGATTTAGAAATATAAACATTTGTTTTAAAGCCCAGACTGTTATTTGATCTGATTCTGAATCTAGTTCTTTTTTGTGCTTAAAAATACAGTTTGATTTGGTTGTAGTTTTCAAAGGAGAACATTAAATTGAAGGTGACATTGTCTGGGGCATTTTTCTCTTGCCAAAGAGAGAGTATATGGACAAAGAGGGCAGGGAAGACTTACACAACAGCAGTAATTTCTATCTGGTTTAATATCCCCTGCATTCAAAGAGCAATGAGTTGTGCTTTTAGTGCATTAGAAGACATGTCCCCACAGGCGTGGATAAAAATGCAAAAGATCTTTCCACTTGCACTTGTATTTGGAATTGTTTGGCATCAGAATACTGAGACAAGTGAAAAAGATATTAAGTTTGGAATGTGGTCCCTATATGCCCTTGAATTTCACATTCACTACTCTTTTTAAAAAGCTCCCATAAGAGACCATTTCCATATTATTCTTCTTTATGCTAAACTTGAATAGTTCAAATATGACTATTTGAAGTGTGATCTTCAAATATAAGAACCCAACCTGGAATTCAAACACAATTGTATAATAATCTTTGGGCAGAGTAGAATGCAGCAAACTTTCAATGAATTGAAACACCTGCTTTACAGATACCCCATGGAGGACAGGACACACATATGTGAGCAATTCAACAAATTTAACAAGACCCAATGAGCCTTGAAACTGTAATTTAATTCTTAATTTCTGTGAAGTAAATTTAGTAATGACTGATAAGGATCATCATCATCCACACTTAGGGAGTCATTAACAGGAAAGTAGAAACACCTGTCCTTTTATGTAAGGCACTCTGTTTACTTTATCTGAGATTTGGAGCTGCTGTCCCTTGTATGAGAGCAACAAAAGAAGATTCCAGGATTAAAGTTATCCTAAAAATAAAATTCCATGCTACAAAGCATGATGATCATTAAAGTCAAATTTCATAGCTACAATGCTACAGTTAACAAATGCTTCGTAACCTGTTTCATTGCCAGGGATGAATAGGCCTAGTATGATCTATATACCCTTGGGTGATAGTTGCTTGCATAATGATAGTTACAAAGAATAGATTTGCTTTGCACAGTTGAGTTCCAGGATAAAATCATGGTCTTGTATTGGGTTTGCTTTTTTTTTTACCATCACAGTAAAATCTCTGAGCATTCTTTCTCTAAAATTAATGTTTTACTGTAAGGTTTTGTTGTTTTGTTAGACAATGATACTGACCATATTCAGAGTTCCTTAAGCCCAAAATTGTAAGTTGAAGACTGAGAAAACTATTCTAATATTGACATTTAGTACTTATTAGCAAAGTGAAAGAGCAATATTACAATACCCATTTTCCTTGTCATTTACTTAACGTGATTTCTCATTTCCATGTAAATGCTTGATAAAATTTCTAACCAATAAAAAATGTTTGTGTTCTATTCTCTGCAATATTCTTTCATAAGTACACTCAATGTAAATTAAGTATCAAGAGCAATTTTGAAAAATAAATGGTATTACAAAAGTCCAAGAGGCAATGTAGATTATTTAAATCGATGAAAGACCAAATATCAAGCCTTGCCTCTGCCACAACTGATTTTATTTGTGTAATGACTACACTGGCAGAAGTAAGTTAAAATCCTTTCCAATTCTTAATTTCTCTGTGACTCAGCTTCCTCATCTATAAATAAAGACTTTGTTTAATCAACCAAGTGTTTCATTGGATAGAACAATAAACTACATATCTAAAATTTTATAATTGGTCAGAATTATGTGAGTTTGTTATCATTATGTTGATATTCAGTATTTCATTTATTAGACAAATGTAATACCTAGTATTTACTATGATGCAAGGAGAAATGTGAATAGAAAGTGAGAAGAATTTCTGTTAAGAGGGTTGTACTCCAGACATTTTGAACAGCTATCCCAGGAGAGCAAAAATTGTTTTCTTTGTTATTGCGGAATATGCAATAATAAGCGCATTTGATATTATTAATATCAATAATAGTGTTAATGCTTATTATTTTATTTGGATTATGACCCAATGAACACTTACAAATAGTGAATGAATAAATAAGAAATTACTGGATAACGATAGGTATAGGATTATGGAGTTACAGAAGTAGAGCACCAAAGCCATGTAAATCAGAAAAGAGAATAAGATGGTAGGAAAGTGGAGGCGGAAAGCAATAACTGTATTATTGGGTGAATTTCATGGCTCTGAAGAGGTGATGAGATGTAAATTCAACTGGCCTACATAGCATGGTTACTATCTAAAGAGTTTGAAACTAGTGCGTAATGGAATTACCTGGGATTCTAGCTAATGTGCAGATTTCCAGGGTGAATCATTCAAGACTGTTTAAGTAGTAAAGTCTTGGAACTAAGGAATTGGGTTATTAGGTTATGTAGTTAGTGTAAAGACCACACGGAAAAAATACTGAATGAAATTTACCTGAACTAAAAAAATCAAAATCAATAAAACTGTTCTTATCACTATTCAGTTGAAACATTTATTTTATAAATAGGAAAACAATATTGTCTTCGGGAAACAAATAGCTACGTCTAGTATTTGTTTTTGTGTGTTCGTTTTGGTGAACAGAAATTTTTAGGTGACGAAGTTTAATTTACTAAATATTCTCTATGTATGTCCAAAGAAAATTTTGCCTACCCCAAACCATGAAAATATGCTCATAGTTTTTTATTTTATTTTATTTTTTTCTAGAGGCATTGTAATTGGTTTTATGCTTTGGTTTATGACTTACCTACAATTAATAGTTGTAGATAGTGTGAGGTAGGCATCTAATTTCTTTCATTCCCCTATTGTGAACATTTGTTGAAAGTATTTCTTTTTATTGGATTCTATTGTTGCCTTTTTAAAAAATAATATGACCGTGTAAGGTTGGGTTTATTTCCAGGCTTTCTATTCTGTTCTATTGTTATATTAGTTCATTTTTATGCCAATACCAGACTCTCTTGATTGCTGTGGCTTTATAGTAAGTTTTGAAATCACATAGTGTGAGTCTTCTTTTTTTCCTTTAAAAGATTCTTTTGTCTATTGTATTTCCTTTGCCTTTCCATATATATCCTAATTCAGACGGTTGATTTCTACATAAACTCCTGCCAGTATTCTCACCCAGACTGTATACAATCTACACATCTAATTAAGACAAACCAATGTTTTAATATTAAGTTTTGCAATCAGTGAATGCGTATTTCTCTCTATTAATTTAGGTCTTCTATCATTTCTTTCATCAGTATTTGTGATTTCACCATATTAACCTTGCATACATTTTCTAAAGCGTATACCTACATATTGCATATTTTCCTGGCATCCATAAACAGCAAACACCCCAAATAGAAATGTTCTGCCTACTCTATGATCTTGTTATTTCATGACTATAGTTCTCTAATGCCTTACTTATATATTAATTTACTTATTTTTAGTTTTTAGTTTATTTCGGAAGCATTCTGCCACAATTCTTTTCATTTTAGTTAGGGGCAGACATTCCTTTTCCTGCTTTTAATTAACAGTACTATTGTCTCCCTCTCATTAATTAATCTACTTAGTTTATGATACATATATCATCTTAAACATTATTTACCATAAGCTAGAAGTTTCCTTTTGTGCTTTTAGGATGCATGCTCTTCAACCATGATAAAAAGACCACCTCACTAGAAAGCACTGGCTCAGACAAATTTATTTTTCTCCCATGGGGCAATGTGGGCATACGGTCCTATCTAATGTGACTACATCCTACTTTATTGTTAAATTAACATATTCTAGTTCATTACATTATGTTGTTCCTTCTGATAGAATATTGTTCTCACCTTTATGATTGTAAGTGTCTCTAGAATCATAGTTTTCAAAGTCTGCATTCTGCTAGTATAGTTTTGGAAGCTGTTGCTGCTTTAGGGATAGAGCCATCAGAAGCTTTTTGTAGGTAAGTTTTATGCTTTATTTTGCATTAACATTCTCTAGAAATGTAGGTTTCTGGTTCTCTCTCTCTCTCTCTCTCTCTCTCTCTCTCTCTCTCAAATATCTTCTGAAACTAACCACAGTCAAACTTCTCATCTTGTCACAGTTCTTGAGCTTAGAGAATATTGTACTTACTAATCTCTATGTCAGACACTTCTTCCTCAACTTAATGATTACCAACTTGTGGCAAAATGAAAACTACTCTTAACTGGGCTGTTTCTCCTTCCATATTTGTCTACAAATTATGTAATTTTTTTCTACTTCATTGCACTTTGTAGAGTTTTACTAAAAGCCATGATCACATTCCATTTTTGCAACTTATGCTAATAAATTGCTCTACAACAGAAGTCCTTAACCCCAGGGCCACCGACCGATACTGGTTCAAGGCCTGTTAGGATCTGGGCTGCACAGCAGGAGGTAAGCAGCAGGCAAGAGAGCATTACCACCTGCGCTCTGTCTCCTATCAGATCAGTGGCAGCATTTGATTCTCAAAGGAGCAAACCCTAACGTGAACTGTGCATATGAGGGATCTAGACTACTCACTCCTTAAGAGCATCTAATGCTGGATCTGAAGCGGAACAGTTTCATCCCCAAAACCATCTGCCTCCTCCCATTCCCAATACATGGAAAAAAATTTTTCCACAAATCCATTTCGTAGTGCCATACAGGTTGAGGACCTCTGCTTTAAAATACATAAAAAACTTGGTAGTTACATAGTCTATCTTTTGTGTTAATAAAGACAATAGGATTAGAAAAGAGACTTACCAGTTTCACTTCTACAGCATCTATGTCTTCACCAACTGCCCATCCTCTTAGACAATTCCACACATTACAGATTTATGTTATTTCAGCACTCCATCTCCAGGTAAAATTTTCTGTAGCAGTAAATTTTAACATAGTATTTGTACATCTATTCTCATGCAACCATGTATTTACATTAAAAATGAAATAAGGTCAATAATTTATATAGAATCTACACTAGGTAAGGAACTTTTAGAACAATGCTCTTGTTAGATTAACAATGCCAATTATAAATAACAAAAATGTTTTGCATGCATGAACCATTTTCAGAAGTTGGGAGAAATAACTACAGGACATGCAGTATATTTCCAACTACAGGCAAAACTACTTTTTTGTTTTATTTAACCATTCTGAATGTTGGATCATTTATGTTAATTCTATGTTAATTTAAAAACAGTTGATTTATTGACACTGTTAAGTCTTAAAAGTCAACAGTGAGAACATAGTAAGAAATTTTCAATTAAAACAATGATATATTAAATTTGGTTATTGATTATTCTGCTCTGATAGACACTAGGTTTGATCTCTTGATAAATGTCCACAATCGCATGTACCTTTCTGCAAGACATGATCTGAGATTTAATTAAGACAGCAAGTACAATTTTTTAATAATGTGCAACTTTATTCAAATTATTAAGCTGATCACCAACTGGTTTATAACGCATCAGTTCCCAGCCTAATGGACCATATATCCTTGTCAATTTGAGTAATGTTTTGACAGTTTTTGCCTCAGTGCCTTTGAATTACAAGTGTGTGCATGCATTGCTTACTGCTATCATATGTCTCTCCCTAAGGATATGGTAGGTCATGAGTTCTGATTTTGAATTGTTTAAGCAAAAACAGTTCATTATCCTATCAAAGGAAAAGAAAAAAATTTAGTTTCATGATCTCCATCAACAGTTTAGTCCATTATAAAAATCAGATATAAATAAGTTATTTAAATATTTATATACGTGGCAAAAATATGTGCATTTAAAACATAATATTATTGCACCCAAGATAGTCCGCAAAGTCTTTTCAGCAGTTGTAAAATGTAAAAAGTTCTGTAAAGCAAATTTTAAAAATAATCTATTTGATAAAAAAATTCATTTTGAATTAAAATGAGGCTATTTATTGACTTTATTACACTAAATGTGTATATTATTAAGTTTTGTTAAAGTTTTTTAATGTGCTTTATCATGGGGTGCTGTTACAGCCAATGCCATGGGTGGTAATTAATATTTATTATATACACTAAAATAATCTATGTATTTGCATAGATCATACATACAGGTTTATGAGTATACACAGCTTATCTGATGTATATGTGGATATAGATATTAATACATATATATGAATTATAAAATATATTGGACCCCACATTTTAGATAAGAGATTGTGAATGTGAAAAATAGAATGAAACACAAAAATATTATAATTGTAGTTTAAGAGGTATATATTGGCAATTTCTTGTCCTTCTATTGAATACATTTCTGGATTACTTAAAAGCAATTGTGAGCAAATTATTTTGTTTTATATATATAAACATAAAGGATAAAACTAAATCTTTTCTTAAAGCTATCCACTTAAAAAAATTGTTAACTCATACATAATTGTTAGCTTGTATTTCCATTTATAGCTCACATTTTCCACCAAATTCCCTCCTGTACTTCTAATACTGTAGTATTTGACCATCGTTTCCTCTGGTCTTGTAACTTTACTACATCTATTAATAGTATGCTGATATTCAGGCATGAAACCTCAGTCAGACTTGACACCAATTTCTTGCTTGCTACTTGTATTAGTGTGCTCTTACATTGCTATGAAGAACTACCTGAGACTGGGTAATCTATTTATTTATTTATTTATTTTTTTGAGACGGAGTCTCACTCTGTCTCCCTGGCTGGAGTGCAGTGGCCGGATTTCAGCTCACTGCAAGCTCCGCCTCCCGGGTTTACGCCATTCTCCTGCCTCAGCCTCCCGAGTAGCTGGGACTACAGGCGCCCGCCACCTTGCCTGGCTAGTTTTTTGTATTTTTTAGTAGAGACGGGGTTTCAACGTGTTAGCCAGGATGGTCTCAATCTCCTGACCTTGTGATCCACCCGTCTCGGCCTCCCAAAGTGCTGGGATTACAGGCTTGAGCCACTGCTCCCGGCCAATAATCTATTTTTTTAAGAAAAGAGGTTTAATTGATTCACATTTCTTTTTTTTTTTTTTTTTTTTTTTTTTTGAGACGGAGTCTCGCTCTGTTGCCCAGGCTGGAGTGCAGTGGCCGGATCTCAGCTCACTGCAAGCTCCGCCTCCCGGGTTCACGCCATTTTCCTGCCTCAGCCTCCGGAGTAGCTGGGACTACAGGCGCCCACCACCGCGCCCGGCTAGTTTTTTGTATTTTTTTTTTTTAGTAGAGACGGGGTTTCACCGTGTTAGCCAGGATGGTCTCGATCTCCTGACCTCGTGATCCGCCCGTCTCGGCCTCCCAAAGTGCTGGGATTACAGGCTTGAGCCACCGCGCCCGGCCAATTGATTCACATTTCTACAGGCTGTATAGGAGGGATGGCTGGGGAGACCTCAAGAAACTCACAATCATGGTGGAAGGTGAAAGGAAAGCAAGCACATAGTACATGAATGAAGAAAGAGGATGAGAGTAAAAGAGGAGATGTCATACAGTTTTAAACAATGAGGTCTCAGGAGAATTCACTCACTGTTATGAGAACAGCAAGGGGGGAATCTGTCCCCATGACCCAATCACCTCCAACCAGGTATCTTCTCTGGATTTGAGTGGGGACACAAATTCAAACCATGTCATTGTATTCCTAATCCCTCCAAAATCTCATGTCCTTCTCACATTGCAAAATAAAATCCTCCTTTCTCAAAAGTCCCCCAAGTCTAAATTCATTTCAGTATTAACTCAAAGTCCATAGTCCAAAATCTCATCTGAGACAAACAAATCCCTTTCATCTATGAGCCTCTAAAATTAAAAATTTTAATTAAATTAAAAATTAAAGTTAAATAAAATGTAATTTAAAAAATTAAAAATTAAAGTTAGCTACTTCCAAGATACAACAGATGTTTAGGCATTGGGAAAATACACCTATTCCAAGAGGGAGAAATCAGCTGAAACAAAGTGGCTACAGGCCCCACACAAGTCTGAAACCCAGCAGGGAAATCATTAAATCTCAAAGTTTCGAAAAAATCTTCTTTCATTTCATGTCTTATATCCAAGCAACATGATGTAAGGGGTGGACTCCAAAGGCCATGGGAAGCTCTGCTCCTGTGGCTCTGCAGGGTACAGCCCCTGTGGCTGATTTCAGAGACTGGTGTTGAGTGCTTGCTGCTTTTCTAGGTGCACAATGCAAGCTGTCAGTGGGTCTACCATTCTGGCATCTGAAGGATGGTGGCCCTTTTCTCACAGCTCCACTAGGCATTGTCCTGGGAGGACTTTGTGTGGGGATCCAACCCCACATTTTCCCTCCACACTGCCCTAGTAGAGGTTCTCCGTGGAAGTTGTGCCTGTGTAGCAGACCTTTGTTTGACCATTCAGGCATTTCCGTACATCTTCTGAAATCTAAGTAGAGCTCCCAAGTCTCAGCCTTTTCCCCTCTGCACACCTGTAGACTTAACACCATGTGGAATCTGCCACGCCTTAAAACTTGCACCATCTGGAACAGAGGGCTGAGATATATCTGGAGCAGCAAGCTGAGATGTATCTGGGGCCCTTTTAGATATGGCTGGTGCTGGAGTGGCTGAAATGCAGTGTCCTGAGGTTGCAGAGGGAAGTGTGGCACTGGACCTTGCCCATGAAACCATTTTTCCCTCTTAGTCCTCCAGGCCTGTGATGGGAGAGGCTGCCACAAAGGTCTCTGAAATGCTTTAGAGGCATTTTCCCCATTGTCCTGGCTATTAAGATTTTTAATATCAATTGCTGAGCCAGCTTGAATTCCTCTTCAGAAAATGAGTTTTCCTTTTCTACCACAGGGTCATGCTGCAAATTTTCTCAACTTTTTGCTCTGCTTATCTTTTAAATACAAATTATAGTTTCAGATCACTTCTTTGCTCACACATATGAACATGTGCTGGTAGAAGCATCCAGGTAGTATCTTGAATGGTTTGCTGCTTCAACATTTCTTCTGCCAGATACCATAAATTATCATTCTCAAGTTTGAAGTTCCACAGATTCCTAGAGCAGGGGTACAATACCACCAGTCTCATTGATAAAGCATAGCAAGAGTGACCTTTACTCCAGTTCCCAGTTAGTTCCTCATCTCCATCTGAGACCATGTCAGCCTGGACTTCATTGTCCATATCACTATCAGCATTTTGGTCACAACAATTTAACAAATCTCTAGTAAGTTCATAAAAGCAGTTAAATGGAGGAAAGGTACTCTTCAACAAATGATCTTGGGTTATTTAGAAATACATAGTCTAAAAAAATTACCCTCAACATAAGCCTCAAACATCATAGAAAAACAAAATCCAAAATTGATCTCAGACTTAAATAAAAGATAATAAAACTATGAGACATTTTAGAATAAAATGTAGGAGAGCATTTTGAGGGCCTGGAACTTGGTAAAGATATTTTGTAGGTGAAACAGAAGGCATGATCTATAGACAAAATGTTAACATATTGAATTTATAAAAATTAAACCCTTTAATCTATCAAGGACACCATTCAGAAGATGAGAAGACAAGCTACAGTCATTTACATGAAGAGAGAAATGAACAGACATTTCACCATAAAGGAAAAGCATAAAGACAAGTAAGCACATGAAAATATATTCAACATCATTAATGATTAGGCAAATGAAAGTTAAAACCAAATGAAATATTATGATTCAAATATTATGAAAATTAATAAGGTATAATAGTGACAATGTCAAATGCTGTAGAGGATGCAGAGAATTTGGAACTCTCATACATTGCTGATGAAAATGAAAAATGGTACAGCCATTGTGGAAGTGGGTATAACAATAAAAGGTAACACCAGGGAATTCTTTGTGATGAGACAGTTTTAGTGTGGTAGTGGTTACATGAATGTATACATATGACAAAATTGCATGGAACTACATACACATACATATGTAAACTACACATACGAGTACTCACTTAGGAAGACAGTGCATGAAAAACTGGGGCAATCTTGAATAAGGATCTTACCAATGTAAATTTCTTGGATTTGTTATTGTATTATAGTTATGTAAAATAATACTAGAGAAAATGGCATAGAGAGTACAGTGGACCTCTCTGCATTGTTTTTGCCACAATCTATAGTACCATACTGAGTGGGCAAAAGCTGGAAGTATTCCCCTTGAGAACTGGAACAAGACAAAGATGCCTACTCTCAGTTACAAGGATAAGCTGCAACCAGTTCAGGCTAGTGATTCTCTCTTGGGGCAGGAAATAAAATGTTAATGTTTGTCATATCTTATTTATTGTACATGCATTTTAAAATCAAATACGACAACATGTTAAAATTTGTAAGTGGTGAATGATGCACGTGACAGTATTTCTTTTACTATTTCTATACTCTTTTGTAGAATTAAAGTTTCATGGAAATAAAATTATATTGGCTAGTGTTATATATATGGAATAATTTTGAAACCCCTCTCATCCTTGAGGCAGTTTTCTATGAAAAGAAAAAATCCAACAGTAAATCACTTTGTTTAATCATAAAATTTAATATACATAAAATCTGCTTAAAATATGGCATACATAGAGATAGATTGATGAGTTGCACAGTGGACACATCAGGGCAATTATGTGATTTCTATACTTCTATCTCATAATTTATGTTAGATAAGTCTTTGTAATCATGAAGTAAATATTAGACCAGGAAAAAGACATTTTTACTAATGGAGATATTTTTCTTATGAAGAATAGCTTGATTTTATGAACATATTTTAGTGTTTCTATTACAAATTTAATGAAAATTAAAATATTGCATTCTTTTAGACTTCACTGTTTTTAGATTTATTTTTCCATTTGGAATCAACTATTGCAAAAGGAGAAAATGTTCAAAGGAAGTAATGACAAAAAAAATTATTTCATTTACCACTGGAATTCTGACAAGTTGATATGAAGATGAACTAAAATTGCTAGTAATGTCTGTGCATAACAGCTGTGCTTACACTCTGTGTAGGAGTTGGAACTAAGGGTGAACTGCAGAGCTCAGAAGTACCTCTGGAGAAGTAGTTGGAGGTAAAAAAGAGTCTGATTTGATTTAAATCAAATCATGTCTTTTTTGTTGTAAACTATAGTTGCCTGCTGATCTTAATAAGGATAATCTCTTCATATGCTGCCAGAAAAGTCAAGTCCCTACTTTATCCTCTTAGCTGGTTTACAGAGAGAACAGCACAATTTAAATTAAACTTAGGATGTCTGTACATAGACCCCCAAAAAAATCAAGGTGAAAATAATGTATAAGGTTGGTAATCACCATTGCTATGAGATTATTCTACATACCCATCAGGAAAACTAAACTTTAAAAAATGAAACAAATAAAATGACAAGATTAATATCAATTACCTGGGAGTATAGGAAGCACTTGAATTTCACTCTGCTTTTGGAACTGTAATCTGTTAAAACTGCTTTGGAAAATTGCCAGTATCTATTAGTGCTAAGAATATACTAAGAATATACTGTATATACTAAGAATATACATATTCTATATGTGTATATATATATGTATATAAGACTGTATATACTAAGAATATACATATTCTACAGATGCAATTCCACTCCTATCCACCAGAGTATGTGCACCAAAAGGCACATTCAGGAATATTCATATCACTGTTTGTAATAGTGAAAAACTTGAAACAATAGTAGAATAGATAAATAATCTGACATGTAATTATATTGATAGAGTGGAATACTACAGAGCAGCAAAAAATGAATAAACTGTTGCTATATACAACAGGAATAATTCTCACAAATATAATAGTAACTGAAAGAAGCCACAACCAAAAGGGTACATGTTGCATTTACGAGTTTTCCATTGCTACACAAAAATTGTCACATATATAGCATCTTAAAATAACCCATACTTATTGTTTTATAGTTCCTATGAATCAGGAATTTGGGAATAGGTAGCTGAGTCCTTTGCTCAGGATGTCACCAGGCTGAAATCCAAATGTTGGCTGGAACTGCAATCTTATTTGGGACTTGCAGTACTCTTTCAGACTCATCCAAGCTTTGGCAGAATTCGGTTCCTTGCAATTATAGAACTGAGGTCCATGTGTTCTTGTGAGCTGTTGAGCAGTCTTTTTTGAGGGCTATTGGCCAATTCTCAACTCCTGAAAGTCACTTTCTCATAAGAAGGCAGTGTGCTTCTTCAAGGTTGGTAAGAAAACATCTATAGCTTTAATGTTTTGAAATTCTCTCTAAGGGCTCAGTCACTCTTAAGGTTTTAGCTGATTAAATAAAGTTCATCAAATATAATCTCCTGTTTAAATAACTTAAAATCAACCAATTAGTAACATAATCACAGGAATTAAAATCCCGTTATATTCACAAGTCCTTGCTATACTCTTTGTGACTATACAGGCCTTTAATACCATAAAGATGGAATTGGGAGCCATCTTAATTATGCTTATTTGTACTATAATGTAACTTTACTTATATAAAGTTTAAAACCCAAATTTCAGGGAAAAAAGTCAAAACTTTGTTAAATTTTAAGGGGGAATAATAATGGTTGGGATGGAGTTCATGGAAAGCTTCTAGGGTGCTAATAATTTGGAGTTTTGCTTTTTTTTTTAAGAGTGAATACAGGATTATTTCATTCCTTAAGCTGCTCAATTATGATTTGTGCATTTTTGGCATTTATCATTATAATAAACTTCATTATGTTATAATTCTATTCAGTTTCTTATTAAAAAAAAAAAAAAGAACCAAAAAACTACAATGTTGCAGGAAGTCAGGGACCCCGAACAGAGGGACCGGCTGGAGCCGTGGCAGAGGAACATAAATTGTGAAGATTTCATGGACATTTATCTGTTCCCAAAATTAATGCCTTTATAATTTCTTATGCCTGTTTTCACTGCAATCTGTGACCATAAATTGTGAAGATTTCATGGTCATTTATCAGTTCCCAAATAATAGTCTTCTAATTCCTTATGCCTGTCTTTACTTTAAACCTGTTATCTTCCTAAGCTGAGAATGTATGTCACCTAAGGACCACTATTGTGTTAAACTGTACAAATTGATTGTAAAACATGTGTGTTTGAACAGTATGAAATCAGTGCAGCTTGAAAATGAACAGAATATCAGTGATTTTAGGGAACAAAGGAAGACAACTATAAGGTCTGACTGCTTGAGGGGTCAGGCAGAATAGACCCATATTTTTCTTCTTGCAGAGAGCCTATAAACAGACGTGCAAGTAGGGCAGATATCGCTGAATTATTTTCCCAGCAAGGAATATTAATAATACCATGCATTCCTGGGGTGAGGTCTATAAGCGGCCGCTCTGGGAGTGTCTGTCTTATGCAGTTGAGATAAGGACTGAAATACACCCTGGTCTCCTGCAGTGCCCCCAGTCTTATTAGGGTAGGGAAGAAACCCCACTGTGGTAAATTTGAGGTCAGACCAGTTCTCTGCCCGCAAATCCTGTTTTCTGTTTATCAAGACAATACGTGCACAGCTGAACATAGAGCCTTATCAGGAGTTTTTGATTTTGTCCTTTGCCTTGTGATCTTTGCTTTGCCCTTTGCCTTGTGATCTTAATGCCCTTTAAAGCATGTGATCTTTGTGACTTCCTCCGTGTTCATACACCCCTCCCCTTCTAGAGTCCTTAATAAAAACCTGCTGGTTTTGCAGCTCAGGTGGGGATCATGGTCCTACCAATATGTGATGTCACCCCCAGAGCCCCAGCTCTAAAATTCCTCTCTTTGTACTCTTTCTCTTTATTTCTCAGTCAGCCAACACTCAGGGAAAATAGTAAGAACCTATGTTGAAATATGGGGGGGTTCCCCCAATATTACAGTTTCTTAGTCTCCAAAAATATACATAGTTGAACATATATCAAATATAGTAGCATTCTCAGTTAAGACTGAGCAGGGATAAATTACTTATAAATGAGGAGTTATTTAATGGTGGTAACTGATATTTGTAGCATAACATATGTGTAAGTCATTCAAAATATTTTTGAGTCCACTATCACAAAAAAAAAAAAAAAACTCACAAACTTTTAATTCCAAAGACTAAAATACATGTGGCCCTTCTTTTTTTTGTTCGTTTTTTTTTGTTTGTTTGTTTGTTTGTTTGTTTTGAGATGAAGTTTCACTCTTGTTTGCCAGGCTGGAGTTCAATGGCATGATCTTAGCTCACAGCAACCTCTGCCTCCCAGGTTCAAGTGATTCTCCTGCCTCAGCGTTCCAAGTAGCTGGTAATACAGGCATGTGTCACCCTGTCAGACTAATTTTTATATTTTTAGTAGAGACGGGGTTTTACCATGTTGTTTAGACTGGGCTGGAACTCCTGATCTCAAGTGATCTGCTCACCTCGGCCTCCCAAAGTGCTGGGATTAGAGGCATGAGCCACCATACCTGGCCATGTGTCCCTTTTAAAAATCCTTCCTTAATGTGCATAGTCCGAATGAAATACTAATGTATTATACACTGCAAAAAAATGCTGTGCTACAAGGTCAATTTGCACAAGTCAATTGATGATTGACTTTCAGCTTCTGTTAAAGGCCCTGCAAAAAGGATGACTAAGCTCTATTTTGGCTCAAATTTTAGTTTACTGGTGAAGCTAGGAGAGGTGTAGTCAATAGGTGTCACTGCCTCATGATTATTTGGGAATTGTCAGTTTTGTATACAATAAGTTACATGCTATATAAATTCCATTGTCCTGCCTTTGTACTTTTGAAAGAGTACTGTGCAATTAGAAATTTTTGTTTTAATTTAACCTTGCAAAAAATATGAATGATGCTCCCCCATATGTGTCATCAATTTTGGACCTCAAATCCCAAATAGTGATGAGTTTTGCTAAGTGTGCTTTCTCCTATAGCCTACTCATATAATTTTTCCCTCTTAGACTTTGTACCATTGGATATGGCAGTAAGGTAGATGTCCTTGGGTTCTCATTTCATGTTTGAGAACATTTGCTCTTTTTTTTTTTTTTTTGAGACGGAGTCTGGCTCTGTCGCCCAGGCTGGAGTGCAGTGGCCGGATCTCAGCTCACTGCAAGCTCCACCTCCCGGGTTTATGCCATTCTCCTGCCTCAGCCTTCCAGGTAGCTGGGACTACAGGCGCCCGCCACCTCGCCCGGCTAGTTTTTTGTATTTTTTAGTAGAGACGGGGTTTCACCATGTTAGCCAGGATGGTCTCGATCTCCTGAGCTCGTGATCCGCCCGTCTCGGCCTCCCAAAGTGCTGGGATTACAGGCTTGAGCCACTGCGCCCGGCGAGAACATTTTCTCTTAACCCTCCTAAAAACCTCAAGCATTGTATTTCATTCTGTCTAGTTGTTAAACCCTCTATCTTCAGTTATGGCTATCTTCTAAGCTGCATCATTCTTCCTCATTTTTTCATGAGTTATGCCCTAGCTCAGAATCACTCTCCAATTACTTCTGTCATAATTCTTGGCATAGATAACACTACATCCACCTGGCCTTAATTGTATTAAAATAATCTTGTCTTCCACCATACCTGAACCACTCACTCCCTAGATATTCCCATTACCAATAACTGTAATCCTTCTGCAACATTTATTCTTTGCAGCTCATTTTCTGACAATTTGCATCTTGTTTCTATTTTTGTTTATTTGTTTTCCTTTCTAGGATTCTGGCTGGACCATTCACCCTATAATCTGTCGATCCTATCAATTTTCATTGTTCCTCATCCTCTTAATATCCCTTCGGTTTTGTTTAAAGTTTATGGACAATAATCAGAAAATATACTTTGTATGTTTTTTTAAATTCTCCTACAAATCTTATAATACATTGCATTTGCTTAAGTCTATTTAATTTCAATTGACTGCTGACCTATATCTATATAGCTGAACATGGCTGGAGAAAACACATAGCATTGTTAGTTGTTTTCATTAGAAATTCATGCCCATAAAACTCAAATGGTCCATTAACTCTACCAGGCAATTATACAATATTCTTGAGTCCATTCACTCTCCATTTCTCAAATTCCAAACGCTACCTTTTCCATTATTGAGATGATGACTTTGATCTATCTAAAGCCAGTTATTTCACTTCAACACTAGATTTCATCAGTGGCACAGAGAGTTAGCAGATCACCAAAGATACATGCTTTCTATCCCTAGTAAATAATTTGGTAAGAATTCTGCCCAGGTTGAGTTTGTATATCCTAGCTCGCCTTGGACCAAGGTGAAAGCCATGTTATTAGTTTTTACCAGCAGAATGGGGGGAGAAGTCATATGTATCTTTTTGAGCAAGTGACTGACTAGCAAGTATGTCTTCCCCATGCTGTCTTTTCCTAATCACTGGGTTGTGTCAAAAACAGAACTCTTAGGCCTTAAGGGCCTAAGTGAGGCACAGGATTGAAGGAGACTCCATCCCTTGACAACTTGCATGAATAGTAACCTGCTGAATACCCTCATGAGAGAGTGGAGTGAGCAATAAGTAAACTTCCGTTGTGTTAGGTAACAGAGGCTTCTTTTCACTGTAGGCATCAGAGTAAGTAATGTTAATTAATTCATGCATATCTCCTCTGGCATCATTCCAGCATTTTTTTTCAATTTTTCACTCTTCACTGGAAAGCTAATATTTCTCTCATACTAAAATATATATATGAAATTTATTTCCTCATCAGCTCCCAATAAATTCCTTGAGCAAATTATTTATACTCACTGTGTTTCTTTTCACTTTATTTTAATCTCACTCCAATTAGGCTTTCATCCCTACAGCTCCATCACAATTTTTGTCCATGAGGTCAGCAATGACCTTCAACCAGCTAAATCCAATAGTCGATTCTCAGTTCCCCTCTTAATTTACTTACTAGCCATATGCTAACAACTACTCCTTTTTTCCCTGCTACATACTCTTCGGTTGGCTTTTATGATACCAGGTTTCTTGGGTTTTCTTCTGCTTTACCAGTCACTTCTCAGGCTCTTTGGCTGCTCCTTCTTTTTACTTTGAAAGTGTCAAGTTAGTTTGCATAGACATCAGCCTTGTTTTCTCCTCTCTATGAATACTTACTCTCTCAGTTATCTTATCTGCTCTGGTAGCTTTAAGTGTTTTCTACATGACATTGACTCCTAAATGTATATTTCAAACACAGATCTCTCCTACACTACACATTTCTGAAGCTATCTGACTATTCAACATTTTCACTTGGAGTTTGATAGACATCTCAAACTCAAACTGTTTGAATCTACAGTCTTAATTTTACCAAATCTCCCTTCCCATAGCTTTGCTGAGAAGTCAGATGTAATTGTTATCTTTGTTCTTCTTTATGTAAGGGGCTCCCTACTCCCCTATGGCTTCATTCAATTATTTTATTTGTCTTTGATTTCCTGTCCAGTGTAGTTTTGTTTTGTTTTCATTTATTCTGCCTGGTGTTCTGTTAGATTCCTGGATTTGTGGCTCTGTTGCTGGCATTAATTTTGGGAAAATCTCAGTTATTTTGCACTAAATATTTCTTCTGTCTCTTTCTCTCTTTCTGCCTCTGCTTCTTTCTGCATTTTCATTACACATGTGTTACACCTTGTGTAGTTGTCCCACGTTTTGAATATTCTATTCTGTTTTTACCATCTGTTTTCCTTTGCTTTTAAGTTTTGAAAGCTACTATTGATATACCATAAAGATCAAAGATTCTTTCATCAGCCATGCCCAGTAAATTAATGTGCCATTCAAAGGCATTCTTCATTTCTGCCTTAGTGTTATTGATCATTAACATTTCTTTGACTCTTTAATTTTTTTTATCTCTCGGCTTACATTACCCATCTGTTCTTGCATGTTGTCTACTTTTTCCATTAAGCCCTTAGCATGTTAATCATAGTTGTTTTAAAGTCTGTAACAATTTAAACATCCCTGACATATCTGGTTCTGATGGTTGCTCTGTCTCTTCAAACTGTGTGGTTTGTTTTTATTGCCTTTTAGCATGCCTTATAATTTTTTGAAAACCAGACATAATAGACTGGGTAAAAGAAACTGAGGCAAACAGGACTTTAGGAATGTGGTCATGAAGTGTGGGGCAAGGGGAAGTATTCCATAGGTCTAACATTAAGTCTCATTCTTTTAGTGAGCCTGTGCTGCTGTGTTGTGAACTTTACAAGTACTGCTCATTCTCATCCCATCACATCCCTTAAGCAGAATAGGATGAGGAGAGGAGGTTGGAGTTGGGTACTTCTCCTCCCGTTAGGTTGGTTGGGCTCTGATAAAAGTTCAATAGATTAAGTTCTGATAAAATAGTTTCTCTTGAGGGCAAACCTTGATAAGAAAAGAAGAATACTCTGGTATACTTCAAAATGTTCACTTTTTCCTTCTCAAACCTCATAGAGCTCCTGGATTTAAAACTCACCAAAGTGCAGAGGCTCCCTTAAGACAGACGTGTCCACACTAAGCCTTCAGCAAGTGTTCAATGGGAGTTTAGATTTTCCTATCCTGGTACTGGTTCCTGCAGAGGTTCCTATGCATGGATTTTTGTTCCAGTGAATTTTTATCTGTATTCACCTGTCTTTATCTCCCATTTAAGGGACAGTGATTTGCTTTTGGCACCACTTCTCTGACAGATCTAAGAAGAGTTGTTGATCTTCTAGTTTGTTCTGCTTTTTTTTCTTAAGACAGAGTGAAGACTTCCAAGCTCCTTATGTGTCAGACTAGACATCAGAAGTCCCTGTTGCTTCTGAGAAACAAGAAGTTTTCTTTTTCATTTCATATAATGGAACTCTATTATTTCTATTGATGAGGTTAAACTATTTTTTTGCAATTATCTTGGATTTCTATCATGTTTCACATCTTAATAAAATGTCAGTAAATCCTGCTGTCTCCACCTCATGTATGGATCCTGAATTTGACCACATCTTGTCATCTCCATCCCAACTACTATCCTAAATGACTATTGCCTTGATGATAGCAATTTAGCTTCCTAGCAGAGTTCCCTGCTTCTATCTTTGCTCTCCTACAGCCTAAATCTTAAAAGATCAATAAGATTATTAATAATATTTATAAATTATGAGTCAAATCATGCCAATTCTTTGCTCTAAATATTTCAATTGTCTTCCAGTTAACTCCAAGTAAAATGGAAAGTTTCTTAAATTGCCTCTAGCACCATGCATGAACTCTGTTATCCCCAACTTCATTCATAAAGTAATTTACCTTGCTCACTCTGTTCAAGTCACACTGGTCTTTCTGTGGTTCCTGGATCCCATAGTATTATCCTGATTTGGTTCTATAGTGTTGGATGTTACTGCTGCCTGGAACTTCCTTAGTACAAATATCCATATTGCTAGCTTCCTGGTTTTCTTCAAGTCCTTACTTAAAATAGTTTTCTTGATTACAGCTGTCCTGAATGACCAGTTTAAACTTTGAACACATTCTCCCCCCCCCTTGTTTTCTAAATATCCCTTACTCTGTTCTACTTAAAAAAATTTTCAACAGCAGTTATCACCTTCTAACCTATAATATACTTATTTATTAAATTAATTGTCTGTAATCTGCCTTCTTTTGGCCTCATTTCATGTACAACATTATACTAGAATATTAACATTATTATTAATAATTATAGTAAACTCCACAAGGAAATTAGGCAGATATTTTGTCTGTTCTATTCCTTTATACAGTCTAAGCACCTAGAATGATGCCTGGCGAAATAATAGACCCTTGGTAATTTGTGGACTGCAACATCAGAGGTATGATATCATTGTGTGTGTTTATTTTAAAAATAAATTGTATTCTAAACTGTGATACTCACACACATACACTCAGATACATAGTGTCTAACATTTGCCCCCCACCCACAACAAGTATAGTAAATGTATATAATTCTGGTGTTCTAAAATGTCTGTGGCATTACATTTTATTTTAAAATACTTTAAAATTATTTTAAAATGACAGGTGGATCCTTTTGCAAAAACATAATGGTATCTTTTAATGAAAAGGAGCATTCATAATTATTCATGGTCAATCATTTTCTATTTTCAATTATACTTAACTATTTTTTTCTTCCTGTGACTATTGATAGCAATGTCTTATTCAAATTGTTTCTTATATCCCTGATATCTACTTACAGTACCAGAACACATGTCCTGAGTTTCGTTGTTCTTTTCTTTATTAATAGTTATACTTCATTAGGCTGATCTAGGGTTTTCTATCAATATATGTTAACTAATTATGGCATTTTGATTCCATTTAAAACTGATTTTTTATTTTACTAAAATATCTAGAATTCAGGTAATGTTGAAATCCTAAAGATAATTGTGAATTAAAGTGATATCTCTCTAACATTAAATCCAAAATATTTCAAAAACATAATTCTTTGATAATGTTTTCAAATGATTCCACATGTGAATAGCCCTGAAAACTATAATAAGGGCAGTGATGATAATATTCAGGATATCATTCCAGACACTCAACACACCTATCTACTTGAAGATCATCCATTTATGAGAAATGCTCTGTTTGATAGCATTGCTCACTGGTTCTCTACCAATACATTTATAAGATTTATGTATGCCTTCCAAATTGGCTTCCTACTCCAGATTCTTAGAAAAAAAATACATATCTGATGGTTAATAAAATTCATTCTACTTTCCATTTATTGCAAGCTATACTTGAAAAAATGTATTGAGCATTGAACTACATACTTGATATACTGCAACAGAAAGGGCTCCTTGATGTGCCTGAAGAAGAGAATGTAACACTACTCACCATGAATTAATCCTTGGGAAAAAAAGAAAAAAAAAGAGAAGCTGTTATCAGGTTGGAGTGGTAATGGCATTTCTATTCTGAAGAAAGAAATGTTTCAGAAACTCTCAGTACTTATTATTTAATTTAAAAAAAAAAGTGCTTATTTGTTCCTAGGCTTTATTCCAGCAAAGATGCCAATAGAAAAATTATAAAATGATGCCTTTATTTATAACTTAAATTTAGAAAGAAAATTTGGGATCAAGGACTGTCCATTATTAGTTTCCTGTACTTTTGGGGCAACAAAGAACCACATAGCTTTTTTTGTTTGTTTGCTTTTCAGATGTAGCATCAGTTGTTGCTTGCTTTTGGTTACATAAGCTTTTATTTTAGGTTAGTTTTATATTTATAGAAAAGTAAAAAAATAGTTTATAGAGTTCATGTGTAACATACACATAGTTTGGCTATTGTTAAGACCTTACATTACTATGAAATGTAAGACAAAACTAAGGAATGATACTGATACGTTAGTATTAGCAAAACTTCATATTCTACTCAGATATCCTTAGTTTTTATCTAGTGTTTTCTTCTATTTCAGGATCCCATCCAAGATACCATATTACATATTATCATGCCTCCTTAGGTTCATCTCAGCTGTGATGCTTTCTCTGATTTCATCCACCTAGAACTTTGAGTTTTAAGGAATACAGGTCAGGTGTTTACAGATAATGGTCTTCAAAAGGGATTTGTCTGATATGTTCTCATGATTAGACTGGAGTTATCGGGTTTGGGGGAAGGAAGACCACAGAAGTAAAGTACTATTCTCATCATATTATATCATAGATATTTATTATCAGCCTGAGTTATCACCATTGATACTAACCTTCTTCAGCGGGCTGAGATACTAGTAAATTTCTTCACTGTAAAGTCTCCCTCACAACTTTCTATACTGTATTCTTTGGAAGAAAGTCACTATGCATAGCTCATATTTAGGGTGAAGAGTAATAGTCCACCTCCTTGAGGGGGCAATACCAACATAACATATATGAAATTTTTCTAAATGAGAAATTGATTTTCTTTTATTCATTTATTCAGTCATTTATTTTTGTCAATATGAACTTGTAGATATTTATCTTATGCTTTAGGTTATAATCTAATACTACATTATTAATTTCATGCTCAAACTTTCCAAATTTGGCAATTCAAGATGTTTCAGTCAGCTCCTATGTCACTTTGACATGCTTCAGTAGTTTCTTCTCTTTTTCTTTTTTTCAACATTTGTTTTCATTTTGACAATACCTCTAGGATTATCCTGTATATTTCCTGTTCCAGTTTTGCAATCTGACATTTCTTTCAAGATGACTGATTTCTTCAATTGTAGAGGAGTGTGAGAAACAAAGATCTGGGCAATGGGTGTATTAACTCATTTACTCAATCTGGGCAATGAGTGTATTAAATGACTTGGGTATTGTTGCTTCTAGGATCCCTTGACAACAGATTTTGAAACCATGTGTGTGTATACTAGCCCTTGTATACTCATTTATCTGTAACTGGTTTTCTATTTTCCCATCTGTAGCTATGTTAGGTTAAACCTAAGTTCATATGAATGTCTTCAGCTCTAACCCAGTATCTCATGGCTCGCTCTAGCCTTCACTCCTTGATTACATTTAACAATCACTCCAACAGTGAGAAGTCTGGATTCCACCATTTGCAATCCATTTATTGATTTATCTGATCCTAAAGTATAACTTTAGTAGTTCCAGAGTTGTTAACAATAAAGAAACAACTTTGCCAGCTGGAGGACAATGCTTATATTCAATTCCTGTTGTCTTTAGTCTTAAAGTCTCCAGAAATTTTCAAAGTTACTTAGTGCCTTCCCCTACCCCACCCTTCTCAATGAGATTACATCATGTATTTGCCACACAGTTACATTATTTTGTCACAGTATGCATCTTTTTTTTTTTTTTTTTTTTTTTTTTTTTTTTTTTTTTTGAGACGGAGTCTCGCTCTGTCGCCCAGGCTGGAGTGCTGTGGCGGGATCTCAGCTCACTGCAAGCTCCGCCTTCCGGGTTCACGCCATTCTCCTGCCTCAGCCTCCCGAGTAGCTGGGACTACAGGCGCCCGCCACCTCGCCCGGCTAATTTTTTATATTTTTTAGTAGAGATGGGATTTCACCGTGTTAGCCAGGATGGTCTTGATCTCCTGACCTCGTGATCCGCCCGTCTTGGCCTCCCAAAGTGCTGGGATTACAGGCTTGAGCCACCGCGCCCGGCCCACAGTATGCATCTTATCATGGGATCCCTCAGTGTCCCAATTTACTTTTTAAATTTGCATATGTTGTCTCAAACTTTGTGCTATAAAGTTTTAGGGGTTTTGACAAATTAATAATATCATGTAAATGCCAGTGTAGCATCATGCAGAATATTTTCAAAGTTCTAAAAACAAAACAAAACAAAAAGCAAAAATCCCACAAGAGTTCAGCCATTCAAAAGTATCCCCTCTACAAACCCCTAGTAGACACTATTTTTTTTTCCTTCCACTGAGTTTTCCCTTTTCCAGGATGTCATACAAACAGAATCATAGAAAATGTGGCATTTTCACACTCACCCCTTTTATATAGTAATAAGCATTTAAGATGTATCCGTTGTATCATACAGAGTGGTAGTTCATTCCTTTTAAATCACTGAATGGTATTCAATTGTATGTATGTACCACAGTTTGTTTTTCCACTAACCTCTTGAAAAATTAGGTTGCTTCCATTATTTGGTAATCATGAGTGAAGCTGTTATCAATATTGGTGTGCAGGTTTTTGGTGTGACTATAATATTTTGGATTAGTTGGGTAAATACTTTTTAGTGTGATTGATGAGTTGTATTGTAAGACTATTTTTGACTTTATAAGAAACTACCAAGCTATCTTCCAAAGTGTAACATTTTACGTTCCCACTAGCAATGAATGAGAATTATATTGTTCTATCCTCTCCAGCAATTGGTATTTTCAAATATTTTTAATTCTAGCTATTCTAATGAAAACGTAAAGTTGTTTCATTGTTTCAGTTTGCATTTCCCTCATGACAAACGATGTTGAGCATTTTTTTTGCATGCTTATTTGTCATCTCTTTGTCTTCTATTCTTCTATGGTCAAATATTTGTTGCCATCTTTTGCCCATTTTAAATTTTTGTTTGTTTTCTTCTTGTTAGGGTTTTTCTTTTTTTCTGCTTTTTTTTCTTTTTTTTTGGTTTGTTTGTTTACTTCTTTTTTTGAGACAGAGTCTCACTCTGTTGCCCAGGCTGGAGTACACTGGCACGATCTCAGCTCACTGCAACCTCTGCCTCCTGGTTCCAAGTGATTCTCCTATCTCAGCCTCCTGAGTAGCTGGGATTACAGGTACTCACCACTATTCCTAGCTAATTTTTATATTTTAAGAGAGACAGGGTTTCGCCAGGTTTGTCAGGCTCATGATCTGCCCATGTCGGCCTTCTAAAGTGCTGGGATTACAGGTATGAGCCACCATACCTGGCCTTCTTGTTAGGTTTTAAGAGATCTTTGTATATTCTAGACACAAGTCCTTTTCCAGTCATGTCATTTGCAAATATTTTCTCAAAGTGTGTAACAAGGCCCAACTTTCAAATTGCTCTTTCATGGATTGTATACTTTTGAGACAGCCAGGTGGGAGGTGTTCCCTGCAGAAACTCCAACCAGCCTGCCCACCAAGGTGGAGCCTTGGGAAGTTCAGGACATTTGCAGCAGGGAGAGGCCTGGCCTCTCTTCTTCCTGTGTGAAACCTGGGATTCAAACTGCTGGGCAGTATGCAATCTACTTGAGGGACTCTGGCCTTGTGAGAGTCCCTATTCCCCCCGTTTTTTTTTTTTTCCTTTTCACCCAATAAAACCTCACTTTAATTACCCTTTAAGCCATCTGTAAATGTTCATGGCCATGGGATGGACAAGCACCCCATCTTTAGCTGAACTACGGAAAAGTCCTGTAACAGTTTTGGCGCCCAATGTGGGGCTCAAGAAGCAGTCAGTGAAATGGGGACTCAAAACCTCTCACTGTTGCTTCTAAGACTTTTCATTCTTGGACTTCTGAGGGTGGGGGAAACCATGCCTCCACCCTGTGTCACTCCCAGGTCTTTTTCTTCCTTTTTCAGGCCCCGCCAGTGAGCAACACCTTCCCTCCAGTCCTCCATTCCTGCCAAGGCTGGAACGCATGGCCCAAGGGTCCTACACAGCTGACTGGCTGGTTTCCAGCCACATGTAGCTGCTGCAGCCTTCCCCTTCCCTGGCCAAGGGGTTTAACTCTATCAAATAGTAATTATGCTTAAAATTTTATCCCTGGTGGAGGAATCAGTTGCACAAGAATAAGAGGTTCTTCTCCAGGCATTTTTGAACTGTTTTATTCTTTGCTTTCTCTATCCCATCATCAGTTAACCTTTTATTTTATTTTTTAATTTGTGTTCCTTTTAGAAGACATTTTTACTAATCCAGGCCCTCCAACTATCAACGTTTATACTCTCTGTAAAGTTTTGATTGTGAAAAACAATCTTGTGGGGACTGGGATATTGTGGGGACTGAATTTTCTTCTACCTGTCGGTCTGTTGTGTGAAGTGTCTATAAAAAGAGCTCTAATTAATTTAGCCTAAAGAAAGGCAAGTGGTTGGATCAAATGCTTTTTTTTTTTTAAGGGAAGGTAAAAGCTGTGGCACCTTTCAGCTCCTATGACTTCAATCTTTGAAAAATAAAAACAGACCTAAATACTATTGTTAAAATTCAGGTCAGGTGCAAGGTTTGTTAAGTGCTTTGAGTTTACAAATCACTTTTTGGCTTTTGAGAACTATTTGACTTTCTGGCCTGACAATTGGTAAGGTCTGGGGATATATGGAACTAACCATGCCCTTAACTAAGAAGGCAGGCATTGGCTACACTTAACACACAATTAAAGCAACTTATCAAGTTTTACCTTAAAGTTAAAAATTGCTCGGAGTTAATCAAAACTACTAGTAATAGATTTACATGCAAGGTGTGTAAGAACAGTGAAATGTGTTTTACAGTGAAAGGTTATATGGAAGTGTAGAAATGTAAACTTTTGCTTAGTGTTAAAGGATTGTGTTAAGTTAAATTAGGAAAAAGCCAAAGGTTCAAAGAAGTGGTGGAATAATTGTTGAAATTAATCTTGCAGAAGATGTTCTCTGTGTGAACACATTGACTACATTCAAAAAAAGGGTATTACATGTTTTTTCTCTAAATTGAATGCTGAAATAAAAGCATAACGAGGTTTTCCCAAGTTGCTAGTCTGCTCTTTGGCAAAATTTGTAAAGGGCTATGACAGGTTTTTGCTTTTTTAAAATTTCTGAGTCATCATTTTGGCAAAATAAATAATTTATGGTAATCTGGAATTCTATTTTATAATATCAAGTGTTTTAAATCTCGAAAATTTAACAGCTTTCCCAAAATAAAACTTCAGTTTTAAAATTGTCTCCCCTGGCACCTAGCTTTTAAAATACTTCAGAGGGCCCCTGAAGTGTCCAGAAAAGAGAGATAAACTGGATTCTTTGACATGTTTAGGAACAAGGGATTGCCAAAATGATGCTCAATCTAGGTTATAATTTTGTGAATAATGCTAATATATGTTCCAAAATTGTACGAGATTTCTAAAATTCTAATGTCTGAGTATATGCTATCAATTGTAATTAAGGTTTTATATTAACTTATTGTAAACCACGGAGATAACCAAATTTCTTTGTCAGTTGTGTTTCTAACTGTAATTACCCCTACATCTTGCTATTCACAGACAGTTGTAATCTTTTTTAATCCTTTTTAAAACAAGGTTTATAATAAGTTGTAGGACTTTGACAGGCACTCTCAAATACAGATTTCTGATAAATTTGGATATTTTGACATTAGAATACAGAAAAATGTACAGGACTCCTGAAGAGCTGAAATGCTCACGAATATCAAGAAAAACAAGAGCTAACTAAATGAACTGAACTCAGGAATCTGAAGCAAATGTTTCTGACTTTTGCTTGGAATATTGCTGATTCTAGTTTTGTTTTTCATGAAGAGATCTTATTTTGAACTATATATGGCCTTTAATAATTAAGTTATACACTCCTGTGACCAAAATTTGGAGTATATTTGTTTCTCTCTGCCTGGTTCCTCTAGAATCTGGAAACTATCTATGAATATTCTTAACTTATGGCAATACAGTTATTTGTATCAGTGCAATATATGTACGTTTTTCTTTTGGAACAGGACACAATTGGAATAATTGGTTATTTTACCAGGGCTTTGATTGGAAGGGCATGTTTTCCTTTAAGGAGTCAATCTTGACTTGCAGACCCAATAAAAGCCCAGTGGGGAAACTGGCCTCTTACCTCATCTACAGTCTCTATACAGGATTCCTGACCTGTGGTCAGTAAAGAAAGTCACTTTCTAACAGGTCTAGGAGCTCCAAGTTTATCTTGGGACCTTAACAGGAGAGAAGCACCCAACTCACAGGTGTTTGAGGATATAAACCCATGGTTGGGCTCAACTTTAACAGTTCTTACCTGAGACTCCTTGTGGAACAAACTTCCATTAAAGCCTATCCAAAAGGCCAATGTAAAAATAATTATTCTTGCTGTATTTCGTGCAAATAATCAGGCCAAGTATAAGACTAAAGTCTATTTTACAAATCATTCATTCTTATGATTTTTTTTTAACAAAAATGAGGACTGGAGAGAGGGAAATTATATTTCAAACTTATCATAGAGTTGTCATTAAATTCTAAACTCATTAGTTGTTTTTAAGTTTTGCTTACATTTTAGACTAACCCTGCTTATTCCTGTGAAATTACCAGAAATCTCTAGGTGCCGTTCAGAAAGAACAAGAGGGATAAGTAATGTAGAAATCTGGATCAATATTCTAGTTCTGAGCAATTATTCTGCAAATTCTGCCAGATGATGAGATAAATAGGGAATAAATAGACAGCACATCACCCGGAGGTTTCCTTTTGGGAAAGTACAACCAAGAGAGCTAACCGAAGTCAACCACCATGCACCCAGATCCTAGCAAGCATAACTATAGCCACCAGTCATCTGGTTGTGTCACAAGACATCTTTTCCTCTCCTTTGTTGGAGGAGAACTCAGTTCCACAGTTGCACCTTAGCATTCAACTTATAAGGAGTCCATGCAACCCCCAGCAGAGATACATTTTTGTCCCAGACTCAATTCCAACCTTTGGGTCAAATCCCTAGGAAAGAAAACCGGATCTAAGGAATCCAGAGGCAGATGACAACAGAGATTAAAAGGCATAGCACAGGTAAGCATAGCTGATTCCTGCCAATTAAGCCAACCCCTAAGCTTCCTATTTCGTGGATAAAGGCCACTTTAATATCTGTGGCATAAATCAGGTCTAGAAAACTCCAAGGCTACTGACAGTAGGTGGAAGAGAGACATAGGTGAGAGCAGATAATTCCGAATCACTAGGTCCCCCTGCTTCATGGGTGCAAGCCGCTTTGGTACTCATGGTGACACCTGCCAAGGTCATCAGAACTCATGGATGCAAGTATGGAAGATGGCAATAGGATGGTCTTCCCTCTCTCCCTCACATACCCTAGGTATCTTCTGGGAAGAGAAGGAACCAGTGATAACTACTCCTCTCTTTCTAGATGGGTAGCCATTCCTTTTCAGTCTGTACCCCTTTTAGAATGCATCCTGAATCCCTGGGACCCCTTTGAACAAACACCTTTTTATTCCTGTCTCCTCCTCTATTCTCTCTTCACTAATAGGTAATTGGGTCTCCATACTATGGGACATCCTTCTCAGATGCATCCTCCGAATTGGAAAGAGTTATCTGCCAAATCTTAAACTGGTGGCTAGGATTAGGCTTAGGGGAAGGGAACCCAGAAGTCTGACATGCTGGCAAAATTAACCAGTTGGGCTTTTGGCCTCCCTATCCCTGTGCAAACTGGTAAAAGGCCTCAGAATTTTTGGGCTATCCTTACCCCACAACTTGTTTTGTTTTGATACATGTTTTCTAATAACTGCATTTGGCTGTTCTTGCCTTCAGGCCATCAAACTCCAAACAGTTATGCAACTGGAGCCTCTGACAATGGCCCCTTCTGCTGGGAACCCTTAGATCAGCTTCTGAGGGAGCTCCAACTCCCATTTCCCCAAGACAGCACCTCTTTCAACAGGAAGCATTTAAGAATGGTCTTTGTTCTTATCCTTATTCTCATGGCAGTTAGATGTACTTCTTTAGAGAGGAGAATGTGACAGCCAGGTGGGACGACGGGGTCCTTGCAGAAACTCCTACCAACCTGCCCACTGAAGTGGAGCTTCAGGAAGTTCATGACATTTGCAGCAGGGAGGAGCCTGACCCCTCTTCTTCCTGTGTGGGATTCAAACTGCCAGGCAGGACACACTCTAGTGGAGGGACTTTGGCCTTGTGAGAATCCCTGTTTCCCTCTTTTTTTCCCTTTTCACCCAATACAATCCTGCTTTACTCATGCTGTAAGCCATCTGTGAGCCTAAATTTTCATGGCTGTGGGACAGACAAGCACTCCATCTTTAGCTGAACTAAGGAAAAGTCTTACACCACTTTATAGTGTTGTATCTAAAAACTGACCTGAATACCCAAGATTACTCAAATTTTCTCCTATGTTTTATTTTAGAATATTGTTCAGTCTATAGCCTATTTTGAGACAATTTCTGTACAAGTTTAGAGGTCTATACCTAGGATCAATGTTTTGCTTGTGGATGAATACCCTATTGTTTTAGTATGTTTGTGAGAAAATTTCCCTTTTTCCATTAGATCTTTGTGCTTTTGTCAATAATCAGTTGACTGTATTTGTGTAGATCTATTTCTGGCCTCTTTATTCTGTTCCATTGATTTATATGACTATTATTTCCCTAGCAATGATCTGTCTTGATTATTCTAGCTTTAAATTCTGTCTTCAAATTTAGTGGTGTGAGTCCTCCAACTTTGTTCTTCTTTTTAAATACTTTGTTGCTTTTCTACATGCTTTGACCTTCTGTATAAATTTTCAAATCTGTTTGCTGATGTTTATAGAGAAAGCTTGCTGGGATTTCGATTAAGATTGTATTGAATCTGTAAATAGCATTTAAAAACTCTACAACTTAACAATATTGAGCATCCTAATCCAGGAGTACAGAATACTTCTTCCTTTACTTAAACTTTTGATTTATTTCATGACTGTAGTTTTTTGTATACAGATCCTCTACAGATTGTATTTACACATAAGAACTTTTTTGATGTTATTGTAAATTGTACTTTTTAAAAAAATTTATATTCCAATTGTTATTTGCCAGATCATTAAAAAAGCAAACAACTTTTGTGTATTGATCTTATATTCAATGACCTTATTATACTCGGTCTATTAGTTTTCTATATTATTTGAGGTGTTCTATATAGCCAATCATGTCACCTGAAATTAAGGATACATTTAATTTTTCCTCTGAATCTGGATGTCTTTTTAAATTCTTTTTCATTATACTAGATAGGATATTCAATTGATGTTAATATGAGTATTGATAGATGACTTCCTGCTTAGTTCTTGAATTTAAGAGAATACATTCAGTCTCTTCCTATTAAGTATGATGTTAACTATGGATATTCTCATATATACCCTTTATTAGTTTTAAAAAACACTTCTATTTATAGTTTTCTTGATAGTTTTTATCATGAATGTGTGATAAACTTTTCTGCATCTTTTAATATGATTTTTTTTCATTTTTCAGTATGTTAACATAAATTTCAGTAATCAAAGTACATACTTTGTGTAATTTCTATTCTTTTACATTTATTAAAATGTTTTTAATAGCTACGATGTAATCTACCAGAGAATATTCCATTTATGCTTGAGAAGAATGTGAATTCTTCTATTTCTGGATGAAGTATTCTATAATTATCAAGTAGATTAAATTGATTAATATACTGCTGTTCAGGTCATCTATTTCCTTTCTCATTTCTGTCTACCTGATGTATCAATTATTGACAGAGATGTGCTGAAATCTCCAAAAAAGTCAATTTGTCTCTTCCTTCTTTTAGTTCTATCAGTTTTTGCTTTATATGATTTGATGCTCTGTTGGTCGGTGCTCACATATTTAGGATTATTATGCCCCTTTGAATAAATGATCCCTTTGTTTTTGTATGCTTCTCTTTATTCCTGATAATCTTCTTTGTTTTGAAATCTTTTTCAAATTAATATAGCTAGCTACTTCAGTGCTGTTTTGATTGGTGTTATAACTCTGTATCTTTTTCCATATTGTTACTTTTAACCTGAAGATTATATTTAAATTTAAGTAATCCATGTAAAATTATAAATATTTTCATATTTTAAGTGGGTTTATTATAGACAACATATAGTTGCTTTTATAAAAAAAAATTCAATCCAGTTATCTGCTTTTTACATTCAATGTTTAGATGATTCACATGTATAGTGGTAATTGATATAGTTGTATTTAAACCTACTATTTTAGTAATTGCTTTCTGTTCATTGTATTCATCTTTTGTTTTCTTACATCCCTTCTGACTTTCTAGGTTTCAAGTGATGACTTTTTAAAATTCCATTTTATCTCCTCTCTTAGTACATTAATTATATTTTTTGAGCTTCCAATATACATTTTAAAATAATCTAATTGTACATTCAAATAACACCATTTCCCTTTATTTGTAGCACAGGTAGTTTATAACAGAGTAGTCCCAATTCTTTCGTTCATCCTTTGTGCCATTGCTGACATTTGATTCACTTATCTGTATATAATAGTCACTCAATACATTGTTAGTGTCACTTCTTTAAGCAGTTACATTTAAGAATAACACGTTAAATATTTTTATTTTACCTGCATTTATTTTTTGTTTGATGCTGGTTATTTTCTTTAGATACATTCCATTTTCTGACCTATATTACCTCCTGCCTGAAGAGATTCTTTTAATATTCTTTACTGAGCAAATTAGCTAGTAATGAATTCCCTCAAGTTTTTTTTTTTCCTTTTCTTTCTTTCTTTTTTTTTTTTAGAAAGCCCTATTTGTCCCTCATTTTTGAAGAATAATCCTCAGTTTGTGGTTTTATTTTTTCTTTCAACACTAAATTTTTTTTCCACTGTCTTGCTTATATTAGTTGTATTGTTTTAGTTTGTTCTGGCTGCTATAATAAAATATCATAGACTGAGTGGCTTATAAACAATGTATTACTTACAGTTCTGAAGAAAGCCCAAGACTGGCCCAGTGTGGTGGCTCACACCTGTAATCCCAGCACTTTGGGAGGCTGAGGCGGGCAGACAACTTGAGTTCAGGAGTTGGAGACCAGACTGGCCAACATGGTGAAACGCCCTCTCTACTAAAAATACAAAAATTAGCTGGTCATGGTGGTGGGCACCTGTAGTCCCAGCTATTTGGGAGGCTGAGGCAGGAGAATTGCTTGAATCTGGGAGGTGGTGGTGGCGGCAGTTAGCTGAGATCATGCCACTGCACTCGAGCCTGGGTGACAGAGTAAGACTCTGTCTCAAAAACAAAACAAAACAAAAGTCCAAGATTAAGGTGCAACCAAATTTGACCTTTTGGGAGGGCCTACTTTCTAGACAACCATCTTTTCACTGTGTCTTTACCTGGCAGAAGGAAAGAGACCTCTGAGTTCTCTTTTCTAAGAATACTAATCCTAATTGTGAGAGTTCTGTCTTTATGACCTAATCATGTCCCAAAGGCACCCCTCCTAATACCATAAATTTCATGGTTAGTATTTCAACATATAAATTTTGGGGGAATGAAGATTCAAACCATAGTAATTTTTTTTTAATAAGTAAAAGGATTTTACACCTTTTGGCTTCCAAGCTTTTCTCTGTTTTTCTATTCTTCTAGAAGTTTGGGAATGCCATACACTCAGGTGTATATTGTTTGATATTTATCCTGCTCGGTGTTCTATAAACTTTCTGAATCTATAGACTGTTTTTTTGTTGTTGTTGTTGTTTTGGAAAGTTCTGAATTATTATTTCAAATGTTCCTGTACCATTCTCTCTTTGGTCTTTTTCTGTTTTACCAATTTTGTTGCTTTTATAATTTTTATATTGTACCTCAGTTCTTGGATGTTTTGTTCTAGTTGTTTTACCATTTTTCTCTTTGCATTTCTGTTTCAGAAGTTACTATTAACAAATCTTCAATTTATAGCTTTTGTTTTCTTTTGTTCATTGAGTGAACTGTTGAATTGGTTTTGAAAATTCTTTATTTCTCCTTCTGTTTTTTATTTCTAGTTTTACATTTCATTTTTTACTTCTAGTTTTCATCTCTCACTTGACATTACTCATTTGATCTTGCATATTTGCTGTATTTTCTATTTGAAGCCTTAACAATAATAATTATTTTAAAATTCATTTTCTGATAATATTATGTCCTAGATGAGTCTAGTTCTGATGATAGCTTTGAGTCTTCAAACTTTTTTTCTTTCCTTTTGGTATGTCTTGTAATTTTTTTGTTGAAAGCCATACATGCATGCATAATAGATATTGCGCTGAATAGGCCTTCAGTTAAACATCTATGTTAATTGTGCTAGGAGTTCAGATTAAAATTCCTCTTATGTCTTTGTTCCTTTCTCTCTCTCTCTCTTTTTTTTTTTTTTGTGGAAGAAAAGGGCTTCTGTTCGTATTGCTACTCAGATAAAGTCTGACTCCTCCAACTCCTTCAACTGCAAGCCATTAGAGGCTCTCAGGTATGGTGGTAGAGTTTGAGAGAGAGAAGTGTTTTTATTAAAATTAAGTGTTAATTTTCTGATAAAACCTTAGTATTTTCATAGGCCTATGTCTTGGAATGTGGTTTTACCAGTATTCTTCTTCTTCCTCCAGGGATATAGCTTTTCTCTTTTTGCCTCTCTCTCTTTCCTGTACATTGCTCTTTTCTTGGGCTGTAGCAGACAGACAGAATATATTTTCCTGGAATTTTGTTCCCTGTTTTGTATACTTTTGTTGTTGTTTTTTTTTTTAGATGAGACAAGTAAGTTGGAGAGGGACAAAGTTGGATAGAAATTCTCTGAGGTAACCAGATCAAATAAGGTTCTTATAAAATGCTCTAACAAAGTTTTTCCCCTGCAGAATCAGCCTTTGTTTGGGTAAAGAATATGGGGAACTTTTACCATGTCTTATCTTCCTATCTCCCTGCCATGAACACTAGAAGACTATTTTTAGATCCTCACTGTAAGGATCTAAAATTGTGTGGATCGCCCCTCTGATTGTGAACCTAGGTTTTTCAAACTCTCACACTAGTCTAGTCCACAGGAATTCAACACATTTACTAGTAAAGTAAGTGATCTTATCATTTATGATGTCCAGTACTTTCTGCTTCAGGTTAGCAGATCCCTGGGATGGATCTCTTTGTTGATCTACGTTTTGGGGTATGGATTCACACTGATCTTAGTGCCTTCTTCCCTGTCTGAATGAGGATAGACAATTGGCAACATTCATGATGTAAGTTTCAGAGGAGCTTGGTTGAGGTGTTATGTAGAATTTCTTCTTATCTTCATTTAGTTGCATACAATGAAAGAGCAAAAAAACCCTAATACTATGTCTTGAAAATATGTTAAATGATAAATATGAGAGATTATTAGAATCTAAGTGAATTACTTGAAAGCAAATGTAAATATACAAGGTGGCTAAGGTGTTGATATAAGAATGCTTGAAAAGTTGAAATAATTGAAACTACGAAAAGCAGAGTGAACAAAGAAAAGTAATATGGAACAAAAAGAGATAAAGAATGAATATTAATACTTTCTGAAAATAATGTAGCTTTATACTGCTTAACAGATTATTAAGGTCACTTAAAGTTACCAATAAATAAATGTTCTTTAAAAATTGTCTTTTCTCTGCTGAAGTCAAACAGGGCATTTCAATTAATATTACAATGATTCAGTAAATGTTTATAGTATTCAATAAATACAATTAAAACATATCCATATGCCAATATTGAGCAATATGTAAAGGAAACACCAAAAGTAATCCCATTAACAAGAGCTACAAATAAATAAAATACCTAGGAATATACTTACCAAGTATATTCTCCACCATTATAGAGAAAGATCTCTATAATGAATACTGCAAAATATTGATGCAAGCAATTGAAAAGGGCAAAAAACAAATAGAAAGATATCCCATGTTCATGGATGGAAAGAATAAGTATCATTAAAATGTCCATACTACTCAAAGCAATCTATAAATTCAGTGCAGTCCATATCAAAATACCAATGACATTCTTCACAGAAATGGAAAAAATGATCCTAGAATTTATATAGAAACACAAAAGATCCAGAATAGCAAAAGCCATTCTAAGCAAAAAGAACAAAGCTGAAGTAATTACATTACTTGATTTCAAATTACATTACAAAGTTATAGTAACCAAAATAGCATGGTTTTGGCATCAAAACAGACACACAGATCAGTAGAACAAAATATGGAACCCAGAAATAAATCCATACCTCTATACTCAACTCATTTTTGAAAAAAGTGTCAAGAATATACACTGGAGAAAGGTAAGTCTTTTCACTAAATGGTGCTAGGAAAGCTAGGTATCTATAAGAGAAGAATGAAACTAGACCCCTATCTGTTGACATATTCAAAACTCAAATCAAAAGACTGAAATCCAAGGTCTGAAATTATGAAGCTACTAGAAAAAAACACAGGGGAAAACACTCCAGGATGTTGGTCGGGCAAAGATTTATTGAATAAGACCTCAAAACAACAGGCAACCAATGCAAAAATAGACAAATAGAATCACATTATACTAAAAAGCTTCTGCACAGCAAAGGACACAATTAACAAAGTGGAGAGACAACCCACAGAATGGGAGAACATATCTGCAAAGTATTCATCTGACCAGGGATTGACAAACAGAATATATAAAAGCTCAAAAAACTCAACAGGAAAAAAATAATAATCTGATTAAGAAATGAACAAAAGTTCTAAACAGACATTTCTCAAAAGGAGACATAAAAATGGCCAACAGGTATATGAGAAAAATACTCAACATCTCTAATCATCTGATAAATGAAAATCAAAACTCAAATGAGATATTTCACTTCAGATAAAATTGCTTTTGTCCAAAAGATGCTGGTGAGAATGTGGAGAAAGGAAAACACTTACCCTCATACACTGTTGGTGGGAATGTAAATTAGTACAGCCTCTATGGAGAACAGTGTGGAGACTACTTACAAGGCTGAAAATAGAACTACGATGTGATCCAGCAATTCCACTGTTAGGTAGATATTCAAAAGAAAGAAAACCAGTCAATCAAAGAGATGTCTGCACTCTCATGTTTACTGAAGCACTATTCACGATAGCCAAGATATGGGATCAACCTAAATTTCCATTAATGGATTAATGAATAAAGAAAACGCAGCACATATGCAAAATGGAAAATTATCCAACTATAAAAAAGAATGAAATCTTGTTATTTGCAACAACATGGATAGAACTGAAGGACATATGTTAAGTGGAATAAGTCAGTACAGAAAGACAAAATATTACATGTTCTCACTCATATGTGGAAGCTAAAAGAAAACTGAATTCATGAATATTGAGAGTAGAATTATGGTTACTGGAGGCTAGGAAAGGTATTAAGAAGGAGTACTAAAAAAACGACAAAATGGCTAATGGGTACAAAAACACAGATAGAATGAATAAAATGTAGTATTCACTAGCACAATTTGGTGGCTATGGTTAATAATAATATTTTGTATATTTTCAAATAATGAAAAGAGTGAAATTTGAATGTTTCTAACACAAATAAATGATAAATGATTGAGGTGATAGATATTCTGATTACTCTGATTTGATAATTACACATTATATGCTTCCATAAAAATATCACATGTGCCTCATGAATATGGACAATTATTAGGTGTCCATGGTAATTAAAAATTAAAATTAAATTAAAAAGTATAAAAGTAAATAAATAAAATACAAAAAAATCAGAAAAATGAAGTGTTATGAAGGGCAGGTGAATCTCTGATGTTATTACTTGTTACCTTACTTCATTTTACGATAAGAAGCAGTAGAAATTATAGATAATCTTCAGCAGAAATAATTTTCTTGATTTGTTTGTTGTTAGTTCTCTTCCAAATGGACAACTAAATATGCAATGAGCAACTTGTAACTTCAATTTTGCAAAGGTAATTTCAGATTTTATTAGAGAGTAACATTCATAGATAATACTGAAAATTTTAGAAAACTACTCACAATATTACACTTACTCAGGTAGGCAGATACTTATACTGAAGGGTCTGGGCAAACCATTGTAAATAACTGTAGAAACCCACTTACGCCCAATATAAAGTGGTGATGTGATTTTTTTCCATTTTCTAAATATTTTATGACTTTAAATTGTGTTTGATTGAATACTTAATTTTAGATGCATAAGCTTTTTTGATTAAAAGAGTTGAGTGATGTTCTTTTTAAGTGATGTGATCAGAAATATTTATCTAAGTTGAAATTACTACAGGAATATGCAGCAAACATAACCATTCCTTAATGTGGGCAATTTTAACATTAAATAGTTGAGCAAACAAAAATAAAGCAATAGTCATGGCATTTTGTAAAATTCATTTTTAGTTACGGCATTTAACATTTTATTTAGCTAATATGTAATTCTCTTTTCATTTTAGGATGTTCTATGTGCTCTTTACTCGAAAAATTGTGTGAATTTCTGACACCTATTAAGTTTAGAAATAAATTTTTCAACTTATCTAAAGTTAACAATGGGGAAGATCTTCATGAAATGAAAACTCCAATCTATTTTTATGAGTAAAAAGTATGTTAGAATGCAATGTTCTGCTTATGATACATCTGTTGATTATTAATAACAAGAAGCCAAAATTGATAATGCTATTATTTTTATTTTATATTAGAATAAACTAAAATGTAGAAAGAGCCAACTATCGATGATTTACATTAAGAATCTGTGCGGATAAAATACCACTGTCTTTGAGTATCATGAGTTTTAGAGCAATAAGTCAATTTACCACCTCTTATTTGTGGCTAATTATATCATTATTTCTAAAACAGAGTAAGAGATGTATCACATAATTATCTGAATTCTTCATAAAAATACTATTTTTCTTTTCAACTAAAATCTAATAAAAGTAATATTATTGTATCTTGCACATCTGGATAGCTACTTTACTATTGAGGACCATAAAATAATATAATTTCAAAGCTCATCTTATTTGTGTTTACTGTTATATTTTTTTCCTAAACTCTATTGCCTGGTTATTATGGAATAGAGAGATAATATCAGAGGTTGATTTTATGTGTAGTATGCACTATACAAACAAAGGATTTTGCAGTGATTTTAATAGTTAAGTTTGGTGTTATAAATGAAACTCAGACAGGTGATAAAGAAGTGCCGAAGAGGGAGGGAAAGTCTTTTCTTAAGGAATTAGTATTTTTGTTGAAATGGCGCTTGTTCTTAGTAAAGTATATATTTTTAAATGTAATTAATTTGAGATTTTATTGTTTGGCTTTGTTATGTTTAATTTGTCAAATCATTTTGGCTTTAAAATTATAAAAGGGTGACTATCATAAGAAACCTACACTTAATTTTATGTCTTTATTTTAATTATTTTCTAATAAAATATATCATTGAAGGATTCATAATGTTTTTCTTAATAAAAATTTAAACTTGAGAAACACTATGATATGGTTTGACTCCATGTTCCCACCCAAATCTCACTTTGAATTGTAATCCCCATAATCTCTGTATGTCAAGGGCAGGACCAGGAGGAGGTATTAAATAATTGAATCAAGGGAGCACTTTCTGCCATGCTATTATTGTGATAATGAGTGAGTCTCAGGAGATCTGATGGTTTTATAAGCGTCTGGCATTTCTCCTGCTTGCACTCACTTCATCCTGCTGCTCTGTGAAGAAGGTGCCTGCTTCTCCTTTGCCCTCCATCATGATTATAAGTTTCCTGAGGCCTCCACAGCCATACAGAACTGTGAGTTAATCAAACCTCTTTCCTTTATGAATTGCCCAGTCTCAGGTATTTCTTCACAGCAGTGTGAGAACAGGCTAATACATACTGCTATTTAAGAAACATGAGGGATCCAATTGTGTGATTTAAGCCATAACCAAGTAGTTATCATTCTATGAGAGTAGTGATTAAAGACATAAGTTTCTAGAACATATATTTTCTAATACATCAAATAATTTGCTTTTGTCATTGATTGAAAAAGAAAACCAATACAAAAAAGCCATCAAGTCAATAGCTTAGTAATTAAAATCTTATTTTTATGTTTGCCTTTATACTGGAAGGAAAAACACTAGTTTTTTTGGAAAGCAAAGCTGTCAAATGTGACATACATTGTTCCTCAGATCTATTATAGAAGGTTCACATTAAGTGCAGTTTTGTCACATGCATTAACTTTATTTTGGAGCATCGAGGGCATGGACAAAGATTTTGTTTCACAAGAAGACTTTATTGTAAAATAGATATGGGCTACGTTATTGAAGTGAAATTATTGGGCACTTTAGGTACCCATTTTTACCTAGGTCCTAGGACTATTTGGCGTAGTAGGTTGTAATTGATTTCGAGATTCCAATAGATATACTAACCTCGGAATTTGCTTTGTGTGACTATATGTTTCGACAATGTTTAAACTATTAAACCATTAGGCTGGTTAGGAGTACTATAAATTGGGCATGCATCTAATGTCAGTTAAACCTTCCCTGTGTTCAGCAACTTTTTGTAGGTATCATCTGTGTCTTTTGGCTTAAATTTATTTTCAAACCTTTTTTTAGCTTCCTATGCAAGTAGTTTCACAATTGTCTGCACCTTAAAATCACCAGGAAAGCTTAAAAAATCCTGATGCTCCAGACATAATACAGACAAATTAAGTTTGCAACTCAGAATGGGAAGCAGTCATCAGTAGTTTTTAATACTTTCTAGATGATTCCAAAGTACAGTGAAGATGCAGAACTACTATCTAAAACCATATTTCCCTTACATAGAAAAATATTTTGTTTCTTTTAAAAGAGAGGCAGCCAGACTCCATAGACTTTTGTATTCTTTTCAATCAAGAACAGCTGTTCTATCTTCATTATTCCATTCCTTCTTTCCTCATTCAGAGTGAAGTGTGTGTATTTTTAGAATAATACAACTTCTGATCCTTGTTCTTATTCCTAGCACTTTATGACTCTTCCAGTACCTCAGTGCATCAATTAGCTCCTCACTCATTTCCAGTTTTACTTTATCACTTTCTGATTAGTTTTTTTTTTTTTTTACCAAAGTTCCTTTCTGTCTAAAATATAAACGATAATAATTTTTAAAGTGAATAGAAGGGGGTTTGGAAATAAATTTGCCCAATAATAAACATGCTGAAAAGAAATCTTGGGTCTTGGGTCTAGTATAGAATTGTGGGGAAAAAAATATTTCCATTCAACATATTTATTCCCAGTACTGCTCTCCTGAAGTTTGGGGGCTTAACTTTACACTACACACTTTGTACAGAAAAGTAAAAGTTAAACAAAGAAACTAAGTAAGTGAATCCTACATTGGTAGATTACTGAAACACCTGTGAAAATAATCCATTTTGTGTAGGAGGATATCCTCAACTGAGACACTGCAGGATATTAACAGAGAAGTTTGAAATGTTTTAGCATAGAATAAAAACTTTAGTGAAGAAAGAGAGAAGACTGTGAGAGTCAGTAGTACTTTTAGATAACTTTTAAGAAAGGATGTGCCTTTCGTGCCAAACAAACTATGTACCTGCATCCCTAACAATAAACATCATATCGACAAATTTATACCATTTGAATCCGTATAAAGTGACGTTTTCCTATTTAATTAGCATTTTTCTTTACCGTCAAATGTGAATGTCCTTCTAAGTATCTTATCCTTTTGGGTTTCATCTTCATTTTTTGTTGTTGTTGTGGTTGTTCACATCAATTCTTCCACTGGCTTTCTGACTTTTTTGTTAATTTGCTGAAGTGCCTTAGCAGTTATCTTCATCTATATCACTTATCCGTAAGTCAATATCTTCCCAGTTTTCTTTAAAACTGGTTTATTAGATTTGCCTATAAAAACATTTTATGTGGTTATAGTTTCCTTTGAAAGCAGTTTTGGTTTTTACATGGATTTGCTTTAAATTTCTTGTTTCTGGCTTACTAAACAGACTATGCCAGTTATCTTCTAAAATATTCCATCTTATAGATTTATCTGGTTTGCTATGTGATACCATTTGGGTTATTTACCTGTTCTCTGTATTCACATTTAAGGGTTTGATAGATTTAAGTTAAGTATACTTGCCTAAAATGCATCATAAATGATGTTATACATTACTACAGGGGACTTATCTGATGTACTTACTACTAATGATGCTGATATTGACCTCTAGAAGCAGGGTGATGACAAATGAACCCTTCATTACGATTCCTTTTCCTCTCTTGAGACTAGAGGGTAACTGTGTGGCATTACTTTGACACTAGACATGTAATTGTTTTCACTTCAATTGATAATCATGGTATAAGTGAATTTTATTAATATTTGTAGAACAATAATGGATTTCTAATTCTACCAATAAATTCAACAATATTCTCCTGAAATATTTCTTAAAGTGGAGATTTTCCCATACAAAGTATCTTTATTCAGTTACTGTAAAGCGTGGAAACAAAAGGAAAGAAAAACACATACTTATACATATTTTAATACAATTTGAAATAAAAGAGATGTTTTACTAATGACTTTGAATAGTGTTTTTTTTTTTTTTCTAGATTTCTCCTCTTTAATGATCATTCTATAATTATGGATTTTAATTGACTCGTTAGGTTTGTAATTGTTAATGTCACTATTATTTTAGATGTACAAATTGCGAGAGTTTTACCCTGCAGTCTGGCTTCTGATCCTTTTGATGGGACTCCAACTTTTTTTGTTTTTTGGACATTTCTTTGCTTTTTTGTGCCAAAAAGTTATCTGAGGTTTACCTTATACCTTACCATCTTAGTCCATTTTGCGTCGTTATACTGGGTAATTTATAAAGAAAAGAGGTATAATTGGTTCATAGTTCTGCCAGCAATACAGGATGCATCACACTGGCATTTTCTCACGTTCTGGTGAGGGCCTCAGGAAACTTTAAATCATGCCGGAATGCACAGGGGCAGGCAGCCAGCGTGTCAAATGGTGAGAGCAGGAGCGAGAGAGAGGAGAGGAAGGTCACAGACTCTTTTAAACAACCAAATCTTGCGTGAGCTAATTGAGGGAGAACTCATTTGTCATCAAGGGGATGGTGCTAAAACATTCATAAGATTTTCTCTCCTATGATACAATCACCTCCCACCAGGCCACATCTCCAACATTGGAAATCACATTTCAATATGAAATTCAGAGGGGAGAAACGTCCAAACTATATCACTTACCTGACTCAAATCTGCAATCAGTCGTCTTCAAAGACTCTTGGTTAATTTTCTGAAGAAATTATATTTGAGATCAAAATGAAAGTTTTAGGGGCACTCATTTGCACCTAGGTTGGCATTGATTTGGGGTCAATTTAGTGGTCAGAGCTACATATTATATATTTAATATATATAATTACATATTTTTAAACATATCAATTTGTTATTGCTACATATTTTATACTTAAAAACTGATTGTATCTTTACCTTTTACAGTAAAAATAATAATCCAAAAAGTAAAACTGATCTGCTATAAATTACAATATAAAAACGTCTCTAAAATATTTGTATCACTATAAATACAAAATTTAAAATTACCATGTAAAGATTATTTCTTTTAGTTCCTTTTGCTCTTAGGATATATTTCAATGAAATGTTACAGTTAAAACCCTGTATTTTAAATCTTTACTCTGAGCTTTGTGACCAGTTTGTTATATGGTGAGGATCATTTTGTTTTTGTTTTATTTTTAATTTTAGACACTCGTAAATTATTTACGTTTTGAAAAGATAATTTTATTTAGTAAATCAAAAGTGAAAACTCTTTAGATGGTTTTGTTATACAAGAGTCTCTGTTCCCATTGTTACAAATTGTTATTTGTTTCAAATCTATCTATCTATGTATCTATCTATCTATCTATCAATCATCTATCATCTCTCTATCTGTATATTTTTCTCTTTTTTTGAGAGGGAGTCTCACTATTTTGCCCAGGCTGGAGTGAGGTGGCATGATCTCGGCTCTCCGGGATTCAAGTGATTCTCCTACCTCAGCCTCCCAAGTAGCTGGGATTACAGGCGCCTGCCACTATGTCTGGCTAATTTTTGTATTTTTGGTAGAGCAGGGTTTTGCCACAGTGGCCAGACTGGTCTCGAACTCCTTACCTCAGGTGATCCACCTGACTCGGCCTTCCAAAGTGCTAGGATTACAGGCATGAGCCACTGTGCCTGGCCTATTTATCTGTCTTTTTAAAGCAAAACTGAATGTGTATCTATAAACATATTATCTAATTTCCTTCATTTCTTACATAACATAATCATACTGAATATACTATATGCACCTTGCTTTTAAAAATAAACTGTGTAGATATCTGTTGAAAGAGACTATTCCTTTTTTGAGACAGGGCTCACTCTGTTGCTCAGGCTGAAGTGCAGTGGCGCAATCACGGCTCGCTGCAGTCTTGACCCCTCAGGCTCAATCAGTCCTCCCACCTCAGCCTCCAGAGCAACTGGGACTACAGGCATGTACTACCATGCCGGCTAGTTTGTGTATTTTTTGAAGAGACAAACTTTCCCCATGCTGCCCAGGCTGGTCTTGAACTCCTGGGCTCAAGTGTACCTCCCACCTCTGCCTCGCAAAGTGCTGGGATTACGGGAGAGAGCCACTGAGCATGACTCATTTCTTTTTATAGCTGCTAGTACATGATTGTGTGGTTGTACCATTTAACCAATCTTCTGTTCTTAAACACTTAAACTCTTTCCAATATTTCATTATTAATTTAATATCATAAGTATTAGTCCTATACATATATCTATGCAACTGTTTCTTAAATGAAAACTTCAGTGCTGTTCATATTTAATTCCTTGTACTAAACATACTTTTTACATTTATCAATTATTTCACTTTTATCTTTTTCATTATTCATCTTTTTTTTTTTTTTTTTTTTAACAATGCAGTGTTTGTGGTGGTTATATTGCAATTTTGTTCTTAGATTATAGGCTATTTAAGTTGAATTTTCAGTGAACTAGATGAGTGTTAAATCACCTGGTGACAGAAATAGTAAATAAGGGAACTGGGGGATTAAGACTATGTCAGTTTGCATAAAGTGTAGCTGAATCATTTTAGAGAGAATTTATCATATTGTTATTGTATCCATTATCTATTGCATTGTTGACAAGAATGGGTGCTGATTACTAAAAATGGTGGGCTACGATGGCTATTTGTTGGATCTAAAATTTATTTGTACTCAGCCATGATTGCTTCTCTACAGTATGGATTTGAAAACACGCACACTGAATTTTCAAAAACCTTGTAAAGAGGATTCCCATGAAGTTCCAACGGGAGGCACCAAAATGGTTATTGGAAGTAGTGCTTTTGTTAATAAGAATAGTGACAGACAAATGCAGACTTCTGGGTTTCTCTTCAAGGAGAAACCTTCTAGTATTGTCAATGGCAAGAGACCTGCCATGGTCTCAGCAAGAGAATGTCTGGGGCTCCCCCCCACCAACAGCAGCAACAGCAGCTGCTGCAGCAGCCTCAGCAGCAGCAATTGTGGACAAATGCAAGCGTAGAGGCTCAGATGCTTCTGCATCAAAAGCAGAATTACAGGATCTTGGTTCTGGTGATGGCTGGGTTTCCACCATCAGCAGCAGAGGGTGATTGTGCACTTGGTAACACTGTTTTTCATTTTATATTTCTCTAACAATCATAACACCTTCCTGAAGTTACAACTTTTGGTATAATTTCATCTTACTGTTTTTTCTCCTCTAACCCTAGCAACATTTTCCAGTATTCTAATTTTTCCTTTGAAAAATCTGGAGAGACTTCTATTTTTCTGTCCAGGAACAAAATAATATATATTAAAATTAAAACTCTAGTTCTATTTTTATTTATATTTACCTGTTGTATATTTGTCCATATATTGATTTCCAATCTATCTATTTTCATCATGGACCACCTACGCCTAGATTTTATTTTATTTTTTGGTGCCTTAGAGTCTGTACACATACTCCTCTACTTAAAATAAGGCTGCAGTTTCTACTGAATGTGTATGCTTTCACGCCATTGTAAAGGCAAAAAAATCGTACTTGAAGCAATATAAGTCAGGAACCATTTGCATTTAATTTTTGAATTCATTGTACTTAAATATATTTTAAGTCTCCTTTTATATTAGGAATCATTGCTGCCGTCTTATTTACATCTTACATTTGAGGTATTTCACATTTTCTTTCTTTATTGTTTTTGTATCTCCTTTCCTGCTTCCCACTTGTTTGACTTACTTTTGCTGGCTTAAAATTACACATTCTATTTTTAATTTTCTTTTTAGTCTTGCCCTAGCTTCTTTTATTTCTATTGTTGCCTCATCCACTACCTCATTTTTAATTTTTGTTCTTACTGTCATTATAGTAGTTAAAATAAAAAATATAACTAATGGTATTGGTAGTTAAAAATATAAGACAAACTGAACTTCTGAAACTTTGAATTTGATATAGAAAATTTATTTTAGATCTTCTGATATGGCTGAAATTCAGTAAGAATATGCTATAAGCCTTCTGTAGAGATTGGAAGACATATAAAATATAAATATATAACCTAAGATTATATTTATCTCTCTCTATATATATATCTCTAAGATTATATATATATCTGTGTATATATAGATATTTATATATGTATATATAAATATAATGTGAGTGTATATGTGTGTATATATGTGTGTGTGTGTATATATACACACACACATAAATACATAAAACATGTCATTTATTTAGTCACCCAGACACTGTTGCCTAAACTATGAATGTGCAATAAAATCAAACTACTGGTAGAGATGTTTGGGAGGTAATATTGCACATGCTTGGTACATAGGTGGCACTGGATAAATGCTAGCAACAAGAGTTTGTGCTAATAATATGTCATGAGTATAATAGAAAAATTTTTTTGATCACTTCAAATTACGTTACACAGTTTAATGTGTTCTTAGCAGCACAAAATAAATAATAATTGAAGGCGCAAGTGGGTAACATTATTTGTCACTCTTGATTCTCTTAGAATTGACCGGAAGATGAAACATAATTTTCAAATTGTATTTTCCAATATGATATCTGGAATATAAACTTAGCAGGCATTCATACTATTTTACATGACTTTTTTTTTTTTTTTTGTCAGTGATAGGTGGTTGTGACTGGGTACTCTGCTTTCATAATTTTTTTAAAAGATCAGTTTACTTGACAGTAGTTTGTTCTTGAAACAGACTGGAATTTATCACATTATGGGCCTCTGTTATGATGTCTTCACAGCGTGTGTATTTTTGGAATCCCTATTCTGAAGTAAAGATAAACAAACTATCATCCAAGACATATAGTGCTTTACATAAACAGCATAAATCTCTTGTGCTCTCCCATAAATATCCCTTAGTGACTGGATCTTGGGATTTCCTAGAGCAAAATGTGCTGTTGGTAATTGATACTCTTCAGCTAACATCATTAATCAACTGAGTTTATAAGCAGAAAATATAAGATGCTTACTGATATTTTTTCTTAACTTGCTAGATGAAAAGTAGACTTTAACAACTAGAACTTCTAGATGATTTCAATATGTCCTAGGTATTTAATTTCCTTCTCTTCCTGTTCAGCTTGCCTACCCACCCCAATCCTTATCCTCCCCCCCATAGCTCTTCTTCCCAGGATGGAAAAAAAGCCTATTTTGAAAAACATGTCCTTTGCATTCAACTATGATGATGAAATAAAGAACGTAACGTCTTACTAGAGGCAGCAAAATGGCACAGTGGTTTGTGCATAGGCACTGAAAATAGTTTTCCTGACTACAAAATCTCACTTCCATCTCTCACTAGTTATGTATTCTTGGACAAAGAAAATTCTTTACTGTTTCTATGTTGCATATTTATAAAAAATGGAAATAATATTTACCAATTCCATGGGGTTATTTTAAAGGTCAAATAAGGTCATTTGCACAATGTTCTTAGTTTCCTACCTGGTTTATAATAAAAGCCTTCAAATTCTAGTTTTTTTCAATATGAAAAAAATCAGGTGTTTATACACTTCAGTGTGAATTCATTTCAGCTTCTTCTTGTTTTTGACTGACAGTCACACTTTGATGTGGTTAGAAGGACCAGAAATGTGAACTGAAATGACAGAAAAACAGAAATGGTAGGGAAGGAAAGCAAACAATTTCACATATGGACAATGCTGAGTAAGAGTATGGTGAGTAATTTATTGAATTAATCTTAATCACATAGGCTTTTTCTATTTCATTGATATTTTTAAACGTACAAAGAATATTTAACACTCAGAAAAACAGAAGATCAAGATAGTCAAATAGAAATTAAGTAATTAAAACACCTCAAAGTTTACTATCCAGGAATGAAAATGGCAAAAATTTTTTGGAAACTCTTCAGTCTAATTCACAGAAAAATGTATTTCATTTAAATTAACATGTCAGTAAAGTAGGTCATACCATACTGTATGCTGAATTGAATTTATCATTTGACATACATAAGAATATATCCACATCAGTAAAACCTAATAGATTCATGTCATCATACTGATTGACTGCAGAGGATATCAATTTTAAGAATATTTCATAAATTATTACCACAAGTCCCCATTATTGGACATTTAGGCTATTTCCAATTTTATGTTATATATATATATATATATATATGTGTGTGTGTGTGTAACATTGAACTCCCTAACAGGCTACAGCTAGGGCTTCTTATCAGACCTGAGATTAACAAGGATAGGGCGGTCAACCTGGACTTATGGAAATTTGGTTGAATTACATAGTACAGATATGGCCAGTGAGAGAAAGGACAAGTATGCTCACATGCTGGCTCTGTATGCTCCATACGCTGTTGATTCTCGTAATTCTCAGATTTCACATTTGCAAATTTGACAACTCAGCACAATTTCATTTTAATCCTCACATCAATGATTGTGGTGCCTACAATTATTTCCAGGTGTGCATAAAATGGCAAAACGCTGGAGTTACCCAGCTTTCCTGATCTCAGCTGAGGTAGACAGTCCTCTGCATTTTGTTTAAGCCCTCATGTGCCAAATAAGTTTGATTTTTGCAGTCTATTTAGTACCATTTTACACATTTTTCTCCTTTTTTGTTTATTTTGCTGTTTAAAATGGTCTCCAATCGTAAGGTACTACCCAGTTTTCCTAAGTGCAAAAAGTCTGTGATGTGCCTTACAAGGAAAATATATGTGTTAGATACGTTTTTTTTTTTTTTTTTTTCAGATCTGAGTTATAGTGCTGTGGTTTAATGAACCAACCGTATACACTAAATAAAGTTGCTTTGAAAAGAAATACACATGTAGCAAGTTTATGTTTTAATCAATTGAAAAAAACTGTGACCACAGACTTGCAGAAATGTAACTCTGTATTTTTCTTTAGAACAATGTTTCAGTAGTCTCTAATTCTATGTATTTGGTGACTTTATAGAACAAAACACAGTGAATAAACAAGAATCTACTGTATTTCCATACAAGTTCTCTCCTACATTAATGTCTTCTTTATCTTCTATTTTAAACACTTCTGAGATGTTCCTTAATATGTGCTCCAAAACAGAATTTGTATGATTTTGCCCTGAATGGCCCAGGATTACTATTTAATTAATATGTTCTTACTTAATAGTAAGATAGAGTAGTTATCCCTCTACTATAATCAGTAGAGAAATATAGTTCTATAACCAAAGCAACAGAGAATATTGCTGTGATGGTTAATATTGAGTGTCAACTTGATTGGATTGAAGGATGCAAAATATTGTTCCTGGGTGTGTCTGTGAGGCTGTTGCTAAAGGAGACTAACATTTGAGTCAGTGGACTGGGAGAGGCAGATCCACCCTCAATCTGGTGGGCTCCATCTAATCAGCTGCCAGTGTGGCTAGAATAAAGCAGGCAGGAGAAGATGGAAGAGTAGATTTTCTGAGTCTTCTGGCCTTCATCTTTCCTCTGTGTTGGATGTTTCCTGCCCTTGAACATCAGACTCCAAATTATTCAGCTTTTGGACCCTTGGACTTACATCAGTGGTTTGCTGGGGGCTCTCAGGCCTTGGGCCACAGACTGAAGGCTGCGCTGTTGGCTTCCCTACTTTTGAGGCTTTGAAACTCAGACTTGCTTTCTTGCTCCTCAGCTTTCAGACAGCCTCTTGTGGGACATCACCTTGTGACTGTGTGAGTCAATACTCCTTAATAGACTCCCCTTATATATACATCTATCCTATTAGCCCTGTTCCTCTAGAGAACCCTGACTAATACGGTTGCCTACCTAGCTTAATCTTGGTTCCCATCCTATTGTTCCTTGTTACCTAAACTCACTTATTTTTTTATCTGCATATTTACATATCATACCTATATTTTCACATATATTTTGGTTCCAGGCATATTTTTATCCTAAATCCCCTAGTTTAGTACATTCTAATTATACCAACATTGTAGACATTATATTTGAAATAATACACAGATTTGGCCTTGTACTAACATAATTTAACTCTACTTTCCTAATGTAAATGAAACCCAAATTCTTGGAATCCCCTTCAATCAGGTTATAAGTATATGATCGAAGGTCTTGTGTAAACCAATAAGATTTCCATTCCGAAGTAAACAGTTTCAAAAAACGATTATATGTGACACTTCCATTTTTACTTTCATGTGTGATGTCAAACATATTAGAGGTTTGGTGGTTGGAATTATAGTACCAGCAGCACTTTACCAGTGGTTGCAAAACAAATTTCCTGGTGTAAAAGCTGGAAGGTGAAGAGAGCAGTGATTTATTTATGGTTCACTCAAGTAACAGATTTATTATTAAGTGATAACTCTGGTCTGGTTTAGGGGCTTTGGTGTTGAAAAATTTGTTTTAAAGTTGGTTTGAAAGCCTTTGGTATGTAATTGAAGAAGTATGACAGAAAGGAGAGAAATAATACTGAAGATAGAGTTGCTGAAATTTGAAATCATACACCTTTAGATCAACCTTGCAATCATAGTTTAAAGAGGGCGATGGTATACTGAAACTACAGAACAACAAGGATAAAAAAAAAATCATGTAAATCTGTCAAAGATCAAATAGATTGTCTATAATAAATCACTCTTTGACCAAAAAAAGTCAAAATTCTCTTTCAGTAAAAAGGACATTATAGAAGATAATAAAGTTAAATATTCATTGCTCTGACAGAAACAAATCTCAACTTTGATTTTTATGCCAAATAAAATAGCATTTAAGTATATAGCCAAAATAAAGTTATTTTCATTGATATAAAGACTAAGGAACTTTACCATCACATTTTTAAACAGTTTATATTTCAATAGAAATAAAAGTAAAATGATAGAAAGACAGGAATGGCAAAAAACTTTAGGTATTATTTTTGTCAGAGATCCATACAGTATGAAACTCAAAGAAAAATTGAGATTGGTGAGACCTAAGGCTTGTAGAAAACTATTATAAGAGGTGAAGAAACCGTGGAGAAAATCAGATGATAAACACAGAAGTCAGTTATTTTATACATTAGTGGCATTGTTGTGTAGATTTTTACCGCAAGTATTTTTGCAAAACTTCTAATTTTGGTTTTTGATTTTGCCAATTGCAAATGACAAGTTTTTGGTTGTAAATAAATTTAAAACTCTCCTTTATTTTCCAAACTATGTTAAAATTCTATTTGTTAAGTTTTAATAAATCAAAAGCCACTAACAGCCAGCAGTCCCAGAAGCAAGTTCTCATTTCAGAAGTAATTTACATACTAGGTCATACCATTCTCCTTTAGCATCTTTCCAGGCAGTATCATTAGAGATTGATGCTCTATTTCAAAGAGCTAGAGCACCTTACTTCTACTTAAAAATTATATATATATATTTTATATATGTATGTATATGTATATATAGATACACAAGCATATATATTTACACATAGATATGCATAGACACATATATATACACACACATACATATATCTATCACTCTTTTTTCCTTGCAATCTCATTCAAAACAACATTTCCAGTTAGATTATGCTTTTTTTAAATCTTTTTTTCCCTTCTCATACTTACTTCAACTTAGCTAAAATTATACTCTGCCTCTAGGATAGTCAGCCTTTAAATATTAGTGGATAGCTATCACGTATAGCTCTCATTTAGCTACTCCACACCCATCGTCATTTGTGGCAGTCTTTGTCCATAAATCAATCTCTCCTTAGTAAGAAAACTGAATAAAAAATAGTGTATCCCTTGCTTTAGAGTCTGATGGTTTTTCTTACTGAGAATGGAATAACAAACTCAAAGTACAAAATTGCCGACCTCACTTTAAAAACTCACCACTGACTGCAAGGGACATGATAATGTACAGCATTGCTGAAAGACCCTTAGTACATGACATTTCTGCAAATTGTTGCCTGACCTAATAAGCAAATCAGTTCTTGATGGGCAAAGAGGGGTCAGAGAGAAGGATTGTTGTGAACGATTGTCACACAGTTCTGTACTAACTTGAAATATGATCCTTAGAGTTAATAAGAGAAAGGTTTATGTATTCATTCTTATTTCCTGTTTTTAGTGCTGTTATGATTTATCAAGTACGTATTAAAAGTTCTAATACAAATGAATAGCTGATCATTTGCTAAAGTTTATTTAACTTCTTTGAGTGAAGCACTCTTAGTATTCATCATAGTGAAATCAAGGATTTAGGTAATTAATATATTCGAAACCCAATTAAAATGATTCTGCGTAGAATTTCTTCTTTCATAATCAGAGGCTTCTTATACTTTCATTAAGGATACCTCACAAGAAAATACATAAACTTTTAGATATTCAATAACTTTGTTGTTGGATTTAAGATAAAATATTTCCCTAACAGGGAGACCCTGAGATATTTCCTAGGTCGATGTTTAAGGGATGTGGAAAGATGGTTATATTCTTTCTCATCAGTTACCTTACTCTTTTCTTTCTGTTCTTAACCTCAACAAACCTCTTATATTGCAAGCTCATGCTCGTGCATGCACGCGCACGAGCGCGGACACACACACACACACACACACACACACACACACACACCTCTTTGACAACACGAATTTTCCAAATAAAAAAGTGTTTGTCTTTTTCAGCTCCATCTCACCTCCTCCTTTCTTACTATATTATTTGCACATTTACTCTTCTGTTTACAGATAGAGCTCCTCATTTTTCTCTAGTTGGAATACAGGTTTTATTTTCATCATTCACCCCCCATACTCATTTCAACCTCTCTAAAATTACAGTCTGCCCTTGGGCTGTTCAGCTTTTATGTAAGTGGAAACCTGTTATTTATAGCTCAAATTTAGTTGAGCCACACCTATTGTCATTTGTGGCTGTCTTTGTCCATAAGTCAACTCCCGTTTAGTCAGAAAACTGAATAAAATTACGTATCAGCTGCTTTCCAATCTGATGGTTTTTCTTACTGAGAGTGAAATAGCAACCATTTATACAAAATTGTCAGTCTTATTTCAGAAAGTTACCACTGAGTTCAAAGGACACGATGGCATTGTTGAAGAGCTTAGTAAGAAGACCATTCCCTTCTTAGCTACTATCCTCATGACCAATACTGAGTAGAAGTGGATGAGCCAGAGCAGATATAATAAACTAAGGATAATTGACAGGAGGGGATGACAAGTGTTTTCCTTTCCTCTACTCCTGCTGTTTGTGCACCCATTCCTTACTGTTCTGGAAAGAACCCCATCACCAAGACTAGAAAGCAAAAGTTCAGATAAAATTGACATGGATTTTAATAATAGCATTTTCCTTGTCGTGAAATGCCATCTAGGTTAAGGTTCATCCATTATTTTCTGCTCACACTGCAATGATCCTTAGGAGGAGCAGTGTCAGTCATAGAAATCAGTCATAGAAGTCAGGAAACCTGATGCTGAGCTTTGGGCTTTGCTAATAAAAACATCTATGTTCCTATACATTTATTTCATTTGTTTTCTGAATTTCACTTTTTTTTTCCTTCTAATCATAGGTTCCATCACAAAATTTGTAGGGGTAAGGAAAATAAATGGTACAATTTAAAGTGGTTGGTGATTCCGTGGTTACCCACAAGAGTTGGTTGTATACCTACCACGGAGAAAATATTTTGAACATACATGTATTAATATGACACTATTAGATTTGTACAAGTTTTTTCTTAATCCTTGAGTGTTTTCTAAATCAAGAGAAACTGAAAGTACAACTTTTTTTTTGCTAGATGTTGAAAATACTTTCATATTTAATAAATTTCAAGACTCCGAAACTAGATATTCTCTGTAACTCTTTTTGTCTGAAACTAAAGGAATTATTGACACACGCTATATTGATAGTTTTAGCCAAATTTTATAAGAATTTAATTCACCCTTTACACCACTAAAACAAATCTATTTTTATTCTATATCTCATCCTATTTTCAAAAAATACATCAGAGTTCTCATTCCCTTTTCACCTCTATTTAGTAAAGTATCACAATAAAAAGTTCTTCCTATTTATTTATCTTTTCTATGTAATATTTTCTTTCGTGGGACTATTCAGAATTTTCTTTGACTCTGCTTGAAGCATTTCTTTTTTGCTATAATGGCAATGGATTGATATCTACGTGTCAGGTCCCTAAGGTTTGCACTGGTTTTGACATCCAGACACTTGACTTTTAAGTGAGTTCTAATGCAGTCAACATGTGCTCTATCCCCGGGCAACACAATTCTTTCAATAGCAGTTACATTAACAATTACTGCAGGGCATCTAAGTGGATGCTGTGCAGTAAATAGAAGAGGGATGGACCACAGCTAGCAAAGCCTAAAAGGGAAATTGGATCAGAACACTTTGAAAAATCACTTCTAAAGAGAGAGACATCATCGTTTTTACAAGTCTGGAAGCCATAGCATCCTACTGAGTTTCTCAGGCTCCAGAAACAAGATGATAAGGGAAGAATTTTGTCCAAAAATTTAGAAAAAGAAGAGTCATCATGAAATATCTTTCCCTTGGTAATGCATCTGTGTACTTTGAAACAAATAAACAACAAACATGTACTTTCTATTTTTTCGTCAGTATTTTCCAATTTTTTAGAGGCGCTGTGTGTGTGTGTGTGCGTGTGTGTGTGTGTGTGTGTGTGGTTTGTGTAAGCTACTATGTACCCATCTCTATATCAGGCATCCATATGACAAATTATTAGTTCCTTGTATCACGCCTCCTTATCTTTCAGGAATTTATACTCTATTTGAAAAAATTAGACTTTGCAGAGAATGTTACTTGCTAAGAGCATTCATGTACAGAGAAACAACTAAAGAAGCTACCAAAATTGCTGAATTTATTCTTAGAAGTGATTACACATCACTCTAAATAATGTGGCCTAGAGTGTTTCATAGACAGCAAAATTTAAAACCGGACTAATTTTTTTTAGCCAGAAAACTAATAAATAATTTTAAAAATTATTCTTCTATTTACCTTTTTATTTCTGAAGTTTTAAATTATTTTAAATAAAATAAACTTCTGTAACTAAATATTTTTGTATCAAAGTATTGGAAAGACATTTATTGGAGTGAATAGCAACAGTGAAATTCAAACAGGTGGATTTATTAATAACCTTATTCCAAATATAGCCTCTTAATTATTCAGCAGTAATTGTTTGAATAAGAGTGGAAATTTAACTGTATAAATAATTTATTTAAATTCTCTTGATAGATGCAGACATTGGCTTGAGATATTCTTTGGCACACACTTAGCTCTTCACTCTCTCTTTCTCTCTCTTCAGCTCACTAGGTGCTATGAATAGAACATGGATGAGATGCGAAGAGGAAAGTAGCTAAAATTGTCAAAATTTTCAGACTAACAAAACAAAAATATTTGTTATTTTAAACACAAATTTAAAAGACAGAATCAATCTTTAAGGTTCTGATTGAGACTAGAGGTATAGAAGTAATTATAAGTAAATTCCTGATTAATAATCATAGTGGAGTGGTGGGGTGCCATAGAATTGGACCATAGCTTGGAATCCGGGTAGGAAAAATGTGTGAGGTAGGAAAAAAATATGATTGGATACTAAACAAGTTAACAGACAAAAGAATCACTGGGAATGCTTGGAAAACCAAAGGATGTCAGAAGTGATGGCCTGTGAGCCCAGCGGTTCTCTAATTTATCAAGATGCTTGCTAATTCTCAGTGTCACCCATCAGGAGGAAACCTCCTCTTTTCAGGGGACTCTAGTAAAAGCTCTTGGATCCAGGTCCATTTGAATGTTTTGGAGTGCAAGAACAGTGTGGACTTAGTTTACCATTTCAAAATCCTGAATTTATTCTAGTAAAGTTTATGCAATACTCCATGTGTCAGATCCCCAAGACCACTTCCAGGTTTGATGATCCTATAGGAAAACTCTCAGGACTCAGCGTTGAATCATACTCAGAGGTATGGTTTGTTGCAGCAAAAAGGAGACCAAGCAAAATCACAAAGGAAAAAGGCACACGGAGGAAAGTCAAAGACCTGAGGAGACCAAGCACAAGCTCTCAGAGTCCCCTCCCCATGCCCTTACACAGGATAGGTTTACTTCTCTCAACAAGAAGTTATGACAACTTATGTGAAATGTTATTGTCTCCCAAGAAAGATTGTTACAGACTCAGTTCCCAGGGTTTTTATTAGGGGATAGTCTCATAGGCACTCTGCTTAGTAAGTACTAAAATTCTAGACTGCCAGAAGGAAAGCAGATATTAAATATAACTCTTGTTGTTTGTACAAATGGTTCAGGCACAGAGAGACATCTTTGTAAGTCCTGGGAATGATGCCATTCTCTTGAAATCCAGATTTCCAGGTGCCAGCTAAGGGCCAGCCTTGTAAGCAGTATTTCAAAGCATAACATTCAAGCTTTTTATGTTAACTCTTCTCTGCACAACAAGTCATTAGAAATTCTACTTTTAGTTAAATGAAGAAGGTGTTTCCCAAATATTTTCTTATAAAAAATCAGGAAAATGATAATATTTGAATTTTTGAATTGATAATATTTGAATTTTTGAACTGATAATATTACCACAAGGGTAAATAAATTAGAGTGTCCAAAGAGGCAACAGGTCTGGGCCTTGTCCCCCTCCACCACCAGCTACTCGGATGCCTGAGGGTGCGACCATATTGGCATACCTGAAATCCATTTGTCACACTGGGTATAGTCTCTGCCAGACAGAAACTATTGAATTTGCGCACAATAAGACTACATAAGAAATAGCATTTTATAACCTTATTTTTAATATTGAAAAATTGAAATGACTTAAAAGTCTATAAATTGGATAACCAATTAACATCTTACATTAATATATTACTGCATATCCAAAAATGAAAATAAATGGCCAAAATATGCTTGTATTAGTTCAGATAACTTTAACAAATGTAAGGTTGGATGAAAATGATTAAGTTGTAGATGGCTACTCTATATAAAGCAGCAAACTTGCCACCAACACAACATATTATGTTTTGGTGCCTACTGATGTAATAGGAGTTTAAAAGAGCCATAGGAAAAGTAAACACCATATCCAGGTGGCTCTTCTCTTTTGGTTAGGAGGATAAAAATGAGATCTGGAAAGGGAATATAAAGGGTTTCACCTAAATCTATGCCATATTCTTTAAAAAATTCCAAAGTAATTACGGAAAAATGGTAATATGTAATAAAGTTGATGGGTAAAACCATATATATCTATGATTTTGCTCTCTGAAACAAAATGTTTAGAAATGTTTCCTAAAACAAATAAAAAATATATTTTAGTATCTCTATGTCCACTTATTTTGAAAACATTTTAGCCTCTTTCGTTAATAATCATTTAAAAGCGTATAATTGGATTTTTTTAACATGAAGGACAAATGCTTGAGGTGATTGATACCCCATTTACCCTGATGTGATTATTATGCAATGCATGCCTGTATAAAAATATTTCATGTACTCCATAAATATATACACCTACTATGTTCTCAGAAAAATTAAAAATAAAGAATTAAAAATTTTAAAAAAAGGTCAATTGAAACTCTTTATAATGGTCTTTGACATAAAGTTGTTTCCATTTCTAAGCACCATAATGATAATTGGAAAGATTCTATGTGAGTTAGAAAAGTGTATTCCACTGGGTCTAACTAGAAAAATAGTGTTGATTATACAAGGAGAAAAAAAAAAGTAGATGACCTATAAACTAGAACGTTTTATCAAAATAGATATTGCTCTGAGTAGTTAGTTAAAAGTGAAGAGAGTTTTTATTAATTATAGTTTGCTTCTAGTGAGACCCGCAAAGAACTGACAAGGGGATATCTGAATCCTCAAATTCCATGTATCTAGCCCTCTATTATACGCTTTTTCTGCAAATGCCAGATCCTGCTACTTCCACAGGGGATTTTGTCCAGAATAATTTCAGACCTCAGTACCACATCCCCATTGTCCCCAGGCACACTGTTATCCTTCATCTTCTGTGTACATATTTACCTTCTCTGTCAATAGTATATCAGAAACTGTCTTTTGCACATAGTAAGACCTCAAAGAATTAGAGCCATGATTTCTACTACCATTTTTGTTCTATCATCTGATATAATATTGTTGTTTTTCTTAACAGCACTTTAATTGATATCTATCTATCTATCTATCTATCTATTTACTTATTTATTTTCAATGTTCTCCACTAGAATACAATTTATGCAGACTGGAAGTTTGTAGTTTGTTGTTTGAGTTGTTTGAGCTTGATGTTTAGCATTATATTCCAGAGTCTAAAACTGTATCTGTTAGGTAAAAGGGGTTCTACCAAATCATTGCCCTCAAAAAATTAGGACTCGGTTAGAATGAAAGACCAGAACAAAGAGGTATAAGGAGACTAAAGTAAAGAAAAAAAAAATTTTTTTTTAATGTTTAGGGCATATCTAAATGAATCCATTAATCTTAGGCCTTCTCAGAGATATACCCCTTCATATTTGAGTAGGCCCTAACTTCGTTTTCATTTCTTGGAAGACTAAGGCTCTAGTGTGATGAATCCCATGAGAGGCTGCAATGGGAGAGTGGGCGATTCTGAAGGTATAGAAACAAACTCAGTCTTCATACCTTAGAACTATCTTGTTCTTTGATTTGATCCATTGAAAGAGAAAGAATAAAAGGATGAAGAAATCTTGAACTCCTCTTTTTGGTAGGCATGTACCATTAACTAATCACCTTAATTTTTTATGAAAAAAATACAACTGGGTAAATAAAGGATCTGAATTATTTTTGATTCAGATAACTATTGTGCTTTGAGAAAACTAAGTGTTCAACCCTTAAAAATAAAGTTGAAATAGTCTTATCACACTATTAGCAGTTTATCTACTTTTAGTTCAAGCATCCAGCAGAATGTTATACTCTCAGGAAACTTAGATTTTCCAACCCAAATTGATAATTAGCACTAGATATTCTAGTGATACTCTTTATTATCATATGTATATTACTTTTAATTCACATATTAGTCAAGCAATGTGAGTGTTATTAACACGATTTTACAGTGAAGGAACTGTATGTAAAAGTGTTTAGCAGTTTGAAGGTCACAAAATAAGTAAAGGTCAATACCACAATATACACCATGGCCTATCTGATTTCAAAGCCCAGTGCTCTTTTCTATTATGCGATGAGGCTTCCATTAAATTATGACAAATGGCCCAATGGGGAGAAAATTAAAAATATATCATTGATGTTTCATATTTCAGCTTAGTTATTATTGCTGATGCTGTGGCTATTTATGTGGGGATGGCTGAAAGGGAAAAAATATGAGTCACTGTATATACATCACTGTTGCTAATGTAGTTGCTGTCTCCAGAGCCTGTCACTGTTTTCAGTTGTGCCATTTCCCTTCACCAGCTGTCCAGTACCTTTGCACAAAATGAGCTATTCCATATCTGATCACGAAATTCCCGAATAGTTGGCTGCTGTTGACCTTCAGTGGCTCACAGTTATGCCTCAGTGCTTGAGGTTACTTGCCAGTATACATTGTAGATCTTCTGTTTTGCATACCCAGAGCAACTGGACAGGCGTCTGTTTGATGCACTAAAGCTGTAATTTGAGCAACAGGATCAAGGCTACCTCAAAGATTTAATGCTCTTCCAAAGTGCCCGATATAATTTGCTGAGAAAATTTGGCTTTGTTCTGCAAGAAATCAATTCATGTATCAGGATACAAAAATAAGCACTTTAAGTATTTAAAAGCAAACCTTTAATCCTTAAAATGCATTTTCCCCATGTCAAACTGAACAAATATTCAGAGAATCACATTTGTTGTATGCATAACATGACAATTGAGCGCTGTATGTGTTGATAGCTTTAGTAAGAACTCTTGGTCAGGATCAAAGGTCATTCATTTGATTATAACACAGTGAGAGCAGAAGTAATGTGCAATTGTGATCGCCTTGGTGGTGACAGGAAGGCTGTTTTCCTCAAGTGAGCTAGCTCTGTAACTTCTTGAGATTTGAAGAGCAAAAGCCAGAAAATTGGTTCATTTGCATCATTGCACAGCGTTTCAATGTGACACTTGCTGATCCTGTTCCCTTGCTGACTTTCTCATATCAGGGTCCACGTGTTGTGCACTTTCCCATGAACTCCTTGCTTAAGTAAGGTCAGGGAGCAGCTGTGCAAAGAAACATCAGAAAGCTTGGCAAGCCGTGCCATACCTACGTGCCTCTTGTGGCAGTTGGTGTTCATCTGAAGCATCTGAGCTGAAAGGGAATTAAAGCAGCAGCGCTGCTGAGATTGAGCAACTTGTAATCCTTGCTGTGAGGTACCACAAACTAATTTAATTCCACTGTTGGTCGCAAAGGCTGCGTTTTGCCTGAGTTATAAAAAGAATTGCATTGAGCCTTTTGGAACGCAGACTTTTATGTGGATTTCTAAGCGTCGGATTTTGTCAGTCTATCACACAGTTCATCAAATGCCTTCTTTCTGGGACATGCTTTGCACAGAGCTGGATGGAAAGATTTGGAGATTAATTTGAACTCTAATGAAAATTAGCTGTGCTGTTTGGTTTCATGTTGTGATTGTCATCATGGAGGTCAGTACTAATGATGTGTCAGGCTCTCTTTGACAGTTTGCATACAGGCACAGTTTACTCAGAGCTCAGCAGTGCCATTCTCAGAAGATGAGGAAGTATTGAACTGTCAAACGGGGACTGCACAGGTGACAGGTGATGCATTTTAGATCAGCTCTCTAACGAAGTGAGCAGCCTTTTCCTTCCTTCCTCCCTCTAATAGTAAAATAATTTATTTTATCAAAGTTACTAGTGTGTTTACAGCAAATATCTTTCCACCAGATCTTTTTGAAACACTTATGAATAGAAAAAAAAGGGAATCAGAAAATGTATGCAGTAGAAGATGAAAATATTTGTTACATTGTGACTTAATTATATTAATATTATTTGTGATTGCAACTCGTTTGTATCAATACCGAATTGTTTCAGAAAAATAGGTAAATATAGATATTCACAAAAGTATATTTGCTTGGATATGACATTAATAATTCCATATTAATAGATTTAATAATTTTATCTGTGTTAAATAAATTTATTTTTTTCCTTACTGTGGATATTGTAATACCTTAGAAGCATAAATACTAATAATAAAGTAAAAATAAGTTTTAGTTCAATGCTTATCTCTAATTACCAAGAAAAATAATATGAAACATTTCAGAAAGAGAGGCGACTACTTCTACGTGATTTGTGTATCTTATATTTTTACCTCTAAGCATAAATTTCCAGGAAAGCTGTGTAAGAAGAGACAACCCCTTTTTACAAGCAGATTTTTAATATAAGCTATCATCTGAAAGGTCCCATTTGTGTCATCAGGAAAAAATTGCTTTTTGACTTTAATAATTGACATTCTCTAACGGAAAATACAAAGTCCTATTCATAAAACCATTATATTTTGCAATAGTTTAATAAAATACACTTGCATACACAAAACTATTTTAGAAATATTATGCGATCAGGTTCTAAGAGGTTAAGTTTATTTTCATATGTTTTTATGAATCTACTAATTTAATGTATGCTTTGAATTATTGAAAATAACCCTGTGACTCTACAAATTATGTTAGTTAAACTAGGTCAGGCAATACAATTCCATTTGGGCATACATAGACATAATAGAATTTATTCTGAAGTCACTTAAATGGTATTCTCTTTATCTTTAGTGCAGCAGGGAATTCAATACAAGTGGAGATGATTGACATTTTTTTCTAACCTCTCTGTCCTTTCCTCATGAAAATGCTTAGCTGCTCTTGGGAAGCACAGCTGTTGGACAAAGCACAGGGTCCAAGGCTGTGCCTTTGGGAGGGCTAACTGAGAAATTCAGCCAATCAAAAGACAGACTGAAAAATGTCAGATCAGATATGCCAATCACCAAAAAAAGGTGATGACCCGAAGAGGTGATAGTGCCAACATGATGCTGAATTTAATCTATAAAGCACAATTCTCTTGCTGCTGATTTTACTTATTTATTTTTGGTGATAGCAGAAACATTTGCAGAAAATATAAGATGACATATGAAATTAGTGGTTCATAATGTTGCAAAATCTTTTAAGAAAGGTAAACTCTCTTTTGCCAAAAGAAAAAAGTCGCATCTTATCATATGAGTAAAAAAAAAACACAAAAGCTTCTGAATATAAAGATTTCCATGCAGAAAATGTGCACTTATTCTACCTTTAATGCAGCAGAGATATAACACATTACCAAGATATAAAAAAGGCTTTTAACATAACAATCATAAGATTTTTTAAAATGTTGGAAGCCTTCTTGTCTGGTAATAGTCACTAATTAGTTTGAGATAAACATTACTGCATAATAATGATAGTAATGAAACATTATACAACCAAACAGTGTAATTACTAGATAAATGCATTAGCTAATCAATGTCCAGTTAGAAGAGATAGGAATCTGCTCTAAATTTTCAAATTGTTTTTAAACAACATTTTTATTTTGAGGGTTTCTTAAATAGAAAAATATTAGAATGCATTGTTATCTACCACACTTGCCACTGTACTTACATTTCAGTTACATTTTAACATTAGCTGCAAAACATCAGGAGCTGTGTAATGTTAACAATTACAATGTTAGTAGGTTATATAATCTGCCAATTACTACCAAAAATAAATGCCAGGTGTTTCAATCCCAAGTCATTAAAATGCACATGATGGGCTGGGACTGACCCTGGAGTTGTCTTACCAGCATAAAACATGAAAATCACAAGAAGAAGGAACAAAAACACAATCAAATACACAAAAAGGCAGGAACAGGGGGCGGTTAGAAAGAGAAAAATGTGTCTTCAGTTGGTGGCTGAAGTTTTCTTCCTGCTTGTCTCTTTATTCACTCTTTTTGCTTTTTGTTTTGTAATTGCACTCCGGCCAATAATAGAACACATTTTTACAAACTTGTAAATTAATACAAATGTTGGAATGAGTATCTTCTATCGAAAAGGAGACTATTTAAATTGTATTACATATTAAGAATGTTTTCTTTTAAACACCTGAAGGAAGAACAGTAAAATTCCCAGAATGCTTCTTAGAGCAAATCTATCGATTCAAAATGTGGGAAAACTAAAATAATTTAAATTTGCAAATAGATTTTAAGTGATTTTATTCTAACTATAGGTTTTTTTTTTTTATTCTTAGTTATTTTCCAGAAAATTTAGAGTCTGGAGTCAACTTTTTAATCCACTTCAATTTTTGTTTTATACTGTCCTCTTTATTGGACTATATAAGGGTGCCAAAATTTAAAACGTTTATCAAATAGTTGCCAAGAAGAATGGACAATTGTGTGAATGAGCACAATGATGCTGGGTTATGTTGCATGTAATTTAAATCCATAGCTATATTCATATCGTCTGCCTTCTATGAACTATTCATGATCCCAGTTAAAGCCAGTCCTTCCATTTATACATTCTCCACTTACTCAAGGACAGCACTCCTGCAATTGTATCCTCTGATCTTGGCTTCATCAATTATTCTGTCTTTATTTTTCAGCCCAAGATCATAAAACATGGTACAGTATTTCTTACTTTAAACAAAATGGACCTTGTATCTCCTTATTGCTGCTGCAGTATTTCTCTGCTACCATTTACAGTAAAACTCCCCAATGAATGTGCTTTATTTCTACTAATTATCTCTTAAATTCACACTAGTCAAGCTTTATCCCTAAGCATTTGATCAAGACAGTCATTGTGCAGGTCTCAAATGACTTCCAGGTAGTGAATACAATTTTTATTTCTTAAGGTAATATCTTAAACAAGATGAAGCAATAACCAAAGTTGATTATAACTTGCTCTTGAAATTTTTTTTTGTCCTAATTAAAGTCGTCACTCTTCACTTGTTCTCCTTCCACTTCATTGGATGCTTCTTGCTACACTTCATTACTGATTTCTCCCCCTCCTCCTGAATTCTCAACTTTGAACAGCCTTGATCCCAATGTTCTAAATTCTTTTCTCTTTTATATAAATTCACACCCTATGTAACAGCATAATCTCTCATGATTTTAAATAACATTTCTTTCTGATAACAACTAAATGTATACCTTCAACTCAGGGCTCTCTCCTGAATTCTAAATGTGAAAATCAAATTGTCCACTCAACATCACCAATTCAATGTCCAAATGAACTCTTGTTTTCCCTCACCAAAAGTCTTTCCCATCTAATTAAAATGTAGTTCCATTCTTCAGTTAATTTGACCAAAAATCATTCAGTCCTCATTGACATTTGTCTTTTTCTTGCACTTCACTTTCTGTTCATCTTTTGTCTATTGACACGCTACCAACATGATCTAAACCTTCATAAGTTCTTACTGGTGCATTTGCAGTAGTTCTTTATCTGCTGTCTTTATTGTCACCCTTGTCCCATTCTCTCCATTTTTTCCCTTCAATGCAGCCAGAATTAGCATTTAAAAACATAAGTCAGATCATGTAACTACCTGCTTAGAACTCTCCAAAGGCTCCCATCTCGTTCAAAATAACTCAGAGTACAATTATCCACAAGATTCCACGTCATGTAGTTCTGGAGAACTCTCTGCTCCAACCACAATGACCTACTTGATATTCTGTAAACATGTTGAATCTGCTTCTGCCCCAGAGTCTGCACCTATTGTTCTTTTTGATACAACACTCTTTTGCTAAAGTGCTTAGTTTATGTTTCTGCTTTGTAGCTTATTTCTGGTCTCTGAACAAATGCTACTTTATCAGAGGAGTCTTACTATAGCAACTTATATGAAATAGCACGCTGTAATTTTCTATTCTCCTTTACTGTTTCTTTTCAAAAACACTTATTGCATCTAATATATACTCATTTCTTTACACCTTTTGTGTGCCTCCCCAACACACAAATGTAAGAGGCTAATGAATTGTTTGCACTTTGTTTTATTGCTATATCCTCAGTGCTTACAACAGTGCATGGTGCATGCTAAATGTTAAATAAAGATGCTTGAATGATGTGTGAGTAAATCAGTAAAATGAAAAGAAAATTATTTGGCACATGTGAAGTACTTCAGTCCATGTTAAACAGTATATAATGAGCTTTCTGGGGGATGTTGATTTTTACCAGCAATCTATCAATCAACATTTTTACAAGTAACATCTCTCTACATTCTCTCTACAAAGGTATTGAAACTTGGTGAGAATACATATACTATATATATATATGTGTGTGTGTGTGTGTGTGTGTATACACACATATTTATACACACACACACACACACATATGAATTCCATGAGAATTACTTGTTTAAAAACTCTATGGCGACTTTACTTTTCTAAAAGTCCCCATAGAATTTTTAAATAAGTAATTCTTGTTTAAAAACGATGTTTTATTTATTTACTTTTTTGCTACATGGTTTTCCATTTGGGACTACTATTTATGCCATTTTTCTCTTTCAGCATTTCCAAAGAATCTATTGAATGATTCAAGCTAAATTAGTGTCTTTTTTATTACTACCTTTTAATTTTGAAAATAAATTAGGTAGTTTCATTTGAACACTGCTGTATTTATCCATCACCTGACATTACACAACTCTCTGATTCTCTCTGATTAGAAAACCCATATTAATTACAGTGTCACTGCCTATATGAAATGAACTCCAGTATATTATGATGTAATTGATAAAAGTTATAAAAATAAATTAACTGAAACTTGCTAAGTGTTTCACTACTGTGTAAACATTCATTTTGAATTTCCTCTTACTTTCTTGTGCTTGTGATTTTACTATTGCAGGCTGACATTTGTTGAAATTTTCTCTACAGAAGTTCAAAGACACACTGGATTGAAGACCCACATACCCTCCACACAGGTAACATCACTGATACCCTATGTGTATATTAGGGTGTGTTTATCCAAGAAAATTTATGTTGGACTTTTCCTGGTACTTCCTGAAGTATCATCTCAACTGGATGGTTTGGAATGTAAACATTCAGGCCCTAAACACACATAGGGTAGTTAATGCCTTTGAAATACTAGAAAGGAGGGGGGACCTTGTTTATTTGTCTTTTAATCTACTATTAAGAGCACACAGGAAACTATCTTTTAAGTTAATGATTTTCCTCAAGAATTAGCTCTTTCTGATTCCCAGAATTTTAAGGTATAGTTTCTCTTCCTAGCACTAGTCAAAGGCTTAGCTTATGGTCTCTCCTTTCTCCCTCTCTCTGCAGACTCTATACATGGAAGGCTTAATTCCATTAGGGTATTTCAGCATTACTACCACTCACTTACTTTCCTGGGTGGGTATCTTTGCTTCATTGCAAATCTCAAAAGATTCTCCTGCTTTCTTGCAGTATTTTTCATTTCTTGAAATAATACGTTTTTGCTTTTGCATGTCCTATAGGCAGCAAATTTGGAAATCTCCAATCTAATAGATTACTTAAAATAGAAACACCTTTTAATATCCTCTTTAAAAACATTGTTTACTTATCAATTTGTATATGATTCTCATTGATGAAATAAATCGAAGTAAACAATAAGTTAGAATAGGTGCATCTTGGCCTCATTTTGTTTTACAACATGATTATTTTTTATCCAGAAAGAATGGTGTTGAACACTGTGTGTTCCATGGCTCCTAATAGCAGAAAACTTTAAAAAATTGAATCGTTACAGTAACATTGATGGCCATTTTATTGAGAAAATAACTGTGACTGGGAATAAACTGGAATTCCAGAATAACCTCCAAAGAAATTCACAGATAGTGACTTCAAATCAAGTGTCCATTATAACCAAATCAAATGTCCATTATAACCAGAGACTCTGCTCTTTAAAACCTCTGGATGACATAATAGAACACTGTGATAGGCACAAAATAACTTTTTTACATTTTTAAATGTATATTTTCATAGGATAACTATCTACTCTTACTACAGATTTGCCACAAATCATGTACAACAATTCAAAAATTAGAAATTTTTTAATTCCTAGAGTAGGACTAACTGTGTTTTTTAATTCTGGAAATTGGGTAAAATTAGCTTTCTTTAGATCCTTTTACAGACTTTGAAATACACTAATTTTTATTCCAGCAATGAACCAAGGATCTCAGATATTGACCTCTTGTAGTTCTCATTCTAATTTTTCGCTCTACACAAAGATATTAAACTACAAGGAATAAGTTATAGCTACAATTAAAATACTTTGTTAACTTAAAAGCACAGTTGATGCCAGGATAGCATTCACCTATGAAGTTTGAAAGAACTGACAAGATAATGAAACTATAAATTCCTGAGAAAATGCAAAATTTTACAGTGCCGTTTTAAATTCTCTTAACTATTGTGTATTATATTCTAAAATATTGGTAAATTACTGAACATACACACAGTTTCAATTATCTTAAATATTTGAACATATTTCTTAAACAGAAAGTTGCTTTGCTTCATCACAAGATTATTTTATTCCTTCAAAGATGATTCAGAATAATGAATATAAATCATCTGTAAAGGCAAATAGTGTCATGCATTTCACATCATCTATCTATCTATCTATCTATCTATCTATCTATCTATCATCTATCACATATCTCCCGATCTCTTTATCTCTATTTCTATAAAATTTTAGATATATCTAATTTAGGAAGTACACAGATATTTTATACCACCTACTCATTAATAACATTTTATTCATTTCACATATTTACACTTTTACATTCAGTTACAAAAGTCTCATTGGATTGGAAAGCCTAATTCTTTTGGAAAAATATGATTGGGAACAGTAACTGTACCAGCATTTGAAAAAGAATTGAATTTGCCAAACATTATTACTTCAGTTTAATTTTTAAAAGTTCATTGCAAAGTCATGACAAAATTATTTAGGACTAAGATTTTATACAATTTTAAAATTTATGATAACTCTCAATTTACATACCTTTTGTACATGCTACCGTATGAAGCATTTCTCAGACATAGAGGGAGAAAGGTTAATTGTAATGGCTCATTATTTTCCATAAAATGAAAGTTTATCAATATAAGTATCTTATAGATCATTATTTTGACATCATATTTAAAGATTATGTGCCTAATCTGAGGTCATAAAGATTTTCTCCTGTGTTATAGGTTGGATAATGTGAAGTGATTTTCAAATATTAAATGAGCCTTGCATTCCTGGAAGAAACCTCATCACTTTATTCAATTTGTTAATATTTTGCTGAAGATTTTTATGTCTTAGCTCATGAGGAGTATTAGTCTATAGTTCTTGTCTCTCTGTTATTAATGTAATACTGAATTAAAAAACGGTTTAGTAACTGTTTCCTTCTTTTCTCTTTCTTAAGATATTTTGTAGAACGGGTGTTATTTCTTCTTTAAATGGGTGACAGTATTTCTCTGTCTCTGTCTCTGTCTCTCTCTCTCTCTCTCTCTCTCTTTCTTTCTTTCTTTTTTTGAGTCTTGCTCTGTTGCCCAGGCTGGAGTGCAGTGGCCTTGGCTCACTTCAAACTCTGCCTCCCGGGTTCACACCATTCTCCTGCCTCAGCCTCTTGAGTAGCTGGGACTACAGGCGCCCGCCACCACGCCTGGCTAATTTTTTTTGTATTTTTAGTAGAGACGGGGTTTCACTGTGTTAGCCAGGATGGTCTCGATCTCCTGACCTTGTGATCCACCCACATCAGCCTCCCAAAGTGCTGGGATTACAGGTGTGAGCCCCCACACCCAGCTGGTGACAGTATTTTCTATTGAAATCATCTGGGCCTAAATATTTTATTTTTGTCCAGGAGCTTTTGAAATATGAGCGTAAATTATATAATAGTTATAATATTCTTCATGGAATAGCTTTCCTGAGCTTTTTCCTCTCTAGAATCTCCTTAGACCTAATCAGTTTCCTAGAGTCCTCTTTTTGGTTCTCTTACTAGAAATCTGGGGCTTTAGTTACCCCATTCTTGTGTAAAATTCTGCGATTGCTCTGCATTCAAAGACAAGCAGTAAGAGAACAAAAAGAAAAAAAACATAATGTGGGTTCACCCCACTTGCTTGGAACCGCAGTGCCTCCTGAAGCAGAGAGAATGTGGGTCGTCCCTTAGAGTTATGGCTCCTGCAGGGACCTGTCACAGTCAGTGCTGGTACCAACAGCATGAGATTGCCTAGAGGCTGTAAGTGAGACATTAGAGGAGAAGAGATTAAAAAAATAAAAAGGGAGGGATTTATGCATTCCCTCAGAGTATTGAGTGTTTCCTTTCCTGTTCCTCAGACCAAAATTAGAGGGCTTCTACAGCTCTGTTCCAGTGCTCACTTCCAATTTTCAGGCTGTACTGAGATTAGGTTAAGAGATATCAGAGAGAGTGAAGAAAATACTATTTCAAATTCTGGTCTTCTTACTTGATACGTTACTTACTTTCTGGTTCTCAAACTTCTGCCCCTTACATTCTGTCCAGGTTTATATCTTTAGTTAGAAAGAAAGATAGGGTAAAATGTGCTTACACCATCATGCCTGGTGTTAGAACTTTGCTCCTTTCAATCTGCTTCTGAGTCTAAAGAAATTTCTCCCTCCTCTGTTTTACTTTTGTTATGTTGTTTTCATCTCTCCCATCTTCTACAGCTAACCCTGAAGCCTCTCTCCTTCACTGTTATCTCATTTCTAATGCTTCTCCCAGGCATATTGTCAATCTGGATTTTTCAATTTCTTTACACTAATGGACATTCCGCACTGATTTTCCACTTAGGAATAAGTGCTCAAGTACACTTAAACTTGCTGACAATCCAGTCTTCTCTGGGATAGAAGAAATAGCTGATAATTTCATACCCCATACTCCTCTCTTGTTCCATTATTTCCAGAAGAGAAGCAAAAAGAGCACATTCAATAACAATTATTTTCTTATTTTGAAAACTTTTTCCAAGACGTAATTGGGAAAACGTCTGAAGATTAAAGTGTGCCATGTTATCATAGTTAAATGTTTGTTAACCTTTGAGATGGAAAGCATGTAATTATTGGTATAATCCTGACTTTTTATACGAGTTTCATTTCTTCTTCTCTGCCATGTTTATATTGGATAATTTTATTAGTTTTCTTTTACTAACTGAAAAAAGCCTGCCTGGACCCAAGGTGTCAATTGCAATGCATGAAACTATTTGATGCACTGAGAGTCAACCTGGCTTTTATAATAGTTCTACTTTTATGCTAACTAATCTATTCCCATAGTAATCCATTAATCCACTAACCCACCAATTTATAAATCTATTAGTCCATTCATGAGGACGGAGCCCTCATGACCCAATCACTGCTTAAAGGCCCCACCTCTTAATACTGTTACTTTGGAAATTAAGCTTCAACATGAGTTTGGGAGGGGACAAACATTCAAACCATAACACTGTTACCATCACAGTAATATTCCCATGGTTCTGCTTGACTCTCTCATGTATATTTACACTCATAACCACATTTCACTATAAGTATAAAGTTTGAGTATTTGTAACAAAAATAAAATTTTCCCACACAATAACATTTTTCATAGAAGACACTGCTGGGTCCATGGCATCATTGGTTAAAACCTATTAAAATGGCTTTAAAATATAACCAGAATATAAGCATAATCTGAACATAATATTATACTTAAAGAATCACAACAATATAGTATATTAAAGTAATTCCAAACTTCCTTGCACTTCTTGAAGAAAATTAAATGGATCAAATTAATAAGCTAGATCAATTTTTCTTAAGGTGTATTTTCCCCACCATTTCTTGTTGAATATAAACTACCACAACATGTAGTAGATACTTAATTAATGTTAGCTACTTCCTGAGACCCTGGATTTTAATAAGGTAATCTACAGTTTTTCTCAAAAATGTGACTGGGCTGATTGGAAAAATTTAAGATAAATTAACAAAGAAACTTGGTTATCAATCATTCCTTCAGATTTCATTTTATTTGGTATTCAAAATTTTGTTACCAGACACTTTTATAACTAAAAATTATTTCTTTTGTTCTTTGGAGAACTTATTTTTCAAAGTCATTATGTCTGCTTATTGGTAAAATTATATTTGGAAACTTGTTCCTTTCTTGTTTGATATCATTGATGGAAAATCTATGTAATTATGCCTTTTGAGAGTTTACAGGGAATGAAAAATTTCTTCTAAACAGCTAGTATAATTCTTACTAATAAATAATGAATATTTTATAACTATGTTTTTATTTATGCTTGCAATCCCAGGAAATACAGAATTAACTTTTGTTCTTAATACCAATGATAATACTTGACCTACATCTTCTTGTAATGTTATCTACACTTACTTTTAAAAATGTGGCACTTGTTATTGGATAATTTAATGAGATGATCACATAATTATAATATATATGCTTGCTTTGGAAATGAGTGGAAGCAATTAACTAACTAGGCAATTAAAATTTTTATATAAAAGTAGGGATAGAAATTTTGTTCAAGTTTTTATTATATTCCACTTAACAATATTCTTTCAGTTCACATTATTTTGGCAGTCTGTCACTCAGCTTGTCAGTACTGAAACAGAATGCTATTTTATAAGATAATGTTACTTTCATGTTAAATTATATTATTTTTAGGATATTTTGCATGTCTAAAATTATGACTAAATCTCAGTACATCAAATATTTGCTACAAGTGGATTTGTAGCATGTAATAAATATATTTATTTGGACACACAATTGCTTAAAATGTTAAAGATTAGAAGAAAACAAACAAAAAAAGTTTTTGGACTAGGGCTAAGTGAGGACATGTCACTCAAAATGTATAATCTTCTTTTTAAAAAGTATGCGTTGTACTTCATCAAATATGAAAATATTTGTGCTGTGAAAGACTCTATCAAAAGGATAAAAAGACAAGTTATTTACTACAATCACATATTTGTAAACCATACTGAATAAAGGTCTCATATGCAGACAATAAAAATAACTCTCATAATTAATTTGTAAAAAAATATAATTAGAAAATGGGCAAAAATTATGAACAGACAGTTCACTAGAAAAGAGATAAGAATGGTACGTAAGTGTTTGGATGAGCGGAGGCAAGATGGTGCACTTCCGGGTTCTTCATCCCCCCCCCTCCAACTTTTCCCGCGCGCGCGAAAATGCAGCCGACGCCCGGGAAGGTGCAGACCAACTGGGCATGCGCCAGGTGACGTCAATCTGAAGAGACCAAGATTACCTGGTCGCACTGCGGAACGCCCCGGACACGCCCGGCCCCGCCTATCGCCCTCACTCCAGAAAAGCCGCTGCGGACCAGTGCCACGCGCGGACTTCCCAGCTTCCCCACTGCGGTCGGGACTGCCGGAACTCCGTCCGAGGGCAGCATGGAGAACTCTGTGGGCCTCAGTTGCCGGAGGCCAACAGACCTCTCCTTACCCACCTTCTTCCCCTGAAGCTAGGTGACCAAAATAAACTTGCAGTTTTGCTCCTACCCTTGCCTAGTCGCTGGTTCCTTTGCGCCCGCTCTGGTGGTCTTAGAAAAAACAAGTCAGTAAGCACATACAAAAATGTTCAGCATCATCAGCTATTAGGGAAGCGCAAATTAAAACCACAGTGGTTCATCACTAAAGCACTCATTTGAACAGCAAGGGAAAGAATGTGTGTGATGGTTAATATTAGGTGTCAACTTGACTAGGTTGAGGAATGCCTCAATGACTGGTGAAGCATAGTTTCTGGTTGTGTCTGTGAGCATGTTTCCAGGGGAGACTGAAGTATGAGTCAGTGAACTGAGAAAGACGGACCTCCCCTCCATGTGGGTAGGCACCATTTGACTGACTGCTAGTGAAGCTAGGACAAAGCAGGCAGCAGAAGGATGATATTCAACTTGCTCTGCTTCCTCACTCTGTCTCCCTGCCTGAGTGACAGGCCTTTTCTCCTTCTGCCCTTGGACTTCAGACTCCAGGTCTTCATCCTTTGAACTCTAGAGTTTGCACCAATAGCCTCAAGTGCTCTCAAGCTTTCAACCTTGGACTGGAAGCTACACCCTCAGCTTCACTGGTTTTGAGGTTTTCAGACCTGGACTAAGACATTCTACTGCCTTTTCTCATTCCCCAGCTTGCATACAGTCTATCACGGGACTTCACCTTTGTAGTTGTGTATGGCCAATTCTAATAAATGTGAGACAGATATATATACACACACACACATATATTTATATATACACACATTATATATATGTACATGACGCTTTTAAACATACATTATATATATACACACACATATTCTATATATTATATATATTGTGTGTGTGTGTGTGTGTGTGTGTGTGTGTGTGTGTGTGTAGAAACCAATGTTCTATTGGTTCTATCTTTCTGGAGAACCCTCATTATATGGTTTGGCTCTCTGTCCCACCCAAATCTCATGTTGAATTGTAATATCCACATGTTGAAGTTAGGGCCTGGTGAGAGGTAATTGGATCATGCAGGTGGTTTCTAATAGTTTAGCACCATACCCCTACTTAAGGATGAATTTCTTTAACTGGTTTTGAGGTCTCTGGAATTGGCTTTCTAATCTGATTAGACCTAAAAATACTAAAAACTCTACTTCTAATAATATGGAGAGTACTAACAGTCCTTGGTGTGAACTATCTATAGTGCTACACAAAGTAAATGCATTTGATACTGCTGATTCATCATTTTTAAAAGACAAGACGTTTAGTTACTGTGTACTTGACACTTTTAAACATTGGATAACTGAGGACTATAATAAATTTGATTGGGTGCGCCCAACACTACTAGACAAAGTGATGAAAGAAAAGGATGAACTCAGCTCTCTGAAATCCCAGCTTCAGAAGCACGTAAATAGCCTAGAGACTTCTAAGTGCTCCTTGGTTCTAAGAAAATTATCTTGAGTTTCAGATGATACTTCATACTTTGTACTCTTAAGTGGATGTGGAAACAAGTTAAGATTTTGAGGGATTATTGAGGAAGGGTGACTGTATTTTGCAATGCAAGGAGGGCATGAAATTTGGTGGGGAAGGATCAGAATAATATACTATAGATATTTGTCCCTTCCAAATTTCATGTTGAAATGTGATCCCCATTGTTGACGGTGGGGTCAAGTTGGAGGTGTTTGAGTCATGGAGCCATATCCCTTATGAATGTCTTGGTACTATTTTTATGGTAATGAGTGAGTTCTCACCCTTCCTTCCTATAAGATCTTAGCTTCCCACGATTGTAAAACAAAAGCCCGTCACCTCATTCCTCTCTTTCTCTTGCTCCCTCTCTTACCATGTGACACATGGGGCCCCCATCCCCTTATGCTATAATTGAAAGCTTCCTGAAGTTTTCATAAGAAGCAGAGGCTGGTGCTATGCTTCTAGTACAGCCTGCAGAACTTTGAGCCAAATGAAACTTTTTTTCTTTATAAATTACGCAGCCCCAGGTATTCCTTTACAGAAATGCAGATGGACTAAAACACAGTGATAATGCCAAATGGTGATGAGGATGCAGAGAAGCTGAATCTTATTACATTGCTGGTGGAAAAGTAAAATGGTTACAGCCAGTCTGGAAAATAGTTGGCAGTTTCGTTTAAAACTCAATATGCATTTTCCATATGACTCAGCAATCACAGTCTTGGGCAATTATCCTAGAGAAATGAAAAGTTATATTCACGTAAAATCCTGTACATGAATGTTCATAGTAGCTTTATTTATAATAATTTGAAAGTAGAAACAACTCAAATGTCATTCAATAGATGAACTGTACCATGGAACACCATACAATAGAAGACTACAAAACAACAAAACGTGTTGAACTGTTGATGAGTGCAACAATCTGAATGCGTCTCAAAAGCATAATGCTTAGTTTTAAAAATTCTCAAAATAGTTTTACACTGTATTCTCCTATTTTTTAAAAATGTCATCAACATAGTAGAACTATGAGAATGAAAACCATATTAGTGCTTGCCAAGGGGCATGGATGGGAGGTGGATAAGTAGGTGGGTGCAAATATAGAAGTACAAGGAGGTTTATTTGTAGTTGTGATGGTTAATTTTATGTGCCAAGCTGGCCGGGTCACAGAGTCCCTAGATATTTATTCAAATACTATTCTGGTTGTGTCTGTGACAGTGCTTCGAATGAGATTAACTTTTAAATTGGTAGAATGAGTAACATAGGTGGCCTTCCCTATTGTGAATGGACCTCACTGAATTAGCTGAATATATGAATAGGAATTGGCTGATTCTACCCTGTGTAAGAAATAATTATACCTTGCCTAACTTCTCTTGCACAAACATCAGCTTTCTCCACAACACTTTGTACAAAAACATCAGCAGTTCCTAAGTCTTGAGTTTGCTGGCCTTCAGAGAGAACCATGCTGTCAGCTTTTTTTGATCCTTGGGCCTTTAGACTCAGACTAGAGCTAAACAATTCAGCTCTCCCAGGTCTCTAGCTTGCCAGCTCACCTTACAGATCTTGGGACTTTCTCGCTTCCAAAGTTATCTGAACCAATTACTTATAATGAATCTCTTTATCTATAAAGAGATCTGTATTGTCCTATTCTCTGGAGATATACTGCCATATATCACTTAAGAGTGGGAATACAATCTGAGAAAGGGGTCTAAATGACTCCTTCATTGTACTACTAACAATATGAAGTGTACCTACTCAACCTAGGTGGTGCAGACTTCTACACACCTAGGATATATGGTGTAGTCTATTACTCCTAGGCTACAAACCTATACAGCATGTTACTGTACTGAATACTGAAGGCAATTGTAACACACTGGCAAGTATTTGTGTATCTAAACATGGAAAAGGTGTGGTAAAAATACATTAATACAATCTTACAGAACTGCTGTCCTCTCTTAGGTCCATTGTTGACTGAAATATTGTTATGTGGAGCAAGACTCTGTGTGTGTGTGTGTGTGTGTGTGTGTGTGTGTGTGTTTGCATGTGTGTATTTTTACCATTCTCTGGAAAACCCTTACCAATATTGTGCTGGTATAACTTTTCTGCATTTTGATTGTGGCATTGGTCAAACAAAACTATGCGTGATTTAAAATTGCATAAACCTACACGTGTACATATGTGTACACACACAAATGAAAGATACTAAAAATGAAGAAAAATGATTAAGTTCTATAATTTACTTATAAGGGTTGTAACAATGTCAGTTTTCTGATTTTGCTATTATATTATAGTTTTTTTTTTTCTTTTTTTTATTATACTTTAAGTTCTAGGGTACATGTGCATAACGTGCAGGTTTGTTACATATGTATACTTATGCCATGTTGGTGTGCTGCACCCATCAACTCGTCAGCACCCATCAATTCATCATTTATATCATGTATAACTCCCAATGCAATCCCTCCCCCCTCCCCCCTCCCCATGATAGGCCCCAGTGTGTGATGTTCCCCTTCCCGAGTCCAAGTGATCTCATTGTTCAGTTCCCACCTATGAGTGAGAACATGCAGTGTTTGGTTTTCTGTTCTTGTGATAGTTTGCTAAGAATGATGGTTTCCAGCTGCATCCATATCCCTACAAAGGACTCAAACTCATCCTTTTTTATGGCTGCATAGTATTCCATGGTGTATATGTGCCACATTTTCTTAATCCAGTCTGTCACAGGTGGACATTTGGGTTGATTCCAAGTCTTTGCTATTGTGAATAGTGCTGCAATGAGATATAACCGTTGGGGTAAGCTGGTTGAAAAATACACAAGATTTTATGTACTGTATTCGAAACTTCCTATTGAAAAATATAAAGAAAAAAATAACAAAGCAAAAACATTTCAAGGATGTCTGCTGTTTTATTTAGTGTTTCAAGTACATTCAAATTTCTGTATTTGGATACTGCAGTATTAAATGGCAATATTAGATATAGTTTCACTAGACGGAAGTAAGTATTTATAGAGACTATGAAGACCTTTGATCCAGAACTACTTGTTACTTGTGATAAACCTGACTATTTGTAAAGTTCTCTGTAATATGACCACTATTTATTAACTGGGCATTATTTTTCAATGCTAAAAGGCTTTATCATTTAATCTGACTTCATCTTCCCAAATAATAACAAAGATGACAATTATATGTTGATGTTGCAAATGAGAAAACTGAGATTTAGTGTACTTAGAGATCACCCAGCTAATCATGGGATAGTAAAGATTCAAGCCTGGCTTTTAGACCTAGCTATTATTAACAACAGCAACATCTTCCTGAGATTGTCCAAAGACACAAGCAACAGTAAGCAATGTTTCTACAGTGGTCATTATAACGTCTATTATACTGTTCTTTGATAATTCTAAAACTATAACTTTCAAAAAGTATACCAATGCTGATTAAAATGTTATTTTACATATCTAGAAAGATGAATCAAATAGAAGAATTTTTTTGAGTATTGTCTTTGTGTTTAGTTATTTTAGACAGAAAACATAATGATTTAAAGTAGGGATAAACAAAGTTATTTTTTTCTTGCCCTGTGTTAATATTTTGTAAAGTCTTGACCATCTACTGCCTATTTTCTCTTGTCCACATACCCTCATCTTAAAAAAAATTATGGCAACTATATAATATTTTTTATAATTTTCACAAGCAAATGTGAGTTAATCTCAGTAATATCCATGAAAGATTGTATTTATATTCTTTTGTTCTGTTAGGTACTATTGAATTTGTATACAGTCATTTTTTTTTAATTTAAAAGGCATATAATTTAGCTATATATAAAATGTTCATTTTTGTAAACCATCTGCTGTTTTTTAAAAATACAATTTTTTTGCAATAAATGGAGTGAGAAATTTCATCATTTTCATAATGAACTTTACACATGTAATCTAGTTTGTTTTTAAAAAATTCTAAATATATTCATAGTTGCTACTTACCTGCAGAGAAATCTGTTCTTTGTTTATAAATTGTGCATAATGGCCAAAGTAACTGCCTAGAAATAAAACACATAGTGTTCAAATTTATAAACTCATAAGAAAGATTTTATTGCTAGAACCAATTGAAATCATTAATGGCCAGTAAAATACAAATTAATCATGAGCACTGAGTGCAATTGGGAGAAAAACAAAAATTTCTGAGGGTAATACTAAATCGATCATTAGTGAAGAAAACACTTTTAGAAACAGGTTATTAAAGTACACTGAATAGGTCAAAATCCCTATAATGTAAGAATATCCTAAGATCTCTTATTTTGACAAACTCTTATTCTTTCTTGGAGGAAAGTTTCTATATCTTGGTGTTACTGAAACAGGACCAATGGAAGCTCCATGTACACTTGAAACAAGCAACTCTGTTTTTTGTTTTGTTTTGTTTTGTTTTTTGATTTAAATAATAACTGCAATTTCTTTTAATTTAACTAAAGTGACAAATTCTATGGCTTATTATTCTGCAAAAATATTCAAAATAAAGTGATTAATGACTAGGTTCATTTAAATAGTTTTGATAGATGCACCTACCATTAGACTGGCTATTTTCCTTCACATTGCCAGGTGCATAAACAGTGACATAGAAAGTTTCTTGAGAGAAGGTACAAGGAAGAAAATGTTACTGAGATGAACATGGGATGGAGAGAAGATTCCAACCTCCGCTTCTTTTTCATAAATTATAATGATCCTACTTTTTCTGATTTCACAGAGTATCAGGATGTTCTATGCCTTTGCTTTAAAGTTTTCATATTTGTGGAACTTTAAGAGTTCATAAACGGGGAGTATTTGTGAAAAACTTTGATTCAGGACTATTTGTTACCTGTGATAAACCTAAATATTTGTGAACGTCTCCAAAATATAACCACTATTTATTGAAGATACAATAAATAGTGGTTCCGTCATCTGTGTGTGATGGAATAAATGTTCCATCATCTGTGCATGGAACAACTCACAAATTCCTATTTGTATTCCTATGGTAGGGAGTTTTGTTTTAAGTCTGGGAGAAATTGGATAATGTACCTCTTTATTTCACAAAATTTGGGACACATGTATACATTTACCATTAATTTAACAAGTGACTGTTGAGTGTCTATTATAATTCAGGCACTGTGTTGGGAATTATTAACACCAATATCACTAGGACAGAGATCTTCTTATCAGAGTTCAACATCTAAAAGTAGGCCCAGAGAGGTAAATTATTGCTTATTGCACTTCACAATAATTATAATCACGTTCCATAGAGTACTGTTGGGATAAGGGGCAAAGGGAAAGAAGGAAAAAATGAATCATACACAAAACCAAGGGATAACTTTGTTTTATTTCAAACAATTTTTATATATGTCTTTCCTAATACCTAGGACAAACAAAAATAGAGAAATATTCCTCAAATTCCCTTAGCACATTATTGATGACATCATGTATTTTAGCAACCTTATATGACCTTGATCAGATGGAAGTAACATTATCCAAACCATTTTCCTATAGTGTATGTGGAAAAATGCAAAGTATCTGTCTGTTCCAGTCAGAATCAAGGGTGTGTATATAGTTTATAAGATCAATGAAACAGCCAAGATAATCCTGGCTCTTTATCTGAACTAGTCTGCATACACAGTAAATTCTCAACTCTGATTTATTATAATGCAACTATAACAGTCAAAAAATAGAGATTTATTTTAGTTCTACCTTCCTAGTAACCCAACGCTTCCTGTTTTTTATGGCATTGAAATTTAAATGAGACAGTGAAAGTGAAGAGCTGCATCATTAGCTCTCAGATTGCAGAGAATATGTGCTAAATATAATTCATTTAAATAGTTTAGGAGCAAAGAATCACAATACAACTCTCTTGTATAGAACTTAAAGAAAAAAAAAAATCCAGAAAGCTAAAGTTTCAAGAGCTGAACTAAAGTCTATTATATAAAAGTAATAAAGTAAAAATATAACAGCAATACTTTAACTCCAGACTCACATTTGCTAAGAATAAGAAACAAAAAAAAATTACAGGAATTTATTTTGGCTTCAGTTAAGAATACAGAGTATCAAAATCATAAAAAATAAACAAAGAAGTCATTATATAATGATAAAGAGATCAATTCAGAATGAGGATATAACAATGGTAAGCATTGATGTACCCAACACTAGAGCACCTAAAGAGACAAAGCAAATATTACTAGGGAAACATAGATTCAAATAAAATAATAGTTGTGAACTTCAGCATCTCACTCCCACCATTAGACACATCTTCTAGATATAAAATTAGCAAAGAAATGGACTTAAACTGCACTTTAGATTAAATGAACCTAACAGACATTTACAGAACATTTTATCAAAGAGTTATAGAATACACATTCTTCTCATCAGAACATGGAATATTCTCCAGGATAGACCATATGTTAGGACACAAAACAAATATCGACAACATTGGGATAAAACTGGAAATAAACAGCAAGATGAACTTTGAAACTTAAAACTACATGGAAATTAAACAACATGCTATTGAATGATATTGGGTATAGGAATTAGTTAAGAAGCAAATAAAAAATATTCTTGAAACAAATGAAAACCAAAACGCAACATACTAGAACCTATGCAACACAGCAAAAGCAGTGATAACCGGGAAGTTTATATCAATAAACGCCTCTACCTAAAAAGTAATACAATTTCAAATAAACAATCCAAAGGTGAACCACAGGAAAGCAGAAAAGCAAGAACAAACAAAATCCCAAATTAATAAAACAAAAGAAATAATAAAGTTCAGAGCAAAACAAAACAAAACAGAGACTAAGAAAAAAATGAAATGAAAAAATTGTTTTTGAAAATCAATACACTGCTAAACTAACCAGGCAAAAAAGAGAACCAAACAAAATCAGAAATGAAAGAGGATACATTACAACTGAGACCTCAGAAATACAAAGTATCATCAGAGACTATTATGAACAACTATAACGTAACCAACTGGAAAACCTAGAGGAAATGGTTAAATTCTTAGAAACATACAATCTACCAAGATTGAACCAGAAAGAAATAGAAAACCTCATAAGTTCAATGACAAGTAGTGAGATCTAAGCAATAAATCTCCCAACAAATAAAAGTACAAGACCTGATGTTTTAACTGCTGAATTCTACTAAACTATCAAAGAAGAACTAACAAGAATTCTTCTCAAATAATTCCAAAAAATTGAAGAGGAGGAAACTCCCCAATACTCATTCTATGATACTCTAATACCAAAACCAACAATATGCAAATATATATCTGTCAACATACAAAAATAAATTACACTTCTATACACCAATAATAAACCCATCAGGAAGCAAATAAACTAGTCTCATTTACAGTAGCACACACAAAACAACCTAGGAACAAATGAAACCAAGCAGGTGAAAGATCTGTACAAAAAAAAAAAAAAAAAAAAAATCAGAAAACACTGATGAAAGAAATTCAAGAGGGCACAAACAAACAAACAAAAAATCCCACTCTCATAGATCAGTAGAATTAATATCACTGGAATGACCATACTGCCCAAAGCAACCTCCAGATGCAATACAATTCTTAACAAAATATCAATAGCATTTTTCATAGAATTAAAAAAAAGAGAGATCATAAGATTTATATAAAACCAAAAAAGATTTCAAATAGCCAAAGCAAGCTGAAAGAACAAATCTAAAGGCATCTAACTAATCAACTTCAAAAGATGTTACAAGGCTATAGTAACCAAAACAGTATGGTATTGGTATAAAAGCAGACACAGATCAATAAAAGATAATCAAGAATACAGAAATAAATCCATGTGATGGTAGCCAAATGATGTTTGACAAAGGTGCCAATAACATACCTTGGGTAAAGGATACCCTCTTTAATATGTCAGGCTGGGCACACTGAATACTCATATGCAGAAGAATAAAACTTGACCCCTATCTCCCATGACATACAAAAATCAACTCAAGATGGATTAAAAACTTAAAAATGAGTCATGGAACTATAAGACTAATACAAAAAAAAAAACAAAAAAAAAAAAAACAAGGGAAAACACTTAAGGGCACTGGTTTAGGCAAATATTTTATGGCTGAGACTTCAAAAACACAGATAACAAGAGTAAAAATAGACAAATGGGCCATATTAAATGAAAAAGCATCTGCACAACAAAGGAAACCATCAACAAAGTGGAGGGACTATCTGTTGAATGGATGAAAATATTTACACACTATTCATCTGACAAGGAAGTAATATTTAGAAAACAAGGAACCCAAACAACTCATTTAAAAATAAAATAAAATAACATGTTTGTTTTCATTTACAAGTGAGCAAAGAACATGAATAGACATTTCTCTAAAGAAGATATACAAATGGTAACAGGTATATTTAAATATGCTCAATATCACTAATCCTCAGGCAAATGCAAATCAAAACCAAAATGAAATGTCATCGTACCCCTCTCAAGATGGCTATTATTAAAAACACAGAAAGTCAAAAAACAAAAGAAAACAAAAGAAAAACAAGAGATGCTAGAGAGAATGTGGAAAAGGGAGCTCTTACACAATGTTGGCAAAAACATGTTAGTACAGTCACTATGGAGAACGGTATGGATATTTCTCAAAATGTAAAAATAGAACTACCAAATGATCCACAGTCCCACTAGTTCATATTTATTCAAGGGAAAAGAAAATGGTGTATCAGAGGATTACCTGCACTCCTATTTTTGTTGCAAAACTATTCACAATGCCAAAGAGATGGAATAAATCTAAGTATCTATCAATGGACAAATGGAAAAAGAAAATGTAGTATATATACACAATGAAATACTATTCATCCATAAAAAAGAATTATATACAGGATGGGAGGTGTGTGTATATAGGAGGTGATGATGATGAGAAATTGGTTAATGGATACAAGTATACAATTAGATAGAAGGAATTATTTCTAATGTTCTATAGCAGAGTAGGGTGACTATAGTAGACAATAGTGTGCTTTATATTTAAAGTATTAGCTACTTTGAAATGTTCCCAACATATAATAATGATAAGTGATAAATGAGGCTAGGCACAGTGACTCATGCCTCCAAGCACTTTGAGATGCTAAGGCAGGAGAATCACTTGAGGCCAGAGTTCAAGACCAGCCGGGGTAACATAGTGAGATCTTGTCTCTACAAGAAAATATAAATAAAAAATTAGCCAGGAGTGGTAGCGTGTGATTTGTGATAGCAAATTACTTGGGAGGCTGAGGCAGCGGGAACATTTGAGGTCAGGAGTTCAAGGCTACAATGAGCTTTGATCATGCCACTATAGTCCAGGTAGCAGAGTAAGACTCTGTCTCAAAAAGAAAAAAAAAAAAAAAAGATAAATGCTCAAAGTGATAGATACTTCAAATGGCCTAACATGATAATTGCATACACATGTAAGAAATACTCATATATACCCCATACACATGTAAAATATTATTTATTAATTAAATATATAAAAATTGAAAATCCACAATCTGTCTTTTCTCTACAGTCACAAAATCTGGAATTTCTGACTTTTATCATATTATCTTCAATATTTTCTCTCTCTTCCTCTCTCCTTCTTCTCTTTCTCATAAAACAGTCTTTAAAATCTCATCAAGATCTTCAGATCTTCAGTTCTTGAACTTACTTATTTTTCTCCCATTTTATCTGAGTCTGCCCTTACTTGCCTCCCTTTCAAGGCTAGAATACATTTTTATCATTGTTCACAGAATCTCTCACTTCCTTGTCATTCCCTATTGTTCAATGTGTCCAACCCCCACTAGGAGTCACCTCCACACTGCACAATGTAGGCTTGACATGTCTCACATTCCCACGATTATCTTTCTCAATCTGTTTGCTGTTTCCACACTGTCCCTGGAACTTCTAGCTTACACATCAGTGCCAGCAACCTACTTACCAAATTTGTGAGCTTCTTATGGGACTATATTCTCTTGACCTTCATATAGCATTGGGCATGTTTTGTCTCCATATAAGCATTTTGAAAGTTTTTCCACTGATTACTGCAGTGACCCTTTACTTTTCTGTTTGTTCTTTTAAAATATTCTTAATTGTGTCATTTTCTCTCTTACTCTTGAGTATCAGTATGTTCAAGGTTAGAGTATTTTTTCACTCAGATATCTCTTCACTATTTATCTCATTCATCTTCACACCTTCAATTCTGACCTTCATATAGAAGACAACCCAGGCAAGTCTTAGATGAAAAAATCAGGATATGAAATAATCTGAGAATAATTTATTCCCATGATTGTAAGAATTAAATATTTGAACAATTTATCTTAAAGAAGAAAACAAGTTCCTCCTTTGTCTTATGTAACTTTAAATTCTTTATCTCTTTCTCTCATAAAAGTTTTTCTGATAGCTGAGCCTATATCCTCAGCTACACCATATATTTTTCTATCTAGTTTTATGTCAGCATCTCACAATGAAGATCAGCATTCTCCCAATATTCCCACAAGTAAGCTCTTCTTTGTGATTTTGCTGTCTTTGATATTTTTACTTTTTCTCCTATTCTTCTAAAACATAAAATGTGGGCTCATCTTTCATTCAGTGCTCTTTTATTTCTTTTTAGCTAGTTGTAATTTGCCAACTATAATGGATGATTTTTTTTTCCTTCATGATATATACTATAACCATTTTATTACTTTTTATTTGCAATAGTCAGGCTACAACTTTTCTCTATGATTCTAGTATATATTGATAGTTTTCCTTTTCCTATTCCCCTTCTTTCCAGTTTATCTTGAACAATTCTGCTAGACCTATTTTTCTTAAGTCCAACTTTCTTTCATTTTCTCCAACACTCAAAAGCAATGACTGAGCAGCAGGGCTGGCTCATGGACATGTAACCAATGCATCCCATAGGGCTTCATGCTTAGAAGGGACTCACACATGAATTAATGTTTTGATGTAGCCATTTGGAATTCTTAATAACTTTTAAACAAGGATTTCCTAATTTTTATTTTGTACCAGGCCCTGAGAATTATGTACTGCATCCTGCTTCCAATGACAATGAATAAATTCGATACTAGCTCCTGTCTAAAACTCAAGGCCTTTCATACCCAGCACTTACTCATCCCTAATCACCATACCACTCCTCCCTTACTCTTCAGTTAAACTGAACTACTAGCTGCGTTCCACATATACTTGTTTATTTCCTCCTTTCATCCTTTTATTATGTCTTAATATACTCTCAACTTAGCCCCTCAGGGTTGTACCCAAATTCCTTCTTCATGTCTTGTTTTACTTATTTTTGTTTCTGAGTCCCCACAATGTTTTCTTCTTTAAAATTCTTAGTGTTTATTTTTTTTCAAGAGCAAACATTTATCACATTTCTTTTAATTTTGGGGGGAACAGGGAGAATAAGTATCTTATTATCCCTAGTAAATTGCAGATTCCATGAAGATAAGGATAAACTCTCTTATCTATCTACATATTAAATACAGTGTTTAAGATATAAAATATATGCAATAAATGGTTATTGCATTTATTTATTGTAGCAAAACTGTTGTTTATGACAATAAATAAAAAATATCTTTCAGTGTAGTAGACAAGAATGTTTCTCATCTTTAAATAAAAATGTGTGTGTGTGTGTGTGTGTGTGTGTATTTGTCTTTCCTGATTCCCCAACTCTATAGTTTCTGATTTTGAATGAAACAGGAGAAGAAGAGAAAGTCAGGCCACAATAAATTTACTGATTGAGTAGACTTAAAATATAAAATAGGGAGGGAGGGGAAAGAGAAGGCGAGAGAAAAAAATGAGAATATAGACACAAACATATCAATTCTGCTGATTAACCTGTTCCCTGGTTGTAATCAACCCCCTCTCTGACATTCCAGAAAGGTGATACATCTTTTAATGTGCCTGGTCTAGAACAGCAAAGGAAAATCTTAGAAAATAAAGCTGGAGATGATGTAGCTAGCCTCCAGCATTTTGTTTATGAGAGCATCCATTCGTGTCTGCTTGGGCTTGCTGAGTAATATCCATTCTGTCCTGGAGGCATGCATCAGGCAATGAAATTTTGTTGTATTCGTTCTTTCAGGCTTTCTACTGATTGCAGAATATCTGAGAATTTCTTAGTATAAAGTGGCTATATATGTTCAAAATGTCTTGGATATATCAGTGATGCCATTATTTTGACTTTAACAATTTCAGATGAAAGTCATATAATAGAGAAAAGAACTGAACTAAGGCAAGGATACGGATAAAAAGGTGAAGAAATACATTTTTCATCTGGAGTGATACTGGAGTACCATTCAAACCAGTTCCATTATTTAATTTTCTAGTTATACTCTTTCCTCATTCACTGCTTTTCACAGCATAAAACTTAAATAAAGATACATTTAACTGTTAGAAAGGAAAACATGAGAGCCGAGTTATAATTTTGTTTCTATTGAGTGTCTTTTTTATACATTTAAGAAACAATTCTGTATTTTTTTTTTCCCGTTAACATGGCTGACTAGAGGCAACGCACACCAGTTCTCCTCAGAAAGCAGAATCAAAATTATAGGTAAGTAACCATGGTCCAAGTGAGATACTGAGGGATGAGTGAGGAATCTATTGAAGAACCCACAAGAGGAAGCTGAGTGCAGTAAAAGAAGGAAGCAAGACTTTGGCAGAGACCGACTCCCAAGGAATTTGGAGTCTCATGTCCTAGAAACAAAAGTACAATAACTTGCCATTATACAAGCACATGAAGATATGAAGCTCACAGGTCCTAGAAGCAATTATGCAATTGAGACTGCAAAGCAACTAGATAATAATTAACATTAAAACAGAAACAAACATCACATATCTGTATTAACCTCAAAAGGTAAATGGACTAAATACTCCATTTAAAAGATAAAGATTAGCAAAAAAAAAAAAAAAAAAAAATTAAAAAACTAAACCGTATGTTGCTTACAAGAAACTCAACTTAGGGGTAAGGACATTCACAGACTCAACATAATGGGGTGGAAATAAATGTTCCTCATAAATTGAATCCAAAAGCAAGCAGGACTACCTATAGTTATGTCAGATAAAACAGGCTTTAAATCAACAACAGTAAAATAGTGTCAAATAAGGTTATTATATAACGATAAAAATATGAATTCAACAAGAAGATATAAAAAATTAAAATATATGTGCCTGCAACACCAAAGCACACAGATTCACAGAAACATACTATTTGACCTAAGAAAAGACATATACAGCAATACAATAATAGTGTGAAACATGAACAACCTACTGATAGAATTACACAGATTATCAAGGCAAAAAAAATCATCAACAACAAAAAAAACTCTAGACTTAAACTGGATTCTAGAACTAATGGCCCTAGCAGATATTTACAGAACATCCTACCCAATGACCACAAAATATACATTCTTCTGTGCAGGAAACATTATCAAAAGGAGACCATATTCTTGGCCATTAAGCAAGTTTCAGTAAATTTAAAAAATTTGATGTATCAAATATTCTCAGACAACATTGAAATAAAACTAGAAATCAGTGCCATGAGGAACTCTGAAAACTATAAGAATACACGGAAATTTAACAACCTGCTTCTCGGTGATGTTTGAGTAAATGATGAAACTGTGGCAGAAATTATTTTTTTGAAATGGATGAAAATAGAGACACAACATAGGAAAAACCTCTTGGATACAGCAAAAACAGTACTAAGAGGAAAGTTTATAGCATTAAATGCCTATATCAAAAATATAGAAAGATCTCAAATTAACAACTTAATGTCACACCTCAAAGAACAACACCAACAAGAAAACAAAGTTAGCAGAAGACAAGAGATAGATTAGACAAAGGTCAGGTCAGAGTAGAACTGAATGATATTGAGACCCAAAACAAACAAACAAACAAACAAAAACCAAGGGTTCAAGAAATGGCAAACTTGTTTTTTGAAAAGATGAACTAAATTTATTGGCCAATAGCCAAAGTAACCAAGGATAAAAGAGAGAAAACTCAAACACAAACCAAAATGGTAAAGGTGACATTACAACTGATAACACAAAAATACAAAAGATCATCATAATCTCCTGTGAACATCTCTATGTACACAAACTAGAAAACCTAGAGGAAATTGTTAAGTTCCTGGAAACGTAACACCTCCTAAAATTGAACCATAAAGAAATTGAAATCCTGAACAGACCAATAATGAGCAACAAAATTGAATCAGTAATACAAAATAACTCAATTTAAAAAGCCCAGGACTAGACAGATCTGCAGCTGAATTTTACCAGACAAACAAAAAACTGATTTCACTTCTGTAATTGTTCCAAAAATTCCAAAAATTCGAGGAAGGAATCCTCCCTAGTTCATTGTATGAAGCTAATATCACCCTGATACTAAAATCAGGCAAAGACACAACAAGTAAAGAAAAGTACAGGCAAATCACCCTGATTAACATAAATGCAAAAATTCTTAACATAATTTTATAAAAGCTAATCCAACAACATATCAAAAGATAACATACCATGATTAAGTCGGCTTTATTCCAAGGATGCAAAGATGGTTCAACATATGCAAATCAATCTATGTGTTTCACCCCATAAATAGAATTAGAAACAAAAATCATATGATCAACAAATGCAAGAAATGCATTTGATAAAGTCCAGCATCCCTTTATGATAAAGTATCTCAACAAATTAGTTAACAAAGGAACATACCTTAAAATAATAAAAATCGTATATGACAATTCCATATCCAACATCATATTGACTAAGGAAAAGTTGAAAGCATTTCCCTTAAGAATTAGAACAAAACGAAGATGCCCATTTTTACTATTTTTTTTTTTTTGTCATAGTACTGGAAGTCCTAGCCAGAACGATCAGGGAAGAGAAATAAATGCAACCAAATTGGAAAAGAAAATGTTAAATTATCTCCCTTCATTGATGATATGATTTTGTACCTAGAAACCCCTACAGACTGCTCCAAAAGACACCTATATTTGTAAAGTTTCAGGTTACAAAATCAGTGTACAAAAATCAGTAACATTTCTATAAACCAGTAACATTCAAGCTGAGAACCAAATAAAAACTCATTATCTGAAAAAAAAAAATATTAACTAGGAATAAATTAAACCAAGAAGGTGAAAAATCTCTACAAGAAAACTACAAAACTCTGATGAAATAATTTGTAGATAACACGAATAAATGGAAAAACATCCCAGAATCATGGATCAGAAGAATCATAATCTGCACAAAGGAATCTATAGGTTCAATGCAATTCCTATTAAATTACCAATATAATTGCTCACGGAATTATGAAACAATTTTAAAATTCATATGGAACCAAATTAGAGTTTGAATAGCCAAAGATATCCTAAGCAAAAAGAACAAAGCTGGAGGCATCACATTACCTGACTTCCAATTACACTACTAGGTTCTAGTAAACAAAACAGCATGATACTGGTATAAAAATAGACACTTAGGTCAATGGAAGAGAATAAATAAAGAATACCTACCACCAATTTATCTTCAACAAAGTTGAAAATACATACACTGGAAAAAAGATACCCTATCCAATAAATGATACTGGGAAAATTGCCTAGTCATATGCAGAAGAAAAACTAGACCAAAATTAAGAAAAATAGATTAAAGCCTTAAGTACAAAACCTGAAACTAGAAATACTCTAGAAGAATACCTAGGGAAACTCTTCTAGAATTGGCCTGGCAAACAATTTATGACTAAGACCTCAAAAGCAAACACAACAAAAACAAAAATAGAGATATGGGACTTAATTAAACTAAAAAGCTTCATAACAGCAAAAGATATAACCAACAGAGTAAACAGATAACCTGCAGAATAGGAGAACACATTTAAAAACTATGCATCCAACAAAGGGCTAATATCTACAAGGAAGTCAACCAAGTAAATAAGAAAAAAATAACCCCATTAAAAAGTGGACCAAGGCCATGAACAGACATTTTACAAAAGAAGACAGAGAAACATTAAAAAATGCTCAGCATCAGTAACTACTGGAGAAATGCAAATTTAAACCACAATAGATACCATCTTACACTAGTCATAATGACTGTTATTAAAACATCAAAAAACAATAAATGTTAGCAAAAATGCAGATAAAAGGCAATGCTTATACACTGATGGTGGGAATGCATGTAAATTAGAGTGGTCTCTATGAAAAATAGTATGGACATTTCTCAAAACATTAAAAATAGGACTGTGTGATTCAATCCAGCAATCCCACTAGTGGGTATCTACCAAAAGTAAGAAGAACAATAAAAGATTATATAAAAAGGACACTTGTACTCATATATTTATCACAGCACTGTTTACAACACTCAACTCATGGAATAAAGCAAAGTGTTCATTGTGAATGATTATATAAAGAAAATACTATAGAACAGTACTCAGCCATAAAAAGGAATGAAATAATGTCTTTTGCAACAACATGGATGGAAATGGGAGTCATTATCCTAAATGCAGTAACAAGGAAACAGAAAATAAAATACTGCATGTTCACAGCTCATAAATGAGAGCTGAACAATAGGAGTACACATGGACATAACAGAGTGGAATAATAGACATTGGAGACTCCAAAAGGTGAAAGGTTGGTAGTTGGGTGAGGAATGAAAAATTACCTATCACGTACAATGTGCACTATTCAGGTGGTAGATATACTGTAAGACCCGACTTCACTATGCAATACATCCATGTAACTAAACTGCATTTGTAGTCTCCAAAACTATAAACATAAAAACAAATAGAAAACAATATTTATATGGGCATGCAATATAGTATCAAAAAGTAATAAAGCAAAATAGATTGTGAGGAAGGTTAATATTGGTATGTATTAATCCATTCTTTCACTGCTATAAAGTAATACCTTAAACTGGGTAATTTATAAAGAAAGAGATTTAATTGACTCATGGTTTTGCAGGCTGTATAGGAAGCATGCTGCTGGCGTCTGCTTGGCTTCTGGGGAGGCCTCAGGAAGCTTAAAATTATGGCAGAAGGCGAAGAGGAAGCAGGCTTGCCTTATATGGCCAGAGCAGAAAGAAAGAGAGAGGGGAGGTGCCACATAGATTTAAACAATCAAATCTCAAGAGAACTCACTATCAGGATGACAGTACCAAGCAGGGATAGTGGCAAACCATTCATGAGGACTCCACATGCATGATTCAATCACCTCCCACCAGGTCCTACCTCCAACAGAGGGGATCAGAATTCAACATGGGATTTGGTTGGGACATAGGTCCCAACTATATCATGATACATGTAAAGATCCTAAATAATCATAAGTGGTTTTATTTGGTCTTCCAGTCAATGCATGTTCTTTTGATGATGCAAAGAGTGGGAAGCAGAAAGCATGTTGTATTTCAGGGATTCTTAAACCTTACTTCTTCAAGATCCTAGAGAAGAAATAGCAAGGCATTGGAGATGTTAACCCTGAAAGAGACAATGAAAATTACCTACTTTATCCTCCAAATTTACTAATGAATAATGAAATTTGGAAGTACGCAATTTTGCCCTTTTTCCAATGCTTATCCCTAATTTCATTCTAATTGCTTCAGCTATGTTGTCTACAGTAAAGTTAAAGTATCATAATAGTTTATATAAATGATTGTATACATGTATATTATATATATTTTAATGTATTAATTATTCTATAAAATGTCATTTCAACATTTATTGAGATATTATTTTTCTCCCTTAATCTATTAATATTATATTGTTTGTATAAACTTGTTGTGGTAGAATTCCAATATGTTCTAAGTCTATGTTGCCCTCATCTGTCCTTTTCTTATGTAACTAATATAAGCTAGATCTTTTTTTTTTTTGAGGCGGAGTCTCGCTCTGTCGCCCGGACTGGAGTGCAGTGGCCAGATCTCAGCTCACTGCAAGCTCCGCCTCCTGGGTTTCCGCCATTCTCCTGCCTCAGCCTCCCAAGTAGCTGGGACTACAGGCGCCCGCCACCTCGCCCGGCTAGTTTTTGTATTTTTTTTAGTAGAGACGGGGTTTCACCGTATTAGCCAGGATGGTCTCGATCTCCTGACCTCGTGATCCGCCCGTCTCGGCCTCCCAAAGTGCTGGGATTACAGGCTTGAGCCACCGCGCCCGGCCAAGCTAGATCTTAAGTCATTTGTTGACCCATTTTCACCATTCCTTCACTGTTGGGAATATTGCCTAATTTTAAAGCTCAGTATGAGCCATCCAACTACTGAGGCTTGTAGGCCCTGATATAATAGGTTTCAACGACATTTTCATCCATTACTTTTCAGCCATGATCCCTAATTTTGTTGGTATCTATAGCAGATCCTCATTCAAAACCTTCTTTTACACCTTCTGATTACCTGACTATCCTCCATTATCCTTTTAGCTCAATACTCCCTCAGTATTCCCATTCCAACGTTGTGTCAGCCTCTGTAAGAATCCCATTTCTCGGCGGGGCACAGAGGCTCACGCCTGTAATCCCAGCACTTTGGGAGGCTGAGGCGGGAGGATCACCTGAAGTCAGGAGTTCGAGACCAGCCTGACTAACATGGAGAAACCCTGTCTCTACTAAAAATATGAAATTGGCTGGGCATGGTGGTGCATGCCTGTGGTCCCAGCTACTTGGGAGGCTGAGGCAGGATAATTGCTTGAACCTGGGAGGTGGAGGCTGAGATTGTGCCATTGCACTCCAGCCTAGGAAACAAGAGTGAAACTCCGTCTCAAAACAAACAAAAAATCCTGTTTCTCAAAACTGCCATTCTGTAACTATTCATCCTTTCTCCAGTCACTAACATCCCATGTTCTTGGTTTTTTTGTTGTTGTTGTTTGTTTGTTTGTTTTTTCTGACCATCTTAGATTCCAAGATCCATCATTGTAACAAATATCTGCTTCTGATCAACCATAGGGTATTAGCTATTATATTTTTTGGTGAATTGAAAGTTAGATGAGGATTTTTGACTGTGCAGAAGGTTGTCACCCCTGACCCCCACATTGTTCAAGGGTCATGTGTAGAATATGAAGAAACTTTCTCATTTTCTTAGAAGTCTGTCTGAATATAAATTTTTTTTTTTTTTTTTTTTTTTTTTTTTACCACCAATGATTGTTTCTGGCCCTATCGCAGACCACACTTTTCCTCAAATGTACGCTAGATCTCAAAAGCGCTTGCCTACTCAAGGATTTGTACTTCCTCTGCATCATCAATATTTCCTCTCTACTGAATTCTTTTTTATCAACTTACATGCATGCTGTTATAATTTCCAGCTTAAAACAAACAACTATTTAGAGCACAAAACGGTGGCAAAATATTACACTCATATTACTTTTTCTACCTCTTCCCCTTATCCAGTACCTTTTGTTTATTATAAAACTTTTTTGTAAGATTTTTCTCAACTCATAGAGTTTGTTTCCTCCGATACTATTTTCACTTTAACCCACTTCTTATCCTACTGATAATGCTAAATTTACTCAGGTTAAGGTCGTCAACGTCTTCCATCTTTTCAAATGCAGTGATCTTTGTGTAATTCAATTCTCTATGAAGCATTTGGCACTTTTGACCAATTCCTCCTTCTTGATATACTTTATTTGCATTCTATGGCAATGCTGTTTCCTAATTATCTTTTTTAAAAAATCACAGTCTTTTGTGGTTGTCATCTTCTATTCTTTTTCCTAATATCTGAAATTTCCATACCTCTAACCTTGGTTTCAGTTCATTTCTTTTCCCTATTTGAACATTCTCCCTATGAACCTACTTCACTCTATAGGTGTTAAATTTCAACTGTATATGGATGACAACAACATGTAAATGTTAGATTTCTTCTTCCCTGAGCTCCAGCTTCATGTGTTCAACTTTCAACTAGTCAACTCAAGATTAGCAAGATCAATATGGAGTACTTATTTCTCAGTCTTCACAGAAACCTGCTCCTCCTAGTTTTTCCAAACTCAATGAATTTGTCTTCTATTGTAATTCACTTAAAATCACTCCCCTATAATCAGTAAGAGACACCAGCAACATGTAATTTTTTGTGGACCCTAAATAGTTCTGCCATTAGACTGCTTTATCATCTGCCTTAATTATTATCAAGATGAATCACGGAGTGGTTGGTAGTGCTCATAGTTGTCACATAATCAATAAGAGTCCCTTAATTTAATTTTTACTGAATCATTTTTATATTCAGTCCACATATTCTGAACTTTAACAAGTATAAAATTCAATACATAATAGTAGGGTTATTCTCCTCAAAAAAGTCATCAAAGTTGTGGACAAGATGGTGCCATAGGAGATGTATCGTTTAAAGAAGAATAACCAGAGAATGGTGTGCTAAATGTATTCTGGTAGGAAATACTTGAAAACGAGACACACTTATAAAGCTAGTGAATTTTCCGTGGATATCAGTAAGATCCTTTCAAAGGCATAATAATTATGTATCCTTCACTTTCTTAATAACCTTTCACTGAGTTTCTACTATTTGCATCAGAGTCTGATAGTAAATTTGTTCTACCAAGGGCTAGGTTTAATATTTGGTAACAATGACACATCATTGTAAAAGAAACTAGTTTACTAAAACATGCTTAAATGAATTATTTTCTAGTAAAAGATACTAGCGGACATTAACCTGGAGGTGGAGGGGTGCTCGGTATGGAGGGAGTCATGTTTCTCTGGCTTCCTAAATAGAGATGTGCTGGGGTTGGTGGTAATGAAATTCTGCCTCCCGAGTAACATCTTGTTAGGCTGTAGGAAGCAAAGAATAGGAGTTTAGCAAGTACCCTCTTATACCCCGATTATGTCACCATGAAACTCCAGCAAAATAACCTCATTTGTTTTAAAAAATCCCATTTATCAAGTCAGAATACTGGATCTCATTTTTGGATTCTAAATAGGATTTATTATGCCATCAGCATTATCTTGCTACATTGCTCAGTGGTTACATAATAATGACTAAGCATCCCATGTACACACTTGTATCAGGATTCTATAAAGATGATCTGTCTGCAGGCTTACATAAGCAATAATTTACAAGCCTAGAAGTAACTGATGGTGGCAGCTCTTGGCAAGGCTTTCCATAGTTTAACTCTTTAGAAATACATAGGTAAACAATTAGAATACAGGTATTAAATTAATGTCTAGCAAAAGAAATATTGAAAATCATGTATAGGAAATAGAAAACTTCTTTTGTAGATATATTCAAAATATGCTTATTCTCTTGATGTGGGTACTATGGGGTGCAGAATCATAGGTTGTACTGTATAGCAGAAGGGAAAATTTAATCTCTAGATTAATAGAAGGTAGCAATGCAAGTTTTGACTAGGGCTGTTTGTTTAAATTTAAACATTTCACGTCTAATGTATCTGCAAGTCTGAATTAGAAACTCACTGAACCTTGATTGCATGACTATAAAACTGATTTATTAATAGATATAAGAATCAATAACTCCATTTTACATAAGAACAAATAATGCTGTAAATTGCTGAATGCTCTACTTTATGTTTGGCGATCTCTCTCTCTGAAAACAGTCATATATCTAGATAGTACTTCTAAGTGCTGAAATTCACCATTTGATTATGGAATTAGTTGATAGTGTGAAAGATCAAAGAAGAAGAATTCTCCATTGAAAATACTCCAAATAATTTCTTCTGTATTTTTTATGCAGTGAAATATCTGAAGTACCCAAACATTGCAAAATCTTTCACTTTTTCTATTTTTGTTTTCTAATAACAAAATACCTAGTAATGGATATCATAGTACCATCAACATTCAAGATTTTCATTTGTCAAGTTAAATAAGAATCCAGAAAAGTTTCTACGTACACACACACACACACACAGAATGTCTCATTTTCTCGCCCTCTGTCTCACAATATTGAAGGGAGTCAGAGAATCTGACATTTATGTCTTGGCAGAGTGAACCAAGGACTGGAATCCTACAACCAACTCATGCATCATGATGAGTTAGCATCATGGGACTTTTGTTGTTAGAAGAAAAAAAAAAAGTCTATCACCAGATATGATTAATGACTGAGAAGTTTTAAGATATGATATTCTGATAATCTCCTAATAGTAAGTACATCTATTTATATTACTATGATTTTCAATAAGAAAATATGTATTGAATTAATGTGAATTCCTTTTTACCACCTAAAGATAAAAATAACAGTTACACTACTTTGACATATTGGCAGAATAAATTATATCAAAAGAATCCTTAAATAAAATATCTTTACATTTGTAAAATGAACTGTACTTAACCACAGTATTTTATTGCTTGAAGATCTTTCAAAATTCTGGGGTTTTTTTTTAGTATTTTATGTAAAATTATTTTTATCAACAAAATTTGTTTGGTCGGTAGCTTTCTGTGTGTTATCCTGTTTCTTTTCTTTTTTCTTTTTTTTTTTTTTTGATGTGCAGATTATGTTAGCTTCACAAAATTAAAATGTCCAGTACATAGGTAGTAACTAATCATTGTCGTATCTGTTCAGTATACAACTGTCTCTTCTGGACCACTTTTTGACTTTATTTATGAATTTTGACAACCATGTTTGGTTTATATCACGTATCTTTTGTCCATAACTTCTTGGACCGAGAGAGAGTAAGAGATCCAAAGTGTTCCATTAAGATTCTCTCTCCTGAAAACTTAAATATGGGATTTAAAGACATTAGTTGATATTCCTGGCATCTTCAAATTAGGGCACATAAATTTAGGAGCTAAGATAGCCTTTGGAAGTCTCAACTATTGAGGTAGAATGTGCTGGTCTTCACTTGGTTGCCTAAAGAAAGACAGTATTTTCCAACTTCTCCAGCTCCAGATGTGTCCATAGACTAAATTCTTACTATTAGAATGTGTTTGCTTTGGTTTTAAGACATTAGGTGAGCCCATGTCTCCATACACTGTAAGGTGCTGAAACAAACTGCCTATAGTTCAGCCTGAATTGCAGACAATAATATCAGAGGCTACATAAAAATTAGAATTTTAAAAGAATCTGAGTCTTTCAATGATTGCCAACATGAACTGTTCACTTTGGGACTTTTATATTTGAAAGGCAGGGTGAAAACCTTCTTCCTTTTAAGCTACTTTACTTTGGATCGTTGAAAAATAGCTGCTGAGCCTTTCTCTTGAGTAGGCTGAGCATATGAAGTAAATATTATTAGGTAGAAAGAGAGTAAAAAATGAAGTGGACAGAGAGAGACATAGAAGCTAAAAGCATACAAATTCAAAGAGAGAGTCTAGGGTCTGAATGTTACAGTGCTTTTCTATAGTTAGTCTTTGTAGGTTATAATCAATTCGTCCTTTACATTTAAGCTAGATTTAGTTTTCCTTCGAAACAAATCAGCTAACTGAGAATTTTTGCCAAAGTCGAAGATAGCAAGCAACATACCTCAGAGACACACTGGAAAGGTGAGTAGAGGGAGTAAAAATTCGTCTGTCTTGGCATGTAAAACTGACTCCATATTTGCATCAACCAAGTCATTTTCTCTTACCTTTTGCATCCAGATGATATGCCCTAATAAAGCAACAGTTGGAGAGGCTTAAAAGCCAGATAATCAAAATGTGCTGATCAGACCATAAATAATCCATAGTAGGAAAGAATACAACTAAAATCCAAAGCTCCTTAGCTGGAAATAGAGAGAAAGGGAAAAGAAACAGATCAATGCACTGAAACCACTGAGATCCTGATTAATTAGATTGATAATATTTATAACAATAATGGCAGTTTTCATGCATAATTACAGGCAGCTAAGTAGTTTATATGCATTATTTTATGTAATTGTCACAAAAATTCAAAAAGTAGTGTTTTTTAAATCAATTCTCGTATATGTCTAAATGAATTGAGGTCTAGAGTGTTGTAGATGGATTAGATTCCAGTTCTGCTTTACACCACAACTATTACACTTTCAACTACTAGACTATATTGAACACTACCAAGAAATTAAACACACTCCTAGCTGAATTTTGGTGGCTAAATTATCTGTTTCTATTTGTACCTGAGGTGCATGTTGATTCCCTGTTTGAAAATAAATAAAACCTTAGAAATTTTCATAGGAATGATTATGAGAAGTGGTAGAAACATGAAACGATGGGCCCCAAAAAGTGTTTTGTAACTAAAATGAACTCTCAGTTGAGAATGTGAATTAATTCATACTTTATTATTGAGACATATTCTACCACTCTAGATATTACCAACTATTATGAAATATTAACTCTGGTCTAGCTAACTGTTTTTCATGTAGATCTCTAGACTTAGGTTATTAAATATCACCAAAAGTAATTTGCAAGTACTATGTGTATTTTAGCTCATAAGAAACCCAGATATTAATGAACACTCACTTTGTTTGATTCAAATCAAAAGATCAGAGAATCTTGGCTATTCATATTTTTACTGACCTTGTTTATGAGTACAATGGATGTCAGTACTAGCTGGACGCGATCTACAAACCCCTTTGTGTTATTGACCCTCTTCACTGACCTTAGAAAGATTTGATTAGAGACTTTTTTAAACAGTTGTCAGAATCCCAAGAAACCAGATTTTCTGGCCAATGAAATTATACCCCAAAACAGTTGTGTTGATACAATGAGACTCATGAGAGTCACCTGCTCTATCACTTTTTACATTGTGTATGTCTCCCTGTAGAATATAAATGGTCTCAACTAATGGTCAATGTGTGTTGCTATTCCAGCAGTTTTAGCCTTTCCAGCTTTTTGAAATGGAAATTGTTAACGCACTTTGGTTGTTTTTACTTCCCTTATATTTTGGGTATTGAGGTACAGCAGACTTATCAAAAATTCTCACAATTTACAATGCAAATTAAAAATCTGAAAAGATGGTTATAAAACAGGTACTCTGTATATCCTGTCTTAATAGATTTAGGGTAGAGGTTACACACACACACACACACACACACACACATTTTTAAGTTTTCCAAGTGATTGTGATGCGTACCAAAGTCTGATTACCAATTTAGATTATGGTGAATGCATGAATGGTGAGTAGTTCACAGCAGGCAGCAGGAATATATTTAAAGAAGATTAACTAAAGTAAATTCTAAAAGAGGAGAAATGACCGTGTTTAAATGCAGGAGATTGTGTATATTTATAGATAGTCAAGGATTTCTTGATATAATAGAGACAGTGATTACATCATTATAGTATTTATTATTTATGTAACCACATTGCTAGGTATAATTGTCCATTATAAGCAAGATTTCCTCAGATCATTGTGCCCTTCCTTTGAAAATAATTTTTTGACTTGATTTTCAGGTCAGCACAGTTTCTTGGTTTTCTTTCTTTCTCACTGGTGACTCCTTCTGTCTCCACAGAGTTTGCACACTGTGTATTCCCTCCATACTGACCAATCCAATGATCAGGTTTATATTATTCAATCCCACAATTCAAAGATGATTAGGCAGAGGTATTCACTAGACTCCAAGTCAAACATTCTATCATACTCCTAGAAAGTGATAATTAAATTTGAAATGGTCAATCTCTGCTAATGTTAATCAGAACCAAAAATTTACATTTCAGGCCTCATTTGACAATATGTCTAGTGATAGAATTTTGTGGTGGCCCCTTCTTCTTGAGTGACTGTGAATATAATGGATTTATCTCCAGTGATTATATATGAGAAAGGAGGAGGGATTTCTCAGATGTAGCTATGGTTCATGATCAATTGACTGTGAGTTAATCGAAAGGGTGATAATCCTGGGTGGACCTGGCCTAATCAGGTAAAGATCAAAAGGGACTTGGTCCTTCTTGACATAAGAATTTAGAAGAATGAGAGGGGCTCTCCTGCTGATGTTGAAACAGTCAGCTGCCTTTACTTCTAAAACCACAAGGAACTGAATTCCGCCAACAAACAATGAGCATGGAACAGAACCTTAAGCCTCAGATAACACTATTGGTCCAGCTGATACTGTGATTTTAGCCTTATAAGACCTGAAAAAGAATCCAGTTAGCCTGTATCTGTATCCAGACTCTTGACCCTGAATACACTGAAATAATAAGTTAATGTTGTTTCAAGCCCCTAAGCTTGTGGTAATTTGTTATGTAGCAATAGAAAACTCACACATTTTTGAAGCAGAGACAATCAAAACAGACTGAGAAAAAGAAATTAGTTAAACTTAGAGACTCATAGAAAGAGAGAGGAAACATGACTCTGATGACTTTTCAGTTCTTAATTCTAGTTTCTCATAAGATTTGTCTGCATTTTTTGACCACTTGATAGTGATAATTCTGCCTAGTTCAAGCGCAGCCTCCTAAATTAAGCCAGCTTATATAGACTCCTGTTGCTTGGAATTAAATGTCTTAACCAAGACCTCATAATTGTTTCTTTTGTACAAAAAGGATGGAAATTGCCTTTTGCTCCAAATGCTAAATGTATAAAACAGTGCTTCGTAAAGTTGGTGTGGGGAAGGAGAGTATGCAAATATTAACTTCTTGAATGACTTAATTTATTATGTATTTTCTCACATGAAGAAGCTGGCCTGACATTCCCACAGGGTTTTTTGTTTATTTGTTTGTTTTCAGTAGTCAGTAGCTTCTATCCCATTCCATCCTTCAGAATAACTATAGTACTGTTCTGGCAAATAAAAAGGTAACCAAAACTTTCTCTATTTTCCATTTATCTATTATCAAAGTGTCTTAAAACAGTTTTGGTAGACAAATATCTTATATTAAAGGAAGAAACATAAATTATAGCAGATGATACACATACCCAATCGACATGATTCCAGCCCTCACCTTTCAAATTGCAGACAGATTCTGCCAGAGAAATTTTTTTTTGTTTGTTTGTTTGTTTGTTTGTTTTTCGATGGAGTTTTGCTGTTGTTGCCCAGGCTGGAGTGCAATGGTGCTATCTCGGTCAACTGCAACCTCCGCCTCCCAGGTTCGAACAATTCTCCTGTCTCAGCCTTCCAAGTAGCTGGGATTATAGGTATATGCCTATCATCTTGTATTTACAGGTATATGCCCAGCTAATTTTGTATTTTTAGTAGAGATGGGATTTCACCATGTTGGTCAGGCTGGTCTAGAACTTCTGACCTCAAGTGATCTACCCACCTCCTGACCTCAATTGATCCATCCACCTCGACCTCACAAAGTGCTGGGATTACAGGAATGAGCAACTGCTCCCAGCCTCAGAGAAAGTTTCATTTAATTTTCTTGATCTAACTTACGACGGCTTACAACTCAGTTCTTGAACTTCATTTCTCTTTCTATGTACACTCATTTGGTTATCACTTTCTGCCTCAAGTCTTTTAATATCATCAATTAAATGCTATTTGTATGCTATTCCTATAATATCCCATATAATGCTATCCCATATAATGTTATTGTATGCTATTCCTCCAAAACTCTTCAGAAATCTAGTTGGCTTTACCTTCAAAATAGATTCAGGATCTAGCCACCTGTCATCATTTCTGACAATCATTTCGGCATCATTTCTGTACCTACCATCTTGTTCTAAACCACTAGTATCTCTCAACTAGTTATCTATAGTTACCTGTAATAGTTTCTTTACTGGAATATTTGTTTTCTCCTTTATTTCTCCTCCACTAAGGCTGTTTACAACAGAGGTCCGTATGAACAAAACCTACGTCAGATTATGTCCTCCCTTTGCTTAGATTTTATTTCTGTTACTTCATTTTCTGGAGTAAAAGTCAATGTCCTTAAATGATCTCTAATTCCCAATGGTGGCGCCTGGTCTCCCATTAGTTTTCTACCTTTATTTCATATTACTGTCTATTATTATCCAGCCACACTGGCTTCTTTGTTCTTTCTCAGACAAGCTAAATATGCTTATTTTTTAGTCTTTGCCTGGGCTATTTCCTTTCCCTGGAATGTTTCTCCTCCAGTTAACCTCATAGGCTACTTCTTCACTCCAAGTCTTTGCTTAAATATGATTCTCTCATTATAACCTATCCTGACCACTCATTACATTCAAATACCACCCATTGTCTTACTTTATGTTTGCATTGTTGATGACTTGAAAACTATAATATATTTTATGTACATATTACATATATCATTTATTCTATCTCTATTCAATTGGCTGTAACCTACAGCCTATTGAATAACAACAAGGACTTCTGTCTATTTTGTTTTCTATTTTATCCCCAATGTCTCTAATAGTTCTTGGCAATAGTTGCTGATAATAAATGTCTGAAACATGAATTAAAGTGCAGATAATTTTCTTTAAAACTTTTCTACACAGGAAAAAATATCAGTATGCAGTAAGAAAAATTAAATCTTTTCTAGGTGTTTCAAACAAATAAACTTTAATACATGAAATTAGTTTATAGATGACAAAAGAACTCAAGATCCAAAGAGGGGATAATTGGGCAACCTACAAACTAGAAACAGCAGGAAGCTCAAGAGGTAAATGGAAAATGTAGATTATGCAATCCCAGAAGCTGGTCTCCCTAAAGAGAACTAGAACCATAGTGGCAGCAAGAGCTTAAAATAACTAGAATTAAAGTGGGAGGAGCAGCTCTGCAAAAGCTGGGACCCTGCAGAAGGTGCAACCAGTGCTGGAGACACCCTCTAAAGCAGCACAAGAGAGGGAGAAATATTGTCCTTTCTCCCCACTTCCCAGTCTTCTGTGAGCATCTACCACTGGCTGAAATCACCTAAAGGAAGTTGGCAAGAGAGTCTGAGAAATGAAGTTCTCTACATTAGTGAACAGAGCAGGATAAGCACAATTAAAATATCTTGAAGAAAATAGGCTGCAGAAGCCATGAAAGTAAATTCCTTAGACTTCTTTCTGCAGAGGCCATAATTGATCAAAGACTCCACCTTCTGTGCTCTGAAATACAGCACTATGTTTACGTAGAGAATATGCTTCACATGAGCTGCTCCCAACAAATGACAGTGTGCAGTATGGATTCCATGGTAGGCCTATTCCTAGGTGATGGGTGACTCTCCTGTTTGGTGACTTTGGCTGTGGACTTCCCATTGGCTTTGACAATACTTTCTTAGAACTTCACTATAGTCCATGTCTTTTATTACCCATTGTTTCTTATTCCTTTTTTCTTCAGTAATTAGGCTTCCATTGTCATCCAACTGGCTCCTCCAGTCTTCCTTGGCATGCTCCCCATGCTATTCCATAGTTGTTTCCTAATGTATATCTTGCACATCTAATTCCATTTTGCTTTTCTGATTCTCAGAGCTCTAACACTCAGGCACACATGCAAATGAATAAATTTAAAGAACATACAACAAACTAGAAGAATGTATTTTCAACATAAAATCAGAGAATATTAAATAAAAAATAAACCTATAAGCATGAAGATAGAAACAGTGAATTCACAGAATGAATATGAATGAAATACAAAATGACCAGAAAAAATGCAAAATATTTTATTTTTCTTCATGAGGAAAATAATTATACTTAAAATGAGATACCATTTTTGAATGGTCAAAGCACAGAAAATGCTGATAATATTCAATAATGAATATGGCTTAGTTACTCTGTTATATTATGGCAGAAGGGTTAGAAATGTAATATTTCTATACGTAAATTTGGCAATAACTACTGTATTTGTCTGCTACAGCTGCCATAACAAAATACCACAGACTGTGTAGCTTAAAAATATATTTATTGGTGGGGCACGGTGCCTCGCACCTGTAATCCCAGAACTTTGATAGGCCAAAGTGGGCAGATAACGAGGTCAGGAGTTCGAGACCAGCCTGGCCAACATAGTGAAACCTCGTTTCTACTAAAAATACAAAAAAAATTATCTGGGTGTGGTGGTGGGCACCTGTAATCCCAGCTACTCAGAAGGCAGAGGCAGGAGAATTGCTTGAACCCAGGAGGCGGAGGTTGTAGTGAGCCGAGATCACCCCATTGCACTCCAACCCAGGTGAAAGTGTGAGACTCCATCTTAATAATAATAATAATAATAGTAATAACGACAATAACAATACAAAATTTATTTTCTTACAGTTCTTGAGGCTTGAAGTCTATAATGAAGGAATTAGTAGATTTTTTTTTTTTTTTTTTTTTTTCTGAGGCTTCTCTCCTTGGCTTGCAGATGGCTGCTTTCTTCTTGTGACCTCACATGGTAACTCCTCAGCCTGTGAGTTGCCTGGTCTGTATCCTAATCTCCTCTTCTAATAAGGGCAATAGCCATAATGGATTAGGGGCTCCCTCCTCCCACATGAACTATTCTTATCTTAATTGCCCCCTTAAAGGTCATTTCTCAAGATACAGTCACATTCTGTGGTACCGAGGGTTTGGACTTCAGCACAATAATTTTGAGGATACACAATTCAGCCGATAACAACTATCAGATCCCAATATGAACATACCTTTTGTCTCAGAGACTCCACAGGAATACACAGTTTGTAGCTCTTTTCCTTTAGGAAATAACCCCTCCTCTAAAACACCCAAATCTTTTACATCTGTGCTGGTTCATTCGGGCTAGATCCATTCAGGCTTCCTTGACTTAAGTCTGGAAATAAGAATATTCCATCTCCTTATCCACAATAATTGCTTTCCATACTCTGGACATATATGACTCATACTAGCCCAATCAGTATTCTTTGTGGATCTTTCCAAAATATTTGTTACATTCCTGTCTTTGTATGTAAGCTTGGATCACTAGATACTGTCTTCCCATTATGTTTAATGAATCCATCTTAGAATGAAACAAAACAGAAAAAAGCTGAGATATAGATAGACATTGCCTGATAACATTGTTTATCCCCTAAATATAACAGTTTTTGAATTACATGTACCTTTTAGTTTCTCAATTATTTTAGCTAATATATTGTTTTTGTTTAACTATTTAAATTGCGCTTTTGTTTTGTGCAACGAAAGTCCTGACTTATACACACATGTATCCGGTTTTAATTCCAAAAATGCTCATCAAAGTATTAATGATTAAAAAGAGACATAATTTGAATTCCTTTAATATGAAGATTATTTAGCATATTCTGTTATAGTTATACCAAGGAATGAAGTGAATCTATATTCAATAACTTGTAAAACCTATCATAAACTTATTAAATATAGCAAACAATTGTTAAATGATGTTAAAGTATGATTCTACTTATGTGTGAATGAATCCATCCATACATATATAAGACACAGATATAGTCATTATTATGACTGAAGGAATGTGGTTGGGGTTAGTTTTGAGATGGTGTAAGTTTTTTTTTTTTAATTAGTTATTATTTGTGTTTGCGTTTCTTTTTTATTTAATGATTAATCTTATAATAGTTTTTCAATGATATTCTTGAGCTTTTGAATTACTCCAGCTCATATTGTCAGTGCATATATTAAATACATGAGAGTTATTTATAGATCCATGGATTTGAAGGTGTGGAAAGCAGAATAATGGCCCTTCAAAGATGACCATCCTTTAATACTTGGAACCTGTGAATATTATATTTTCTATAGCAAATAGGACTTTGTACATTTGGTTACAGTTAAACACCATGACTCGGAAAGATAATTCTGGATTATCCAGGTGGGCCCAATCTATTTCATGGGTTCTGAAAGACAGAGACCCTTTCTCAATTGTAGAGAAACAGTGACTGCAGCTTTATTAGGACTCCACTCACTATTGGCTGGATATGAAAAAAGAGGAAGCAGTCCATGAGCCAAGGAATATACATGGCCTGTAGTAGCTGGAGAGGCGGAAACAAATTTTACTCTAGAGCCTCCAAAAAGAAATGCAGGCCTGCCAACACTACTTTTTGCCAAATGAGATCAGTGCCACTTTATTGTCTAAGACAATAAAATTGTATTGGTTAAGTCGCTAAGTTTGTGGTATTCTGTTATAGCAACCACAAAAAAAAATCAA